>NC_030822.1:53673344-54923344 GCF_001704415.2 Capra hircus
GAAGATTCCCTGGAGAAGGAAATGGCAACCCACTCCAGTACTGCTGCCTAGAAAATCCCATGGACGGAGGAGCCTGGTGTCCATGGGGTCGCAAAGAGTTGGACGTGAATGAGCAACTTCACTTCACTTTCACTTTCACTGTTTCAAAGCCCCACGCCCTGATCTCAGGGAATTCTTTCCTAAAGGCAGCAGGACCAGATTCAAATTCTGCCTATTGCTTGTGGCCTGATGCTGAGTGCTTATGGATTCACTTCCTCTCTCAGAACCCTACAAGTATACCGATCTGGCCCTCATGATTCAGCTGTTCCAGCTCACCCCAAGACTTCTCTTCTGTAGGATAAACAACTCCAGTTCCCTTTTAAATCTTGAACAACTTGGCTATTTTCATCTAAACTTTCTCCAAAGTCCTGACTCAGGTTTCTTTGAGCAAATAAATCTCTGACTAGAAAGCCAGGTGGATGTGGCAAGCTATGGGAACAGAGAGCAAAGGTCTAGACAAGAGCTTCTGGCTGGAAAGGAGCCTGAAAGCCACGCTCTAGGCCCAGGGGAGGAGAAGCACCTTCATCCATGGAGAAGCGGGTTTCAGGAAAGGTCCAGTTGGAATGCTGGCTTCCGTCCACTGCCCGGACTCTGGCTCGGTAACCGTTGCTGCGATACAGGTCCAGGGTCTCCAGAGTGACATCACAGGACATCACCAGCACCTGGCTACAGTTCAGGATGCGCTTCCAGGAGGTGGGCTCTACTCCATACCTGCGAGAGAGCAGAGTAGGCATGGGGAGAGGAACTTGTGCTTCAACCTGCCTCCTTTAGGAGGGAAGCAAGGGGCCAGGGGAGAGCTCACATGACAATACAGCCCTCAGGGTATTCCCTCTAGTATGGGCATCCAGTTGCAAGGGGATCTCCCTTGGTTCTGGGGCTCTGAGCCAGTTCTCTGTGGTCCAAAAGACTCTCAGATTGGAATATGAGTAGCTCAAATGCCAACTCCTACAGGAAGACTTGCTACTACTCTCTGCAACACAGCCCACTTTCTTCCTCCTCCCAATTTCATCTGCAGTCCTTAGGGCTTCCTTGTTCTCCAACTGTCTTATGGATGCTTTTCCTGTTTTTCCAATAGGATGGAAAAATCTTGAGGGTAAAGGCTTGGATTTCTCATCCCAAGCTCCCAGCATACTGCTCAGTGCACATGAGACTCGATCAGTACTTGTCAACTGATGGATATGTGCCAGGGTCTCTCCTGGTGTCATTTCAGTAACAAGGCAGGTATCTTCCTATGCCAGGGGGTAGAAGGGGATGCCGTCTCCCACTTCCTCACTCATCTCCCTCCATTCTCCACCTTCCTTTTTGCTTACTTCAGGAGCTCCACTTCATAATAGGTACTTTCAGACGGATTTGGGATGGGTGTCCAGTAGAGGACGTGGTGGAAAAACTCTGCTTCAAACCACACAGATGGAGGTCTAGGCAGTTCTGTCCAAAGAGAGGAGAGTGTCAGTACCAGAGGTAGCAGAGCCTCCCCCCCAACCCACCCTGGGGAAGAGATGCTACCGCAGATGGCTGCAAGCATTCTGCCTGCCTGTTAAGTTGCTTCAGTCGTGTCTGACTCTTTGGGACTCTATGGGCTCTGTCCTGCCAGGCTCCTCTGTCCATGGGATTCTCCAGGCAAGAATACTGGAGTGGGTTGCCATGTCCTCCTCCAGGGGATCTTCCCGACCCAGGGATTGAACCCATGTCTCTTAAGTCTCCTGCATTGCAGGTGGACTGTTGACCGCTGAGCCCCCAGGGAAGCCTATTTATTGAGCACTCAGCTAAGTGCTTTACATATGCTGTGTCTCATTTAATTACCACGGCAGTCATACAAGGTAGGCATCTATTACCCCAAGTTTACTAGAGAAGCAATGAAGGTTCAGAGATTTTAAGTGACTTGCCCAAGGTCAGTGGGGATAGTAAGGGGTAGAATGGGCCCTTGAATACAGATGGATCTTATCCCAGAACTAATGTGTCCTTAAATCACCATCCTGTGCTATCTGGGATCAGAAGCAGAAGTGAGAAGAGACAAGCTGGGTGTAATGCATTCCAGGCAAGAAGGGAGGGGCAGAGATTTAATCTGTGCCCATAGTGAGCTCTCAGATGAGCTGGTCCCTGGCTGTGCCCAATCCCTGTGCCTGCTCCAGCCCTATCCCAAGGTCTGCTTCCCACCCCACATCTGGTTCCCACTCTGGCCCCAGTTCTGGCCTTAACCCAAGGCCCCCCTCTCTGGAGTTCTTTGGTACACAGATATCCGTCTCATTGGCATCTACCTGTTTCTCTTCACAGAAGCCCAAGTTGAGTGGTTGCCCCATTCCCCAGCTTCCAGGACAGCTTTACTGCAGCCAGATATCCAGGCTCAGCCTGAATACAACAAATAGTCCTGGTCCTAGACTAGGCTGAGGACATTTCCACAAAGAGCTGGCACCCTTGGCTCCAAGGTGAGATGTGTGTGTGTTAGTTGCCCAGCCGTGTTGGACTCTTTGAGACCAACCCCATGGACTGTAGCTTGCCAGGTTCCTCTGTCCATGGAATTCTCCAGGCAAGAATACTGGAGTGGGTTGCCATTTCCTCCTCTAGGGGATCTTCCCGACCCACGGATAGAACCCTCATCTCCTGCATTGCAGGCAGATTCTTTACCACCTGAGCCATCAGGGAAGATACTAAATACCAAAGCCTCTATCCACCTCCTGTCTTCCCCTCCCTCCTCCACACACCATTCATCAAGGAAAATTAACTTCAAGAGCCGCAAACTAGCACTTGCTAGTGTGACTTGGGCAAATCATTTAACCTAGCAGAAATCTTCTCATTTGTAAGAATGCGATAAATAGACCTACTTTAAGAGTCTTGCAATGAAGATTTGCCCATTAAGTGCAATGAAGCATGTCAAGGCCAATGCCAACACCCAGTTCTTCATCTCTCCCCAATCCCTTAATGTGTCTGCATCTGACAGCGACTCCCAGGCTGCCCTGGTTCTCTAACTTCTAATCATCTCTCTAATAATGCTTTTTTGCTTTCTTTCTTATACTGTTTTCGATCCTCAAGTCGGTTTCTCAATTTCAGAAGAGTACATGGAAAGTGAAAAGTACAGTGGGTCTCTGCGGTGTTTGGGTTGCACATCCCCAGCTCAGCTCTCGATCATGTGAATGGTGACCTCATGTTTTACTGCATATTCTGGCTCTCTCCCTGCTCTCTCTGCCTCTGTTCTTGGGACTCCCCGCCCTTTCATTCTCTCCCTTCAGGATTTAGCTTTTCAATTGCAGAAACTTTCCAGGACATCTAGCTGGGTTGGGAGAGCTAAAGGGTAACAGTAGGAAAGAAAAGGCAGGCGGCAGCGGGAATGCTTTGGGGGCTAAAGGAGGAGAACGGATGATATGATGGGGGTGACAGGTGATGGTGGAGGAAAAGAGTTGAGGGGTGACATGGCACGGGGGAAGAAACAGGTTAATCGAGAGCTAAGGGAAAGTAGAGTCAGACTGAGATAAAAGTAATTTCCCAGAAGGACCACCAGTCCCATAATTTGAACTAGAACAACAAAAGAGTCAGGGCTGAATTTATGACTCACCGGGACGTGGGTGGGCAGTGAGTTGAAGGGGGGTGGTCATTTAACTTCTTTATCCACACTTCCCCACTACCCCAGTCAATCTCAGCCTGTTTAGACGTCTACAACGTGTGAGCCTGAGACTCAGGCTTGCCAGAACGCGGGAGATTCGGGGAGAGGGGAGATAATGGGTGCCTCTCCCCATAGAGGGCCGGTCAGTCAGACGGGGTTCTCCGCGGGAGGCAGAACTTTAATGCACAGTTGACAACGGGTGGGAGAGGGAGCGGGATGGGCGCGGAGAGGGCGAGGCTAGACCCAGATCCTTACCGTGCGCGCGGGAGCCGAGGAGCAGGCTGAGGAGCGCCGCCAGCTTCACTATCTGGCGCGGCAGCATCCTGGGCGCGCCGCATTCTCCCGTGCCGGGGACAAAGCCGGAGCCGGGAAGCTCGCCTCCCGCAGCGGCTCTACTCGGCTGCGACTGAAACCTCAGGCTGGCGAGTCCGCTCACGCCTGGCGAGGCTGACGTCAGAAGGGCGGGGCCTCGAGGCGTCCCGCCCACACGCCGCTACGTCAGGGAGTCGAGCCCGCCGCCCGGTGCGCGGACTGCCCAAGCTCGTAGACAGGAAGCTGGGGAGCGCCGGGGCGGGGTCTTGCTCTCCCGGCCGGGGACCGGGTTTGGTTAACTCACCTTCCTTGCCTCCCGGGGCCTCCAGTGCAATAGAGTGAAAGCAGTCTGGTAGCCTGGAGGGGTGTGTGTGTTGGCGTGTGTTTTCGGGCTCAGGTTCTGGGAAGGGGGGAGATGGCCCACAGAGGCAACGCGAGGGGCAGCCTTGCCTCGTGGGCGCGGAAGGTGGGGTGAGGGTGTCAGAGCAAATTGTACGGAGGTACGCGTTGGGGAAGGAGATTGTGCTCAGGGAATGTGTGAGAGGACAGGTACGTGTGTGAGCCCTGGCATTGCCAGGTACCTTGGTGTAGGGCTCTGAGCTAAACTTACAGTAAAATAGGCAGATTCCTACCTGCTTAATGTTTTCGAAGGGGTGCTCATGATGTCTTCCAGACTTTTTTGGTTTCCCTCACCTGCCTGAAATCTCATGTTGCCCCCAACCACCACCACACACACTCCAAAATCACTGCAGATGGTGACTGCAGCCATGAAATTAAAAGACACTGCTTGGAAGGAAAGCTATGACACACCTAAGTGAAAGTGAAGTCGTTCAGTCGTGTCCGACTCTTTGCTACCCCATGGACTGTAGCCTACCAGGCTCCTCTGTCCATGGGATTTTCTAGGCAATAGTACTGGAGTGGATTGCCATTTCCTTCTCCAGGGGATCGTCCCGACCCAGGGATTGAACCCTGCTCTCCCACATTGTAGACAGACACTTAACCATCTAAGCCATTAAAAAGCAGGTACATCATTTTGCTAACAAAGGTCTGTATACTCAAAGCTATAGTTTTTCCAGTAGTCATGTGCAGATGTGAGACTTGGATCATAACGAAGGCCAAACGTGGAAGAATTGATGCTTTCAAACTTTGGTGCTGGAGAAGACTCCTGAGAGTCCCTTGGACAGCAAGGAGATCAAACCAGTCAATCCTAAAGGAAATCAACCCTGAATATTCATTGGAAGGACTGATGCTGAAGCTGAAGCTCCAATACTTTGGCCACCTGATATGAAGAGCTGATTCATTGGAAAAGACTCTGATGCTGGGAGAGATTGAAGGTGGGAGGAGAAGGGGGCAGCAGAGGACAAGAACCTGGTTTGATAGCATAACTGACGTAATGGGCATGAATTTGAGCAAACTCCGGGAGACAGTGAAAGACAGGGAAGCCTAGCATGCTGCAGTCCATTGGGTCACAGAGTCAGGCACGACTTGGTGACTGAACAAGAGTGCTCTGGGAGAACTGGGTAAACATCGTCAGTCATATCTCTGTCAATTGGCGCATCTGAGACTTTGCTCTAGGTGCATAGAAGATATCAGAGTATGGGGGACAAACTGCTTCACCTCTGTGGTTCAGACTGTGTGTGTGTGTGTGATAGAGGTGTGGGGCGTGGAAGTCCAGTCCTGCATCTGAGAGTCTACCTTGGGACTAGAAAGACATCATTTTTTGATAGTGGTCATTGAAGGTCAGGGATGCACCAGCCACATAGATAGTGGAGAGTGCTATATGCAAGCCCAGCAAGACATATGGTCAGTCAAGGTCACCTTAAGTGGACAGCTCTTGTCACACTTTCACATCAGCACAGAGGAACAGGGTCCCAGGGTTTTTAATGCATGAGGATATTTTTTGCACCCTCCGCTGCTCAATTGAGAGATTGAAAGATGGCCGGTTGCTCACAAGTACCAAGGCATGACCCAAGGGTGTGGCTACTGTCTGAAATGACTTCTTAGTTCCCGTTGATCTTTATAAGGAGGCATATGCTACACAGTGTCTTCCTAAGCTTGTCTTTACTTTTAGTTTTGTGTTGAGTTGCAAGAGTTTACAAGTCTATACTCCTCTCACCATTTTAAGAAGGATCAGGATTCTTAATTCATTCTTTTTTCTTAATACATTCTTATGACAAATTTACTGCAAATCATTATGTGCCTGGGGATATTATATGCCTGCACATTGTTGAGGCTGAGGATAAAATGGTGATGAAAACAAGGTCCCTTCCCCCAAGAAATGAACACTCAGCTAGAGACAGAAAGTAAACAGATTTTTAATATGCTGTGGTAAGTGTTCTGGGAAGGGAAGTACAGGCTCACATGGGGACACAGGAAACAGACACTCTACTACGACTGTGGCTGAGGATAAGGAAGGCTTCCTGGAGGAGGTGACATCTACACTGAGACCTGAGGAATCAGTAGGAGGTGGCTGGGTGAAGAAGAGACAGGGAGTGATCAGACAGAGGGAAGTATTTGCTTAGATAAGAGGGAATGTGGCATTTTAAAAAAGCATCCTGTAAAGTGGATAAATTAGCATCCCTAATTAAAAAAGAGGAAACCACCATGACTGACATAGTTTAATGTTTTGCTTGGGGCAGAGTCAGCAGTTAAATGTAGACTATTCCAGTGTATCCTGGTGCCTCAAAGAAAGCACCTAGAACAGGAATTGTGTCAGCTGTATGATTGCAATATAGTTTTCCTTTAGGAAATTCAGTGTTTATTCTGGTTTGTATTCAGTTTTCAATCTCAATGTTGTGAAAAGTCCAGCTAAGTTTCAGTGATTTTGGTATTCATATCAGTACCAATAGAGAGTAATTATAATAGTATCTTTTATGTACTGAGGTCTTACTGTGTATCAGTCCTTCTGCTAAATACTTAATATATTGTATCAGAGACTGGCTAGATGGTTAGCAATCCCATTTCCTCTTCCTGGATACACATGACAACTCAATCTCCTAGCTTGCCTTGCAATTAGGTGGAACATGTAACTGGGGTTTAACCAATGTAGAGTTGAATTGATGGGAGCTATTTCCTGGCCTGGCCTCTTAACTCTGTCTTTGCTATTCTGTCAGCCAGTGGAGGGGGCTGATTGGAGGACTTCAAGAGAATGGAAGGAACTGGGGTCCTTGAATCACCTCACCTCTTGGAGAGGAGCTATACAGGAAAGACACCCAACCTACATCAGCCTGTGACTTGAGTGAGTAGTGACCTCTTACTGTATCTAGCCACAAGATTTTGGAATTTTTGTTACAGCAGCTAACATTAACTACCCTGATTGAGGCTCAAATATTGTCTCATTTGATCCTTGTTACTACCCTGCCAGGTTGATATAATTTTTTTTGGGGGGGGTGAGTGCATCCTTTATTAGATTTTAACAGTAAAATACATTGCACTATGATATAATTATTAATGTTTTATAGATGGAGAAGGATGCATTCCTGTCTGCATCACTAAGCCAGCGAGTGGCAGAGCTAAGATTATAGCCCAGGTCTGTTTGACTCCAGCGGTTATGCTTTTACCACTGTGTAAATAATGCCCTTCCTAATTTTGGAAGAGTTCTTGGAAAAGACAAGTGTCTAGTGAGTTGAGAGAGAGAAAGAAGAGAGGGTGAGTGTGGGGGAGGAAGAAGAGCTCAGGGCCAGGTGTGGTGGGGAGAGGGAATGTGAGGCGCCCCAGAGAACATGTGGGCAGAGCTGGGTAGAGACCTTGCCCCCGTAGTCACACAGGGAAAATTTTAGGACAAGTTTTGGTCTCTGGATGGTTCTGTTGTCTCATTTTTACTCTACTTCATGTTGATCTTCCAGTTGGTGCTTCTTCATGGGCACCACTGCAGGGTAGTGAAACAGGAGGGAAGGGGATAGGGCACAACCTTTGGAAGAATGACATAGCCCAAGGACACGACATAAACAGACTAGACCCCAAAGAGTTCAGGATGGTGGACAAGCTGACTTCCACTGGACCTTGTGCTTCATTGTATACTCATTGTAACACATCAGCATAGCGTTCATGGTGTTCTCAAGGCAAGAATACTGAAGGGGCTTGCCATTCCCTTCTCTGGTGGACCGCGTTTTGTCAGAACGCTCTATCATGACCCATCCATCTTGGGTGGCCCTACATGGCATGGCTCATAGTTTCCTTGAGTTAGACAAGGCTGCAATCCATGTGATCAGTTTGGTTAGTTTTCTGCGATTGTGGTTTCATTCTGTCTGCCCTCTGACGGATGAGGATAAGAGGCTTGTGGAAGCTTCCTGATGGGAGGGACTGGGTGTGGGGGAAACTGAGTCTTGCTCTGGCAAGCAAGGCCATGCTCAGTAAGTCTTTAATCCAATTTTCTGCTGATGGGTGGGGCTGTGTTCCCTCCCTGTAGATTGGCCTGACTCCAGGACACTCACAGGAAAGTCTGGATCAGGATTTTGTGGGGTCCTTGTGTGCACAAGGTTTTGTTGTGCCCTCTAAGAGTCAATATTGCATAGGAACCTGGAATGTTAGGTCCATGAATCAAGGTAAATTGGAAGTGGGCAAACAGGAGATAGCAAGAATGACCATCAACATTTTAGGAATCAGTGAACTAAAATGGACTGGAATGGGTGAATTTAACTCAGATGACCATTATATCTACTACTGTGGGCAAGAATTCCTTAGAAGAAATGGAGTAGCCCTCATAGTCAACAAAAGAGTCCAAAATGCAGTACATGGGTGCAATCTCAAAAACAACAGAATGGTCTCTGTTCCTTTCCAAGGCAAACTATTCAATATCACAGTAATCCAAGTCTATGCCCTGAGCAGTAATGCTGAAGAAGCTGAAATTGAATGGTTCTAGGAAGACCTACAAGACCTTCTAGAACTAACACCCCAAAATGTGTCCTTTTCATTATAGGGGACTGGAATGCAAAAGTAGGAAGTCAAGAGATACCTGGAGTAACAGGCAAATTTGGCCTTGGAGTACAGAATGAAGCAGGGCAAAGGCTAATGCAGTTTTGCCAAGAGATGCACTGGTCATAGCAAACACAACAAGGAAGACTCTTCCAACAACACAAGAGAAGACTCGACACATGGACATCACCAGATGGCCAACACCAAAATCAGATTGATTATATCCTTTGCAGCCGAAGATGGAGAAGCTCTATACAGTCAGCAGAAACAAGACTGGGAGCTGACTGTGGCTCAGATCATGAACTCCTTATTGCCAAATTCAGACTTAAATTGAAGAAAGTAGGGAAAACCACTAGACCATTCAGGTACAACCTAAATCAAATCCCTTATGATTATACAGTGGAAGTGACAAATAGATTCAAGGGATTAGATCTGACAGACAGAGTGCCTGAAGAACTATGGACGGAGGTTCGTAACACTGTACAGGAGGGGGTGATCAAAACCATCCCCAAGAAAAACAAATGCAAAAAGGTGAAATGGTTGTCTGAGGAGGCCTTAAAAATTGCTGTGAAAAGAAGAGAAGCAAAAGGCAAAGGAGGAAAGGAAAGATATACCCGTCTGAATGCAGAGTTCCAAAGAATAGCAAGGAGAGATAAGAAAGCCTTCCTCAGTGATCAATGCAAAGAAATAGAGGAAAACAATGGAATGGGAAAGACTAGAGATCTCTTCAAGAAAATTAGAGATACCAAGGGAACTTTTCATGCAAAGATAGGCACAATAAAGGACAGAAATGGTATGGACCTAACAGAAGCAGAAGATATTAAGAAGAGGAGGCAAGAATACACAGAAGAACTATACAAAAAAGATCTTCATGACCCAGATAACCATGATGGTGTAATCACTCACCTCGAGCCAGATATCTTGGAATGTGAAGTCAAGTGGGCCTTAGGAAGCATGACTACAAACAAAGCTAGTGGAGGTGATGGAATTCCAGTTGAGTTATTTCAAATCCTAAAAGATGATGCTGTGAACGTGCTGCACTCAATATGCCAGCAAATTTGGAAAACTCAGCAGTGGCCACAGGACTAGAAAAGGTCAGTTTTCATTCCAATCCCAAAGAAAGGCAATGCCAAAGAGTGCTCAAACTGCTGTACAATTGTACTTATTTCACATGCTAGCAAAGTAATGCTCAAAATTCCCCTAGCAAGACTTCAACAGTATGTGAACTGAGAACTTCCAGATGTTCAAGCTGGATTTAGAAAAGGCAGCAGAGACAGAGATCAAATTGCCAACATCTGTTGGACCATAGAAAAAACATGAGAATTCTAGAAAAACATCTACTTCTGCTTCGTTGACTTTTCTAAAGCCTTTGACTGTGTTCAGTTCAGTTCAGTTCAGTTGCTCAGTCATGTCCGACTCTTTGCAACCCCATGAATTGCAGCATGCCACACCTCCCTGTCCATCACCAACTCCTGGAGTTCACTCAGACTCACATCCATCAAGTCAGTGATGCCATCCAGCCATCTCATCCTCGGTCGTCCCCTTTTCCTCCCACCCCCAATCCCTCCCAGCATCAGGGTCTTTTCCAATGAGTCAGCTCTTCGCATGAGATGGCCAAAGTACTGGAGATTCAGTTTTAGCATCATTCATTCCAAAGAAATCCCAGCTGATCTCCTTCAGAATGGACCGGTTGGATCTCCTTGCAGTCCAAGGGACTCTCAAGAGTCTTCTCCAACACCACAGTTCAAAAGCATCAATTCTTCGGCACTCAGCCTTCTTCACAGTCCAACTCTCACATCCATACATGACCACTGGAAAAAACATAGCCTTGACTAGATGGACCTTTGTTGGCAAAGTAATGTCTCTGCTTTTCAATATGCTATCTAGGTTGGTCATAAGTTTTTTTCAAGGGAGTAAGAATCTTTTAATTTCATGGCTGCAGTCACCATCTGCAGTGATTTTGGAGCCCCCCAAAATAAAGTCAGCCACTGTTTCCACTGTTTCCCCATCTATTTCCCATGAAGTGATGGGACCAGATGCCATGATCTTCATTTTCTGAATATTGAGCTTTAAGCCAACTTTTTCACTCTCTACTTTCACTTTCATCAAGAGGCTTTTTAGTTCCTCTTCACTTTCTGCCATAAGGGTGGTGTCATCTGCATATCTGAGGTTATTGATATTTCTCCCAGCAATCTTGAATCCAGCTTGTGCTTCTTCCAGTCCAGCGTTTCTCATGATGTACTCTGCATATAAGTTAAATAAGCAGGGTGACTGTGTGGATCATGAGAAACTGTGGAAAATTCTTAAAGGGATAGGAATACCAGACCACCTGACCTGCCTCCTGAGAAATCTGTATGCAGGTCAAGAAGCAACAGTTAGAACTGGACGTGGAACAGCAGACTGGTTCCAAACTGGGAAAGGAGTATGTCAAGGCTGTATATTGTCACCCTGCTTGTTTAACTTATATGCAGAGTACATCACGCAAAATGCCAGGCTGGATGAAACACAAGCTGAAATCAAGATTGCTGGGAGAAATATCCATAACCTCAGATATGCAGGTGACACCACCCTTGTGGCAGAAAGCAAAGAGGAACTAAAGAGCCTTCTGATGAAAATGAAAGAGGAGAGTGAAAAAGCTGCCTTAAAACTCAGGATTCAGAAAACTAAGATCATGGTATCGAGTCTCATCACTTCGTGGTAAATAGATGGGGAAACACTGAAAACAGTGACAGACTTTATTTTCTTGAGCTCCAAAATCACTGCAGGTGATGACTGCAGCCATGAAATTAAAAGATGCTTGCTCCTTGTTAGAAAAACTATGACCAGCCTAGACAGCATATTAAAAAGCAGAGACATTAGTTTGCCAACAAAGGTCAGCCTAGTCAAAGCTATGGTTTTTCCAGTAGTCATGTATGGATGTGAAAGTCGGACCATAGACTGACCATCAAAGAACTGATGCTTTTGAACTGTGGTGTTGGAGAAGACTCTTGAGAGTCTCTTGGACTGCAAGGTGGTCCAACCAGTCCATCCTAAAGGAAATCAGTCCTGAATATTCACTGGAAGGACTGATGCTGAAGCTGAAGCTCTAATACTTTGGCTACCTAATGCAAAGAGCCGACTCATTAGAAAAGACCCTTATGCTGGGAAAGATTGAGGGCAGGAGGAAAAGGGGATGATAGAGGATGAGATGGTTGAATGGGATCGCTGACTCAATGGAAATAACTTTGAGTAAGCTCTGGGAGATGGTGAAGGATAGTGACGCCTGGCATGCTTCCTGGGGTCTCAAAGAGTTGGACACAACTGAGCGACTGCACAACAACACGGCAGCAAGCAAATGACATACCCACAGGCGCCAGGACAGTGCCAAGGAGGACAGTGCCAAGGCTGACCATCAGAGACCAAAAGTAGGCGGTGGCCCAGTTCCTGGAACTCTCCACCCCTTTCCCCAAATAGTTGGAATAGCCTTCCCATTCATTAGCCTCTGAAAGTACCCAGCCTATAAAAGCTCACCACACCATGTTTTGAGGCCACTCTCACCTTCTGAGATGGCCCACACTCTGTCTCTGGAGTGTGTTTCTCTCTAAATCCTGTCACTTTGTCTCTCAATGAATTCTTTCTGAGACAAGACATCAAGAGCCTAAGCTTCACTGAGTCCTGAAACCAGATGTGTGACCTCAGTTGGAAGACCATGGGGTTTCGGCCAGGGTTGTGTCCTGGCCATGTGGGTTCGAGTCCCAAAACGGGTTCAAGCCCCAATGTGAGGTGAACTGTTTCAGCAGGCAGGGTGGGCATCTAAGCAGTAGTAAGTCCAGCTTGAGTGTGGAAACAGACACAGCTCCCACTTTCTGTCCCTGGGCTGGTGATTAGGGAAGATCACTGTGTCAGAGCTACACATAACAGGGAGAAGAGATCTCAAAAGAACCAACCCTCACTATGGAGAACAGTGTGGAGATTCCTTAAAAAATTGCAAATAGAACTGCCTTATGACCCAGCAATCCACTGCTGGGCATACACACTGAGGAAACCAGAATTGAAAGAGACACATGTACCCCAGTGTTCATCGCAGCACTGTTTATAATAGCCAGGGCATGGAAACAACCTAGATGACCATCAGCAGATGAATGGATAAGAAAGCTGTGGTACATATACACAATGGAGTATTACACAGCCATTAAAAAGAATACATTTGAATCAGTTCTAATGAGATGGATGAAACTGGAGCCGATTATACAGAGTGAAGTAAGCCAGAAAGAAAAACACCAATACAGTATACTAACACATATATATGGAATTTAGAAAGATGGCAATGATGACCCTGTATGCGAGACAGCAAAAGAGACACAGATGTGTAGAGCGGACTTTTGGACTCAGAGGGAGAGGGAGAGGGTGGGATGATTTGGGAGAATGGCATTGAAACATGTATACTATCATGTAAGAAACGAATCGCCAGCCTATGTCCGATGCAGGATACAGGATGCTTGGGGCTGGTGCACGGGGATGACCCAGAGAGACGTTATAGGGAGGGAGGTGGGAGGGGGGTTCATGTTTGGGAACGCATGTACACCCGTGGTGGATTCATGTCAATGTATGGCAAAACCAATACAGTATTGTAAAGTAAAATAAAGTAAAAAAAAAAAGAACCAACCCTGAGAATAAATCAAAGAAAAGGAAGCTGCCTGGGGATACTTGGTAGTCGTTGGGTCAAGTAGAATGACAGATGTGAGGGGGAAGGGGCCACCAAGGGCCAGCCCAGCCCCAGGAGAAGCCTTCTTGCTGTTGGCTACAAAACCTAATTAACGGGTATATTCCTTCACGGTCTGCTCAACTCTCCTGGCAGATAGAACAGATAAGAAGGGATAGAACCCCCTTTTGACTGTCCCTCTCTCTTCTGTTCAGATGGTGGCTCAGACTTGAATGGGGAGTTGCTTGAATTTTAGTTGGATAGGTGTCCTCCCTAAAGGGTTTTGGGCAGGAGAGAGACATGCCAGATTTGCATTTTAAGTAGAAGAGGAAACCCAGAGCAGAGATAACGACCTAAGGTGACTCAGCTAGTAAGTGGCAGAGTCAAAACCCTGGTCTGATTGAAGTTCAGCTCTTTGCCTGACATGCCCCAGCAACTAAGCTTGTGGAACTATGAAGACCATGTGAGTCTCATGTCTTGTGCCTATTAAGAAAGAGACAAGAGGAAGAAATACTGGTCTCCCAGGTGAGGGACCTCCCCTGCTAATTCCCTTGAATCAGCAGAGCTGGGGCCAAGAGCTGTGTCAAGCCTGCAGTCTACCCCAGGGGTATCATTCTACATCAGTGGTCAAGACTCACAAGGCTGCTGGGAGGAGCCTGTGGGCCTCAGAAACGAGACCTCATTCTCACTTCAGTGGACACTGCCAGGTGTATGCCCTTGGACCAGTCTCTTTATCCCTATTAGCTGATGACAAGATTGGAAGAACTGTAACCTTCCTGGGCTCTTGTCAAGCCAGATGCAGAAGTGTTCTGACAACGGAGAAAGGCTTCCCAAATAAACGGCTGGTAGAAATGTTCAGCAGAAAGGCCTCATATTGGCTAGAGGGAGCCAGTGCCCTTTTTCATGCTCTCCATTCACTTGTCCTTTCTCCTGACTGTATTCATTCTGAGCCCCACCCACCCCAGTATGAGTGGGGCCTTTGACCACACCTCGACTCCTTCCCACTTCCAGCCATCTTATCAGAAAGGGTGAGGACCTAGTTTATTGGCATTACCCTCATGAACTTGGATTTGAGAGGTTAAGAACATTGACAAAATATTGCCTTCACTTCAAGAAACAGATGTGATTTCCTTCTGGAGTCTTGATGACTTTGATTTCTCCAGTTTTTAGTGGTTTTATTTCCCTTTAATTCTAAACTTAGCAGCAAGTTTGAGCTTCTATCCTATAAATGGAGGAAATTCATCTGCTCTTGGGTTTCCATTCCCAGAGGACTTGTGGGGTGCTCCCGAGAAACCTCCCATGCCCAGGGCTGTCCTGGCAGCCTCATACCTCACCTCCTAGGGTCTCTGGGCTGCAGCTGCTCACTTCGAGGGTGGACACAGGGCCTATCACATTTTGACTTTCTGTTGGAGGCTTGCAAGTAGCAGAAGTACCAAAGCGATAATTTTCAACTAACTCAAGAATTAGCCACTCAGAGCTCCCACCAACTTTCCTTAGGCTTCTGGCAGTCATTGTGGCAGAAGAAATCAGCTGGCTTCCCATGTGTGGAAATTTCCAGGCCTTTCTAAACAACCTTCTTGCCCCCAGAGAGAGGAGAGGACTCCTTTCTGCTGCTCAAAGCCCACTTCTTTTTTGCTTTAGGATGATTCACAGGAAGAACCTCAGTATCCTTCAAGGGAAATTCCTAGCCCTGCCTCCAAGGTATAGCCTGGCTCCATTGGCCCACAAAATGGCTAGTTGCTGGCAAGTTTCCTTAAGCCTGCCTTGGTGTTAGATAACAGGGCAAGTGGAACAACAGCTGTGTGGTCCAGACATTGGCATGTCAAGCCCAGTCCAGGGCTTGCACAGCTATTCCTCCACGGAGGGGAAGAGACCAGGTCTGCCTGCTCCCCCTGCATGTATCTGGGTTCCTGGTCTTCTATGAGAAAGACCAGGACAAAGAACAGTGATTTTCAGGTGTGGGATGTGACAACCTAAACTCAGACTGGGGGAAACATTTCTCTAACTTCTCCAGGAGATCTGCTGAGGAGATGCTTAGTTGACACTGTGGAACAAAACCCCTAGACCTTGGTCTGAGGTGCCTACCTGGGGTCCACCACTGATGTCCAGGGCCTTGCCCAAAATAATGGGCATGTGCTTACTTTCCATTGGCATGAGTAAGACGGTTCGCCCAGGACAGAGGGAGGTTCCCCCCTAAAGACAAATCTAAGTACTGCTCTCTGATGTAGAAATTGCTTGTAACCCTTTGAATTATGGTTTTTCAATTTCAAGAGTTTAAAGGTTTCCATTCTGCTGTACCTCCAGTGGCAGCTGGAGTGCTGAGTGGGAAGACCTAAGACTGGGGTTCCAGCCCCAGGTTGTCGGTTGCCATCTGTGACTTTGGACAGGTCACAAATTCCCCAGGTCTCAGGTTCCTTAGCTATAAAATAAAGATGATACCTCTTTTTGCATCCTATTAGAGTTGTCAAGAGGTTTATCATAAGCAAACATTTGTTAAGCACCCTTAACCAGATAATGTGGGATACAAAAATTAGTCAGACACTGGCCTGATCAGGAACATGTACTTTCAGTACATGCTTATTTTAATACACAACTTATCAGAAGGACCAGCTTAGGCATAAAGTGTTTTGTAAACGCTAAGATATAATATATATGCAGGGCTTCCCTGGTGGCTCAATGGTACAGAATCTGCCTGTTAGGAAGGAGACATGAATTTGAGCCCTGGGTTGGGAAGATCCGCTGGAGAAGGAAATGGTAACCCACTCTAATATTCTTGCCTGGAAAATCTCAGGGACAGAGAAGCCTGGAAGGCTACAATCCATGGAGTCACAAACAGTCAGACATGACTGAGTGACTAAACAACAAGGGTATTGGTACTGCTGGTAATTTTCCTGTGGGTTGGGTCTCCTTTCTGGTCAATGCCAGGCCAAGCATATTTTGCCCAGGTCACAACCCCAGCCTGTATGCCCCACCACTCATGGCTCCAGAAGATCTTGCCGTCCTGTGGAATCCTGGAGTCCTTATGTGAAGGGCAATTCATCTGTGCCCCTGATTCTCTTCTAGCACTTTCCCCAGGACATATTGGAAGTAAGGCCTTTCTTCTTTCACAGAGTTAATAGCAAGTACAGGAAATGATAACTGGACGCCAGCTGGGCATGGTGTATAGAAAGCACGTACATGTGCCCAGTGGATGGGTGCGTGGGAGGGGGACAGAGAAGAGGGAAGCTCTACAGTTCGAGGGTGCAGTTGAATGTAATTTATAGGAAAATGAAAGTCGGAGGAGTTAGATAAAGGCAAGTTCACACCTCACCCCCGGATTCATTCTGTGGCCATCTGACCTTTGGGGACAAAAGAACGAGTGAGTTGTTGCCCTTCTCACCTTCTTCCAAACTCTTTTTCACAAGCCAGTAGCTGGGTGCCTGATACAGGGAAGTCCTGCTGGTTTCTCTGGTGGCCGGTAGCCCCTCCTTTCTGCCTGCACTAACGTACCCTTATCTCCTCCCCCAGCCCCTCTTCCCAGGACACCAAAAGAACCCAAGTATGAAATTCTCAGGCCACGTGAGAGAAAAATGAGCATTTTTTCCTGAAGCTTTTTAGAGTTATCGCATGCGGTCAGTTTTTTTTTTTTTTTTTTAACACTTCTTAAAACTTTGGTTTGGGACTTCCCTAGTGGTCCAGTGCTGCCACTACAGGGGCGCAGCTTTGTTGCCTGGTGAAGGAACTGGGATCCTGAATGTCACACAGGACCACCAAAAATAAAACAAAAACCCCACCAAACGTTGGTAAAAACATTTTCTAACACATAAAAATCCTTTGATTAAGTAATAAGTGTTCAGAAATACATACCATTTATCAACTCTTTGGGCTTCCCTTGTGGCTCAGCTGGTAAAGAATCCGCCTGCAATGTGGGAGACCTGGCTTCGATCCCTGGGTTGGGAAGATCCCCTGGAGAAGGGAAAGGCTCCCCACTCCAGTATTCTGGCCTGGAGAATTCCATGGACTGTGTAGTCCATGGGGTCGCAAAGAGTCAGACACGACTGAGCAGCTTTCCCTTCACTTCCTATCAACACTTCGATGCATGGTTGTTATTGTTTAGTCTCATAGCTGTCTCTGACTCCCTCGAGACCCCATGGACTGTAGCCCACCAGGCTCCTTTGTCCATGGGATTTTTCACTCAAGAATATTTGAGTGCGTTGCCATTTCCTTCTCCAGGGGATCTTCCCGACCCAGGGATCGGAACTGCGTCTCCTACGTTGGCAGGCGGATACTTTACCTCTGAGCCACCAGGGAGGCCCTTGATGCATGGTGTGAAGCCCCAAATAGGTGACTTATATTTAATGTTGTGTGTGTGTGTGCTAAGTCGCTTCTGTTGTGTCTCTTTGCGACCCTATGGACTGTAGCCCTCCAGGCTCCTCTGTCCATTGTATTTTCTAGGCAAGAATACTGGAGTGGGTTGCCATGCCCTCCTCCAGGGGATCTTCCCAGTCCAGGGATCATCCAACCCTGCTGCTGCTGCTGCTGCTAAGTCGCTTCAGTGTGTCCGACTCTGTGCGACCCCAGAGACGGCAGCCCACCAGGCTCCGCCGTCCCTGGGACTCTCCAGGCAAGAACACTGGAGTGGGTTGCCATTTCCTTCTCCAATGCATGAAAGTGAAAAGTGAAAGTGAAGTCGCTCTGTTGTGTCCGACCCTTAGCAACCCCATGGACTGCAGCCTACCAGGCTCCTCCATCCATGGGAGCTTCCAGGCAAGAGTACTGTAGTGGGTGCCATTTCCTTCTCCAACCCTAGTCTCCTGAATTGCAGGCAAATTCTTTACCACTGAGCCCCCTGCAACAAACTGTAGAAATTCTAAGCCTAATTTCAGAAAGCTGAAGTAAATATTAATAGATTCTCTGAGACTCATGAAATTCTTGTAAGTGGTCATGACTTGTGTCCACAGTTATAAATTAACAAGAGAGTTTCCACGAGATGCTTGCCCATCCATTGCTCCCAGGAGATGCTCCCTGTACAACCATATATGAAATATTTTTTCTGGCTGGCTCCTCTGTTTATTACACACATTTTCTTGAGAATATATTTATTACACGTATATTCTTGAGCTCAGGACTCAATTCTTTCCCCTTCTCCATTTAATTTTCCTCCCCACGCCAACTCTGGTCATCGCATGCTAAAGCACAAGTCAGTAACTCAGCTCCTCTGAGGATCCGCTTTGTTGACAAAGTCCATATTGCCACATCTTCCTCATGACCCTTCTCCCTCTTAGGTCAACAACTCAAAACTGCCAATATTCATTGAGCAATTGCATTCATCTCACACACTAGCAAAATTCTCCAAGCCAGGCTTCAACAGTATGTGAACCATGAACTTCAAGATGTTCAATCTGGATTTAGAAAAGGAAGAGAAACCAGAGATCAAATTGCCAATATCTGTCGGGCTATAGAAAAAGCAAGAGAGTTCCAGAAAAACATCTACTTCTGCTTTATTGACTATGCCAAAGCCTTTGACTGTGTGGATCACAATAAACTGTGGAAAATTCTTCAAGAGATGGAAATACCAGACCACCTGACCTGCCTCCTGAGAAATCTGTATGCAGGTTAAGAAGCAATAGTTAGAACTGGACATGGAATACAGATTGGTTCCAAATCGGGAAAGGAGTATGTCAAGGCTGTATATTGTCACCCTGCTTATTTAACTTATATGCAGAGCACATCATGAGAAATGCTAGACTGGATGAGCACAAGCTGGAATCAAGATTTCCGGGAGAAATATCAATAACTTCAAATATGCAGATGACACCACCCTTAAGGCAGAAAGTGAAGAAGAACTAAAGAGCCTCTTGATGAAAGTGAAAGAGGAGAGTGAAAAAGTTGGCTTAAAACTCAACATTCAGAAAACTAAGATCATGGCATTCAGTCCTATCACTTCATTGCAAATAGAAAGGGAAACAGTAGAAACACTGACAGACTTTAATTTTGGGGGCTCCAAAATCACTGCAGATGGTAACTGCAGCCATGAAATTAAGACACTTGCTCCTTGGAAGAAAAGTTATGACCAATCCAGACAGCATATTAAAAAGCAGAGGCATTACTTTGCCAACAAAGGTCCGTCTAGTCAAAGCTATGCTTTTTCCAGTAGTCAAGTATGGATGTGAGAGTTGGACTATAAAGAAAGCTGAGCTTCAAAGAATTGATGCTTTTGAACTGTGGTGTTGGAGAAGACTCTTGAGAGTCATTTGGACAGCAAAGAGATCCAACCAGTGCATCCTAAAGGAAATCAGTCCTGAATATTCATTGGAAGGACTGATGCTGAAGCTGAAACTCCAATACTTTGGCTACCTGATGCAAAGAGCTGACTCATTGGAAAAGACCCTGATGCTGGGAATGATTGAAGGCAGGAGGATTAGGGGATGACAGAGGATGAGATGCTTGGATGGCATCACTTACTCAATAGACATGAGTTTGAGTGAACTCCAGGAGTTGGTGATGGACAGGGAGGCCTGGCATGCTGCGATTCATGGGGTCACAAGAGTCGGACATGACTGAGCGAGTGAACTGAATTGAATTGCTCCGTATCAGCTACTGTGATTAGCACCAGGGGACAGAAATGAAAAGGAGACTGTGTTTGCCTTGGAGGATGTTTGGCTTAAAAGCAAGGGGACATTTTTGGAAACCTAGCATTGATTACTGTGCTGGGTAATGTGCTCTCATTGGGCTTCCCTGGTAGCTCAGTGGTCAAAAATCCACCTGCCAACTCACGAGACGTGGGTTTGATTCCTGGGTAGGGAACAATGTGTGGAGAAGGAAATGGCAACCCATTGCAGTATTCTTGCCTGGGAAATTCCATGGGCAGAGGAGCCTGGCGTGCTTCATGCAGTTCATGGGGTCTCAAAGAGTCAGACAAAGAGTCAAACAACAAAAAAATGTGCTATTATTACTTCAACTGATCCTATTTGAGATATTCTTTCCTTATTTTACAGACAAGGAAGCTGAGAGGTAATATGACTTTCCCAAGGTTGCTCAGAAAATGGTTCAGAACGTGTCTGTCTGACTACACCCCCATGTTCCTCTTCTTCATGCCTATTCCCACCAGCCACACACAAAAGGAAGCAGATGGGACATTCCAGCTGTAGGCCAGTTGGGAGGCTGCCAGACAAAGAACTAGGTTGAGGTCTGTTGTAGGTGTTTGGGTACAACTGTGAGAGACCCAGGACCCAAGGCGGTCAGGGTGAAGTGTGTATGTCAAAGCTCCCTGTCTGTTTGTTTACAAAAATTTCTCAGGAACCTAAATATGAATGCATGTAGGAATCATTCTGAAGACCTTTAATTTAATTACATCTGCAAAGACTCTGTTTCCATATGAGGGACCATTCATAGGTTCCAGGGATCAGGTCATGGATAGCTTCTGGGGAGCCATTTTCATCATACCAGAGCGATCCGTTTCAACGTTCATTTCCATAGTCATTCAATCATACCTGGATTATATATAAATATATATATTGTTGTTTTTTCAGTCGCTCAGTCATGTCCAACTCTTTGCGACCTCATAGACTGCAGCAAGCCAGGCTTCCCTGTCCTTCACCATCCTTCACTATATATATATATGGTGTCCTTGATCATATATATGGGGCTTCCCTTGTGGCTCAGGTGGTAAAGAATCTGCCTGCAATGAGGGAGACCTATGTTTGACCCCTGGGTTGGGAAGATCCCCTGGAGAAGGGAAAGGCTACCCACTCCAGTATTCTGGCCTGGAGAATTCCATGGACTGTATAGTCCATGGGGTCGCAAATAGTCAGACACGACTGAGCGACTTTCAGTTTCACCATATATATAGGTCTTCCCAGGTGGTGCTAGAGGAAAGAAACTGCCAGCCAGTGGAGGAGACATAAGAGACCTGGCTTTGATCCTTGGATCAGGAAGATCTCCTGGAGGGGGACACAGCAATCCACTCCAGCATTCTTGCCTGGAGAATCTTGTAGACAGGAGACTGTACAGTCCATAAGTCGCAGAGTCAGACACAACTGAAGCAACTTAGTATATATATAATATTGAGCATTTACTTAATACCGGACCCTGCAGGGCACTGGAGGACATGGCAAGCAAATCAGAACTCTGTCAGAGTTTAGAGTTTATTTATTTATTAATGTATGAACACATTTTTAAAAGTCTTTATTGAATTTGTTACAGGATTGTTATATTCTGGTTTTTGGCAGAGAGGTGTGTGGGATCTTGGCCCCACAACCAGGGATTGATCCTGCTCCCGTTGTACTGGAAGGCAAACTCTTAATCACCAGACCACCAGGGAAGTCCCAAGCTTATTGTTTAGAAGGAGAGATGGGCGTTAATCAAATAATCACCCAAATAATATGCAAAATTGCAGCTATGATAAGAGCTATGAGAGTCTGTAATTGAGACTTGACCTGGTGAGAAAGCCCCAAGAGAGCTTCCATGAGGAGGTGCAGCTTTGGTAATCTGGGAGACAAGCTGGGGTCACCAGGTTAAGAGGGGAGGGAAGAGTGTTGCAGGAAGAGGGAACAGAGGGCAGAACCAGGGCATGACCAGTGCCAGCAGGATATGCAGGGCTTGGTGTGGGCCCTAGGGACGGGGTGTGGGTTTAAGGACTCTGCAGGGGTCAGTCTGTTGTGCCTCCTCCCCATCCTTTACCCCTAATCCTAGCTAGTGGCTGCTGCCTTGTATCCTGGGACCTTTCCTCCCTGTTCCTCCCTTAGGCCTCATTGTTTCACTTCCTGCCCAGTGTGTTATGTGGTTTAGCAAGGAAACCCCCATGTGCAGTGTTAAGGGCAGATCTCTAAGGTTTGATCAACAAAAATTTCAAAAGTGCCTACTGTGTGGCAGACACTGTGTTGGGAGTTACAGAAATTAAGACCAGAAAGTGAAGTTTTTCTGGCCCTCGAGGAGATAGACTGTAGGGTGGAGGGGAAAGCAAGAGGGTTGAGTGCTGAACAGGCTGTTGTTCTGCATTGAATCTCATTCCTGCTACTTAGTGCTGTGTGGTCTTAGGAGACTGACTTTACCTCTCTGTGCCTCAGTCTCTTTAAGGAGCACTTAAGCCAACCAACTACTGATGTGGCCCCACTCTGCTCTAGGCGGTAGGCCAAGTGCTGGCAACCCTCAGAGACCTGTCTGACTGGGAGCAGGACGCTGGGGCTGATTGCTTCCTTTTCTGGGACTTCAGCTCTGGTTCTGCTGCCTGCAGCACTTGATCCAAATGGATTTCCAGGGCAGATCTCACCAACTGGCATAGTGCCCACTTTGCCCACAGTATTCCCAGGCATAGTGCTCCAGGAGATGTGGCCCATGATGTCCAGGCTGAGGGGGGTGAGTGTTCTAGGAGTGTGGACCCACCTTTCCGCCTCCCCTTCCCTCCTTCTGCAGAATATTGGATACTGTCTACAGAGACCCCTCCTTGATGAACACTAGTCATTCTAATGACCCCCAACTTTGCAGAGTACTCTTCTGGCCAACAATTTTCATCTATATCTTTGTTTATTGGCCACGATGACCAGGGGCCTCTGCTTGAATTTTTGGTAATAACACTGGCCCTAGTCCTTTCCATCAAACCATCTGTGCAGAAAGGCCGAAATGGGGTCAGACAACCTGCCAGCTCTACTGAGTTTGGCTTCTCTGATGGCTCAGTGGTAAAGCCAATGTTTCAGGCACAGGTTTGATCCCTCATCTGGGAAGACACCTGGAGAGAAAATAGGCAGCCCACTCCAGGATTCTTGTCTGGAGAACCCCATGAACAGAGGAGCCTGGCGGGCTACAGTCCATGGGGTCACAAAAGAGTCAGAACGTGACTTAGCAACCAAATAACAGCAACACCTGAGTCTGGCGAATGGCTTTATGTCTCTAAGCCTCCAGTTCTGTGAATATTAAATGATATCCTGCCCCTGCATCCTGTTTTCACTCCATTGTGGTCCCCAAGATAAGATTTAGGGTGGGGTGAAGAAGAGCAAAACCTTGAGCATCAAGTGGTTAAACACTCTAAACCTGGCTGAGCCTTTTTGTTCACTGATACTCATGATTACTCCTCCAAGGGCTGTTGTGGGGGCAGGTGGCTTGCTGCCTAGAAATTTTCTCGTTGGGTTTCTTTTCCAACCATAGTGGCTTTTGTGTCTTTCTCTCCCTCCCTGCTCTCTCACCTTTTAACATCTAGGTGGGGGATTTTGTTCAGAGTGTGAAACAGTCTTCTAGATCATTCAGGTCTTCAGAGGTGTGAGGAGTTGTTTTTGTCCTTTGGCAAGGAGGACATTTTCTATGTGAGCAGAGGCATGGGGCTGTGACCTCCTCATACCCTGGGGCTACTGCGCCAGGGTCTGGCCTGAGAGTCCAGGCACCTATGGGAAACTTGGAACTGGATTCTAGGGTGGGTTCTGGGGCAAGCTGCAGAGCCAGCCTAGTTGCTATACAGCCAGGCCCAGCAAGGAAGGGAGGATAGGCAGTCTCAGAGATAGGCTGAGAAATGTGTGAAGGAGAGAGCTCAAAGCAGTGTCTAACCAGCAGCACAAAATCTGGGTGGACAATGAAACTATGGAAATTCACTCCAATTTTTAGGGTGTAATGTGCAAAGCATAGCCAAGAATATCATGGAGTTTGAAAATAGAGTAACTCTGAGTCTCAGTTTCTTTCTCAATGAAATGGGGATAATAGTAGTTATTGCACTAGGCTTTTGCAAGGATTAAATGAATTAGATACATAAAAAATGTTTAGTACAGTGCATGGTGCATAGAGTATACATATATTATATATATATATATATACAGCACAATTTCTTCATTCATTGTTGTTGGACATTTAGGTTATTATTTTCATTTTTGAATATTGTAAATAATTGTGCAGTGACTATGGGGGTGCAGATATCTCTTCAACATAGTGATTTTGTTTTCTTTGGATATATACCTGAAGTGGAATTGATAGATTAGATGGTAGTTCTGTTTTGAATTTTTTGAGACCACCAAACTTTTCCACAATGACTATACCAATTTACATTCTCACCAGCAATACACAAGGAAGGGTCCCTTTACTCCATATCCTTGCCAGTATTTGTCTCTTTTTTTTTTTTTTTTAATAATAGCCATTCTGCAAAACTGTGGTTTGGATTTGCATTTCTCTAGTAGTTAGTGATGTTGAGCATCTTTTCAGGTACCTGTTGGCCATTCGAATATCTTCTTTGGGAAAATGTCTATTCAGGTCCTTTGCCCATTTTTAAATTGGATTATTTGTTTTCCTGCTAATGAGTATGTTATTTATATACTTTGGATATTAATCCCTTATCAGATGTGTGACTTGAAAATATTTTCTCCCATTCTATAGGTTACCTTTTCATTTTGTTGATTGTTTCTTTGGCTGTGTAGAAGCTTTTTAGTAGGATGTAGCCCTATTTATTTATAGGGCTAAATGTATATAGCCCTATATATTTAATTTGTTGCCTTTGCTTTTGGCGTCATATCAAAAAATTGTGGTCAAGGCCCATTTCAAATAATTTTTTCCCTCTGATTTCTTTTAGGAGTTTTATGATTTCAGGTCTTAAATCTGCAATACAATTTTAGTCAATTTTTGTGAGTAGTGTGAGATAGAGATCTAGTTTTATTTTTCTACATGTGGACATCCAATTTTCCCAGCATCTTTTATTAAAGAGACGGTCTTTTCTTCATTGAGGGTTCTTGGCTTTCTTGTCAATTATTAGTTGACCGTATAGGCATGGCTTTATTTCTGGGCTCTTGGATCTGCTCTGTTGGTCAATGTGTCTGTTTTTATGACATAGCCATACTGTTTTGATTATTAAAGCTTTATAATATAGCATGATATCAGGAAACGTGATCCCTTCCACTTTGTTCTCTCTCAGGAAAGAATGCTTTGGCTATTCAGGATCTTTTGTGGTGTCATATAAATATTAGGATTGATTTTTCTACTTCTATAAAAAATGCCATTGGAATCCTGCCAGGAATTACATTGAATCTATACGTGGCTTTGAGTAGTACAGTCATTTTAATAACATTAATTCCTCCAGCCCATGAAAACAGGATAACTTTCCATTTATTTCTGTCTTATTTGATTTCTTTCATCAATGTCTTACAGATTTCAGTGTAGAAAATTTTCATCTCCTTGGTTAAATTTATTCCTAGATATTCTATTGTTTTTGATGTTGTTGTGAGATTGTTGTCTTCATTTTTCAGATAATTTATTGATAGTGTATAGAAACACTACTGATTTTTGTATACTAATTTTATGTCCTACAACTTACTGAATTCATCTATTAGATGTTACATTTAGGGGGGTGTTTGTGGGTGTGTGCCTGGAGTCTTTAGGATTTTCTCTATATAAAATCATGTCACCTGCAAATAGAGACAATTTTACTTCTTCCTTTCCAATCTGAATGTTGTTTGTTTCTTTTTCTTGCCTGACTGCTCTGGCTAGGACTTCCAGTACTATGTTGAACAGGGGTGGTGAGTGTGGGCAACCTTGTTTCTGATCTTAGAAGAAAAGCTTTCAGACTTTTAACATTGGGTATGATGTTAGCTGTGGGCTTAGTTCATATGGCCTTCATTTGTGGCAAGGTATGTTCCTCCTATATCTAATTTGTTGACAGTTTTTGTAATGAACAGATGTTGAATTTTGTTGATACTTTTTCTGCTCTCAAGATGATTGTGTGATTTATTTTACTCTATTAGTGCTATATATTGGATTTATTGACTTGCATATGTTGAACTATTCTTGCATCCCAGGGATAAATGCCACTTGATTGTGGTAAATAATCTTTTTAGTGTGCTGCTGAATTCAGTTGCTAGAATTTTATTGAGAATTTTTGCACTTATATTCATCAGGGATATTGGCTTGTATTTTCTTTTCTTTCAGTGTCCATGTCTGGCTTTGATTTTTGGCTGGCTTCTTTAAATGAGTTTGGGAGTATTCCCCCCTGCTTGGATTTTTGGAAGAATTTGAGAAGGGTCAGCATTAATTCTTATTTAAATACTTGGTAAAATTCACCAGTGAGGCCATCTGGATGTCGGTTTTTCTTTGTTGGGAGATATTTGATTACTGAATCAATCTCCTTCGTAGGAATTGATCTGTTCAGACTTTCAATTTCTTCATGATTCAGTCTTGGTAGGTTGTATGTTTCCAAAAATTTATCTGTTTCTTCTAGGTTGTCCAGTTTGTTAATATATAGTTGTTAATAGAAGCCTACTTTGATCCTTTGTGTTTCTGGGGTGTCGGTTACAATGTCTCCTTTTTCATTAACAATTGTGTTGATTTGAGTCTCCCCTTTTTTTCTTGGTTAGGCAAGCTAAAGTTTTGTCAGTTTTGCTTGTCTTTTCAAAGAACCAACTCTCAACATTGTTAATCTTTTCTACTGTTTTCCTATTCTCTTTCATTTATTTCTGCTCTAATCTTTATTATTTCCTTCTTTCTGCTAATTTTGGGATTAGTTTGTTCTTTTTTAGTTTCCTAAGATGCAAAATGATTGGGTTGTTTATCTGAGATCTTTCCATTTTCTTAATGTATGCATTTATAACTATAAACTTTTCATAGAATTGTTTTTGTTGACTCACATAAGTTTTGGCATGTTGTATTTCTGTTTTCATTTGTCCCAAGATATTTTTCTATTTCCACTTTAGTTTCTTCTTTCATCCATTGGTTGTTCAGGAGAGTGTTGTTTAATTTCCATACATTTTTTATTTTTCCAGTCTTTCTCCTGTTATTGATTTCTAGTTTCATACCACTGTAGTCAGAGAAGATATTTGGTATGATTTCAGTCTTGAATTTGCCAAGACTTGTTTTGTGGTCATCAGTTCAGTTCAGTTCAGTGGCTCAGTCGTGTCCGACTCTTTGCGACCCCATGAATCGCAGCACGCCAGGCCTCCCTGTCCATCACCATCTCCCGGAGTTCACTCAGGCTCACGTCCATCGAGTCAGTGATGCCATCCAGCCATCTCATCCTCTGTTGTCCCCTTCTCCTCCTGCCCCCAATCCCTTCCAGCATCAGAGTCTTTTCCAGTGAGTCAACTCTTCGCATGAGGCGGCCAAAGTACTGGAGTTTCAGCTTTAGCATCATTCCTTCCAAAGAAATCCCAGGGCTGATCTCCTTCAGAATGGACCGGTTGGATCTCCTTGCAGTCCAAGGGACTCTCAAGAGTCTTCTCCAACACCACAGTTCAAAAGCATCAATTCTTCAGCGCTAAGCCTTCTTCACAGTCCAACTCTCACATCCATACATGTGGTATATCCTAGAAAATGTTTCATCTGCACTTAAGAAGAATATGTATTCTGCTATTGTTAGAGAGAATGCATGTATGTGACTATTAGGTACATTAGGTCTAGAGCATTCCTCAAATCTGCTATTTCATTATTGATTCTCTGGATAATCTATCCATTTGTTGAGAGTGGGATAGTAAAGTCTATTATTGTATTGCTGTTTATTTCTCCTTTTAGTTCTGTTAGTATTTGCTTTGTATATTTAGGTGCTCTTATGTTTGGTGCATAAATATCTTTTTGATGAATTGACCCTTTTATCATCATATAATGACTTTTTTTGGTCTCCTTTTACCATTTTTAAAGTCTGTTTTTTCTGATGTAAGCATAGCTGCCTTCTACTCTTTTCTTTTCTTTTTTTTTTTTTGGTTTTGTTTTGTTACCATTTGCTAATAATATCTTTTTCCATCACTTCATTCTCAGTCTAAACGTGTCTTTATTAAAGCTAGTCTTTTGTAGACAGCATATTGTTGGATCTTGTCTTCTCTCTCTTTTTAATCTGTTCAGCCATTCTATGTCTTTTCATTGGAGAATTTAATTTATTTGCATTTAGAGTAATTATTGCTAGGTTACTTATGCCATTTTGTGAATTGTTTTCTGACTGTCTTATAGATCCACAGTTCCTTGTTTTTTATCCTACTACCTTCTTTTGTGATTTGATGTCTTTTGGTATCAGGATGCTCTGACTTCTTCCCTATGTTCTTTGTGTAACTAGTACATGTTTTTCCCCCGTGGTTACCATGTGCATGCATCCTTAGTCGCTCACTCGTGTCCGACTCTGAGACCTCATGGACTATAGCCTGCCAGGCGCCTTTGTCTGTGAAGTTTTCTAGCCAAGAGTGCTGGAGTGGGTTGCCATTTCCTACTCTGCTTTGGGAATCTTCCCAACCCAGAGATAAAACCCATGTTTCTTGCATCTCCTGCGCTGGCAGGCAGATTCTTTACCACTGTGCGCCTGGGAAACCCGTGGTTGCCATGAGGCTCACACGCACGTGTACATGCTCAGTTGCTCAGTCATGTCCAACTCTTTGTGACACCATGGACTGTAGCCCACCAGGCTCCTCTGTCCATGGAATTCTATAGGCAAGAATACTGGAGTGGAGCCATTTCCTTCCTCAGGGGATCTTCCTGACCCAGGCATTGAACACAGGTGCCCTGCATTGCAGGCAGATTCTTTCGTGTCTGAGCCACCAGGGAAGCCCAATGCTTACATAAAATATCTTAAAATTTTAACATCCTGTTTTAAACTGATATCTTAACTTCAATAGCATTCCTAAACTTTGTACTGTTATTTCTCTTCCTTGTCACATTTTATGTTATTGATGTTACAGTTTACAAATTTTTCTTATTTATTTTCTAATTGGAGGAAAATTGCTTTACAATGTTGTATTGGTTTCTGCCGTACAACAAAGCAAATCAGCCATAATGATGCATATATCCTTTCCCTTTGAGTCTCCCTCCCCCCACTCCCCCATTCCACTCCTCTAGGTCATCACAAAGCACCAGGCTCGGTCCCTGTGTTAACAAATTTTTAATATTGTGTATCCAGTAACAGATTATTGTAGTTATAGTTATTTTTCAATATATTTACTTTTAAACTTTAAAACTAGAGTTATATTAAAAAGTAAATTATAGACCACCATTACCACAATAGAAGACTGACTTTGACTATGTATTTACCATTACCAGTGATTTTTACACTACGTTCATATATTTGTATGATGTTAATTAGTGTCCTTTTACTTCCATTCAAAGAACTTCCTTTATCATTTCTTATAAAGCAGGTTTAGTGGTGATGAACACCCTCAGCTTTTATTTATTTGGGAACATCTTTATCTTGCCTTTATT
Organism: Capra hircus; assembly: GCF_001704415.2. NCBI lineage: Eukaryota > Metazoa > Chordata > Mammalia > Artiodactyla > Bovidae > Capra > Capra hircus. Next base: position 53,703,002 of record NC_030822.1, read on the forward strand.
TCTGAAGGACAGCTTTGCCAGGTATAGTATTTGCGGCTGACAGCTCTTTTCTTTCAATGTTTTGAATATATCATCCCAGCTCTCCTGGCCTAAAAAGTTTCTGTTGAGAAATCTGCCAATTATCCTGTGGGGGATCCTTTGTATGTGACTTACTGTCTTTTTTTCTTGCTACCTTCAAAATTCTTTCTTTGTCTTTGACTTTTGACAATTTAATTATAATGTGTCTTGGTGTCGCCCTACTTGGGTTCAGCTTATTGGGAGTTCTTTAGGCCTCATGAATCTGATATCCTTTTCTCCCAGTTTTGGGAAGTTTTCTACCATTATTGCTTTAAATATACTTTGTGCCCTTTTTCGTTCTCTTCTACTGGGATTCCTGTAATGCAGATATTGTTTCAATAGTGTCCCCTAAGTCCTATAGGTTTTATTAATTCTTTTTCATTTTTTTTCTCTTTCTGCTCCTCTGATTGGATAATTTCAAATGTCCTGCCTTCAAGGTCACTGATTCTTTCTTCCGCATGGTTGAATCTGCTGTTGGGGTTCTCTATTGAATTATTCAGTTCAATCAGTTGAGTCGTTTTGTTTGTCAACTCTAGGATTTCTGTTTTTTCCTTTTTGTGTGTGATGTATTCTTTGTGGAACTTTTCGTATTGTTCATGTATTGTTTTGCTAATTCATTTAGTTGTCTATTTGTGTGTTCTTGCAGCTGCTGAACTTCTTTAAGAGGATTATTCTGAATTCTCTGACAGTTCACAGATCTCCGTTTCCCCAGGGTCGGTTGTTGGAGCTTTATTTCTTCCTTTGGTAGTACTATGTGTACTTGATTTCCAAGATCTTTGCTTCATTACTTTGGTATTCACACATTTCAGCAAGCAGTCTTCTTTTCCACGCTTTATAGGTTCACTGGACTTCTCAGGTAGGAGATCTAGATGTGTCAGCTGGTAACATCCTTGGACGGGTGAAACGTACCATCTGGATCTAATTTTGGATAAGTCCACTGCCCAAGCGCTGACACTGGGGAACTCCATTGTCTGAGGACAATTAGATAGGACTGCTGGCTTGGTTCCCTGCACATGCAAGGCTATCGGATGGGTTCTGTGGTTGTCTGGGTTCTCTGATCAGGCTTCCTAGATTGCTGGTACTGGGTACCATACTCAGCAGTAGATGGGGATATGAATTAACTTCCTTGCACTGGCAGGGCCTGCATGACTTGTTTGGGGACCCAAATCAGACAAGAAAGTGCACTGACTTTCCTGGAAGATGGGTGAACTGGTTTTGCCCTGCAGACAGGAAAAGCTATGGGATATGCTCTCTGAATGCCACTGGAAGGAGGGTTATAGGATGGGCTACACAGCTTCCTGTTTGCTCTGGTTAGGTTCCCTGGCTGGACAGGCTGAAGACTGTATTCAGCAGTGGGTGGGGCTCTGAGTTAGAGTCCCTGTTGGGGTAGGTTCTGCAAAGCTATTATTTAGGGATCAAACTTCCTTAGCCTGATGGGCCACCATCATACTTCTGCAGATGGGTAGGGCTACTGGCCAGGTTCTTCACTCAAGTACTGCACTAACCAGAGTTGCAAGATAGCTCTGATTAGGTTTCTTGTTCAGGTCAGCCCAGGGTCTGTGTTCAGGTTTAGGCAATGGTATAAATTAGTTTCCCTGCCAGTTGGGGCTGCAGAATAGGCCCCAGGGCTGGCAAGGTTCTTTCTTGGGTGATCAAATCAGACAGACCTGCATGCTAAGCTCCCTGGACAGACATGGTCACTGAGCAGATTCAGAGCCACTGGCTGGGTTTTCCAATCAAGTGCCACTGTAATCGGGGCTGTGGGATGGGCTAATGAGATTCCCAGGAGCTCCGTTTGGGTTTCCTGACTAGCAGTAGTTAGGGTTGTGGGTTGGCTTCCCTGTCTGGGTGGAGGGCCACACCAGGCTCTAGGACTGACAAGACCTTTTGTTTGAGGTTTCAAATTGGGCAGACTTGTACCCTGCCTTGTTCCCTGATCAGACTGCACCAACATCTTTGCTCTACAGATGAGGAAATTTCCTGATTGAGGCTACCACTTAAGTACAGGTAGTAGGAACTTGGCCCGCCAAAATCTAAGCTCTGGTTTCTATGAGCCCTCCTCTTTTCTCCATCCAATCTGATTCCCAGTGGTCAAGCTCCACAGATTCCCCTGTGATGCCCCTGAGGCAAGTCCGGAGTAGGACTCCCGAGACACTGGGGGAGCTGGATGGCCACACTGGGCTCCCTTTTCCCTCTGGAGGTACCATCGGCTCACGGGCAATGGCTCGGTGTGGGGCTGTGCCAGCCTAGGGGAGGGGCGATGTGGTCAGCGTGTAGCCAGTCTTCATAACCCACTTATATGGTCTGCTGGGTCTCTGTGGTACAGGAGGTGTTTCAGCCTCACCTCCATGCTTTTGGATTTTTACAGTGATGTCTTGTCCATGAATAGTTGTTCATTGCTCTTGTGAAGTGGGGTGAAGTCAGTGACCTATGTCGTCATTTTGGTGACATCGCTCCATCCTTTTCTCTGTATAATGCAAAGGTTAAAATATATTAAAATTATATATATAAATATAGTAATTTATATAAAATAAAATAAAAATAATTTATATATAATTTATATATTTATAAAATATACAATATAATCATATGATAAAAGTATATTGATTTTATTAATTAAATTAAAAATATATGTGGTTTTAATCATATTGCAGATATAATTTTGTATTTGGCTTTTTAATTTCCTGTTGTATCATGGATATATATATGTATGATATGTTTGTATATGATTATGTCTATGTATATGATTCATATATATATCATATGTGTTATGATATATCATACATATTTTTCATATTAACATTTATTGAGCAGTTACAAAGTTTTGAGCATTGTGTTGATGTTTTTTCATTAATCATCTTGCTTAATCTCACAACAATACTATGAGGTAAAACCTATCAGTATCCTCACTTTATAGATAGGTAGTTGAGACTTAGGAAAGGAATTGGTGAAACTGGTATTTCCAACCCAGATCCATTTGAGGCCAGAATACAGATTTTTAACCACTACCCTATCCCATAATACTTTTTAAAAAGTGTGATATAATTACATACAGGAAAATCCACAGATCTTAAGTGTATAAACTTGTGAGTCTTGACAAATGTGTATACATGTAATCACAATCTTTCAAAAAATTATATTTCTTTACTTGGCTGTGCCACATCTTAGTCGCAGCACGTGGGATCTTACATCTCTGTCGCAGCATGCAGGATCTTTTAGTCGTGGCATGAGAACCCTTAGTTGTGACATGTGGGATCTAGTTCCCCAACCAGGGATCAAACCTGGGCCCCCTGCATTGGGAACTTGGAGTCTCGGCCACTGGGCCACCAGGGAAGTTCCCACAATCATTTTTAATGACTTCATAACTCTTCTGAATCTAATTTTAATTTTTAGCTTGATAAGTAAGAGGATAGCCAATGGTACCCTGCCCTGTCTTCCCTTCCAGGCTGCCCCGGATACCCCCTCCCCAGTCTTTGCATGGTCTGGCAACCAGAAGCCTGGCATACTAGGGGCCTTCAGGACCCTTATTTGTACTGGTTGTTTAAGGTTTTGGCTATTATTTCCTACCTAGCTAATTCCTCTCTTGTGTGACATTAGACTAAAAAATTTTCCTTAACACACTGCAGTGAACAAACTGTACACCTCACACTCTTAGTGTGACTCTATTATTATTTCCTTAGAATAGATTTCTGGAAGTGAAATTACTAGATTAAAGGGCATGGACTTTTTTTTTTTAACATCTTATGATATATCATTTTTGTGTGTAAAGGTTTTCTCTTTTTAAAATCATTTCCTTAGAGGAAATGTCAAGAACTGGGATTATTAGGGCATAAATATACCAAAGGTCTTTGATGTGCACTCAGGCAAGAGCTTTGCACCCTGGTCAGCTTTTGCTCCCTAGCTCACCTAGTGAATTTGAGTTTTGCTGGAGGTTAGCTTTCCTTGGGCCATCTCTTTTCCATGGCCAACCCTGTGCGGGGATGAATGGATCTCAGTGGGCCACTCCCCAACCTGTGAATGCGTAGGAAAAGATTATGTGGGGAAGGGAAGGGACTCATATTTCTGGGAAGCCATCTTGCCTCTCTGGTTTTTCTTCTGTCTCGTAGTGAGCTGTTACCTGCCTGCTCCAGCAACTGGTGGACATCTTATAGAAAGGCAGCTCCCTGAATTCATCTTCATGCCTCCAAAGCTAGCACAGAGCCTGGTTCACACTGAAAATGAAAGTTGCTCAGTCGTGTCCGACTCTGCGACCCCATGGACTGTATAGTCCATGGAATTCTCCAGGCCAGAATACTGGAGTATTTCCCTGGAGAAGGTAGCTGCTCCATTCTCCAGGGGATCTTTCCAACCCTGGGATCAAACCCAGGTCTCCCACATTGCAGGCAGATTCTTTATCAGCTGAACCACCAGGGACGCCCACCTGGTTCAAACTGGTTTCTGATAAATAGTGGTTAAATAAACAAAGTTAGTCTCACTATGAAGGAGGTTCTGCTCTGTTTGGTTCATTTACAGTATCAAAATTTGCTTTATTTTTATTTATTTAAAAATTTTTTATTTGATTTATGTTCTTTTCTTCTAAAAGCTTATTTTTAATTGGAGAATGATTTCTTTACAATGTTGTGTTGGTTTCTGCCATATAACAACGTGAATCAACCATAAGTATACATATGATCCCTTCCTCCTGAACCTCCCTCCCACCTCCCACCCCATCCCACCCCTCTAGGTTGTCACAGAGCACCAGACTGAGCTCCCTGTGTTATATAGCAACTTCCCACTAGCTAGCTATTTTACATGTGGTAATATATATGTTTCTATTAGTAAAGTAGCATTGTAACTGCATCCAATTTAATGGATCCCAACAGATTGGTTTCTTTGTCTCTATTCATAGATGAGTCAATTGCTCAAAGAGGAAGAAAACTTGCTTGAAATCACACAGCTAATAAGTCTCAAAGTTAACAGATCTGACTCCAGACATGGTATTTCTTTCCACTGTCTTTGGAATGTAATATGTGAGTCACAAATGTTTTTTTTGTTTTAAAGATATTTTCGACGTGGAGCATTTTTATGTTATCTGTTTGTTTTTACTCTGGCTGTGCTGGGTCTCCGTTGCGGTACAGGGGGTCTTCTCTAACTGTGGCATGCAGGCTTCTCTGGTTGCAGTGGGTGGGCTTGGTTGCCCTGCAGCATGTGGGATCTTGCCCTATGGTATGTGGGCTCTTGGTTCCCCTACCAGAGATCAAACCCGTGTCTCCTGCATTGGAAGGAGGATTCTCAACCACTGGACCACCAGAGAAGTCTCACAGCATTTTAAAATAACTGTGAAGGGTGCTGTCTGTGCTCAGGTTGAAGGCTGACACTGAGTTTCCAAGGAGAGGACCGTGGGTCAGAGATTCAGGGAGCAGAAAGGCTCTCTCCCCTTTGCTCCCTCACTCTCACCATCACTGTCTCTAGCTTTGCGTCTGTAGATATCAGTGAACTGCCAAGAGAATTGCCACCCTCACATTAATAGGATTTCTCAGAGTGGGCTGCAGACCATAGGGCATCAGAACCTCCTGCGGCACGCAGATTCCTGGGTATCTTCACAGCTATTCAATCAGACGTTCAGAGTCAAACCCAGTCAAATCTGCAGTGTAACCATTTCAGCAGGTGAATCTCATAAGCACACCCTCAAGTTTGAGAACCACTGCCTTAGAAAGCAGAGAAGGCAAGGGCACCCCACTCCAGTACTCTTGCCTGGAAAATCCCATGGACAGAGGAGCCTGGTAGACTGCAGTCCATGGGGTCACTACGAGTCAAACACAAGTGAGTGACTTCACTTTCACTTTTCACTTTCACGCATTGGAGAAGGAAATGGCAACCCACTCCAACGTTCTTGCCTGGAGAATCCCAGGAACGGGGGAGCCTGGTGGGCTGCCGTCCATGGGATCACACAGGGTTGGACATGACTGGTGCGACTTAGCAGCAGCAGCCTTGGAAAGAAGTATCCACAGTTGGAGCTGCAGGCCTGGCGGGAGGGGTCGTCATCAGGGACAAGCATTCTCTGTTCAAATCTGAGTGACCGAGGTGCACTGCAGCTGCCAGCGTGCCTGAGAGAAGGCCCCGGGCTTGTCCCATGTGGGGGTGGCATGTCTCTGACACATGGAGCTGTGATATGACCAAATCAACGGTCCCATCTCAACTGACATGTGATGGAAGTAAGATGTCATGTCGATTACTGACCAGGCTGTCACTGGATAGCAGACCAGAGCACGGTTGCCTTGAAGCATAAGTCTGTTTTTTTGCTTTTTCTTCGTTTTCTTCGGAATGTTGTTTGACCTTCACTTTGCTTCTCTTCAGGGGCCAGAGACTTCAAAGGCCAACAGGGGTGTGGAGTGGGGAGAGGCTTTTCAGAACGTAAAGAGAGGAACTAGGTGGGGCCTCAAGTTTTATTGAGAAACCACCGCAGAAAAATATCATCTGTGGTTGTTCTGGGTAGAAAAGACTCTGGGGTTAATTGATTACTTTTCTTCCTACCTTTCTGTATTTTTAGATTTTCTTTAACAAACATGGAACAATAATACCTATTATTATGATACCAAGTGCCAGACTTGGTTCTAAGCACGTACATGGGTTACCTCATTTCATCCTCACAACTAGCCCATGGTGGAGGGCCTATTTTTACTCCCCTTCTACAGATGAGTAAATTGAGGCCCAGAGATGTTAAGTAACTTTCCCAGAGCTTCACAGCTGTTAAGCGGCAGGGGGAGGATCAAACCTAGGCAATTTAACTTCAGATACTATGGGTTTAGCTGCTATCCTCTACTGTATGCTGTGTTTATAACATAAGAAGGTGGGTATTAAAAAAGATCTTAACACAAAATTATTCAGAGGCTCCTTGTGTGTTGTCCATTTCAAGTGGTAAAGTACACCAACATTTACCCTGCACTTACTTGGGACTGACTAATTTATTTCCATCAACTCATTTAATTTTTTATAACTTCCTAGAACTGCACTGCCCAGTGTGGCAGCTACCCCTTATGTGAGGCCACTGGGTACCTGAAATCTGATTAGTCTTAATTGAGATGTGCTGTGGATATAAAATACATGTTAGATTTCAAAGATTTAATATTAAAAAAAGTTAATTGGGTTAAATAAAATATGTGAAGTTCAATTTTGTCTGTTTCTTTTTACTCTATATCATATAGCTTGTTGTTGAGTTGCTAAGTCGTGTCCGACTCTTGGCGACCACATGGACTGCAGCACACCAGGTTTCCCTGTCTTTCACCATCTCCCAGAGTTTGCTCAAATTCACGTCCATTGAGTCGGTGATGCCCTCCAACCATCTCGTCCTCTGTTGTCCCCTTCTCCTCCTGCCCTCAATCTCGTCGCACAGAGTCAGACACAAGTGAAGTGACTTAGCAGCAGCAGCAACTCTTCACATCAGGTGGTCAAAGTATTGGGGATTCTCTTTATCATATAGGTATTAACTTTTTAAAAATTGCATCTGAGTGGTTGCATTTTTGGTTCACCTTTTATTTCTCTTGGCCAGTGCTGGTCTGAAGGGAGGTGTGTATTGCCATTGCCTCGTTTTTCAGACAAAGAAACTGAAGTGTTAAGGAGCCACCGGGATGATCCAGGAGGAGGGATTGACATCCAGGCCTTGGGCTCCACCTTGCCTGCCGCACGGCACTGCTTTCCTCTCTGTCTTCCCAGAGTCTGTAATCCACACTGATCAGACAATCATGTGTGCCTGAAATCAGTAGTGAATAAGGAGTCTCACCAGATTCCCCAAGTCACAAACATGTGCTGGGCACAGGGCGCGTGAGAAGCATGGTGCCACCACCCTCGCTGGATCCTGTACAAAGTGACAGCTACGGTCATTGCTGATGTTCCTTGAGTGCTTCTTTGCCAGGCACTGTGACAGGCACTTCATCCCTCTCCCCTCATTTAGTCCTCACACCTCCCCATGAGATTGCCCTTTGTAACCCTCACTTACAGATGAGAGGACTGAGATTTGGCAAAGTCAAAACCATCGTCCAGGGTCACACAGCCAGGGCGGGCTGCATCTGGGACTCCGGCTCAACTTTGCCTGCAGTGAGAGTTTGCACTATTGAACGTGCCTTGCCAACTGCAGACTAGGGGTCAGGAGGCAGCACACATACCCAGGGGACTGTTACAGTGCAGGAAGTAATAGGGCAGCCAGCATAGAGCAGCAGAACAGGGCACAGGGGCCCCTGGGAATTCGCATTGGTGAAGGAGGGACACGAGAGAGCCTTTTGAGGGCTGAGCTAGAAAATCAACACATCCCACATCAAATCAAGAGACCTGTTCGCTGCTGGCTAAGAAAGACTCACTATGACCTAGACAACATGTCTGCAGGAAAAAGACGCGTGGATGAGAAGGGAGGTTGGCAGAGGAATCCAGGTCTCTCTAGGACTGAGAAGCTTGAAGGTCATCTGTACTCAGGACTAGAGTCTTTTTGGAAGGGTCTGGCTTGATCAGTCCTGGGGTGAGGAAGGCACTTTCAAAGGAGACTATCAAATTCATTCCTCTGGATCTCTCTCCAAACTGAATGAGCAATTGGTTTTCTGAGGGTTTGCTTCTGGGGAGAATTTATTTCTGTGCCTATGAGAAAACTCTAGACTTGTCTAAACCCTTGTTTCTCTGTGGTCAGTTAATGAGCCCAGCTTTGGGGAAAGCACTGGTCTCCTTGGGGTGGGGTTTGTCCTTTCGGGTGCTTTTTGGCTTTGTGCCTGTGGATCTCAGACTATCTCCAAGTCTGGATCTTTCTAGAAGGGCTGCTTCTGGTGTCTGTTCCCAGGTGCCAGTGGAGCAGCCCTGGATGAGTGGTGCCCAGCTGTGGGTAAGTGCCCTGGGCTCTTCCTGCCCTACTTGCTGGGGGAAAAGTTCTGATACCCCAGGACTTTAATGAACTTGAGGCTTTCTTTCACTTTCCTCCTTTGGTTTTTCTAGGGTTTAGTGCAATAGCATCTATGAATAGGGGGGAGAGTTCTTGTTTTAGTTTGGTTTGGCGGGGGTCCACCTTCAAATATTTATTGTTTTTAATTTATTTTTTAACTGGAGGAAAATTGCTTTACAATGTTATGTTGCTTTCTGCTGAACAACAGTGCAAGTCAGCCGTAACTGTACATATATCACCTCCCTCTTGAGCCTTCTTGACTCCAGCCCTCTAGGTCATCACAGGGCACCCGGCGGGGCTCCCTGTGTCATATGGCAACTTCTCACCAGCTATCTATCTTACGCACGGTAGTGTATATATTGGAGAAGGAAATGGCAATCCATGCCAGTACTCTTGCCTGGGAAATCCCATGGACAGAGGAGACGGGCAGCCTAGCATCCATGGGTAATAGAATCACACACGACTGACTGACTGAACCACCCAACCAGCAGCAGCAGCAGCAGCAGCAGCAGTGTCCAGATGTAGATGCTGCTTTCTCTGTTCGTCCCACCCTTTCCTTCCCCCTCTGTGTCCACAGGTCCGTTTGGCTTGAGATGAATCATTTCTTTAGGACCTTATCATCTCAGAGAATTCACAAAGCCTAGGTTCTGGGTTCTGCTAGCTGAGAAACAGTCCCTGACTGAGATTAAATCATCAAGATAATGTCAAGTTGACCAGCTAGTGGCTTTCTTTGATGACATCCTCCACATCAGAGTCCCTGAGCATCAGTATGAGTGACATTTTGGTCTGAATAATGCTTTGTTGTGGGTCCCATGCATTGCAAGGTGTTTAGCAGCATCATGGCCTCTACCCACTAGGTGCACCCCACCACCAAAAACAACAACCAAAAGTGTCTCCAGACAAGGACAAATGCCCCTGGGTGAGAACCACTGCTCTGCACAGTCTAGGCCTCTTTCAAGTTTCAACAGACCAGCTACTTAGGGGGAGTCAAAGGAGTGAGGAATTGATTGTGTGTGTGGCTGTCTGAGTGTTGGGGTGAGAGGGAAGGAGAAATAGTCATTAAAAACTTCATCTGTGTTTGCCAGCCGTGGTCTTCCCCGGCGGTAAGGAATCTGCCTGCCAATGCAAGAGACTTGGGTTTGATCCCTGGGTCAGGCGGATCCCCTGGAGAAGGGAATGGCAACCCACTCCAGTACTCTTGCCTGGAGAACTCCATGGACAGAGGAGTCTGGTGCGCTATGTCCATGGGGTCGCAAAGAGTGGGACACGACTTAGAGAATAAGCAATGACGATGCCATCTGTAGAGTCTGACGCAGGGCACAAGATTAGAGTCAGACTTGAATTCTAATCTTCCACTTAGGAGTTATGTCATCTTCAGCAAGGTACTTGACCTCTCTTACCTTAACGTCCACACCTGTCATGTGGAAATAACAGTGGTACCTAGGAGCAAGGCTAAAATGAGATGTTGGGAAAAGTGCAACGATGCAATAAGCATTGTAAATTCTTTCCCTGCTCCTTGGGATCTAGGGTGGGTTTGAGCTCCAAGTCCCAGACTGGTTGTGCTCTGAAGCCTGCTCAAGAGGAATCCCCAGGGAGGCCCGTGAGCTCAAGCTTGTCTTTTCTGGGTGTTTCTGTTTCCACATCACATTTTCTTTTCTGTTCCGTGGTGACGATTACACTTCTTTCCTTGATTTCCACCAAAACCAAAACAGAAACAAAAGTAAAAACTCCCTTGCAAAGAAAAAAATCCATGAGTATGATCAATTTACTGAAAATGGGTGACCACACCATACCTCTCAATGAATGCAGAATTTTGAATTGGTGTGTTGAAATTCCTGTCCTTTAAATTCACATTGGTTACCTAGCTTTGGGGGTCCATTTCTGACCCTTCAGCTGAAAGGTGAAAGGCTATTACTCTGACTCCTTTCTCCCTCTCTTCCTCACCATTTGCTCTTCCCCTCCCCCTTGCTCTATCTCCTCACCATTCAGATCTTAGCTCGCCTCTCCCCTTCTTAGAGAAGTCATCCCTGACATCGTTTTTATGCAGCTCCCTCTCTTCTTTCCCACCAATCACTCCTTATCACCTTGTTTTCTTTGTAACACTTACTACTATGGAAGTCACCTTGTCGTTTACTAGTCCCCAGGCTTTTTGCCCGTCTCTCTCCGCTAGGATGTAAGCTTCATGAGAGCAGGGCCATCATCTGCTCACGCAGAACTCCTGTCCAGAACTGACCTGAGCTATCTTGGAGACTCTCTTCCCACAATAAGGTTAGGGTTACGGTATTTGGTGCAGAAAAAGAGGAGCATGTGAATAGGATGTAAAACCCAGAGCAGTGAGCAAAACTCCCAGCACCAGCAGAAGAATGCAGATCTAGAGGAAACTCTGGGGAACAGGAGTCCCATTCCGTCATCCTTGGAGGTGTGGGGAGTGACCCTGGCTCCCCACAAGTTTGGGCTGGGGAGCAGAGGGTAAAATCTTCAGACAACTGAAATGTGTTAGGGACATATAAAAAACTGATATACTGGGGACATTTTCCCTTAAGAGGATGATCAAAACCAAGGCCACACAAGAAGATTATAGGAGGAGTTTTGAAAAAGTTGATTCTGTTCTTTTGGTGTCCTGTAGTTCCTAGCCTGGAGGACTCTGAGGCTGGCCCAGGTGGGTAAGGAGGTGGTGAACTGGAGAGCCTTTCCTAGAAGCGTCAGCAGGTGGCGCCCTAAACCAAGTGTGTCCTGTGAGGCTCAGCGAGCAAAGTGGGAGGTGGTTGCTCAGGCCCTTTGCCAGGAAATGACTCTCCAGGATGACTTCATCAGTGGGCTGTTCATCACTAGGTTCAGTGGGGTGAAACCCAGGAGGACTGCATCACTTAGTTATATCTGAGGTGATGGTGCAGCTGGGGGTTCCCTTCTTGACTTATTCATTCGACCTTCATCAACATTCTAATTAGTGCCTGATCTAGAGGGACATAGCAAGCATTTCCACAAAGATACCTCTGTCCTGCTTCCTTCTGAGTTTGGGAAGTGGAGTGGAGGATGGGGGAGCCAAAGCTAAACACCGGTGTCTGAACATGGAAAAAGGGGGGTGTGGATGGCAAAATGGAGAACACCCCAGCCCAGCCCAGCCCATGGTTCTTTCTTGCACTCTCCCTCCTTTGAAACTGCACACGACTTCTTGACGCTACTACGTCTCTGGCATTTATTGCAAACTGCCCCAGACTCTGATAAGTTTTTTCAAAGTGCATATCTTATCTCTCCAAGCAGCTGAATGGTAAAAGATGCTAGGTCAGGAATTATGTCTCATTCGTTAACACTATCTTACGAACTCCCACCCCAGCTACCTCTTTGCCAGCATTCAGTACAGTGACTAGAACATAGCGATGGATGTTCAATAAAGATATGGTAATAATGATAATGGTGATGATGTTGATGATACATCCATGGGTCATCTGTATTAACGTACTAGGAATGCTACAGAGGCCCTACTGAAGCAAGCCCTGAATGTCACAGATACTAATAAAGATGTCAAAGGTTACTGAGGCAGGGTGGTATGTGGTTTGGATTTGAGGATAACCAGCATCTCTGCTTTTGGAAGTAGTCATGTCTCAGGAAGCAGATAGCAAAGATAGCACACCCTGTTCATTATCATCCTGAACATTTCAGCTGATGATGAATTACATTTATCATAACAGCGTAGGACCCACTAGGCAAGCACTTAACCCTTAGCTCCTACTGGTTTGAAATCTCCCAGTGATAGAAGGATGTGGGGCAGTGTTACTCCCTGGGCACAATTATAGGTAGTGATATTCATGATTCATTCATTCATCTGTGCCTGCATTTACTCATTTCTTGAGTACCTACTATGTGCCAGATGCTGCGCTAGATGCTGAGATGCAATAATGAGCTGAAACAGACATGGCCCCTGTCCTCAGTGAATTTAAAATCTTGACAGAGATCCATCCAGTTATCACACAAATACAGAATGACTACTGTGATACAGAGGAGAGGTGTATGGTGAAATGAAAGCTTGTTTTAGGAGAATTTAGCCAGGAAAGGAGCCCCTCTGTCACCCACAGGCAGGAAACCAGCATGGTAACACGTCTGAGCAAAGCCAGATGTGGCTTCTGCTGAGGTCACCTGACTTCCGTCCTCTCAGAGGCTAATTGACTGCTTTGCATTTGAATTTCAGGGATGTCATGTCCTGAGGGGCAGCTAGAAACTAAAACTCTGCCACATTAGGGGTCTGATCAAACAGCAAGACACCCAGTAGGTTGTCAGGATTCACTGATCATCTAATCTATCGTTTTAAGTGGAAAGAGCTACTGAGAATAGGGAGGTACACATTTTAGTTCAGATGATCGACTCATCCTGGTTAACTGGGGGCTTACCCAGTTTGGGCACTGAAAGTCCCACGTTCTGGGATTGTCCTGCTTTTAGAGCTGAAAGCACCACATCCTGGGAACCCCCAGAGTCCTGGGCAAACCAAGATGGTCAGTTATTCTAGTGCAAGCCTTCACTCAACTCTGCCTCTTGGTTTCTTCTTCTGTAAGATAAAGCAGCTGGATGAGAACAGGGGTTCTCAGCCCTGGCTGCTCATTAGAATTACTAGGGAAGCGTCTCAAAAATACAAGTGGCCAGCTTCTCTTCCACAGCTTTGACTGGGGTGAGACCCAGGTGTCAGTGACGCAGTAATTCATCTCCAGGCTCAAGTGCTGGCCCATGTGGCCACTGCTGTTCCTTCCCCCCTCCCCAGCTTCTCCATCTCCCTTTGCGGCTCTCGAGGTCTTTCTTGGATGCCTAGGTTCCTAATGCTAATTCTACCCAGCTTTGCCTACTAGGCCTAGACCAATCAGCAACATCCCTTCTACTGTCCATCCTCTGTCTTGGCCTTCCCCTTCTCTAGCCTCTCTCACTTCTCACTAGAGAAGCTGAAAGAGATCTCTAAGTTCCAATGTCCCCTCTGCTGGGACCAGAGCCAGGCACTGTGCCCTGGGAGTCTTTCCTTTTTCCTCTTCACAGTGGAGAACAATCCCTGTGTATGCCTCCTCCCAGGTGGGTCCTGGGCATCCTCAGCCCAGGGGTCATGTGGCTGCCTGGTGACCCTAACTGCATTCCTACTCTGGGGTCAGAGATTGATATGTAGCTCCCTGCTTCAGACAATGTGCTCTGTGGGTACAGAAATAGACCAACATACATACATAGTCAGTTGAATTTTTGGCAAAGATACCAAGATAACTCACTAGGGAAAAGATAGTTTTGTCAATAAAGGGTACTGGAATAACTGGATGTTCAAAATGGAAAAAAAAAAAAAAAAAAGGGATCTTGACCTTTACCTCGCATGACACAAAAATTTTAACTTTAAAAGGATTATAGACCTAAAAGTAAAAGCTGAAACCATAAAAATTATAGAGAAAAATAGGAGAAAAATCCTTTGGATTAGGAAATAATTTTTATTTACTTTTTTATTAAGAAAAAAATTTTTTGGCCACATTGTGGCTTGTGGGATCTTGGTTCACTACAAGGAATTGAATCAGGGCCTGGTCACGAAAGTGCCAAGTTCTAATCACTTGGCTGCCAGGGAATTCCCCAAGAAATGACTTTTAGATAAGTCCTGAGAAACACAAACTATGAAGGAAAAAACTGATATGTTGAATTCCATCAAAAATAAAACCTTCTCTTTAAAAGACACTGTTAAAAAAGATAAGCTGCAGAATGGAGATATACAGAGAGTGCAAAACCCATTAGAATATAAGGAGAACTCTTAGAGCTCAGTAATAAAGAGAGAAACAACTAGATAAAAAGGGGAGGGGACAAAAAAGATCTGAATAAACACTCAAGTAAAGGAGATATCAGTTCAGTTCAGTTGCTCAGTGGTGTCCTACTCTCTGCGACCCCATGGAGTGCAGCACGCCAGGCTTCCCTGTCCATCACCAACTCCTGGAGCTTGCTCAGACTCATGTCCCTCGAGCTGGTAATGCCATCCAACCAGCTCATCCTCCGTTGTCCCCTTCTCCTCCTGCCTTCAATCTTGCCCAGCATCAGGGTCTTTTCCAGTGGGTCAGTTGATCATATCAGGTGGCCAAGGAATTTGAGCTTCAGCTTCAGCCCAAGAATACTGGAGTGGGTAGCCCATCCCTTCTCCAGCAGATCTTCCCAACCCAGGAATCGAACTGGGGTCTGCTGCATTGCAGGCGGATTCTTTACCAGCTGAGCCACCAGGCAAACCCAAGGAAGATATAGAGATGACCACTAAGCACAGGGCTTCCCTGGTGGCTCAGATGATAAAGAGTCTGCCTGCAAAGTGAGAGACCTGGGTTCGATCCATGGTCGGGAAGTTCCCCTAGAGAAGGAAATGGCAGCCCACTCCAGTATTCTTGCCTGGAGTACGCCATGGACGGAGGAGCCTGGCAGACTACATACAGTCCATGGGGTCGTGAAGAGATGGACATGACTGAGCAACTTCACTCACTTACCTTATCTTAATAAGCACAAGAAAGAATGCTCAATGTCCTTAGATATCAGAGAAATGAAACCACATTGAAATACTATTATATACGCATTAGAATAGCTGAAATGTAAAAGACTGACCGTAGCCAGCATGCGTGAGGATGCAGAGCAACCAGAACTGTCATATGTTGCTGGCAGGGATGCAAAAACGGTACAGCCGCTTTGGAAAGCACTTTAGTTTTTCTTACAAAGCGAAGCGTAAACTTACCATATGACCCAGAAATTCCACTCTTAGATATTTTATACTCAAGAGAAATGAAAACATGTCCATACAAAGAGGTACATGAACATTCATAGAAACTGTATTTATAATTTCCAAACTAGAAGCAATCCAAATGTCAACCAACTTGTAAAGGGCCAAATTGCAGCATATCCATATAATGGAATAGCACTAGCAATTAAAAAAAAAAGAGCAGACTATTGCTATATGCCAAAACACGGTGCTGACTGAGAGAAGTCACATATTTAAAGAGTGCATACTTGCGATTACAATTTATATGATATTCTAAAAAGGCGCAGAAAAGTGAATCCATGGTTGTCAGGGCCTGGGAGTGTGGACAGATGATTGATGGAGAAAAAGCATAAGAGAAACTTTTGGGAAGATGAATAATTGTTATTTTGAATGTAGTAGCAGCTATGCAACTGTAATATTTTTCAAACTCATCAAATTTCAAACTTTAAAAAGTTGAAGTTTGTGGTACATAAATTACACTTCAGGACATCTGATTTTTTTAAAAAAATGAATCAGATCATGCCACTACACTCCCTCAACACACTCCACTTACTTAAAAGAACACGATGGCTTTTCATTGTTCTTGGAATAAAATTTAGACCCCTGTCTGGACTAGATCTGACAGACAGAGTGCCTGATGAACTATGGATGGAGGTTCGTGACATTGTACAGGAGACAGGAATCAAGACCATCCCCAAGAAAAAGAAATGCAAAAAAGCAAAATGGCTGTCTGAGGAGGCCTTACAATAGCTGTGAAAAGAAGAGAAACGAAAAGCAAAGGAGAAAAGGAAAGATACACCCATTTGAATGATGAGTTTCAAAGAATAGCAAGGAGAGATAAGAAAGCCTCCCTCAGTGATCAATGCAAAGAAATAGAGGAAAACAACAGAATGGGAAAGACTAGAGATCTCTTTAAGATAATTAGAGATACCAAGGGAAAACTTCATGCAAATATGGGCTCGATAAAGGACAGAAATAGTATGGACTTAACAGAAGCAGAAGATATTAAGAAGAGGTGGCAAGAATAGACAGAAAAACTGTACAAAAGAGATCTTCAGGACCCAGATAATCACGATGGTGTGATCACTCATCTAGAGCCAGACATCCTGGAATGTGAAGTCAAGTGGGCCTTAGGAAGCATCACTACGAACAAAGCTAGGGGAGGTGATGGAATTCCAGTTGAGCTGTTTCAAATCCTGAAAGATGATGCTGTGAACGTGCTGCACTCAATATGCCAGCACATTTGGAAAACTCAGCAGTGGCCACAGGACTGGAAAAGGTCAGTTTTCATTCCAATCCTAAAGAAAGGCAATGCCAAAGAATGCTCAAACTGCTGCAAAACTGCACTCATCTCATACGCTAGTAAAGCAATGCTCAAAATTCTCCAAGCCAGGCTTCAGCAGTACATGAACTGTAAACTTCCAGATGTTCAAGCTGGATTTAGAAAAGGCAGAGGAACCAGAGATCAAATTGCCAACATCTGCTGGATCATCGAAAAAACAGAAGAGTTCCAGAAAACATCTATTTCTACTTAATTGACTATGCCAAAGCCTTTGACTGCATGGATCACAATAAACTGTGGAAAATTCTGAAAGAGATGGGAATACCAGACCACCTGACCTGCCTCTTGAGAAACCTGTATGCAGGTCAGGAAGCAACAGTTAGAACTGGACATGGAACAACAGACTGATTCCAAATAGGAAAAGGAGTATGTTAAGGCTGTATATTGTCACCCTGCTTATTTAACTTCTATGCAGATGTACATCATGAGAAACACTGGACTGGAAGAAGCACAAGCTGGAATCAAGATTGCCAGGAGGAATATCAATAACCTCAGATATGCAGATGACACCACCCTTAAGGCAGAAATTGAAGAAGAACAAAAGAGCCTCTTGATGAAAGTGAAAGAGGAGGGTGAAAAAGCTGGCTTAAAGCTCAACATTCAGAAAACTAAGATCATGGCATCCACTCCCATCACTTCATGGGAAATAGATGGGGAAACAGTGGAAACAGTGGCTGACTTTATTTTTCTGGGCTCTAAAATCACTGCAGATGGTGATTGTAGCCATGAAATCAAAAGATGTTTACTCCTTGGAAGGAAAGTTATGACCAACCTAGATAGCATATTAAAAAGCAACAAAGGTCCGTCTAGTCAAGGCTATGGTTTTTCCAGAGGTCATGTATGGATGTGAGAGTTGGACTATAAAGAAAGCTGAGCACCAAAGAATTGATGCTTTTGAACTGTGGTGTTGGAGAAGACTCTTGAGAGTCCCTTGGACTGCGAGGAGATCCAACCAGTCCATCCTAAAGGAGATCAGTCCTGGGTGTTCATTGGTAGGACTGATGCTAAAGCTGAAACTCCAGTACTTTGGCCACCTGATGTGAAGGGCTGACTCATTGGAAAAGACCCTGATGCTGGGAAAGATTGAGGGCAGGAGGAGAAGGGGATGACAGAGGATGAGATGGTTGGATGGCATCACCGACTCAATGGACATGGATTTGGGTGGACTCTGGGAGTTGGTGATGGACAGGGAGGCCTGGCGTGCTGTGGTTCATGGGGTCGCAAAGAGTCGGACACGACTGAGCGACTAAACTGAACTGGACTGTGGCCTATGGGACTCCAGGACCACTCTTTCCTTTGTTCTTTCTGCTTCCATGATGCTGCTCTCTTTTCCATGAAGCTCTTCCTTCTACCTAGAGCACTGCCTCTGATTCTTTCTCATTATCCAGGACTTTCCCTGACTCCATCACCCAAAGCACCCCTTCATTCTGCTCCATTTTATCAATTTTCTTTCCATTGCTACATGAAATGATTGTGTTTGTTTACTTTTTCTTGCTTACTGTTTGTTTCCTTTTTAGAACTTGAGCTCCATAAGGACAAGAATCTCATTTGTTTTCTTCACTAGAATTTGTTCAGATTTTTTCACCAGATTTGTTCAGAATCCTCAGTACCCAGCCCAGGCCTAACACACAGGAAGCTCTCAAAATTATTTGTGAAAAAGTTTTTTTTTTAAAGGTTAAACACAGAGTTATCATCAGTTCAGTTCAGTTCAGTCGCTCAGTCATGTCCAACTCTTTGTGACCCCATGAATCACAGCTTGCCAGGCCTCCCTGTCCATCACCAACTCCCGGAGTTCACTCAAACTCATGTCCATCGAGTCAGTGATGCCATCCAACCATCTCATCCTCTGTCATCCCCTTCTCCTCCTGCCCCCAGTCCCTCAAAGCATATGACTCACCAATTCCAATCTTGGGTATATACCTGAGAGAATTGTAAACATGTGTCCACACAAAAACCTGTACATAAATATTTGTAGTAGCCTAGTGGTTAGTGGTTGCCTATGGGGTTGTGAGAGGTAAGCTGAGGAGAAAGAGAGAGTGACTGCTAATGGGTGGGATGTTCTTTTGAGGGGCGATGAGTGTTCTAGAATTCATTGTGGTGATAGTTGCATAACTCTATACACTGTAAGCAGGCAAGTTATTAGGGATGTGAATTCTATCTCAAAGCTGTAATTTTGTGTGTGTTGGGGAGGGCAGGGGGATGAATTCATGAATCTACTTTTTTCTGATCACTTCCTGGCTCTTAGGGGAGACAAATCAAGTAAGACATGCTCCCATGAGCTGGTCTGTGTGCTAAGAGCTGGTCTGTGTGTGCTAAGTCACTTCAGTCATGTCCGATTTTTTGCAATCGTATTGACTATAGCCCACTAGGCTCCTTCGTCCATGGGAGTCTCCAGGCAAGAATACTGGAGTGGGTTGCTGTGCCCTCCTCCAGAGGAACTTCCTGACCCAGGAATTAAACCTGTGTCTCTTATATCTCCTGCATTGGCAGGTGGGTTCTTTACCCACACCCCCCGGGAAGCCCATGAGCTGGTCTACTCTGCTCTATTCTGGAAACTCACAGTGATGCCAGAGAAGTCCACACACATGTCCCGTTCCCCTCTGGGGTTCCATCCCCATGGAGCATCCCTGGATGCTATGGGAGACCTCCTGGAAAGGGTGTCCTGGAAAGGGTGTCCTGGAGGGCTGCACAGGATCCAGGCCCAGGTGAGACTGCTGGAATTTTCTCTCCAGCTCTCCGTGCTAGAGCAAAGCATTCTCTTAGTCACTGGGCTCTGTCACCCCGCCCGGGGTTAATTGCCCCTCAACCTCTGTGTGTGTGTCATCCACACATGTGAATGATTGCACTAAACTTGGGGCTGATGACTTGGGCCACGTTGCATCACACCAGTCTTGGCCCAGTGAAGGCTGGGAGAACTGGCTCTCCCAGGTGCTCAGGGTGAGTGGAAAGCCAGGGTGCTCAGCACTTAGAGGGAGAGGGGACAGTGGTGGCACAGAGGGCTCTCTGGTCTTCCTCACTTCTCACCCCAAAACTGGGCCCCAGAGTGGGTGGAGCCGTGGTGGCTCAGGCCAGAGCTGAGGATGGCTGGCTGGTTGGCCTCGTGTTTGGCCTTGAAGCATTGAACTTAGTATAGGAGAGTCTATGGTTTGGTGTTTAACCAAAGAAGCCTTGGGCAGCCTTCAGGCTCCAAGATGTGGGCAGAGGCCTAGGAATAAAAGTCAAGGACAGGAAGTAGGTCTTTAGAATTCTGGCCTCTCAAAGCTCTGCCATAAGATGTCAGAGAGTTACCCTGCAGTAGTTTAAGAGAATGATTCAGAAAAGAGGATCCCTGAGGTTCCTTCAGATCGGACATTCTGCGAGCCTGATTGTGAACACCCACTGAGCACTGAGTCTGTGCCACAGCTGTGTGTGCCCTGTCTTCATCTTCACATAACCCTAGGAGGTGTAGCCTAGTCACAGGAATTGTTCTTTGTGATAGGGAGATCAGTGGAGGAAATTTAGTTATTAAGCAACTCCTGATAGACACATAGTAGAGAGTCAATAAGGACTTGTTGATACAGAACAAACTTATGGTTGCTGGGGTAAAGGACGGGGGAAGGGAGTTAGGGAGTTGGGATGGACATGTACACATTGCTGTATTTAAAATGCATAACCATCCAGGATCTACTGTTTAGCACAGGGAATTCTGCTCAATGTTATATGGTAGTCTGGATGGGAAGGGAGTTTGGGGGAGAATGGATACATGCATATGGGTGGCTGAATCCCTTTGCTGTCCACCTGAAACTATCACAACATGGTTTGTTAATTAGTTATACCCCAATACAAAATCTGGAGAAGGAAATGGCAACCCACTCCAGTGTTCTTGCCTGAAGAATGCTGTGGACAGAGGAGCCAGGCGGGCTCCAGTCCATGGGGTCACAAAGAGTTGGACACGACTGAGTGACTCTCACTCAATACAAAATAAAAAGTTTTGTTTCAAAAATGAAGACTTGTTGACCGACTGACTGGTTGCTTAGATTTGTGCTAGACATTGTGAGGGGATGCAAAAGAATTACATGTCAATTAATGAGTACTTATTGTGTGTATTCTTCTGAAAAGTGTTGTCCGGTCTTGGAAGAGAGACCAAACTTCCATAGGTTTTTTAATGTTGGCAGTTAGTTCAGGTTAAAGTAATAGTGTCCAAATTCAAGAAAATACATTGTGAAATAAGAAGAAATCTATGTGTTGGTCTCTGCTCCCTCCGATTCCTGTCGTAGAGCTCCTGCACCCCTTGGAAATAGAATGCTAGGAGAACCTTCCATTTCAGTGTTTTGGTCTTTGATCCTGGTTCTTGACTCAGAGTTCCTAAAGTTCTTTTAATCTCCTGGGTGATACCAGTGTCTTTTGTTCTAATGAGGCAACTCTGGGTGGGCTCTTGAGCCTTCCTGGATGGGGGCTGGCCACCAGGAAGGCCAAGTCAGGATGAGAAGCTTGGACATTTCTGCCCCACCCCATCATTCCCTAGAAAGCGCAGAGAGGCTGGAAACGGGGTTGACAATTGATCCTGCCTGCCTGAGGCAGCCACCACAAAACCCCAATAGTGTGGGGCATGGGGAGCTTCCAGGTTGGTGAGCACTGGGAGGGTGAACGTGGAGACAGAGACTCCTGCCCTCCCAGACCTCACCTGTGTGTCTCTTCATCCGGCTGCTCATCTGTGTCCTTTATCATACCCTTTAATAAAAGGTAAGTGTGAGTAGTTGTTTCCCTGAGTTTGGTGACTTGTTTTAGTCAGTAACTGAATCCAAGGGGGAGGAGGTCATGAGATCCTCCAGTTTGCAGTTTAAGTTGAACGAAAGTTGTAGGTAAGCGGAGACCTTATTACTTGCAATGGTATCTGAAGTTGGGAGCAGCCTCATGGGACTGTGCCCTTAACCCGTGGGATGTGTCAGAACTGAGTTAAATCGTAGCACATTCATCTCGTGTCACAAAATTGCTTGGTGTGGGGAAAAAACCCACCTTCTGGTGTCAGTGTTGTGGGTAAGGTAGGAATGGGGAAACACAAGGTGAACACTGAGTTTTTCCCATCACAAACATCTTAATCCAACTGGAGAGAAGCTAGTTTTCAATATTTGTTTTAGATTTTCTAAATATGGTGAAAAGCTCCAATATTCAAGGTTATTGAAAAAGTTGTGCTTAAGAGGAAAGTTGCATGATATAATATACTACCACTGTATTGAGCGTTGTCTCATTTAACCTTTGAAACTCCATGGGATAGTAATGGGGTATTATTTTTCTCTTTTGCAGATAGAGAAACTGAGATCTAGATAGTAAACTTATAAGTAATATAACCTGAATTTCACTTTAGGGTATATATATTTTAAGTCATAGTCTAGTTTACATCCTTAACCATTATAGATAAAATAGTAGCCTCACCCAGAAAACCAACCATAGAGAAAATTGGAAACTTCTCTATACAAAGAATTGTCAAGTCACAGTTGTTTTCAGACACATTTCCACCTCTTACTAGCTATGTGTTCTTGGGCAAATTGCTTATTCTTTTTGAGCCTTGATTGCATCTTCGTCTGTAAAATGGGGATAAAAGTATCCATTCGTAAGTGTGATGTGGCAATCGACTCAGACACTGCCCATAAAGAGGATTCAATACACATTAGCGACTCTTCTGGTAGCGAAGTCCTGAGATGAGGAGTGTGAGGACGGAGAAGAATGAGGCTTCCATGGAAGGGTAAGTGTCATGAAGACAGGCACCATGCTCGGCTACTCCTTCTGTTTTCGTGGCCAGAGCAGTATTCGGTACATGATAGGTGCACAGCAAATTATTGTTTACAGATGTATAATAATTAAGCAAGATTTCAGGGGCTGAGTGGTAAATGGAAGGGAACATATTTCAGCAAAATGATCCAAGCACTGGGATCAAACCAGTCCATCCTAAAGGAAATCAACCCTGAATATTCTTTGGAAAGACTAATGCTGAAGCTGAAGTTCCAATACTTTGGCCCCCTGATGTGAAGAGCCAACTCATTGAAAAAGACCCTGATGCTGGGAAAGGTTGACATCAGGAGGAGAAGGGGGCAACAGAGGATGAGACGGTTGGACGGCATCATCTATTTAATGGACATGAGTTTGAGCAAACTCCAGGAGATTGTGAAGGACAGGGAAGCCTGGTGTACTATAGTCCATAGGGTGGCAAAGAGTCGGACACAAATTAGCAACTGAACAACAACAGCAGCAACAATTACCTTCAAGGTCGTGGGTCCTGAGCCTTTTGTTCTGACTCAAGAAAGGGAACCAAAAGGTGCTACTAATAGTTTTGGATACTGCCTACTAGTGGGTGGT
Organism: Capra hircus; assembly: GCF_001704415.2. Classification (NCBI taxonomy): domain Eukaryota; kingdom Metazoa; phylum Chordata; class Mammalia; order Artiodactyla; family Bovidae; genus Capra; species Capra hircus. The sequence continues at coordinate 53,726,369 of NC_030822.1, forward strand.
TCAAAGGGTAGTCACAGCACCGAAGGTCCATGGAATCTGGATGTTTTGCAGGAGAACTTTGGAAACTAGCTGGAAATCTGATCTTGCTCTGTGTAATGCCCACCATTCAGTGCTTCAAGGGTCTCCATCAGGAACCCCTAAACCCAATTAGTTTAGGGAAATTGTGGGAAAATTAAAGCTAAAAAGAAAACCCCAATATGAACTTAGAAAACTTGGAAGGCTGAACTGAATTCTGGACACATTTTAGCAGTCAAAAGCATTGAGTGAAAACAAACTGTAGACAGATGTGTTTATACATAGTTTCAAGCTGATGGTAATAATATCTTATGTCCTGAAAGTTCACTTCAGTGTTTCCCATGAGCCATCTCACACTATCACTTGATCTCACAGGGGCAGGCAGAGAAGACCCTATCTTCTCTGCGAACTAAAGTGGAGTAATTTGGCCAAATTTCCGCTTCTGGGGAAGGAACCGAGCCAGGACTGGACCTGGGTCAAGGCGCGTTGTCCCTAAGCAGTGTTCTAGGTTGGATACACAGACAGTTTCAAGGGAAGTTTTGCCTTCATGAACTTTTATGTTGATCACAGTTATTAGGGGCATGAATGTGAAGTGCACAGTCTTGCAGGCAGTTCGGCTGCAGCCGGGCTCAGCCAAGCCACCAGCCTGGGGACCTAGAGACTCTCTGGCCTTTCCTGAGATTGTTAGCTGTCCGGTCCATGTAGGAGTGCTGTCCTAAGGGCTGCAGGAGATAAACAAAGAGAAAGGGCTTTGCAAATGTGGTTGTTAATGTCTTAATATCCATGTGCATAGAGGAAAAATCTCATATTCTTATAGATTAATTTGATCTAAACTGAGAAATCTTTTGAAAGCCAAAAAAGCAGAAAAGCTCATGCTTTCTTACCAAACTCTGAAAAACCTATTGGAGAAAAGGAATAACATAGTTGCATGCTCGAATATCTAAAGTTCCTCAAAGACATAGATAACAAATTTATGTTTACAAAGGGGGAAAGGAAGGGAGGGGATAGTTAAATTAGGAGTTTGGGATTAGCAGATACAAACTACTATGTATAATAGATAAACAATGAAGATTTACTGTGTAGCACAGAGAACTGTTTTTAATATCTTGTAATAAACTATAATGGAAAAAAATCTGAAACGTATATATATGCACATATATATAAAACTTCATCACTTTCTATACACCAGAAGCTAACACAACATTGTAAATTAACTATACCCCACAAAAATATCTAAACTTTCTCATGTTGTCTAGATTTAAAGTCTGGATAACTTTGTATCTTTTTAAAAATAATTCATATTAGAAAAGCCCAAAGTTCAAAATGCACAATGTTTCCCTTTCACTGGGGAAACAATATAAATGTCTATCTTTTGGTGTCAGTTGGCAAAACACAGCATGATTAATCTGGGGACCTGCAGGGCTTCACCTTCAAAGACTTCACACTTTTCATCTGCTCTGATAAAAACACATCTGAAGCAGCTGAAAAAATGAAGCTAGGAAAAGAGTTATTTACATCCAAATGAAGTCGTCCTTTTAAAATACTCTGAGCTGCAAAGAATAAAGGTTCTAACAAGAATGTACATATTTAATATTTTAAACTTTATTATCAAAACAGCATATTGATACTTAAGACAATTTAAAAATATGGTGACCCATTACACTGGTCTATTACAACTGACACTATCATGGTAAGAACATAGATGTGAGGCAGAAAATCTGAATATGAGCATTAGCTCCATCCTGCATAAACTATTGACAGTGGCAAGGTTATTGACTCTTTGCTTCCTTGTTGCAAAATGAAATTGTGTTCTGAGGACAGAATGAAATAATATTCATGCAAGTGCTTTGCAAATGTGAGTTATTATTTCTTGGTGCTCCTTTTATATTTAACCATGAAATATATATGTGTGTATATATATATATATGTATATATATATATATAATTTTCCCTTCAGATTCTTATTTACTGCGCATTGCACCTGTTCTTCTTCTCTCTGGGTTCTGATCACCCTTCTGTTCTTGTCTTTCTGGACAAACTTTGGTGGCATTGTCTTCTTTCTTGGACTGTGCTTCTATTTCTCTCTGTGAGATTTTCTGTTCCTCAGCTCTTCTGCAACAATCTCCACGCTGCCTAGTCCTCTTCACTGACTCTTGTGCCCAGTCTCTCTGCTTAGAGATGAGGTTCTCCAGAGTTGAAAAGGACCTCACTTTTTAGAGATAAGGAAGCCGAGACTAGGGGCCCCTGGGAAGAAGTTGCTTAAGAGTAACAGAGCAGGAACCAAAGTCCAGTCCTGAGCCGTAGCCCAGGGCTTCCCTCCACCACCCTTCCAGTAAGGAGCCTTCTCTCTGGGCTTCGGATTCAAAGCATGGGTCTTAACCCTCGCTATACCTGCTCAAAGCATTATGTGCTGTTCAACCAAATTTAGAAATTATATCACAACGGCTGCTATTTATTGGTGGGTACTATGTACCAAGGCCTGTGCCAAGTGTTTTATACAAATGCTTTCAGTGAGGGGACATACATACTTTGTTTGAGAGGAACAATTATCCCTGTCTGAGGGAGGCTCTGAGATGAGGAGTAACTTGTCCAAGGACACAGAGGTCGTACCCGGAGAGCTGAGATTCTATTTGCTGCTGTCCAGTCTCTAAGTCGTGTCTGACTCTGCAGCCCCATGGACTTCATCATGCTGGGCTTCCCTCTCCTTCACTAACTCCTGGAGTTTGCTCAAATTCAAGTCCATTGAGTTGGTGATGCCATCCCACCATTTCATCCTCTGTCATTCCCTTCTTCTGCCTTCAATATTTCCCAGCATCAGGGTCTTTTCCAGTGAGTTGCCTCTTCACAACAAGTGGCTAAAGTATTGGAGCATCAGCTTCAGCATCAGTCCCTCCAATGAATATTCAGGTTGATTTTTTTTTTAGGATTGACTGGTTTGATCAAAGGACTCTCAAGAGTCTTCTCCAGCACAGCAGTTTGAAAGCATCAATTCTTCGCTTCCATGCCAGATCTCAAAGTCTGTTGCACAAACCACTCAACACTCCCTGCTCTGAATGTTCCTTTAAGGCCTCTCACATTCCCGCTGGCCTCTCACATTCCCCCTGGCAGCCGCAGAGTGCCAGCCTGTCTTACTGCCTGCCTCTCACACCTCCTGGAATCTCACCTCCTCCTCCAGAAAGCCTTCTCAGATGGATCAGAGAGGAGTAGAGACGTTGCTATCTGATGTGGGAGTCTCGTGGCCACAGCAGTGTCTCATTTATCCTCACACTCTGCAAGTATTTGACTGGCTGTGCCCAGGTGGCACAGTGCGCCTCTGCAGGGCATACCCTCCACCTGTCTGCCAGCGCCATCAGTCTGCTTGCAGGTGCTTCAGTCCTGTGGAAAAATTAGCAGCAGTCGGTGGGTGGTCCTGGTGAACCGCTGCGTGTGCTCAGCCGCCCAGTCCCGTCCCAGTCTTTCTGACCCCGTGGACTGTAGCCCACCAGGCTCCTCTGTCCATGGGATTCTCCAGGCAAGAATACTGGAGCCGGTAGCCGTTCCCTTCCCCAGGGGATCTTCCTGACCCAGGCATCGAACCCGGGTCTTCTGCATTGCTGGCGGATTCTTTACCACCTGTGCCACCTGCTTTTATCTCAAGGAGGAGCCCGTGTAAATATGACTGTGGGGGCCCTGCTCTGGGCCCATGTTTCAGGGGGGCCAGAGCAGCCGTGGGCCCAATTTTGGAGAAATTCATGGAGGGAAGAAGACCTTGATATCCCCTCACACTAGGAGCAAGTGAAGGAACTGGGTGTGTTCAGGTGGGCAGATGCCAACTCAGAGGGTCACCAAACCATTCCCCCGAGTGTGAGAGGGGCTGTCGTGCTAAAGCAGGACTTGACTTCTGCTGGGAGGGGGACTGGGAATTCGGAGAGACGGGTGTGGGCGAATCATGAAGAAGAGCAGCTGCGCCAAATCCTTCTTTGGAAACAGGTGGCACCTAGGACTGTCTCCAGATGGTGCATGTTCTGCTCCCATGTGGGCACAGCTGGGTGGCTTCCAGGGAGGGGCATCACAGAGGGTCCGTCTGAGAGGGCTGGGCTGCTGTGGCCTGGGACATCCTGAGGACAGGCCCAGCCTTGCTCACTGCCCACTGTTAGAGGGAGCGGGGGCCAGAGTGTGCCAAGGTAGCCCAGGGTTCTGCCAGAGGTGTCTTACCTAGTTTATCCCATGTAATCATGGATTTGGGGTGATGCTAACCACCCTAGACAGTGATGGGAACTGTGATGGTCACGGGGAGAAGACCCGTGGTACCTCTCTGCCTCCTGTTGATCCTGCACCAGACCCAGGGGGTAGAAACTCCACGACTAAGGGGAACGCTGGCTCCTGGGCTGAGGGTTCTGGACCCTCCGAGGCACTCAGCTGTGGGGTCACCAGGTGGCCCTTTGGCCATGTTCAGGCTTCCTGCCCACCTGTGTTTTCTAGGTATGCCTGGACTTCCTCCCTCTGCCCTCCCCATTACTCAAGCCAAGAGGCCCCTTATCTGTAGGACTTGGGAAGCCTCAGCCGTGCCCCACCAGCAAGCCCCCTACCAGTCTTCCTCAGGCTACCCAAGGGGCCAGCTGGGACCAGGGACATCATTTAGGCACATGGATTGTTTCTTCTTGGCTTGGAAAAAAGTACCCCCACTCTATCCAGCCTCCCCTTATACTATCGGGGAGCATCTTTAGCCAAGTACCTGGTGTTGATCCGGGCCAGTGGCCTTGCTGGTCTGGACTCAGGGATAGTGCTGGACTGGGGGCTGGGGGGTGGGGAGCGGGGGCTGGGTGGGGGTAGTACAGACTCTGGGGTGGCGCAGTTGTCTTGACCCAAGGGGTCTCTCCTGGTGACTTACTCCCTTGAGGGTGACTCCTCTCTGCCTGGCCTCTAAGTATGTGGTCTGTGTGTTCTGGCTTCCCTTAGACCTGAAGGGAAACCCTTCTGCAGAGCTCTGAGTGATGGAAAAGCTCAGAAGTGGGGTGCCTAGGAGGGAGGGTGCTCAGAGTTTCCACGGAGGAAGAAATTTGGGAGGGAGGCTGCTGAAGGATTCAGGAGCCAGGACCACTGGCAACCAGGTGCAAATAGAATGGCTAAGAGCCTCGGTCCCCAATCTGTAGCCCTAGGAAGGAGCTCGCAAGGACCTGGGTAGTGGCGACTAGAGCAGCTGTGAAAAGCGGAGTGCCAAGAGTTTAGTCTCAAAATAGTAGTGAGATTTCTGTCACTCTTCACGCTCTTGGGGTTGCCTTGAGGCACTTGCTTGTTTGTATGGATGATATATTTTATGTGAAACCTCCTCCACCCTGAAGGAAAATGACCCAGAGGCAGGAAAGGACGAGGCTGCGGATGGCCTGGGGTCCCCACTGCAGTGGAGATGAACGGAGCAAATGAACACCTGGGTCTATCGCACTGCTTGCCTCTGGGTGGGAAGTGGTCAAGGTCGGGTCCCTGGTCGGAGAGAACTGAGGATGGTTTGACCAGGTGTGGAGACAAGACAGTGCAGAAGCCGAGGGCAGAGGCAGGTCTTCCCCAAGGCCAGTTCTGTTGCGGGAGAGTCCAGACCTTAGGCCAGCCCAGCACCTACCCCTCTGGAAAGAGGAAAACTACCAGCACAGAATTTCAAGCCTCAGTGTCCCTCAGTGCCTCCTCGCAGCCCCAGCACATATCCTGCATGTTCCCCCAACCCCGGGCAGGGTCCCGCCCTTCTGTTCTTTGCCACCCTCACCCCAGCAGCTACTGTGGGGCCTGGCGCTGAGCCATCAGCACTGACTGAACTGAACCAATGGCTGGTGGAGCTTTCCACGTGGGTCCTAAGGCTTGGTCAGCAAGGATGCTGAGACAACCTGTGTCTCTGATGGACCCAAAGAACAGAGCAAGAAATACAACCAACATCTCTCCAGAGCCTCACAGTGCTGGACATATTCTCTGGGGGTGGACGTGTCACCACAGTCTTCCAGAGAGTGAATCTGAAAACCTCCAAGTTCACATAGCTGGCCTTTATCTCCAAGGTGGGATTCCCATCCCCCCAGGCTGGCCCAGGACCCCAATCCTGAGCTCTTATCAGAGGCCGGTGGGACCTTCAGGGAATGACGTGAAGTTAAGGGTGACCCTGGGAAGCCAGTGGTCTGCCTGGGGGACAGAGTGGGGGTCCTCAAGTCTGGTGCATGGAAGGAAAGGCCCAATGCCAGTCTCCAGCCTTAGTCCCTGGTGGCCTGAGTCAGGGTAGGTGCCTCCCTAGGAAAGAGGGAAGACAAGGCACAATTTGGCATCTCCTTGGGAATGGATAACCATGTGGGAGGAGTCCCCCTGCCATGGCAGGCTGGTGGAGGGAGGGAGAAGGGGATAGGGCCAAAGCTGAGTTCTTTTGGAGAGCCAGGGCAGTGATGCCCCAAATCACCCAAATCTGCAGACCCCTGGGGTCTCTGCCTGGGCCCTCCAGAATACCTCTCCTCCATCCTTCTGTCTCTGAATTCGATTTCCCTTAAAGCACCTTTGGAGCCAGTGGTTTCCAATCTGATCTAGAACTTTCCATTTTCCTGTATGTAAATGGAGACAATAGTAGTCACATCCGTTGTTGTTGCTTGAATGTCCCCTCAGTGAGGCCCTCCCTGACCTTCCTGTTTCGAATTGTGATTTTGCTTCCCCAGCCCTCTCAATCTCCTTCCCTGCCTTGTTTTGCTCTGTGACATTCTCCCCTTTCTAACACACTGTATCTTCTATCTATCACCATCATTATTATCTATCTGTTTATTTTAAAAATTATTTTTGTCTGCCCCACCCCCCAAATGCTAGTGCCATAAGGCAGGGGTCCTCACTTATTTTGTTTACTGGGTCCCCAGCACTTAAAATGGTGCCAGGGACATAAGAAGCCCTTAACACATATTTGTTTAATGAATGAGTGAAGGATGGGTGAATAGGATTGTTGTAGGGATTAAACACATCACTGTATGTGAAGCATTTGGTAGGATACCCAGCACCTTATTGTTATTTCTGCTGTTGCTATTGTTTGTTAGATGTGACTTGTACAGGTTCCTCAGGCTCTTAGCTCTCAGGTTGTCCACCTGTAAAGTGAGGAGGCTGAATCACTAGATGAACTCTCAGCTTCCTTCAGGCTCTAAAAGATCTGCAGTACTATGATCTTTGTGCTCCAGATACTCGGAGTCTGGAAGGTTCTTCCTGAAGCTCACCTTCCGCTGTTCTCAGCAGCTCAGCTGGGTGTGGAGGTGCTAAGTAACCCTTCACGGCTCCTCTTGCTCTGTTTCTTTAGACTCGAATTCTTTCGACAGTGTAGGGCAGAGGTATGGAACCATGAGTCAGCCTAGGATTTCTTGGAACCTTTTCCCTTCAAAACATTTGTATATTTTATTTGCACTGGTTTTGATGTCTTGTTTCGTAACATTTTATCATTTTCAATAGAGGCAATTCATTATGTGCATAATTAGAAGTCGTTTGATTTTAATTTCCTTTAGCGTTTTTATAGAAATAAGCAAAAAAAAATTATTTTTTCCATACCACATGTCCTGATTTGAGATGTGGACATGCAGTCCTTGCAGACGAAGGTTCACACTGTCCTGCCATGGGTGGGCCTCTGAGCTTGACCGAGCCCCATGGGGACAGGATCGTACCTCAGAGGGCTCAGAAGCACCTGTTTTAGGAGTCGAGGTTGGCAAGGCTAAGATCGTCCTCACAGGTGCTGTGAGGACATTTTGGGCCATTTTGTCTCCCCAGAATCCTCTTCTGAAAGAGGCAATCTGGAACCCTTGTTCTCCCCAACAGCTGACTTTGTGGGGGCAGCTTTAGGAATAAAGGTAGCTTCATCCTCCGGGTATTTGGCATTTGCTGAGTAACTGTGGAGGCCTTGGAGGAGGGGCAGGGGACAGGTCTGGCTAGTTCTGCGCTGTTGTTCATACATGGGATTACTTCACATGTCCCAACCAGCTTCCCCGCCCAGCTGCGGGGGGGTGTGGGGGGGCGGCCCTCAGTTCCAACCCCCTTTTTCCCTACATGTCTGGGACGCCAGAGGCCAACATGGATCTTCCCTTCGACACCAGCTGAGTCCGGAGGCTTCAGGCCTTGGGAGACCATGGAAGGGGACAGCCGCCGGGTGAGTGCGTCTGGGGACCTCGGGCCAGAACCTCCTAGCACTGGGAAAGCAGGGATGGGTCTGGCAGCTAGGTGTGGCACGGGCACCCGTGTGCGCATTGGGTTTCATAGGAAATTGAAGGTGCCTTTTCCAGGAGCTACTTGGCAGCTGCTTGGGCAGCCTGCTTTATCACAATTCCTAGAAGGGGCTGCATGGGAGGAGAAGCTGATGGGATTTGGAGACTGGTCAGGAAGCAGCCCCTGGGCTCTGTAGCTGGATCCCAGCTTCCCACTCTGCGGTCTCTGAGAACCCCAGCCAGTGTGTGTGCTCCTGGGAAATCTTAGCTGGTTTGAGAATCACAAAAAATTATTAATAGCATTCTCACCAAGCTTCAAGGTTATCTTGGGAAACTTCCTCACTAAACCATCCTGGAAAAGGTGACTTTCTATGTGCATTTAAGATCTTCAAGGGGCCTTTTCAACTTCCCTTGGTCATTATTTTGAGCCTCCATAATCATCACGCTTGGAAAGTGCTTCCTTACGTCTAACCATGATTCCTTCTGCTACAACCAAGGTGACTTTCCTCTTCTGCTTCTGGTGGTGGAGAGCAGCCAACTGTCCTCTGTGGAAAAGCCAGCCATGTGCATCTGAAGGCTTCCAAAGCTTTTGTTCAACGATTCCTCAGCTCAGCTTTCTTTTCTTGAGGGACATTCCTCTTGTGCTCTAACTTCTCCTCGGGTCTTATTTTCTGCGCATCTCCACCTTCTTCTGTTCTCTACTGGTGTGGTAGAATCTAGGACTTGGGGAAGGATGGGCCACCTCTGGAACGGAAGCCTATGTCCTGGTTGACAGTGGGCTTGTGGTCCATTCTGAACCCCAGAAGTGTTTCTGCACACTTTACCATCATCTCTCCTGCCATTTTTTTCCAGCTCCTTCTTGACTTTTCTGTACTGGATTTTCTCTCCTCCCCTCTGCTCTGGACTTCTTGGCTCATGTCTCTGCCTCACCAAGGTCATTTGACCCTAGGCTTCTGGGGGTCATCGGAGCCTCTGGTGAGCAGTAAGCGTAATGCAGAGGGAGTTTTGTCTGAGGTACGGAGAAAGTGAGCCCATGGTCTCAGCCATGGGTTATGCTCCTTGATAACTTGCTGGGAACCTAAACTTCATGGTTCCTAGACAAGAGGGGTGAGAACAGAAGCTATCTGAAGGGTCAGTCCCTGGGGCAGGGTGACGGGAGTGGGTGATACCTGCGAGGAAGCTCACCTCTCCAGAGTTAGGGACCAACATGAAGGTCACTGGAGCACAGGATGGATGCAGGCTTTTCATTATTGATGGATAAATGGCGCATGTGTGGCAGGTGCCATGTTCACTCTGGGAGGCTGTCCTAACTTACCTTGGAATGAAAGAACTGAACAATTGCTTCCTTAATTAGGGTTCTTAGATTTGTCCCCTTATTTAAGGTGGAAACTCCAAGATTGTGAGCCTGACGGAGGGACAGAGAGAGCTTCCTGCAGGTTTTAATCTTATCTGCAGTGGGTTTCTTAATACAAATGAAATTGATTAAGAGCAGAGTGGGAGTAATTGATCATCCAAGGCTGTGCCTTCTCCCTGAGGACTCTGTCTAGAAAGATGCGTTGTACTTTTTGACCATCAGCTCCATACAGGAGTGAGAAAGATGGTGCCCACTGGACTTCAGCCTGATGAAGCTTCTCTGAGAGCTGGTCGGGACTTCAGGGGAATCTTGGAAAGAAGGTAGAGAAGGTTCAGAGCTTCTTTGTATTCAAAGGAGAAGCTGTAGGGTGTGGTGGACAGAACACTGACCAAGTTCCTGGTCAGCTGTGACTTTGAACCAATTACTTAACCTTTCCGCACCTTAGTTTCTTCATCTGTGAAATGGAACCAATGTAGTATCTACTTCAAGGAGTCTTAGAACAGTGTCTTTCACATAATAAGGCTCTTTGACGAGAATGTCTAGCATAGTTAGATAGATATACAGGCAGACCTATATTCATAGCTAAGATTTATTGTCATCATCATCATTGTCTAGGGTCTGGTCCTAGTCCCTCTAAATCTGGGCAAATATCTTCTGTTCTCTGTTCCTCAGTTTCCCCACTTACAAAACGAGAGGGTTGGACAAACTGCCCCGAGGCCCTTTCCTGGTTCCGTGACCGTCTCTGGAATCACACAGAGTGGAATTACAGCTGTGCCACCACGGAGATGCACGTTGCTTCTTTAAAAATAGTGTGTATTTTGTGTTTTTTCATAAGGCTTCACATTCTTAATTCTTAAAAAGAAGTGTCACATTAATTAAAGAAAGACAGGAGTAGACCCACTGATAAAGCAACAATTCTCTGTAGAGTGGCTCTTCCCCTCCTGCGTCTACTTAAAGTGGAGCAGGTTTTCCAAGACCACTTGAGAATGGCTGGAGATCCCAAGTCTGGTCCAGGATGAGGCAGCCTCTCTACAGGAGGCTTGTCAGGTTCCCAAGATGGCAGACAGCAGGCTCAGGTGACTCTGCCACTCCCTAGACCCTAAAGTGTAGGCACCCCCTAGGACCTCCGGCACCTGCCCTTCGTCCCTGCAGGTATGCAGCCCTCACCTGAGACCTCTGGGTTCCGGGTCGGCACTGGTGCTGAGCAGCCTTCCACCAAGCCCAGCCTGCCTTGCCGCCCCCTGTGTTGTCCCTGTGACCTGGCAAATGTGAGCGTCAGTGTGGGGGGGTGTGTGCGTACGGGGCTGCAGGCTGGGTGCTGGGCAGGAAGACCGACTGATGTAACAATAGCCACTTAGCTTAAGTGTCTTGGGTAAGTGTTTTGGCAAAACAGCTTCCTCTTGGTATGGCAACAACGGGGGTGGATGATGCCCAGCCAGGCAGGGAGGATGCTGGACTGGGGTATGAGGGAAGTTAGCACAGGGAACCCCGGGCTTTGTCAGCCAAGTGGAGGCCTTGATAAAGCCAGGTGGAGTCTGTGGTAGGGTAGCAGTACCCAGGACTGCCCACGGGGCTCCCATTCATAGCAACCCTGAACTGTGTCAACACCCCACCATTGGCAGAGAGGGGACATAAGGAGAAACTGAGGAACCAAGTTCCTGGGAAACCAAACATTGTTTGCTTGGCAATAGGGAGTACTCAATACTCCTTGAACTATTTGATTAATGAGTGAATGAATGAATAGGAAGGTGTTTTCATTCTGGCCTAGTAGTGATCCCCAGCTTTTTCACATGTTTAAGAGGCATCATAAACTAGAAGGAACTTGAGCTCCCAATCATGCTGGCAATTTTCAAGTTCTTTGTAGCAGCAGCCTCTTTCATTCAGATGAAATCTTATCTGGAACCCATTGTATCAAACTGAAAAGTTAATCTGCTCTGTTTAAAGTGGGATAAAGGACTTTTTACTTACTAAGCTGGATTCCAAGGCGTCTCCATGGAACTTCGAATGCTCAGTAGAAACTTGTCTGAAAATAGCTGGTTGTTTTTTAAAATTTATTTTAAATTTTTTATTTTGTAATGGGGTATACCAGCCCGGTAACAAACAACATTGTGATAGTTTCGGGTGAACAGGGAAGGGACTCAGCCATACATATACCTGTATCCATTCTCCCCCAAACTGCCATCCTATCCAGGCTGCCACATAACACTGAGCAGAGTTCTCTGTGCTAGACAGTAGGTCCTTATTGGTTATCCATTTTAAATATGGCAGTGTGTACATGTCCATCCCCAGCTCCCTGACTATCCCTTCCTGCCTTCCTCCCGCCCCACACGCCCCAGCAACCGTAAGCTCAGTCTCAGAGTCTGTGAGTCTGTCTCTGGAAAACAGCTGATTGTTCTATCCCTTCATTGTGTAAAGTTGCCAGCTCCAGAAAGGAATGCCGTTATCCCTCAGGTCACAGAGCTGGTTCAGAGCAGAAGCAAGACTCCCTGGTGCCTTCAGTGCATGGGGCGAGGGGCGCCTCACAGCTCCGGCTCCTTGTCCTGGAGCCCAGTTTAATTCCAGGCTGCCTCGGGCCCCTGAGGCTAACATTGCTTGTGTGTGTGTGTGGTGGTGGGGGGCGCAGGGGGGTGGGGGGGATGGTACTGGGGGCTGGGTGGGAGGAGATGCTGGGGAATCTGCCTGCGTTCTGAGGCCCTGTATCTGTGGGGTTTCTCCGGGTCCAGGGAAAGGAGAGGAGGAGTCAGCCCTGTGTACTGGAGATGCGACGAAGCCTGGCTTGGGCAGTGGGGATGGAAAGAAGGCTGAACCTCTCTGATCCAGTCCAGTTCATGCTGGAGGGCGTTCAGGCTCCCCTGCCGTGGCCTATGGGCTCCACAGGCTCCCAATAAGCCAGGGAGCTTTTTGGGTGCTGTTAAAGGGGCTCCTGATCTTTCTTGGTATCCCGGCTTCTGCAGGGTTGGGGACCACTTCTTCCTGCCTACCCTGGAGTGCTGGGGTGCCTAGCCCTCGAACCTCCTTGATGCTAAGGATCCCTGGAAGAGCGACACTGCCTCAGGGGCCTCAAGCTAGTGAAGAGTCCTTCCTTTTCTGAGCTTGTTAAGGGGTGGGCAGTAGGGGGACCCTGGAGGTGGGCAGCAGCCTGAGGACAAGAGTCAGGTCCTGATTCTGATCCTGGCACTGCCCCCGCTGGCTGTGTGACCTTCAGCAAGTCACACTGCCTTTCTGGGCCTTAATGACCTCAGCAGTAGGAAAATGGGTTGGACTAGGGGGATTTCAAGATGCTTCTAGTCTGTAGACAGCCTAAAGCACAGCCTAGGGCTGAGGAGGGAGGCCCAGTCAGTCCGGGCTGGACTTGAAGGGCCCTGATGGACCCGCCCTTGGCCCTGAAGACATGTTCAAGTTGCCGCAGGTAGACCTTTTTTCCTTTTTAAATTAAAAAAAATTAAATTTAGTTTTAAAACTTGGAGAATAATTGCTTTACAACGTTGCGTTAGTGTCTGCTGCACAGCAGTGTGAATTAGTTCTATGTATACATATGTCCCCCCTCCACCCGCCCCCGGCATGCTGCAGTCATGGGGTCACAAAGAGTCAGACACTACTGGGCAACTGAACAACAACAACAGACCCCCTCCCTCTAAGCCTCTCTGCCACCCCGACTGCCACCCCACCTCTCCAGGTCATCACAGATCACTGGGCTGAGCTCCCTGCGTTATGCTCACGGCTGTGCATATATGCCTGTGCTGCCCTCTCGGGGCTTCTCAGGTGGCACTAGTGGTAAAGAACCCACTGCCAACCCAGGAGACGTGAGAGATGCAGGTCGGGAGGATCCCCTGGAGGAGGGCATGGCAACCCACTCCAGTATCCTTGCCTGAAGAACGCTATGGACAGAGGGGCCTGTGGGCCATGGTCCACGAGGTCATAAAGAGTCGGATATGACCGAAGCGACTTAGCACCGACCAGTGCGACTCTCTCAGTTCGTCCCACCCTCTTCTTCCCCTCCTGTGCCCACAAGTCCGTTCTCCACGTCTGGATCTCTATTGCAGGCGGACATTCTCAAGTCTAGCGTGAGACGTTATTAAAGGGTACTTTTCCCTGTGCTGCCCGGGGCTCTGAGTGACGCACAGAGTGCAGCCTGCCGTCCGTGGGTAAATAACTGTCGCTGCGGAAAGCCCAGGGCACAGTCCATGGCAGCAGCCACGTAACTGCTGAGATGAAGCAATCTGAGAGTGACTGTGACATCACTCAGCACAGCCAGAGGCCCCTGCCTCCCTGGCACCTCTGGCTGGGCCTGCAGGAGATGCAGAGAGGCCAAGGGCAGGACACACCCGGGGGCTTGTTAGCTCACCCCCATCCCCCACCAGGTGAGGGGCCAGGGCAGAGCTGCAGCAGGAAGCCCTGGCCCAGGAGCCATGGTGACTCTACCCTGGATGCAGTTGGTACAGAGGGCAGGTCTCTAGTTTCAGTCCCTGTTCTGCGATTAGACAAGACGTACCTGAGCAACTTTGAGCAAAGCATACAAATAATTAGGGCCTCTACTTTCTTGTCTGTAAAATGGGCATAATAATCCTCAGCAACTCCTGGCCAGGAAAGTGCTTGGAAAGAGCCCCAGGGCCCAGGACCGGGCCTGCTCTTGTCAGCCCTCTCCCTGGCCCATCCCCGCTGCCTTCCTGCGGACCCCGGCCCTGCCTCCCTCCTCCTGCCCCAGAACATCTTGAGGGGACTGGATGAGTTTTGAGTAGGAGTCCCTGGGAGCTGCAGAGGTATAGGGGTATAGGCCACCTGGGGTATAGGCCTAGTCCGTAAGAGGGTGAGGGTTCACAGCTCTATTTGCTGAGGGGTAAACCCAGAGACCACACCAGGGGTGGATGGGGTTAGACAGGAAGAAATGCCTTAGGATTGGCAATGCTAATCCAGGGAAAAAGCCCTGAGTCACCCAGGCTTCGGCTCTGCCCTGTCCCCCGCCCCCTCCCAGGGAAGGCAGCGGAGCCTCTGGTCTGCAGGTAGGTTGTGGAGAGCCTGGGCCTTGGTCCTCTGAGTTCCATTACTGGGTCTGCTGTTCACGGGCCAAGGCCAGGAGTCAGGCCAGTTCAGGCCTGGGCTCTGCCCCTTGTGTCCAGGACCGAGGGCAGGAAGTCTCCTCCCTACCCTGTTCCCCACCTGCTTAAGGCATCTGCCCTGAGGGTGAGGTCAGGTCTCCAGGAGGGATGCTGGAATCTCAGCAACTGCTCTCCAAGAATTGAGGAAAGGAAATGAGTTGCTGCTCTAGTAGGCTAGCCATCAGGAAGAACTTCCGGGAAGGTGGGGTGGCAGGCCGTCAACGGCCATGGACCCTCCTACTCTGGGGGGTCCCGGAAAATGAGAATACCTAGCATGTTCTGTGATGTTTGGAGTCAGGAAGACGGAGTCAATGGCCTCTCTCTGACGCTGTGTTCCTCTGGTCTTGGGGCCGTGCTTTCATCCTCTGTCCCTGCTAAGGGCACACACTTGGGTGGCTCCCCACATGGGCCGCTTCGTCTAGCACCTGGAGGTCCCTGGTCCGCGGGCTCAGAAACTCTCCACTTGCCTCCCACCCTGTCTGACACTAGAGCGCTTGTGCTCCTGGGGCGTCCAGTCCCTTCTGGGGTATCACTCTTTCTCCCCTCCCCCCAGCTTCTCCTCCACCCCCACCCCCTGCCTCCCAACCCTGGGAAGTCTTTGTACTGGGCCACCGAGGCCCAGAGTCAACAGTTTGAAAGTCTGACTGGAGACGACTCACCCTTCCACCTGGCTCCTTGGGCACCAAGCCCCTGGGTTGGTTCCATCTTACAGGTCCCACCTCCCTCTAGACTCAGAGAAGAGGAACCCAGGTGGTTTCCTGCCAGGACCTCAGGGCTCAGCTCATCTCTGCTTCCTGTTGGTCAAGGCCTAGGGTGGGCAAGTTGGGACCTACCTGTAGGTGAAGCCAGCATCAGGGACAGGGACCCTGCCTCTCATGGCTGCTCTTGGCCTCCTGCTCTGCCTCCCGCCCCCTGTTCCCTCCAGCCTCCCCCAGGTCTACCCACCCCCATCTTCCTCTGGGCCTTCACCACTGCAGGCCTCTCAGCCCTTTCTTACACAGCTCCTGCCCTTCATGATGGGGTAGCTGGATCAGAAGCTTGTGATCAAGTCCCAAGACCACTAATCGTTTTAGAGGTTTTAGGCATGCTCTTGAGTGCCTCTGAACCCCAGTTTCCTCATGTATAAACTGGAGATAAAAATTTCTGTCCAGCTTGTTAACTAAGAGCCTTGTGAAAAATGGAATAAAGGGTATAAAAGCTCTTTGCAAATTGTAAACCCTGAAGAAATGCAGGAAGTTATTATGGGCCTTCTTGATACTCTGGGGCCAGATTCTACTTGCTCTGAGGGAGCCTGGTGAGAATCCAAGCCCATCAATTAACTGAGATGTGAATTTGGGCATATTCTCAACCACGTTGAAGCTCAGTTTCAAAATCTGTAAAATGGAGTTAATAATACCAACCACGAAAGCTGTTATGAGGTTGAAATGGGATCAAGTGAGACGTCTGGTAGGCTGTTCCATTTGTTACAGTGATGAGCATTTATAAACTGGGCTCTGCCATATAGATTCCTCGCTTATCTGGGGGAAGGAGACAAGGTCAGTCCCATTTCGCACGTGGGGAGACAGATTCTAAAGGGTTAACTCACCTGCCTGAGCCAGTCAGGCATGGATGTCGTCATATTTGAACACAAATTTTTCCATCTGAAGCCCAGTATCTTTAACAAGCAAGCAAATAGACACCTACCCACCCGCCATCACCAAGCGTGATGGTCACCAAGCGCTTACTCTGCATTCATCACCCACCACTGCAATGCTATGAGGCAGGGTGACCAGCTCACCGAACAGATGAGGAAACCAAGATGTACAGAGGTCAAGTCACTTTCCCAGAATTACCACCCGGCTTCGAGAGTTCTGGAGGGCTCCTGACCACCAGGTTCCACCCGAGATCCTGACAGGCCTCTGGGACCAACACTGGTTCCCACCAGAAAGTTCCACAAGGTCGAGATCCCTGTAGGGACCCCCGGCCCCACCCCCAGATCCCCTCTGGTGCTCCCAGCCCTGCGAGGCCCCAGGCCCGGTTCTCAGGCCACGGCACAGCTGCAGAACAAGCAGGCCGTGCGGAGTTCAGAGAGAAGGTATGCCAGCAGCGTCTGGCTGCTGACTCAGGGGGCAGGGGGCTCAGATGCACGCCGGTTTGTGGCAGTTCCGGACTCTGGGGTTCTGGGCAATCTGTGCTCTGAGCCTTGGATTCCTCATCTGCAAAATGGGCTTCTAGACGTGTCAACCTCCCCTGGAGTGAGGACCCCAGGAGGCCACAGATATGCAGGTTTATTGTAAACTCTAAGGCGCCACTCACTGGGAGCTATTATCATATTATTGTCTTGAGTTATGGGAATTTCCCCTGAGGTGGGGATAAACTTATATTATGAGCATCACAGACGGAGACCTGGTAGGTCAGTGGGGATGCCACCATGCCAAGGTCCCAGGCAGGCACTGAGGCTTGGGTGACTGCTGGGAAGGAAGGACGGGACCCTACCCAGCCTGAGCTTCTCCCTCTCGTGGTAGGACCTTGCTCTGGTCTTTGTCCAGTTCCTTCTTTCTCCAAAGATGAGCTCATACCACCTTATAGCCCTCTGGTTGTGCCCCAGGGCTGCTAAATCTCAGCACGGTGGGTGCTGGGTGCGCCAGTGCAAGGGGAGAGAGGAATGACCATTTCCTGCTGGACACAGGCCAGAGATTTCCTATTTTATCTCATTGAATCCTCAGGACGACTAGTCCTATTCTACAGATTAAGAAAAAGGAAAGTTGAGGGGCTTGTCCAAAGTCACACCTCGGGTGAGACCTAGGATTGGGGCCCAGGTCTGCCTGACACCAAAGCCAGTGCTGTGAACAGAGGCATTGTACATTTACACATATTCTCACCTCCTCTCCCTACTCCGACTCCTGTCCTGATGCCCTTGAGGCTTCCGGGGGCATAACCTGTCTTTGTTCTGTGGAGCTCTAGCCTCTAGACAACGAGGGTAGGAGGGAAATTTGAGCTCTGGTTCATCTGGGTCAGCAGCTGCTGCAGGTGCTCTTCACGTCCCTAAACACACACGCGTGTGTCGCTGCTCTGCTGGCTGGGGCATCTGGACCATGTGTATTTACCCACATCTGTCAGTGAACCCCAGGGACTAGTGACTCCTGGGATAGTCACTCCTGGTCCCTGCTCCTGTAAAGCTGAGTATAGTCAGGGACGTGACATTCTTTCTTGGATTCATCTCACAGCCTCCAGAAAAACAAAGAAGTAACTAAATCTGTTACCTCTGACTCTTAGAAGATGGAGTTAAAAAAAAAACAACCAACCCTGTCTGGTAGGCTTGATAGTGTTGACTTGAGTTTGATGTTCTAATAAGCAGGACTTTTTAGTAACTGGGCTGCTTACTAATAATGTCAAATGCATTTAAGCACAGTGGTAGCTGAAAGATGAAAAGGAGGTGCCTGAGGTCCAGAGCACATCCCCTCCTCACAGCCCTGCTGACTGTACCCCCAGTGCAGGGACCCTGAGCACAGGTCTCGGCTCCCCCTGCTTCCTGCTGCTCCCCCGTTGCCCTCCTTGGTGTTCAGTCAACCTTCAGCAAAAATGAGAATGAGGGGCAGACGCGACCCCCTAGGCCAGGCTAGCCCCCAGCTCCCCTGCTGTGCTGGGGACACGTACAGGGGCTTAGAAGGCAGAGGTGGCGCGAGGGAGGGCAGAGACCTCCGTAAGGGGCCACGGAGAGGACAGAGGAGGCCTAATCTGGTGATAGGGCCTGGGTGTCCTACAGACCAGGGCATGGCTGCCACCAGAGGCTACTCGAAGGTTTTCCATCAGCCCTGGCTGCTCACCAACTCCCAGTCCCAAATTGAGTGCACCCAAAGTTTTTGAACTGTGGTGTTGGAGAAGACTCTTGAGAGTCCCTTGGACTACAGGGAGATCGAACCAATCCATTCTAAAGGAGATCAGCCCTGGGATTTCTTTGGAGGGAATGATGCTGAAGCTGAAACACCAGTACTTTGGCCACCTCATGCGAAGAGTTGACTCATTGGAAAAGACTCTGATGCTGGGAGGGATTGAGGGCAGGAGGAGAAGGGGACGACTGAGGATGAGATGGATGGATGGCATCACTGACTTGATGGACGTGAGTCTGAGTGAACTCCGGGAGTTGGTGATGGACAGGGAGGCCTGGCGTGCTGCGATTCATGGGGTCGCAAAGAGTTGGACATGACTGAGCGACTGAACTGAACTGAACTGAAAGGCTTTCCACAGAGGAACAGCGCTGGTGTTCGTGGATCACCTGCTCTGGCCGCAGCTGCTTTAACTCTCACCTCCCTCCTCAGAGAGGCTGCAAAGCCTCCTGGTTGAACACGACCCTCAGAGCCCAACTTTCTGGGCTCACACCCTGGCTCTGCCACTCTCACGTGAGATCAAGTTTTGATCAAACTCTCTGCTTCTTTTTCCCTGGATGCACAATAGGGATAATCAGCGTTCCCTCCTCATAGGGTTGTTTCTCAAGACCAAGTGAATAAATACATATAAAGCACGTTAACTCCTCTGTAACTACGGATTAAAGTGCTAACTCTAGATGAATGAATCACTTCTCCTATAGCTGAATAAGGTTAAGGACCTTGGTCACCTTCTTCCCCTGCCTTCTACCTCTCCTGTTGTGTTGTTGTGTGTGTGTGTGTGTGTGTGTGTGTGTTTGTGTGTGTGTGAGTGCACACGAGTTCCCTTGTTACTGAGAAGAGGGGAGAACAAGGCAGGTCAGGGCTTTTCTTAAGCAGTGCTTCTCACACTTTTTGATGACAGCTCAAAGTAAGAATGATGGTTTATAATCTAACACACATACACAGAAGGATGGGGTGCGGGGGAGTAAAGAAGGAAGAAAGGGTGGTAACTCCCAGCTCAGAGTAAGGTCTGGTCCAGCAGCCTCTTTTTTGAGGGTCCCTAGACAATAGTAACCCACTCCAGTACTCTTGCCTGGAAAATCCCAAGGGTGGAGGAGCCTGGTAGGCTGCAGTCCATGGGGTCATGAAGAGTTGGACACAACTTGAGCGACATCACTTTCACTTTTCACTTTCACACATTGGAGAAGGAAATGGCAACCCACTCCAGTGTTCTTGCCTGGAGAATCCCAGGGACGGGGAAGCCTGGTGGGCTGCCATCTATGGGGTCGCACAGGGTTGGACAAGACTGAAGAGACTTAGCAGCAGCAGCAGACACATGTAGCCCTTGGAGGAGGGCATGGCAGCTCACTCCAGTATTCTTGTCTGGAGAATCCCAGGGACAGAGGAGCCTGGTGGGCTACAGTCCATAGGATCACGCAGAGTTGGACTGAAGTGCCTTAGCACAGCACAGCAGACACATACAGCCAAAGCAGATGCCCTGCGCTCTAGGCAGATGGCCCAGCGCCCTCTGCCCACCTCTCTGTAAGGGCAGAGACCACAGGGAGTTGGGGACAGCAGGCTCTGAGCTTTCTTTCCATCCTCAGACACTCTCTTCCCTGTTTGGGGGCTCTGCTCACCCCTTAGCCACCTGCCCCAGGACCTCTGTCTCCTGGGTCAGCAGGGCTGACTGCTGCATGAGTTAATAGAGGAGCAGCCTGAGGGACAGCCTTCGATCTGCTTTCAGAATGCCTCCCCAGCAAGGACGCCTCCAGCCCGGGCATCCCCGGGCCGAGCACCCCCAGCCCGGGCATCACCTTCCAGGTCATCGTCTGGCAGGTCCTCGTCCACCGTGTCAGCATTGACATCATCTCCAACCCGAGTGTACCTTGTGAGAGCCACGCCAGTGGGGAGTGTCCCTGTCCGTGCGTCTCCTGCCGGGCCCGCACCAGCCACCAGGGCCGCCAGGGAGAGCCCAGGTAAGGGGACTTCTGCAGGGAAGGCAGGAGGGACAGGGGAGCCATCGGAAGGCGGAGGGGGTGTGGTGCAGGTAAATCTCCAAGTTGGACACTCTCTGCTTCTCCTCTAGCTGTTGGATGACAATGTCTGGGAAGGAGGGGGGATGGTTTGGATGGGCAGTGGGGGACCTGGGGAGGTGGGGGCAGAAAGGAACCATGACACGCAAACCCAAGACAGTGGGAAATTGGGGCAAATGTGGTAAAGCATGAGAAATCAGGACCAACACAGCAGGCATGACTTTGGAGGCTGCACATACTGGGTCAAGGTGCAGATTTTGAGAGCCAGAGCTCCTGGTTAGAAACCAGGCCTCTTTCCTAGAGCTGCCCTGGAGGGTCTGCCAGGGAAGCTGGAGTCTGCACAGGAGTTCAGCGATGATCAAGGGCCTATCTGTGGGTGAAGGAACAAAGGGAGAGATTCTGATCAGGCAGGCACTCCCCACCCCCAACTTCCCAAGCTGGCCATTATGATTCAGCCCATACGGAGACATGCCAAATGGGCCTCAGGGACTGGCTCTGCCCTTAATGAAGCAGCCCTTTTGCCCCCATTCCAACTTGCCCTCCTCTTGCCCTCGAGTTCAGTCTGCCCATCTTGCTCTCTGAAGAGTCAATGAGGCACTTTGGTGTAGAGACCTTTGGCATCAAACACATTTCATTTGAATTCCTGTTCTGCCACTCACTAGCCAAGTAACCCTGAGCAAGTCATGTAACTTCCATGAACCTCAGCTTCCCCATCTATAAAATGGGTATAATAATGCCCAGTTCACACAGTTGCTGTCAGAATTAAATAAGATACCACACACAAATGCCTAACGGGCCCATAATAGAT
This sequence comes from Capra hircus, assembly GCF_001704415.2. NCBI lineage: Eukaryota > Metazoa > Chordata > Mammalia > Artiodactyla > Bovidae > Capra > Capra hircus. The sequence continues at coordinate 53,747,691 of NC_030822.1, forward strand.
TCTAAGTAAAAGGGAACTTGGTATCAGGCAGGGATGGTACCATATGCTGGGAGGAGAGGGCCTAACTGGGTCCTCCTGGACCAGTCTTCTTTCCCTACCCCATCTCCTCTCTGCCTGACTCCCCTCTCACAGTCGCACCCTCCCCTGCTGCTGGCCTGCTCCTAGGTATCACCTTGCCCAAGTTCACCTGGCAGGAGGGCCAGAAGCGGCTGCCGCTCATCGGATGTGTCCTCCTTCTCATCGCCCTCGTGGTGTCGCTCATCATCCTATGTGAGTTTAACAGAGGGAGCAAGGCTGGCCCCTGGTCATTGCAGGGTGGAGTGGGGTTGGGGGATGGGGGCACTCAGCAGGGAGACAAAAGTAGGGAACACACACAGGCTGCCGTGTCCACAGAGGGACACTCTTACAAGTGGCCTTGAACCCTGGCACTTCCAGGCCCCTTGGCGGTGGGCGGGTTGAGAGGGTGGGAAGTCAGAGGAAGTGGGAGTGGGTCCCTTCTGTAGTAGTTCACCAGTCTGAGCTTAGTTTCTGTGTCTTCAAATGGGATTAAATCCATTCATTCATTCAAATTAACATGTGCTTAGTAAAATATCCTGAAGATTTCACTGGGTTATGAGGAATAAATGAGCTAATGGCACAGTGCCTGACACAAAAATCCCCCTCTAAAAATGTGACTTATTTAAAAAACAAACACTTGGAACATTGATGAGGTAAAGGCCCCTTGGGCATTTTTGGTCAATGAGATCAAGCGTTAGGGGTCCAATTCCCCTGAAATCCACATCTTCTCGAAAAGACACTCAGGACCTGTGCCAGGGCTCCCTGCGGGGGTGTCTGCTCTGAGCCCAGCACAGTGGGAAGCAAAGGAGAGTACCCACTGTACCCCCCAGTCCTTGGGGCGAGTACAGTCCCCTGGGGGACAGAGATGGAAATGATTAAGGCCAAGTGGATTTGAGTATTACCAACAGGAAGAGAGGACAGCTGTGTGGGTACGGAGGCAGGGGGCAGTTCCTGAAGGCTGTGGGGCCAGATGAGGATCCAGAAGATGGCAGGGAGGGGAGAATCTCCTGGCAGGGCATCTAAGCGCGGTGAGCAGCTGCAGGAAGTGTCGGGGGGGGAGGCAAATGGGCAAGTTGGCATGGGGAGGGACCCGATTCACCAAGGTAAATACTCATCTGGGGACCTGAAGGCTGTCCTTGGGTTGGGCATGGCTTGGCCACGTTGTAGAGAGCTTGAAGTGCCAGGCCAAGGGGTGAGGATTCTGTTACAGAGGCTGCACAGGGCGGTGAAGGGCAGGCTGGGTGACTACAGGGAAACACCCAGCTGGCAGGGCTGTTTGAGGAAGAGAATCGCATGGAAAGAAGCAGCTGGTTACAAGTACAGCTTTAGGACCAGACAGACCTGCTGAAGCATCTTGGCGCAGCCACTTAAGTTAATGAACTTCCTGAGCCTCAGTTTCCCTGCCTGCTTGACAGTGCCCATGAGGGTGTCAGCACAAAGCCTGCCTCGTGGCCCCCATGTGAACCTCCCACCAGGATGCTCGACCCTGTTCCCTCCCTTTCCCACACAAGGCACACGCTCCAGGGGAGGCCCCTGGCAGTGCACAGAGAGCACCAGGAAATAATCCAGGGGGAGGTGAGAGGGCAACCTGGGCAAGGGGGACTCTCAACATGATTTCACAGCATTTCCTTAAGTCCCCTGACCTCCGGACTTCCCGGGGAGGTCGTCACTGAGCAGCTTGGCAATGTGGTCAGGACTAGAGCCCCCGTCTCTTGAGAGCTCTCTGCTACACATCAAGGCGATCCCAGGAGCCTCAGTGCCCGGGATGGGGGTGGGGGGTAGAAAGAGCAGGGCACAGGAGGAAGGGAAGTCCAACAAGTTAGGGGGACTGATGTCTGAACCAGGGAGGAGCAGTCACAGAGGGTGACCTCCAGATGGCATGACAGCACAGTGGGGCCAGTGACAGAGGCTGGAGTCAGGGCTGAGAAACAGGTTGCAGACAGGAGGCAGGGTGAGGGGTCAGACCCTGGGCTTCCTCAGGCGTCCAAGGAGGCATGACAACTCCCAGTATGGAAAGCGCTTTTAGGAGAAGTTGTGGAGCTGATGCTCACATATGGTTTGTAAAGCTGTCGGCTTTTCAACCCAACTTGTGCATTCGGGAATCAGCCACCTAGAGCTGCTCGCTGAGTGGGAAGACACTTTTTATTTTTGGCGGCCCTGGGTCTTCGTTTCCGTGTGTGGGCTTTCTCTGGTTGCGACAAGCGGTGGGCTACTCTTGGGCTGCGGTCCGTAGGTGTCTCATTGTCATGGCTTTTCTTGTTCTGGAGCACGGGCTCTAGAGTGTGCGGGCTCAGTAATTGTGGCTTGCAGGCTTAGTTACCCTGAGGCACGTGGGATCTTCCTGGACCAGGGATCGAACCTGTGTCCCTGCATTGGCAGGTGGATTCGCAACCACTGGACGACCAGGGAGTCCCTGGGAAGACAGTTAAAGGCCTTGAGACAAGCAGTGGGGCAAGAACTGAGCCTAAGGAATAGCTCTTGTTTAGAGAAGAGGGAGGTGGAAGAAAATCTAGGAGCTTTTGAGGCTGGAAGGACAACCTCTGAGAAGACCAGACAGGCAGTGGCTGCAGATGTGTGCGCTACAACCTGCAGCGCATAGAGATGGTGAGGGTGCTGGACTGGGTCTGAGAAGGGGCCTCTGGGACACTGAAAAGGAAGATTTCTCGGAACAACACTCTGCCCAGCACATCGGGCAGGAGAGCTTCCAGAGTATTACCCATCTCCACACCTCCCTCCCTTACTCTCTCTCTCTCTCTCTCTCTCTCTGAGTGGCTGCTTTTGAGTTTGCCTGGTGCTGTCCTGCTTGCAGGAGCTTTCTGGAACATTCCAGAGCATTCCTGAGCAGCCTTTCTCTCCATACAGATGGGGGACAAGAACCCCAGAGCCCAAGAGGGATTACAGGTCGGTGTCTCAGAACCCCCAGGGCCTTGGGCTGCATCGTGTCATGTCTCTCCGGGGCTAGCAATGACCCAGCTTCTGCTTCATGTTTTTTCTCTCAGTTTACTTCTGGCGGGGCCACACAGGGGTCAATTACAAGGAGCCAAGAGAGAGCTGCCCCAGTCACGCTGTGCGCTGTGATGGAGTCGAGGACTGTAAGCTGAAGAGTGATGAGCTGGGCTGTGGTAAGGAGGTTGGACGTGTGCGTGTGTTTGTGCGTGCACTCTGGGGGCTGCAAACTGGCTATCAGCTCAAACGGGAGGTGACGGACAGAGACCTGGAGGATCTGGGTTCTAGTCATAGTAGACTGGGGTCTGGAACCTGGCTTTGAGTGTGTCTTGGCCAAATCACTTACCTTCTCTCGGCTTCAATTTCTTAATTTGCAAAATGTGTGGACTGGACAAGATGAGTGCTTCTCAGATAAAATCTGATAGCTCCCAGCAAAGCACAGCTGCTCTGCAGCTGGGGACAAGTGTGGGGTCCGAAGCCCTGTCCGTGTACCCCTTCTCTTCACTCAGCAGGTAACCTCTGACCTGCCACCTCTATGGTTTCATAAAGGTCAGTTTGTAAATGAAGCTGCAGATGAGACAAGACCTCTTTAAGTGCTGTCCTCAGTGGTTTTTACAAGTGTCGTCTATGTACAGCCCTGACGTGGGTGTCTGTGGGTACATAACCTGCCCCTTCCACCTGTGTGCATATGTGTGTCCTTGCCCATGACCACATCCATCTGTGACTGCACAGGTCTAGGGAGGACTCAGTTGGATCAAGGTTCCCCTTGTCACACTCTTATTTGGGCATGTCACTGCCCTCTTAGGGTAATGCCTCCTGGCAGTGCTCACCCCTTCTCCCAGCAAAGGCTCCTGGGTTCTGTTGAACAGAGAGCTCTCTGCTCCGCTCCAGCCCCTTGCCTTGGCTCTGCCCTCACCAAGCATCTTGGGCTCTGAGTACTGGCTGATGGCCATCCTGTCCCCGGCCAAGCTCCCAGACGTCGGCAAGGCCTCAGCAAGAAGCCTGGGGACAGGAGCATCTCAGAGCCTCGCTCAGTTCATTCCTCAAGAGCTTGGAGCCTCCCGGTGTTGAGGACCCACCTTGCCCTTTTCTTGACCGGCAGTGAGGTTTGACTGGGACAAGTCTCTGCTTAAAGTCTACTCTGGATCCTCCCATCAGTGGCTTCCCATCTGCAGTGACAGCTGGAATGACTCCTATTCGAAGAAGACCTGCCAGCAGCTGGGTTTCGAGAGGTACACCTTCCCCACCAGTCCTTGCTTCAGGGACGTCTCAGACTTTTCACACGGGCATCTCAGGCTCAATGAGGGTCACTCATACCAAGAAGACTCTTGGGGACCAGGGCTGAGGTCACGAGCTCATAGTGCCCTCAAGTTATTCAAAGGAACAGCAGCCTGGGGGGAGCCCAGGTCTGGGGGCAAGCTGTTTCCAGGAGGCCAAAGTAGTTATTAGTAGATTTGCAGCAGGATGGCACCCCTATACGGTTCTTTGCATCAAAGCACCCTTGTGCCCACGATCACATTCAATGGTCGTGGTGGCCTGTGAGGTGAGTGTGCATTTGGGAAGGTCTTCTCCTCACATCTGATAACTAGCAGCTCAGGCTGGGCAAACCCTTCAGCGGACTCTGAGCAGCTGTAACTCGAGCTAGGACTCATCAAACGAAGAGTGAGATGGGCAGATGTGGCCAGGTAAAGTCCTTAGCACCTTTGACTCTAAAGATCTGAAACAGGAAGCTGGTACCAGTGGGTGGAGGAGGGAATGGGGTTTACCATGACCTTCCAGCTTGAAGGAGCCCTCCATTTTTGGCCACATAGTCACCTCCATACTCCCTTTTGGTCTGAGTTTCAAACCAAGTAGTTTGGGGGGGGGTTCACTAATGTGTGTGAAGTTCTGGGGAGAGGGTTTATTAAGGATCTCACTGTGGGTTCTCTGCAGAAGCACCTGGAAAACTAGGGCTTGGAGGCTAGGACTGAGAACCAGTTCTCTGCCCCCACATCAGAGTTCCCATCGTGAAAGATGACCTGGGTGACCTAGTTGGAAGATGACACGGTTTATCATTGAGTTGTGTGACTTTATGCAAATGTGAACTTCCCTTGGACTTCAATAGACAGCGTCATTTATTCAAAGAATATTCATCGAGTTTTTATTATGTGCCAGACACCCAGACAAGATCCCTGTTGTGGGACAGTCTCTGGTATGGTGTGGGCGAGAGAGGCTTTAACCAATAATCACAGCGCTGTGTGATGTGTAATGGAAAGAATATGTGGGAAGCATTATGTGCACACAACAGAGAGGGTGCCTGACTGCACTTGGAGGTCAGCAGAGCAATGGAGGAAGAGCACCCGCAAAGGCAAGCTTGCATGTGAGGGCGTCCCATGTCCTAGAAATGCACCACAGTGCCACACAGATAGCAGTCCACAGATCACACAGAGCAGAATCACCTGGGGTGCTTGTTAAAATGCACCCTGAAATAAAAATCTCTGGAATTAGGATTTCAAACACTTACCAACACCCCAGGGTGGTTCTTAGGCACACTCTGGTCTAAGGAGCTAAACGGTTCTCAGGCTTTAGTGTGCAAACCCATAACATGGAGTTCATTAAAATGAAGAGCATGGCTCAGCAGGTCTGGAGGGGATGCTGCTGCTGTGGGTCCATGGATCACAGTCCAGACAGGAAAGGGCTCAGCCCATGTTCCTCAAACTCCAGAGTGCAGCGGGATCACCTGGAGAGCCTGTTTAAACACAGAACCAGAACTGTTGATTCAGCAGGTCTGAGACAGAGCCCCCAGATTTGCATTTGTAACAAATTCCCAGGCAGTGCTAACATAGTCCCCTGAGATGGGACCATATTTTCAAAACTACTGGCTAGTGTGTAAGGCGAGTGGGGGGAGTAGTGGAATATGTGGGTGGGGTCTGAGACCATTGGATTTTAACTGCCTCTGGCCTCTGCAGCAGGGCTGGCTGGGACTCTCATGCAGGCCCGGGGACCAGGGGTGGGCGCTTTCTCAAGGTGGTTCATTCCTCTCCCCTCTCCTCCCTTGCAGTGCTTACTGGACAACCAAAGTGGCCAATAGGAATGTTGGCAGCAGTTTCTCAGTCTCTGAATTTAACTCCACCATCCAGGAGAGCACCTACACGTACGTGGGGTGGGCGTGGCTGTCTGCTGCCTCCAGGAGTCCTTCGTGAATGTCCAGAGCATCTCAGAAACAGCTCTCGTTCACTACCTGCCTCCTGAGTTGGAAGTCATCAAAACTTGGTGCACAGAGCACCTCGAAGTCAGGGGGGCCCAAAGAATTTACCTGGTTGCCAAAGACAATGAATAAACCGTGGGGCCACTGATCAGCCTGATGTTAGGACTGAAAGCTGCTGCAGGGAGGGTGCTTGGGGTGGATGGGGAGAAACATCACTGGGGTGGCAGTGGGGAGGGGGAGTGCCAGGTGCAGGGAGTCAGGGGCAGGGAGGCCCATCTGGGGAGCTTCACCCTCTCTTCCCCGCTGGGCCTCGCCACCTGTCACTCTGCACTGCAGCTGCTCTCGTCCCAGCGCCACTGGGTGGAGGGGGATGGGGGGCTCTCCAACAGCTAGCAGTGTTTACCCTGGGGAGAGGAGAGAAGAAACCAGGCTGTGAGAGAAAAAGGCATGGAGAGGGAAGGAAGGCAAATGAGCTTCCTCCTGGATTCCTGCTTTTTGCTGGGTGGTTCACGTGCTGTATTGCTGGCAGAGCGTTGAGCAAGTGTCAGAGGAGAGCTGAGCCACATGTTTAGCTGCACAAAGATGCTGGGACAGTGAAGTCATGAGTTCAGAAGACATGACCTAGCCTGTATGTGCAACCTGCCACAGAAAACCTGGGAGATGGGGAGAAGGGTGGGGCTGGTTCGCACTAAGCCATCCCTGTCTCTAGAGAAAGCACAGGAAGGGTCTGTCTTACTGGGAGGGAGAAAGGTCAGAATCTCCACCTTCTTGTGCAAAGGGGATAGGATAGAACTTAGCAGGGGCCAATCGTGGAAGGCTTCCTGGAGGCGGTGGCTGATGCGCCCTTTTCTCAACTTTTGTATCTTCTCCTGCAGGTCTGATTGCCCTTCCCAGCAGTATGTCGCTCTACAGTGTTCCCGTAAGAAGACACTCTTCCTCCTGGATTGTGGCCTGTGTGGGGTGGGAGTCAGGGGACAGAGGGATGGAGTCCCTGTGAGGAAGAGAGCCAACCCTGGGGATCAGAGCCAGGAAGAGGGGCTTGAGCAGCAGGCCTGTTTCAGGGCCAGGGTGCCTGCAAGTCATCTGGATAGACACTCTCAGGGCAGCATTTCCCCTTCTGACTCTGCCCAGCCCAGCAACCTCATCATTCAAGTGTCTTCGATTCTGGGCAGGGGGCAGAGGATTGAGAGAGCATGTCAGAGCTCATGGTAGGTGAAGAGCTGGTATTGAATCTTGGGTCTGACCACAGGGCCCAAACCATTAACCAGTCCACGAGTGCTGCGTCCTCATGATGAACAGGTGGGGTGCCCCCCTGAGCAAGTGGGCACAGTGCTATGGACAGAGCCCCCTCAGACCCCCGCTGGCTCTTCACTCTCTCCTCCTTCAAAGAGAAAGGAAACTCTGTGCATGATCTCAGGGGATGACTCACTCTGGAACATGTTTGGAAATGTTCCCCTGGGGCACAGGGTCCCCAACAGCACTAAATGACCCCCTGAGAAACCATGTGAGCACCAACTACTTGTGCATCATGGGAAGGAATTTTCTTCTTCCTTTTGAAATGATCCAAATCACATTGCTCATCAATTCAGGGTTGTGTTAGACTTGGTCTGTTTTCCAAAGCTCTTGACAGCAGCCCTGGGGTTCACCATTGTGACCCTAACGCCTGGCACATCACCCAAAGCAGGGGGTGCTTAGGAAGCATTTGTTGAATTACTAGAACAATAAATGAGTGGGAGGAAAGAGGATATTTCCTAGGATCAGACTTTCTACTGGATGATCCCAGAAAGCTAACCCACCATGTGGGAGCTCTGTGTTGGCGGAAAATAGCTGTGCCGAATCAGATTAAGTGGGCAAAGCGGCCTCCGTGGGTGGGTGGTGCTCTCATGCCTGAGCTTCTCTGGGCCTAGGAGCACGGTAGCAGCTCTAAGAAAAGCCGACTTCATCTCTTCTGCTTCTCTCCAGACTGTGGACTGAGGGCCATGACCGGGCGGATCGTGGGAGGGGCGCTGGCCCCAGAAAGCAAGTGGCCTTGGCAAGTTAGCCTGCAGTTCTCCCATACCCACATTTGTGGGGGCACGCTGATCGATGCCCAGTGGATTCTCACCGCTGCCCACTGCTTCTTTATGTAAGTGCCCGGGGGCGCCATGATGAGACGCGGCTGAGGGTCTGGACGCCAGGAAGGGCTGAGGGCAGACTGACTTCTCTCTGTGGAGGGGGACTTTGGTTGCAAGCCTGGCCCCGAGGACTGGGCGGCACATGTGTGGTGAGGACCGTGATTCGGTCCTGGGAGTATGAATTAGGGTTACTTATCCTGAGCCAGTGCAGAGTGAGAAAATACCATTGCTGGCTTCAGGGGAGAGAGACGGGAAGGTAGACAGGAGGAATTGGGAGCCTGCCCTAAAGAACAGGGTGAAATAAAGAGGTTTGGGGCTTGTGGCTGCTTTCAAAACCTGGAAGTTACAGAAGAGGAGCTGGAGACATTGGGAATGCTGTCCCGGGAACTGCGGGCAGGACAGAGCAGTCAGCTTTCGACAGGCACCAGCCAGGCTTGTCCTTCGAGTTGGTGGACAGGAAAGGGCTGGGAGATGAGGCCTCAAGGGCACCGGCTTCCCCAGCAGTGAGTCTTCAGTGGGTCACTTGGTCCTGTCGAAAGCCTCATTTCTGCTGAGAATACTACCACTGAGATGTGTCCCGTCCACTTCCTTGGATCCTTGGTGGCATCCAGAGGAGACAGTGGGGCCAGTGGTTCCAGAAGTCTTACTCGTCTCCTCCCATTCTCCATTTAAAAATTTTATATATTTATTCATTTATGGTTCCACTGGGTCATCATTGCTGCATGTGGGCTTTCTCTAGTTTCAGCGAGCCAGGGCTACTCTCTAGTTGCGATGCATGGGCTTCTCATTGAGGTGGCTTCTCTTGCTGCGGAGCAGTGCTGGGGCTTCAATAGCTGTGGCACGTGGAGTTGTGGTTCCCAGGCTCTAAAGCGCAGGCTCAACAGATACGGCACATGGGCTTAGCTGCTCCTCGGCATGTGGGATCTTCCTGGACTGGGGATCGAACCTGTGTCTCCTGTATTGTGGCTTTACCACTGAGCCACCAAGGAAGCCCCCATTTTCTATTGTAAGGTACAGAACCACCAGTTCAGAGCAGCTTTCTGAAAGTAGAGGATTGTTCTAGACCCCTGGGCTAAGATAGAGTGCCCCCTCCAGAGGTCACTTCATCCATCCTCCTGCCTCCAAGCTGGTGCTCTGGCTGAAGCTCCTTGTGTGCAGCAGATGTTGCCAGGACCTCTGCCAGGTGGTAACTGGCCCGTGCTCTCTGTGGCTTTGGCAGTACCCGGGAGAAGATCCTGGAGGGCTGGAAGGTGTACGTGGGCACCAACGACCTGCACCACCTGCCCGAGTCAGCCTCCGTCGCCCAGATCATCATCAACAGCAACTACTCAGATGACCAGGATGACTATGACATCGCCCTCATGCGGCTCTCCAAGCCCCTGACCCTGTCCGGTGAGTGAGCCCCCTGCTCAGCCAGCACCCCTCGGTGCCGAGCCTTTGCACTTAGCAGCATCCACAAACCCATCCCAGGGTCCAGAGCTTCAGCATGGCAGATGTCAGTCTTCGAGATCATTTGGTGGAACTCTATATTACAGTTGGCAGAACTGAGACCGGGAGGTTGGAAAGAAACTTGCCCCAGTGACTCCTCTTCTATTGCAAGTTGGTGACAGAGCCGGGGTTTAGGTTCTGGGCTTCATTAAGATAAACAGATCGAATTGTTTCACTGGTATATCCAGCACTTAACAGAGGCCAGACACCATGGTAAGTGTTTTACATCTACAATTTCATATTCTCTTCACTACCAGATCCTGTGAAGCAGGTACTATTATTAACTTCATTTTCCCTTTGAGAAGACCTTTAGAGAGAGATAATTTCCCGAGGTCATGAAGTAATAAGGAGCAGCTTCAGGACTGGGTCCAGGTGGGTCTGCCTCACAGGCAACTTTCTTCCCACGCTGCTCTGTGCTGGCAAATTGCCAACACCGAAGTTGCGAACACAAGCAAAATACCTACGCAACCAAACAGCCAACGGCTCAAAGGATGGAGCTGAGACCTTGAGAACTAAATGGGGCTACAGAAAGGAAATGCTACCGAAATTCTCAGGAGGAGATCAGTTTTCGTTCATTAGTTCATCCGCCCATTTGTTCAGGTATCAAATACAGTGTGTCTACTACCTAGCGGCTCTGCAGTTCCCCTGCAAAGAGAACAACAGCCGCTTAGAAGCTAGTGATGTGATGTCAGGGGCCACCGCGGGAGCGGGGTACGGTGGCACAGATGTGGGCACCTAACAGTCTTGGCAGGCTAGAGAAGCTTCCGGAAGCCTCAGAGGGCTCTCTGGTTAGTCCAGCCTTTCTGGCGCTCTGGGCCTGTGAGCTGGCCTTTCCTGGCACATTAATTGCGGAGGCGGGGTTGGTCCTGAGTCAGAGCAGATAGCTCGTCAGAGTGGTGTGGGGAGGAGTCCAATCCCCAACACAAGATTTGGTTGGGTGGGGCCAACCCAGAGCCACGCCCACCTCCAGCCACGCCCACGCTGCGGGCCCTCTCTGCCCTCTGCCTGCCACCCCCCATCCCCCACCCCGCCCCCAACATCCTTGTCTGCGGAGCCTCGGACTGTGAGGGGAGGGGTGCCCTACTGCCCCTGCCTTGCCCCCCTCATGCACACATAAAAGGGGGCAGGCAGTCTGCAGGACCAAAACAGGCCTTCCCAACCTTGTCAAACACAGACTCCATTTGGTTAACCATCCGGACCTCGCTTGCCATCAACCCAAACCCCATTAATATTATCTGAAATTCCAAATCTAATTAAATAATTTGTAAAATGAAATTTAAGTTATTATAGCATTATATATGCTTTTCAGACTACAGCAATCCCTCCCTATACTCTGATAGCCACCCCTCCCTGCCCCCCACTTCTGGTCAAGAAGCATCTTTGTAGCATCATAAATCACAGCTAGGATTTGTGTAGTCCTGAGGTCAGACCATGTGCCCTGATTTTTGGTTTAGAAATCAGAGCAGATTTTCTTAAACTGCCTGGTAGACTGAGCACTTTGAAGTCACTGTACTAGCTGAGAAAGCTTGTGAAAACTCACAGATAAATTTAATTACTCTATAAAAACACAAGTAGATATATACCAGTGTTACATGTTTTTAAGACTGTATGTCTCCAAAATAGGTATAGACTAATTTTTTTTTTTTGGTATACAGTAGGTTCTTGTTATTTATTTTTTTAATTAATTTTTTTATTGAAGGATAATTGCTTTACAGAATTTTGTTGATTTCTGTCAAACCTCAACATAAATCAGCCATAGGTATACATATATTCCCTTCCTTTTGAACTTCCCTTCCATCTCCTGCCCCATCCCACCCCTCTAGGTTGATACAGAGCCCCTGTTTGAGTTTCCTTAGCCAAACAGAAAATTCACGTTGGCTTATCTATTTTACATATGGTAATGTAAGTTTCCATGTTACTCTCTCCATACATCCCACCCTCTCCTCCCCTCTCCACAGGTCCATAAGTCTATTCTCTACGTCTGTTTCTCCATTGCTGCCCTGCAAGTAAATTCTTCAGTACCATTTTTCTAGATTCCATATATATGCATTAGAATATGATATTTATCCTTCTCTTTCTGACTCCACTCCATATAATAGGTTCTAAGTTTATCCATCTCATTAGAACTGACTCAAATGTGTTCCTTTTTATGGTTGAGTAATATTCCATTGTGTATATGTACCACAACTTCTTTATCCATTCATCTGTTGATGGGCATCTAGGTTGCTTCCATGTTCTAGCTGTTGTAAATAGTGCTGCAACGAACAATGGGATATATGTGTCTTTTTCAATTTTGGTTTCCTCAGGGTATATGCCTAGGAGTGGAATTGCTGGGTCATATGGTTGGACATGACTGAAGCGACTTAGCAGCAGCAGCAGCATGGTGGTTTTATTCCTAGTTTTTTAAGGAATCTCCATACTGTTTTCCATAGTGGCTGTATCAATTTACATTCCCACCAGCAGTGCAAGAGCATTCCCTTTTCTCCACATCCTCTCCAGCATTTATTGTTTGTAGACTTTTTGATGATGGCCATTCTGACCAGTATGATGTGATATCTCATTGTAGTCTTGATTTGCATTTCTCTAATTATGAGCAATGTTGAGCATCTTTTCATGTGTTTGTTAGCCATCTGTATGTTTTCTTTGGAGAAATGTTTGTTTTTCTGGTATTGAGTTGTATGAGCTGCTTGTATATTTTGGAAATTAACCCTTGGTCAGTTGTTTCATTTGCTATTATTTTCTTGCATTCTGAGGGTTGTCTTTTCACCTTGCAGAAAGTTTCCTTTGCTGTGCAAAAGCTTTTTAGTTAATCAGGTCCCACTTGTTTACTTTTGTTTTTATTTCCATTACTTGAGGAGATGGGTCATAGAGTATCTCGCTTTGATTTATGTCATCAAGTGTTCTGCCTATGTTTTCCTTTAAGAGTTTTGTTTCTGGTCTTACATTTAGGTCTTTAATCCATTTTGAGTTTATCTTTGTGTATGGCGTTAGGAAGTGGTCTAATTTCCTTCTTTTACATGTAGCTGTCCAGTTTTTCCAGCACCATTTACTGAAGAGGCTGTCTTTGCCTCACTGTATAGTCTTGCCTCCTTTGTCAAAAATAAGGTACCCATAGGTGCATGGGTTTATTTCTTGGCTTTCTATCTTGTACTATTGGTCTATATTTCTGTTTTTGTGCCAGTACCGTACTGTCTTGATGACTGTAGCTTTGTAGTATAATCTAAAGTCAGGAAGCTTGATTCCTCCAGCTCCATTCTTCTTTCTTTCTCTTTCTTCTTTCTCAAGACTGCTTTGGCTATTCAGGGTCTTTTGTGTTTCCATATGAATTGTGAAATTTTTTGTTCTAGTTCTATGAAAAATGTCATTGGTAATTTGACAGGGATTGCTTTGAATCTGTAGAATGCATTTGATAGTATAGTCATTTTCACAATATTGATTCTTCCTACCCAGGAACATGGAATATCTCTCCATCTGTTTATGTCATCTTTGATTTCTTTCATCAGTGTCTTATAATTTTCTGTGTACAGTTCTTTCATCTCCTTAGGTAAGTTTATTCCTAAATATTTAATTCTCTTTATTGCAATGGTGAATGGGATTGACTTCTTAATTTCTGTTTCTGATTTTATATTGTTAGTATATAGAAATGCAAGTGATTTCTGTGTATTGATTTTATATCCTGCAACTTTGCTAAATTCACTGATTAGCTCTAGTAATTTTCTGTTACTATCTTTAGGGTTTTCTATGTACGGTATCATGTCATCTGCAAACAGTGAGAGATTTACTTCTTCTTTTCTGATCTGGATTCCCTTTATTTCTTTTGCTTCTCTGATTGCTGCAGCTAGGACTTCCAGAGCTATGTTGAATAATTTTGGGGAAAGTGGACACCCTTGTCTTGTTCCTGATCTTAGGAGGAATGCTTTCAGAGGCATAGACTATTTTAAGTCATATTTTGTGGTTTTGGTTGTTAATTAGTGCCATGCCTTCATTTATTTTTTGTTTACACTCTAGCAGATAAATGTGTTAGACTCCCAATTTGTAGGAAAAAAATGTTACATTTATCCTCCTTCCCTCCCTCTCTGCCCCCTCCCTCCCTTCCTCCTTCCCTCCTCCTCCTTCCTAAGAGCACTTTATATGTATCAGGCACAACTCTAGGTACAGGAATCTGCAGCATGCATAACAATTATGAACACGGCAAATATCCTCTTCAGGGCTTCCTCAGTGGCTCAGGGATAAAGAATCTGCCTGTAATGCAGGAGACGTAGGGTCATGAGACTTTGATCCCTGGGTCATGAAAATCCCCTGGAGAAGAAAATGGCAACCCACTCCAGCATTCTTGTTTGGGAAATCCCTTGGACAGAGGCGCCTGGTGGGCCACAGTCCATAGGGTCGCAAAAGGGTCAGACTCAGCGACTAAACAACAGCAAATATCCTTTCTATCAACTCTTTTCTTCTTGTAAACTGGTCGATGCTCTAATCCACAGGGGAACACTAGTCCTCAGAGGGAACTTAGGAACTGATACACAGTAGCACCTTCTATAGGACTCTGAGTGCAGGAGCGAGTGAGCAGCAGTTTAGTGGGCTGTGCCTCTAGGGATTCACTCTTCCCACTTGGAGAGGTTGTCTCACCCTGGAGGGAGAGTTTCAGGCCCTGGCTAACCAGGGGTGGCCTCTCCAGACCACGCAGGACCCACCACTGACACATCATGGCAATAATACCTGGCATTTAGCCGGTGCTGCATCTTGCTCTGGGGGACAGATGTGGAAGAGACTCAGCGAGGACAGCTGCTCTTGGAGTGGAGACACCCTCAGCCACCCAGTGTCAGCTTGGCACAGGGAAGCTCCAAGGCACATGTATATGCCCACATGGCGCCCACTGACAAGTCAGTATGTCTGGGGGACTCTGAGTACGCTGAAGACTGGAGGGTCAAGATGAAGTGACTGAGTTTCTTGCCTGGTCAATTGAAGGCCTTGAAAGATTCAGGAGCACCCTATGGGGAAGGAGGATGTCCTAGGATGTTGGTACTCCTGTCCCTCCACACACCCCTCCAAAACCTCCAGCCTCTTCCCTTCGCTGACGTCTTGAGGTCTTGTTGCAGCTCATGTCCACCCTGCCTGCCTCCCCATGCACGGACAGACCTTCGGCCTCAATGAGATCTGCTGGATCACAGGCTTTGGCAAGACCAAGGAGACAGATGGTGAGAGGCAGATGCTAGACTCTGTGTGTGTGTGTGTGTGTGTGTGTGTGTGTGTGTGTGTGTGTGTGTTTGACTTATACATGTGTTTCTTTTCTTTTTTCTTTTACTTGTATTTTTTTGTGGCTTTTATTTTTAGGCCATAAGTTTTGTTTCTTCAGGATCTTCTGGGGTATCTTTTTCTTCTGTGCAACCTCCACTTCTGGTTTAGGAAAATCTGCCCTTTTTTTTAGTAAGGATCATCTCCATGTGGCAGGAAGAGCTCATGTATGGGTTGATTCGACCCATAAGCTCTGTAAGTCCTGTGCTCCATCTTGAGGGCTTTGCTCACTTGGGTGTGCTCGATGACCAGAGAATCTGTATCTAAGCTCTTAAGTTCATCATTATTCTCTGTATTTTTGAGCACTTGCTGTAAAAACACAGCACTCTTCTTGGGCCACTGATTCTTTCCAGCCCCACAGTTTGACCTGAGCACACGTATCAGCTCCATTATTGTGACGATGGAATGGAACACGCTGATTCTTCAAAGTGACACCCTTCAGATACTTGGTGGTTTTTCAGATATGCATACCTTTAATGGCCTGGGCAGTTTCATCAGTGTTCTTAGAGTGAACATGAGGATTTGAACCTCTTGATTTGCACAATTTTGTGGTGTTTTCTGGATCAAGTGACTAGTGAACCATTTTTAGAGGTCACCTCAGGTTGCTTATCAGAAAAACTATACATGTGCTTCTGTGTATGGGGTGATATGTAGGGGTATAGAGATGAGGGTCTACCTAGATGAGGGTTTGGGTATATAGATTCATGGGCCTGGATGTGAATGTGTGTATATATACACCTGCATATACATCAAAGCCAGGCTTCCCTGGTGGTTCAGTGGTAAAGAGTCTTCTGGCAATGCAGCACACACAGGTTCAAACCCTGGGTTGGGAACATGCCCTGGAGGACAGCATGGCAACCCACTCCAGCATTCTTGCTGGGAATTCTTGCATGGACAGAGGAGCCTGGTGGGCTATCAGTCCGTAGGGTTGCAAAGAGTTGGGCCTGACTGAAGCGATAGCATGCAAGTGTGCTATAGGGTAAGCACTGGGTTGGGCATTTTTGCCTAATTTGGGGTCCGGAAGCCTACTGGTGATGATCAGGGGGGGCTTTTGGCAATGGTTACAATGGGACTCAGTCAGTTTTGGAGGTGGCCTTGGTTCTGGGCTCCATGTCTGTGGCCTTGGTGCAAAGCCTTGCACCTGTGATCTTGGGATAGGACTCCACAGATTATCTTAATAACCTCATCTAGAAAGAGTCAATAGACTGAGCCTAAAGCTATAGTTGATGAAGAAATGAAGAAGCAGCAGCCACTCATTCTGGCTGGAAGAGGGGGCCCTTTGGTCCTTTTGTGATGTGGCCTACTTTGTTTTTGTCTGGGCTGAAACAAGGTTAGAAAGTGGTTTGGTCTTCCCTCACTTCATCGTGATTACTGGGCGGCCTTATCTGGTGTCGGTTCTGTCGGACTGTGGATACTGGGCAGGAAAGCACAGCAGTCAGCTGGCCTTACCGTGAGACTCGTGAGGCTGGCCACTGCAGGTGTCAAGACCTTGCTCGTGGGATGAAGTGACTGGCTGGGAGCAGCCTTGTTCTGACCTTAGCTCTCTAACTGACTACCTGGGTGACTGTGCATGCCTGCCCAGACGCTTCAGTCATGTCTGACTCTCCGCAACCCTATGGACTGTAGCCCACCAGGCTCCTCTCTCCATGGGACTCTCCAGGCAAGAATACTGGAGTGGGTAGCCATGTGCTCCTCCAGGGGATCTTCCTGACCCAGGGATCAAACCTGCATCTCTTATGCCTCCTGCATTGGCAGGTGGGTTCTTTACCACTAGTGCCACCCGAGACTGTGGGCAAGTCCTTCTTCAGCCCCAGGTTTTTCCTTCTGTAAGTGGGTTCACCACACCTGCTCTCCTTAAAGCACATCATTTAAAGCACCCAAAGGCAAATGAAGTGATCTCTTGTGTTGACTGAAAAGTTCTTTCGGGTTTTCCGTCCTATCTTTTCTGTTTTGAATACAGAAAAGCATTGTGCGCGTGTCAGGCAGCCTGATAGGCTTGTGTGTCTCTGCGTGTGTGTCTCTGTTCTGTGTAGTGACTTGGGTCTGATGTGAGGCTGTGTGTGCCCCTGTGATGTGGGTGGCCCACCATGGGAATGGTGCCCTCCGGGCCTGGAAGGTTGCCAGTCTGGGGCCTGGGCTGGGCGGCTGGAAGGCCTCAGAGCCGCCCGGAGTCTCACTCCCTTCCCGCCCTCTCTCTCCTCCACCCCACCGCGCTGAAGAGAGGACTTCCCCTTTTCTCCGGGAGGTGCAGGTCAACCTCATTGATTTCAAGAAGTGCAACGACTACTTGGTCTACGACAGCTACCTTACCCCGAGGATGATGTGCGCGGGGGACCTGCGAGGAGGCAGAGACTCCTGCCAGGTGGGCTTGCTTCTGCGTGGGGCTCAGGTCCTGGGACCCAGAGGGAAGGGTTGGGGTGCTGTAGTCGGAGGGAGAGTCAGGGGCCCACCGTTTCTTGCTCAAGGGCCACCTTTCCCACACTGCTGATGTGCATGCTCCCTCGCAGGGGGACAGCGGGGGGCCTCTGGTCTGCGAGCAGAACGGCCGCTGGTACCTGGCAGGAGTCACCAGCTGGGGCACGGGCTGCGGCCAGAGGAACAAACCCGGCGTGTACACCAAGGTGACAGAAGTGCTCCCCTGGATATACAGCAAGATGGAGGTGAGAGCCCTGCTGGGGGCATGCTCCTGGCAGGTGGGGACCCCCAACGGTGGGGTGCCTGGAAGCGAGCCTGGCCTTTCCCCGGGGTCTCAGCCAGGTCTCCGCACCGCCTGCCTTTGGGGGGTGTTCAAAAGTTGCCAGGAGAGGACAGGACAGGTGTCAAATGTTAGCCAACCCTAGCTGCCTGGACTTCTTCCCCTCCTTTTCCTCCTGCAAAACAGAGCTCAGAGGGTTGGAAAGGGGCGAGGGCCGGCCCCCAGGATCCCTCTCCTCTCCCCAGCGATGGACAGTTGTGAATTCACACACGGAGTTGGGGAGGCCTCCCCTCCTTGGCAGGAGGTTGGTCTCCCAGGAAACTGGGCATCGGGAAGGAGAGGTCTACCCCACCTCTGCTGACCCAGTCCAGCCCCTGCCTCCCCTGCACTCCCATCCTTCCTGTAGCTGTGCCCGCCCTTCCCTTCTCCACCCAGGCAGTGAGAGCTCGGGTAGAGGTGGGGAAGGCTGCTCCGGAAATCCAGGGTAGCGGGTCTCTAAGAAACCACTTCCATCTTGTCCCCTTGGCTGCCCCTCTTCTCTGAGGGGCAGTGCCCGGTGGCAGCTGGGCTGAACTTTAGGCTCTGAGCCTACATCCTGCCCTGTGCACACCCAGCCCAGCTTCACTCTGTTCTCTCTCTTCTCATCCTCAGAGGGAGGTGCGCTTCCGGAAATCATAAGCAGCTCTCCTGCGCCAGCTCACAGAGTCCACCGTGAAGATCTGGCCAAAGGGACCAGGCCATTTGCAACCTCCTCTGGGCTAAAGGCCACCAGACACCATCGTTACTGCCACCTCCACTGTCTGCTGCCTCTGTGAATACACACGTGTGTGTGCATGTGTGTATGTTTACATGTGTGTGTCACTGCTCTCCCAAGGTCCTCAGAAATCAGGAGAGCTGTCAGCTCTTCCCAAACTCCCGGCTGGAAATCACCTGAAGACAACCGTTTGGGCCCCGTGAGGGATTCCCCGACACGGAAGTGTCCATCACAGATGGAGGAGGCGGAGCCCAGGGATGGTCTGGAAGGCCACGTCAGGAACTCTTGTTTCCGACCCTCACTGGAGACTAGTCCAGAACAGGCAGCCCCCTGTGGCCCAGCCATCACTGCCAGCAAGGGACAGTATCAGATTTCACAGAGTGCCTAGACCGCCTCTAGTGGGAAGATCTTCCCGTTGACCATCGGCCCATCCCGCCCCCTCTCGGCCCTCTCGCTGGATGCGGAGAGGGGCCACGCCATGGCTGTGCACGCTGACCACTCAGCACAGGGCTTACTGTCTTCGTCCGGTAACAGGCTGTTGGAGGCAAACTTCATTTCATTTTTATATTCAAGTAATGGAAATAAATGTATTATTTAAAGGTTCTCCCAAAATTCCAGGAGCCAAGAGAGCTAGCCACTCAATCACCCCAAGCACTCTGAGGGACTCCTGGCAGCTGTGTCCCCCTGGCATCCCATGGAATGCTCTTGGCCTCAAGGGGCCAGATTAAGGGGCCCTTTGAGATACTCAGGGAAGCAAATCCATCACCAAGATGGCCACGCTGCTGCTGTATCTGAGGGCTGTATCCAAAGGAACTGATGCTGCTTCTCTGTTGGCCCAGGATGTCCTGGAACTTTGGAATTTCCTCTCAGCTTTCCTCATCTTTCACCTTCTCAGGGACACAGTGTTGCCATGGAAACTGCCTCAGAGAGAAAGCTGACTCTGTCCCCAGGCTGCTTCCAAACTGCTTTTAGGAAGGATCCGAGTTGCCGCTCCTGCTGGACATCAGTGAGTCTGGCCTTTGAGTCAGCTGAAGTCCCAGATCCGCATCCTTTTCTCTGGGGCACTTGGTCCTCCCGCTGTCTCCTGCCTCCCTTGGGCCTATCTGATGGTGCTGTGACTCCCAGAAGTGGGGTCAGAGCAGATCAGCCCAGCCCAGCTCAGGCAGGTGGCTGCTTGGGGGATAGACTGTTCTGGAAGAGCAGCTGGGATTGGCTAGCATGGCTCGGAAGGTTCTGAGGGGGCTGGTGATGTGTTATCAAGGCTGGGGTTGGGGACAGCAGTGTTCATGTCCACAGCACCCCAGCAGTGATCTTCAACAATAAAAACTATGTGACCCGAAAAATTGGTCATTGGATGTTTCTGTGGTACCCTGGGTAGAAAACTGAGGCTATCTACCCAGATGCTCAGGCATCCTCAGTTTAGTTCTTAGTTTGGGTTCCTCAGCTTTGGGTTCTGCTCATTTAATCATGATTCATTTATTTATTCACTTACCCACCATACTGGTGCCTGCCCTGTACCAGGAACTTATACCAGGCCCAGGAGGTACAAAAGCAACAGTGGTCCTCAGGAACTCAAGGTCATGACCCAGTGTGATGGAAGCTGTGATTCAGTGTGGACACTGTGCCTGGAACACAGCCGGCAGCCTCACCAAGGAGGTCAGGGAAGGCTTCCCAGAGGAGGTGAGGTTTGAAATGACTCTTAAAGAGTATGTAAGTCTTCACCAAGCAGATGGGTGGGGGAAGAGCAGTCCAGCAGTCCTTTTTGCCTCCTTCCTCTTTCTCTGCCTCTGCCTTTGCCAGCTCAGCAAAAGGCATGTTTACGAAGAAGCCCCAGTGCTTACTCAACTGTTTCCAAGAGAATTGGATGGGTGGTTCCATCGGCCTCGTCTGAAAGATCTAGTCCTTCTTGCTCCGTACTTACTTTTCCTGCATTTAAAATATTGACCTCTTTTATTTTATTGACCTCATTTAATATTACATTCCCACGATGAATGCCCAGCACCCACACCACCCCCACTACACACACTCATGCCTCTAGCCATGAGCACAGAATTCTCCAGGCCTGCCCGCATGGGCCTGGCCTCTGGACACCTTCAGAGCTTTTTTGCCTGGAGAATCCCAGGGACAGCGGAGCCTGGTGGGCTGCTGTCTATGGGGTTGCACAGAGTCGGACACGACTGAAGCGACTTAGCAGCAGCAGCAGCAGAGTGTTTAATTCCCCCCCGCCAGTGCCAAGGCAAATCCTTCCTCCAATCATTTTCTCGTTCCATCTGCATGACAAAGCATGAGGTGGGGGCATGTGCCAGGCCCGCTGGATGAGCAATAGGGGCAACACAACTGCTGTCACAGATCCCACAATTTCCCATGATCTCAGTGGCTTGACCCAATCAAAGCTTATGTCTCATCTATCGAAGGGTCCAATGAGGGTGTCTAGCCAATGGGAGCCTTGCTTCCACGCGGTTTTTCAGGGACTCAGAGTTTTTCAGCCTAGTTGACTTTGTCATCTGCTTCCAGTGAGAGGACAGAGGAAAGAAAACGAAGAAGGCAGATCCATTTCTTAAACGCTCTGACTCAGGAGTGATCCATAGCACTTCACTCATATTTTATGGCTGTCTGCATGTCACGTGGCACCAACTAGATCAAGTGGGAAAGGCCCTAAGAAAAGCGGTCCTGGGCAGTTCCCAGGCAGGAGCGAACACTTGTTTTGGAGGATAACCAGCCATCTCTGTCTCCCAGAGGAAGCTGGTCAGATCCCAAAAACCAGGCCTTGGGGCAGAGAGTTAGGGCTTAGGCCTTTTCTGTTCCTGTCTCCTAAGGAACCAAACTCTTTCCTTCCTCTCTTGGCTTCCTAGGACAGAAATTGATTTGCAGGGGTGCGGGCGTATGTGCAAAGACCCTGATGCTGGGTTGAAAGCAGCATGAGATTGAGGGCAGGAGGAGAAGAGGATGACAGAGGACGAGATGGTTGGATGGCATCACCGACTCAATGGACATGAGTTTGAGCAAGCTCTGGGAAATGGTGATGGACAGAGAAGCCTGGACTGCTGCAGTCCATGGGGTCACAAAGAATCGGGACGAGACTGAGCAACTGAACAAGGCATGTGCATGTTTGGGGGAGATAAGAGAAAAAGCAATCTCTAAATGGAAAAAATAAAAGTATTCCTTAGGCCCAGGACATCTATAGAGGCTATAAACTCATAAGGACTTCCCTTGTGGTGCAGCGGATAGGAATCCGCCTGCCAATGCAGGGGACACAGGTTTGATCCCTGGTCCCAGAAGATTTCACATGCTGCAGAGCAGCTAAGCCCTTGCACCACAACTGCTGAGCCCAAATGCTACAACTACTGAAGCCCTCTAGCCTAGAGCCTGTGCTCCGCAGCAAGAGAAGCCACTGCAAAGAGCAGCCCACACACTGCAACAAAGAGGAGCCCCACTCACTGCAACTAGAGAAACCCGTGTGCAGCAATGGAGTCCCAGTGCAACAAAAAATAAAAATAAATCAATAAGGAAGAGGCTGGGAGAATCTCAGGATTTCCAGCTAGACTAAGATACCTTAGCCATGTTGTGCTGCGTGCTAAGTCGCTTCAGTTGCATCTGACTCTTTGCGACCCCATGGACTGGAGCCCTCCAGACTCCTCTGTTGATGGAATTTTCCAGGCAAGGACACTGGAGTGGGTTGCCATGCCCTCCTCCAGGGGCTCTTCCCAACCCAAGGACTGAACCCATATCTCTTATGTCTCCTGCATTGGCAGGTTTTTACCACTAGTGCCACCTGGGAAGCCAAAGTACCTTAGAGATTTATATATAAAAAAAGAAAAAACTCATGGAGGGTGGGTGATGGGACTTCCCAAAGTGATCCAGAATCTCCAGGGAGATGGGTGTGTACTGAGGGGAGGGTTTGCTGGCGACACTGTCCTATGCTCGCTAGGTCCCAGGCATTCTCCAGGCACCAGTAAAACTCTCTGGCTTTGTCAGCTCTGTTGACGGCTGAATTTCCCTGGAAATTCCCCGCGGAGAGGGGCAGGGTCAAGTGAATGCTTCGGGAATGGGGCAGATGAAGATGACACTTTGGAGGAGCCAGTTACAGCCTCGCTGCCCATCCAGCTGCCTCTGGGGTTTGGTTAGGTTCCCAGGAGCTATTGTTGCCCATAATTGCTCAGCCAATGTTCTGATGAAATTGGAAGGACGTTGGGAGAGGCACATGGAGAGCTCCTCGTAACGATAATGATGAGGATAATGACAATAGCAGCTAGCCTTTGCTGTATGCCAGATGCTGTGCAACACTTGATGTATGTTATCTCCTGTGAGCTTGGAGTACGCATTTCATGGCCTCTGTTTTAAGGATGAGGAAACAGGGCCAAGAGAAGTGAAATAAGCTTCCCCCAAACTATCAGCTACTAAGGGGCAGAGCTGGACATTGAATCCAGGCTGACTGATGTTAAAAGCTGTTTTAAAAAACAGGTGGAGTCTTCCTAGCTGCCCCCTCCTGGGGTCTGCCATCTGGCTCTGCGGATCTTTCCGTTCTCTACCAAGTTTCCGCTGTGCGAGGGGCAGGGTGGGCAACACCTTGGGAGGATGGGCACATCCCTCAGAGCGTCACATGACCAGAACTTAGAGCAGGCAGTTTCCGGAACCTGGGACAAATGATTCATGGATGGGAGGAGGCCCCCTGGCACCTCCCGCACCTCCAGTCCCCAAAGGAATGGTTTCCCTCCCATGTCATGACACACTGCAGCTCCAGGACGCTTCCACGTCTCTTCGACGTGTGTGGGTGACTCCAAGAAGCACGTGCCGCTCATTCCCTACCTCCTCCGCTCTGGCTCAGGCTTCCTGTCCCCTGACACTGCCACCCATCCAGGGAGCAAGCTGCATACTGGTCCTACACGGAGGGCCATGCTCTGGAGATAAGCAGCTGGGATGGCCCAGGCAGGAGGCTTTATTAGATGAGTCCTTTGAGAAGGGAGGAGCACGGCTTGGCCTTTGGTCCTCCACGCTCAGTTCCTGCCAGCGAAATCAGTGGGTATGACAAACCATCTCTACTGTCTAAGCCCCAAGTCCCAGAAGTTCTTCACTTTTCATATGAGGAAGGAGCCGGGAATCCTCTTTGCATGTTGTTGCTGTTGTTGTTTAGTTGCTAAGTTGTGTCTGACTCTTGCCACCCCGTGGAGTGTAGCCTGCCAGGCTCCTCTGTCCATGGGATTTCTCAAGCAAGAACACTGGAGTGGGTGGCTATTTCCTCCTCCAGGGGATGCTCCCAACCCGGAGATCGAACCCACATCTTCTACACTAGCAGGAGGATTCTTTACCACTGAGCCACCAGGGAAGCCCCTTCTTGGAATAATTCCTCCTAATTATGCTATGTTGCAGTGGAGAGAACCTTGGAGCTGGAAACCAAGCACCTGGAGGTACAAATTCCTCCAGGTACCTCCAGGCTCGGCCACTTGTTTGGCTCTCTGGCCTTGGGCAAGCTGATCTCTGCTTCCTCATATGTGAGAGGGGTGTATCCGGCCCACACGCTGGTGCAGAATGAAGTGGGAGGATGCATGTAAACGCACAGGGCAAAGTGATTGGCATATTATGATGTCTCAACAAATGTCAAATTTGAAACAAAAAGGATAGATCTTTCACCTCCATATCCCTTCACCCAGCAAGTGTCGTAGAAGAGGGGAATTTGACTATTATCTTCAGGGTTTAGGAACTTTCCTCTTAGTCTCCTAACAATGGGCTGATCTTCCAAGCAGATGACACTGCCACCTGGGGTAGATGCCCTCCCCTACTGGTGGCTTCTCTAAGCCATGGCAATACACTGAATTGAGCTCACTCAGCTCTCTCATTTACTGATGGGACCAGGATGGTTTCCTGTCCCTGGCCCTGCCCTGGTGGCATCTGACTGCTCAGCCAAAGAAGCTGACAATTCAGGGCCATGAGGGGACACGCACCTTTGTTCCTGGTGGACTCGTCCATCTACGGCCATCTGGCTCCTACCCCATTACGTCTGTGATTCGCCACGTTGCCAAATCTGATGGAAGCGTTTTTCAGTCCTCATCTTACCAGAGCTCTGAAACTGCACCATTTCACTCTCGAGTACTTCCTACTTTGTGAAATTGCTGCAACTTCTGTGGCATCAAGCTCTCCCAATTCTCCTCCTGACCCTTGGCTGTTCCTTCTGTCTTCCATAAACCCTATTAAAGGTGTCCCTAGGACACCAGCTCTCTTCTCAGGGTACATACTCACCCTGAACCATCTCATCCAGCCCTGGATTTTCTTTCCAATATCAGTGGAGCCAGTAAGAATTTGCTCTACATCATTAAAGTACAAAAAATGTCATCTTTCTTTTTAAAACCAGATTAAAATCTGACTGAACTGCCTCATCCTGGCTGGAAAACCTCTATCATCGTGTTCTTCCCCCGGGAGCTCAGCCCCAGGAGAGCCTGTCCACCGTGCTCCTGGTGGGGTGCTCAGCCTGCAGCCATCACAGGTCCCCTTAGGGGGTTGCAGGTAAAAGGAGTAGCTCACAAACCTGCTGCTCCCTGTACCCCGTCTCAGGAACCCCACTCTCCCTGGGTCAATCTCAGGCTGCTCTCCACTCTTCAACCCCCAAAGCCCTTCTCTCTTTGCAGACAACTCAGACCTGTCTCTGCCATTAAATATATATATATATATATATATACATATATATATATATATAATTCACCTGTTGGTTTTGGACTGTGCTGGATGGGCTTTCTTTAGTTACGATGAGTGGACTGCTCTCCAGTTGTGGCGCCCGGGCTTCTCATTGCTGTGGCTTCTCTTGCTGCGGAGCACAGGCTCTAGACACAGGCTTCTGTGTTTGCGGCACACAGACTCTAGAGCGCAGTCTCAGTGATTGTGGTGCATGGGTTTTGTTGCCCCAAGGCATGTGGGATCTCCCTGCCACCAGGAATCGAACTCATGTTCCCTGCATTGGCAGGCAGATTCTTAACCACCAGACCACAAGGGAAGTCCAGGCCTGTCTCTTTTATGTACATTACCAGTGTGTTGGAATTTTTTGACCTATGACAAAGGCAAATAATTTCTCTCTAGGGAAAAAGGCATTCGTTCTTGATGAGATCATGGCAGAAATCAAGATCACCATAGATCTCAATGATTGTATACAGATTATCATGTGAACCTAAGTTTTCATTCTTCTAGGAAAAATTACCCTAGGTCACATCATGGTTTCATGCATGCATACCAAGTCACTTCAGTCATGTCTGACTCTTTGCGATCTTATGGACTGTAGCCTGCCAGGCTCCTCTGTCCATGGAATTCTCCAGGCAAGAATACTGGAGTAGGTGCCTTGCCTTCCTCCAGGAGATCTTCCTGAACCAGGGATCGAACTTGCATCTCTTATGTCTCCTGCATTGGCAGGCGGGTTCTTTACCACGAGCGCCACCTGGGAAGCCTGATGTTATGGTTATCATATGTTTAACTCTGTAAGAAACTGCCAGGCTGTTTTCAGAGGGGCTGTACCTTTTTACATTCCCACCTGCTGCATGAGAGTTCTAGTTGCTCCATGTATAAACTAGGTAACTCATGAGAATCTACTGTATAACACAGGGAACTCTACCCAATGCTCTGTGGTGACCTAAATGGGAGGGAAATCCAAGGAAGAAGAGATATATGCATATATGTGGTTCCTTCCAGAGAAGGCAATGGCACCCCACTCCAGTACTCTCGCCTGGAAAATCCCATGGACGGAGGAGCCTGGTGGGCTGCAGTCCATGGGGTCGCTAAGAGTCGGGCACGACTGAGTGACTTCACTTTCACTTTTCACTTTCATGCATTGGAGAAGGAACTGGCAACCCACTCCAGTGTTCTTGCCTGGAGAATCCCAGGGACGGGGTCGCACAGGGTCGGACACGACTGACGCGACTTAGCAGCAGTAGTAGTGGTGGTTCCTTCACTTCACTGTTCAGCCGAAACTAACACAACACTGAGAGGCAATTATACTCCAATAAGAAAGAAAGAGTTCTAGTTTCTCTGTATCCGCTCCAGTTCTTGGTATTGTCAGTGCTTTTTATTGCAGCCCTGCTAATAGATGTGCAGCGGCATCTCATGGTGGTTTTCACTTGCATTTCTCGGATGACTAATGATATCGAGCGTCTTTTTATGTGCCATTTGTCATCTACCTATCATCTGCAGTGAAATTCCTGTTCAGATCCTTTGCCTGTTTGTTGGTTTGTTTCTGATTGTTGAGTTTTGAGAGTTCTTTTCAGAGATTTATTTATTTACCTTTATTTTTTGGCCATGCCAGGCAGCATGTGGGATCTTAGTTCCCTGACCAGGGATCAAACCCACATCCCCTGGACAGGCAGCTCAGAGTCTTAAGCACTCACTGGACTACTAGGAAAGTCCTGAGCGTTCTTTACATAGTTCAAATACTAGTCTTCGTTGAATATATGATCTGTAAATATTTTCTCTGCATATGACCAGCCTTTTTGTTCTCTTAATTGTGTCCTTACAGAACAAGTTTTTAATTTGGTGAATTCCAATTTATCAGGTTTCTTTTTTTCAGATTGCGCTAAGAACTCTGCCAAATCCAAGCGCAAGATCTTTTCTCTTAAGAATTTTATTGTTTGAAGTTTTACACTTGAATCTGAGAAGCATTTGGAGTTACTTTTTGGATACCATTGAGTTATAGATTGAGGTCTATTTTTGTTTGTTTGTTTCTTTGTTTGCAAATGGATGCCAGGTTGTTCTAGCACCTTTTGTTGAAAAGACTGCAACTTTTCCTATCCAATTGTCTTTGCATTTTGTCAAAAATCAATTGAGCATGTTTGCGCAGGTATATTTCTAGACTCTATTTTGTTCCATTGGTCTATGTGTCTGAAAGTAAAAGTGAAATTGACTCAGTCGTGTCCGACTCTTGGAGACCCCATGGACAATACCATCCATGCAATTCTCCAGGCCAGAATAAGGGAGTGGGTAGCCTTTCCTGTCTCCAGGGGATCTTCCCAACCCAGGGATCGAACCCAGGTCTCCCACATTGCAGGCAGATTCTTTACCAGCTGAGCCACAAGGGAAGCTCAAGAATACTGGAGTGGGAAGCCTATCCCTTCTCCAGTGAATCTTCCCGACCTAGGAATTGAACCGGAGTCTCCTGCATTGCAGGCGGATTCCTTACCAACTGAGCTATCAGGGAAGCCCCGGTCTGTGTGTCTATCCTTGACCAATGCCACCCTGTCTTATAGTATGTCTTCGGCTTCCCAGGTGGCTCAGTGGTAAGGAAACTGCCTGCTAATGCAGGAGACATGGGTTCGATCCCTGGGTCAGGAAGACCCCTGGAGAAGGAAATGGCAATCCACTCCAGTATTCTTGCCTGGAAAATCCCATGGACTGGCTGGCTACAGTCCACGGGATCACAAAAGAGTCAGACACAACTTAGTGACTAAACAACAGGAACATAGTATATCTTAAATTTGGCAGGGTGAGTCCTCCAAGTCTGTTCTTTTTCAGCATCATTTTGGTTATTCTAGCTCTTTACGTTTCCACAGAAATTTTAGAACCAGTTTGCTTAATCTATAAAGAAAGCTGTTGGAATTTTGACTGCGATTGTGTAAATCTATAGTCAACTGGGAGAGAATTAACACGTTAACCATTGAGTCTTCCAAACCATGAACATGACGTATCTACCCATTTATTTAGATTTTCCTTGACTTCCTTCATCTAGATTTTGTAGTTTTTAGCATATAGATCCTGTTCCCATTTCATTATATTTATAACTAAGCAATTAAATATTAATGAAAATAATGTTTTTATTGAAATAATATTTTTAAACAAAAGAGAGGGAGATGAGTAGCATTGTTTTGTATTTTTGCAACTGTCTTTAATGTCTGGCTTAATGAAAGACCTGGATTCTCATTTTTCCTTCAGTGTTCACTCTGTTGTGATACACTGTTTTGGTTGAAATACACAAAGAAAATTCAGTATTATACAAATACAGAGTTGGAAAGTGGAAATATGTTTTATTAGCCTTTCAGATACTTATGAATACTTTTTTTGATACTTAGTGTACTCAGACTTGACAAGTGGCAGTTTCTTAAAGGTCAGGTGCAATGTGAAATCGAAAACCTGTCAATGAACTTTTTTACTCAGTTACTTTAAAATCTCTGGTCTTTGTTGCACCCTGAATGGGTCTTTGTTGTTGTTTAGTCACCCAGCTGTGTCCAACTCTTTGTGGCCCCATGGACTGTAGCTCACCAGGCTCCTCTCTTCATGCAATTCCCCAGGCAAGAGTACTGGAGTGGATTGCCATTTCCTTCTCCAGGGGATCTTCCTGACCCAGGGATTGAACCCACGTTACCTGCTTGGCAGGTGCATTCTTTAACACTGAGCCACCTGGGAAGCCCTGAACGGATGGGTCTTTGACCCATGTCTAATTTTGCAACATAATGAATTCGTCATTTGGAAAATATTGATTCTGAGTTATGAACATCTTCCAAATGCTGACATATTGCATTATACAATACCAAAAATAATTAGTGTTAACATCTCTACTGCTCTCATTAGAAGAGTATTTAAGGACTGGAAATCAGTCAAGCCCCATGGGGAAGGATGCACATTTTCCAAAATTCCAATTTTCAGCTGAGAGTTTGAATTCTGTCCCTAGCAACAAATATTGTCTGTGTTGTCTGTTCTTTTCCTTGCTGTGACAAGCTCATTTTGTTCATTTTTGAGAAAATGATTGCCAACTATCCAGTCTGAATAGCCATTTGTCTGTTAATTTTCATTCAAGGAAAAATGGTATTTCATGAAAGAAGTGGCTAGTTCAGCTTCAGCTCAAAAATGCAAGTGTTTTTCCTCAAGACAACTTAGCACTTTGGGATGCAACCCAAGTGCCTTGTTCACACTTAGCATTTTTCACACCGAGTACTAAAAAGACATGTATTCAAGACTGAGACTAAATAATGAATACTTTTCAGTAATTAATAATTTCTACCACTTCACTGAGGGGCTTCCCTGGGCTCAGTGGCAAGGAATCCGCCTGCTAATGCAGAAGAGAAGAGACACTGGTTCACTTCCTGGGTTGGGAAGATCCCCTGGAGAAAGAAACAACAACCCATTCCAGTATTCTTGCCTGGACCTGGAGAATCCCATGGACAGAAGAACTTGGTGGGCTCCGGTCCATGGGGTCGTAAAGAGTCGGACATGATTCAACAGGCACACTACTACTACCACTTCATCAAAGATGCTCTTAAAATCTGGCAAATTTGTGCGGCTGAAGGATGCAGTGACTATACACACAGTTTGGTGCTGTGGCCTCAATTCATGGTTCAGTTCAGTTCCGTTGATTCGCTCAGTCGTGTCCAACTCTTTGCGACCCCATAAATCGCAGCACGCCAGGTCTCCCTGTCCATCACCAACTCCCGGAGTTCACCCAAACTCATGTCCATCGAGTCAGTGATGCCATCCAGCCATCTCATCCTCTGTCGTCCCCTTCTCCTCCTGCCCCCAATCCGTCCCAGCATCAGTCTTTTACAATGAGTCAACTCTTCACATCAGGTGGCCAAAGTACTGGAGTTTCAGCTTTAGCATCATTCCATCCAAAGAAATCCCAGGGCTGATCTCCTTCAGAATGGACAGGTTGGATCTCCTTGCACTCCAAGGGACTCTCAAGAGTCTTCTCCAACACCACAGTTCAAAAGCATCAGTTCTTCGGTGCTCAGCTTTCTTCACAGTCCAACTCTCACATCCATACATGACCACAGGAAAAACCATAGCCTTGACTAGACGGACCTTAGTCGGCAAAGTAATGTCTCTGCTTTTTAATAGGCTGTCTAGGTTGGTCATAACCTTCCTTCCAAGGAGTAAGCATCTTTTAATTTCATGGTGCAATCACCATCTGCAGTGATTTTGGAGCCCGAAAAAATAAAGTCTGACACTGTTTCCACCGTTTCCCCATCTATTTCCCATGAAGTGATGGGACCAGATGCCATGATCTTTGTTTTCTGAATGTTGAGCTTTAAGCCAGCTTTTTCACTCTCCTCTTTCACTTTCATCAAGAGACTTTTTAGTTCCTCTTCACTTTCTGCCATAAGGGTGGTGTCATCTGCATATCTGAGGTTATTAATATTTCTCCCAGCAATCTTAATTCCAGCTTCTGCTTCTTCCAGCCCAGCGTTTCTCATGAAATACTCTGCATAGAAGTTAAATAAGCAGGGTGACAATATACAGCCTTGATGTACTCCTTTTCCTATTTGGAACCAGTCTGTTGTTCCATGTCCAGTTCTAACTGTTGCTTCCTGACCTGCATACAGGTTTCTCAAGAGGCAGGTCAGGTGCGCTGGTATTCACATCTCCTGAAGAATTTTCCACAGTTTCTTGTGATCCACACAGTCAAAGGTTTTGGCATAGTCCATAAAGCAGAAAGAGATGTTTTTCTGGAACTCTCTTGCTTTTTTGATGATCCAGCAGATGTTGGCAATTTGATCTCAGGTTCCTCTGCCTTTTCTGAAACCAGCTTGAACATCTGGAAGTTCACGGTTCACATATTCCTGAAGCCTGGCTTGGAGAATTTTGACCATCACTTTACTAGCGTGTGAGATGAGTGCAATTGTGCGGTAGTTTGAGCATTCTTTGGCATTGCCTTTCTTTGTGATTGGAATGAAAACTGACCTTTTCCAGACCTGTGGCCACTGCTGAGTTTTCCAAATTTGCTGGCATATTGAGTGCAGCACTTTCACAGCATCATCTTTCAGGATTTGAAATAGCTCAACTGGAATTCCATCACCTCCACTAGCTTTGTTCGTAGTGATGCTTCCTAAGGCCCACTTGACTTCACATTCCAGGATGTCTGGCTCTAGGTGAGTGATCAGACCATCGTGATTATCTTGGTTGTGAAGGTCTCTTTTGTACAGTTCTGTGTATTCTTGCCACCTCTTCTTAATATCTTCTGCTTCTGTTAGGACCACGCAGAAGCATGGCCAAGAGGAGCTACCCCTTGCCCAGAGTCAGAGGCAGTGACTGAGAGCGTCAGGCTGAGGTGGCACGGGAGCAGCTGAGAGAAGCTACCCCGCGTCCGAGGTCAGGGGCTGCGGCCGAGATGAGCTACCCCACGTCCAAGGAGCAGCGGCTGTGCAGGCCCAGGAGGGCTGAGAGGAGCTACTCCATGTTCAAGGTCAGGAGGGGCAGCCGTGAGGAGATACCCCTTGTCCAAGATAAGAAAAACCCAAGTAAGATGGTAGGTGTTGCCAGAGGGCATCAAAGGGCAGACACACTGAAACCATAATCACAGAAAACTAGCCAATCTGATCGCAGGGACCACAGTCTTGTCTAATTCAATGAAAGTAAGCCATGCCGTGTGGGGCCACCCAAGACGGACGGGTCATGGTGGAGAGGTCTGACAGAATGTGGTCCACTGGAGAAGGGAATGGCAAACCACTTCAGTATTCTTGCCTTGAGAACCCCATGAACAGTATGAAAAGGCAAAATGATAGGATACTGAAAGAGGAACTCCCCAGGTCAGTAGGTGCCCAATATGCTACTGGAGATCAGTGGAGAAATAACTCCAGAAAGAATGAAGGGATGGAACCAAAGCAAAAACAATACCCAGTTGCGGATGTGACTGGTGATAGAAGCAAGGTCTGATGCTGTAAAGAGCAATATTGCATAGGAACCTGGAATGTTAAGCCCATGAATCAAGGCAAATTGGAAGTGGTCAAACAAGAGATGGCAAGAGTGAACGTCGACATTCTAGGAATCAGTGAACTAAAATGGACTGGAATGGGTGAATTTAACTCAGATGACCATTATATCTACTACTTTGGGCAGGAATCCCTTAGAAGAAATGGTGTAGCCATCATGGTCAACAAAAGAGTCCAAAATGCAGTACTTGGATGCAATCTCAAAAACGACAGAATGATCTCTGTTCGTCTCCAAGGCAAACCATTCAATATCACAGTAATCCAAGCCTATGCCCCAACCAGTAACGCTGAAGAAGCTGAAATTGAATGGTTCTATGAAGACCTACAAGACCTTTTAGAACTAACACCCAAAAAAGATGTCCTTTTCATTATAGGGGACTGGAATGCAAAAGTAGGAAGTCAAGAAACACCTGGAGTAACAGGCAAATTTGGCCTTGGAGTACAGAATGAAGCAGGGCAAATGTTCATAGAGTTTTGCCAAGAGAACGCACTGGTCATAGCAAACACCCTCGTCCAACAACACAAGAGAAGACTCTACACATGGACATCACCAGATGGTCAACACCAAAATCAGATTGATTATATTCTTTGCAGCCAAAGACAGAGAAGCTCTATACAGTCAGCAAAAAAAAGACTGGGAGCTGACTGTGGCTCAGATCATGAACTCCTTATTGCCAAATTCAAACTTAAATTGAAGAAAGTAGGGAAAACCACTAGGCCTTCCAGGTATGACCTAAATTAAATCCCTTATGATTATACAGTGGAAGTGAGAAATAGATTTAAGGGACTAGATCTGATAGAGTGCCTGATGAACTATGAATAGAGTTTTGTGACATTGTACAGGAGACAGGGATCAAGACCATCCCCATGGAAAAGATATGTGAAAAAGCAAAATGGCTGTCTGAGGAGGCCTTAAAAGTGAAGTGAAGTCAAGTCACTCAGTCGTGTCCGACTTTCTGTGACCCCATGGACTGTAGCCTACCAGGCTCCTCTGTCCATGGGATTTTCTAGGCAATAGTACTGGAGTGGGTTGCCATTTCCTTCCCCAGTGGATCTTCCCGACCCAGGGATCGAACCCGGGTCTCCTCCATTGTAGACAGATACTTTACCATCTGAGCCACCAGGGAAGTCCAGAGGCCTTAAAAATAGCTGTGAAAAAAAAAAAAAAAGCTGTGAAAAGAAGAGAAGCAAAAGGCAAAGGAGGAAAGGAAAGATATAAGCAGCTGAATGCAGAGTTCCAAAGGTTAGCAAGGAAAGATAAGAAAGCCTTCCTCAGCGATCAATGCAAAGAAATAGAGGAAAACAACAGAATGGGAAAGACTAGAGATCCCTTCATGAGAATTAGAGATACCAAGGGAACATTTCATCAAAGATGGGCTCAATTCATGGTAAGTAGCCTTAATTCGTGATAGTTTTGTGTACCATTACTTTTGTATTATTGGTGCAAAAGTCAACACAGTGAAAAGGGCAAATGACATCACAGCATTATTATGAAAATAGTTTTGACACTGCAGATCCCCTGAAAGGTCTCAGGACACCTTCTGGGGTCCTCAGCAACCACACTTTGAGGACAGCTGCATTAGGCCACGGGACTTCCTAGGTGGCGCTAGTGGTAAAGAACCTGCCTAGGAATGCAGGACACATAGGAGATGGGGGTTTGATTCCTGGTTCAGGAAGGTCCCCTAGAGCAGGGCATGGCAATCCACTCCAGCATTCTTACCTAGGGAATCCCATGGACACAGGAGCCTGGTGGGCTACAGACCAGGCGGATGCAGAGTCGGACACAGCTGAAGAGACTTGGCTCACGTGCACATATTAGACCACACAAGACAAAAAAGGGAAATCCACAGGTATTGATTTTGGATAGGC
Organism: Capra hircus; assembly: GCF_001704415.2. NCBI lineage: Eukaryota > Metazoa > Chordata > Mammalia > Artiodactyla > Bovidae > Capra > Capra hircus. The sequence continues at coordinate 53,781,760 of NC_030822.1, forward strand.
ACATTCTGGAAATTCTACCAGAACCATATCTTGATCTTACCCTCCCCGCTCACTCTCAGGAAAAAGTGAACAATCTCACCTGTGTAGAGGGCTAAGGCTGTCAGCTTTATGTGGTGATGCTGGGTCTTATTGAAGAAGAGGGATGCTTATTTAATTGTAATTTAGTGAAGAGCTCAGTGGGTGGGAGAAGGAAGAGTGGCAGGGAATTTGCATTTCTTAACGTCCTGGGCTTGATGTATCCCCAGCCAGTGCTCCACTTCTCATAAGAAACACTTCGATCATTCTGCCTGGGACTGGGGAAGACACATGGCCCAGAGTTTCAATATGAGAGATGAACTCTGGGTGGGGTCTGCTTTGAGGTTGGGACTAGAGATCAGAACTCCATCACGTTCTTCTCTGATAACCCTCCTAACGGGATTAATAGATGCCCCAAATTCTGCTGGACTCAACACACTGCCACCGCCACTCACCAGTCCGAGGACTGCACTGAATGCTGGGAGCAGGACTGTGGTTGGGGTGGGGGACACACACCCACATCATGGCATCCCCTCCCTTTCTACTGTGGCCTTTTTCTTTTAAAGCTTGATTGTATTTGTAATTTTGTAATTTAATTCTCACTATGTGCTGTGCTGTGCTTAGTGGCTCAGTCGTGTCTGACCCTTTGAGACCCCATGGACTGCAGCCCGCCAGGCTCCTCTGTCCATGGGGATGCCCTCCTACAGGGATTTCTCACTATAGGAGCATTTTTTAAAAAATCCAAACAATCCCCAAAACTATAAAATAATATATATAAAAGGTACTGTTTATTTGTCAAGCATAAACTTTCCATATTATCAGTTTATGATCTCATTTAATTACTCAACAACCATTATAATAGTAGGTACTACTGCAAAGAAGAAAGTAAAAATCACTTTAAATCCCACCATCCAGAAGTATATATTATTGGTACTTTGGTAAAATCTTTCTAGAACACTCTCTATGCATTCATAGAGAGAGGTCTACAATTTTATATGAGTGGGGTCATATTTTACAGATTATTTTGTATCTTGGTTCCTTTTATTCTCAACAGTAAGAGATATACATCTTTCCCAAGGGGGTGGATATTATCATATTTAATAATTGTAGAATACTCCATAGTATGTATGTATATGTGTGTGCTTAGTCGTGTCTGACTTTGCGTCCTCATGAACTGTAGCCCTCCAGACCCCTTTGCCAATGGAATTATCCAGGCAAGAATACTGGAGTGGAGTTGCCAGGCCCTCCTCCGGGGGATCTTCCCAACCCAGGGATTGAATCTGCGTCTCTTATGTCTCCTGCTTGGCAGGTGGGTTCTTTACCACTAGTGCCACCTGGGAAGCCCCCATAGTATCCATGTACCAATTTAATTAGGTGATGTTTAAATAGGATAGTTAGTTTTCAGATTTTGATATTACAAACACTAATGTCATAAATTTCTTTGTGCATGCTTCATTCTGAAGCAATGATCTCCTAAATGTACATTCCTGTAAGTAGGGCTGTCTGTGTGTTTATTGAAAATGCTCTGCTGTTTTTCAGAAGAGTTTGTTTATAAAGTCTGTTTTCCCAGAACTTTAGCAATTTTCTCTGTATGGAAAGATGCAAGAGTCTAGCTTAATGAAATCATTCCTTTGGGGACATACACGGTGGCCCAGTGGTTAAGACTCTGTGCTTTCACTGCAGGGGGGATGGGTTCCATTCCTGGTCAGGGAACTAATATCCCACATGCTGAAGATCCTGCATAACAAGCAGCAAAAAGAAAAAAGTCATTTCTTTGATATGCTCCTCAATTATATAGGGTCAGTATCCTGTTCTTTTCCATCCTGAATCCCTTCAGAGTCAGTTGAGGGCAGCTACAGAGGCTGGTGGTTTGACAGCAGGCAGCCTGTTTGTCTCCATCCTGAGTTCCCTCAGGGCACACCGGCAGGGTGGCTGCAGCGGCTTCCTGGCCGCAACACCCTCTGTTTACTGATACGCAGGCAGGAAGCATCCTTTTTATACACCTGCCCACACCACACAGGAGCATTTCTGCCTTGATTTGTTGCTTTCCTATCTCTTTTTCCTCCTGAGGTAGGAGAAGCAGGACTTGAAGGATGCAGAGAAGGTTGGAGAAGCGGAAGCCCAAAGACTGAAGGGGAGAGTGGGGCCAGAGGATGCTGAAGAGGTAGCAAGTTATGAGCAAGTTATGTCTGTGCATGTACATGCGTTGGAACACATGTGTGGGTACCTCAGTGCTTTTGGTACGTGCATTGTTAGTGTGCTGGTTCTCAAAGTGCGGCCCCCTGGGGGTGGAGTGCAGTGCTCTGTTTTAAGAAGTCCTCCTGCTGGTTGCAAAGCCTGCTTATACTCTCGAACCCCTCCTACAGGATGAGTTTATCTGAACACACCTGTGTGCACCAGGCTTTGGGATATTTGACTTGCAGGTGGAGATTTGCATGTAGACATCCTGGCAGCAGGAAGCTCACTCCATCTCTCTTGACTTTGTCCTCTTCTGAGCACTCCCAAGTCTAGGGCAGGCACTCTGGGGGCACTCAGCAGATCTCAGATAATGACAGTAATGACAGCAGCCAGATGCCTCTCCACCCAAGTGCCTATTTCTTACCAGTCTCTGGATAGAACGGCCACAAGCCACCCTTCTTTGATCACAAACAGAAATCTAATCTCAACAGTGCAGGAAGCGGGAAGTTTGCAATGGGAGAGCCAGAGAGATGGCCTGTTGGGAGTGGAAAAAATTCTCCCAGCACTTCCCCTAAACAGGTTGCTGGGACAAAGAAAGCGATTTCCTGCCTATCCCTGGCTAAAGACTCTTCCTGCAGAGAGCAACAGAAAGGGCTGGGGTGGGGGAGGGGGGACAGGGCCTCGGCCCAATACGGGGCAGGGGTCAGGGTGGAGGGTGGCTGGTGGTTGTGAGAAGGTGTCCTTCTGTCATGGATAATGCATTGTGGAGACCTGGGGAGCTGGGGCTCCTCATGGGGAGAAGGGGCCAGGAGTGCAGAACCCCTGAAGGCTATGAGCTAAGGTTGCATCTTCACCAAACAAATCCCAAACAAATATTTGCTTTGCACCTGGATTTGGGTCCTGGCTCTGCGACTGATCAACTGAGCAACTTTGGGAAGGTTGCTTCATTCTTTAGGTTCATGTTAGATAATTAGCATAGGGAAAAGGAGTTCAGAATGCAGAATGGTGGTGGCTAAAAGATAAGGAAGAGAAAAGCCGGTGAAAATCGAACAAAGGAAGGTCCGAGGACCCGCGTGAGGACCTCAGGTAAAACAAATAACGCTCCTGGCTGGCCCAATTTACATAGGACAGGCCCAGGGAGAGAAAACATAAAAAGAGGAGCCTGAGCTAGCTCGCTCGCGTGGGCTCTCTCTCTCACGCGCACGCGCTGGGGCACTCTTCTCTTCGCGTCTCTGGGTCGACATGCCCTCACGCCTTGAAGATGGATTTTCCTGCTATCTTCTAAATAAAATAGAGCTGTAACACTGATTAGTCTAAGAGCTATAACATGGTCCGCTCGAGACCTGAGAGCTATACCATGGTCTGTCCAAGACCCGAGAGCTGTGACATGCCGAGGGCTTTAATGTCCGTCACTCCAGATCTTTGTTGTGGATGAGACATAACCTAGGAACATACACTCCCGTGACAGTTCAGTTTCCTTGTCTGAGAAACGGTGACAAAAATAGTATCTGTGTTGCAAGGCTGTTGTGTGGATTAAATGAGGGTGAGAGAGGAGAGAGATGGGCTCCAGGCTAGACATTGACAATAGACCCCTGTTCACACTTCTTGAGGAAGAAAGAGATAGGCTCCAGGTTGGACACTTACTACCAGCCTCCTGTTTACATTTCCTGAGGCAAGAGACAAGTGGGCTCCACGCTCTATATTTATGACCAGTCTCCTGACTGCACTCTGCTACAGAAACAACCGGAATAGGCTAAATAGCCGGACACTGGACACTTTCTGGCAGGAACAGAAAGGGACTAAGCCCTGTTTAAAACATGTAGAGGTCACAAATTTCCCATCCTTGGGACAAGAGACACTACACACGTGCAGAAAGACTCCATGGGGTCAAAAAGGCCAAGGGTGCCAGACCATAGTGAAGGAGGAAACAGACAGAGCTGGACTGCATCTTAGGCCAGGCTGCGAACATTAGGCTACACGCAAGGTCACCCTCCCAATGGACTCTGAACTTTGTGCCGGGTGTCTATAGAAATGGCATACCAATGGAAAACCAGACCCCCAGATGGAAGAGCCTCAGGACTTGTACTTGGACTCTCTGTCACCTAAAAGAATATGCTAATTATCTCTGTAACAGAACAAAGTCATAAATTCCATCATGTTTATCGGGCTATGACCACAGGCCTATTGATAAATGTCCACTGTTCAACTATCTAGGCTTATGACACATGAACCATGGGTTAATTGTGATCATATCTCTCTTTTACCTTGTCCAGACTAGTTTCAAGGAATTTGGGAAGGTGAGTTTGAGCAAGTACACTTAGGGTATATAAGGTTTTCACAAAAAGTGGTTGGGGTCCTTGGTTAAGAGGAGACTCTGCCTTGGGCCCGCCGGTTTAATAAACTAGGCTCCACTATCTGCATTGTTCTTCTGAGTGAGTTTGCTTCCCGGAACACATGGTTACAACAATAGTAAGTCTCGCCATCCCCCTCCACACACCCAGATGCCCTTGTACTGAAATCCATCTTGGCTGAGGATACGTGCACACCCAGGAGAGGGTCCTGAGACACATTAGCTATGGGGTCAAAGAAAGACAGTTGGCCAAGAGGAAAACAAAGATCTGGAAGACTGCCCTTGAAAAAGGATTTAAACTTCCCAAAGATGCGACTCTCTTTACTCTCTTGCTGAGTTCGCCCGTGTGTCTTTCTATATGTATTGTGCTTTTCTAATAAACCCTTTCCTTTCCGTTATACCTTCTATATCCTTGTTACATTTTTCCTCTCAAGGCAGATGAGGACTGGGGATTTAGACTCTAACTGTTGGTCCCTGGTGTAGTGGTTAAGATTCCAGGTTTCCACCCAGGTGACCAGAGTTCAATTCCTGGCCAGGGAACTAAGGTCTCACTTTCAGCTGCCGCTCACCCCTGCATGTGTCAGAAATGAAGAGGACGTATGTGAACCCATCAGTGCCGTGCTAGGCCTGTGGTAGAGGCTCAGTTAACATTGGCTGTTGGTATTTGTATTACCTCCCGAAGGCTCTCCAGAGACCAGAAAAAGGCATTCAGTTCTCTCGGTCACTCCCCAAACCAACTTGATGAGTTAAATTGGATGGATCAGTGGTCCTCCAGATAGGGGTGGTGGTGTCCCTCCTGGAACACCCAGTTCCCTGGCCATCTGCAGAGATATACAGGTCAGAGCAGTGCGCGTCCCTCCGACCCTACAGTCACTGCTGTCTTATGTCTTTGCACCTGCTAGGACTTTTTGTCTCAGTGATCTGCTACAGGGTAGAGTTCACTGCAAAGAGGGTCAGGAAAATGGGGATTGGTAACCCCTGGCACTTGAGGCTGCTGTGTGGGAAGGAGTAGGACGTGCCTAGTTCCCTGCCTGGTACGCCCCAGGTCTGAGAGAGGTGTCAGTTAAGGTTCTCTGGTAGAGCTGGTCGAAGTGTGCTTGGTCAGTACAGGAAAGTCAAGAGACCAACGTTTATTGAGCAGCTGTCATCACCAGGCACTGTGGCAGATATTTTATACATATTTTCCCTACCAATCTTCATAATAACCCCATAGAATAGAGTCCATCAATAATACATCTTCAGGGACTTCTCTGGTGGTCCAATGGTTAAGACTCTGCCTCCCAGTGCATGGGGTGTGGGCCTGATCCCTGGTTGGGAAGCTATGATCCCACATACTTTCGTGGCCAAAAAACCATAACATAAAACGAAGCAATATGGTAACAAATTCAATAAAGATTTTAAAAATGATCCACATTAAAAAAAAATCTTAAAAAAAAAAGACCCTCACAAGTGAGGAAATTGGTGCTCGAAGTTAACGAGCTTGCTTAAGACCAATAACAGCACTCAGTTCTTATTAGTGATTATCCATGCTTATTCTGTGGCAACCCACTCCAGTACTCTTGCCTGGAAAATCCCATGGACTGAGGAGCCTGGTGGGCTGCAGTCCATGGGGTCGCTAAGAGTCGGGCATGACTGAGCGACTTCACTTTCACTTTTCACTTTCCTGCATTGGAGAAGGAAATGGCAACCCACTCCAGTGTTCTTGCCTGGAGAATCCCAGGGACGGCAGAACCTGGTGGGCTGCCATCTCTGGGGTCGCACAGAGTCGGACACGACTGAAGCGACTTGGCAGCAGCAGCATGCTTATTCTGCAACCAGTTCATGGTCTTCCAGAAGAACCTGTTCTTTGGCATGGAACCTGCAGACGCATTATGGATCTCCCTGCTGAGCAGGAATTATTTGCCAAGGAAGTACATTTACCAGTCTCGCTCTTTTGGTCACTCTGACCCTAGGGGAGTCCATCCCTCTACCCAGCACTGACCTCTTCTGCATGTGTGTGTGTGCTAAGTTACTTCAGTCGTGTCTGGCTCTTCTTGACCCCTATGGACCATAGCCCGCCAGGCTCCTCTGTCCATGGATTCTCCAGGCAAGAATACTGGAGTGGGTTGCCATGCCCTCCTCCAGGGGAATCTTCCCGACCCAGGGATCGAACCCAAGTCTCGTGCATTGCAGGGGGATTCTTTACCACTAGCTTCACCTGGAAAGCCCTGACCTGTCCTACTACAGGTAAAATCCCTTCTCTCGTTAAATCCTGGTCAAGGGCAGTGGGGAACATTTAAATTGTGTGCTCCACGGCCAACAGTTCTTAGGAAAGAATGGGAAATTGAAAAGAAACATCAGTTGCGTGGTGTCTCTGAGCCTCCCCTAATGATGAAGGGGAGGGCTGGACTTTCATTGGAGAAAGGGGCTGAAAACAGAAGCCTGACACCAAATTCAGAAGGCCTCAGCCTCATTGATTCAGCTCCTGGAGCTGGTCCTCTCCCAGGCCCTGCTCAATTTTCTTATCAGCACAGCGGAGCCAGGCTGGGGGCTCAGAAAGTCTGTGTCCAGTCCTCCTGCTTGGGCACCAGCCAGTCAGTCCTCTCTCTCCTCTGCTGGTGGAGGAACCAGATAAGAAAAACAGGCTCCACATGGAAACTTACAAACCCCCGTGCCTTCCTGGCAGTACTGCTGACTCTGCCAAGTGCGTTCGTCTGCACCTCCCTCACATCTCTTTTTCAACCTCTGAGCCTCAGCCTCCTCTTTTCCCACCCCAACTCCATACGAGTTCTTCCAGCAAGACATCCTTGATTAGTTCTACTTCTTATTCTGATCCTTCTCTTGGAGGATTTTGGTATTTCCACTTTAACTGGGATGTTAATAATTGGCATTCATAAATACACAGCTTAGTTAATATTTTTAAATAGTTTCCTTGCCTTTAGGAAAGTGTGAGTTTTCTCATCTCCTCAGGACCCTAGAACCCCTAGAGATGGGTTGGGCAAGGGAAGAAGGATATGCCAGTACTCAGGAGACCTTACTCTGGTCCCCACTAGACCACTAACAAGCTCTGTGACTTTGAGTCAGTCAGATCCTCTCTCTGGGCCTTTGGGTCCCAATTTACAAAATGTTTTCTGAGGTCTCATCCCTCCCAAATATTCCATGGCCTTGTTTCCTTTGACTCTCCTCCTGTGTCAAGTTCAGGGCTCTCCGCTGGGAAATCCCTTATGCCCTGTTTCTTCAAGACTCCGCCTTCCTAAGGCTGTCTGATCTCTCTCACCTTGTGTCTCTGGCCTGGCTTCCTGAAGCTTCGACCCACTGAGTCTGTGAGTCATGGGTGAAGTGCCATGGGAGGAGTTAGGGGGAGACCCCGCTCTCTTTCTCAGTGCCAGGGAGGGTCTGTAAAGATGCTGATGCCCAGGTTGCAGCCCTGGAGAATCTGATCCATGGGTTTGTTGGGGGAGGAGGGGCAGTCATCTTGTTTTAGTCATCTATGGCTACAAAACAATATGCTCCCAAATTTTCTGTTCACTTGCTTATTTATTATTATTTTAATGCATGGAAGACCCACATTTCCTGGACCGAGAACCAGCATGTTGGGTGTCATGTATTTTCTGCAATGGTTGTGACCTGAAACTTAAAGAACCATCTACCTTTCGGGGAAGAATTTCTGAATTTTCATCACCAACCACTTCTCCTTGGATACCATCATGAAACACCTGTTTGCCAATTGGAGCAGTCCTTTAATTTGATGCACCTTTGGATCCAGATGAAATATTAAATTGCCTTCCTTTTCCATCAAGGCTATGGTTTTTACACTATCATCGGCATTGCAAGTGTTCTATAAACGATATGGCAGGATGTGCACCAAATTTTCTGTTTAAAACAACAACGATTTCATTTTCTCATGATCTGAGGAGCAGGAATTCTGGCAGGGCCCCCACTCAGAGGTCTGTGGTCAGGGTCACTCAAGGGGCTGCTTTCAGCTGGGAGCTCAGCTAGGCTAGGCATGTCCACGTGGTGTCTCTCTCTCCCTCCTGGGTAGTCTGACTTCTTCCAAGACAGTAGGCTTCCAAGAGGTGGCCTTCTAAATATTTAAGGCAGAAGTTGCAGATCTCTTAAGGCCCCATCTGTAAAGTTAGTTCATCGGTGTAGTTCTGCCTCTTGCTATTGCTCAGACCAAACCACAGAGCCAGCCCACACTGAAAGGGGGAGAAAAGAGACCCCACTTCTCAGTGGGACGAGTGACCAAGGTTTACTACAGATGAGCCTGTGGGATGGGAGGGGCCATCTTTGGAAACATCTTTGGAAAATTTACCATAATTTTAAAAATAGTCTCCAGATGTATTTGCTGGGCCAAACACCTGTGAACCATGTCTCAGGGAGCCTGCTTTCATCTCTCCCTTTCTCCTTGCTGTCAGACAAGAAACAACTTCAGACTGCCTCACAGTGCCTACGTGGGGACTAATTATGTTGGGTAGTGGTTTTTCTCTGTTAATTTCATTCCCGTTTTTTGCATTCAACAAATACCGATTATACAGCAATTATAGGGCTTCTCGGGTGGCAGAGTGGTAAAGAATCCACCTGCCAATGCAGGAGATGCAAGAGATGTGAGTTCAATCCCTGGGTCAGAAAGATCCCCTGGAGAGGGTAACGGCAACATACGCCAGTATTCTTGCCTGGGAAATGATATGTACAGAGAAGCCGGGTGGGCTACCATCCATGGGGCTGCAAAGAGTCAGACACGATTGAACATACACATGTACACGCACACACATCCCGATTATATTGGCTAGTGGGGGAGAGGGTTAAAAACATAGGCACCACGTAAGAGTAAACAACTTAGTTTATTCCCTGGGTGAAATCATTGCAACCCTTCTTCTGATTCTGAAAAAGAAAGTTCTGAGTTAAACTTAGGAAGACAGTTGTGCACTCTCTTTTTAACAAGGTGCCGGGAAGGAGTTGTGTGCCAAGGGCTATATAAATGTTTACTGTTAGAATAAACGGTCAGAATGGGGAGCATTTTATACCCATCACCTCCCACTAACTACATCTAAGCTTCCATACCAGGCCTGAAAAATGAAAATCAATAGAGATAATGCTTTAAAAGGTAGACATCAAACACGCCTCTGGTCTGAGAGGCAATTACATGAACAGCATCATCAAAGAGACAAGTGAATTACAGGAGGGTTGAGAGGGATGGAGCTTTCGATGGATGCAGGAGTCCATCATAAACAGAAAGGCAGCGGCTCTATGACCACAAGTGGCCAGGATGCCAGGCCTCTGGCTACTACTGGGTCCCCTTTGGGAGAATGTAGGTTGTTGATAGGTACCCGAGTTTGCCCTGTGTGGAAGCTCCTCTGCCCTCATGGCAGTCAGTCTGCAGGCTTTACGTGAGACTTCCTTATACAGAAGTTCAACAATCTGCCAGCCCTAAATCATTTTTACTTTTTTTCCCCTAAACTCCAGCTCAGGCTTTGGGGTGGAGGTGACGTTGGGGCTGCACAAAATACTAAATGGATTCAGAACAGTCTTACTTGCCTGGCAAATGTGTCTGGGCTAGTGGGTTATCGCCTATTTGCAAAGCTGGTTTATAGACCGAATGGAGATGCCTGCTCTGTCCCTAGGGTTCTTCCTGGCCCCCAAACTCAGCTGCAGCCTCTGTTCTGAGCCCGATCCAGTGGGTTGGAAGACAGTGTATGATGATAAACAGGTGTCTCTCGCCTGAAAGCTGGCTCCAGGCACTCAGAGAGGGGCAGAGAGTTCAGATGCCTGCTTACGCTAACAGGCTGTCAGTTCCTCTGTGCATAGGGAAAACAGAAACGCGAAGCTATTCTGGTCTTGTCTAGGGAGCCGTTATGTACTGAATTTCCGACATCATTATATCCAAAGGGCAACATCACTCAGTTTTTTCCCATTTGTATTCACTAGGAAAAGACAAATGGGTGTATCTTTGCAGAGTGGAAAGGCTGGGGGGTGGGAAGGAGTGATCATGTGCTCCAATTTGAATAACCAGCAGCTCTGAAAGAAGTGTGCTCATAATTAGAGATCAGCACCTTAAGGTGATGTTACATGCTTCCCAGACAAGTTTAAGTTAATCAGGCAGCAGTCTAAGTTTTCCAGACTAATGGGACTGAGATGAATTTTTCACTTGGAAACAAATCGCATCCATGCTTTGGCATGCCTTGTTTCCTGACATATGTCATAGTTTTCCTGTGGGAAGATAGGGAGAGATTTTATTTTAGACTTCCCCCGCCCTGACTGCCTTTGCTTTTCTTCCTTTTCCAAAAATCAAGATCTGGATAAAGATACCGAAGGAAAGGGACCATGCAGGATCCACTCCAAGAAGAGAGATGCTGAGATTTGTGTTTCTGATATGCTGGCATGCTTATCAGGTGTGTGCCCGTGGGGTTGTGAGTGGCAGGCAGAGGTCTTCTAGGGGAGGAAGGCTTGTGCTGAATTTCTTCTCTCTCATGATTAAAGGCTTCTCTCCCCACTTGTATCCCTTAGGATTGTGTTTCTGCATGGAACAGAAAGCCAGCTACAGTCAGTGTATGTACTGGGGGCAGGGCGGGGCTGCCACCTCTAATAGAGGTGAGGAGAGCCGCTGACAGCCTCCAGCAGTCCCACCCTTTGAAGGCTCCAGCCTAGGGCCAGGGAGGGCCAGAGCTTACAGAGGAGGGGAGGCCTGGCCTTTACAAACTTCCCCCCATCCCATCCTCCTGTCTTCATCTTTTAAAACACTCAGTCTGGAAAAAAAAAAATTATGTACTAGAAGCTGAGTTTTCTCATGTAACAGGAACTTTGGAATTAGGTTATTCAGACATTGCTGATGGCTCCTTCTAGCTTCCTTTCTTTCTAGTCTGCTATCCTGAGTCGGAGACTTTTTTTTCTTCACAGTTGCAAGATGGCTGTGTTATGCCCAAGTTGCGAAATCTCCCAATGACCATCAGGGAGCCAATATCCGATGCAAAAGCAAGAGAGTTTTATTACCAAGCTCGAGCTGAGGCTCCCACTGTTACCGACGCAGCGGCTATAGGGAGGAGCCCCGAGTTTTGGGTTACATTGCTTATATAGGGAATATTCAGGTAAAGGGGGATTTTCAGGCTGAAGGACATCCGATTGGTTACCTTCTTCTATAGGGTTGTGTGTGGATTCCTGACTGGTTTTTACTTTCAAGGTAAATCACAAGTTCCTGAACGTAAAGTCAGGAGGTTTAACCTGAGGGCCGGTTGGCTCGTGAGCAGTGGGGCAAGGTTGGGTAATATCTAAAGTCTAAGTCTGTTTGCCTGGAACCTTTACAAAATGGAGTTCTTTTACAAGATGGAGTAGCTTAGGCTACTCCCTTCCCCCCTTCTCAAGGACCCAAGACAGACACAATCATGGGTCTGTGGTTAGCTTTATATTGTCCTTCACCAGGGGTGGATTTGGTAGGGCTGCATATTGGGACCTAAGCATCATGAGCTGCACCATGTTGATGTGGCCTTTGATAAAGTTTATTAACTTATTTAGTAGACACGGTCCGAAGGTGAATAGCAAGAGTGAAATGATCAGGGGCCCAGCCAGAGAAGATATGAGGGTTGTGAGCCAGGGAGAGGAACTGAACCAGGATTCAAACCAACTCTGAGACTTTTCCCTTTCTCTGTTTCTCTGATTCAGCCCCTCTCTTATTTTGGCCAGAGATTCCCTGAGTACCCCTGAGTGGTCCACGTGGAAGCAGCACGCTTCTCCTAGCGCGGCGCATAGACCTCCTTGTTGGAGAAAAACCAGGTCTAGCCCTCTTCTGTTTTGTAGTACTACTTCTGCCAGGGAACTCAAATATTCTTGAAGGTGACTAACTGAGCTTTCTATTCACTCGACATCAAGATCAATGGCTGCCCTTAGGCTGGAATAGTGTTGATTTTGTAGCAGTAAAGAAGATATTCCGGTTGCTGCCCCGGCTGCTCTCAACCCCAACAAGACTGTGAGGGTTAAAGTCGTAACTGGTTCTCTTTTGACTCTGTGAGAGTCTCCCAGTCGTTGAAGGAATTCATCATTAGAGTGATAGAATAATCGGGGGACGAATAGTACTAACACACAGAAGTCTTTTGAGTCCTTTAACACTTGCCCATGTATACAAGGTCCTAGGCCTGTGGAACATGCCCACCAATTTTCTTGGGGAGGTATTAGGTATTCAGTTGTTTCTACAGAGTCTGTGGTATTGCAGAAGTGCCGGTAGGCTTGGGGAACATCACCTATACGAGGCCCTGTCCTGTCACTCTTCGGAGGGTTAATCTTGCGTCCCCTCTCTGCTGCCAGCAGCAGGCCCTGTGGTCTTTTGTTTGGATGTAATTTCCCAGGACAGCTATGCCTTCATAATAAGGGGGTTTGATGTCATAACATAACCAGCAACCATCGGTTGGGTCTGGACGGGTGGAGTCCAGGACCCAATAGGCACTAACTGTCATGTCAAGTAACAGGTCTTGATCGTCTTTAACATTGGGCTGATCATCTTTGACATCAGGCTGATCATCTTTGACATCGGGTTCTGTAAAGTTGATCTGAGGAGGGTTGTTTGTGTTGGTAAGGCTGGGCTCAGAAGGCGCCCGGGTAGGTTCTCGGGGCACTAAGACAGGAGTATGCCCTATGCCTTGGCTTGGGCCTGTCTGGATGGGTTGTACTTTCAGCTTAATAGTGAATAATAATCCATTATCATACCCAGATTGATATAGCCGGAGGCCCCGAGATTGTCCCGCCTCCCAACTAGGGGACCTCTTTCCTTTAGTTGAGAATTTAAGTCTAACTGGGTTACAAAGAAACCCTACACAGGGGCCTGCAATGAGAGATCCCCCTCCAACGTCTTCCAGTCAGAGTCAGTCCAGCGGGCCCTGGGACATGACTCAAAGTGATCAAGTCTCCTCTAGTAGGGGGTTCCCAGTCGATAGTCTCAGTAGACTTGCACCCCCAAACGGCACAGTAAAATTTATCTGCACCCCCACAGTTATTAACTATCGCCCGGTTTCATCTTCCCCCGGGGCACACGTAGAGGGCAGTGTCCTGCAAGGCTGCCCGTTGAATGGGGTGGCTGCATCCAGGTCCTGAGTTGGTAGGGGGTCGGGTATTACAGTGATTAACGCCGGCCCCGCATTCTGGTTTTCCTGGCTTTTTTACTTCCCAGTCACCGATGTCCCAAGATCCTGCAGCCAGAAGACAAAGGTCAAATTCTAAATCCGGCCACCAAGTGTTTTTAGGATAGATGGCCAAGGTATAGTTAATTACTTCCCCGGCAGTTGCACTCAGAATGATCCAAGTCAAATTCATGGGTTGATGAGGATTAGTGGCAACACTAAGCTGTAGGGACAACAGCACAAACAGTACTTTTACTGTCTCTGTAGCTTTAGTTTGAGTGGGTTGGTTTTGTCCAGTTTGGTCTTCCATTGGGGGAGGAATTCTTCTCCTAAGGTGAACAGGTCCGCAGGCCGTACGTGGGTGTAGTGAACCCAAGCGGAGACACCGTCAACCTTGAGAGCAGTAGGTGTTGTCAAGACGACTAGGAAAGGCCCCTTCCACCTGGCCTCTAGGGTCTCTTGATGATGACGGCACACGTACACCCAATCTCCTGGCTGGTAGCAGTGGGATTCAGGTGGAGGGCCTGATTCATATAATGCCTTAAGCCTCTTCCATGTGCCCCTGTGGGAGTACTGTAAGGACCGGAGACAAAAAAGTAATCTTTGATCATCTATCTCTTTTAGTACCTCTATTTTTAGATTAGGAATTATTGGGGGAGGTATCCCATTCATAATTTCGAAGCGTGTAAGTCCCAGTTGGTAGGGGGAGTTTCGTACCCGGTATAGGGCAGAGGGGAGGAGAGCCACCCAGTCCCCGCCAGTCTCAGCAACTAGTTTTGTTAATGTTTCTTTAAGAGTTCTATTCATCCTTTCTACCTGTCCTGAGCTCTGAGGTCTGTAAGCGCAATGCAGCTTTCCATGCAGTCCCCAAGGCCCGGGCTACCCCCTGGCTTACCTGCGATACGAAGGCTGGCCCATTGTCTGACCCCACCTGTGCAGGAAACCCGAACCGCGGCAAGATATCTTCAGTCAGCTTTTTGGCCACCACCTGTGCTGTCTCTCTCTTGGTGGGGAAAGCTTCTACCCACCCTGAAAAGGTATCTATGAACACCAGCAGATATTTATATCCGTATTTACCTGGTTTTACCTCAGTAAAGTCCACCTCCCAGTAGGCTCCTGGCTGGCTCCCGCGTTCTCTAGGTCCTTGGTTGGTCGGATGAGGGACAGCGTTAGTGAGCTGGCAGGCATTGCAGTTTAATACTATACCTTCTATCATTGACCTGACGTTCTTCATGGTAATCTTGGCATGTCAAATCGGGTCCTGCATCTTGCGGGTTCCCAGGTGAGTGGCGTGGTGCGTCTTTAGCAACACCTGCTTTCCTAGTTCTTCGGGGAGGATTAGGGAGCTGTCCGCTGCCCTCCACCACCCGGCCAGTTGTTGAGTCATAGGCAGACTTTTTATCCAGTCCAAGTCTTTTGGTGAGTAGTTGGGTAGAGCTGGCAGTATGGGGCTCCCGGGGTCGGGCAATTGAAGGGTGGCTTCTATCATGGTGCCCTGGGCGGCCTCTCGGGCTGCTCTGTCTGCCTAATTGTTTCCCTTTGAGGTCAGGGTGTCTGACTTCTGGTGTCCCGGGCAGTGTATTATGGCTAGTTTTTTAGGCAGCCATAATGCCGAGAGGAGGGCTTTTATTTCTTCTTTATATTTGATGGTTTTACCCTCCGCCGTGAGGAGGCCTCTCTCTCTGTAGATGGCTCCGTGTATATGGGCAGTAGCAAAGGCGAATCGGCTATCGGTAATGATGTCAAGTTTTTTGTCCTTTCCCAACTGCAGGGCTTTTGTTAGGGCGATTCGTTCAGCCCTTTGAGCTGAAGTGCCCGGAGGTAGCACTTCCGCCCACACGATTTGGGTTTCTGTGGTTATGGCTGCTCCTGCGTACCTGAGCCCATCCCTGGGAGGAAACTGCTTCCATCTGTATACCAGGTAACTTCAGCATCCGCTAGAGGGCGGTCTTGCAAGTCCTCTCGCGTTCCATGTACCTGGGGTAGTATGTCACCGCAGTCATGGACTGGGGCTTCCAAATCCGGGTTAGGAAGCAGTGCAGCCGGATTGAGAGCAGTAGGCTGCAGAAAGATGATTCTGGAGGGGTTTAGCAGTAGTCCCTGATAGTGGGTCGCTGAGCGTTGCTGATCCACCCATCTGGGGGTTGTTTTAGTATGCCTTCAATGGCGTGGGGGGCGGTGATATGCAACTCTTGCCCCAGTGTCAGTTTATCTGCATCCTTGACCATTAGGGCCACTGCTGCAATCATGCGGAGGCATGGGGGCCAGCCTGACGCCACGGGGTCTAGGTGTTTAGACAAGTAAGCCGCCGGCCGCGTCTAAGGTCCCAAGTGTTGTATCAGTAACCCCTTTGCCACTCCTTGTTTTTCATCTACGTACAGGAGAAAGGGTTTTGTAACGTCAGGCAACCCTAGGGCGGGGGCTGACAGCAGGGCGGTTTTAATAGTCTTGAAAGATGTCTCCATCCGCTCTGTCCAATTGAAAGGTGTGGTATTTTTTGTGGCTTCCTATAAGGGTTTAGCCAGTTCTGCATGATTTGGGATCCAGAGATGGCAGAACCCAGCGGACCCTAAAAATTCTCTTACCCTCCGAGGTGAGTCTGGGGTAGGGACTCTGAGTATCGTCTCCTTCTGTGCCTCTGACAGCCATCTCTGCCCTTCCCTTAATACATATCCTAGGTAGGTGACCTCTGGCTGGCATATCTGAGCCTTTTTGGCTGAGGCTCGGTACCCTAATCTTCCAAGGGTCTGCAATAGTTCTCGGGCGCCCATAAGGCAAGTCTGTTGATCTTTTGCTGCAATTAAGAGGTCATCTACATATTGTAACAAGGTGAGTTGGGGATGTTGTTTTCTGAACTCACCCAGATCCTCATGGAAATCCTCATCGAAGATGGTGGGAGAATTTTTAAAGCCCTATGGCAGCCGGGTCCAGGTCAGCTGGCTGTTGATTCCTTCTTCCGGGTCTGACCATTCAAAAGCAAAAAGGTCCTGGCTCTTGGGTGCCAGGGGAAGGCTGAAGAAAGTGTCCTTCAAATCCAAGACCGTGTACCAGTGATGGTCCGGTGGGATGGAGCTCAGGAGATTGTAAGGGTTTGGCACAGTGGGGTGAATATCTAATACCCGGTGGTTGACCTCTCGTAAATCCTGCACTGGCCGATAGTCACAAGAATTTGGTTTTGTGACAGGGAGCAGGGGGGTGTTCCAAGCCTACTGGCAGGGTCTCAAGATTTTCCTGGCTAGGAGCCTGCGAATATGGGGGGTGATCCCCTGTTGGGCCTCTAGGGTCATGCGGTATTGTCTGACCCGGACCGGGTCAGCCCCTGGCTTGAGTTCTATGTACACAGAAGGGCAGTGTCTGGCGAAGCCGGTTCCCCCTGTTTCGGCCCATGCCTCGGGGAATTCATCTAGCCATTTTTGAATGTCCACCGGGGGCGATGTAGGTTTCTGGTGCAACCGATATTCATCTTCTAATTGAACTGTCAGTACCTGAATCGGTCTGCCCAACTGGTCAAGTATTTTAGTTTCTCCCGGGAGGAAGTGAATCTGGGCCCCCATTTTGGTTAACAGGTCTCTTCCCAACAGTGGGAAGGGACATTCCGGAATGACCATGAAGAGTGGGATACCCGGCCCGCACCTAAGTCCACTGATCTTCGGTTAGTCCGTTGGTATTGTTTCATTCCAGTGGCCCCCTGCCCCCAAGAGGTCTTTCCGGCCAGCTTTCCCTGGGGCTTCAGCAAAACCGAATATTGAGCCCCCGTATCGACAAGGAAGTCAACTGGGGTCCCCTCCACTCTTAGGGTTACCCTGGGTTTGGGGAGGGGCACCGAACCCCGTCCCCCCTAATCGATCAGCTCTCCGACGGCCAGGATGGGGTCTTTTGTGGCCCCTTCTTTGTCTTTTTGGGACATTCTCTAGCCCAATGTCCCTCTTCTTTACAATAGGCACATTGGTTTTTTCCCAGTGTTGGTCGCGTACTGGGGCGGCTTTTACCTTCAGTGGCCAGCCGACGCAGCTGGCGTTCCCTTTTTTCCGAGTCAGAACTGTGGCAGCCAGCAGGATGCGCACCATTTTACGGGTATGGTGGTCGGCCACTTCGGCTTGCTTTTCTTTGGGGGTTTCGCGGGTGTTGTAGACCTTTTCTGCCACTGTTATTAGATCCTGGATACTCTTTTCGGCCAGGCGTTCTAATTTTTGGAGCTTCTTTCTAATGTCGGGAGCCGCCTGGTTGACAAAGTGCATCATTAAAGCAGCCTGGGTGCCTTCCTCTTCTGGGTCCATGGGGGTGTATTGTCTAAAGGCTTCCATTAGCCTTTCCAGGAAGGCTGCTGGACTTTTGGTGGGGCCCTGCTGAACATTTTGTACTCTAGCTAATTTAGTAGGTTTTCTTGCAGCGGCCTTAAGCCCCCCCAAGAGAGTCTGGCGGTAGACCCGGAGCCTCTCCTTACCTCGTGCCGTGTTGTAGTCCCAATCAGGTCGTGATAAAGGAAAAGAGAGGTTAATTTCATCTATATTAGTGGTGGGTTCCCCATTTATTCCTGGGACCCTTTTCCAGGCCTCATTCTGTATTCTCTCTATCTCTTCTGTGGTGAAGATGTTGTGCCCAAGTCACGAAATCTCCCAATGACCACCAGGGAGCCGGTATCCGATGCAAAAGCAAGAGAGTTTTTATTACCAAGCTTGAGCTGGGGCTCCCACCAGCACTGACGCAGCGGCTATAGGGAGGGAGCCCCGAGTTTTGGGTTACACTGCTTTTATAGGGAATATTCAGGTGAAAGGGTAACAAAAAGGGGTGTTCAGGCTGAAGGACTACTGATTGGTTACCCTCTTCTATAGGGTCGTGTGTGGATCTCTGACTGATTTTTTTTTCACTTACACAAGGAATCATTATTTCACAAAGGTAAATCATCACTTCCAAGGTAAATCACAAATGTAAATCATCACTTCCAAGGTAAATCACAAATGTAAATCATCACTTCCAAGGTAAATCACAAATGTAAATCATTACTTCCAAGGTAAATCACAAATGTAAATCATTACTTCCAAGGTAAATCACAGATCCTTGAACTTAAAGTCAGGCGGTTTATCTTAAGGGCTGATTGGCTCGTGCATAGCGGGGCAAGTTTAGGCGATATCCAAAGTCTAAGTCTGTTTGCCCGGTACCTTTGCAAAAATGGAATTATTTTACAAGATGGAATTCTTTCTGTAGCTCAGGCTCTACAAAGAGAATCTGGAGAAATTGTTGGCAGTCGTCCCAGGTGGGCTGATGAGTAAAAAGCACAGTCTCCAGAAGGTTAGTTAGATCTCTAGGGTTATCTGAAAACTTAGCATTTTGGGATCTCCAGTTATATAGGTCACTACTAGAAAAGGGCCAGTATTGATGAGGTTGGTTTCCACCTTCATCAGGGGGACCGGCCACTCGTAAGGGGAGGGCAATTGTCGAGTCTGCCGGTCCCTCCTGGGGTAGGGCTCGCCTGTGGCGAGTATTTTGTGTGGGTCCCCCACCCTATATTTCGCCCCTGGGTAACGGGATAACGGGGGCCGGTGGTGATTCGGGGAGTTGGTAAGGAGGAGGAAAGAGAAGTTCTTCTGTGCCTCCCTGCAAGATGGGATATGGTGGCACCATTAGTCCAGTTTCCTTGGGTTTCTTCAGTTTCTCTCCCACCCGTGTCACCAACACCTGAGTGGTAGAAAGTTCCTGTTGAGGCAAGAAAGATGTTACCCAAGGAGGGCGGTGCACTATGATATTTTCCCACACTATGATATAGGGGACTTGGTCAGGGTGTCCGATCCGCAGTCGGAAGATGATGTCTCGGACTTGGTGCACAGTTTCCATGTCAAACGTGCCTTCTGAAGGCCAGCCCACATGGAATGATGGCCATTCTGTGCTGCAAAAAGTAATGTTTATTTTTCTTAATTTCTACACTGAGGTCATGAGCGCGCATCTTGACCTCTTTAAAATGCTCAGTCATCAGAGATAGAGGAGTAGGGCTAGATTGACGTTGCCCCATCGTTCCTGGATCAGTCAGATGTTGGTAAATTAACACAAACAATACAGACAGCCACACAGACAGACAGAGAGACAGGAGAAATACATGTCCGGGAGTCCAGAGGCAAAACTGAAAGCAGGACAACAGCCTTTGGCTGTTCAGCAGGGGCGACCCGCTATCGTCTACAGAAAACAGGGGCACTCCGTCCCCTCCGAGGGGGTCGGGGACGTCTCCCAACGACCCCCGCCGGTGACCCGTCGGCACGTCCACCTGAGTCATATACCGGTCTCAGAAAATAGGCCATGTCAGAAATGAAAAGAAAAGCAGAAAAAAACTTACCAGTTACAGATAACTCTCCGGATCGGTCTTCCCGTGGAGCCGATGGGAGATCCCAGACGAGCCCCCAAATGTTATGCCCAAGTCGCGAAATCTCCCAATGACAACCAGGGAGCCGATATCCGATGCAAAAGCAAGAGAGTTTTTATTACCAAGCTCGAGCTGGGGCTCCCACTGTTACCGACGCAGTGCCTAAGGAGAGGAGCCCTGAGTTTTGGGTTACACTGCTATTATAGGGAATATTCAGGTAAAAGGGTAAAAGGGGGTGTTCAGGCTGAAGGACAACTAATTGGTTACCTTCTTCTATAGGGTTGTGTGTGGATTCCTGATTGGTTTTTACTTTCAAGGTAAATCACAAGTTCCTGAACGTAAAGTCAGGAGGTTTAATCTAAGGGCCGATTGGCTCGTGAGCAGTGGGGCAAGGTTGGGTAATATCCAAAGTCTAAGTCTGTTTGCCCGGAACCTTTACAAAATGGAGTTCTTTTACAAGATGGAGTAGCTTAGGCTCTCCAGGCGTAGGCCTAACTAGCAGAGCAGAAGTCTCTCTCTACCTGATCTAAGTTGGGGTTTTCCACATCTGAAACCAGCTTCTACCCTTGTAGTAACAGCAATTTAGTTAGCCCCTCTCAGAGATGAAATAGACAAGGGCCAAACCGGAGACCTAACAGGATGGTCATCTCTGGTCCCCGGAAACAGAAGGCAACATTTGGGGTGAGGGTTGCAGGGTTTGTGACCCTTTCTGATTGGTTGGTGGTGAGGCAACAGAGCTGTGCTCCAGGAATCTTGTGTTCAGTCTGAAGTTACCATCTTCCACCTGGGTGAGGGGCTCAAAGACATTGTTATGCATATTTCTTTGAGTAGGAACCAGGACTCTGTCTGGAGGCTGTACCAACCTTTGATTGTTTCTGTTTTTGTATCCCCTCCCTTTCCTGATTAGTAATTGTTTGAATCCACGATTTGGAATTCAGGGAAGGTCAAGGAGGCTGAACACAGTCTATATCCTACAGATAAGAAATGGAGAACACAGAACAGATCTGTACTCCAGAGCCCCACAGAGTCCTGCTCAGTTTTAATTTTAGGGAACTAGGCAGCTATGACTGTGATAACTTCCTGTCAAAATGGGGCATAGAACTGCCCCAGCTTGGAGTATAGACACTGAATTGGAAGTATTTCTGAGTTCCAAGTTCTAGATCTGAGTCTTGTATGACTAAAATCCTAATCCCTTGGTCTGCCATTTTGGTGTAACAAACCCAATTAGAAGTAGTTGGAGGAGTGATAACTGGAATTTAGTAGACAAAATAAGTCTCATTTCTTTTTAGAAGAATAGGCCTGAAACCCAGTCTGGACCTGGCACTTCAGGGAGACTTGTAGCCATGTAGCCAGTTGCCTAGTTTTATAAAAAGTAAGGTTACTAGCTCCCAGCAGACATTGTTTTGAAAATGGTGGCATCCAAGCCTGACACGACTCAGAAAACTCAAGTGTTTAGCAATACAAGGTCTAATCTGAAAGTACACCCATAGCATGACCTAGTTATTTCCCAGGATATCTGAACCATAGCTACTCTATTTTGACTTTTAATTGTAAACTGTTCCTTAATAGCCAAAGCAGATTTCACCATTAATGATGTCAGTGTTTCTCTAGGTATGAGAAAATTCAAGAATTGGGACTCATAAAATCTTCTCCTGAAAAGATCTAACTATCTGAAGGCCTGTTCTGCCAGTTTTTCCCAGAGCACAGAGTGCCTCATTCCTGATTTTCACCCTGAACTCCTTTCAGGGGCATTGAAAGTCGGCAGTTGCAGCGGCCATGATTTAATCTTTGTAGATGTAGATGGCGAATGTCAGTCTTCAGTTGGCAGAGCCCCTTTTTGCTCATAAACTTGACCATGATTTTGAAGGGGGCATTTCATGACCATTTTATCCCATGGTGCTAAGAATGTCCAATCTCAGGTTTGGCAAAGATTCTGTTGACAGGCCACTCAATGTGCTGTTACTGGACTAGGCCATAAAACAGTATCCAAAATTCTCTGGACCACCTATCCTACTAGCTTCTTGGTCCAGGAAAATATTCCCTCTTGTTGCTTCTTGCCATATCTAGAGTTACACTGTTACCATCATCGATTTCATATAGGACTATTCTATTAGAGGCCTCACACACATATTTGACAGTGTAAGAAACAGCAGTTTTGTAAAACAGGTGAAATACAAATAACATAGCCAGCAGTATTAGTAAAGTCACAAGTAAGACTTATGTTAAGAACTTCCATTAGATGTAGCCCAGTATATCTTCAGGTCTTCTGACTGAGTCTGCCCTGTAGAATCTTTATCTTCCAGGGAAATTATATATTGGCACCATCTATAAGGCACATAGCCCAGTTTTCTAGTGTACTAGACTGATTATCTTTAGTATAATTCAATTTTTTAAAATTTTTATTTATTTATTTCCAACACAGAGGAGACTTTAAACCTAAATTACTATAGCCTGATGTTATCTATATAAATCCATCCCATAATTGTGGGAGATTTTCCTCTCCTTTGTGGAAACTTTTCTTGTTCTGATTGAGCTTGGGTAATAGAAAAAAGCTCAAATTTATAGCCAGAGTCAGAGCAGGCATTATTAATTGGCCCGGTGAGGGGATCCTATCTAGTAATATCACAGTGACCTGAATATGACTATAATTTTTAAGTAAATTTTCTCAGGGCCAACCAGTTAGAGTCTGGTAGTAGAGAAATTTACCAAGGTAACCCAGAACTAGACACAGGTAATTGGCCACAAACCCAACAATTGGATTGATTTTTAAAACTAGCATAGAATCAGGCCTATGATAGAAAAGCATTTGACTTATATGCAAAGGTCTAAGAAGTCAAGAAAACATAAATGATGATACGAATCGGGTCCAGCATCTCGGGGAAGCTGTCTCCCTCTGTTGTCGTCATCGTCTTCTCATCCTGGTGTAGTGTAGTTTCTCCTGATAAAAAAAGTCCTTCCATCCATGTTGGAGACAGTCCCTTAAATTATATCTTTTTCCAGTCCTGGTTGCAGGTCATGAGGCATCTGATCTTCATCCAAAGATAGATTACTGAGATAAGCTTCAGAAACAAACTTAGGGTGTTCTTCAAGAATTCAATTAAGTTTTACATTAATATCACATAACACAGCAAAGAACTAAGAGATGAGTCTTACTAGATGCAGACCTCCATTAACAAACTGGTATTTAACATTTTGAAATATCTTTTTCTCCTTAAAGTTACCCTTATTTTTATTAAATATAACCAAAGTAAGGCTAGTTTGTTTGCAAAATAGGTCTGTTCTCACTAATTTTGGTCTGATGATTTTTGTAACCATAATTGATTATAGGCTTTTTATTTTGCTGAAACATTTATAGAGTCTCAGACTGAACTTTTAAAATAAAACAGGACTGAGAAACTCACACCAAAGTCTTATCACAGATTTTGCCTAACAAATCTAGGTGAATTCTTCCCTTTTTAAGGTCTCAAAAATTTCTTGAGATTTTTGTACCCATGAGATAACCTTCCTAACTCATTTGATAAACTTACTGGAAACCTAAGAACTTCCAATTTTGGGAGGAGTCAGATAGAAAATATAATTGTTTTGTTTATAATGTTTAATTTTACCAAAGTATTGTCATAATTAGTTTGAGAGGAAGATTTTCCCTACTCCCTGAAAACATAAGATTCAAACCCATAATTTTTCAGATAGAAACCATAAAAATTATAAGCATATTCGCTGGTTCATTCATTCCTTTTGTTAACTTCTGTGAAGTCATCAGGTTTTCCATTAAAATACCAGGACATATCAGAATGTTAAAAACTCCATATAATTTCTAGGATACCTGTATTAGTAATGTTACCATACAGTATAACATGAGCAGATTTATTACTCATTTGATAATCTTTTCCATGTAATTTAACCAACCAAATAAACACAGTTTAATATCTCTCTTTGGGATGTTCCAGGGGCCCTCTGAAGCACTCCAAAGTTAGCTAGAGATCAAAAGAACTTCAAAAGAGTTCTATTTAGGAATCTTTATCAAAAAGATCAATTAAAAGGGTTTAGAACATTTGGTCAGATTTTAAGTTACGCCAATCTGGAGAGACTATTTTAGACGGATATTTCTAAAGAAGAATTATTCTTAATAGAGTTTATATAAAAGCTCATATCTCATTTACATTTTTTAGAAGTTTTTTTCACTTGAGGTAATTTCCTTGTTGACAAACTTGTAACAGATATAATATTTAACTTATATTAAACCTAGGTACAATGAAAATATTCTACTTAACGTTAATTACTCTAAGACATGTCTATATTAGATAGGTCAACAAACAAACATTAATATCAGGTATTTAACATTGAATATTTCCCAGTTCACATGAATCTGGAATTTATTGTTTAATTTAGAATTACTTGATTTGTAAGCGCTTACCTTTTTTCAAGCCAAATAAATAGAGCTCATATACAAATTAACCTCAAAAATATTACCCAGAGACAGAGACATACCAAGACTTTTTTAGACAGACACCGTGCAAGAGCTAGCTAGCTTCAAGTCTTTTTTTCCTTTTAATTTCTACACTGAGGTCATGAGCGCGCATCTTGACCTCCTCAAAATTATCAGTAACCAAGGATAGAGATGTGGGGCTAGAATGGCATTGCCCCATCGTCCCTGGATCAGTCAGATGTTGGTAAATTAACACAGACAATACGAACAGCCACACAGACAGACAGAGAGACAGGAGAAATACACCTCTGGGAGTCCAGAGGCAAAACCGAAAGACGACGGCCTCCAGCCATTCAGCGGGAACAACCCGCTATCGTCTACAGAAAACAGGGGCACTCCGTCCCCCCACGCCGGGGTTGGGGATGTCTCCCAATGACCCCCACCGGTGACCCGTCAGCACATCCGCCTGAGTCATATACCGGTTTCAGAAAATAGGCCTTGTCAGAAATGAAAAGAAAGACAGAAAAATGCTTACCGGCTGCAGATGATTCTCCGGATCGGTCTTCCCGTGGAGCCAGTGGGAGATCCCGGAGGAGCCCCCAAATGTTATGCCCAAGTCGCGAAATCTCCCAATGACCACCAGGGAGCCAATATCCGATGCAAAAGCAAGAGGGTTTTTATTACCAAGCTTGAGCTGGGACTCCCACCGTTACCAATGCAGCGGCTATAGGGAGGAGCCCCGAGTTTTGGGTTACGTTGCTTATATAGGGAATATTCAGGTAAAGGGGGATTTTCAGGCTGAAGGACATCCGATTGTTACCTTCTTCTATAGGGTTGTGTGTGGATTCCTGATTGGTTTTTACTTTCAAGGTAAATCACAAGTTCCTGAACGTAAAGTCAGGAGGTTTAATCTGAGGGCCGATTGGCTCGTGGGCAGTGGGGCAAGGTTGGGTAGTATCCAAAGTCTAAGTCTTTTTGCCCGGAATTTTACAAAATGGAGTTCTTTTACAAGATGGAGTAGCTTAGGCTCTCCAGCTGCTTCACCTCCAGGCATCACACTCATGTTTCTGAGTGAAAAAGGACAAGATATAGAAAACAAACTTCTGGTCACCAAAGGTGAAAGCGGGAGAGGGATAAATTAGGAGCTTGAGATTAACAGATACACACTTTGTTGTTCAGTCACTCAGTCGTGTCCGACTCTTTGTGACCCCATGGACTGCAGCACACCAGGCCTCCCTGTCCTTCACCATCTCCTGGAGTTTGCTCAAACTCATGTCCATTGAGTCGGTGATACCATCCAACCAAATCGTCCTCTGTCATCCCCTTCTCCTGCATTCAATCTTTCCCAGCATCAGGGTCTTTTGTAATGAGTTGGGTCTTCCCATCAGGTGGCCAAAGCATTGGAGCTTCAGTTTCAGCATCAATCCTCTACCAGATAAAGAACAAGGTGCTACTGAGAGCACAGAGAACTACATTCAATATCTTGTAATAAATTATAATGGACAAGAATCTGAAAAAGCATATATATGTCTATATATGTATATGTATACACACAGACACAGACACACACACACACACACACTTGCATGCTCAGTTGCTTCAGCCGTGTCTGACTCTTTTTGACCTATGGACTATAGCTCACCAGGCTCCTCTGTCCATGGGCTTCTCCAGGCAAGAACACTGGAGTGGGTTGCTGTGCCCTCCTCCAGGGGATCTTCCTGATCCAGGAGCCAGGTTCTTTACCCACTGAGCCACCTGGGAAGCCATATATATATACACATACATATACGTTGTATCTCCTTGGTGATGGACAGGGAGGCCTGGCGTGTTGTGATTCATGGGGTTGCAAAGAGTCAGACACAACTGAGCGACTGAACTGAACTGACACATATACGTACACGTATATGTATAACTGAATCACTTTGCTGTATGCCAGAAAGTAACATAATATTATGAATCAACTATAGTCTACTTTAGAAAAAAGAAAGAGGAGGGGAAGAAGAAGCAGGAAGATGAGGAAGAAGAAAGAGAACAGAAGAAGGAACAAACGGAAAAAACCGAAGGGCAAAAGGGACATATTACTGTGTCTCTCCTAGAATTCTTCCTCACTGTAACTCTGTTCCCATCTCCTTGGCCCAAACTGGATCATATGAATGCCCTTAGTTATTGAAAAATCAGCAGTTTAAACTGAACAAGGACTTTCCTGGTGGTGCAGTGGATTAACAGTCTGTCTGCCAACGCAGGGGACATGGGTTTGATCCCTGGTCCAGGAGGATTCCATATGCTGTGGAGCAACTAGAGCCATGTACCACAACTCTACTGAGCCCGTGCTCTTGAAAGGTTGTTGCTGAATTAAAACGCCAGGATTTCTGGCCCCCGGAGGAGAAGAATTTAATTTGGGGCCAGAGACGAGGCTTGATCGCTCAGAGCTTTTGTGTAACAAAGTTTTATTAAAGTAGAAAGGAGATAGAGAAAGCTTTTGACATAGGCATCAGAAGGGGGCAGAAAGAGTACCCCCCTGCTAGTCTTTAGCTGGATGTTATATAGTCATCAGCAGTCAGTTAATGAAAGAAAGGAATGCCTCAAAACTTAGAATGGCACCAGGCCCCTCACCCATAAGATGTATTTTGGGATAATCCTGGCTCCAGATGGTTCATCTTGGGCCATAAAAGGATTAACTTGAATCTTGAAGAAGGGCAGAGCACCATATAAATAGTGTCATTTATATAGATTAGAGGAACAATATCGGAGTATAACATATTGGTTTATCAAGTAGGTTTTGAGCCAAAAGGCGGAACCGACTTGAAGACAGAGTTTGGGGTAAATGTATAGTATATTGGTATAGCTTAAGATAAAGATTTTCATAAGAAAAAGGCAATGGTTAACTTCAGGTGAAACCAGGTGTCATGGCAACACAGAATTTTAAGAGAAACCTCCTTTTAAATTTGTATAGAGAAGGAAAAAAAATATCGCTAGTCTGTTTATTCCTGCCGCTTAAGGGAGATAAAAATGTCTGACACTTGCAGGCTATTTTTTCCCTTTGGAGACCCCTGGCCTTCCTGCCTGTTACCCTCTCACTTTAGGGTCTGTGAGCCCCAATTACTGAGCCTGCGTGCTGCAACTACTGAGGCCTGCCCACCCAGAGTCTGTGCTCTGTAACAAGGGAAACCACCACAATAGGCTCGCACACCCCAACAAAGAGTGGCCCCACTCGCTACAACTAAAGAAAAGCCTGTGTAAAGCAGCAAAGATCCAATACAGCCAAAAATAATGAATAAAAAATAAACCAAACATGTTGCAACTGATTTAGGAAAAAGTTCTGATAGAAGGGAAAAGGAAGACATGGATAGAGGAGCCTGGCAGGCTATAGTCCAGGGTCACAAGGAGTTGGGCGCGACTGAAGCGACTCAGCAGCAGCAGCAGACCTGGTCTGCAAAGCCAGCGGTGTCTGCCATCCTCTGCAGTTTCTACTGCTCCATCCACAGTCAGTGAAGTCCTGCTTTTCAACCCCAATGTCATGTCAGGGTTACCTGTTCCTCCTCTCCTGACAGTCTGGCCTCCTCTCCTCTGCCTGCGGCCTCACCAGCACTAGCTTCCTTACCCGCTTCATCTTGGGATGAGAGAACAAAGGAAAGGCATCTCACAGGTGTGGTCTGGGCCCAGGGTACCAGTGCTCAGGGAACCAGTTCTGAAAGGTTGTTGCCTGGGAGAGAGATCACAGAAGAAAGTGTTCAAAATGCATCTGGAGAGGTGGGCGAGGGTAGGATCATGTAGGATCTTGTGAGGTGTAATTCACCTAAATTTATTCTAAGTGGGTCACCATGCAAGACAGTGGGGTGTGTAAATGGAGTAGGGTGGCTGGCTGATCTCAAGGAGTTCCCATTCTACCAGGGCCTCGTGCCTGTGTGTGCCGTCGTGTCTGATTCTTTGCGACCCCATGGACTATAGCCCGCCAGGCTCCTCTGTCTGGGAGATTTTCCAGCAAGAATACTGGAGTAGGTTGCCACGTCCTCCTCCAGGGGATCTTCCTGACCCAGGGATCAAACTGGCGTTTCCTTATTGGCAGGTGGCACACATGAAATTAAACACAGGAAAATTCAGATTACGGTATGTACACGCACAGATGCAGAGACAAGGCAGTTCATGGCAGCATGGACAAGACAGCTTTAATTTCAATAAGGTGATATTCGAATTTCACTTTGCATGGTAGATGCGATTCATGTAAGTAGAGAAGGGAGGGACAGGATGTCTTAAGCAGAGAAGATTATATGGACAAAAATTTAGGGGCAGGCAAGCTGTGAATGGCCCTGTTGGTCTGGGGAACAGCATTTGCCAGGATAGAGGTGACCAGAGCCATAAAATGGGGAGGCAGGGCAGAGAATGGGTCAGGAGATGAAGCAGAAAAGGTAGGTGGGTGTCGGGTGGTAAAGGCTGAATGCTGGATTTTAAGCAGCTGGATTTTGTAGAGAATCGGAGTCTAGGAAGGTTTGAATCACATCAGTGTTGTAGAAACTAACTTCCAAACAAGAGTTAGCATAAGGGTGGGGAGACTGAGGCGGAGGCACCAATGGGAGGCTGGCATCGTGGAGCCTGACCTAGAACAGAAGCAGTGGGGGGAGAGGCATAGGGATGGCGCACACTTTTCCAGATGAATAACAGTGTTGGAGCAGTGCCGTTTCCAAAGTCAAGGAAAAGCAGGGAAGGAGAGTCAGCCCGGGAGGTGGGGGGAGGGGGGAAGGGGGGGTCAGATGATGGATCCAGTGTGAGTACTGCTGAGCCCCTGGAGATAACTCCTCTGGGTTTCTGGAGTAAGGACCAGGCTGAGTGAGTGGGTCATCAGCCCCAGGTGGGCAGCAAAATCATGATTGTGGATTGGACTGTCCAGGAGCAGAGGACAAAGAGCCCAACACACAGCTGCTTGAGGGAGAAGCTGAAGAGCTGGGGAAAGATCAGGAAAGGAGGAAGGGAGCATGACCAAGGAGTGCTTTTGAAGTGAGCAGAACTCTTTCAGCAAGGAGTTAGGAAATTGTTCTGTCTTAGGATCTGGGGGCTTAGCACTTGGCTGAGGTCTGGGATAGCACGCCTTCAAATTCCTCCAAAGCAGAATGAGTACAAACGGACCCAGAGTAAACAACTGGTGGGCGGGCTCTGCTTGGGACCTGTAGTCTGCACCCCAGGATGAAACAGCACCCAAAGGGGCCTGCTAGGAAGGACAGGGGTCTCCTTGGATTGCTTCTGGTCTTGCTTCTTTAATTTTTCCGGCAGGCCCTCTGCCTCCTGTCCATGGCCACGTGACCTGGGTTGCTGACATGCTGAAGGTCTGTGTCTGCCCCAGTACAAGGCAACTGGGGGCAAGTGCTATCCACATGGGGTCTTAGCTGCACTATTGCAAGGTATTTCGCTCAGCTTTAAAGCACAGATGAGTTCGTAAGCTTGAAACAGGTACACTGGCCTTCCAAACCTTAAGTCTTGGCATGGCTCTTATTCTGGAGGGGTGGGGGTGGGGAGGATTTTAGAAACAGTTTCTGTCCCTCCTCGTCCTACTGTTGCTGTGGCCGGGCAACCCCCCCCACCCCACCCCCGACCACCACCCCCCACCCCCGCCCCAGCTCTCTTTCCTTGTTCCCTGGCCTCTGGAGATGCAGGGCTCCCTTCATTGGGGTGTAGGCCCATTTCCCAGCTTCACATGAGCCCTGCTCTCCTAACAGTTCCTCACCTTTGACTGTGGGATCCCCGACACTGCAGAGTCTGCCACTCCCCAATTCTTGCTTGCAACAGCTCTCTTAAGGCCCTTCAGAGGCTTCCCATCTTCCTGAGAATAAGATTTGGATCCACCCAGGAACCACCAGGCCTGCCTGGACTGGCGTCTTCATCCTTCTCCAGCCTGTCTCTTCTGTTCAGAGCCACGGTGGCTGCTTTCATGCCTGCGCCTTCTGCCTCAGGGCCTCTGCACATGTGGCTTCTGTTCCGAGTCAGAATCATCATTGCCCAACCCCTCCTGTCACTCCAACTCTTGGCTCCTTCACCTCCTCTCCATAACACCTCCTGACCCTTCAGCTTGCTTCTCAAATGCTTCCTCCTCAGGGCTCAAAACCATTTTAATGACACATTTATCTATGGGATTATTTGATAAATCTCTACCTCACCCAGCCGTTCTCGTGTGTATTAGTCTCTCACTTGTGTCTGACTTTTTGTGACCCCATGGATTGTAGCCTGCCAGGCTCTTCTGTCCATGGAATTCTCCAGGCGAGAAGACTAGAGTGGGTAGCCATTGCCTTCTACAGGGGATCTCCCTGACCCAGGAATCGAACCCAGGGCTCCTACATTGCAGGCAGATTCTTTACCGGCTGAGCCACCAGAGAACTCCCATTGACTCCAAGGGACCATGACTGTTCTTTCACTGTGCAGCCTGGAGCTTGGCCCGGGGCTCAGTGCCCAGTAGCTCCTCATACCATAAATGTGTGGAAAGAATGAGGCAGCTGGTGACCTTTCTCACTGACGTCCGCATGTGTCGTAGGGGCTAGATGCGTTTCTTCCTCCCCTGCTTGTGTGTGACTCCATAGCTGTGTCACCCCTAACTCCCTCAGCTGTGGCCCTGGACAGACCGGGGACAAGCACATTTTCAGCCCTTCCACTCATGATGCAGCTCCTACTGTCCCCCTGTGGCTCTTTGCTGCCCTGAGGCACCTGAGTAATTTGGCCAAACACGGCATTCTCTGGTAAGAAAAGGGCAGGTACTAACAGGCGGCATGGCTTTGGAGTTCTGCTCCCCCGGCCGGTGCTTTGCCAGACAGACTTGCAGAGCCGGGGTCTGACGTGGTCTCATCAGGAGAAACTCTGAAAAACAACACAGAGAGGTGGCAGGTGGTAGCACTCAAGTGCGGCTGCGAAGGACACGGGCCTTGTGAGCTATGTGGCTTCATCTCTCAGAGCAGAGCAAAGAGAACAGGGAGAAGGGCAGTTGGAACCAAGTGCTCGTGTGCAGAGGAAAAGGTTTGCCCCTGCAAATCCGTGTAAAGTCACACGGATCTGAGAGATCTGAGCCAGGTTTTGATGAAAGAGCTTTGATTTTCACAGGCAACCAAGGAACTCGGGACTGGGCCAGAGTGAGGTGTCCACTCTGTCCACGGTCTGGTGCTCATGGAGGTTGTCTTGTCCTCTCGGGCGTCCCCCACTCTTTCTCAGTAGCCACTCATGGCTTCGGCATCTGGGCAAAGCCTTCTGGAACCCATGTTTATTTCCTGCCTTGGGGTTTTGAGACTGGAGCATTTCTCAAGATTATTTAGTCACAGAGGGTCCATCTGGAAGGGGGTTCTGGATTATCGAGTCCCTCTCCTTCATGTCACAAATGAGAAAACTGAGGGCCAGGGCTGGGAGTGTTGAGGTTAGGCTGGCAGTACCCATGGTTCTAGGGCACAGGGTCTGTGAGGAAGTCCCTGTGGCTCCTCTCAGGCTTGGACAGCTTCTCCCAGGAATTCCCGGCTCCATCCTGCCCGGTCCCCCTCCAGGCTCTTCTGGGCAGCTTCATGGCCGCCAGCGTGGCTTCCTGGCTACCCACCGAGTGGCCAGCCCTTGCTGTATCCGTGGTTTCTGCCAGTGCCTGGCCTGGAGCCCTTCCTACAGGCCCTGCTCCTCAGAGCAGCTGCCTGCTCGCTGAGCGCCCACTCTGTTCCCGGGCTCAGCTCCGGGGGTCAGTGTTCTCACCGCCATTTCACGAGGAAGGAAACTGAGGCTCCAGAGCGCCCTTCAGTGCTGTGCTCAAGGGGGCATCACGGGCGGAGTGGCGAAGCTAGGAGTTAAATCTCACTAAGGTTTGTCGTTCTTGAATTTGGACCTGAGAAGTGGACTGGGGAGGGGGGCAGTACTGTGACCCTGCAGGGGCAGGACGAGGCGCCCCAATGAGGAGGATCTGGGCTGCAAAGCTGTGGTTCTGGCGAGCCCCCGCCTCCAGCAGCCCACCGGGCTCTCGCTGAAAATGACAACTCCAGCCAGAACCGGCGCGCCTACGACACAGCCATTCATGCTTTACGTGCGCATTCCCCTTAATTGCCAAGCCTCCCAGTTACCGTGGGTTGCAATGTCTGGTGCTGGGTTATTTTCTCATATTTTTCCGTCCCCCTCCCCGCTCCCCCCGCCCCCCGTCCCCCGCCGAGTTTACTATTTCGGAGAGACACTAGCTCTGCCTTCTTGTTTGTCTTGCTCCCTCCCCACCCTCAGCCAAGGGAAACCAAAAAGCAACAGCTGGCGGCGGATGCGCGCGCCCTGGCCCGTCTCCGCGGCGGCGGTCTCCTGTTGCTTCTCCAAGCGGCCTGCCCCTTGAATCCCGCCCGCACCCAGAAGCAGCGGCGGCGCGCTCGAGGGGCGGGCAGCCGGGCGAGGAGAAGGGGGTCCGCGCGCCGACGCTACCCGGAGGCCGGCAGACGGTGACACCGCGGTCCCCGGAGCCCAGCCCCGGCCGAGCCCCCGCCCACCACTCCCCACCCCTGCCGGACGCGCAGCTCCAGCCCGCCCCCACCCTTCCCAGCAGGGGAGGCGGGAAAAGCAGCGAAAGCCTCGCCCACCGCCCTCCTCCAGCTTCGCCACTCCCAGGCTCCTCCGGACTCCACTCATCCTTCTGGGATTATCTCGGAGGGGACGCGCCGCGCAGGTAAGCTGCTGCAGAGGTGGCGAAGTTGGGTTCCTCTGACGAGGAGGGAGAGGGGCTGGGGTGGGGACCGATCGCGCGGCGCCAGGATGCTGCCCGGGCAGGTTTGTTTCGATGGGTGTGAGCGGTTCTCGCCAGGCACGCCGCTAGGGCAGCGGAGAGCGGGTAGGAGATGGAAACCCCAAGGGGAGGTGGGCGTCGGAAGAGAAGAGGGGCGGCCGACGGGGGAGACAGGCCGTGGCGGTGGGGGTGAAGCTGTTCGGACAAGGCGTTTGCTGCTGCTTGGAGCTTGGGGCTGTGGTTTTCGGAGAAGGGGAAAGGGCTGCTCTCCTCGTACCAGGGCGGGGTAGTTTTCCCTTTGTTACTTGGAAGCTGTGGACACTTGAGTGTGCAGTTGTGAAGACGAGGGGAGGTGGCTGGCCATGAGCGTGCACACATGAGCCATGCAAAATGGGACTTGCTGATTTGGCGCTTGGAGGACGGGGGAGCTGGGGCTGGGCAGTGGGCACCGGGAGGAGGGGCAGGTAAGAAAAAGGGCTGGCGTTCCAGGGCACGGGGTTCAAGAGAGTGTATCAGTGTTCCTCTCCTCTTGTCTAACCCGTCCTGGCTTCTTCCGAGGGCGGGGGGTGCCTGGTCCCCTCGCCCCATTCCCTC
The DNA here is from genome assembly GCF_001704415.2 of Capra hircus. NCBI lineage: Eukaryota > Metazoa > Chordata > Mammalia > Artiodactyla > Bovidae > Capra > Capra hircus. The sequence continues at coordinate 53,815,462 of NC_030822.1, forward strand.
CTTTCCTGGTATCCTGCCCTCTTTCCCCAGCAGGGCTGGCCTTGGCACAGCCTTCCCCATTGTGTCTCTTGGGCTTCCTTGCCGAGTTGGAAGGGGCTCCTGGCACTTGCTTCTGGGCCCTTACAAGTGGTGGCTGGTAGAGGAAGCACCCGAGGGTGGGAGCAGGGAGCAGGGAGCAGGCGTCCTGGAGAATGGGCCTGGCCAGGCCCCCGCTGCCCACATCCAGCCTCAGGGGTTGTGGCTTCCAGGGCTTCTCCCTGCCAGTGTGGCCTCTGTCTCCGCTTCCTTTGTCTTCTTGGCATCGTGCGCTCTGCCTAGGCCCAGATTTCCAGGTTTGGAGAAGGATCAGTGGGCAGCCCATGTCTTCGGTGGAAGGGCCCCCACTCTGGGGTCCCAGTAGCCTCATCCTGTGTATGTGCTGATGTCTATATCTGTTTCTGCTTTGGCCTCTTTCACGTGACCTGCCCAGTAGTTGCCATGGAAACCCCTTTTCAATTCTCAGCCTCCCTCCTTTTCTGCCCATTCCTCACCTCCATATCTCCTCCCCTCCCCCCAACATGGTTGCCTAGATACTGATTACCCCTGACTTCTCTGGGTAGGAGACCCTGAAATGTTAGCTCCCACCTCACACTGATGTCACCCCTAGCCACTCCAGCTCCCCCAACACACAGTACACATCACAAACACACCCCAAACATGCACACTCACCACACCACCCACACAGACACGCACCTACTTGCCACACACACTGCATAAACACACAGCACACACATATATCACATGTACACCATGTACACACCAAATACACCATGCATGTACCAAACCACAGCACACAACCCACAAGGCTAGGGAGCCCCTCTCCTGCGTGCTAGATGCAAGAGGCTGGGCATGGGCCAGAATTTAAATCTCTCCCCACTGCTTCCTACCTGCCTTGACCCTAAGAAAGCCTGAGGCTCCTAGCCCCTCTTAGGAATCTCAGTTCTGCCCCTGAGCCTTCCTGCCTAACACAGGATCAGGCAGCTCCAAGACATGCTGAGGCTCTGAACCTCCGCAAAGGAAGGAGGAAAGGTGTGACTGTGTTAGGAGAGCAGGGGAGGGCAGGGAGAGGAGACAAAGCCTTGAGGAGGGTTGGGAGGAGGAGGAGCCAGCAAAAGAGGAGCCAGGTGTATTTAGAAAGTATCGTAGGGTGATGATGGGTGGGGAAGGAGTGTCCAGGCTGCCCTCTATCCCCCAGGGACACTTCCCTGCTTTCTCCTTGGCTCCTCCAAGCACATCTGTGTGTCTCGAACAGGAAGGCAGTTTGCCAAGGGCTCCTGGATTGCTAGAGCTTTCCCAAGACCTGTAGCTTCTCTCCGGGTCTGGTGATAGACTCTAGAGGCCAGCGTCTCCTTTCTGGCCAACTTGTGATCTTTGGACTGACTTGGGCCCCACTTCATTCAACTATTCAGTGAATTGCTTTAAGTACCTACTTAAAGGATCACTTTAAGTACCTACCAGGATCACGAGGAAGACAGAGTCCCTGACCTCAGAATCCTAGATTTCTCAGAGCGGGAAGGGGGGCATCCAATCGGGACATCATGCAAATGGGAAAACTGAGGCTCGGAGGTCACACACTCCACTGTGGCTGAGGCCTCTGACTCTTCAGCCAGGATTTGTGACCTGCCCGCCCCGCCCCCCCAACACACACACTTCCTGTCGCACATCACTTGCTTCATTTGCCTGTTTTCCTTTGCTGCCAGCAATCCTCTGGGGACTACCATGTCCCTTTCAAAGCATGGGTGCTCTAGTGGATGGGGAGCCTGCTTCCTTCTGTTTTCTTGGAGAATGTGGCCAGGAGAAGAGGGAGCAGAGGCAGTTCCCTAGATCCTGGAAACTCCCCACAGCCATAGGGAAGCCAGAACATCGGATCCTGGATCCCGTAAGCAGAGCCTGGCCCCTGGCCCCGTTGGGCCTTGCTGGCAGCCATCTGGATGGCAAACTGTGCCAGGCAGCCCCCAGGACTCATTGTCTAACAAATCATCCACCAGCTTCTGCCTGAGCACCTGAGGATGCAGACTAGTCATGAGAGGCCCCGCCCCTGCCTGCAGCATAAAAGAGGAGAGCCCAGGGGTGCAGACCCAGGGGGTAGTCCTGGCTGTGCTCCAAGGGGGAGGGCATTCATATCACAGATAGCCCTTTTAGATGCAAACTGGGTTTCTGGTGATAGTCAGGAATGGCTTAGACTGATCTCCAGCAACTGAAGCCTCCACAATTTTACTATCTTTTAGTTTTTGGCCACACCACGCAGCATGCTAGATCTCAGTTCCCTGACCACAGATTGAACCCAAAAACCTCCATGATTTTAGGCCTCTGTTTTCTCATCTGCCATAGAGGGGTCAGATTTCATGATTTCTAAGGCATTTGTTTTCCTCCCAGTTTTTGTAGACTGTACCGTCTTGAAAAAGATCCCTTTTCTCTCCAGGTGCCTAACTGTGCTTATAATTCTATAACACAGGGTTGTAGCTGAGCGGAGCAGGGAAGGGGCTGGCCTCTGGTCACCCCGAGAAGGCTCCCCTTTCACCCTGTGAGACAGGAGATGCTCAAGAATCCGAGACTGAGTTCTTATCTCCCAGGCTGCAGCCCCTGACCCTCCTGGACACCATGTCCACTTGGTCCATTTTGCTAGGATAATAACCAGGGCCTGGTGGAGTCTTGGGAGATGTTGTCTCTGAAGGGATGAGGCCAGGTTCATTTGAGTCTATGAATCCTCTGGATAGAGAGCCTCAGGGCAATGGAGAGCGTGACAGGAGGCACTGGTCAGGGCTGTCTGTCTCTGATGAGAAGCAGAATATCTCTGGCTGAAACAAAACCTTGGATCCAATTTGGCAGCATCTTCTCTGCCCTGGAATGGGAAGGGGGAGGGGAGACTCTGACCTGGGAAAGTATGAAGTTAGCCTGGAGCCCACACAGGGACACACTTGTTACAAAGATGCACGGGGGAGCGGGAGGCTCAGGAGGGGCGCTGGGGCCCAGGGGACGAGGCTGGGGCCGTGGGAATGTGGCTGCTGCAGCTCAGAAGCTCTGATTTGGGGCCAGGGATGAGGGAGGATCTAGTTAGAATGACAGTGACCCTCATGTGGCTGGAGGGCAAAGCCAGTCCTCGGGAGGGGACCAGAAGCAAGGTCTTAACGTCATACGTACATCCCTTTAACAGTTGTTAACTGAGTCCCTTCCCTATGCCAGGTCCTGTGGGCTTTCCAGGACCCAGAGCCCTCTGAGATGATGGTTTCATTTCTCTGAGCGCTCCTTCCTGGTCCCTCCCTTTCTCCCCGGCTGACCTTACCCCACCTGCCACCCAGAAGGACCCCCCCCCCACCTCCATCTTCAACAAGCAGGGCCCCCGCACTCGCTCATGTGTGGCTCACACTTGCACTCTCTCTCCCCTTCTCACTTATACATAATATCCATACCTGACACACAGGCGTGAGCTCACAGGTTCCCTGCACTCTCTCACCTCGCCCAGCTGCAGTCTCTCACCCAGACCATGGTGATGGGCTCTCTCTCCTTCCACTTTCTCAGCCCTCTTGCTTTTAATTACCACTGATCCTGTGGGCCAGTATTCCAACCTCTCCGTGCCTGTTAGTGGGGACAGGTGCCTGGCTGTGGCCCTCGAAGCTCTCTGGGTCCTGGCCGCAGCTATCGCACCAGGCACCTTCTCCATGTGATCATCCTGAGCCTTGGACTTCCTACCCTCTGCCTCTGCTCAGGCCCTAGCAGGAATGAACCCTTACTTCGGCCTGCAGAGCAGGGGATGGTCGCCTTTGGAGATGCACAGACTTGGGGTCTAATCTGGTTGCTGATGCTTCCTAGCTTGCTTAACTCTTCTAAGCCTCAGTTTCCTTATCTGTCAAATGGGCATGAGGATTGAGCAGGGCTAAGTTATGTCAACTGCTTCTTTGTGCCTAGCATATAGAACACACTTGCTAGATATTAACTGCTATAATAATAGTAATGACACATCGTTATTAGTATTAGAATTTCTTTCAATTTTTTAGGACTTCTTGGGTGGTGCTAGTGGTAAAGAACCCATCTGCCAGTGCAGGAGACATAAGAGATGAGGATTCAATGCCTGGGTCAGGAATATCCCCCTGAGAAGGGAATGGCTACCCACTCCAGTATTCTTGCCTGGAGAACCCAATGGACAGAGGAGCCTGGTGGGGCTACAGTAGTCCATAGGGTCTCAGAGGCGTGGACACAACTGAAGCGACTTAGCACTCATTATTGTTACAGTGTCCTTTGAGGCCCCTCTCCAGTGCTCACTCTTTAAGATAGCTTTTCCTATTTCTTAGAGAAGGAAATGGCAACCCACTGCAGTAGTCTTGTCTGGAAAATTCCGTGGACAGAGAAGCCTGGTGGGGCTACAATCCATGCGATTGCAAAGAGTCTGCACGTTTCTTAGTAAACAGACAAACTTTCCTCTTTCTGGTACCCCTGAAATGCTCTGTTGCTTCTTCCCTTAAAGGCTACTCCCACTGGGCCTGCACTTAGCTACTTATGTCCATGCCTGCTCCCCACACCCTCTCCTGCTTCTTCAAAGGCAAGGTCTGTTTTTTCCCCACATGGCAGGGGGGTGGGCATGGTGTCAGACATGGAGCAAGCCCAGTGAGCATCTGTGAATTGAACATATGTGGGAAAAAGTCCTCACGCACCAGGGCATGTTGAAAGCCCACTTGCCCCTCCAGGCTGTCTCCCGCCTGTCACTCACCCCGCAGGTGCGCACCACACACACCTAAAGAGTACATTCCTTTCTGCCCATGGGTCATCTCAGTTTGTCCTGTTCCTTTGGTAGAGTTTGAAAACTAGGAATTTGACCTCATTGGAGGTCTGGGGGCGGGGGGGGGGGCCGGGGGGGGGCGGTGCTTCCCAGGTGGCGCTAGTGGTGAAGAATCCTCTTACCAATTCGGGAGATGCAAGAGATGCAGGTTTGATCCCTGGGTTGGGAAGATCTCCTGGAGGAGGCTATGGCAACCCACTCCAGTGTTTTTGCCTGGAAAATTCCGTGTGCAGAGGAGCCTGGCTGGCTACCGTCCATTGGCCCGTGAAGAGTTGGACACAACTGAGTGAATGAGCACAGCTCAGGAGGTCTGGGAAGTGCTTAAGGACTGAAGGCAATGGAGGGAAGCTGATTCATCATAGTGTTTTGGTGACTGGTATTTGATGGAGACCTGGAGAGTGGGCGGGAGGAAATGGGGGGAGGGGAGCACTGAAAAAGTCTAAAAATTCCTTTAAAATTCCACACAGATCCTTGAGTTGTTTTGAGCTTAGGTTGGATTTGACTTAAAAGGATAATGGTGCTGAACGTCTGATCCTTCAGTCATCAGCGTTAACTGAGCAGCCTCTCTGCAAAGTGTTGGCGATTCAGAGAATGCCTAGAAGGTGCCTTCCTTCTACAGAGCTCATAGTCTGATGGAGGGCACCTGGAAAGAGGCGTGGGCCTTGGCTCTGTGGGGACTGGGGCAATGAGGCATGTAACAGGAAGGAGGAGACAGTACGTTTCCTGAAGCTGAGACAAACAAGGTCAGGTAAACCTCCACGCCGGCAAGTGACCAGGTTCGGCAGGTTTCCAAGTATATGGGCCCACAGGTCAGGGGTCATCCCATGTCATTTCCACCACCAGGCAAGTCAGTGTGAGCACAGACAAAGTGCCCTGTGGGCTCGACTGCCCACCCAGAGCTGTGCTCTCAAGGCAGTGGGCTGTTGGGCAGAGAGAGTGGAAGGGCCAGTCAGGCGGCCTTGTCCTGTGGTCTGCCTGTGGGCAGGGTCTCATGCGCCTGGCCCCTGGGCCTCTGGGCCTGGCAGCTGCTCTGTTTCTGTTTCTGCTGCTGGGACTGTTTGTCTGGCCTCTCTTGAATGGTCCTTTGTCAGCAGGCGTGGGGAGGTGATCCCATGGCTGGCCTGACTCACTCGCTCATGCCCCCCCGGCCTGCCAGGGCCCTGGCCTGGGGCTTCTGTGCACCGCGGCCCATCATCCTGACTCCCTGGAACTGGACTGAGGTCCCCTCGGGGGCAGGGGCGTGGGCCCCCGGGCTGGCCAGTGGCAGTAAGTCCCGCTCCCTGACTCACTCTGGACAGCTCGCGTCCTGGGCCTGTGGCGGGGTCGGCCGCACAATGCTGCCCCGTGTGCCCGCCTCTGGGGGCTGTCAGAGGAAGCCACGGGGTGACGGCTGGCCTGGCGCTGCCAAGACTGTCATATTCGGCGGTGACGGGGGGCCGGGGGTAGCAGCAAGGCCCTGAGACCCTGCTGGTGGGCCAGCTTGGGGTCTTTCCGAGGAAGTCTTTTTAGAAACCAGGCCTGTGGCTGTGATTTGTGAGTCCAGTGAGTCAATTCTAAGAGAGGGCTTTATTTCTTTTCGTGATCGGCTCTTTTCCTTTTCCGCAGAAGTAATTCCACATTAAAGATAAAGGTGCCTCCTTGTTCAAACAGTTCTCTGTGCTTGATAAAGGGGTTCTGTCCCTCCCGCTCCCCCTGCGCAACTGGGCTGAATTGGACCTGGGCTTGAGGACTGGGAAGGGCTCTGCATCGTGGGGGCCAGTAGGCCCACCTCGCAGCCTCCCTGCTGTTGGACGGTGCCCTCCTCCATGACGGAAGGATGGTGGGGCAGACCCAGAGGTGGGGCTCCTCAAGGAGACCCTGTCAGGCCTGAGGGGCCTGGGAGGAAGGGGCCACCCTGGTGGGCGTCAGCTGCGGCGATCTGGGCAGTCAGCGGTCCAGCCGCCTCAGGGCAGTGCCGGAATTCAGTGAAGTGACTGCAGCCACTTTGAGCCCCTCAGCCTATTAGAATATCACCACTCTCTGCTCTCTCCTCAGTCCCAGGCTTTGACTTCTCTATGCTCTTCAGCCCTTCTCTGGAATTTTGCAGATAGGCTATTAAACAGAATACGTGATGTTTAATGCTTGTTTGATGAGCATTTAACATGCAAATCAAGGGAAGACGTTACATTTTCCTCTGAAGCCCACAGATCCATCCGTGACCTCTAGTTGGACCCAAAGCACTTGTTTTAAAAGACAGCTTTAAAAGCCGTTGCTGTGTTTTTGGCTTTGTGGTTCTGAACCATAGAAGCCCAGCCCCTATCACAGAAGCATCGGACACCACCAGCAGGGCATAGGGCTCCACGCTGCTTGCCAGGAAGGTGACCAGATGTGGGCTTGATGGGGGTTGGGGAGCTGTTTTGTTTTTTTAACGGAATTAAAAATTTATTGTTTTTCATAGACTTTTTAAAGAAAAATTATAGATTTATAGAAAAACTGAACAGCTAGTACAGAGAGTTTCAACACAAGCTGCCTGCAGTTTTCCTGATTACTGTCTTACCTTAGTGTGGTATATTTGTTACAATTGATGAAATAATGTTGATATGTTATTATTGGCTAAAGACCATCTTTATTCAGGTTTCTTTAGTTTTCCCTCTAATGTCCTTTTTCTATTCCAGAATCCCATCCAGATAGCCACATTCCATTTAGTTGTTATGTCTGCTCAGGCTCTTCTTGGCTGTGACATTTTCTTAGACTTGCCTTGTTTTTGATGACCTTGAGAGTTTTGAGGAGGACTGGTCAGATATATTGTAGATATACCCTTCAGTGGGGTTTTATCTGATGTTTTTCTTGGCTTACGGGTTTGGTGGAGGAAGATCACAGAGGTTAAGTGTGATTTTCATCACACCAAATCAAGGGTGTGTACCGTCAGCATGATTTATCCCTGTTGATACTGACAGGGAGGGCTAGGCTTCCAGTCCCTTTCAGCACCCCCACTTCTGCACAGTCCCAAAGCCTGGTGATAGGAGCGGTGCTCTTTCCCCTCCTCAAGACAAACATCAGTCTGTCAACCAGCACTTGGTGGCTGTCTGCACCACCCCAGCTCTTACAAGTCATGGAGTAACAGAGACCTTCCAGCCAGGAGAACCTTGTTAAAAAGGGAGCGTAAACCAGAATGTGTTGTGTGGCAAGTCAGTGCTAATGACAGATCACTGGTGCTCTTTGAGTCTGGAGAAAGGAGCCTGCAATTCAGTCCATGGGCTGGAGTGGCAGTTGGACAAAGACAGCGTTTCTCAGTCTTGGCTGCACATTAGAATGAGTGTGTGTGTTGTGTGCTCAGTTGCTTCAGTCGTGTCCGACTCCTTGTGATCCTATGGACTGTTGCCTGCCAGGCTCCTCAGTCCATGGGATTCTCCAGGCAAGAATACTGGAGTGGGGAGACATGCCCTCCTACGGGGGATCTTCCCGATGCAGGGACCAAACCCAAGTCTCCTGCATTGCAGGTGGATTCTTTACTGCTGAGCCTAGAATGAGTGAGGGATTCTAAAAATGACTGATGCCTTGGTCACACCCCCAGAGATCAGAATTTGGTGGGACTTAGTTGATCCCCATTATTATTATTATTACTTTGCAAAAGCTCTACATGTGATCCTAAGATGCAGAATTGAGAACTGGACTACACAGGGAAGGGAAGGCTGTGCTCAGTGGAGGGAAGAGAATACTCAGTGGCTTGGAGCTCGATACAGTGTGGTGGGGGATGGGAGTAGATCATCTTAGCTGAAAGTACTGGGAGGAAATACTAGAAGGGTAGAAAAGAGACAGAGGTATTTCTATGCCAGGCTAAAAAGTTCTGATTTTTTAAAAAGTAATTAGGGTATGGAAACACCATGAGTCCACTTGCATTTGATAGAGAAGTGATCAGCATACACATTCGGTGTATTAAAGCATACAGTCCAATTAATGTCCAAGACAGATTCTAGGGAGAGGGTGGAAGATAGGTGCAGCCACTACAGTGCTGGGCTTCCCAGGTGGCGCTAGTGGTAAAGAATCCTTCTGCCAGTGGAAGAGACCTAAGAGACGTGTGTTCGAAACCTGGGTCAGGAAGATCCCTTGGAGGAGGGCGTGGCAACCGACTCCAGTATTCTTGCCTGGAGAATCCCATGGACAGAGGATCCTGGCGGGCTACAGTCCATGGGGTCACAAAGAGTCGGACGTGACTGAAGTAACTGAGCACGCAGGCACCACCGTATTATGCAAGGTACCACAACAGCCCAGGGGAGCAGTGATGAGGGTCTGAACTACAGCCAGCAGTGGAAGAGAAACTTACAGAGATCCTGCAAGAGTAAGCATGGCTAGGACTTTGCCAGATAGGCAGAGGTGTTCTGGGACAGATAGGACGTGGTGTTCTGGAGGCAGGGAGCAAACCCTGTGAGCTCAGTGAGACTGTAAGCTCCATAAGGCAGGGACTCTGTTGCTGCAGCTCCCCCAGTGATGACTGAGGTCCTTGGCAACAGGAGGCCATCAGTACCTGTTGTTAATTTGGTTCCTGGAAGAATAATGTTACCATTCTTTCCAAAATTACTCCTCGTTCCAAAATTAATCTCCTCTTCTCTACCAATTTCTCCACCTAAATACAGGCAGATCTCAGCTGTTTGGAAATCAATCTAATTCAATAACGTGGGCCGAGATGTAAATAACTGTTAGGACTGGAAGTATTTACCTTTCAAACAAAACGTTTGGTGGAATTAAGAACTCTCTCCTTGGGAGAATGTTGCGGGTGTGGATATATTTTTGAGTAGGGATTGTCTTTATTTCAGTTCTACACCTTAATCTCATTTTGAGCCAGACCAGGAAAAAATGGGAGGGGGGGTCTGCAGCTTGGCAGCCTGCTCTGAAAGGCTGTCAGTTGCTGGGCTGGTAGTTCTGTTGGCACGCCCTGTGAGCCTGGTTCCAGTGGCCGGGACCTCCTACAACCCGTCTGGGATACTGTCTTGCTTCCTGCATAGATGCAGATGTTCTGCTGGGCAGAGAGCAGCAGGGTGCCCAGCAGGTACTGTGGGGAGGCTTGGGAGGGAGAGAAGACAGCCCGAGCTGGTGTGAAGCTCAGCTGAGAGTGAGTGACAGGAAGACCTGTGAACAGCTGGGGTCCAGCGATGGCTGACGGATGAGCCAGCCCTCCTGCCTCCGAAGGGGCTCCGGGGTCCCAGCCTTCACATCAGTCATAATGGACAGAACAGAGCTGGGGAGGAAACTGTGAAAGGGAAAGAAAATGACATCATCGGTGTCAACGTTAAAGCTGTTGAATTTTATCTGGGTTATTCTCTCGTCCTGTTTTTTCTCCCCTGGACTGGGTCAGAACACTTCCATCCAACGAGCCCTGCTTGGTCTCAAGTCAAGGTCAGCATTTTTATTTCCCTCAGTGCCCATGCATTGCTGCACTTGCCAGGGGAGGCAGCAAGGAAGAGTGGAAAAAGCCTAGCATGTGGCATCCACAGAATTAGGGGCCGATGCCAGCTGTGCCATCGTTAGCTGTGGGGCCTTGGACAAGTAACGTAACTCTGAGCCTCACCTTCTCGAATCTGTAAAATGGTGCTGATATCCAGCATCTCCCGCAGCTGCGATGTTTCTTTGAGCTGATGCTTGTGAAGTTGTCTGGTAAGTCAGGCGTCTTACAGATGTTTAATGTTAGGGGCATCACCACCATCACTGTGATCATCCCCTTCAGCCATCATGGGCAGGGAGCAGGGTGGGTGGATCATACACGACACAGTTGGTCCCCCTTTGTCTTACGACTGCCACAGGTACACTCGAGGGTCTGAGGCTGAAGGACAGGAGTCTCTGGTCCGATACGCCTTACTCCAATCTCCCTTAAACCTAGGAGGCAGGAGGACCAGGGTGTCCTGGGCACAGCATCCCAGTCTTGCAGAAGTCCGTCTGGCACCCACCCAACCCCGGGAGTCTCAGGGCCCAAGCCCCCTAGGGAGATACCCTGAAGGGGCCCCTTGCGGGAGGCAGTGGCTTCTCTTGGGAGGCCTCTGGTTTAGGAAGAAGACTAGGCGTGCTGACCTAGGGGTGGGGCACCTGAGGTCCACCAGGGCTAAGGCTCAGGCCCCTGGCCGCTGCCCAGCAGGCTGCTGGGACAGCAGAGACCCCGTGTCTCCTGTTGGGCAGCTGCCCTGCCGCCAGAGCGGGATGTGAACTGGCTTCTCCCAGGAGCTGCAGCTGTCTGTTGACCCTTCTCTCCATACCCAACCCAGGCACATTTTCCTTCCCCTGCTCTTTGGAGCACTGGTGTGACTGGGACAGGCAGGGAGTGGTGAAGGCTCTAGGGGAGCCAAGGATGGAGGCCCGGCTGGGGGCTCATGGGGAGGAAGATAGCGTGGAGGCTTGCGTGATGTTTCTCCAAAGCAGATTTCTTCTCAGCAGTCTCGACCCTCCCCTTGCTTTGCCACCTTGTCCACTCCTTGTTCAGTTTCCATCAGGAGCGCCTTTTCTTTGTTGTTCAGTCGCTAAGTCGTGTCTGACTCCGTGACCCCGTGGACTGCAGCACGCCAGGCTTCCGTGTCCTTCACTATCTCCCGGGGTTTGCTCAAGTTCGTGTCCACTGAGTCGGGGATGCCATCCTACCATCTTACTTCTGTTGCTCCTCTCCTTGGCCGGCCTCCATTCTGTCCCGGAGCCTCTTCCTTTTCGCTTTGCCTGCCTGTCTTGCACTTCTCTTTGGGCCCCCTCCCCTGGTCAGCTTCTCTTCTCTGGGATTTCTTTCCTTTTCTGTCTAATGTCCTCTGTCTTGCTTCTGGGTCTCTGGGTGGGGGGCTCCTGCGCTTGGGGCTGGGAGGCTACGTCACCCACCTCAGCTGCCCCAGGCAGACCTGTGCTCCTCACGTCACCTGTCGGCAGCCCTGGGTAATGCAGCCTGTTTTTCTGAAGGAAGAAGAGGGCAGTGACCCCCGGAGGCCTTTTGATTCTGTTAAGCCGGGGTCTGCCTGCTTCTGCTGTAGACCAAGGCCTGTCCCCGCCCCTGTTGTGGGGACGCTGGAGCCTTCCAGGGGTGGAGGGAAGTGAAAGGAGGCCATTGGGGACTTTCCCCAGCTCTGTTCTCTGTTTCTCTTCCCCATTTCCCAAGAGAAGCTAGAAAATCAAGGCGGAAGCTGAGGAAGGAGGTCGGGGAATGATGATATTAATAGTATCAGCAGTTGATACTTTAAAAGCACTTGCTATTTACCAGGCAGAAACTTCCTGCTGTGACATGGTTTCCCTTCATTGCAAATGATCCAAACCATTGCACCTGGTTGAGGCCAGGCAGGGAGCCTGTGGGAGCGCAGAGCTCACCTGGCTGGTTCCCTCTCCCCACCTCTTCTCCCTGCTTCTCTCTCCTGCCAGCTCTTCCCTGGTGAGTTGCTGCCTGACTTCTCCACACCAGATTCCCCACCTTGGCTGCTATGAACCCTCTTCTATTGCTTCCAGACTATGTGACAACCCCTGAGGGACACTGAAGTTTCAAACCCAGTCCTTTTAGCAACAAGGGAGGGGCTGCGATTGGCAGCCTCCAGTAGACACTCAAGGTTGGAGTTGGGGAGGAGCTGTCTACTCTCCAAAAGGAGACGCCAAAGGGATGGATGTAGGTGAATGATAACTGCTTATGCACAGAGGCTAGTTCATCTAATCCTCACAGCTCCTGAGATTCCTGTTTTCCAGTTTCAGAAGCAAAGACTCCAAGAGATAGAGTGACTTGTTCAAGACTCCAAAGCCACTGAGTAGCAGAGAGGCAGGATGGTAGAGAGACGGAGAGCAGGAGCCAGAATGACTGGGTTTAAATCCAGGCTCCGCTACCTTCTGGCTCTAGGACTTTAAACAAGTTGCTTATTCTTTCTGGTCTCAGTTTCTCCATCTGTATAATGAGGATAATCATAAATGGAGCCATTTCCTAGAACTACCATAAGGATTGAATGAGTTAGTACATATAAACCACTTAGAACAGTACTTGGCATGCCATGAATGCCTAATAGCTGTTAGGTATTGTTATCACAGAGCTTTACAGTTTACAAAGGACCTTCACGTATATTACCTCACTTGACTTTTATAATAGCCTTGGAAAGTGGGCAGTGGGGTTGGCTGATCCTCCAGATCCCTCCATGCTATGCTGTCAACTCTGACCTAAACAGCTACACAAATTCCATACTCTGTTACCAAAAAAAAAAAAAACCACGCTCTCCAGTGAACAGCTCTATTCACAAGGGAATAGAAATTCTCTCTTGGGTGTGAGCTGGCAGACACTGAATTCCACTGTGTCTTTCTGTCAGGGATGTGTTTGAGGCCAGCGATGTTAGGACTTGGTAAATGTTTACCCAGAGGCGGGAGCCCCCTCTTTGCAGAGTTCATCTGATTCTCTCCGGGCCTGAGCCTTGCAGCCTAAGCCCACTGGATTGGGACAGCAGCAAGGACTAGAGTGGCAGCTGCCAGGGGCGCGAGCCCTCTGGGAGCAGCGGTGCAGGTGGCCCGTTGTGGCCTTTGTCCCTGAGTCGGTGTGAACCCTCCCTTGGGGTGTGGGGCTGGGGGCGCTGGAGTCCAGGGCTCACAGCAGGAAGTTTACCCTTCTTCCCTCAGAGGCAGACTGAGCTGGGCAGAAGTATGAAATCCAGCTCTCATCCACCAAGGGACCATTCTTTCTCTGCCTCAGTTTCTTTCCCTTTAAAATGGGTTTGATGGAAATATATATTTTCCAGGCTATTTTTAAGATTCAGTGAGAATGAATATTTAAAGTAGTAAGAATAGTACCTGACCGATATTCTGTTTATCATTATTATTATTATTATTTCTTATATCTAATCCTGGGCTGTAACTATGGACCCTCCTTCCTTCTGTAGGGCCCATAGAATGATTCCAATGCTCCCAGTAGGGCTCTGTCCCATAGACTCCCAAACTGCCAGTCACCAGCGCCTTGCTTATTCCTACAGCCAGCGTCACCGCTGGACGACTCACCTAGAAAACTCACCTGTCTTGGTTCCACATCTGCTTTCACACTGCGGTCCAGGCTTCTGCTCCCAGAAGCGTGCAGTGTGAGTGGGGCGGGGCTTGTGTACCTGCAGGAGCTCCAGCCATCAGGGTCCCTGAGGTTCATGCCATTGGCTCCAGGGTTTTGCCTCACGCAGATGGGCCTGGGGGAAGCATTGTATGGAGGCTTCTCCAGTCACGAAAGCTGCAGCTGTATCTTGCAGCTATATGAGGAAAGGGAGTTTTGAGCCTTCTGTTGTTGTTTAGTTGCTGAGTCACGTCCGGACTCTTTTGTGACCCCATGGAGGTCCTCTGTCCATGGGATTTCCAGGCAAGAATACTGGATGGAGTAGGTTGCCCCTTCCTTCTCCAGGGGATCTTCTTTTAGCACTGAGCCACTAGAGAAGCCCCCTTGAACCTTCCAAAAGTGGCCAAAGAGAGGAGAATCACCTTGCATTTTACAAAAACAGATGATGAAACTGGGTGATAACTGATCTCTGGGAGCTTCAAGGTCCAAGAGTATAGGGCACACTGTGGGGGTTTGAGGCCACAGTGTGGTCCCTGCCTCCATTCCAGGCCACTTGTCACATGGACGTGAAGCAAGGGACAGACCCTCCCCATCCTGAAAGCAGCTTGGTACAGAGAAGGTGGAGCGGAGTGCTGGGCTCAATCAGGAAGGACACCAAAATACCCTCGGGAACAATTCCAAACAGAGCAGCCATGTAGGTGACGACTGTCCTTTTGTTTGCTTTCTTTTTCTCCTGTACATAAAATCCCAAGAGAGCTTTGAATCAAAGCATCTAAGTTGGGAAGCAAAAGGAGATGAGCAGTTTAGAGAGAAGGGCAGCTGCATGTGAGTGGTTTGCTTGAGTGCAGAGGACGCCTGGCTGCCCCAGCGGGGATGGAGAGTGGAAAGACCAAGGGGGCAGAAGGGGTGCCAGAGAAGATCAAAGACAGCATTCCAGCCTGTGTGGCCTGGAGGCATTATGTCGCCCACGTTCTCATAAAAGCACAGCGCACCTCAAAGCCGGGCCGGGGGTTGGGCCTCACCCACCAGATTATACTGACCATACACCCAAGCCTCATTCCTGAGCACGTATGATTGAGGACCAAAGGTGCCATTCATGGAGGGCATGCATGACCCTTTCATAGAAACAGATGCTAAGGAGGCTTGAAACGGCTGCTGGAGCCAGGCCCCTGACTCCAAAGACATCAGACTTCTTGCCTTCTATAATATTTTCCTCCCAAACAGTAAGACTTACTAATGTCTTAGGAATGTAATGCATCCACCTCTTTCCCCATAAATCAGACCAATTTGTCTGTGATAATTTTTAGTCTCTGCTTTCAGCCCTTAGCCCGGCCTTAGACCATTCGCATCCATGCTACAGTGATAAGTGTGTGTGTGTTGCTCAGTCACGTCCAAGTCTTTGCATCCCCATCACCATAGCCTGCCAGGCTCCTCTGTCCATGGGATTTTCCCAGGCAAGAATACTGGAGTGGGTTCATCAGGGGATCTTCCCGACTCAGGGAGTGAACCCGGGTCTCCTGCATTGCAGGCAGATTCTTTACCAACTCACCCACACAGCACAGCCAGAATAATCAGAAAGGACTCTTCTGATCATCTTCTTGCCTCCTGTTGAGAGAGTGAGGTGTTGGCCTCCAGTCCTTCTGAAGACCTTTTGTGGCCGTCGTTCTATCAGTCACCTTCCCAGAAGCCAGCATGGCCCCCTTGACATCTGACCAACCAAAGGCAGTCTTTATCTTTTCAGACAAGCCACACGGCACGTGGGATCATAGTTCCCCAAGCAGGAATCGAACCCGTGCCCTCTGCAGTAGAAGTGCAGAGTCCTAACCACTGGACCGCCAAAGAGATCCCTAAAGACGATCTTCTTATGCAGAGCCGGGAGCCTGTCAGGGCTTCTCTCCTCCCTCCTCTCTGCCTCGGTCACTGCATTCCTGTAGGTGCCCTGGCGTCTTTCCTGGCTCCAGCCAGGCTACCGGAGCACCCTCAGGCATTGCCCAGCCTGCTTGTTTCCCTCATGGTACTCCCCTCCTCCAGGCCTGGCCTGCCCAGTGCCCAGTCCCAGCATATCAGAGCCGCAGGCAGGAGCTGGAGGTGTGAGTTCTGGGTAGATGCATTGGCTACATCACTTCTCTGTTGGCACTTGAGACTCCTCAAATAAAGAGCTTTCATCTCAATCATTCTAACTCACTGGCATTCAGTGGTTCTGAGTCCATCTGGTATACCTCACATCATGCTTATATCCTATTTATACACAGCAAAATCTTCTTTTAACAGGGTTCTTTGTTCCAAAGATTTGGATACATCATAGGCTAAATCTTGTCCCTTGGCATGCAATAACAGTCTAGGGTAACCAGTTAGCCTAAACAGTGAGGCCCAGGTATTAGTGGCTCAGATGGTTAAGAATCAGCCTGCAATGTGGGAGACCCAGGTTTGATCCCTGGGTGAGGAAGCTTCCCTGGAGAAGAGAATGGCAACCCACTCCCGTATTCTGGAAAATCCCATGGACAGAGGAGCCTGGCGGGCTACAGTCCATAGGGTCACAAAGAGTCGGACTTGACTGAACGACTAACATTTTGACTTTTCCAGGCATTCTGTGACCCCATAAAGGTCCCCTTCCGGCATGTCCTTTCTAGGGAGGGGGCCTTCTCTTTCTTTGGGGATCCTGCCAGGACCCAGGCCTTGGTGATCCCTCTGGGCACATTTTTGATGGGCTGAATCCTAAGGAAGGCAAGCAGGTGGGATGCCAGGGAAGGGAAGCGAGGCCTTGGGGGCTGAGTGAGACAGAGATGAGGATGAGATGAAGATGTTTCCCTGTAATTTGGAGCTTGTGCATTTTAAAGGGAGGTTGTTTCTGAGTTATTTTCACAATAGAACTGGGTATTCTGATCTACCTCACTGCTTCATGGAATCAAAAATAATATAGCGTGATGCTATATCATCAGCTCGTGGCTTCTCTTTCTGAGCAGCTTTTACCCGGCAATTATGTGAAATTATGTGACTCAGTATGGAAAGATAATCACCAGAGAAACTCTTCTGATTGCTCTCTCCTGCACATGCAGAAAAGCAACTGTGCAGACGGCAGAGAGATCAGGGAAGGAAATTAACATGGACAGGCTGTTGCCACCCGAAGTGTCAGCTGTTCACCAGTGTCGAGATAAATGAGAGCGTGGAACGGAGCAGGAAAATGAGTGGAAACTGAATTGTTTCTCTGAAGGTGCTTCAGAGGAAGTACAAGGTGGCTGGTTCCGTTTTCCAGATGGGGAGGACGGTCTGAAAGATCTAGAGTTCCAGAGTACCCCACCTCCATCTAAAAGTGAGGACTTTGCCGGAGCCCCATCCCGGGGGCCAGGTCCGCAGGCTCTCCCAGGTAGGGGGCGGTCCATGATCTCACATGTGCAGGTGGCTAATGTGATGTTCCTGAACCCCCTCTCCCAGCTCCACCCGACTCTGCCTTGCTCTTTCGGCTTCCAAAAATTCCCGCCCACCCTTCAATCTGCTACTTAGCCTCTGTGGCCTGGAAATGGAGTTTACCACGCCTACCACCTCTCAACCTCCCCCAGCCCTCGGCCAGCCTCGCCTCCTTTCTGGGAGAAAGGAATGTAAGGGGCAGTTGTGTGGGAGGGAGAGAAGAAAGAGATAGAGGTCCTCAGTGCAGCCATGAGAGAAAGACATTCTGTGTCCCTTCAGAGGCTCTGTCTGCGTCCTTGGCCACTCGACTCAGGGACAGTGCCAGAGAGACCAGCAAGGTTTTTAAAAATGGGTGTAGGGGCCAAGAGGCCCCCCCAAGGAAGCTTATGCTGAGGTGTGGCTGGCGTAGTCCTGGCCTGGGCAGCAGCTTGAAGGAGGAGAGTTGGTCCCTTTCCAAATCTGTAACAGTCTTTCTTTCAGCTCACTGTAACTTGATCAGAAATGTTTTCTTTAGAATACAAAGACAGGTCTTTACTCTTTAGCCTGGTATGCAAGATCCTCTAGAGGCTGATTCCAGCTCTCTTATCAGAATTCTCACCACCCACACTCTCATGCTCTACACAACTCGATTGTTCACTGTTTTGGAAGGTATCTTATTCTCAAAATGGCAAATACTTGGCAGATGGCTGTCACGGCCCCTCCTGTGCTATGCAGACGTCACAGATGGATGAAGGCCCTCACATCTACCTGCCCTCATTCAGAAGCCTTCTGAGGAAGCCACTTCAGGTGGCCACTACTGAATGAAGTGCCTAGAGGTGCAACTTGAACTGAACTTGAAATTGCATACTGTTTGTGATCCCCGTTTTCCCTTCTCACTGCCTTTGCTCATGCTGTTTCCTCTGCCAGAATGCCTTTCCTTTTCTCTTTTCTTAGCCCTGTCCCTCAGAATCCCATCCTGCTTTCAAGGTTCAGCTGGAATGTCAGCTCCTCCATGGAAACAGCCCAGGTGCCCTGTGGTATTCCCTGCTCCCTCTTCTCTGCCCTGCCATGCTGGCTACTCCTTGAGTGTAGTCTCTGCCTCTTGTGAAGCCCTCTTCACATTTGCTGAAATCTCTTGAGTCCTCTGCTTTCACACACTGCCCCCCGTCTTGCTTGCCTGTTTATCCCTTGCAGAACCTGGAATTGTATAACTCCGTTTAGGAATTCAGTGCGTACGTGTGTTGGGGCTGGGGATTTACTTGAACCTAAGCATCTATGGCGGTAATTAGGTGGAGCTGTGGAAAGGTGTAGCGGTGACTAGTGGCCTGGGACCCTTGACCTGTGCCCTTCCTCCTCCCTGGAGGGGCCTTGCTTGCCTCATAACCCCTCTGCCGGCTAGAAGCAGTCCCAGCTGCTGCCCCTGTTCAGGGGAGGGAATCAGACAAAGGCTTGAATACTAGACGGTTGGAATTACTGGGGAATGTTAGATCTGCCCCCTAGAAGGGTGAAACGATAAAGAAGAACTGAGTTTACAGCTAATAGATCTCCATTAAAGAAAATTCCAAGGTGTTCTCCAGGAATCAAGAAAAATGGCTTGATGGATGCCTGAGATTCAAAAGGAATCATAAACAGATGGGTTAGTAAATACATGGCATGAGTTAGCTGTTGCAACATAACAGTAGCTTAAAACAGCAAATGGTTATTATCTCGCACAGTTTCTGAGGGTCAGCAGTCAGGGAGGAGTGGAGCTGAGTGGTTATGCTTTGGGCCTTTGATGAGCTTGCAGTCAAAACTGGCAGCAGCCAGGGTGACAGTCGGTGAAGGCTGGACAATCAAGCCTGCTTAATGGTTCATGGCAGCCTTACTTTCTAGTGGGCTTTTGAACTGAGCTCCTCGGTTCTTTGCCATGTGGGCCTCTCCATAAGGATGCCTGCGCATCCTTAAACATGGCAGGTAACTTTCCCTAGAGAAAGCAGTCCTTGAGAGAGAAAGCAAGAAAAGAAAGCTGTGGTGCTTATAATCAGATACTGGAAGTAACATCAGTTCTGCCATGTTTTTACTGGTCACCCGTACTAGCCCTCAGAGAAGGCAGTGGCACCCCACTCCAGTACTCTTGCCTGGAAAATCCCATGGGCGGAGGAGCCTGGTAGGCTGCAGTCCATGGGGTCACTAAGAGTCGGACACGACTGAGCGACTTCACTTTCACTTTTCACTTTCTTCCATTGGAGCAGGAAATGGCAACCCACTCCAGTGTTCTTGCCTGGAGAAGCCCAGGGACGGGGGAGCCTGGTGGGCTGCCGTCTCTTGGGTTGCACAGAATCGGACACGACTGAAGCGACTCAGCAGCAGCAGCAGACTAGCTCTGGTGCACTGTGAAGGGAGACTGCACAGAGGTGTGGATGCCAGGAGGTACTGGGGGCTCTCTTGAAGGCTGGTCACTATACACACAGGTGAATCTATACACAAGTGTTTCTTTCGAAGAAATACAAACACTAATACCTACTTCACAGAATTAGAACAGAACTGAAATTTTGTAAAATAATAGCATATGTATCAGGAAGGGGGTGATTTGTATTTTTCAAGAAGAATATTTTACTTTATAACTATTATACATTTTAGCTTCCCTGATAGCTCAGTTGGTCAAGAATCTGCCTGCAATGCAGGAGACCCCAGTTTGATTCCTGGGTCGGGAAGATCCCCTGGAGAAGGGATAGGCTACCCACTCCAGTATTCTTGGGCTTCCATTGTGGCTCAGCTGATAAAGAATCCGCCTGCAATGCAGGAGACCAGGGTTTGATCCCTGGGTTAGCTGTAGACATTTAAACCCGTTGTTAAGGGAATTCCCTGGATGTCTAGTGGTTTGTGGGGCTTCCCAGGTGGCTCAATCGGTAAAGAATCCGCCTGCAGTGCAGGAGACAAGGGGTCGATCCCTGGGTTGGGAAGATCCCCTGGTGGAGGGCATGGCAACCCACTCCACTGTTCTTGTATGGAGAGTCCCACAGTCAGAGGAGCCTGGTGGGCTGCAGTCCATAGAGTCGCAAGAAGACCGACAGGACCGAAGCAGCTGCGCATGCGTGCGTGCTAGTGGTTAGTCCTCAGCGCTTTCATTGCCAGGAGCCTACATTCGATCCCTGGTTGGGGAACTAAGATCCCGCAAGCCATGTGGCACGACCAAAAATATAAATTAAATCTTTGTGAAATTGAGTATTGGTCTGTCATGACGCTGCTATAACAGAATACCATAGGCTGGGTGGCTTATAAACAATAGATGTTTATTTCTCATATATCTGGAGGCTGGGAAGTCCAAGATCCAGGTGGCAGCAGATTCAGTGTCTGATGAGGGCTTGCTTCCTGGCTGATAGACAGCCGTCTCCTCACTGACCCCTCACATGGCAGAGGGGCAAGAGGGTTCTCTGCGGTCTCTTTTATAAAAGAGCACTAATCCCATCATAAGGTCTCCCCCAACTCATGACCTAATTACCTCCCAAAGGCCTACCTCCAAGTACCATCTCATTGAGGATTAGGTTTCAACACATGAATTTTGGGGACACAAACATTCAGTCTATAGAAAATACAAATGGTCAAATTCCAAAGGTAACTACCAAAAGACTAGAAATAGCTTGGATAATTTCTTAAGCAGTAGAGGGAGCAAATAAATTAGAAAAAAAATCAAGAGAGAAATACACATAAGAAAAGTAGGAGGGAAACAGGTGGTAGAAATCAGACCAAATATGTCAATAGTCACAATAAAGTTAAATGGAGTAAACTTGACAGTTAATAATCAGGTCGAATTTTTTTAATCTAGCTGTTTACTGTAAGATGATATTGCATCTTATACATACAATGCATAAAGAAAAGTAGAAAGGAAGGTAGAATTTAAGACAGGATTCATATGTAATCGTAAAAGAGCCAGCTTGCAGGACAATGTAACGATTTTAAACTTACTGTTATAATATAAGAAATTTGGGGATAAATTTATTAATCCTTCCTCACAGTGGTAGATTATAAAGCAACATTCTCAAATTGGTCACACAGTCAAAACATGAGGAAACATATAGAAATTTAAACAATATGGTTAATTTTCTTAATCTAATGGCATACAGGGGCTTCCCTGGGAGCTCAGACAGTAAAGAATCTGCCTATAATGCAGGAGAAAGTGAAAAGTGAAGTGGCTCAGTCGTGTCCGACTCTTTGCAACCCCATGGACTGTAGCCTACCACGCTTCTCCATCCATGGGATTTTCCAGGCAAGACGACTGGAGTGGGTTGCCATTTCCTTCTCCAGGGGATCTTCCTGACCCAGGGATTGAACCCCGGATCTCCCGCACTGTAGGCAGACGCTTTACTGTCTGCACCTGGGTTCAATGCCTAGGTTGGGAAGATCCCCTGGAGAAGGGAATGGAAACCCACTCCAGTATTCTTGTCTGGATAATCCCATGGACAGAGAAGCTCGGTGGGCTACAGTCCATGGGGTCACAAAGAGTCAGACATGACTGAATTGACTTAGCACACACACACAATGGAATATAGAACTTTTTTCCCAACAATAAAAGTATTTGTAATTTAATAGATGGAGTATAGTTTTTGAAGTGAATAACCATATACTAGATCATAAAGCCAGTCTCAATAAATTTCAAGATACCCAAACACTACAGAGCACATTCTCTGACCACAGTGCACTTAAGTTAGATGTTAGTAACAAAAGTAAATTTAAAATCACTATCCATTTGAACATTTAAAAAGCATGCTTCTTGATGCACAGGTCAAATAAATTATAGCACAAGTCTAAAATACTAAGAACTAAACAATAATCAAAGAGTCACATTTCAAAGCTTATATTTGGAATGAAAGTGGCACTTAGAAGATTATAGTAGAAAATCCCTGGGAAATTGCATGGATGGAGGAGCCTGGTAGGCTGCAGTCCATGGGGTTGCTGAGAGGCAGGCACGACTGAGCGACTTCACTTTCACTTTTCACTTTCATGCATTGGAGAAGGAAATGGCAACCCATTCCAGTATTCTTGCCTGGAGAATCCCAGGGACAGAGGAGCCTGGTGGGCTGCCATCTCTGGGGTTGCACAGAGTCGGACACGACTGAAGCGACTTAGCAGCAGCAGCAGCAGCAGCTAATATTAGAAAGCAAGAAACGCTAAATATTAATGGGCTAGACATACAATAGAAGAAGACAAATCTAAAGGGAAAACAATGGAATAAACCCAAAGAATGTTTAAGGGCAGAATTAAGAATAATTTAAAACACCATAAAGAGGATCAACAAAATTAAGAGTTGGTTCTTTGAGAAGACTAATAAAACAGTTAAATCTCTAGGGAGTCCAATCAAGACCGAAGGGAGTTGTCGCAAATAAACAAAATTAACAGTGTAAAAAAGAACATAATTCAAATCCAACAAAGATTTCTAATGATAGCTAGAAAATACTACAAACAACTTTATGGCAGTAAATTTGAATAGAAAAGGAAACATTTCTATAAAAATTATAACTCACTAACTATATTCAGGGAAGATCCCGTGGAGGAGGAAATGGCAACCCGCTCTGGTATCCTTGCCTGGGAAATCCCGTGGACAGAGGAGCCTGGCGGCCTATAGTCCATCAAGAAGAAGGTAGAAAGCTTAAGAATGTGTGTGTGTGTGTGTGCTCAGCCACTTCAGTTGTGTCTGATTCTTTTGCAACCCCCTGGACTGTAGTCCGCCATCCTCCTCTGTCCATGGAATTCTCCAGGCAAGAATGCTGCAGTGGGTTGCCATTTCCTCCTCCAGGGGATCTTCCAGACCCAGGGACTGAACCTGCTTCCTCTGTGTCCCCTGCGTTGGTAGGGAGATTCTTTTACCAGTGTACCATCTGGGAAGCCAAAGAGTGCCGTAACCATTAACTCATTGAACAGACAAGTTAAAATTATCCCACAAAGAAAATACTAAGTCAGGCAATTTTATAGTTTACTTCTACCAAATGTTCAAAGAACACACTATTTATTTATACTATATTTATTTCAATTTGCTGCAGTCTCTTCCAGGGAATAGCAAGAGAGGAAATACTTGTTCTGTGAGGCCAGTACTACCATGATACCAAAACCAGGCAAGGTCAATACAATAAAAGAAAAATTGCAGCCTTGTCTCACTCATGCACATAAATGCAAAAATCCTAAACAACATATCAGCAAGCCAAATCCATCAGTTTATTAAAAATAATCCATTGGTTTCATCCCACAAATGCAAGGATGATTTAACATTAGATAATTTGACATTCACTTTACTTCATTGATAAAGGTTAAAAAATATAGATGTAGAGTACTCATTCATAATTAATATAAAAGAGAAACATGTTGGAAAACCAGGGTTAGAGGGGACCTTCAAAAATGTTGGAGGAAATCTATTTAAAATCAGTAATCTCCTTTTTTATAAATAAATAATATCCCAGCGCAGGAGATGCCTGCCAGTACAGGAGACACAGGTTCGATCCCTGGGCCGGGAAGATGCCCTTGAGAAGGAAATGGCAACCCATTCCAGTATTTGTGCCTGGGAAATTCCATGGACAGAGGAGCCTGGTGGGCTACAGTCCATGGGGTTGCAAAGAGAGGGACATGACTGAGCGTGTAAGTGTGCGTACGCACACACACGCACACACACACACACAAATACATATACTATATTTTCATTATCCAATCTCAACACACATAGACAAAAGGTAATTATGTGAGGTGATGGAAGTATTAACAAACTTTCCTGTGGTAATTGTACACCTTGAACTCACACAATGTTATAATGTCATATCACAGTAAAGCTGGGGGAAAATTAAAAATAAACATACACACAAATTTAAAAATTAGTAGTAAGACTATATGTGTGTATGTCTTTTATCACTGATTCTATCCTACATTTTACTATAAGTTCTAGCAGTACAGTGTGACAAGAAATATAAATAAACACAATATTCTTCTATTAGAATAGAAGAAACAGTCTTGTATCATTTACAGATATGTCCACAGAGAAACCAAAAGAATCTATAGGTAAATTATTAGAAATAGTAAGAGAGTTTAGTAAGATGATTGGATTTAAGATCAGTGTATACAAATCAATTGCCTTTCTCCATACCAGCAAAAATTCGCAAACACAAGAGACAGTATTTTAAATAACAATAAAATAATAAGGTACCTAGCAATATATCTAACAGAAGATGTGGAAGACCTATATGAAAGCATTTATAAAACTTTATTGAAATACACTGAGGGACTTCCCTGCCAGTCGAGTGGGCAGTGGTTAAGACTCTGCGCTTCCACTACAGGGGCACAGGTTCGATTCCTGGTCAGGGAACTGAAATCCCACATGCCCCATGGCAGAGGCAAAAAAAAAAAAAAAAAACATTGAAAAGAATCTAAACAAATGAAAAGATTTATTTATAGATAGACTCAATATCACAAAAATGTTAATTGTCCCTATGTTCTGTGAAGTGAAGTGAAAGTCACTCTGCTGTGTCCAACTCTTTGTGACCCCATGGACTATGCAGTCCATGGAATTCTCCAGGCCAAAATACTGGAGCGGGAAGCCTTTCCCTTCTCCAGGGGATGTTCCTAACCCAGGGATTGAACCCAGGTCTCCCACATTGCAGGTGGATTTTTTTCCAATTGAGCCACAAGGGAGTAGGTGAATTGTGATTCCAATAGAAATCCCAGTCATTTTAGATGAATTTGACAGACTGATTTGAAACTTTATATATAAGAGCAGAAGACCAAGAATAGCTAAGACATTTTTGAAGGAAGAGGTAAGAGAGGCAGAGAAGAGGGGAGAAAAAGAAGAGGGAGCTGCTTCCGCCACTGGGGAAGATTGCCATAAAGCTATAGGAACTGAAACAGTGATCTTGATGCAGGAACAGACAAACGGACCAAGAGATCCAAAGAGAAAGGCCAGAAACAGACCCACACCTGAACAGAAACCAGATACGTGACATGAGTGGCCGTGCGCACCGTGCGGGAAGATACCGACAAGCGGTGCTGTCCAGGACATCTGATGGTCAGGTGTAAAGAGCAAGAATTGGATTCCAACCTCATGCCTTCCATAGACATCCATTCTGGATGGAATACAGACTTGAATGTAAAAGACAGAACTTTAACATATTTAGAAGGAAAAAAAATTTTTAAGTATTTATTTGGCTGTACTGAGGCTTAGTTACGGCATGAAGGCTCTTCAGTTTCAGCATGTGGGACCTTTTAGTTGCAGTGTGAAATCTTTAGTTTTGGCCTGCGGGATCTAGTTCTTTGACCAGGATGGAACCTGGCTCCCTGCATTGAGAGTACAGAGTCTTAACTGCGGGACCACCAGGGAAGTCCTGCAAATCCTTTCTGACTCAGTGCGACAAGGAATATCTTTAAACAAGACAGAAAGATCATTGCGTGCAGTCATTCGTATTAATAAATTGTATTCATTGAGAGACAGTAAAAATGTAAAAAGGCAAGTATACTTAGTGACAAAACTTTAGTATCCAGAATAATAAGTGATTAATAGTGATGTCAACCCATTGGAAAACTGAGCGGAAGACAGGAAAGGCCCATCACTGATGAAGAAGCAGGAATGGCAAGTAAACAATCAAAAGCTAAACTCCATTTCTAAGGAATCCAGTTGAGACCATAGTTTACACCTCTAGATTGGCAGAAATTAAGCAGTCTAGTAACAGCAAGTATTGATAAGGATGTGGAGTAATAGGGACAGTCATATGCAATGGTGGGCCTTTAAAGAGGGGATGGTCACTTGGAAAATAGTTTGAAAATTTTCTATAAAGTTGATAATTTGTACAACCCAATGACTTAACTCCTAAACTTATCTCTTGAATATAATTTTTCAAACTGCAGAGTAACCCACTAATTAATTTATAGGGCTAGCCATTAATTGGCCTAACCATTTTTTCTTTAAAGAAACAGAATAGAAACTATCAGAGGGCATCATCCTTTTTAAGGCTAAGTACTGTTTAGCAATATTGTTATTTCTGGTTTACATGTATGTATGTTTGTACTGGGTTCCAATGTAAAAAATATTTCCTGTGAAAGTGGTAGTGAAAAGATTTGAAAAACAGTGCCCTTGTGTGCTAGGCAACAAACTCAAAATATGTTTAAAAACTACACTATAATAGCACATAATTGGGGGAAAATCTGTTGATAGAATGGACCAATACATGATAATATTTACCTGCACAGTGGAGTATTACATAACACTGAAAAATGAGTTAACTGTGTTTATGAATGAGTCTTAGAAGTGTTGAACAACAACAAAAAAGCCAGTCTCAGAAGATGAAACAAAGTGATACGATTATAAAGCTCAAAGAAGCTCCACTGATGTATTCTTTAACAGACTGGTTCCAAATAGGAAAAGGAGTATGTCAAGGCTGTATATTGTCACCCTGCTTATTTAACTTATATGCAGAGTACATCATGAGATACGCTGGTCTGGAAGAAACAGAAGCTGGAATCAAGATTGCCGGGAGAAATATCAATAACCTCAGATATGCAGATGACACCACCCTATGGCAGAAAGTGAAGAGGAACTAAAAAGCCTCTTGATGAAAGTAAAAGAGGAGAGTGAAAAAGTTGGCTTAAAGCTCAACATTCAGAAAACGAAGATCGTGGCATCTGGTCCTATTACTCCATGGGAAATAGATGAGGAAACAGTGGAAACAGTGTCAGACTTTATTTTTGGGGGCTCCAAAATCACTGCAGATGGTGATTGCAACCATGAAATTAAAAGACGCTTACTCCTTGGAAGAAAAGTTATGACCAACCTAGATAGCATATTCAAGAGCAGAGACATTACTCTGCCGACTAAGGTCCGTCTAGTCAAGGCTATGGTTTTTCCAGTAGTCATGTATAGATGTGAGGGTTGGACTGTGAAGAAGGCTGAGTGCTGAAGAATTGATGCTTTTGAACTGTGGTGTTGGAGAAGACTCTTGAGAGTCCCTTGGACTGCAAGGAGATCCAACCAGTCCATTCTGAAGGACATCAGCCCTGGGATTTCTTTGGAGGGAATGATGTTCTGAAGCTGAAACTCCAGTACTTTGGCCACCTCATGCGAAGGGTTGACTCATTGGAAAAGACTTTGATGCTGGGAGGGATTGAGGGCAGGAGAAGAAGGGGACGACCGAGGATGAGATGGCTGGATGGCATCACTGACTCAATGGACGCCAGTCTGAGTGGACTCTGGGAGATGGTGGTGGACAGGGAGGCCTGGCGTGCTGCGATTCATGGGGTCGCAAAGAGTCGGACACGACTGAGCGACTGAACTGACTGACTGAAGTGATAAATATTCTTTAAAAAGAACTATATATATATATATATATATCTCCATACAATGAAATATAATTCAGCCGTAAAAAGTACTGATACATGCTACAGTATGGATGAACCTTGAAAGCTTTATGCTAAGTGAAGAAACCAGATGCAAAAGGCTGTGTATTTTATAATAGGTTTATATAAAAGACCCAGACTAGGCAAATCCATAGCGACAGAAAGTAGCTAGGTTAGTAACTGTCAGGGACTGTGAGAAAGGGAAGATGAGAAATGACTGCCAGTGGGCACCAGCTTCCTTTGGGGATGATGAATGTTTCTTAGGGATGATAGTTGCACAATTTTGTGACTATACTAAACACCATTGGATTGTACACTTTAAAATGGATTTTTGGTATGTGAATTGTATCTTAATTTTTAAACTTTTTTTTTAAGAAAAGGAACTGATTAAACATGTATGTTCAGGGTACTGTTTACCTCTGGGAGTAAGGCAAGGGGATGGGTTGGAGGAAATAGATATAAACGTAGCAGCGTGTACAAAGTGCCAGTTCTGAAGCGGCTTTATGGGTGTTTCCTTTTACTGTTTCATTATGTGTGTTACATGGGTTTTTATACATGTGAAATAGAATGTGAAATTTAAAAGATACAAATATTACATGAAGTGACATTAAAAGCAAACGACTGCCTTATGAGAAATGCTTCTTGAATTCCGAGTGGAGTCCAGGGTCGCTGCTGTGGTTTGATTGCAGATGGAGCTATTCTGACCTCTGCTGGCCGGGAGGTGAAGGGCAGCTGGGGCCTGCGGGCTGCCGGGCCAGGAGAGGCATGAACCCTCCGAGCACGTGTGGTCCTGGCTGCTAGAGAGTGTGTAGGAGGTCAGACCGCAGCCTGCCTCACCCCACTAAGAAAGAGCAAGCAGCTTTGGGCTTTTCTGGCCTGGGTTTCTTTGCTTTTACCTCTCTGGCTCTCTAGTGCCCTCCTTTAAGCCCAGGGGTGAGGCATGTGTAACTGCACCGAAATCCATCCCTGGGGGGGACCAGCTGCCCTGCCCTTGGCCTCCATCCAGATGGCCCATCCAGGGACCACTGGCCCGAGACCAGGGGCTTGAGCAGAAGTCTCAGGCACCTGCTGGGGAAGGGGGGGCCAGGCGCTGATGCTCCGAGAACCTGTCTCCATGTTCCCTTTGTTTAATCAAAGGGGTTGAGAGGTTTATGAACTAGAGTCTATGAGAGGAGTTGACTTGGGCACTTTGGAGGTGAGAGGGTGCAGGGGCGCCTTGAGGGAGAGCTGTCAGCCCTTCAGGGATTACTATACAGAGTCCAGGAAACAGCAGGCCTCCCACCCTCACCCCTGGCTGGACACGAGGGGCACTGGTCTCCCTGCCCCCATTTAATCTGATAGAAAGAACTTCCGCCAGTGGGTCTCGGTTGTAGAGGACGAGGGCAGAAGTCCCAGGCATCTTAATGAGCTAGAGATGGCCATGTCTCTGGGTGGTCTAGGGAGGAGGACTCAGGTGAGATGTTCTCCCCAAACCCTTGGGGTTTTGTGACCTTGGCACCGGAGAGGCGGCCTGGTGGAGGCATTCCTGAGCTGGGTTAGGATCCAGGCTCTGCTGCTTGCTACCATGAGTGTTATTCACCTCCTTTAAGCTCAGGCTCTTCACCTGCAAAACGGGTTATTAGTCACAGCGCCTGCTGGTTGAAGTGATTCCATTGTAATTGAATTCATGCTTGCAGAGCCCTCTGTAAGGAGTCTGTCAATGGCAGCTGCTCCGGCTTTCAAACCATCCGAGGGGAGAGCTTGGAGTCAGGGTGGGAGTCCGACTGGGCCCCTGGCCGGGCTGAGGGTTAGAGTGGGGCACCTCCTACCCAGAGAATCATTTCCCTCCCTCTGTCCCCAGACGCCATGGAAGTGGTGCTGCTCTTCCTGTGTGGCCTGCTGGCCCCAGCGGTCCTGGCCAGTGGTGAGTACCCCTCAGGACCTGGCTCGACAGGGTGGCAGCCACAGCCCTTTCTCATGGAAGGTCCTGGCCCTGTGGGACACTCGGGGTGAGGGGGTCTGAGATTCGACATGTCTGATCAGCTTCCCTGCCTTTAGCCTGCAAAGAAAATCCTGGAAGGCAGCAGCTAACTCAGCCCCCAATCCAGCCTGCCCACCTCTCTCCCCACTGGCTCCTGCCATCAAGCCCAGCAGGTCCCTGTAGACTCAGCCTGAATACTGGGAGCCAGACTTGCACGTCAGTCTAGACTGTGCGAGTCACATTTCCTCCCTTGGTTTCAGCCTCCCCACCTGTAACAAGAAGAAAATCCCCCTGCCTTTTGGGGATGATTTAAGATTCAGAAGGGGCAATACGTGTGGCTCCTGTGAACACTGACTCAGACTTGGGCTCTGAGCTGCACCTGCCTTTGGCCCCCGCAGTGACCCTGGCAAGGCCGGCCCAGCCTTCCATGCTTCTGTGAGCATCTCTGCTTCCTGAGCCCTGCTTTCCAGGGATCGCTGTGTGGGGAATGAGGCCTGTGAGACAAGGTGGGAGACTTGGGAATCAGGATGTGAGCTGTCTTCCTCTTGACCACGCCTGTTTGTTTTTCCAGCCGCTGAGCAGGAGAAAGAAAAGGACCCTTTTCATTATGGTGAGTGGTGATGGTGGGGGGAGGTGCAGCCCCATGCAGGGGCGGGACGGATGTGCTCTCCCTGGCCCTTCGCCTCTTCTGTCTCTCACCCTTGTTCCTTTCGCAGACTACCAGACGCTGAGAATTGGGGGACTGGTGTTTGCCGTGGTCCTCTTCTCGGTGGGGATCCTGCTTATCCTCAGTGAGTATGTTTGTTCCTCTGTTCACTCTCTAAGGACAATGTCTGTGGCTGTGAAGCAGGTGGCATACGGTAGTTCTCTCTCCTGGAGAGGGAAGGAGCCCGTCTATCTTCCTAGTTATCTCCAGAACCTAATACATTGCTGGGCACATAATAGGTGCTCAGTGAAACAGCGAAGCATGAACAAAATAAGTACTCGATGAAAACAAGCACAGATACAAAGGGGCGGGGTGGCTGTATCCATCAGGGCGTGAGTCGGGGAGTCACAGGGGAGAGGAGAGGGGGGCTGTCCTCAGAGGGCTCCGAGGCGTGTCCCCCTGCATTTGTTTCCCCTCATGAGCCTGGGCTGCTTGCAGCTCTCAGCGCTTACGTGGTCAAGAAGACAGTCGTGTTGAACCTTGACATCAGAAGAGCCCTCCTCCAGCCAAGGATCGCCACATACAGCTGTGCAAGTCGTGCACTGCACAAGAGTCCCAGGCTGCTGGTCACACAGTCCCACAGACTCACAGCGCAGCCCTGCTCGGGCCAAGCCGGACACTGACCCTGGATGGTTTCTTTGCCTTTCAGGTCGCCGATGCAAGTGCAGTTTCAATCAGAAGCCGCGGTAAGGATACCATTGCTCTGGGCACCTGGGGTGACGCTGGGAGGGCACAGGGAGGGGCCTGTGGTGTGTGACCCCAGATGAATGTATTTCTGGATTCTTGTCTCAGAGACAGGCCATGTGCGTTGGGGTAGGGGTAGAAGTTTTGAGGGTTGCCAGGCAGCCTTGGGGAGAAGGCAATGGCACCTCACTCCAGTACTCTTGCCTGGAAAATCCCATGGACGGAGGAGCCTGGTGGGCTGCAGTCCATGGGGTCGCTAAGAGTCGGGCACGACTGAGTGACTTCACTTTCACTTTTCACTTTCATGCGTTGGAGAAGGCAGTGGCAACCCACTCCAGTGTTCTTGCCTGGAGAATCCCAGGGACGGCAGAGCCTGGTGGGCTGCCATCTATGGGGCTGCACAGAGTCGGACATGACTGAAGCGACTTAGCAGCAGCAGCAGGCAGCCTTGGGGGCAAAGGAGAGGTCAAAACGTCAAGGGTCAGCCTGCCCTTCTTTCTTCTGATGTGTGTGTGGGGTGGGGGAGGGGGAGGATGCTGGATCCTTGTCTGGAGGCCCTTGAGACAGTTGGGCTTGGCCTCAGCGTCTCTCTTGAGGTCTGTCTCCTCTCCCCAGGACCTGTGACACTGCTCTGCAGGTCACCTGTCCATGAGGCTCTTTGATTTTTGTGGAAATTTGGGCTTCCTCTCACTCCCCTTTTGCCCCTACATAAGGGCACACTCATTAGTCCCCATGGTAACCCAGGGCAGCCCTGGACCTCAGAAGTCCCAAGTCAGTGACAGGACACACACCTTCCCAGCTAACATCGAAGGGTGCCCATAAATTCCTCTGACCTCCCCCCACCCTGTGAGCCCCATAATGGAGAATGATCCACCATGACCTGGAGGAGATGAATCCCTGGGCCCTGCCCCAGCAAGGGGACTGGCAGTGCTCTCTGGGTTTGCCCTGGAGACCTCTGACGGGCTTGCATCTTGTCTGCCTGCAGGGCTCCTGGGGATGAGGAGGCTCAGGTGGAGAACCTCGTCACTGCAAATGGTAAGTGTGAAGACCACCTGCCCAGGTGGGACAGAGGAAACGGGCAAGGGTCCTTGTGTAGCTTGGGGTGGAGCATGGTTGTCAAGTGAGGTGGCTTCTTGAGAGCTGGCTGGCCAGGCATGTTTCCAGGTGCCAGAGAGGGGTCCCAGGTCCTCTGCTCTGTGTCATCCCCTTACCTCCACTAGACAGGCTGCTCTTCCTGACGACTGCTATTTACAGGGACTCTGCTCAGTGCTGGGCGTGGTACAGAGTGTTTCACTTCTCAGTAATGGGCACACAGCCCCAGGAGGTAGGCATCACTCTCCACATTTTACAACAGAAGGGCTCAGAAAAGTTCAGGAACATGCCAAGTCCTCTAACAGGGGAATAGGAGACAGGGATCTGCCCGGGTCTGTCTGACTCGCAGTCTGCATGAAGCACCCCTGCTCTGCGGGTCAGGCTCCCCCCAACCCCCAAGACAGGCATAGCTGCTGCAGGGGGGTGGCCCGCTGGGGTGAGGAGTTCATTCCCCCCCTCCATACATTCCCTGGGCTCCATTCTGGTTCTTTTTCCAGCCACGGAGCCCCAGAAAGCAGAGAACTGAAGTGCAGCCCCCAGGCGCAAAGGTAAGGTGCTGTCTGCCCATATCTTCCTGTCACCATCACTGTTCTGACCAGAGTCTGGCTGAGGAGTCATCAGGGAGGAATTGGCTAGCTTTTGCAGTGGGCATGGCTTTTATCATGAGCTGTGCTCTGCAGAAACTCAAGCCTGAAGGGTGATGAGACAGATGGACTAAAACCTCCCAGTACCACACGCACACACACACAGAATATGCAGTTGGGAAATGGAGCTTCCTCACAACCCAGCAGTCAGGTTGCTCGGGCGTCATCCTAGCTGCCACGTGGGCATGACTTGGGAGGGAATTAGCATTCATGAAATGCTCCTGATATCAAAGTAGTATAAAGACAACGGCTTCCGGTGATGATTCAGAAAGTTCCTCAGGCCATCCTTTGACGTTAGCGTTTTATTTTGAAACTTTCCAACCTACACAGAAGTAGGAGGATTAGTATATGGCCCCGAACCCCCACCCCCAACACCATACCAGCATTATCAGCTCTTGACATTTAGGGGCACTAAGTTACTGGTTAGTATCCATTTCCATTGTTCGTTATAGTAATGCAGGAAAGCAATAATCTAAATGCTTTACAGTTTTTAAATTGCTGCCACATACACAAACTCACTCAAGCCTGCCAGAAAAAGTGAGTAGGACAGGTGGGGTGTAGCCCCATTTTATAGATGAATAAATTGAGGTCAGAGAGAAGAGCCATACAGATGGTAAGTAACGGACTGGACTCAAGGGCTCAAGGACTTTGTATTGATAGTTGAGGGCTGGATTTCACCACACCCCTCTGCTCCTGCCTGTCTCCCTTTATGACATACCCTGCAACATACTGGGACATAGCAGGGGGCAGTCTTCTGTTAGCTCACTCTGCCTTTTTTTTCCGTACAAGTAAGGGATATGTTGTGGTTTAGTTGCTGCTGCTAAGTCGCTTCAGTCATGTCCGACTCTGTGACGCCAGAGACAGCAGCCCACCAGGCTCCCCCGTCCCTGGGATTCTCTAGGCAAGAACACTGGAGCCAGTTGCCATTTCCCTCTCCAACGCATGAAAGTGAAAAGTGAAAGTGAAGTTGTTCAGTCGTGTCTGACTCTTAGCGACCCCATGGACTGCAGCCTACCAGGCTCCTCCATCCATAGGATTTTCCAGGCAGGAGTACTGGAGTGGGTTGCCGTTTCCTTCTTCAGAAGATCGTCCCAACCCTGGGATCAAACCCGCGTCTCCTCATTAGCAGGCAGGTTGTTTAACATGGAGCCAGCAGGGAAGCCCCAAGTAAGGGATATACTTTATCCTAAATTGTGAGTTGAAAGAAATTTCTGGATGTAGAATGCCGGTATACCAGCTCTTACCGTGATGCTAACAACATAGGAGCATTTGAATTCACTCCTAAGTGCTTTTCTATTCTCATGACAGCCCCATGAGTGGGCAGTGTGGGGCTCATTACCTCCATTTTCTAGCTGGGCCCTGGGGAGGTCAAGGATGCCTCAGCTTGACGTGGCTATAGATCCAATCCAGGTGGCAGGTGTCCCAACTGTGGCTCAGTGATCTGTCCACGTCACAGCAGCTGGTGGTTCCGAATCTGGGGGGCCCTGTGGGGAGGTGCCAGGGAGGAGCCTTGAGCCAACAATTGGGTTTTTTTTTTAAACTAGAACTTCCTCGGAAACCCTGTTCTCCTGAGTCTCAGGACTGTGAGCAATTCTTGAGGGTGTCCTGAGAAAGAAACCCAGTTTAACAATCCTTTCCATGTCTTCATCTGCCAGCTTCCATTCCCCTGAGAGAGCCCCCGCTGAGCTCCATGCCCCCCTCCACCTTCATCTCCTGGTCCTGCTTCTCAGACTCACCCTCCTTGGTTTACTGGAAACAAGGCACTTAGAGTGGGTCTCATCTTAGGCGTTCCCATGGGCAGAGGGGCTGCCCTAAGGAATGGCTGGGAGACGCGTGGATGGAGAGGTTTGAAAGGAAGCCAGAGGTTTGTTTTAATTTGAATTCTCTTCTGCTTCGACCTCCAGAACCTGAAGGCAGCTGCTTGAACCTTTAGATGCAAATACTGATGCTTAAGAAAACCGGCCACTTCAGCAACAGGTCTTTCCCCAGGAGAAGCCAAGAGCTTATGTGTCCCCAGCCCCTCGACACCTGTCCTCAACTTAATAATGCAACCCCGCCTCCCCTACCTGGAGCCTGTGGTCTCGTCCACCTCCTGTGACGTGTGTGTCTGTGTGTGTGTGTCTGATGACTGTGATCTCTGTGGTTGCTTGTTCGTGGATGACGTTGTGCTTTAGTGAACCTGAACCCACCTTCCTGGGCCGGAGCTGAGCCATGTGGCTGTCAGCTCCTCTCTCTCTCCGTGGCCCCATCACCTCCCACTCTTGGGAGTCTGCTTCTCTCTGAGAGACCAGTCCCTTCTCTTGATTTCAGGGTGGATATGGGGGTCTGGTGGGAATCTCCAGCTGGCTTGGGACTTGGGAGGGTTTACATCACCTTCATGACCCTTGTGCATGGCCGCTTTTCACTCCTTTTGTGAGAACCTTGCTTCCATACTTGTCCCTGGACCAAATCTGTGCTGAGGTCTCTTGGCAGTGGGAGGTTCCAGCAAGAAGCTGATGAGCCCACCTTGCCCTCGGGCGGCTGAACCCCTTCCCTGGTGCCCATATGCCCCGCCTTACCCTGCCCCCGGGGAAATGTGCTCCTTGCATATCTTCTCAGCAATAACCCCCCGGGCTCTGGAACCATACGCCCTTCTCCAGCCTTCCCTGCTCCAGAGACTCCCATCTATAGCCAGCTCGCCTGGACCCAGACTCTCATCCCTGAACTGGGGCTCTGGCAGGTGATGGCTGAGTGGATGCATTTGGCTGGGGCCCGTGCTCTGGGGAGGGGCAGCATGGAGAAAGAGCAGGGGTCCTCTGCTTGGCTGTCTCCGCCCTGCTGGCCAGGCAGCAGTGCCAGCCCCCGCCCCCTCTGCTAGCCTGGCACCAGGTTAAGGAGAGGGCAGGGCTCTGGGCAGCCCCGCTGCAGGGGGAGGAGCAGGAGGTCCCAGGTGGTGAAGAGAGTGGAAAGTCAGAGCCCACCCCTCCTGCCCCTTGTGTTCTCGTGGAAACTGACCAAACCGTGCCGCTGTGACCAGGACTGCCGTTCCCTGTGTCGTGATCTCTCCTCTCAACAAGGACAAAAAGGAATAAAATACCACTTGTTTCCTAGTGGCTCTGAGGTGCTTTCCTTTTTGTGCAAGAATGTGTGTATTTGTAGGACCTGTGGTGCTCGAAGGGCTGAAGGGAGGGTGTCCTTGGCCAGAGGGAGGAAGTGACGGCCGCAGGGCAGCTGGATGCTCTTTATTTTGGCTGCTTGGCCACTTAGCTCCTCCCCGCTTCTTCTCCAGCCACCCTTCCTCTCCCCTCCTTTGCCTGCACCCCTTCCTCCTCCTGCTTCCACCCCAGGTCATGGGGTTCAGGCTCCACCCCACAGCCTTACCTGTGCCTCCTACATATCCTGGAGAGAGGGGAGTCCTTAGGGCTTGCTGGCCTGGACTAAAAGGTTCTAACCTGTCCCTCTGGTCAGTTCTGGAGCCAACACCTAAGAACTTGACAAAGAGGGGTATGGGTGAGTTACTTGGGTTATGATCAAAGCCCTTACCCTTTCATCTTTCTCTAAACCCTAATACCCCCTCCTCTGTGAAGCCTTCTCAGACTTGAGGTAGATAAGGCCCCTCTTTTCTATGCATGTAGTCACACTGGCTCCTGCTTTTACATCTTCGTGTTTAATACTCTATGCCTTGGATCCGTACTGTAGAGACCAGGTGGATAATGTCCATTTTGGCAGTGGCACAGGAGATGGGGCATAGGGGCATGGGGTCACCTAGACTGTCCTCCCAAAGGTATTCCAATTCAGGTTTTAAGAAGGACTGTTGGCCAAACAAACACAGCTGATGGGGCTGTCTTCCTTGGAGGTCATCCAGGTGTGGCCCCCACTGTGAGACCTGGTTCCTAGGGAGCAAGAACTATGTCTCCTTCAGACAGAAACATGCCTGGAATGCTTTACAGTCTCAGAAAATCTTCATAGAGTCTGTCTAGATTCTATGAGTTGTTTGGAGCTGCAGAATCACAAGGCACGGGTCCTGAGGGACTGTGGGGTTCAGCCATGCCCTGGTCACCCCCAGGACATGCCTGTCCTTCTGCACTGCTTGTATCCTCAGTCCCCTAGGTCCTTGAAAAAACTGAGGCTTATAGTTGAGATCACACTCAACACTGTCAACCCAGGGATCGTGGTGGCTGAAACAGCTCTGGTCATACTTTGTATATATAAGCTCACAACCACCAATCAGGAACTCTGACTATGGGTCAGGGTGTTTGTAGGCTTTGCAGCAGTTGCAGAGAAAGGCCGAATGAAGATCCTTAGAGGGCCCAGATGTACAAAAGTTGGTGAGGGACTTCCCAGGTGGTCCAGTGGTTAAGAAGCCACCTGTCAATGCAGGGGACATGGGTTTGATTCCTAGTCCAGAAAGATTCCACATGCTGTGGGGGCACTAAGTCCGTGTGCCAGAACTACTAAAGCCTGCACGCTCTAGAGCCCAAGCTCCGCAACAAGAGAAACCACCACCACAAGAGAGGCCACCGCAATGAGAAGCCTGCACCCCGCCGCTGGAGAGGAGCCCCCACTCACCGCCACTAGAGAAAGCCTGTGTGCAGCCACAAAGACCCAGCACCGCCATAAACGAAAATAAATAAGATTAATTTTTTTATAAGTTGGTGGTTTTCTCCACACATTCATTATTGAAAATATGAAACAATAAAAACAAGTGTAAGCAAGTCCAATGGGGAGCTTCTGATTTTTCTCATAATAATTATATTAACAAAAGAAAATAGTAGTTCTCATCTCTAGCATAAACCATAAGATGGTTCTCTCTACTCTGCCAGACTCTGAGCACCTACCTATTTCTCCTGGCGATCTGGCATGATCTCTGAGCTAGATACTCACATTTTACAGCCTCTCTGATAAATCTGTGACAGGTCTAGGGCCACATGACTGGCAGATGGAGGAGCTAGGCGTTGGGTGCAGGCTGGCTGTCTCCAACGTTCTTCACAGAACACACATGGCTTGGCTTCC
Source organism: Capra hircus (assembly GCF_001704415.2). Classification (NCBI taxonomy): domain Eukaryota; kingdom Metazoa; phylum Chordata; class Mammalia; order Artiodactyla; family Bovidae; genus Capra; species Capra hircus. The sequence continues at coordinate 53,853,076 of NC_030822.1, forward strand.
TTCTTTAGGAGGCTGGCATCCAGACAGGAAGAGGATCGTCTGGGCTGGTGAGACTGCAACTGGAGCCTGGCGATCCCTTTGGGGCATCAACTAGCTGAACTGTGCTCTGAGGAGGGTCCTGTGGGAAGTGAGTGGTCTGGAAGCAAGACACATAAAGAACAAAGAAACTGATGATCAAAATAATAATAATGGATGAATGAATGAAGACAGCTGACATTTACCATGCACCTACTATGTGCCAAACCCTGGGCTGAGGTCTTCATGGGTTCCAACTCATTTAGAACTCAGCTATATATGATGGCATCCCTATTTGACAGATGAGGAGGCTGAAGCTTGGTGGGACCTGCCTGACTTTGCACTGCTGGTGGCAAAGCCAAGGTCTAGGCAAGGCCCATGCAGGTCTAAGGCAGTGTGACCCTGTGATTCAGAGGAAGTGACCCAGGGCCACGAGGTGGACGTGAGCAGGAGGCAAAAAGGCAAAACTTGGCCTCATGTGAGTAAGTCCTTAGCTCTCAGGCTATGATGATCCAAGACTGGAGTGAGCTCCCTGTCACTGGAAGTGTTCAAGGTGAAGGAAAAGGACCAGCATGTAGAATCCTCTGGGCAAGATGGGCTCCGAGAACCTACCCAGAATGACCTAAGTGTCCAGGCCTGAACTGAGGACCCCTCACGTCCCAACCAATGGATGGATGAGCCAGTCTAGCTGGAGGGCGTGGGTCAGGGGAGAGGAGTCCAGAGTCCAGGCATGTCTTTCTTCTGGACTCGTACTCCATGCAGGCAGGACCTCGTCTGTCCACTCAGCCTCTAGGGCACTTGGCTTATATTTGTGGCTTGATTTAATATAACAAGGAGTGAACGGGAAAGCTGGACTGAACATGAAAGCTGCCGTGATGTGCCATTTCCCAGAAGGGTCTCAGGCAGAAATCTCAGTTGTCCTACACCTTCCACCTCCCAGCCTCTCCCCCTGCTCCCCACCTCCCCCTGAATTCCACTCCTGCAATTTTCAAGTCTATTTGCATGAGCTGTTTATGCTGCTTAGCACCACATAAAAATAGGTCAACCTGCCTGCTCCCCACCCCTACCCTGGCCTGTGGCTCTCCCCTATCACTTTTTTTTGTTTTTGCAGGTTGTGGATTGGAAGTTGCCAAGTTGTTCTTGGAAGAGAGTCAGAGGCAGAGTGCAAGCAGCAGGGAGAGAGGGGTGGGTGAGGGGGTCTCCAGGCTGAAGCACACCCCAAGGTCACTGGGCACCTTCTCTTCCTGTGGGAAGGAGAGCTCTGCCCTCCCCAGGATCCTAGGTTGGCAGGGGTGGCTGGCGGGACAGGGGTGAGAGAGCTGTCCAGCTCTGTCTGGTTCACCCCACCTTGTCCCTGGCTATTCTGCCTCACCCTGGGCCTGGAGAGAGCGTGAGAGAGACTGGGGGCAGGAGGCGGGGTGGAGGGGGCTGGTAGGTCAGGTGTGTTTGCCTGAGCCAGGGGAGGAGCCTTGGAAATACCTGTCTCCAGGCCACAGAGAGGAAGAATGGCCACTTCTCACCATTAGCCTGATTCATTGCTGTCACAGTTGAACTCCAGTGGGGCAGAATCAGCCAGACCAAGCCAACCGGCTGTTGATTTTATGGGGCCAGCCCCAGCCCCGTGCCTGGTTGCACAATAGCAGGCCACCGGCCAAGGCAGTGATGGCAGAGCAGGTGATGCTGCGATCGGGTGTCCTGAAGGACTCGCGGTGGTAGGGGCTGCCAGGCAGTTGGCCCTCTGCACCGTCCAGAAGAGGGGGTTCCTGCCTCCCAGCCAGTGCCTGCTGAAACTGAAAAAGGCTCAGGACACCCCTTGTGTTCCCTCCAGCTGTGTGATCTGGGCTAGACCCCAGCATCTTTGTCAGTTTCCGTCTCTGCAAAATGAAGTCCTTCCTAGCCATGGTGTAAGCTGGGCTCCTGTGTAGTCTCGGGAGCCTTGGTTTCCTCAACTGCACAATGGGTCCATCAGTATCTTTCCTGTTACCTCACAGGGTCAAAGTGAGATTATGGACATAAAAATACTGAAAAATTTACATGTATATATTATGTTATTGTCAACTGAAAAAAAGCATACAACCTTGAAGTTGAGGATTATGTTTTATTTGGGGGTATTATTGAGGACTATTAAAAAGCCATCATTTTGCCAGCAAAGGTCCATATAGTCAAAGCTATGGTTTTTCTAGTAATGTACAGATGTGAGAGTTGGACCGTAAAGAAGGCTGAGCACCAAAGAATTGATGCTTTTGAACTGTGGTGCTTTAGAAGACTCTTGAGATTCCCTTAGACAGCAAGATCAAACCAGTCAATCCTAAAGGAAATCAACTGTGAATATTCATTGGAAGGACTAATGCTGAAGCTGAACCTCCAATCCTTGGGCCACCTGATATGAAGAGCTGACTCACTGGGAAAGACCCTGATGCTGGGAAAGATTGATGGTAGGAGGAGAAGGGGGAGACAGAGGATGAGATTGCTGGATGGCATCACTGACTCAATGGACATGAATCTGAGCAAACTCCAGGAGATAGTGAAGGATAGGGAAGCCTGGCATGCTACAGTCCATGGGGTCACACAGAGTCAGACACAACTTGGCAACTGAACAACAATGAAAAATTACTGAGGACTGTATTCTGGGAGATGGCCTCTCAAACAGCTCTGTTGTAGCTCTCAAGCAGTAGAACTGTTCCAAAGAGGTAAGGGAGAAACCAGGATATATAGGAGTTCCTACTGGGGAATAAAAAGTAGCTAAACATGAAAAGATTACTGCTAATCATAAAAACCAGGCATCCCAAGTTAAGACCTCAGTGCCTTTCTATGTATGGGAAGATGCAAGATTCTGGGCTTATTGAAATTATTCCTTTGATATGCATCTTAGCTATCTAGGGCCAATACGCTGTTTTTCTCCACCCTAAATTCCTTCAGGGTGCACTGTCATCAGCAGTGGCTGCTGGTTTGATGGAGGGCAGCATTCTTTATTGAAATGGCAGGCAACATTTTTGGGGGGTCTACATTATTAATATTTGTATGACCATTCAGGTCCTGTGTGCCCTTTTTGTGATAGCAGGGTTCCCCTTCTGTCCTGTAGACTGGGGCTCAAGTTCTAACTTACCTACATACCGTGAGAGTCTCCTTCTCCATGAGTATCACAAAACCTGCCTGGATGAGTGGGGTGAATGGAACAAAGAGACCAGCGTTCTTCAGAACTATTGAGAATGATAAAATGGATGGAATTGCTACCACGTGAGCAGAGATGGGGGCCAGACTCCAGACCTGGTAATCTGTGTGCTCGAAGAAGCCAGGACAGACTTGGCAGTCTCTGAAGTCAAAGACAAAGATGATTACAAAGCCAGATGTGAGCTATTTGGGCCATGGCAGTGGAATCCAGAAGGTCATGGAGGAAGGGTCGGAACAGCAGGGGGTGGGTCTGCTCCTGGTGGTCTTCCTGGAGGTGGTGAGCTTGGAGCTACTTTTCAGAGATCAGCAGAAATGTGGTTACTGGAAGGAGACTGTCTGCCACTGGAGAGAAACAGCCTCTGTTCTGTTCAAGCCCAGACGCAAGTTCTTAGAAAAGTCAAGAATGCATTTCTCTCCAGGGTGTTCGCTGCGGGAGAGGTGGGTCAAACGGGCTTGCCCTTGTCACCAGCTGTAGAAACAAGAGGGTGTCCCCAGCTCCCGCCTGCTCAGGGAGCAGGAAGGCCTGGGTGACCTTGACTCTGAGTACATTGCCCCTTGGCGGCTCCCAGGACCTGTGTGCCCCACAGCTCAGGCCATCTTGATGCCAACTGTTAAGGAATGGACCCTCCAGGGTCCACCTCCTCCCAGCCCTGCCTTATAAGACCCCAGTCACCCTGGCACCCACAGCCACAGCAGGAGCTAGTGTTCCCTGGGGTTTGGGACCTCTGGCAGCACAGCTGTGGCCTGAGAGCCACCACGTTCCCTGCCAGGCGACCGTGCATGCCACACGGCTGAGGACGGACCTGAGCCAGGAACCGGACTTTCTAGGGGCTCCTGGCTTCTCTCCAACTGCGAGCCACCTCCAGGACTGGTGGGCAGCCTGGAGTCCAAGGCTGTGCCCGCTGCCATGCAGCCCCCAGGTCCAGGGCTGGTGGATCTGGAGGATCCTATCCCAGGGAGGCTGGCAATGAAGGCCTTTGCCTCAGTGCTGGAGACAAGGCTCAGGCGATGTCCCAGCCTCTCAACTCTTCACCCACCAGCCCAACCATGACCACCCCAGATGGCTGCCCGAGGCTGAGGAGTCGGGGTCGAAGGAGGCCTGCTAGGGAAGACAGGGGAGGCTGAGGCACACCAGCTGAGAAAATTGTGCCTTTGGATGGGCTAGTGCTGAAGGTGGGGTCTGGGAGTTGGGACCACTTCTCCATGTCTTCCAAAGAGCTCCTTGATTTCTGGGTCTTGGGGAAAACAGCGGAGTGTGCCCCTCTTTGGCTCCAGCCTGGAACAACAGATAAGAGGGGTTGCATTGTAGTCTTTAGATGAAAGAATTGTGTTCCCACCTCAGTTGCCCCCATACCCCAGAAGAGACTGGAAGAACAAGAAAAGGGGCCAGACACCAGCAAGGAACAGCCATGTTGTGCGGGGTGTCAGGGGAAGTTTTGGGGTGCCAGGTGGGTGGCTGGCTGGCAGAGATCATGCTGAAGGTCATGGGCAGAAATGTGCCCCAAGAGCCCACTTTGAAGATCACCCTGCTGGGGACAGCCTGGGGAAGAGATTAACTTTGAGTGTCCCTGTCTCCTGGAGGCCTGCCTGGGGTGAGGGTGGTGAAGGTGGCACCTATTAGGACCCTCTTGGCCAGGCCTCCTCCTACATCACCTCTATTCCTGCGACAGCCCTGCAAGGTAGGTGCTATCACCCCATTTTACAGATGGGAGAAGGATGCACAGGATTTAAGTGTGGGTGCTTGTGCCTGCAGGGACCCCTGACCTGCCTGAAGAGACATAGAGGGGGAGAGGCTCCCCTGGGCTTCTCTCTGGGGGATGGTGGGCCATGGTCCAGGTCGAAGGAGCCAACACCTCCCTGGAAGAATGTAGGGTGTCTCAGTGTCAGCTAGGCTGATGAGCTCAGTCAGGACAAGGAAGGGCTGGGTGTGAGTGAGGGGAGAGGGCCAGGACCCCCTTAACTTAAAACATCTGGCTTCCCCTGAATGAACACTTTCATGAAAATTTCTGCAGGGCTCCAAGTGAAGTGCTGGAGGGGAGTTGAGGGGCAGGGATGGGGAACTCCCCAGGAAGGACTCTAGGGGAGCTGCCGACAGGGGATTGGGGGGAGCTGGCCACCCACTCTCTCTCTGTGGGGACAAACTAGTTCTTGCTACTTATTAGAGAGCAGGTGAGTCATGAGAAGAGGTTGCATTAGGCACACTGTGAGTGTGCCTGTGCCACTGGCAAAATTATTTCACTTCTGGAAACCATTCATTCATTTAATGAAACCGGGGGTCCACCCAGAGCCAGGCCCTGTTCTGGCACTGGGGATCTAGGAACAAGCACAGCCAACAAAAAAACCCCTGCTGTCCTGGAATTTAGTTTTAGTTGAGAGAGAAGTGAGAAGCAACTTAAGGAAAATATAGAATTTATCTGCTGTAATAAGTGCTACAAAAATATAATAAGGCTAAGAAGGGATCTGAAATATTACAGAGTAGGTGTGTAGGTTATAGGCTAGGATGCAAGGAAGGGACATTGCCTGAGCAAGTTCAGCCAAGGAGTTTTCTGGAAGGAGTGTCTGCAGGAAGAGAGAACAGCTGGTGCAAAGGTCCTGAGGCAGGAGTGTGTCTGGAGGGTCAGAGGATCACCAAGGAGACCAGTATGGCTGGAATAGAGAGAAGGGGCAGGGCAGTCATTAGAGACAAGGTCGGAGGGGTCCCTGGGGCCAGGTGCAGGAGGGCTTCTAGGATACAAGAACGGTTTGGGCCTTTACTAAGGCTTCTCCGATGGCTCAGCGGTAGAGAATCACCTGCAATGCGGGAGACATGGAGGACATGGGTTCAGCCTCTGGGTCGGGAAGGTCCCCTGGAGGAGGAGATGGTAACCCGCTCCAGTACTCTTGCCTGGAAAACCCCATGGACAGAGGAGCCGGGCAGGCTACAGTCCAGGGGGGTCACAGAGAGTCAGACATGCCTGAGCCACTGAGCATGCACGAATGCACAGTCCTCAGGGGGTGTGAGCAGGAGAGGGAACCCTCGGTAAAGTGCGGGAGTTGGGGGGTGACCTGGGAAGCTCCTTCTAGTTAATCAGTGACACGGCGCTCAGGGTCTCCATTTGGGATGGAGATGCCTTTCTTCACAGCGTTCGTGTCTGGGAGTGTGCGTGTGTGTGTGTGTGTGTGTGTGTGAGAGAGAGAGTGTGTGTGTGCTGGGGGTGGGGGAGGTGGGGAGTGGTCCTGGCTGACGTCTCTACTTTCTTTCAGGGCCACTGATAAGTCTGCACCAGGCAACCTCTAAAGGCCTATCAGGTCCTGAGATTCAGGAGTTTCTCCAAGTTCCCAGCCTGGGGGATGTCTGCGCTGTGGCTCTGGGCTGTGAGCACGCAGGTTTCCACTGGCAGCATGTGACCGGGGGCAGGGGGTGGGGGGGGTGGGGCGGGGGCAGCGTCTGGTGAGCAGCTAGGCCCCTGGGCAGCCTTCTGGGTGGTAGGGAAAAGAGGAAGGAGCCCAGAAGCAGGGCTGCCTGCTGGGGCGGGTATGGCTCCCCAGGACAGATCTCATACCAGCCAGACAACTCCCCCCAGGTCTGCCTGTCTCTGTTTCTGGAGTGTTTTCCAGCCCAGGTGGCTCTCTGGGGGTACATTAGTCATCCCCTTGGGGCAGGAAGTGTTGCTAAGGAGGGGCAGAGTGGTGGATGCCATCTGACCAGAGCCCAGGCCAGACCCGCACCTCGCAGACCCTGCTGTTCACTGTCTGTGTCGGGGCGACCCACGAGGGACCAAGGAGGAGCCCGTAGGAGCCCGTGGTCCCCAGTGAGCCTCACAGACTGCTTGCTGCAGGCTCCCTCCAGGCCCTGACAGGGGCCCCAGTGGCCAGAGAACAGGCCTCGCTGAGCCGGGGTGAGTGAGGGGACACTGCTTGCCCTCCGGTTCCCCCGAGTGGCTCCTGGCTCCAGCTGGGAGATGGGCCCTCCCACTAAAAGTGCTGTCTTCTGGCCACCCCCACCCTGCGGCACCAACAGGCATCCCTCCGGGGTCTCGTGAAGCTGCTGGTGTCTCCAGACAGACAGGCAGGGCTGACCTCACAGCCTGAGCTCAGACCCTGCGGTCCAAGCAAGGGGTCCCAGCCGAGGAAGCCCAGGTTCCTCACCTGCTCCTCCTTGCAGCCCCAGCTGCTCCCCATCTCCGCCCAGCTCCTGGGAGACACGGGAGGCGGCTGATGGTACCCTGGGCCCAGCGCCATGGCCAGCAAGCACTCCCTCCCACCCGGGGCAGCCTCCAAGGGGCTGCCCACCGTCCTGTCCAGTCTCGGGGGACTCTGGGCCCCAGAACAGGCCCTTGAGGATGCATACATCAGGGCCAAGGCCAGCTGAGCTGGAGGAAGAAGGTGTCACTGGGGAAAGGTTTGGGGGGACCCCTGTGTGCCCTGAGTGTCTCTCTCAGATGCCTCTAGCCCAGGGACAAGGGAAGATCGGGGACTCTGATTCCACGGGCTGAGGCCCTGGCCAGGGACTTCCTGGCTCCTGGTGACCTTTGCAGACGCCCCGGGCTACACGGAGGCATCTCACCCCAGTGTGGGGGCTGCGGTTTGTTTGTGGACACTCACAGCTCCCCCCCTTTCTCAGGTGCTCTTGGAGGTCAGAGAATCTGCCCCCTTCTCACGTGGAGCCCAGCCCAGCCCGGCCCGGCAGGCAGGCACGAGGTGAGGGCTCCGTTGCCAGCCCCTCCTCCCTGCCTTTGTCTCTTCCTGCCCGTGGGCTCAGCTGGGCTGTGGAGAGAGGGAGGCTGGCTCTTCGCATTCAGGCCCTGGGTCACTAGCACCTCACGACTCTCTCATCCTCTGAAGACACAGCCAGTAGCTCCTGCTATGGACAGGTGGTACCTGGGTGAGTGCCCTGAACCCCATCCCCGCCCCCCCCTCACCGTCCTGAATTCTGACACAAGTGTCTATCCTGTCACTTTCAAGAGCACCCCCAGTTCCCCAGGAGTATAGGGAAAGCAGCAATGGGGAGAGGCAAGATTTCTAAACGAGGGCACCTCCTTCTGGGGGCCTGGGTGTGCTGTGATCTCTGCCCCCAGCATCTCTGAGCTGTCAAGAGCTGCGAAGGCAACTTGTCCCACAGCCCTCATTCTCTGACAGTCATCTGTCTGTCCAGCTGTAGGAACTCTGAAGCCAGACTGCTAGGTTCAGAGGTTGGTTCTCCCACTTTCCACCCACCTGACCTCTGGGAAGTTATTTAACTTCTCTGTGCCTTCATCTACAAAATGGGGGTGATAATAATGCCTTCCCTGCCTCATCAAGTTGCTGTGATGATTAAATGAGTTGGTTTTTATAAAGTCTTTAGGACAGTGTCATGCACACACAGTTAAAAATGTAACTATTGTAGGTGTAGCTATTGATTTGCTGTTGTAGCTATTGATTTGCTCCCTATTTCTCTTTTATCTCCTGCCCATCTATCTACCTATTATCTAGCATAACCATTGATCTATGTAACTATGTATGTAGCTATCTATGAACTTTCCACCTATTTTTATACTCCAGAAAAAATGCACGGTAGCTTACAAAGATAGACAACATGTACTAAGGGAGCAAGATAATATATAAGGGGGCATCAGTGTCTGTGTGGAGAGCCCCAGGAGTTTGGGGAGCACAGCCATGGGGGTCTGGCTTTCTAGCCCTGGATTTGTCCCTGACTGGGTGTTTCAGGCAAGTCGCCCAATCTCCCTGCCCTCAGTCTTCCTGGGCTGTCCACTGGGGATCATGGTACTGCCCAGGCCAGCTCCAGGGGTTCTTGCGGGGGCAATGCCCAGCTCAGTTTCTTTGCCCGTGGAATGGGTCAAATGTGGAATCAGCAGGACAGTGCGTGCAAGAGCCTGACACATGCTCAGCGCCTGCCAAATGTCAGCTCGGTTGTGTTTTCATGAATTTCCATCACTTGGCCTTGGTAGCCGAAGAGATGAATGGGTGTCTCAGCTTCTGGTCTGCAGGCCGTGACAGTCTGTCTTTCCATCTCACCCCCATGTTCATTTTGCTGGACAGTGGGTGGCTTTTTTGGTGTGACAGTGTATAACAGTTAACAGTAATGATGCTTACTGTGTACCAGGCCCCCCGCCATGCCCTTCACTGCATTATCTCACTTTCTCCTCACAATAACCCATTTTACAGATGAGGAAACTGAGGCATATAGAGATTAAATAACTTGACTGGGGCCACATGCTAAGCAAGTGGAGGAGCCAGGAAGTAAACTCAAACCTTGATCCCCTGTCACTGCTCCAAGAGGATTAATAGATGGAGTCCTTTTGAAGGACTAACCTGCCCTTGGTGGACAATGACCTCTAACCTGGCCTTTTAGCTACAGTTGAGCATCAGCCTCTTCTGGAAGCCAATCTGATTGATTAGAACTCGGCCAGGAGTATGAGCATCCATGGAGGACCTAAGCACTGGGGCCCCCAACGTGAATAGGGCCGCAGTAGAGGGAGAAGGAGTCCCTGCCTCCCAAAGCAAGGGCCTGGCTGTCAGTTTTCACCTTGCCTCTCACCAGCTGTGTGCCCTTGAACCAGGGCCATAGCCTCTCTGTGCCTCAGATGCCTCATATATAAAATGGGGAAATGACACAAAGCACCAGGGAATAACAGTTAGAAACTTAAAAGCAAGGCATTCTCTCCGTGGTCTGGCTTGGCCCCTTCACAGAGGAGCCTGTAGTGTAACGTGGGGACTGGCATGGAAGCTGGGCTTCATGGCTGGAGAAAGACATGCCAGAGGCTGCGGGGACAGAGGGCTTAGTGAGGGATGACTGGAGCCCTTCTGACCGAGGTGTGAGCTGTTAGATGTGGCCTGGATGGAGGAAAAAGGTACAAAGGAATGGGTGTTCCCGGGCATGAAAGCCTGGAAGCGCGCACAGTGCACCGGGGGCGGGGCGGGGGCTCGAGTGGGTTGAGGGGCCAGGCACCCTGGGACCACCTCAAGAAAGCCCCGAATGCCAGGCGCCAGCCGCACCAGCAGCCTGCACAGTGGTGGGAGACGTGGGCAGCTGCTAGGGTCGAGGGCCTCCGTGGGACCCCCGACCTTGTCCCTCGCAAGCTGTAGTACACGCTGAATACATTTCAAAACCCCCGCTTCCCTACTATCATGGCCCCAGCTGTGACTTCTCCACCTGGCGGGTGGACTCCGTGGCTCTTCTCTCTGGAAATTTCCTCTGGGAGGGTTTGGAAAGACGGCCAGCTCCTCCCTGCCCCCACTGCCGCTGCACCTCCTCACGCCTCAGCGGGAGCCCCACTGTCCATACCCGGGCTTTTCTTGTGACCAGGGTAAATATTACCTGGCACTGTTAATGTTTAATGCCCCCACCCCATCTCTGGCCACCCCACAGCCGGGCAGTCTCCCCGAAGCAGAGGCCACGGGAAGAGGGCAGCGGGCACGGGCCTGGTCTGTGGGGGAAATGGCAGAGTTGCCAGATGACGGTGAGTGCATGTGTGTGCGTGTGTGTGTGCATGCGTGTATGTGAAGCAGGAGGTGCTTGGATCATCTCTGGAGGGTGAACAGGACCCCCTCTTCCGTCTCCGGGCATCCCTGCCTTCCAGAGCACCCAGCACCCCTCTCTCATACCGTGCGTGCCAGCCAGCCTCCTCTCTAAGAAAATCTGCTTTTAAAAGAGGATCCCACCTTAACGCCAAAGCAATCTAGTTTGAATGGTGGAAACATGGGTGCCAAGTAGGAGGTGCTGGGGCTTGGGGGGTGGTGAGCATGCATCTTCTGGACTAAACCGAGAGCAGGAGGTGGATGGGGGTGAGGCAGGGCAGCAGTGGGCCCCCCCAGTCAGCCTTCTCAGCCTGGCTTCAGGGCGAGAGCCCCCAGGTTCAGGACACATGCCTAGAAGGCATCCTGCGAACAAGGGCAATCGGGTCTGGAATCTCGTGGGCCCGCTGTGGACTGTGGTGGTCTTTGAGCCAGATCTAGAAAAGCTGAGGTCTTTGGGTGGGGTGGGCTCTCCCAGTGGCTCAAGACGAGGTGGTCAGGGGGGAGGCAGTTTCCTGGAGCAGCAAGGGGAGTGGTTAGTCCCATCATGGCTCTGACACTAACGCCCGTGTGACCTTGAACAAGACTTGAACTGAAACTGGGAGACAACCTCAGAGGCCTTCCGCATGGGGACAGGTGCCTGGGGCCCCCTCAGGCCCTTCAGTGGACCCCTCCTAACACAAACTCTCCTGGCCCAGGGCGTGAGCTGGGCTCACCGGACCCCACCGCCCAGGGCCCCGTCCAGCACAGCCTGGGAGGTGAGGCCGGGCGCGTTCCTTTGACCTTGGGCGCTGCTTCCCTAGTGCCAAGAAGGGGCTCAAGCAGGGCAGAGAAGAGGGGCCACCACCAGACATGGCAGAAAAGCTCTGGCCGGGTGCCCTCCAGCTGCCCTCCAGCTGCCCTCCAGCTGCCCTCCAGCAAGTGCGCTCAGCTTACAGGGCGGAAGGGCAGAGCCATGACGTCTGCTGGGGGCTGCAGACTGCCTGGGACCACCTGTCTTGAAATGTCTCCTTCCTCCTGACCACGTGACAGGCAGCACAGCAAAGGGGTGAAGCACCTCGACTGTTAACAACCAATGGCCTGGGTCATTCCCAGCTCTGCCCCTCTCTAGCTGTGTGCCTCTGAGTGAGTTGCCTAACCCCCCTGTGCCTCCATTGTCTCATGGATGATACTGGAATACTATTAATGACTCACAGGATTGTCACGACGGTTAAATGAGCTACTGCTTCGTTAGCCTCAGTCTGCCGCATGCCAATATACTGTTTCTGAAATAAATTTGCTTTCCCCTAAGGAGAGCAATGTAGGATAGAAGGATCTAGAAACAGGGGTCCAAGACTCATTTCTGCCTCCAACTTTTACCGGAACTTTAGAGAAGTCTTCAGACTGGGCCTTGGTTTCCTGTTCGGTGAACATTAAGGTTCTATTTATTTATTCATTGGTTCACTTCACAAATATTCGCCAAGTATTGGTTGCCCCAAAAGTTTGTTCGGATTTTTCTGTAAGATGTTATAGAAAAACCCAATACCTTGTGGCTGATTAGTCATATGGAGAGAGGTTGCTGCTGAGGCTTATGGAAGATGCAAGCACTGGAGTCCCCCTGTTTCTGTGGCTCACCCCCACCCCTCCACTGGCTCTCTTCTCAGGTGGCAGCCCCAAGGAGAACGAGGACCCATTCTACTACGGTGAGTCTGGCGGGCCCCTCCTCCCACCCTTCCTGAGTGACCCCCCCCCACCCCCGACCACGCATCCACAGTTCCTGGCCTCTCCCAGCCCTGGGTCATGTGCCCCATCTTCCTGAGTTACTACTGTGGGGTGGGGGAAGGGGCTGGGTCACCCACCCTACCTCCCCGCCCTGTCCTTCCCCAGACTACGAGACCGTCCGCAATGGGGGCCTGATCTTCGCCGCCCTGGCCTTCATCGTGGGGCTCGTCATCATCCTCAGTAAGTGGGGCCGTCCTGTATAAGGGGGTGCTGAGGTGGGCACAGCTCCTCAAAGCCGCTGAGCACATTGGCTTCCCGGGTGGGGAGGGGAGAGCCTCTCACCCGCTTCCAGGGCGCCCTCACCTCTCCCACGGAGGATGTGAGAACGGACAGACACCCTGATGCAGAGGGGGCTGTTGGTCCGCAGACCACCCAGGAGATGCCCTTTTCCTCGAGTGCGCCCTCTAGTGGACCCGAGGGGTGCCGCTGAGATGGGGAACCGGGTCCTGCTGGCCCCTGGAGGCTTCAGTGCCCTTGGGGCAGGGGAAGGGAGGGAACCAGCCTCCGCTGGACGCTCCCTCCCCCAGAACTGAGCGCTTTCTTGGCCCATTTAATCCTCTCGGCAAACTGAGGGATGGCCGCCACTGTCGCCACTTTTCAAATGAAAAACCAGACCCGCAGTGGCAGGTGCAGCAGCCTGCCTGAGGTGCAGCAGCCAGATCGGAAACAGAGTGGGTTCCAAAGCACCTCACCCCTACCCTGGCCTGCTGCAGGAAGGCAAGCACCCCTGGCAGCCTGAGGCCTTAGGCTCCCTGCTGGTTTACCGTGGATCCCTTACTCCCTGGGCCTTAGTTTGTTCATCTGTTAAATGGGGATGATCCCTCTTGTCTCTCAAGGTTAGGGCTGGCAGTCAAAGACGCGACAGCCAAGGGAGCAGTGTAGGTGTGGGGGGTTCTAGGGGAGAGAAAGCGCCTTGCCTTACCCCGGCCCCAAAGGCACACGGCAGGGGCTTAATAAGTGCTTGCGGACTGGTGCAACCAGAAGACAAATACTCAGAAACACGCCGGTGGAAAGAAGATGCGGAATGTAGCACATCCACTTCCAAGTCCTGGGGGATTCTAATGGGCGTGTTAGATGGTGCACACCACCCCACCCCCCAACCTGATGGCTCCAGTCTGCAGACAGGGCCAGCCTCCCCATTCCCCTGGCGGTTCCCTGAGGGCCCCGCTGTGTTGGGGCTGTGTTGTGGCTGAGCTCGCGGTGGCGGAGGCGGGATGGGCGTGAGCAAGGGCCTTTGCCCTGGACTTCCTGCAGTTCTTCTCGAGCAGCGTCCACATGCCCAGTGGGGCGTGGGGTGGGGCACGCTGTGACGGCTCCGTCTCAGCACCATTCCCATCGCGCTCATAGTCCGCCACGGACTTCCCTGTAGCTCAAACGGCAAAGAATCTGCCTGCAATGCAGGAGACTAGGGTTCAATCCCCGGGTCGGGAAGATCCTCTAGAGAAGGAAATGGCAACCCACTCCAGTACTCTTGCCTGGAGAATTCCACGGACGGAGAAGGCGGGCTACAGTCTGAGGGGTCGCAAAGAGTTGGACACGCCTGTGTGACCATCACAGACACACACACAGTCCACCATGGAGCCGCCGCCACAATAATCTTTGTTGACTGCCCAGCTGGCTGACTTGGACTTCTGAACGCTTATGGTCCAGCCATATATAAAGAGAGACAGTCAGCTGTGGTCTCTGAGGCGGACACGGAGCAGCGCTGGCAGGAGAGGGGGAAGGAGGGGCTACGGAGCTGAGGCCTCCAGGGTAGAGAGGGTCTCCTTGGCAAACTAACCTCGTTTCTCTCTTTAAGGCAAAAGATTCCGCTGCGGGGCCAAGAAGAAGCACCGGTGAGTGCCGGCCGGGGTGACTGATGGAGGTGGGTGGGGCCGGTGGAGGGTTTGGTCTCTCAGGCTGGTGAGGAGGGTCCCCAGCCTCAGGGAGCCCTGAATCCCGGCCCCCTCCACCCACTACCGTTTCTTACCTGTCTGCTTTCCTCCATCCCAGGCAAATTCCTGAAGATGGGCTCTGAGGAGAGGTAGGTTTGCGAGGAGCGGGCAATGGCTCTGGATAATAAGGAGAAGCTAAGGACTCGGCCGGGAAAGTTTCAGGGTCTTTCATCCATTAGGCAGGTCTCTGTCACCCTCGTGTGGTTCTTTTCCTTGCTGGTTTTTAAAAATTTTTATTAGCGTATAATTGCTTTACAATATGTTAGTTTCTGTACAGCCATAAGTATACATATATCCCCCCGACCTCTTGAGACTCCCTCCCACGCCCACCCCCATCCCACCCCTCCAGGTTATCTGGGAGCACGGCGCTGAGCTCCCGGTGCTCCGCAGCAGCTTCCTGCTGTCTATCTGCTTTGCACATGGTCCTGCGTATATGTCAACCCTACTCTCTCAGCCTGTCCCACCCGCTCCATCCCACTTGCGTCCACATATCTGTTCTCTGTTGCCGCCTTTTAAAAATAATGGCAAACACACACACACACACACACAAACAGAAAAAAAAAATGCCGTAGTAGGTGCGACCAAGGGAGGCTGCAGAGATGCGCCAGAGGAAGGTAAGGGATGAAATGGAAGCCCCAGCCTCTGCAGCCCTGCTCACAGCCCCCATCCTACCTTTCTCTTTGCAGAGCCAGCCGTGCCCACCCTTGCACCGGGGCTGCTTGGAAGTCTTCCCTGAGCTGTAGACCTCTGTCCCAGCACTGCCAGGCCCTCGGGCTGAAGGAAGCTTCGGGCTCCACGTGACCCCCCCCCCCCCGGGTGGGCTTCACCTCCTTCTGCCCCGTGTTAATAATAAAGCCGGCCTCCGAGACGGCTCCTTCCCTGGCCTCCTCCCTCGCTCCTTCTCTCCTGTAACTGCCACCATCCCCTCCTCCAAGCTGGAGTCAATACAGCCTGGTCTCTGGCTTTTTGCTTATTTACTCACGTGCTCGCGCCTGTGAAAGTAAGAAGTTCAGTGCCATCATCTCCAGGCCTCTCCTCACCCCCCAAATTGCCGAGAGCCCCTGGGACAGAGGACTCAGCCTGCCTTCCAAATGCCAGGCAAAGAGAAAGCCTGACGGCCAAAGGTCACAGGCTCAAAGCCCTTGGGTCGCCCGGGGCCCTGGGTATGGCTGTAGGAGCTCTCCAGTGGGAGTCAAGGCGGCCCTGCCCTGGGCTGCCCATGTTTTAGTTGTTTGTGGGCACGTTATGTGCTCTGCCCACATTTCCCCAAGTGCACTGGCGTGCCAGGATGGGTGGGTCTAGGGATCTTGGGCAGGGGCGTCCTCGGCACATGCTCTCTCCCCATCCCTCACCCCCAACTGTGGTGCCAAGCTCCAGCCATGCCCTTTCCACTCTTGGGGCCAGGGGGCCTCGAGTTTGACCTAATATCATCCACCTCTTTCAGTGCTGGCTTGGTTAATTTCAGGGCCAGAGGCCAGAGAGTGGACAGTGAGGGTGGGGCCTCTGTAACCTTTCATGCTGGTAGGCCTCCACCCTACCTCAACCCGAGATGGTGTCAGGCTAGCCCTTCCACCAGCCCCTGAATTACTGATGCCCGCAGCCCCCAGACAGCACAGCGCACTTTCTGCCCTCTGGAAGGAGCCCATCTCCCCTTTCCTTCCCCTCCCTCAGTGAGAGGAGAGAGGTGGCTCTGAGGCTGGATGGGACGGTGGGATCATGGCACCACCCAGTGTCCATTTCCTCATCTGAGCTTTTGAGCGTCCAAGGGAAGCGGGGAAGATTGGACCGGGAAACCAAGACAACAGCAAGTCAGCAGAGTTTGAAATGAACATGCAGGGCACTGGAGGCAGTGTAGGCTGCACTCGGCTTAAGAATTGAGTTCTTTGTCTTAATCCACTGTCCCCAGGACCACCAGCCCTCACAGATTCACAGAAGGCTTTGGCACCGAAGGCCTGTAGGGAGCAAAATAGACAATCCTTAATTTTCAGAAAGAGAAACTGAGGTCCTGAGAAAGGCAGCGACTTGTCCAGGTGACACAGCCAGCCGGTGTCAGAGCCAGAGCAACAACCCAGGTCTCTGGGTCCATTTCAGAGTCCTTCTCATTGACCCTGTGGGTTGGGAGGAGACACTCCAGTGAGACACAGGATGGAGAACTTGGCTCTTGCAACTCAGGGCCAAGGTCTTTGTGACATCCTCCTCTGAATGTGGGCGAACGGTTGACAAATAAAACCTGACAGGCCAACCCCCTAAATAGAATTCAGGATTTCCAAGACACTGGACCTGTCCGCAACAGTGGGAGAAATGAACAGGATGGGGCAGGTCCAGCCATGGGGGATTTCAGGGAGGGGGCGCTCCTGAAATTTCTTGGATGTAGCAGCAAGGCAAACAGGAAGAAGGGTATTCCAGGCCTGCGGCTCACCTGAGGAGAAGAGCTGTGGAGAGGAGTCGTGTTTCTAGAAGGTTCTGTACACAGGCCCCGAGCCTACCAACCCAGCTGCCTTGGAGGGGGCTGGTCCTGGGTGAGTCACTTCAGCCTCTAACCCCCGCTTGTAAGCCCTCCATCCCCGTGAACCGTGAGGCTTCCCTGGATCCCAGGCTGTCACCCTGGAGCATCTGGGGTGCTGTGCAAACTACCCAGTGTCCCCTCCAGAACTGTCAAATATTAACCTTGGGGTGGGCCCATGCCAGCTGTTACTTAACCAGCTCCCAGGAGAGCAGCCGCTGCTGAAAGCCACGGATCCAGGTAACCTTCAATGTCCTCATGAACACTCTCCCCCTCCCTCTCCATGAACGTCACAAGGACTGGGAGCTACTGAACTTTCACTTCACTTTGGGATTTTCCACAATTCATACACAAATTAAGTCACCAATGAACACCAAGACTGGGACGTGATTGAATGAATTACTTTTGATCACACAAGAGACAAAAACAGCCTGTCTGAGGGGATGCAATTCCGTTTGTCACCACCAGAGGGAGGATGTGTCTTACCCCGAATCCTATCCAAACGGCGTTTTCAACTCAGTCTAAGGGCTGGGAGAAGAGGGAGACAGAGGATGAGGTGGCTGGATGGCATCACCGACTTGACGGTGGTGAGTTTGAGCGAACTCTGGGAGATGGTGAAGGACAGGGAAGCCTGGCAAGCTGCAGTCTAGGGTGTCGCAAAGAGTCGAACACGAAGGAGCGACTGAACAAAGGGCTGGGCGTCCTTTGCCGGAAGAGGCCTCCGGGTCTACCTGGTGCTCTGGTTTCCCAGGAGCGCCCTGGGTTATTTCCATTCTGTGTGCACACCCCTCTGGTGTAATTTGCCCTGCTCTGGGGTCTTGAGCCCTCATTCCTCCTGAAAGGTAGAGACCCTCTGTGCCCTCCCGGACTCCTTGGCTTGGGGTAGTTATGTAGCCTCTAACCACATACTTTGATTTAATCAGTATCATGAGCAGGACCTGGAGAGAGGCAAGCAAGAAAGGGGAGTCCCCAAGAGCCCACCCTGAGCATCCCCACTGGCCCCAACCTGTCCTAGGGGGTGGGTTCCCGGGGCCGATAGGGATGGGGTGGGGCTGGGGGTGCTGAGCTGAAGAGGGGTCCAGGACAGAGGGGGCTGTTGAGGCTCCCCCCCTGCCCCAGGCCCTCCTCCCACTCACCCCTGCTGGAGAGATTAATGGCCTCCCTGTTGATCCTCGGCTCCAGGCAGCTGAGGTCTGAACTGCAGTTCAGCAGGGCTCTGCGCGGTGGTGACCTGCTCCTTGCCAGGCGCTCATTCTTCATCATCTGCCTGACAAACCCCTGGGTGGGGGAGGGGGGAGGTGGAGATCAGAGGCCAATGCCACAGCCGCCTGGCCTTGTCCTGTCATCACAGTGAGCCTCTGGCTGGGAAGATGGATCGGGCCCGGGCCTTGGAGCCAGGGCCACAGCAGCCACAGGGCCTTGGGAGGGGAATCACGGAGCCAGGGACTGTGCTGAGACAGCCAGGGAGGTGGCCGAGTGACCCAGCCTTAGAAGAAACCCTCAACTCGGCCTCGGTGTTCCCCGCCCCCACTGGGGACACTCAATATCCTCTGCAGTTGAGTGGCTGAGAGCATGGGAAGAAAACCTATTTAGAACATGGGACCTTGGGGTCCATGACCTCAGCTTGACTCTGGGGGCTCCGGGGGTGGGGGGCGCCTAGGGAGGTCGCCATAGGAAACCAGGTAGGGGCTTTTCCCCAGGGGTGGACGGGCCTCAGGCCCGGACAGCACTGGAACCAGCTGCACCCAGGGTGGTGGCTCCCCAGGCTCTGATTCGGTAACTTATTTAGGGGGGACTTTCAGGCTGCCTGCTCTGACCCTACTGACCTCCCCACTCTCCCGGAGGCCCCGGGGCACTCCTGGCTGCTGTTGGCCTCTGGAGCTCTTAAACTTGGTTCCTGTTACAAGAAATTCTTGCTGTTGCTTCCCCGAAGGGCTTCCTTGGTATCACCAGGAGGAATTCCCCAGGTGAGGTGGCTGAGGGGAGGTTATAGGAGGGGAAGTTTCAGGCTGGGGCAGCAGTTTGAGGCCCAGAACCTCATTGGCAGCCCAGTGCTGTCCATGCTGGGGACGCTGGTCTCCCTGCCAGCTTTGGCCTCCGCCTCCTGTGTGACCCTGAAATGCCCTCGTCTGTCTCTGGACTTGGCTTTGGAAAAAGCAAATACATGACCAAAATTGCAGGTGTTGACTTCAGAGTCAAGGGGCTCTAGGAAGGGGTAAGTGGGACCTGTAGCTGGTCCCCTTGTTATCCCCAGCCCCTAGATGAACAGTGCCCAGGGAGGCTGGGGGTACACACACACACGCTCACTCCCTCCTAGCAGTTAAAACAGAGGTGCCCAGCAAGTGATGAAGGCAGACAAAAAAGATACACTTGACAAAGCAAAGGAGAGGAGGTCGGCTCGGCCCAGAGCCAGGAGCGTGTTGCATTCTCTCGTGGTCTTTGTTTCCTGAAAGGCCTATCAATCAGTAACAGAGTTGTGCCAAACCCAGCTGCCTGGAGCCGAGTGGCCCCCGCCCTGAAGTAAATAACATTTCAGGTCTCCTGTCCGTGGACCATCTGCTCCTGAAGCAGTGAGTCACATCACTGGGGAGTGGCCTCAGCCCTCAGTCGCCTGCCCTGAGCAGGATGCGATGGGTCCCGC
Source organism: Capra hircus (assembly GCF_001704415.2). Classification (NCBI taxonomy): domain Eukaryota; kingdom Metazoa; phylum Chordata; class Mammalia; order Artiodactyla; family Bovidae; genus Capra; species Capra hircus. Next base: position 53,872,595 of record NC_030822.1, read on the forward strand.
GGGGTCTCAGCGGCTCCCAGACCCTTCCTGAACCCTGCTCCCAGGGGACCTGTTAGAGATGCTGCGTCTCTTGAGACTCTGACCATTCCTTCATGTCTGTCTGCCTCCATCTGCAAACCACATGAGGGTGGGCGCGGCATCTAATGGTTTACCCACCAGCCCCCAGCGCCGCACCCATCAGAGGCGTGTAGTACACGCTCAGTAAATGCATGTTGACTGAGCTCGTGCCTGGCTGACAGAGGAACGAATGAGGGATCACTTGTGCCTGCTGCTTCCCAGCTTCTCAGGGGGCAGGGAGAGCTGCTGGGCATTGCAGTCCGGTCAGGAGGCCGGTGGTGTGTCTGTGTGCACCCCTGGAGCCTGAACCAGGAAGGGGCTACTAGGGGCCTGTCCTAGTGCCAGCCAGCATTTTGTCCCTGATGACAGTTAAGATCACAGGCTCTGGAATCAACCCACCTGGATGTGAGCCCTGGCCTGACCAGTTGTGAACTATGGGATGGTGGCTATGTCCCCACCCACCCCCAATCTCAGTTTCCCCCAGATGGAGAAACAACGTCTGACTTGAGGAGTTTGGGCTCCAGACTGGTCCTCGCAGACCAGCGGCTGCTTTGTTTATACTCTCGAAGATTCTCCCAATGTGGACACCTGGTGCTCCTGAACTCTACAGGCACCCCAGCCCTTGTCCTTAATGCCTACAGTTCAGTTCAGTTCAGTTGCTCAGTCGTGTCCGACTCTTTGCGACCCCATGAATCGCAGCACGCCAATGCATTCTTCTAGGACACTATTCAGGGCCAGGAGGCAGAGGCCCTGAGTCCATGCTCAGCCCGACACCCGGGAGCACGATTTGGGCCACAGTGTGGACATGGCCTGACCCGTCCTGGGAGGCCCCACCACCTGGACCCTCTGCCAGCTTGACTGGGCTCACCAGCTCCCCTGAGATCAGTGGAGGGCGGTCAGTGGCTGCTGTATGGGGACCAGGGAGGGTTTGTGGAAAACCTTTGTGCGTGTGTTGGGAGTGTGAGTGTGTGTGAGTGTGCATGCATGTGTGCCTGTATGTTAGAACTGGGGAGAAGCCGGACAGCCCAGGTGGTGGGCGGCCTGTGTGGACCCAAGAGGCTGTGCCCAGTATCTGGGGCATGGGGAACAGGCGGCTGCACCTTGCCAGCCACTCTCTGGACCACGACCCCTCAGCTGAGCATGAGGGCTGGGTTGGAGGTCACATCCATCACTCCCAGTGGTTCTTAGAGGACACGCACACAGCTAGGCAGGGGGTGAGCGTGGAGCCCAGCTTCACTGTGAGGCAGGGCTTGGGGTGAGGGGCAGCCGTGTGGTGGAGAACCCGAGCCTGCCCCGTCCCTTCTTGTGGCGCTAGGGGGAGGCAGATAACCAGATTCCCCGTGCAGTGGCTGGAAATGGAGGTGTCCACCGGGAACTGGAGACTGACTACAGCGCCAAGACAGCGGGCTGTCCCCTCCAGAGCCACACAGCCGCCAGGGCCCAGGCAGAGGGAGGGGGAGGCGGCTCCTGGGCTTCACACGGCCCTGCCCTCCTCTCCACCTGATGTTTTTCCTCCTCTCAAACCACGCAGTGAAAACGATCAGAGCAGGAACTGCAGCGGAAGAGGCGCGGGGGGTGATGGAGCTCAGACTTGGGTCTGGAGCCTGGCTCTGCCACTGACTAGCTGGGCAGCACGGGGCCCGCTCCTTAGTGTCTCTGACCCTCAGTTTTCTCATCTGCAAAATGGGGGTCACAATGCCCAATGCATTAAAGAGATTGAGCGAGATCTTCTGTGTAAACAAGATCGGGGACTTCACTGGTGGCTCAGTGGTAAAGAATCCACCCGTCAATGCAGGAAACATGAATTCGATCCCTGACCCGGGAAGATCCCACGTGTCACAGAGCAACTGAGCTCCTGCACCACAACTATTGAGTCTGTGCTCTAGAGCTTGGGAGGCACAAGCTACTGAAGCCCGTGGACCCTAGAGCCTGTGCTCTGCAACAAGAGAAGCAAGAGCAGTGAGAAGCCCTGGCACCACAGCTAGAGAAAGCCTACCTGCAGCAACAAAGTCCCAGGGCAGCCAAAAATAAAATAAATAAAACTTATATTAAAAAAACAAGATCGGTAAGCCATAAAGCACTACAGAAGTGCAATGTGGGTTTTAATTTCAGTGTGAAGCAATATCAATCAAGGTTTTCACTAGGTTGGGTGATTACATGCATTTCAATATAATTCAGCAAAATATGTATTGGATATTTGAATATCAAGTATGTGCCAGGCACCATGTTAAGTATTTTAATAAGCTTAAGTGGAAGTTGTTTATGAAACTGCAGAACGCAAACCCATAGACCTGCCTGTCTGGTGTTTCCTAAATGCCAGTCCTAATACCTGTGCTGAGCAGCTGGGATTCAAGCCCCTGGGAAATGTAGAATACAGATCCCTGCTTCTGCAGTCTTGGATCTCTCTTTCTCTCTGTCTCCATGGTCGTGTGTGTGTGTGTGTGTGTGTGTGTGTGTGTGTGTGTGGTTGATTAGTTGAATTTAGGAACCACTGATCTAGTTCAGTCTTTGCTGAGCAGTGAAATCTGAGCCCCAAAGAGGGAGACACTCTCAGAGGACAGCAATCAGAGGCCAGGCCAGTCCCAGGTCCCCTCGAAGGCTTGTCCTCTGAGGAGGTACCTCAGCAGAGCGTCTAGAATAGGGAAGCAGAGGACTTGAGCTGGAGTCTCAGCTCTGCATTTAGTGACTGCTTAACCTTTAGCAGGTCACTTGCTTCTTGCAACCTCAATTTCCTCATCTGTAAAATGTGAGTATTGATACCTGTCTCACTGGTGTCTTCCAGGGAGCATGCTTTAAAGCCTGCAAAGCTCTACTTTTTAATTCTGGATAGAGCCAGACCTGACTTTTCCAAGGAGAAATCCCACAGACCGAACTGTCATCCACTTCCCTGAAGTTCAACCAGATCTAATATGGAAAAACAATCCCCTGAATGGAGAAGCAGCCGTCCCACCTCACCCTGCCCCAGTCCAAGGTTTCGGGTGCTAGTCTTTGGGTGACACCTGCTGGCCATGTCAGGTACAGCACAATCCTGTCACCAAACAACCGTGGGGAATATTGTCTCCTTGGACACTCACTGCCACCCCACGTGATAGGTGTTATGCTCCCATTTTACAGGTGAGGAAAGTGAGTTCCTGCTAGGCACAGTGAATCTCTGATTCCAGGTCCTTTGCTCAGCTCCATCTCTTCCTTACCTCTTGCTCTTAGACTGAGCAGGGTGGGCAGGAGAGCACCCTAAACCACCTCGGATAGGAACTGGGATTAGGGGCATGGCCTGAGTTGGGGGGCCAGGTCCAGGCTGGTCTAGACTGTTGTCCTAGTGGCAACAACCCCACCAGGCAGAAGACCTGGTGTTCCCCGTCTCCAGAGAAGCTAGACTGATGGCAGGGGCTGCAGCTGCAGCGAGACCCTCTGAGGAGGCTCAGGGAGGCTGTTTGGCCAGGCTGTGAGCTGAGGGCTTTGGAACAGACCTCTGTGAGCTCAGTTGTTCTGGGCAGTGGCTGGCCTGAAGTGCAGTGCACGCGCGCGCGCGTGTGTGTATGTGTGGTCTAAGCTACTTCTCAGTTAGGACAGCATCAAGTGTAGTGATTGAGAATGAGGATTCAGCCTTATCTCTTAGAGATGCGCCCTGAAGGATCTGCAGATGAACTTATATAATGCATGAGATTTGCTTAAAAATATCCTTGCTGATGGGAAGTGAGGGTGGAGGGGGAGTACAGATAAGACAAGATTGGCCACGAGTCACCAATTGTTTGCCCTAGAAGATGGGCGCAGGGCAGTTCATTACACTCTTCTCTCTGCTTGTGATACATTTGAAAATGTCCATATTAAAACCTTTCTGAAAACTTGACAACAGAGATGCTACCAACCTCCACGAATGGCAATAAAGAGGAAGGAGACCCTGTGGCCAGTCCTGCTCAAGGCTTGGGCCTCTGACACTTACTAGCTGTGTGAATTTCCCTATGTCTCAGTTTCGCTGTCTGTAAAATGGGGATGATCCTAATGATATCAGTCTTACAGGTTGTTTGGAGGGTTAACTGAGATTATGCATCTAAAGTACTTGGCATAGTGCTGGACCATAATAGGGTTTAATGATAATAATCGTTATTAGGAGCCCATGGCTCTGGTTATAATTTGCCAAAAGAAAAAGCTACTTTGGCTGACTCAGACAAACAACTGGCCAATTCAGTTCAGGTTCTGACCAATGAGTCTTGGAAGGCTCAGCCTTAAACCACCTCGTGCCAGGTGTGTGGGTATCTCACGCACCCGTATCTCAGATGGGCAAACACACCCCACAGAGCCAGATTCATGAAACCCCCACGGGGAATTTGAGATGTCCCAGCTCCTGGTACATCTATTTCTATCCAGCTTTTACTCTCCAGGCTCTTCCCATCACAAAGCCCACTCACATCCTGCCTTGATTTTTCCTAACCGCTCCTTTCTCTGAGCTGAAGCATCTGTCTTCACGGTCTCACTGAATCTCAGCCCTAGGTAGAATCTTAAATGTCTTCTAACTGAACACTGTGGCTGTGAGGACAGAGTGGCAGGCAGTGCCACCCAGCTGACGGGCGGGAGACAGCAGACAATACAGCCTCGGTCCTGAATGCCTCGGTAGCTGGAGGGCAGGCCTGGGGGCCAGGAGTCCTGCCTTCAAGAGCTGCCACTGACCCTCAGGCCACGTGGCCTGGGTGTTCTTCACCTGCACAGCCACAGTTTCCTCCTCTGTGACCCAAGGCGCTCCCAATAGATGGCCTCCAGACCCCTTCCCACTCTGACCTTCAGGGTCAGTGTGCAGACCTCCGCATGCTGACCTCTCTCTGTCTCCTTCCCCACCGAGTGCAAGCTCACCAGGGTAGGGACCCACCTTGCGGCTTTCAGGGACACTGGGAGCTCCTTGCACAGGGCCAGGCAAAAACTTGCTGAGAGTGCAAATAAGCTGACAACGCATGCTTCCTCTGAGTTGAGTGTGAGCAGTGGCCAGTGAAAGGACAGAGATTTCAGACTAGGAGAAATGGGAAACCTCCCCAAATACCACTCTTTATCCACAACTTGGAGGTTCCCAATGCCTCCTACAGTGTTTGAATGGTTCTGGGAAGTCCTTGCAGTGAAAGAAACCTATTTGCCTTGGTTATGCCAGTGTTTTCCAAGCCTATTTGACCAGAACTCAGTTTTTGCATGTCACCTATTTCCTGTTCATGAAACTCTTGGGAAATGCAGTATAAGATCATTCTGCCTTGTCAGCTGGGTTTGTTTAAGTACGATCACATGTGGTAGAGATGCTACACTTCCAATGCCATGTGGTCTGAGATTGGGCCCCCCGCTCCTCACGCCTACATTCTCAGCTGAGCCTGCGACCCACACTGGACTGGGCTGGGCCTTCAGGGTTTGATCAGAGTCTTACTGGGGCTTCCCAGGTGGTGCTACTGGTAAAGAACCTGCCTACCAATGCAGGAAACTTAAGAGATACTGGTTTGACCCCTGTGTTGGGAAGATCCCCTGGAGGAAGGTATGGCACCCCACTCCAGTATTCTTGCCTGGAGAATCCGGACAGAGGAGCCTGGAGGGCTACAGTCCACAGGGTCACACAGAGTCAGACACGACTGAAGTGACTTAGCACACACACACGCAGAGTCTTACCCGGCGTGTGTAAATGATGCCATTTGACCTAGGCAGCATTTCCTCTCCAAACATTCTGGAAAAAGTGTGTCTAGTCATGCCCCGCGACCCCCGATAATCCACACAGGGTCACAGGGCAGCAGCAGCTCATGGGAAAGAGGTCCAGCGTCATTGGTGTGTCAGCCCCAAAGAGCCAATCAAATCTTGGGCAACAGAGAAGGTCCAATACCTATCTAGGGAGTGTCAGTTTCTGTCCTCAGAACTGCTCAGACCTCATGTGGAGTATTGGGGCCATTCTGCTTTTAAGGGAGATGCAGGGATAGTTAGGGGCTTCCCAGGTGGTGCTAGTGGTAAATAATCTGCCTACAATGCAGGAGGCCCAGGAACTATGGGTTCCATCCCTGGGTCAGAAAGATCCCCTGGAGGAGGGCATGGCAACCCACTCCAATATTCTGGCCTGGAGAATCCCATGGACAGGAGCCTGGGGGGCTACAGTCCATGGGGTCACAAAGAGTCGGACATGACTGATACGACTTAACTTGCATGCAGGGGTAGTTAGGGAGTTTGGGATGGGCAAGCCCACACTGCTATATTTAAAGCAGATAACCAATAAGGACCCATTATATAGCACAGGGAACTCTGCTAAATGTTACATGGCAGCCTGGAGGGGAGGGGAGCTTGGGGGAGAATGGACACAAGCTTATGTAAGGCAGAGGCCCTTTGCTGTCCACCTGAAACTATCACAACACAGTTTGTTAATCGGCTATACCCCAGTACAAAATAAAAAGTTTTTTTTTAAAAAAAGATGTTTTGAAAGTTGAATATGTGCGAAGGGGAAGACCAGGAGAGGGAAAGTTCTGGAAATTATGCTGGAACAGGAGAGATGGACAGAACTGTGATATTTAGCCTGGCAAAAGGCAGGCTTGAGGTGAGGAGGGCGCTGTGGAGGTTCTTCTCAAATATTTCCAAGACTGTCATCTGGCCAATCCTTTGAACTCCAGAGGGCTAAGGCAGAGCGGGCCCCATAAAGAAAACAGTGAGTGTGATCACAGAGGGTAAGGTTAGGATGAACTTCTGTGTGGGTAGGGAGCCCCTCGTCCTGGAAGAATTTAACCAGACTGTCAGCACCTGTCTGGTGGTGTAGAGAGAGCACGTGGGGGTGAAGTGGGGCCGCTCAGGGGGGTTCTCAGACACTGCTGGGCCCTCGCCGAGTCTATGGCTATTGGGCTGGTACCCTCCACCCTTCTCACCGTTCCCACGATGTTGCCATTTCCCCTGGCAACCCCAAACAGCATTTTACCCACTGCTACAGCACTCCAGCTGTGACTTTGCCTGCCAGCATGTGGACTTTCTGTGCTCAGCAAGGCTGGAGGGGCTTCCTGGTGTCTTCCATGACCCTTGAGCTTTGAGGGGCACTTCAGTCCTCCATGTTGGTGTCCCTACCCCAGGGATGGGAGGGGCATTGTCCCCCAGAGAGGGTGCAGAGGGGACTCTAAGTGGCCTTCTTCCCCTGAGATGCTCTGCTCAGAGAATGAAGTGGCCAGATTTCTTAGGAAGAGGGCTTTGAGCATCTAAGTCAGGGCCAGTTCCACGGCTGGGACCTTGACCTCCCCTGCAGAGTAGAGGAAAATCTCTTCAGGGGCTGTGGCCTTTCAAAGTGTCCTCTGTGCAGGTAGCACTGGACAAACACATAAATTACATGGTGTGTGACATCTCTGAGGCAAGGGACTGTGATGGGAATCCAGTCCTGGATTCCTGTGCCAGAATCCAGAAAACCTGCTTCTTGACTCATCTCAGCCTCCACGGTGTGACCCACCCCCTAGGATAGACTCAGGCTCTGTAGGACCTGAAGCTTAGACCATTTGGAGGGCCTTCCTTCAGGAAAACAATACACAGCTATGAATACAAAATGAGGGACAAACATGGTTATTTAGGATGCTAAAAAGAAAAATTGCTGCAAATTACAAATTCTGAAACAACTGGCAAATACCATAGACGTCACACAATCTGGGGAAATAACAATATTTATGTGACCTCACTACCTGACACACTTCTATAATGCCTTAAAAACATTTTTCTTAAACAATTTTTCTGCTCACAATTTTACCAACCAGCTCCTGGCTCCATACATTTCCGACCTGGTTTCTCTTCCATGACGCACATTTCTAGTATAGACATCTTAGGCCATATCATGCTGTGGTTCGACTCGGGCCCTGAAACTTTGTGTCACAAAGCCAAGTAAGTTGATGCAAGGGGTGGTTGTATTCCTACAGCCATTCCCTATGCTGGGATGGCTGCAAAAAAACATACCTCACCAATCCTAGATCTAATGAGTGAGCTATAGGTTCATCTCTCACTCGCTTTGAGGGATTCTGAGTCAGATCCCCAAAGGCACACCGGAACCCCAAATGCACACCAGAGTGGAAAAGAGCAGAAGCCATAACTGACTGCAGATCAACTGTAGTATTCTACCAAATTACCAATACCATCTGACTATGTGAACTCATTGCCGAGACCCTGTGGAACTCTGGGACGTCAATTGTATTAGATTCACGGTAGCTCTGCCTCTGGGCACATCACAAGCCTCTCGGAGTTCCCGTTTCTTCATCTGAAAAGTGAACAAGACCTTTCTGGCCTCATCTGGTCTGTTATGGACAAGGATCTGAAATGAAAGAAAACGCGAAGCCTTTGTGATCCCCAAAGTCCTGCGTGATGATGAACATGAGAAAGACCACAGTGAGGCTGGCTGCCCGGGGATCTGCTGAGACCTGGCTTTAGGGTCAGAGTTCTTGAATCTCTGGCGCTCACCTGTCCAGGCCAGAAACTCTCATCTGATAAGGGGAAAGCTTAAGGCTTTGATTCCAGTTAAAGGACACACTGCTGCAAGACATGACCCATGAAGTTGTAATTGGGTATTTGCAGCCCTGTAAGAATGAGCTTGCCTGATCATGAAATCAGCATCAAGTGCCTCTTAGTGCAAGGAAGCATCAGGCTCTGCAGGTACAAACCAAACAGGTTCGGAGCAGCCTAGTATTTGGAAGAGGAGACAAGTCAGATGTGTACATAAGTAGTAGCCATAATGCGGGAGGAAGGGGTAAGAGCCACAGGCCAAGGAGAAGTCTGGGGCAAGCCGAGTCCGGAGAAGGGCTGGTCCGTGCTGGCTGGGGAGAGCTGCGGGTGCCTGACCAGGCCTTGCTGCTAAAGGAGGCTCACACAGGTGGAGAAGGGGCACCGGGCACTTGAGGAAGAAGGAGTGAAAAACATCTCACTCAGGCTTTCCAGAGAGATGTTCATGTACAATTTGATGAACACATTTGTGAGTGCCTTGTGGGTCAGGAGAGCTGCAGCATAACCTGGGAAGCTAGCAAAGTGAGCTCCCACTCACGGAATTTTCCTGTTTTTCTTTCTCGCTTCGTTTGGATTCCTCCCACCTTCCCCCGCCCCCACCCCTCGAGAAAGAGCTGGCAATGAGCTTCAGCTGCACAGAATTTGGGCTTCATGGAACCCCTTTGGGTTCAATTCTTAGCCATTTTCAGAGTGGGGAGCAGAGAGAGGACTACGGTGAAGTGGCTGCGGTTATTGAGGGGGTTTCTGCACCCCCTGACCAAACCTCCTGAGACAGTGGCCTGTACAAGGTCTGCGGGCCCCCAGAGGTGCCATCTGTCGGTGGTGGGGAGCCTCAAAGATTGGGGTCCTTTGTTCAGAGAGCTTAGGACCATGATACTAGAATACAAGATGTGGAGAGAGTAAGTGACAAAATGTACCTAGACATCCTCAGAGTTAAGCATACAGAACTTTGGTTTAAGAAATGCCCAGGTAATTTAATGACAGTACTGCCTCTTTATATAAGCATCATAGTCTATGAATTGCAATGATTCACCTTGTCTCAAGACCCTGATGCTGGGAAAGATTGAGGGCAAAAGGAGAAGGGGGAGACAGAGGATGAGATGGTTGGATGGCATCATCGGGTCAATGACATGAGTTTGAGCAAGCTCTGGGAGATGGTGAAGGACAGGGAAGCCTGGCATGCTGCAGTTCATGGGGTTGCAAGGAGTCGGACAGACTTAGCAACTGCACAATAACAACAAGCTTGTCTCAAGAAGACAGAAGTATTCTAGATACACGTGCATGCATTTGCAGCAAAAATGGTTTACTTTGTGTGGTTTACTTCTGAGTATCTGTGTGTGAAAATACATGTTTCTGTCTCTGCCTACATTAGAGAACGTGCAGCGGGGAAGAAACTGAGGCCCCAGAAAGATAATGACTTGTCCAAGATCACAGCTGACTACAGTGGCAAAAATAAGACTAGAACCCAGAACTCTTCATAGCACATTAAAATCAATTACAGATTGGAGGGGAAAAAAGCCAAGGAAATCCTTATTTGTTTTTTTCTCCTCCCACCAAGGAATAAGTACTAAGAAGGTCAATCCTGAATTAGCTATATAACCCCAAATGTCAAGTTTGTACCACTGACCTGGTTCAGTATTGATTCCTTTTATGAAAACCATGATCATACTGAGTTGTTAAAGAATTTCAGAGCACATAGGAAGGCTCTACTAAAATAATTATATGCCTTTGTTTTTGAAGAAAAGTATCCAAAATATATAAGCTGTTGTTTGAATTAAACAATAAAAACATCTGTGGTTTCTCATGATGGCTCTAGTCCTAATATAACATGGCAAAATAATACCCCCCAAAATATCCATGATTAACCTGAATTGGAAAGGGTTCACCTCCCAGCGTCTTCATATAGCTGCTTCAACTGGCATTGGTAAAACACTCACACGCACACCAGCTACTTCATCACCCACCATTCTAATGCAATAAAATATTGAAATTAATCACTGGTTTTAAATGAACGGTGTGTCTCTACTGGCAATGAGTCCCACAAATTAGGGCATATGCATAGGTGTCAATGCAGGATTTTTGGATTGTATTCAAATTGCATCTGAGCACAGGTGTGCCTGTCATTAAGTGTTTATGTTTACCTGTACACATGGATGTTTGCCTGGGCAACTGTGTTTGTTCTCACGTCGGTGAGCATACATTTCTGTGGGGGTGTGAGGGCTCCTTTCCAAGTTGGGACTCTAAAGGAATTGTCCCCCCTATCAAAATTAAAAAAGAGCCCCTCCAAAATGTCAGCTGTGGGAGGAAAGCATCAGGGTTTGGCGTGGGCGGAGGTGAAGCACGCATCCCACTTTCTTTCCTGTCTCTTTTCCCTGGGGGTTCCCTTGCTGGGATTCTTGCTGACTCTGCCAGGCTACTCCCCACCTCCGTCTCCTGTTAAGAAGGGACTTCGGAACATTGTGGAGCCAGACTGTCACTTTCAAGGATGTTTTCCTAAATACTGAGGGACAAAACCTAGGAAATAGAAAATAGGAAAAGCAGCAGGACCGCCTGTTTTCAGGTCCTTCCTTGAGGCCCACCACGCCACGCTTTTCTAGCCTCCAGTGCACCTTCCTTCCGTGTTTCTGTGGCTGCTTCCTGGATTCACAACGCCTGAACTCTCGCCTCGCTGCCATATGGACTGCAGAACGTCACCCCAGTATCCTCTCCCATCCAGCTCTTCCCTCCCCTCCTCCGCACAGGTCAAGGTCCTCTGAGCAAAGCCAATAACATTAGCGATAGACGTATTTACCGTGCTTGCTACACGCCAGCCACCGGGCTGGTCTTATTTAATCCTCACAATAGCTCTCCGAGGCGGATACTGTGGCTGTCCCCACGTTACAGGTGAGGGAACAGGGGCTTAGTGCCCATGAATTCCCCAAAGCTGTACAGCTAGTGAGGAGCAGAGTTGGGCTGAGATCTTAGCTCTGGCTTCAAAACCACTCTCTTAACCACCACATTATATATTGAGAGAGCTTCCTTGTGCTAGAGGGAGTCTGCCCTCCTCACCTGCCCACCCCCGCTCCCCATATCCTCGCAGCCTCTTCAGAAGACAGTCAGCAAAAGACTTCACCCTTCAGGTCACACCTGACTCTCTCCACAGGGTACTGTGGTCCCTGAAAGGCCCTCAGGTGTAACCAGCATAAAAGGGACACTCAGGTTAGAGGAGGTACTTCAGGTAAATGGAGAGAAGGGGGTCCCCCTCTCTCTTTCCAGCATGTGGGGCCCGAGCAGCTGTGCTGACACCCCCAGGCCCTACTCAGAGGCCGCCCCTCCCGACAGACAGCAGCCCCTTTCATCCTGTCTGACTTAGCAGTTTATTTTAGGCACGGCCTGACCAGGTGCTCTGGGTCAATAGGCTTAGTTTTAAATAACTGGATTCCTGTCTGCAACGGTCTCCTTCAGAAGGGGAGGAACAGGGCAGACGAATGAGCCCAGAAGGCTGGCAGTGCTGAAGGACACTCTCTGCCAGCAGACTGGAGATTCCTGGGCTCTGTGGCTGCCTGAGCCCCGGCAGGTCCCCCGCTTCCTCCCAGCAGACTGGAGATTCCTGGGCTCTGTGGCTGCCTGAGCCCCGGCAGGTCCCCCGCTTCCTCCCAGCAGACTGGAGATTCCTGGGCTCTGTGGCTGCCTGAGCCCCGGCAGGTCCCCCGCTTCCTCCCAGCAGACTGGAGATTCCTGGGCTCTGTGGCTGCCTGAGCCCCGGCAGGTCCCCTGCTTCCTCGCTCCGGGTCTCAGCTTCCTCAACTGTCAAGTGGAGGGCGGGCTGTGTCCTCTCAAACACCTGTTGCAGTCTGCCCCTTGTCTCTGATCTAGACCTGTGTGTGTGTTCAGTCACTCAGTGGTGTCCGACTCTTTGTGACCTCATGGACTGTAGCCTGCCATCCTCCTCTGTCCATGGGATTCTCCACACAAGAATACTGGAGTGGGTTGCCATTTCCTACTCTAGGGGATCTTCCCAACCCAGGAATGGAACCTGTGTCTTTTGGGTCTCCTGCATTGGCAGGCAGATTCTTTACCACTAGCACCACCTGGGAAAGCCCATACTTGTGTTTTCAGAGGGCAAAACACCTAGTGAAAAAGCATCTTCTGTGGAGTGGTGAGTTGGTGTCACGGAGTAGAGCCACCAGGGGAGGCAGCCCCGCACAGAGCAAGCACTTCTGCCCCAGAATCAGGAGACCTGGGTTCCAGTCTTGCTTGTGATACAAACTGGGTGACCTTGAACAAGCCAAGCCTCATTTTCTCACCTGTTTTAAAAGGGCATGATAAAGCTTCAAACAGTATTGTGAGGATGGCACAGCAGTCGCAGGTGAGAGCCCTTTAAACTCTGAAAGCACTATAGGAGAAAAGTAAACGCACCTGGCAGTCCTCAGAAAGTTAAAAAATTGAATTACCATAGGATCCAGCAATTACCAATCCCCAAAGAGTTGAAAGCAGAGTCTCAAAGAGATACCCAAACACCTATGTTCAAGGCAGCAATTGTCCATAATCGCCAAAGGGTGGGGGCAACGCAAGTGTCCACTGACAAATGAATAGACAAAACGAGTCTATATATACTGTGGAATATTATTCAGCTATGAAAAGGAATACAATTCTGACACGTTACAACATGGATGAAACTTAGAGACATTATGCTAAGTGAAAGAAGATACAAAGCTGTACGATTCCGCTTACGTGCAAATTCATAGCGACGGAAAAGTAGATTCATGCTTACCAGGAGCATGGGTACCTTTCTGTTTGGATGGTGAAAAGTTCTGGAAATGAACGGTGGTGATGGCAGAGCAACACTGCGAATGTACTGAACACCACGTAGAAACTAAACGGTAACTTTTATATCATGTAGATGTCAATGTATTTTAAAAAGTAAATGCCTTGGGCCCCAGTGCCTAACCCACTGCCTGGCACACAGCGGGTACTCAACATCCATTTTATAACTGAGAGGATACCCTCACTCAAGCCCTAGTCAATTCCATGCCAACTTTAGGCAGATTGCTCTAAGGAATAAACCAGTTTCTGCTTAGTGACAAAGCTGTGGGGTAGCGGAGATGGAGGAAGATAAAGGAGGAAGATACAGGAGATACAGCTGACATAAAAACTATTCGTTGCAAATAATGTCTGAGTAATCACAATGTGCGTGGTGGGAGGAAAATTCCCAGAGTGCTAGGGTGTCTGGGCTCACCTAGGGCTTCCCACGAGGCAGGCTTGCAGAGGGAACTAGGGGCTGGAAGGGCGTGCAGTTTTCAGCTCTGAGATGGACAGTCACCCGGGGCGGCACCAAAGGATCTTCGTCTGGCTTTTACTCCCAGAATCAGGTTCCCCCACCCAAGTGGTAAACTGAGTTGGGAGGAAGCACGAAGCCTTGGACCCAGGTGACCCGGCCGGGGAGACCCGGGGCGCCCTTGGCCAGAGCAGGGCGGGCTCTTAGCACACGTATGGCACACGCCTGTGCGCGACCGCAGGCTGGGAGCCGGTGGGTGGCAGGGACCCCTCGCCTCTCAGACGGCGAGCCCTGGTCCGGGTCGTGGGGTCCGGGCCCTCGCCCCTGTGCCTGGGCTTGCGGGGGTGGGTAGGGGGGCGTCTGGGCTCGGGGCTCGCGCGGCGCTCCCCAGCCCGGGTGCCGCGGGGGGGCGGGGAGAGCGGCCGCCTAGCCCAGCCCCGCGGATGACAGGAGCGAGGGAGCCGAGGAGGGAGGAGCCGCCGCCGCCGAGCGCTGGGCTGAGGAGCGGAGAGAGCGGGGCGCGGAGTGCGGGCGGCTGGGAGCGCGCTGAGCGGGGGAGAGGCGCTGCCGCACGGCCGGCCACAGGACCACCTCCCCGGAGAATAGGGCCTCTTTATGGCATGTGGCTGGTAACTTTCCTCCTGCTCCTGGACTCTTTACACAAAGGTGAGACCCGCGCGGGCTTCAGGGCGGCGGAGGCGGCGGGGCCGGGGTGCGCGAGGCTGGCGGCGAGGCGGGGTGCCCGGGGGTGGGTGGCTGGGTGGGAGGCCTCCAGGTACTCGGGGCTGGGGGACGCACCTCGGCCCCGGGTGGGTTGCACCGGGGGCGGGGCAGGCATCCGGAGAGCGGCCAGGTGAGAGTCCGCCCTGGACCGCTCGGCCAGCCACCCGCGCCTGCCGTTTTGGGGCGCGCCCGGCGGGGTGATGGTGAGAGAGCCCCTCAGCTCCCCGCTCCTTGCTGGGCTGCTGTTCTGCCCGGACCCCTCCCCCAGCCCCTTCCCCGCCGCCTGCGGCTGGGTGGCGCTGGGACCCCGGGGTGCCCTCCGAGTCGAGAGGTCCTCCGGCCGTGACGGTTCACCTGGAAGTCCTGGTGGAACCGGGCCGCGGCTTACTTCCCCTCTGCCGCCGGGTGCCCCTCCGCCGCCCCGGACCCCCTGCACCGCACCGCATGGCGCTTATCCTTGCCCTGGCTGGATGCAGGGCGAGGAGAGCTAGGGGTCCCGAGACTTGGGGTCCCTCGGATACCAAGTTTCTTCTCCAAACCTAGAGGTAGCCTTCTCCCAGCCCCATCTCACCCCCCACCCCTGCCCCAGGGCACTAGCCTCGGCTTCTTCGCTAAGCCACCTGGCCACCTCGGGCAGCGCGCCCCAAGGTGCGAGATTCTACGCTTCGGCGCCTGGTCAGCCGACCTGGGACAAGACTTGGGTTGGGGCGGGGGCGTGTCGCTTTCCCCGGAGAGAAGGCGTTGCTAGGGGTGGGTCCAGGTGTCCGGCATGTCCAGACCTGCTGCTGGGGCACTGCGCACCTGATCCTCGAGGCAGCCGGGGTTGGGGGTTGGAAGTGGTCACACATCTTCGACCACAGTCACCTGGTCACCAAGTCGGCATCAGGCCGTCCCCGGAGCTCCGACTTCCAGGCGTTCGCAGAGGACGTGCCCCCAGGCGCGCGGATGGCGGGAGAGGAGGCGGCCGAACTCCGCGCCCTTGCGCGGCGGAGCACACACGCTCGCTCTTTCGAGCTCAGCTTTACCTGTTCAGCCCTCCAACTTTTCTCCTCCGCGCCCTGGGGGACAGCCTCTCCCCCACTTTGCCCAGGCGGCTGCGCTGGCCCAGCTGCAACTCTTGACCCCTAGGCGATGGGGGAAGGGCAATCCAGCCCAGGGTTGGCGCTCCCGGAGCGGTCTCTAGTCCTTCATTGCCCGAGCCCCAGTGGTCTGGAGTCTGCAACCTGCTGGAACTGGGTGCAGTATCTTGTGGCTTTGGGGGAGAAAGGTGACCCTTATCTTATTTGTAAATACCGCCGGGTCAAAGCCAGATTGATGGCCAAGATGCTGCTGAGGTTTGCCTGGAGACCGGGGTGCGGGGCGAGGGGCGGCCTCTGAACCGTGGACAAAGTAGTTGAGTTTCTCTGACCCAGTGGGGTCCACGGGGTGACACACCAAGGCTGGTCTAGATTGATTAACCCCTTGCCCCCTGCACAGCACCCTCTCACATCACCTCAATGGAGCCAGAAGCCCGCCTCTGGTTCAACCGCGCCCCCACCCACCCCAGTCTCCCTCTCCCCAGGCTTTTCCTGCCTCCCTCCGCCCCCGCAGGCTGACTCGGCTCGCAGCTTTAATTACATTAATATTAAAAATACATAAGGTGAAGAGCAGCAGCTTTCTCTCTCTCGGTCTCTCTCCACCCGCCACCCCTTTGCATTTTGTCAGACGAGAAAGCACAGGCCGCCACCACACTGTTGCCCAGCTCGGTCCACACACGCCCCCAGGCCCCCCGCCGCTTCTGGAGACCTCTTCCCGCGTGGCCCATCCCCGAAGGCGAGGCCCCTTAGCGAATACCTGATGGACCCTCCCCTCCCCCCTTCAGAAGGCGGGCATTAATAAATGAAGCCCAAGCTATTTGATAGGGAAGGGGCAGATGGGGGTGGGGGTGGAGAAAGGCCCAGGAGGCACAGGACAGCCCGAGGGGCAGAATCTTTTCCCAGCGGAGAAGGAAGTCGCTCTGGCCTTGGGCCTGTGGGAGGCTGGAGGTGCCAGGTGAGGGACACCTAAGCGGCCTTGGATCTGCAGAGCCCCGGGTGCCCCTGCCATTCAGAGTCTCCAGCGTCTGTGCTGGGCGCCAGGGCGACTTGCCAGACAGGCCTTTCTTTTCCTTCGTGCCTTAATTGGATCTTAGGTGCCAGGCTGGTCCCGGGGGCCTGTTCTGCTTGGGGTGGCAAGGTGGTGGGGGTGGCGAAGGCGGCTGGGGGAGATGTTGAGGAGGCGAGAGCAGCGAAGATGGGGTTTGGTGTATTTTTCTCTCCCGTTGCCAGTCACCCCCGCGGCACCAAGGAAAATGTAAATGTGAATGTTCGAGCCTGTTACAGAAAACAATATCCTCTTGCAATAATTTGTACGTCCATCTGTGAGGAGCGGGAGGAGGCAGGGAGAGAGAAAGAGGAGAAAACAAGATGAGCTGAAGCGTCCTCTGGATGGAATTAAGCAGTTATTGAATGTGTTTTAAGCTTCTGTTATTTCCATTCCTCTCGAAATACCCTTTTTTTTTTTTTTTTGATGAAGCCTGAGCTTCAGACTGATTCCCCAGAACTAAAGTGGGAAGGTGTTTTAATAATCGGTTATCAAGTCTCCAATAACTACCTTATTATTGCCAAACGCATCCAGGTTTGGGCAGCCAGATGAACCCCAGTGAGGCTCTCTCTGTTGTTTCATCCAGCGTGCCAGCATCTGTGTTGCCTGCATTTGCATTTTTACTGTGCAAAAGAACAAGCTTCCCCGGCACTAAAATTCCTGTTTTCTAAAAGCCAAAATAATGGGTTGCATTGATTTTTTCATTTCCCACCCCAACCTCTTGGATGGGGACTCGTGGTTCCTCTCTCTTGAGAAGACCAAATTAAAAGGCTTCGTCAAACCATTAAGAAAAATCTCTAACACTCTGTTCAGAGTCTAATTAAAGGCGGGAGGGGGGGCACTCAGCGAGTGTGTTTTTAAAATCTCGACCTGGCAAACACAACTTTGGGAAGCAGGTGAAGGACCCATGAGCATTGGGGAGAGAGTAGGTAGGCAGCGAAGCCCTGGGTGCCTAGATAACACAGAGGGAGAATGGGGTTGTCATGATGCCTGACAAACCTTTCAGATGTTTCGTATTTCTGGGCATCAAAGTCAGCTGCCTTGAATGTATTTCTGCAGCAGACTGGGGAGCTCAATTAGAAACAAAAAGCAAGTAAGCAGTTGACCCAAAGGCAGTGCTTAAGTTGAGCAGATCCCAGGAGACTGGCTGAAGAGGCTTATTTTTCTCAGATTGAGGAATGAAGAGGAGGTGGGCAAGCAAATGGCGGCAGGGGTGGGGGTTGGCCCAGCCATGCTTTGCTAAAGCAGCAAGCCCATCCCCACCAACAGGGTGACTAGGAGTGTCCGGACACAGGGTAACTCTGTTGGCTTTTAACAGAGGGGTGCAGACTTCGTGGCCCCCTGACTTTTCCTGGTCTTTGGAGATTCCATCCTTGTGACTTGCTTGGTCCCCTGCTCAGCCTGATGAAGGATGATTTTATTTATGGATGAGTTGAAGGGAGGGTGGATGTTCAGAGAGCTTTCTTTTCTTTTTATTTTCAGGGGAGTGGGTACCAGGCTGGCAGAGATTCTCCCCTCCCATGTGATCCTGGAGGAGGTGTTTCTTGGGGGCACTGGAAGCAGTCAAGAAAAGCCCCCCACTTCCAAAGTGCTTTCTCAGCCCCTAGCTCAGTAGATTCTAGCCACCACCCAGGTGCCTGAATGGGGTGAGCCACAGGCAGCAGACATGGCAGGGTGCCAGGGACCCAAGGGCAGGCCCTGGATTTGCATGTAATTTGCATACAGATTTGCATGCTCACCTCACCAGGCCAGGAGCCTTGGGTAGCATCTTGATAGCGTCTTGATCTTGGCCTCAGTAGAAGCCAGGCAGTGACTTCTTTCCTTGGGTGGAGTGGGAGAGGGGCAAGAGTGTGGAGAAGGAGGGTGTTTTCAGGGGTGCTTCTTTCTTCCAAGTTTTAGCCCCCCAGGGGTTTAGCACTGAGTCCTCCTCCTGGCAAGGCAGACCCTCTAGCTTGCAATGGGGTTGGAATGTGTGGCAGTGGCAGAGATGCCTGAAGGCGGACCAGACTTGGGGTGTGGGTTGTCCCACCTGTGCTGCAGAAAGGAGAGAGGGGCGCACCAGCCATGGGAATCCAGTGCCAACATTCACCTTCTGGTGTGCGCACCCTCAGGATGGAGGCAGCTTAGGGCTGTGGTCAGTAGGTGGAGAAGCTGCAGCTGATGGGAAGGGAATATCAAGTGAGAC
Source organism: Capra hircus (assembly GCF_001704415.2). Classification (NCBI taxonomy): domain Eukaryota; kingdom Metazoa; phylum Chordata; class Mammalia; order Artiodactyla; family Bovidae; genus Capra; species Capra hircus. The sequence goes on from NC_030822.1 coordinate 53,891,398, forward strand.
AAAATGCCCTTTCACCCTCTTGGTTTGTCAGTGTCCAGTCTGGGAGGGGGTTGTGGCCTCTGAGAGGAAGAGGCCTCAGCTTCTTCTCCCTTCGTTAAGGTGCCTGCTGTCACATGCAGCGGTTGGAGTGGGGGGCAGTAGGAAGGCAGGTGCTGTAGTCAGAGGACTGATGAATAAAGAGCTGGGAGTAATGCTTGAAGAGCCAACAGTTTGTGGCAGCTACTGTGCTCCTTCCCAGAGAGCCAGCTGGGATGTCCAAGGTAGGGAGGTGGCTTCAAGAATTATTTTGTCTGCACCTCCAGGGCCTTGGGCAAACCCACCCTGGCAGGTGCAGCTCCAAGGCCTTCCAGAGTGCTTTTCTGCACATCTAATGATCTGGGAGGGGCTTCCCAGGTGGCTCAGTGGTAAAGAATGTGCCTGCCATCGCAGGAGATGTGGGTTCAATTCCTGGGTTGGGAAGTTGGGAAGATCCCCTGGAGGAGGAAATGGCAACCCACTCCAGTATTCTTGCCTGGGGAATCCCATGGACAGAGGAGCCTGGCAGGCTGCAGTTGTGGGGTTGCAAAGAGTCAGACGCTGGCAGTGATCTGGGAGGGCTCTGGTCCCACAGATATTTCTGAAGAAGGTGGGGGTGGAGCCCTAAGATGTGGGTTGGAGCCTCAGGGGATGGCTAGAGGGAGAGATGGCCAGTGGGCAGAGCTTCAAGCTTGCCTCCCTCAATTCTTCCAACCAGAGCATTTTGTATATTAGAATTGTAAAGAAAAATGAGATTGCAACTTGATGGTGTCGTGGATATTCTGAGTCAAGGCAAACCCTTCATTCACATCCTGGTTCTGCCCTTAATAGGGGACATTTGGCCTCTGAGCCTCACTTTCTCCAGCTCTGAAATGGGATTAAAGGAGATGATGTATACAGCATAGCTAGAATATAGCTGATTCCCAATAAAGCTTAGATCTCTTCTTTTTTTCTGGACTACTCACTCCCACCCCACCACTGCTGCTGTTTAGTCACTAAGTCAAGTCTGACTCTTCTGTAGCCCACCAGGCTCCTCTGTCCCTGAGATTTCCCAGCTAAGAATACTGGAGTGGGTTGCCATTTCCTTCTCCAGGGGATCTGGGAATCTTTCCCACTCAGGGATCAAACCCACATCTCCTGCTTGATTATTAGGTTCTGTCAGTTGCACTAATGAGCCACAGTTCTGGCCAAGCCAACTGACTTAGACTTTGTAGCAGTAAGACGACTGAGTGGTGTCCAGGGCAGGGAACATCACAGCCTCCTCCTATCATCTATCAGTTGGGTAGCCGGGAGGATCCATCCTCAGCCAGGTAGCTGGGGCCATGCAGGCACCTGGGTTTCCCTAGAAGACGGGTGTCCAGCACACTCCCATTCCCCAGCCACAGCTACTGGCAGCTGTGGAAAAGGTGAGGGCACAGGTGGGCTCCAGATTTGGATTTGAGGGTGAGGCAAAGGCCAGTCTCATATTTGCCTGAGAAAGGTTGGGGTTGGCTGATAAATCTCGACTGTGATTGGACAGAGTAAGAACTAGCCTGGATTTAATGCCATGCTGCTGCTGCTAAGTAGCTTCAGTTGTGTCTGACTCTTTGCAACCCAGGAGACGGCAGCCCACCAGGCTCCCCCGTCCCTGGGATTCTCCAGGCAAGAACACTGGAGTGGGTCGCCATTTCCTTCTCCAATGCATGAAAGTGAAAAGTGAAAGTGAAGTTGCTCAGTCGTGTCTGACTCCTAGCGACCCCATGGACTGCAGCCTTCCAGGCTCCTCCTTCGTGGGATTTGCCAGGCAATAAACCTGTGTAAATGTGCTGCTCAGGGTGAGCACCGCCCCCCTCCACCTTGTAGCTGGATGGATTTCGCTGTTTTCAGGTAGTTTCATGTAGAGAGAACGCAACTGACAGCCCTAGACCTTGGGGATCCCCAGACCACTCCTCCCTCCATAACCCAGCCAGTCACCAGGAGGCAGCCAGTGAGCCAGAGGTCAGGTGCTGCTCGTGGCAGGCTGTGGCCTGCGGGCTCACGAGTGGGGGTGGTGCTGTGGCACAGCTGGTGTGCCCTGTTTAACAGATGTTTGTCCCACGCTACTTTAGCGTGAATAGCATTCGCCTTGGGCACCACCCCTGCCGTTCAGCTGCCCTCCCCTCATCCGTTCAGCCACCTCCTGCCCCACTTCCCTATGCCCTTGCTCTCCTTGATTCTTGTGTTGACGGTTTCCAAGGTCACCATCTTCATTAAGAACAGTTATTCAAAGGCTAGTTGCATCTCCATTACACTCTGTGTGTGTCTGTGAAGAAGCATTATTCATAGGCCTAGAAAACTATGCTCAGTCTAATTTAGGCACGTTACCTAATAGTTCATGTGCCTCTACTTCCTAATCTGTAAAATGGGCAAAATAATCCCAGTCCTGACCATCCCCCCAGGGTTGGTTGTTATTGCCTGGGCACAAGAAGGATGAAAGCCATACAATTGTAGAGCCTGTGACAATGCCCTGTAAGCTGACGAGGGCCACATATAAACACACGCATGTGAAAAACCGCAGCAGACCAGTTTTAGCCTTATAAATGCTCTGCCGAAACGTGAGGTATAATTACTGTCATCTCATCATACAGGAACAGCGAAGGTCTCACAGCTGTGTGTGGCTGTCTCCCCCTTCCTGGGCGCCCCACATATGGAGAATTTTCTAGCCTTTTCATCAGTGTGGGGAACAGCCAATGAGACCCAGCAGGGCTGGCAACTATCTTCATGGAGCAGTCTTGGCAGATTCCCTGTGGCCCCAGTGCCCCGGGGGTGTGGAAGGAGCTTACCTCTCCTCCATCCCTAGGTGCTTAGATGTCTGTTTACTCCATAGTCCTCTGGACGTTTCCTTGAGGGTATTTTCCCTGCTGGGAATCCATACTTTCGTGTGTGTGTGTGGGAAGGAGAGTAGGCACAGGGTCCCATCTTGTGTGACCTTGTTTGAGGTCCAGGCCCTGAGCTGACTCATTGGAAAAGACTCCGGTGCTGGGAAAGATTGAGGGCAGGAGGAGAAAGGGGTGACAGAGGATGAGATGGTTGGATGGCATCACTGACTCAATGGACATGAGTGTGAGCAGACTCTGGGAAATGGTGGACTGGGCCTGGTGTGCTGCAGTCCATGGGGTCGCGAAGCATCGGATACGACCGAGTGACTAAACAGCAACAGGCCCTGAGAACCCAGCTGAGTCAGGGCCATGGTCACCTTGGGTCTGGATCTAGAGTGGCCTCCCGGAGCCGTGGATGAGGAGGAGGACAGGGGACCTGCCTTGAAGGTGTGACTGCTGTGGGTCCAAGTCTTCCAGGTTGGATGTCACGTTCAGGGACGCTGAATTCATCCCCTCATCAGCTGCCTGATCCCCTCTGCACTTTCCCCCCAGCAGTGTTCTTCCTCTGCTCCAGCACTTCCAGGCACAGGAAACTCCTTCCTTTCAAGGCACCCCATTCCCCGCCAGACATCTCTGAGTCTACAGAGCTCACCCTTGTGATCAGCCGGTTCTGTCTTGGTCCTGACCTCCTCCTCACTGACTCTTGCTCCTACCTTTTAGGCCACATGGAGGTGGGATCTATGGATCCTCTCCTACTTGGCGACACTGACCACTAGCACACAGATGTCCTGCCCACCTGAGCCCTCTCCTGTAGGCAGCCAGGCAGCTGCCCTGGCCCCTCTAACGCTCGCTCCTGTCTGTGGCTTTCTTTCTCCATGATGCCCTCCATGCCTGGGTTGCTGGAGCAGCCAGAACTGCAAGATCGGTGGAGACAGGGCTTGGGTCCCAGCCAGGACTCTGGCCAGCTGTGTATCTGGGAGTGTATGACTCTCTAGGCCTCACTCTCCCCATCTGTAAATGGAGGAGATTGGACAAAATAATCTCTTAAGTCCCTCCAGCGTGAACAATCTAAATCTAGGAATCTCTGGGGACAACTGTGCTGTCTGAGCTGACTCCTGGGAAAGACCTTTCTGGCCATAAGGGGCCTTCTTTTGACAGGCCCTGTCTAGGAGGGGCTGGAAGATTAGAGTCTGTTTGACTGTCAGCTGTTGCTCATAACTCCTCCTGGAGTTCCATATGGAGCTGATGGTGAGGGGCCTTGTAGGTTGAAGGATCTTTACTGGATCTCAGAGCTTTCTGATTGCTGGTTATAGGATCTATGTTTGTGCTAAGAATCCTAAGGGAGAAAGAAAAAAACCCCATGTTTCTGATGGACAGAGGTGGCCACTTGGGCCTTGGGGCATTGCTTCTCATTGGGGTGGTACTGCTTTCTTAGGACTGTTCGGAAGTTGGAGGAGATACTTTGGGGTTGTTATAGTGAGGAGGGTAGGGAGTATATAGTGGGGGTGGGGTGGGGAGGGATGATTAGGGATGAAATGTCTGATGCCTGGGGCGGTCCCAAATAATTCAGAATTGTCATCCCCCAGATGGCTCTCGTTCATCAGGAAACCCCCATGTAAGGATGATCACATCTTGGAGACATTCTGAGAGTAGAATGCAATGCTCCCGTAGAGAAACGCAGCTGGTGGGTGTAAGGTCATTTGGAAATGCCGCTCTGCCAGCCCTGGCTGTGCTACTGAGGAAATTACTTGATCTCTCGAAGACCCTGTTGTCTCAGCTGTAAAATGGGGTCTTGGGCAGTAGCTCCATTAGAGGGTGCTTGTAGCGATTAAATGCACCATAATGCAAGGAAGGGGCTTCTCACAGCACCTGGCACACAATAAATGCTAAAAAAAAAAAAAAAAAAAGCAATGGTGACCATGATGATGGTGAGTATAGACATGAAGCAGGTATGCCAGGTTTGGGGACAGAGGGTATGGGACTTGGTCCCAGCTGCACCATCCTGTCCCAGAAAATTATCAATGTTCGGATGCTGTCTGGGGAGACTGGCCCTTCTCTGCCTCAGGGGCTAAGCTCAGGTCGTCTCCAAAGTGTGAATACAGCATGGGGGGCTTTCCGACGGTGGGCTGGACCTTGTCTCTCTGGTCCTTGCCTGAGTTTTGGATAGACATGGTGATTAAGCTGAGGCCCCATTGGTTGGTCCTCTCTGAGATCTGTTTTTCCAACTATGGAACAAGAACAGAGTGAAGTCAAATGATACATCTCTTTTATGAATACCTTTGTGTGGAGCTGCAGCAGAGTAATCAACCTTGCAAATTAATCCAAGAAACCTCAAGGGGCCACATCTGCATTAAAACAACAGCTCTGCGTGAGGCCGGAGGAGCTGCGGTAGATGTGGGTATGGCAATGGCCTGTCTGTCGATCACACCGTTATTATTTTATTAACTTGATCGCCAAATTAAGGAAATTAATGCACAGCTAAGATACTGTCAGCCAAGCCCAGGAGAACGGCCTGTTGTTGGGAGAGTGGGTAGAAATCCAGTATGGCAATCTATGGAGCATTATTGTGAGTGTAGACAGAGGACCACCTGCCTCAGAAATGGAGTTCCCTGGCCCTTTAACAGACGTGGTGGATCTGGTATCTAAGGATGCGCATGGTAACAAGCTCTCCAGGTGGTTCTGACACACAATAATGTTGGAGATACTGTCTGAAGTTGTCACCATCATCATCATTGTTGGTGAGCGGTAAGTATTTGCTGAGGGATATTTATTCCACAAATACTTCCTGTCTGCTCACTCTCATGATAATACTTACAACAGCAATGAACACTTAGGTGGTTACCTATACCACTTACATATTAACTCGTCTAATTCTAACAACCCCTGAAGTAGATATGGTCACCCCCATTTTATAGATGAGAAAACCAAGGTGCAGAGAGAGGTGAGGTCATCTTGCCTGAGGTTACATTGCTTGTCAGGGGGGAGAGCAAAGGGCATCAGAGTCTGGGTGTTTAACCTCTGTGCTACGTGCCTGGTGCTATGCTCGGCCCAGGGGACGGAGTGGTGCCCGAGACAGCTCACAGTCCTGCAGGGAAGCCCTGCCCAGTCCTCCTCTCCCCGCTTCTGTCCAGCCCCACTGCCTGTGCCCAGGTCTGGATACCCCTTGGGGGTTCTTGTCCATCTCTGGGTGTAGGGGGTGGCAGGCGGTAGGGGCCCCAGCATCGGCAGATGCTCCTGGATGAAATATGCAGTGAAAGAGATGGGTAAATATTGTAAAGGAAGAGAAAAAAACTAATGACTCACTTCTCCCGGTGGAGGTGGTGAGGCGATAATAGGCCAGTCCCCTCAGGTTGTCATTTATGATGATTAGAGATGATGGCATGGGGACCATTCAGTGTGCACCTGGGAGGAAGCCTCAGCTGGCCAGACACCTCCATCCCAAGTCAGGCAGGTGGGGTGGGGGCCCCGGGTGTTGACTGCACGCGTGTCGAGCTTCCTTCGCCAAACTAATCCCAGTGGCCAGACAGCACAGGGCAGGCGGACGAGTTGATACGATGGATATTTAGGTTTCAGGGGTGACCCTGGGGCAGCCCAAATGCCTGGGGGCGATTTCTGGTTTAAAAATATTGCCGTGCTATTTCTACGCTTCTAATCTCCCAGCCATTTGGAGCCTGTTTTATGAAATGCGGCATCGGGGTGGTGCTCAATGTTAACCGGCGGAGAAGATTAAATGGGTTTAAGTCTGGGCGTCTGTCACATCACAACCAAGCCCATAACTTCCATTTTCTATTAAAAATCCATTTCCCCCTTTGACCAGAAGAAGCTTTGCTGTTGATCTGATCTCTCTCTCTTTATTTATGAAGTGTTTTCCCCTCCTCTCATTCTCTCTGTAAATCTGCCTGGTTCTGTCGGCAGAGGAAAGAAAGAGCTGGGGGAGATGGCTGAGATTTAAGGGGAAAGTCGGAGTTTCCTGTCCAAGGATTTGCTTTCCAAATTAGGACCGGCTTCCAGAGGAGAAATGAAAGAGAGAATTCTCATAAGGCCTCAAACTTTGAACTCTTCAGCGTCACGTTGGAAAAAATCTCAGGCTTGGGAGCCAGGCAGACCTTGACTGAGGGTTGGCTTGGTGGCCTCCTGGCTCTACCGTCTTTTTCCTCACTTGCAGGATGAGACTTGGGTTTCCCAGGTGGCTCAGTGGTAAAGAACCCGCCTGCCAATGCAGGAGATGGGGATTCGATCCCTGGGTCAGGAGGAGCCCCTGGAGGAGGAAATGGCAGCCTGCTCCAGGATTCTTGCCTGGGAAATCCCATGGACAGAGGAGCATGGCGGGCTCCAGTCTGGGGGGCTGCAAAGAGTTGGGCACAACTAAGTGACAGTGTGCACGTGAGATGAGATCCACAGGGCCCACCTTGGACCTCTGCGTGGGCATTCCGTGAGAAAATGCCCCTGAAGCACACAGTAGGCACTCAATCAGTGTTAGTCTCCTTTCTTTTGAGAACTCTGTACCATCAGCCAGAGGGAGCCTTCAGGGGAGTAGTGTACAGCCAAAATGAAATTAGAGAAAGGGCTGTGAGCCCTTCTGCAGACTCTGCCCTGGCTAAAGGGTTAACCCTTTCCTGCTCCTGTCTCCTGTGCAGGCTCTTGAATGGTGGTGGTGGTGGTGGGGAGGGGGCGGGAACGTTCTCTGGAGTTTGATGCTTTCACCGCACCTAGGGTCCTGTTGAGCACATGGCTGGTGCTGGGTAAAGACCTGCTGAAGGAGTGTCTCCTGGCCCCGAGTCAGGAAGGACCTGGGAGAGGAGATTGTTGGAGGGCGCAGGAGTCGCCCGCAAATGCAGAGCTGCAGAGGGGAGCTGGGCCCCGGCCACCCTTTGCTGTATCTTTCATCTCCCTGGTCTTCTCGGAGAATCTCTGGGACTCGAAGCTAATAACAATCCTATCCCTCCTGGTCCTGCATCCTCATTATGTGGAACCATTTCATATTCTGTCTCACCTGGAGGACAGGTAAGGTGGTACAGTCCTCCCCCTTTTGTGAATGAGGACATTGGAGGCTCAGAAAGGCTAAGTGGTTTACCTGAGGTCACACAACACTTCAGGAATGAGCCCCAGGAGTGAAGACTTGTCCCAGGTCTCTGACTATTGTCCCACACTTCTGTGCTCCCCAGAGCTGGCTGGGGCTCTGTCACTGCTCTGAAGATTCAAACAGGAGCCTGAGAAGGAGGGAAAACCAGCACCATCAAATCCTCTCCAGACTGTGAGGTGGGGTCAAGGCCCCCAGGCCCTCGCTACTCCCCTTCCCATGGCTGGTGCCTGAGTGTGCTCATTGCTGCTCACTGTGCCCGCCACCATCTGGGCACGTGGTGGAGACTTGAGGGAGTTGGTGCCTCAGTTTCCCCTTTATAGATTTGCTTACTCCTTTCTCTTGGCAGATGGGGTGAGGCTGAATTAATGTTTATTTAAGGGCTTCTGCGTTCCGGGCTGACAGGTGCCTTGTGATGGTAAAATATGAACCCGACGTAAGTGCAAAATGCTATTGTTTTACACCTGAGGGTGATGCTTCATAATGGCAATGCACTGTCAGAGCCGTAAGCAGAAATGAATGGTTTGTCTAATCCTCCCCAGCTCCCCCAGACTCGGAAGACAGCGGCTCACATCCCAGGGTAGGAGAAATATGAGGCTACTCACCTTCTGCTATCAATCTGATGTTTCTTCAGCCCTGACAGGTGGCTGGACAATCCCAGTCCATTCATCAATTACATCCACCCATTTGTAGTTCCTGAGAACCTCACGTCCTTGGCTCTGGCAGGATCCAAGGCCCAGAGGGCAGGAAGGCTGTTGCTATTGTGGCTGATGGTCCTTCCAGAAGCCTGGAGCCAAGGGAAGCCCGGGCCAGGGGTTGTCTCTGCAGGCAGGGATGAGGAGACTTGGAATATGTATTTAGGGTAGGTTTGGGAGGGAAGAAAGGATGGGGAGCGATACCCAACCTGGAAAACCAGATTCTGTGGCTTGATTCCTCTTGTCTTCAGCATGTTTCATACAATAGAGCAGTTTCATTCTCAGGATCTGAAGTCAGGCAAAGTTGGGTCTCAGCCCACCTCCAACACTTATACTCTGGGTTACGTTGTGTGAGTTAGTTAACTTCTTGGAGCCTTAATTTCCTTATCTGTGCAATGGGAATATTTCCCAGGTGGCACCTGGTAAAGAATCCACCTGCCAATGCAGGTTTGACCCCTGGGTGGGGAGGATCCCCTGGAGAAGAGGATGGCAACTCCCTCCAGTATTCTTGCCTGGGAAATCCCATGGACAGAGGAGCCTGGCAGACTACAGTCCATGTGGTCACAAAGAGTCGGACACTAATTAGCAACCAAACAACAACCATGGGAATTGTAACCTCATCTAGAGAGTCATGGGATTAAGTGAGAGAACACCTATAACAGGTCTAGCACCCAGCCCGGCCTGCAGGTAGTGAGATCTGTGGCTGCTAGTGTTACTGCAGTTGGTCTTATCACTGAGGCTGCGTCACACAGATCCTTAAATATTTTCTTACCCAGCCCCTTAAATCAGACAGTTCCTGAGTTCCTCTCTGTCAGAGATCTTTCTCAGCTTCCTAAGTCCATTTGTCAGGCATAATGTAGAGTCTTTCTATTTCTTGATGGATTTTGGCTTCCAAAACCCATAAAGCTGCCATGGTGAGTGTGTCTGATTAACTAGGTCGTCTCAGGAAGTACCCAGAACCCCAGAGTGATGCTCCTGTTCCCACAGGCTGAGCGTTGTCTGAAGTGTTGAGTCTGACAGGGGCCCCTCTCCCAGGATGCGTGTCTGCACACAGGTGTGCAGATGTATAAATCTTGGTGGTGGTCAGCTGAATAGGGAGGTTGGTGGCCAGGTGTTTTTTTTTTTTTTTTTCCGGAACGGTATAAGCCCCCTCTTTATTGTTGCACTGGTTACCATCATCTGAGGGTTAAGAAATCAGAATCTGGACTCAGATTGCTTCATCTGCATCCTGAGCCCTTGGTTACCAGTCGTGCGATCTTGGGAAAGTCGCTTTAATCTCTCAGTGCCTTAGTTTCCTCATCTGTGAACTGGAATAATAACAGTATCTCCCTCATAGAGTGGTTGGGAGGATGAAAAGAGGTCATACAAGTAAAGGGCTTACAACAGAGCCTGGCAGGAAGAAGGTGCTTAATGAATAATTGTTGATCGAATGTCAGTAAAGAAACCTTTGGAAGGTGAGCAGGCTTCTGGGAATCTGGGGAGAGTGGATCAGAGAAGAAACTTCCTAAGCCGTAGCCTGCTTACTTGTGAATGGTATAATTTCATGGCCTTGGAGAACACCCAAGCCCCTGTGAATTGGGGGACAGGCTTCTGAGGGTCCCTTTCCTCTTCCACAGAGCAGACTTGCTCAGTGGAGGCAGTGAGTAGTGGGTAGGAAAGCTGTGCTTCCCAATTCCCCCTTCATCCCGTTGCTCCCCTGTAGCCAATAAGGGTGCAGTGCTGGGTGGGGACAGCAAACGCATTTGCTGCTAAGAGGATGCCCCTGACACCACAGCAAGGAGCCCAGGGATGTGTTTTCCAGCTCTGCTGCTAATGGCTTCATCACGGCTTTTTATGAGCTGATGTGAATTGCTCTGACCAATGAGCCTTAATGGCCTTCCTCAACTAGCTGCCCGGTATATTCTCCCTGGAGGCTCGGCTCAGAGTTAAGCTGAGAATATTAAGATGGTCTGGATGCAGGCCCTCCCCCTCCTGATAAAGTGTGGAAATTGAGGTCAAGTTGGGTCCCCTGCAACGTTCTTTAAACAAGCAGTGGAATCGTTTGGTTGCTCCTTGATCTTCCTGGTAGAGAAGGAGTGGCTTCCAGCTGGAGACCTGGGACTGGGCCCCTCTTCCTCTGGGTTTGCCTCCACCTGCTGAGAGGTGGCCCTTCCTAAGGAGGCAGGCTGCTTGGTAGGGAGGGAAGGTCCTGATTCCATCAGGCAGGGCTGTTACCCACAATGGCAGGCGAGACCGAGGTCCTGTGCTCGGCTGAGTGTTGCAGACAGCTGTCCTCCTTGTCAGGCGGCCTTGACGTTGTCAGGTAGCTGCTGTCGTGAGCATGTTCACCTGTGTGATCGAGTGTTGCAGCGGCGATGTGTCAGAGACTCATGGGGTCTTTGCAGTCTCATGGATCCTCCCTCCATTTCATGAGTGAAGGAATGGATGATCAGAGAGGGGAAGTGTATTCCATAGTCAGTCAGTGTCAGGGATGGTTTTAGAACCTGCGGGAGGTGGTGATATCTCTATTCCTAAGCTTGGATTGATCTCCTCATGGTGCAACCAGTCCTCATCCCATCCCTCGGGACAACACATTTTCCAAATTGATCTCTGGAGGGGAAAGATGGCTCCCAGGGTCTTCTGCAGTCTTCTCTCATCCGGGCAGCATCCCACTTTGTGAGCCCTTTCTCTTAGAACATGGTCTCAGACCTTTTACCTTGTGGCTCTGGTGTGTTAGAAAGTGTGCTAAGATCCTATGTAGAGCACTGGGTTCAGATTCCAATTCTATAGCTTATTAGCTCTGTCATCTCAGGCAAATCACGTAACTGTGCTTAGCCTCCAAAAGGGAACGATAAAAAAGAGGCCATAAGTTTTGCCAAAAGTTTTACTTTATTTTAGGTTTGAAGGATTTGTTAACAAAGGAAACCACTCATTACATACAAATACATGACTTCAATATTTAATAGAGAATTATTTAACTTAATTTCAATGTACAGTCATTAAAAGAAAAGAGAAAGAGAAACAATAGAGAATAGCACATACAGGTTTCCCTGGTGGCTCAGTGTTAAAGAACCCAACTGCAATGCAGGAGACAGAGGTTCCATCCCTGGGTCAGGAAGACTCCCCTGGAGAAGGAAATGGCCACCCACTCTAGAATTCCTGCCCGGGGAAATCCCATGGACAGAGGAGCCTGGTGGGCTGTAGTCCATGAGGTCGCAAAGAGTCAACATGATTTAGCAGCTAAACAGCAATAACAACAGCAACACATACACCACCAAATTGGGCCGACCAACATTCAGGCTTAAAACGGCATGCTGGGAAGTCCCAAGTACAGCAATCTGGAGTCCCAATTAGGAAAAGGTCCTGGGCAACGCGTCCGCTCCACAGGTGAGGCTGCAAATTGCAGTTTGGGGGGTTCCTGCTTATAATCCTGGGCCACAAACTGATGTCATCATCAGTTTGCACAAAAATGCAGCTCTGGTTCTCCATTAACCTTTTTACAACACTGTTTGTTTCACATTGTGAGTCATAAGATTTTGTTAGACCCCAAGGGGTTGGCCTGCCCTCCAAGTGCTCAAGAATTCCAAGACCCACACCCTTTCTTACCTAAAATGTTGCCTGACTAGTTGTGTTTCCAGGCAGGCACAGAACCCAGGCAGTGTCCAGGCAGGTCAGAGGCCTGCTCTCCGGCTTCTGAAGCCTGAACAAGACTTCCTCCATTTTAATTTCTGTAACACCATGCCAGCCCCTCTCAGGATTATAAAGATGGACTCAGGGATTGGGTGTGAACATCTTTGCGTCTAATAGGTGCTCAATAAACATCCCTTGTCTAAGCAATGTCAGCGTCTCTTTTATACTGTGGATGCCTGGGAGTGGACCACGGCTTTGGACTTGGCTTGGTGTGGAGAATGAGCCGTTTCAACATTTTGCCATCCCTGTGCTAGGCTGGAAGCATCTGCAGGGTGGGGACTGTCTCTTTCTCATCCTTGCCAATGCCTGGTGTATAGTCAGTGCTCTGCAGTACTTACTGAATGGCTGGTGCTCCAACGTCTTATGAATGAGCGCGGGCCGTTGCAGGCTTTGTGGACCCTGAGGGTATCCTTAGCTTCACTAACTGGCCTTTCTGCTCTCCTCCTCTCTCCCCTCCTGCAGCCCGCCCTGAAGATGTCGGCACCAGCCTCTACTTTGTAAATGACTCCTTGCAGCAGGTGACCTTCTCCAGCTCCGTGGGGGTGGTGGTGCCCTGCCCGGCCGCGGGCTCCCCCAGCGCGGCCCTTCGATGGTACCTGGCCACGGGGGACGACATCTACGACGTGCCGCACATCCGGCACGTCCACGCCAACGGGACGCTGCAGCTCTACCCCTTCTCCCCCTCCGCCTTCAATAGCTTTATCCACGACAATGACTACTTCTGCACCGCGGAGAACGCTGCCGGCAAGATCCGGAGCCCCAACATCCGCGTCAAAGCAGGTAAAGGACCAGACACGGGCTCCCCTGCGTGGCAGGAATGGGGAGCAGGCAGCATCCATTCTGAGGACGAGTATAACAGGGAAGAAGGCAGCCCTTCAAGGAAGGTTGTGTTGTTTAGCTCTGCCACTTCTTGTGTGTTCTGAAGGCTTCCTAGGTGGCTCAGGGATAAAGAATCTGCTTGCGGTGCAGGAGCCACAGGAGCCTCAGGTTTGATCCCTGGGTCTGGAATATCCCCTGGAGGAGGAAATGACAACCCACTCCAGTTATTCTTGCCTGGAGAATCCCATGGACACAGGAGTCTGGCGGGCTACAGACCATGCTGTTGCAAACAGTCAGACATGACTGAGCAACTGAGCACTGTGTGTCCTTAGGCAGAGAACACACCTTTCTGAGCCTCAGCTTCCTCACCTGCAAAGCTGATGTAAGCATCTACCCATTCATCACTATGTGTGTTGGTTCAATGAGAGAACGCCTGTTTAAATTAAGTAATGTGTTCATTTTAGTACTCGATTCATGAAAAACATTCAGTAACTTCAAAAAAAAAAACCCCTTTATTGAAATAGAATATATAAAAAGAAATGTGCCTAAGTATATAGATTGATGAATTTTCACCAAGTTTAATATCCAGATGAAGGTATCAGCATTTCAGAAGCCTGTTCGTGCCTTTTTTCAGTCACTCCACCCTTTGGGGAAACCACGGTCCTGACTTCTAACAAGATAGATGCTTGCTATTGCTGCACTTTATCTAACTGGAGTCCTATAGCACATGTTCTCTTGAGTCTTTTGCTCACTGTTGTTTGTAGGGCTTAGCCCTGCTGCTGTTGTTGCTGCTAAGTCGCTTCAGTCGTGTCCGACTCTTTGCGACCCCATAGACGGCAGCCCACCAGGCTCCCCCATCCCTGGGATTCTCCAGGCAAGAACACTGGAGTGGGTTGCCATTTCCTTCTCCAATGCATGAAAGTGAAAAGTGAAAGTGAGGTCGCTCAGTCCTGTCCCACTCCCAGCGACCCCATGGACTGTAGCCCACCAGGCTCTTCCATCCATGGGATTTTCCAGGCAATAGTACAGGGTTTAGCCCTACTGCTGTGCAAAGTTATTGGTTGTTCATTCTCATTGCTGTGGAGTCTCGTCTGACCATCCTGCACTTTACCTATCCATTCCACTGCTGATGGACATCTGACTATAAGGTGTCTCGTGAGGACAGACATTTAGGTAAAATCCATGATGGAAAACTCTTAGCAGTGAAGGATTTTGGTCTTGGGAAGAGTTGACAGAGGCAAGGAAGTGAGGGCTTTTCAACTGGTCTCTTTATGGAAACTAGAAAGTCTCATTTCTCTTTGTTAGGTCTGGAGACAAGACAGTGGCTTAGATTAGCCAGTCTTTACTAGGATGTCATGATATGCTGGTGTGTTCTAATCCATTGTGCAGTGTGCCGGAAATAGTAGTAAAACACTGAGGTTTCGTGAATGATTCCTAGGCATTTTGGGTGGGAGAGGACAGGTAGTGTTCTAGCTAGCCCATTACGATGGCCCCCAGCCTTGGCTGCACAATCTTTCCTGGTGATTGTTTTGGGCAGCGGAGAGAGGTTTTCAGGGAAGTCTCCTGGATCTGCCTGCCTAGTGACGGATCCTGCTCTGACTTCCTGGCCTAGCAAAGAGTCAGTCCCTCAAGAAAAGTTGTTTTGTTCTTGGGACTCTTAGCAACTTACCTTAGGTGCAAAACACACCTTTCTGAGCCTCAGCTTTGCCTCTGCAAAGCTAATTGCCAGCACCTACCCCATTCATAGGGCTTCCCTGCTGGCTCAGAGGTTAAAAGCATCTGCCCGCAATGCGGGAGACCTGGGTTCGATCCCTGGGTCCCATCCCTGGGTCGGGCTGCAAAGCTAATTGCCAGCACCTACCCCATTCATAGGGCTTCCCTGCTGGCTCAGAGCTTAAAAGCGTCTGCCTGCAATGCGGGAGACCCGGGTTCGATCCCTGGGTCCGGAAGATCCCCTGGAGAAGGAAATGGCAACCCACTTCAGTATTCTTGCTTGGAGAATTCCATGGACAGAGGAGCCTGGTGGGCTACAGTCTATGGGGTTGCAAAGAGTCGGACACGACTGAGCGAATTCACTTCACTTCACCCCATTCATCACTGTGTGATGGTCCAGTGAGATAATGCTCAGTTGCATTGAGATCCTTCTGCCTTACAGCAGCCTCTCACATGTATGAAGTTCCAAGTAGTAGGAAATGGGTGTATACAGGGGGTGAGCTGGGTTGACAGTTTTCAATTAAAGAGCTGATCTTTACCCCATTGGTCTTTCCAAGTGGCTCAGTGGTAAAGAATCCGCCTGCCAATGCAGGAGATGTAAGAGATGTAGGTTTGACCCCTGGATTGGGAAGATGATCCCCTGGAGGAGGAAATGGCAGCCTGCACCAGTGTTCTTGCCTGGAAAATTCCATGGACAGAGGAGCCTGCTGGGCTACAGTCCATGAGGCCACAGAGAGTCAGATACGACCAAGTAACTGAGCACAGACTTCATCCTGCTGGTTGGTTTAGAGGAAGAGTCTGAGCTCTCAGCACCCCAGGGCCATGCTTAGCTATCTCCTCTGGGGCTCCACGTGGACCCTCTCTTTGGGGCCAGTACTCTTCCCCTAAGAGGGCCCAGGTGCTGGACTGGGAGCCCTGAGGCCATGGTTTGGAGGCCTGTTCTGGCCTCCACAGCCTGGAGGATTGAGCTAACAGCAAGCGATGCCCTATTTCCTGTTTACCTGAATGTTACTGGGTTAGATGTCAGTTTTCACAATAATCCTGTCTGGTGTTTCTTACAGTGAGGTGTCTAAGACAAAGGTTAAGCCACTTGCCCAAGGTCATCTCACCAGTTGATCCCAGAGGTATAGCTGTAATGACAAGCATCACTGCTTTAATATTTTCCACGTGCCAGGCCTGCTCTATGCTGCTGGTATTGTTTCCTTTTATGAATGAGGAAACTGAGACTTCAGAATGATCGTTAGCTCTTGTCCAGGGTTACAGCGCTGCTCAGAGATGGCGGCAGGGGTGGCTTGTTTGATGCTGCTAGCCATGGGCCTCTGCTGGCCCTGGGGGACTGCCCCAGCCCTTCCCCCTCCTCTCTGCTCCCTCTCTTTAGTCTCTCTGTGCTCTCCTCGCATCCGCAGGCAGTGCCACGTCCAGCGCACAGAAGGGCGGGGGGACCATAGCCCCACAGAGCTGGGGTGCCTCCCTCTACGACGCTCTCCTCCATCTCAACTGTGCATCTTCCCATCACAGCCACGGGGAGGGAAAGAAAAAAGGCCAGGAGAGGACTGGACGGGGCTGGCCTGATGGGAAACGCAGCCAATTAAGAAGCTCTTGATGAAGCCACAGGGGCTGCAGGTGCACAGCCGGAGGGGTTGCTGGGCCCTGAGCATCACCCTGGCAACCATGGCAGGGAGAGCAGGAGGGCACGCTGCCCAGGTGCCTGCTGAGGGACAAGGTCGGGAGGCAGTGGGGCTCTGGCTGCACCAGCTCTGCTTGGCAGAGGAGACATGGAAGGATGGAGAAGGGCCCTGGGGAGAGACCAAGCAGGGAAGGATCAGAGAGAGACAGAGGCGGGCCCCTCAGCTCTACCCCAAGGCTGGTCCAGCCCACCCAGGGACCCGGACAGGCAGAGCACCTGCAGGTGACAGTGCCCCAGAAATCAGCCCTGGGACCGAGGCAGGAGGCCTCCACTGCACACGGTGAAGCAGCGGTCATCTGAAGGCAGGACCAGGATTGGAGGTCAGGCTGTAGGTGGTGTCAGGTCAGGAGAGAGAGCAGCAAGGTGCTTCTTTTGGGAGAATCTTGGAGATTGCCCATGTCACTGGCGTTCCGCATTTTCAGAGATCGTCACTGTTTCAAATATTCTCTCTCATTGTTCTTATAAACCCCTGAGCCCTACAGAAAGTTGTGCATGTTAACTATGTTTTCCCAGGCTGCCTTTCACTTGGAAGTGGCATACAGAAACATCTGTTGTTAGATCATGTCTCATGGTTCTTGTTTTGGCATGTGATGGTCACCAGGCCCCAAACCGTTACCACCCTGGGTCCGGGAATAACGTAGAAAGTTGAGTGTGGTTTCCTTAGAGGCGTTCTGGTACTTTTCCTTATAAAGTACACATCCCCTTATTGAAATGATCCTATTGCAGGGTGGAGGTGCTGCCCTCCAGGCATGTACAACCTAATGCACTTTGTTAAAACTCACCAAAACTGGAAAGGCTAGAAGGTGGAGTTACGGTCTTGTAGAGGGAGGCTGGGTGTTTCTGAGGGAGAGTGGGGAGTGGAGGAGGTTGCTGGACAAGGCAGGAATGAGTTCCCTGGCAGGAACTTTTGGGTGGGCCAGGTGGGATGTGGGAGAAGAAGTGATGGTGGGTGAGGCCTGGGGCGCTGAGAATTGGCTTTCTCAGGTCCCCCACCCTGTCCCAGCCCAGCCTGTGACACCCTCTTCTTTCCGCCCTGCAATCTGTTTGCAGTTTTCAGGGAACCCTACACCGTCCGGGTGGAGGATCAAAGGTCGATGCGTGGTAGCGTGGCCGTCTTCAAGTGCCTCATCCCCTCTTCAGTGCAGGAATACGTTAGCGTTGTGTCCTGGGAGAAAGACACAGTCGCCATCGTCCCAGGTAAGGAAGGACCGGGGCGCTGCACAGGCAAGGGCGCAGATGTGGGGTGCAAAATCAGAGGAACCGAGTTGGTGGTTGAGCTCACCCAGCTCTTGAGGTTGGTTCTGGCGAGCAGTTTTTATTGTTCTGGTGATGCTTCGGCAAAAAAGTGTCTTCAGTCTTGGCTTGATGCGTCTCCGTGTGAGCTATTGAAAACCCATGTGCCAGTGGCCTGTGTGCGCGAAGGTCCCATAAGACACAAGCTGGTCCTGCTCCCCCGAAGGAGTGGGCTCACCTTCTTTCCTGACCACACTGATGGGTCTGTGATGGCCCATGGCCTTAGGGATGAAAGGCAAGGCTGAAAGACCTTACCTATGAAAGACTGTGGGGAGAGGAGGGATGAGAGGCTGGTATATGGTCCATGTTCCCAGGATTCTCAGGGGACCAGACTTGAGTGAGCATGCATGTGGGACTCTTATTTCATGAGCTGGACGTCCCTTCAGAATCCTAGCTGACTTCATGCTGTGCCAGGAGTTGGAAAAAGGGGTTAATTCCGTGTTGTAGGGTCTCTTTGTTACAGGCACTGTGATTGTAGTCCCTTCATTGCTGGTTCCTTTTCCCTATGCAGAGTTGTCCCTTCCACAGGAAAACAGGTCTGGAAACCCCAAGAGAGGACTTCAGATCCTCAGAATACCTCCAGGCCTCCAGTTACAAAACCGTGGGGTTTTTCCATTGCTCCAACATTTCTCCCTGCGTTGCTGTACATTGCAGAGGCCCTGCCACTTTTTCTTCCTTTCTCCATCAAGGGCCTTGGTTTTCCTTTCTGTAAAATAGAGGCACTTGACCAGATTGCTCGCTGAGTGCCCCTCCAGCACTGAGGGCTCATCTCTGGGGTATAGGAAATGGTTCTAGTTGCTTGAATTCTGCAGGTGAGTTGGAGAAGACAGACTTCTGTTCATGACACCAGTAAAGCTGGGGTTCCTAATCTTGCTACACAGCTGAAGTCCAGGGGAGCTTTTTGAAAAAACACCAGTGCCTGGGCCCCATCCCAGATCAGAAACTCTAGGGGTAGAACCTGGACATGAGCAGTTTTAAACCTCCTCCTCCTAGAGTGGCTCCAAGGTGAAGCTGGGAGACCAGTGCTTTGGCATCTTGGCAGCCAAGGTGGTGTGATATTTTGGGGGACATTAATTTTTGTTTTGCCTTTGGAACTTTTTCCAGTCCCAAGCCGATGGGCAGGCCATTATATCTCCTGGTCTCAGATCTTGTACGGGAATCAGAAACTACTTGATGATATCTGGTCTTCCTGCCTTTTGTAAAACCATAAGTGAACAGAAAAGATTAGGATGGGTGTTCTGGCTGGGGAGGAGAGCCTCCGAGGGCAGTGAACAAGCAGGAGACAGATGCCAGAGGCAGGGTGGTGCTGTGGGCTGCTCAGTGGGTATGGCTGGAGGAAGTGGCTGGACTTCACAGGGTCCGCTGTGGGTGGCTCCATGGGGTCTGAGACTGAGGATAGGGTTCTTATATTCAAAGGAGGCATAAAGTACACAGCCTTTGACCCAGAGTGTTGATGCAGGCAGGGACAACAGGCTGGTGAGCACTAGAAAGACCCTGGACCTTGGTGCCTCCTGGGGGAAGC
Source organism: Capra hircus (assembly GCF_001704415.2). Taxonomy (NCBI): domain Eukaryota; kingdom Metazoa; phylum Chordata; class Mammalia; order Artiodactyla; family Bovidae; genus Capra; species Capra hircus. The sequence goes on from NC_030822.1 coordinate 53,910,728, forward strand.
CCCAGTAAGGATGGAGATTGAATGTCCTGTCTCTCCAGTAGTCACATGGAAAGATGATCTAAAGAATATAAAGAAATATGGTATTTTCTCATAGACATGAATTTATAGACCAAGAATTATATTCATTAAAATAATAATAATTTTTGAGTGTTTACTATATGCTCAGCACTGGGCTAAGAAACTTTTATATATGACCTCATTTTATCCTCACAGAAAGTCTGTAAGTGTATTTTTTTTCCCTTCACTTTTCTGAAGAGGAAACTGAGGCTCCAAGAAGTAAAGAGACTTTGGGTCATACATCTTATCATGCAGAGGGCAGGGCTGAACCCAGGATAGCCTGTGCCCTGAACCCCACATGGAACTGCCTCCTGGCACCCGTACAAATGTATCTAAGAAGAGTTACTCTGAGTACAACAGAGGCTTGTGTGCTGTAAACAAGGGGGATCCTGGCCTCAGGAAGGTGAAAAAGTCAGTGCTGGTATTTGGGAAAGGTTCATAGAACTGAGTGAAGTGTAATGACCAAGAGCTCAGAATCTAGGATCAGACTACCAGAGCTTGAAACGCAACCCTCTGGGTAACTTTTACCTCCACGGTGGCTCATTTCCCCCAACAATAATAAAATGGGGTGATGATTGACCCACTTCACAAGGATCAAGTAAGAATGAAACTAGCTCGTGTGTCAGATGTTTCAACACTGCCTGCCACACACCGAGGAAGGGTTGGGACTGTGATTGATAATTATAAGGGGACGAGAGTGTTCTCCTCTCTGTCCTGCTGCTGCCTGTTGTGGGGTGTATATTTCTGTGTATCAGGGTCTGTGTGCCCCACCAGACTGTGTTTCCCAAGGGTGGAACCTGGGTTGTTTTCATGCACACATCCCTCTGGCTCCTAACACACCACCTTGCACCACAGGACAAATGTCCCGTGGATATGTGAAGGGATGATTGGGAGAGTTCTGAAAGAATGTGGGAACTGCATGCACAGAGGCATTGGGATAGGCTGAGCGTGGGGGGGCATGAGGTAGTCAGACGCTCATCTCAGACAGGAGAGACGAAGGTTAACCTGGTTCCTGTGTGGAGGAGCTGGAGGCAGTGAGCTTCCCCCAGGCTCACTGTTGCTGGTGCTTCAGGGCTGTCTTTGATGTCAAGCCTGGGCTGGTGGCCCCAAAGGGCATAATTATCAGGGAAGTGGGCTAGACGCCAGTCTGCTGGGCTTTGTACACATCGGTTCTATAGACCTCTTCCTTGCCTTGAGCCTCAGAGAATTCTCCCCTCCTGCCCAGTTCTCCAACTCCACCCAGCATCATTCTAGATCCTCTGTAGCTACGTTTTAGATCCAGGGATGGACTTCCCAAAGCACATGCAGCCAATTATAACAGCCTTGCAGAGGAATTCGTGAGAACCAGAAGGAGTAGAGTTTTGCATCCTTCAGGCTCTGTAGATAAAGGGCCAGAACTTGGGTCTACCTGCCCCAGGCTTTAATTTTGGAAAATGCAAATTGCTTATTGATTTTTTCATGAAAACATGATACTTTGCTATCCATACCACACTGGTGTGTGTGTGTGTGTGCGTGTGCACACACGCTTTATCTGGGATGTTGGACAGCGGCTTTTCATGGTGATGGGGGAGATATAATGATGGGGTTGCCTTGAGGTTAAGGATGCATTTCCTTAGCAGCTCGAGTGACTTTCCTCTGACACTTTGGGGCAGCTTCTGGAGCAGGGAGAATGGTGTTGACTTTGATCTCTGGGTCTGCAGGGCTGGTCTCAGATCCTTCAACCACAGGGCCAGTAGGTACCGGCGAGAGAGCAGGAGGAGGAACAAGAGGCTTGTGTGGGCCATTCAGGGCCCAGGAGACATCTCCCTTAGGAGGATGGGTGCTCTGGGAGGAAGGGGTGGTTGCAGACCCCTATAGATGAGGAGGGGGCCCCCCAAGGCCTCTCTGAGAGTGGTTGAAGGAATCAGAGGCCGGGGCCCTAAGCAAGCCCTATGGGTTGGTATTGGCTCACGGGTTGGCCTTTCCAGTTGTACCCATTGGGAGGGGCAGGTAAGCCTCCTGGAGCCACTGCTGAAACTCTGAGCCACTTTGGGGCCGTGCTTTGCACAGATAGGTAGAGGCTGGAGAGACAGCCCGAAGTGCTACCTTCCCCAGCATGACCTACCACCCTGCCCATCTCTTCCTTCTCCTTCCTGCCCCCCGAGCTGGTCAACTTCCTCCCATCAGGCTCTTTAGTGATGTATGTAAAATAGCACAGAGCCTCTCACCTAGGAGCTGGCAGAGTGCTACCTCTTACTTCTCTCCTGGGAGACTTGGTCTGAAGTAAACTGGCTCTACAGAGTGTGTGGAGTGGGGGGTAATAGGGCAAAAGGCTGTGTGTAAACATAAATTAAAATTAAGACCTCCAGTGAAGCTGAGATGTGGTTTAATTTCCCATCTGCATGATCACCATTACAATGCATGTTACTGGATATAAAGATAAATCCGGCCCTGTTCCTAATAGCTTTTAATTTCCACCAGACCTGATTATATTGATGTGGGCTCCTTGTGGGAGTTTCCCAGCATGCTCTTCACCAGCATCCTGACTGGTTGTCTGGGCCCCAGTGGGGAGTTTTGGCCACTGCTCAGATGTGTGGACCAGATGTATCTGCCTGGGTGTGGAAGACAAGCCTGGAGCAGCTCCCTGGTCCAAGTGGGCTGGGCTTTTGGCTGCTGGGTTGTCATCGGGGCTTGGCCGAGGTGGGAGTGCACGATGAACCCTGTGTGTTGGGGGAAGAGAGAAGCAGGAGCAAGGAGAAACAGCTAGAGGGTTCTTTTGGAAAATGGGCAGTGTTCCCAGACCACAGGTGGGAGTCAGTGAGCCCACCACCCATCGCCCCCCTTCCTAATTGTCCCCAGTGTTCCAAGTCGCTCATAGGTTGTCATACCCATTTGTATTTGGTCCTGCACCTCCTCCGCCTATCTGCACAGATCCCCTCTTCTTTATTATTGACACTGCACTCTTCTTTTGTCCTTTAAACTCGTTCACACGTGTCCCCTTCCGCGAACCTTAACATCAGCCTGTAGCAGACCTAGGCTCCTCTGGTTCCATTCCTGGAACACTTAATTCACTATGTCTCACAGTAGAGGAGATTGTTTCTGTCTGTCTGCTGCAGGAGAGTGGACAACTCCATCTTTCCCATCTCTTTATCCCCAGGGCCCTCACAGCACCTGTTACAGTGTAATAATAATAAGATTAATGATAATATTCATTATGTATTGAGACTTCCTTTGTGTTAGGCATTCTACATACATTACCTCTAATCCACACAATAACCCTTTAAGTAAGACAGTTTTTTGCTTTTCTATTCCCCCACCTCCCGCAATTTTGTATAAAAGAGGACAGTGGAGGCCCAGGGAAGTTAAGCGACTTCCCCAAGACCACACAGCTAATAAGTGGCCTGGGTCTGAGCTGGGCTCCTCCAGTTGCTCTATCTCCTGCTGCCTCTCGGGAACAGGCTCCTTATTAGGAATGGCCTGTCCTCAGATTCCAGCATAGGAGGAGGGCTCATCCCTGTTTCCTGCACTTGCTTGGGGGCCAAAACATGTCCCCAGCACTTGCCCTGGCTTCTGGCTCTGTGTGCAGTGACCAGAGGCTTCGGTTTTTCTCAACAGCAACAGCTCTCCAGCTGCAAGATCAGTGAACAACCATTCTAACAAGGAGACTTTATCAGGCCCTGGCTCTGTTTGGGGCCCAGTGGGAGACACAAAGTTGGTCCTGATCTGGGAATTCAGGATTCTGTTCATGTCATCAGCTCTGATGGACAAGGATGGATAATCCCAGCACAATAACAATCAGATATGATCTTGCTTGGCTTTGGAATACAGGATTAGTGTATTAATTGCATTTTGCTCCAGCTGATGCTCAAGCTACTTAGATCCCATGAATCTCCACCGACTTGGACGGGGGATGGCACTGATGAGAGAGCCCAGGTGGTACTTGGAAAACTGCTGGGCACATGTAGGCTACAAATGAAGAGTCACTTACATAGAGCCTTTAAGGTCATATGGTCCAGCCTCTTCATTTATTGATAAAGAAATGGAGGCCCAGACCAGTGCCTTCTTCTGTCCCTTCCCTCTTCTCTCTTGCTCATTCTCAGAGCATAACATCTTAACTACTCATGGGATGCTTTTCTTTTACTATCAGACTTCTTTCCTTCTTTGTCTGTCTAACCTACCCATCTTTCAAAGTCTGGTTCAAATACCCTCTTTTTCCCCATGATGTCTTTCCTGATTTCTGCTAAGAATGGATTTAAAAATCATCCAGATTAACCTCCTTCCAGGGGATCCTTTTCTGAACTCCATCTGAAATTTATCAGTTCCTTGCTCAAGACGCTAATCGTATTTTGTCCTATAATATTTTAAAATCTGTGTTATCCCCACTATGAGAATGTCTAATCAGCAAGAGAGGGAACTGTGTTTCATTCAGACCCCTCCAGTATTCAGAGAAGATGATTAATGATGGTGATGAAATGACAGATTCTCTCTCTCTCCCCTGCTGGACTGCCCTGTGGCAGGCAGGAAGGAAAGAGACCTGCCTAAGGTCACACGGAAAAATGATACTTTACAAAATCTAGGCTTGACGGCATTTGATCTCTATTACACTGAGCTGCTTCAGAGCTACATTGAGAGAGACCACTTCTGTAGATTCCTTCTGTGACACTCTGTTGTTTAGGTGCAAAATTGGGGATCTCAGCTCTTGACTACTTAAGGGCTTGGAGAAAATGGGCTGGGATTGTCAGCCTGTACTAATATGAAATAGATGGTATGCTCAAGGTGATTTAACGAATGGGTGCTGGGCAGAGTCTCATGCCTTATGGAGGAATTAAGCTTAACTATGACCTGTTTCTTGCCTTCAGCAGCTCCTATCTAGGGGTTTCAGTATCTTCCCAAGAAGAGATGATTTATCAGAGGCTGGGATTCTTTCTGATGATGTCTGCTCAGAAAGGCTCTTGAAGGAGAGGGAGGCCTTGGAGCAGAAATAGCATGTTGGTTAAGGTCACAATGTGGAAAGACAAGGAGAGGATGGGGTGACCTGAGGATGTGGCTGGAGGGTAAATAGAAGCAGTGAGAGAGAAGTCAGTCTGGAAAGGACATCTAACTCATAAAGGTTCTATCTAGTTCTAGAAAAAAATGGCAGCCTGATAATAATGATTAATGTTTATGGAGCACCTACTAAGTTTCCAGGCTCTGTTCTAAACATTTTATATGCTTAGCTCATTTAACCTTCACAGAAATCTGAAGCTGAGTAAATAAGCATTCTCCATTTTATAGATGAACAAACTAAGGCACAAGGAAGCTAATTGAATTGCCAAGTTAGTCAGCAGTAGAGCCACAATTTAAACTTTTGCATCCAGACTCCATTATTTGTGCTTCTGAACCCTTTGCTGTGTTGTCTCATAAAAAATTAATATACAGAATATATATATATATTTTAAAAACTGCTGCAAATCAACAAGAAAAAGACAACACAATAAAAAATAGGGTGACAGATACGAGCAGACAATTTACCGAAGAGGGAGAGGCAGGGGAATGTGGCAGAAAGAAGTCAGGCTGTGGAGTCTGCTAGTTCTAATCTGTGACCTGGAGCAACTTACTTACAAAGCTTCAGTTCTTTCACCTATGAAATGGGGACCGTGAAACCTACTGCATATGGAATCCTTTAGATGAACATTAGGCCTCTGACAAGACTTGGATTCTCAGATGGAAAGAGAGTAGGCTAAGCTCAGAAGGGAAATTGCCCACCCAGCTTCATGATGTGGTCCAACCATGGGCCGTGGTACCTTCTCTGGGTACCGGGCTGGAGACAGGACACAGGTCAGCCGGGGATGCAGCCTCCCAGAGGATCTGTGATACTGGGATCACTGGAGAATGGTTTCCCCTGAACATGATCTTGAGAAAGCTGTAAATAGCTGGGGCCAGGTGGATGACCACTGCAGTGCTTTTAACTCAAATAGGCCATCATGATATCTGGGCAGAATGAGAGAAACAAAACGGCTGTTGTTTTATTAATCTCTGTATCGCTTATGCCTTGCATGGTGCCGGATCAGAATGATGTTGAGGAAAGAACGAAGGCGTGTGGTGGTATCAGCACAGCAAAGATCAGCCCCACAAACTACCTGGGTCTCATCCACTGAGTCTCGAACCCTGGCTCAGGAATAACACTAAGCAGTTTATAAGGTACTTTTACACGATCTCATTGACTCCTCAAAGGAACCCCGTTCCTTTCTCCCTTTTACAGATGAGGAAAAAGATGCAGTGAGGTTCTGGGACTTGTATAATTAGAAGAAGAGTCAGAAGGAGGAGATAAACATGTATTCAGATATACTTTTATGCAGGGCCCTGTGGCACGTACCTGGATATCAGTTACATTTAATTTTCCTCTTAACCCTTCGAGAGAGGCGTGCTTACCCCCATTTTTAAGTACAAAGACATGAGATTCAGAGAGGCCAAGCAGTTTCCTCCAGGGTACACAGCTTCTCAGTGGCAGAGCCTATGCTTAGACCCAGAGCTGTTGTCCCCAAAGCCCAAGCTCCATTTCGGTAACATACTTTAATGACTTCACCCTGAAGGCTGACCCAGGGACTCACGACAATTACTCTTTCTCTCGTCCAAGCAGTTGTAAGAGGAAAAGGCAACTGATCCTTAATTTTGTTGTTGTTGCTTTTTGTTTGCTTTTATGGGGAAGGGAACGTCGGATTCAGACTCCCTCATCTTCCTCTTCTGAGGGCAGAGAGAAAAATCCACCTTCAGTGCCTACTTTTTGGCAACCTTTTTGGCAACAGGGACCAGTTTCACGGAAGACGATTTTTCCATGGACTGGCGGTGGAGGGGGCATGGATTTGGGATGATTCAAGCGTACTACATTTATTGTGCACTTTATTCCTATTATTATTATGTCAGCTTCCCCTCAGATCAGCAGGCATTAGATCTCAGAGGTTGGGGGACCCTGCCTTAACAGACCCTTTGAAGGTTAGAGATTACAGGGAACGATTTTGAAGCAGCCAAGGAATTCTCTCCTAAGTCAGATGGCCTAAGGTGAAATGATAATCACAGTGATAGTAATAGTAAGAAAATGAGCGATCAGTGATTGAGAGCTTGTGTGATAAGTGCTCTTCACGAGTCATTCATTTCATCTTCATGAGTGTCCTGTGGAGTAGATGGCATGACTAGCTCCATTTTGCAGATGAGCAGCCTGAGGCAGAGAAGCCAGTCCCCTGCCCAAGGCCATAGAGGGCATAGTAGGGCAGGATCTGAGCCCAGATGGTTCAGTTTCAGCTCTTAGAGGTGACCTGGGTCACCTTGCACCGGACCCTGACGTCTGTGTCATCTTTCACTTATATAGTGCTCTCAGGTTTATAAAGCCAGTTCACGGGCAGCATCTTACTGAATCCTTCCAACCCATCTGTGGGAGACACATTCTTAACCGCACTTAAGAAGCCAGGCTTGGGGAGAGCGGAGGGGCCCCTCCCGAGGTTATACAGCCAGGGATGGGTGCACCAGATCTCTGGTTTCATGCTCGCATCCCAGGAGCTCTTGAGGCTCCCACCTGGAGTGCATGCCCGCAGCTCCCCAGCACCCCTTCCTGTCTCCCTGCAGGCGGGCTGCTCTGCGTTTGCGTGCCAGTTGGTTGGCTCCAGAACCATCAGCCGCAGCTCCTCAGTCAAGCAGAAATGTCTGTGTTCACAGGTGCCTCTGGCGGCGTGTGCATGTGTCGTATTTTGCTTTTCCATTTAGTTCGTGGCAGGTGCTGCATTTCCCGAGCACCCACTGGGTGAATTTCAGGAGATTTAAGACAATTGCAGATGAATGCTCTGCCCTGGGATCACGCCGTGGCAATGGACACAGAACAAGCAGCATTGTTTGCTTAAGTTGGCACCTCTGTAAGTTACCCTGAAATCAGAGCAGAATTCTTTATAGAAGGTTATCCTACACATAAATCATCATTAGACTACCTCATTTTTGTTTAATGCCTACCTAACTGTGCTGGAGTCTAAAAATGTGTGTTTAGTGAAGTCAAGGGTTGCAGGGAAATTATAGGGTTTTCAAAAACCCATTTGCTTTGCTGGTGCTCACATCAGAATCAATCTTGCCTTTAGTTCTCAATCTCATTGCAAACATGCAGTATGGCTCGCCGAATTCTGGCATTTAATGTAGGGTAGCATTTATTCAGAAGAAGCCAACGGTGCTTACAGAATGGTAGAGCTATGTATAGATGGCACTTCCTGCCAAGCCTGTGATTTTGAACTCTGTTGCGTATCAGTGAGACTTTGCCGCCAGAGCTGGAGCCACGTGGGACTGGCCGGAGCAGAGGCCGGCGGTGGGAGGGGAGCTGGCATTCATCACCCCACAAGCCTCACTGCACGAGCACATAGTAGGTGCTCAGACAATGACTGTTGAGTACCTGGAGAATGTTTAACCAGGAAGGTGACTGACCTTTGGATTAGGTTGTAAATGAAATGTTTTTTTTTTTTGCCACACTGCATACCATGTGGGATCTTAGCTCCCCAACCGGGGATTGAACCTGTGCCCCCCTGCAGTGGAAGTACAGAGTCTTAAGCACTGGACCACCAGGGAAGTCCCTGAAATAGATTTAAATGATGGGAAAGATGTGGTCCTGTGGCTGCTAGAATAAAGCCTTTGTTGGCTCCTGGGATGCCCGACATCTGCCAGACCTACTTGCAGCCCCTTTGTGGTGCAGTGATGCTATGTAGCAAAGCTGAAAGGGTGTGGGCTCTGGCCTCCGAGATACTTGGGCTCAGATACTGTCTTGCTCCTTGCTTGCCATGTGACCTTAGTTAAGTCCTTTAACCTCTCTGAGCTTCAATGTCCTCACATGAGAGCAAGAGAAATTGTGTCCTTTTTCTATATAGGGAAAACATTTTCCATGTATAGTTTATATTTTTCTATATATAGACCTACTTTCTATATATAGATCCGTTCTCTATATGTAAGTTTTCCATTTTTCCTGGTTCTGAGCAGGCACGTGATTAACTGTACCAGGATTAGTCATCTTCTTGAGACCCGGAAGATCTCTGTGAGGAATGAGATTCCAGGAGTGAGCATCCAGGTGTGAGCATTGTCTCGTGTGTATACAAAAGCGAGCATCCAGGGATGAGCAGCCTGGAGTGAGCAGACAAGGTTGAACAGCCAGGAATAAGTATGCAGAAGGATGGTCTTGGCTCTCATTACCCTGGAGGTCACTTGGAGGGTGAAGGGCACAAGATTAGAAAGATCAGGAGACAACTCTCAGATGGGGGCAGAGGCAGGGTAAGTCCTTCGTGTTACCCCGCATGGCTGACGCCTGCTCCCTAATATTTAACCTCGGCTTTTGTAGTCTGGGCTTCCCTAGTGGCTCAGATGGTAAAGAATCTGCCTTCAATGCGGGAGATGTGGGTTCCATCCCTGGGTTGGGAAGATCCCCCGGAGAAGGGAAATGCTACCTACTCCAGTATTCTGGCCTGGAGAATTCCGTGGGCTGTACAGTCCATGGGGTCGCAAAGAGTCGGACACGACTAAGCGACTTTCGCTTTCACTTTGCCATCTACCTGGCATCTTGCTGTGCGCAGAATCCTCAGGAGTCTAGGCATGAGTCTTTTGGAGCTGCCGAGCCTGCCTTTCGTAATGAAATAAGTGCAAAGCCAGTCGGAAGTAGAACAATCCTCTGCCTTCCAGTACACGGGGCAAGGGGTATTCAGAGGCTTCCTGTAAATTGGGAATGTTTTCCTCTCACACATGGAGATTCCCCTCTTCCATTTCAAGGCCAGGGCTGGGATCCCCAAGAATCTGGACAGTCAGCCGGGAAACAGATGAGAGTGGGGGACAGAAGCCTCTGATGGCAAGTGGTAGGGCGTGCAGCCAGGTGTCGGGTAACCTTTGTCCTCTGTGTGGTGTTCCACTGGGCTCTTGGACTTTGTGAAGCAAAGGAATCCCTTCTGAGAGCATGTGGCAGGGGTCCCTCTTCGCTGCCTTTCAGAATGGGACGCAGAAAAGGGAAGGACTTCTATCTGGAATATTCCAGAGCTGTCTGTCCTGACACCGGCTGAGGGACACAGCTGTGAGAAGTTCGAGGGGCTAGTTGTCCCCGTCAGGTCTGCGTGCAGGAGGAGGCACAGACTCTGTTGGACTGCTCCTGGTGGTCTCAGGTCCTACATTCTCTGCATCTCTCTAGGTGGCTGTGTTGGCATCAGCAACAGTCAGGTGGTTGAATTTTCAGTTCATTATTTCATCTAGCAAATGTTTTTTGAGCACTTCCTGTGTGCAAGATGCCGTGTTATATAGACAGTGATTCCCGAGGGTCTTTGCTTGAGGATCTCAGGGGATGTGAAGAAATTCCTCTTCCTGCACACCAAGGAAACTCATATTAATTAAAATAAATATGTGTGTGTGTATACAAATAATATGCACAGTGTAACTTGTACAAGTTGAGTGTGCACACACAGGTACTCACACACTCATACTCACTTTTCCTTGCCTATGTAAAGGGGTGAGAGATTCACCAATATAGACCAGAAGCACCCCAGAGCAGGGGCCAGGGCAGACACCTTGGCCCACTGTCTATAGGACAGCGCATCACCACGGGAGCCTAAAGGTCAACGGTGTGTCTGGGTGAGTGTTTGACTCTGGGCCTTTTCTCCTGAACAAAGAAAACAAATCCTTATTTCCTCCACAACTCCTCATTCAGCTCACAGTCTTCTGGGTTGGGCTGGGAGTGGCCCACGTGTTCTGAATTTCATGGACAGTTTTGAATGGATCGTGATTTAATGAGGCCTGTTTGGTCCAGGAAGGGTGAACGGAAGCTAGAATGATGTGGGGCATGATCTACTTATCTGCAGAGTGCTTGCTGTCTAACAGGTGGGATGAACTGGGGACACAGGTGAGCCCACCACGAGGCAGAGTGTGATGTGCAGACGCACGGCCTCTGGGGGCTCAGAGGCGGGCGCCCTGCCTTCTGTGATTAGCATAGGCGCCGTGCAGGGCGGCAATTCCCGTGGGTCGTGGAGGATGGATGTTTTGGCAGGAGGAGCTCCTGCGGGGGAGACTGTTCTGGACCTGTCAGCTCTCAACTTTAGAGTCGCCTGGGGAGATTTAAAACAAACAAACAAACACCAATGGCCAGCCCAACCCCTAACAGTTAAGTCAGGATCCTTGGGGAAGCCCCTGGCACCTGTATTCGTGAAAGCCCCCTGGGTGAATCTAGTGAGCAGCTGGGTTGCAAACCTCTGTTTAGGAGACCATGGTGTGGGGGAGCGGATGTAAAATCCAGGAGCACCAAGAACAAGGCTGCACTCTTTGTGGGGAGAAGCCTAGTTTGGCCAGAGCTCAGAGTCCACGACAGGGTAGGGTGTGGTTGACGCTGCATTGAGTTGTGTGTAATTGAAGGGCAGTGGGGAGCCACTGAGGATTTTGATAGGGAATATTCTGGAAGGACTTTTGGGAGTTAGTCTTCTATGATGAAGGATGTTCCTAGAGACACGGCGGTCATCCTTGCTCCGCCTCCTGGAACCGAGGTCAGCCCTTGAATTTCCTAGGAACGACCACTGCGCCTCCTTCAGGCTGATGGCTGTCCCCACCCCACACTCTCCCTTTTTTTCCTGCCGCTCCCCAGGCAGCTATCCCATAACCCAGGGCACTGGCAAGGTGGACGCGGGAGCTTGCCAGCGAGGCCTGTGGGAGGAAAGGCCCCATGATGTCACACCCAGAGTTTAAGCAGGATGGGGATCTGAGGCAGGCTCAACATTCTCTTTATAATACGTGTGAATGAATTTATATTGTGCTTTTAGAGTTTACAGTACACTTTTGTGTATGTTCACTTTGACTCAGCACAGTTCTGTGTAAAACAGATACCCCGACTTACAGATGAGTAAACAGAGGCTCGAGGCTTTCAGGAACCTTTCTCTGCAGCCTCTCTGACTTCTCCTGTCCTTGGGAGAAGAAAACCTCTGGGACAGAGTAGGGAGCACTTCGGGCCAGCATTTATTCGGCCACTGGCCTGCAAGCCAGACACTGTGCCAGGCGCTGTCACAGCAGTGACCTCATGTTTTAAAGACAGAATCTCTTTTCTGCTTCCTCATGGTCTGTGGCCTGGGAAGAATGGGAGGATACTTAGCTTCACCGGCAGTGATATGACTGGATAAATAAAACCACGGGACCACTGCTCCAGGTCTGTTTGGGGAGTATGCCTCATCAAGACCCTTTTGTGGTATCTCATTTTATTCTTGTGAAAGGTGGTATCACCTCCACTTTCAAATGGGGAAACTGAGGCTCAGAGAAACACCTTCCTCTGGCCAGGCAGCAGAGTCCGATGGCAAGGAAGGCCATGCTGCGTGGAGTGCATTGACGCTGCGCTGACTCCTCGCGTGAAGTTGGGGGGATAGTAAAACACACAACACCTGCCCTGCCACTATGAAGAGCAGGATGGAGGCCTTAAAAACTAAAAATAGAGTTAGCCTGTGATCCAGCAATCCCGCTCCTGGGCATATATCCAGAGAAGAATTAGAGTTCTAATTTGAAAAGATACATGTACCTCAATGATCATAGCACCACCATCACGAGGGTCAAGACATGGAGACAACCTAAATGCCCGTCAAGAGATGATTGGTTTAAGACGGTTGTGTATGTAAGACACATACACTCACAGACACACAGATACACACACACAGACACACACACACACACACACTCACTCACTCACTCACAGGAATATTGCTCAGCCATGAAAAAGAATGAAGTAATGCCGTTTGCAACAACGTGGATAGACCTCGAGATGATCACACTAAATGAAGTACGTCAGACGGAGGAGGACAGGTATTATATGCCATCAGTTATATGTGGAATCTAAAAAGTACTACAAATGAACTTGTATACAAAACAGAAGTACACTCACAGACACAGAAGACAAACTTAAGGTTACTGAAGGGAGGATAGATGAGTAGTACGGGATTAATAGACACAAGCTGCTGCTGCTGTTAAGTCCCTTCAGTCGTGTCCGACTCTGTGTGACCCCATAGACGCAGCCCATCAGGCTCCCCGTCCCTGGGATTCTACTGGCCAAGAACACTGGAGTGGGTTGCCATTTCCTTCTCCAATGCATGAAAGTGAAGTCGCTCAGTCATGCCCAACTCTTAGCGACCCCATGGACTGCAGCCTACCAGGTTCCTCCATCCATGAGATTTTTCCAGGCAAGAGTACTGGAGTGGGTTGCCATTGCCTTCTCCGAGACACAAACTGCCAAATATCAAATAGATAAGCTAAGGATTTACCGGAAAACACAGGGAACAATATTCAACATCTTGTAATAACCTACAATAGAAAATAATCTGAAAAATATATATAACTGAATCACTTTATTGTACACCTGAAACTATTACAATGTTAAAAAACAACTATACTTCTATTTAAAAATATCCGTATAGCATCTGCTGTGTGCTAGGCACTATTCCAATTGTGCCTATCCAATTCAAATTATTCAGTTTGTATAAACTAACTTGTTTAGTCCTCCCAATATCATGTTACAGTAGGTAGAATGATCATCCCCATTTTAAAGTTGAAGGAAATGAGGCATATGTAGAGTTGAAGTAACAGGAGGTGGAATTAGAGGAAAGCTATGGCAAAGCTAGACAGCGTGCTGAAAAGCAAAGATCACTTTGCCAACAAAGGTCCATATAGTCAGGGCTTTACGTATAGTTGTACGTGGTTGTGAGAGCTAGACCATAAAGAAGACAGAGCACTGAAGAATTGATGCTTCCAAACTGTGGTGCTGGAGAAGACTCTGGAGAGGCCCTTGGACTGCAAGGAGATCCAACCAGTCCATCCTAAAGGAGATCAACCCTGAATATTCATAGGAAGGACTGATGCTGAAGCTCCAATACTTTAGCCACCAGTTGACTCCAAGCAGTCAACTCATTGGAAAAGACCTCGATGCTGGGAAAGATTGGGGGCAACAGGAGAATAGGGTGACAGAAGATAAGATGGTTGGATGGCATCACCGATACAATGGACATGAACTTGGGCAAACTCTGGGAGATGGGGAGGGACATAGAAGCCTGGCATGCTGCAGTCCTTGGGGTCACAAAGAGTCGGACACGACTAGGCAACTGAAAAACAACAATGACTCACCTAAGGCCACACAACTGGTAAGAAGTGGAGTGGAAACTCCATCCCAAGGCACCTGGCCCCTGAGCCCACTCTTCACTTTTCAACCATGAAATCCAGGTCTCCTGTTTTTCTGTTCCGGGCTGTTCCCCTGGACTGGGTTAGGAGTCGGGTGGGAAAACACAAAAGGCAAGCTGCAGTCTGGGCCCTGGGTGTGCAGATCCGAGGCGACCTCATCTGGAGGGAGCATGTCCAGGTGTGAAGCTATATCTGGAGGCCAGGTGTCCAGGTGTGACCCCTTTAAGGACCATTCTGCTCTCTGCCTCTTCCCTCTTTCTTTTGGATCATTTGTGTAATGGTCACCAACTCCCCTAGAGTCTGGTAAGGATCAGGCTGGAAAGATGGGCAGGGGCCTACGGTTTCAGTTCCAGCTCTCTCACAAAATGATTTTATGCTCCCTTACTGGATGTCAGTTTCCTCACCTGTAAGTGAAGGAGCTAAAATGGATGATCCCATAGACCCCTTCCAGGTCGGTTCAATTTAACAGATTCTACTGAGCTCCACGTGCCCTCCATCAAACAGTGATAGGTCTGTGTCCTCCTGGGGAGACAGGCGTGTTAAGAAATGAGCTCCAACACATATATTCCTTAAAGAAATTCTTGCACAGGTGCAAGACAGGAATTGTCACGGCAGCCGTGTTTGTGATAGCAAAGCAACGGAAACCAATATGGATAAATTGAATCTGTTATATTCCAACAGTGAAATACTATACTGCAAGGGAAACGCATGAACCAGAGCTTTACAAATCAACCTGGACATGTCATTGAAACATGCTGAATGGGAAAAAGCACAGTGCAGAAGGAGGCGTACATTATGGTACCATTTGCATAAAGTTTGAAAACACGCAGAACAGTATCCCGTGTTGCTTCTGGCTCCATGAATATGTAGCAAAAGTACCAAAACACGCAGGAGAATGATAAACACCATATTTAGGGCAGCGCTTACCTCTGACGAAGGAGGCAATGGGCTCACGGAGAGAAGCATAACTGCTTTCAGAATGTCTTACTTCTTAAAATGTTTCTTCTAAAACAGATCACAAGGAAATATTGTCAAAGGAAGCTTGGATATTTTCATATTATTTTTTTCCTTTTTCTGTAGGCATGATAGATTTCATTAGAGAAGTACCCATTTCAGCATCATAGGCAAAATGCCAGGAGAGGGATGAGATTACAGGCTGGGTGCCTCTGTGATAGTCTAGGTCTGGGGGATTGGGAGCAGAAAGCAGAAGTTGGTGGTGAAAGTGAGATTTGGGGGCTGATCCTGGGGGGCCTGAGTTGGTGGGATTGAGGAGGGGCAAGTACACAGCCCACATCTCAGCTATGCCCACCGTGACCTAGTTCCTGCCCCCTCTGCCTGGGCCACCTTGGCCAGGCTTGGTGCTCAGCAGCTATTAAATAACAACAATGAAATGGTGTAAATATTAGAGATGGGAGATGTGTCTGCCTTGGGATCCCACTGTAATCCATTTCCCGATTTAATGAGAGCCAGGAGACCCAGAGTGAGAAAAATTAAGAATACCAGGAGTATTCATAGGGCTGTGAGACCCCCTTGCTCTCTGAAGCTGGGGAACCAAGGAGCATTCTGGCAGTCTTTCCTCTGTCCTTCTATCCTGAGGGGCAGTTGATCAATGTCAGAGGCCAGCTGGGTAGGGACAAGTGACTTGGGGGTGGAGGAGGGAAGTGCTCAGATAATTACCCATTTTGAGAAGTTTACTCCCAATTCCAGCTCAAATGACAAGAGAAGGCTGGGAGGCCAGGTCATGTCAACAGGGAAACCCGAGAGAGAAAAGTGATCTCCCGGTGCTCCTGGGGCCTGGAGAACACAGGGTGTGCTGGAGAGAGGGCAGGCAGGGATCACCGGATGCTGCCTTCTAGAACACTGAGTTCTATTCCAGTTTGCCTGGAAACAGTGATTTCCCCTGTCCTGCCTTTCCTCTGCTTCCCCGACCCTCTTGCGTACCCAAGTTCCCAGGTGGCACGTGCAGATCCTAGAACTGATGTGTCAGGGCTGGGAGGGGCCTTGGAAGCCCTGGAGCCCAGCCCCCTGCTCATTACATAGATGCCCTTGGTAGCCTTGAAGGAGCTGAGACCCAGTCCTCAAGAAGCATCCCACTGCAGGATGAGGGCAGATGTCATCCTCAACAAGGTGGATCTGGGGTGAGATTCCCCAAGGTCTGCAAGGGTTGCAAGACGGTCTAGCGTGTGTGTGTATCGGGGTGTGTGCGCAGGACAGCGTCTGTACCTTGTTTATCATAAGCAGGCAGATAACAGACGTGTTCCTGAAAAGTGAGGTCTCAATTCTCCTCTGAATACGGAGGAGTGCTCTTTTTAGGAAAAACCTTGAGGTGATGTTGGCAAGCAAGGGAAGAGTTGGGCAGCCTCTGCTGATAGGAGGAGACACCAGGACAGCCTTTCTGGGAAGCAATTTGGCAGTAGGTAGCTGAAGCCGTAAATGTCCATATCCTTTGGGCTCTATCCTTGAAAAGTAACCAAAGATGGCAATGAAGATTTCTGTTAACTGCTGTGTTATTTACAAAAGTGAAAAAAAAAATCCTGCATATCCAGTGATAGGAGAATGATTAAATAATTAATCATACAATAATAGAAATGAAACATTCTAATACATTTTCAATTACATGAAAAAAGATCAGAATATGATCTTAAGTTGCAAACACATTATATACGTATGGCAGGATCCCAACTGGTTAAAAAATACACACACAAACACATACATTCACACTTATATCTTAGATGGATATCTTGACCTACTTCAAAGCTGTTAGTGATTGCTATGGTTCTTTCTGGGTGGTGAGATTAGGAGTGATTTCTGTTTTCTCTTTTATAGTTTTCTACACTCTGCAAGTACATTTTGAGAAGATTAAATGTGCAGTGGTTTTGAAAAGCCGTATTTAAGTATAGGTACCTTGCAAAGTAGCTGCTGCTCTCGCTAATTTAGGAAGTTCCTCCTTCATAAGTTCCTTCTTAGGTTGGGCTAAAATCTTCTTTCATGAAATTCATCCCTTAGGTCCTCACCCAGTCCCTTGCCCCCCCAAACTTCTGCAGAATTGCACAGTTTCCTTCTCTCTCTGTAGTACTCTCTGTAACAGGACAGCTGCCATCCTCTCCTGTCTATCCTCCGTTCCCCCAGTGTCCCATCCCCCTGGCTCATGCAGCCTATTTCTGCAGCAGGCCCTTGTATATTTGATCTGATCTCATCACATCCTGGGTACCACCTCTGGTCAAACTCCAGTTTGTCAATGTCTTTCTCAAAACCCACACTCAGAGTGAGTGCCCTGCACCACAGATGGTAGGAACAGAGGGTTCAATGACACCCTCGCCCCCTCCTTGGTTGGAACATGCTGTCTCCACTAGTACAGCCTGGAATCTGCCTTTTTATTATCCACTCATGATGTTGGCTGCTTCTGAGCCTCCTGGCCCTCAATAGCCCTGGGCCCTTTAACCTGAATTTCTCAACTTCCTCATTTCTAATATAGGAATAATAATATTACTCCACAACCCAGATATCATTCCGATGGTCCCTCCTCCTAAAAGCTCTGAAAGTTGTCTCTAATTTTAATTCCACACCCTTAGGAATGTCCTGTGTCCTTCCCAAGATGTCTACAAATTCTGGGAAGGTTTATGGTCTCATAGCATCACTGACTCCTGCTCCCCAGCTATTCTGAATCTCTGTTCTTTGCCCTTTGTTTCAGGGATACTCTGTCCTGCTGCTGACCAGATGTAGCCTCAACTTCCTTCCTGATTTTCACAAAAGTCCCACCCTCACATAGGTCCGCATGTATCTTGTAGACCTTTCTAGGAACTTTTGGGTGACGGACTGCAGAAATGTACTGCACTCCCTAAGGGTTCATTGGGCACCTGCCATGTTAAGCGGCCTTCCTCCTGTCCCCAGCTCTGAACCTCCAGTCCCATCTCTGAGAGGAGCTCAGCATCATTTTTCCCTTTTCAACTTCCTAAATTAACCTTCTAATGGGGGATTCAGAGGGTCACTAGGACCTTTCACACAGGGAGTATGTTGATATTGATGTATATTAATACCTTTTTATTATTTTAGTCACTAATTCATGTCCAACTCTTTGCGACCCCAGAGGAACTCTTTGCATTGGGTTCCTCTGTCCATAGATTTCTCCAGGCAAGAATATTGGAGTGGGTTGGCATTTCCTTCTCCAGGGGATCTTCCTGACCCAGGAATTGAATCCATGCCTCCTGCATTTCAGGTGGATTCTTTACAACTAGCCACCAGGGAAGCCCATATTAATACCTTTAAAAGTGAGAAAACCCAGGAGAGCTGATTTGCTTCCTCTTCCCTCCTCTGATGCTTCACCAAAGAGCAGGGCACTCCTGCTCCCAGGACAAAGAGCCTTTCCCCCAGGTGGTAGGGGGTGTAACAGAGACTCCAGACATATTGGTGGCTGTGGTTTTGGTGAGAAGCGTACAGGTGCGATGTCTCATCTTAATGATGGGTGGCCAACAGGCTGTCAGTCGGCGACCAGATGCTCCTTTGTTACCATGGTTTCAGCCCCAACACACAGTCTTCCTACCCTACCTTGGGAGGGGAAAAATTTACAATCTGATTGTGTGACTTAATGAAAAGGGAATGTCAGAATTCCTCAAGAATGTTTAAAAAAAAAAAAAACAAAATCAAGAACTCTTTAAAATGGCTCATGTTGAGATGTTATGGGGAGGGAGGTGGGAGGGGGGTTCATGTTTGGGAATGCATGTACACCCGTGGTGGATTCATGTCAGTGTATGGCAAAACCAATACAGTATTGTAAAGTAAAATAAAGTAAAAATAAAAATTTTAAAAAATAAAAGTAAATTAAAAAAAAAGAAAAAGCAAGAGAATTCCAGAAAAATAAAATAAAATAAAATGGCTCATTTTGTGTTTCTGACTTGACTCTGCAGTTTGATTGTAGTCAAGAGGAGACTTTGTCTAGTTGGCATTCCTGAGTGAGTGGGACTCTTCCAAAGGCAGGAAGCTCTGATGTAGGGGAGAGAGGATACGCCAGAGGAAGCGGGAGACTGGGCCTGGGTCTCAGATGGGTCTCGCTTGAGGCAATTACTTACCTCTTGGAACTTCCTCGTCTATTGGGTTGGCCAAAAAGTTCATTCACGTTTCTGTGTAATATTGAATGGAAAAATCCAAATGGATGTTTTGATCAACCTGTATAAAATGCTAATGGGAGTTATTACTTTACTGGTGTTATTTCCTTGGCTATACCTACCTGATGCTGGAAAGATTGAAGGCAAAAGGAGAAGGGGACAGCCGCGGATGAGATGGTTAGATAGCCTCACTGGCTCAATGCACATGAATCTGAGCAAACTCTGGGAGATAGTGGAGGACAGAGGAGCCTGGTGTGCTACAGTCCAGGAGGCCACACCTGTGACTTAGCGAGTGAATAATACCTGCCTTGGCCAGGAGCCCCAGTCAGCTCCTAATACTTCCCTGGGGAATCTGTCTCTTTCCTTTAGGGCATTTCTTCCTTAAATCTCTCTTCTGTCATAAATCAGCATTCGCATAATCCATGGTCCCTCTCCCTGGTCTTATTTGTGTCATAGTTTTCCTTACCAGCCCTGGACAAATCTTTGGGGACTGCATAGAGAAAGAGGAATTAAACTCAAGTCCTGTCTAGTGACTTACAATAGAAGTTACTGAAGGCTTTTGAGGCTTTGTTTCCTTGGACAGACAGATCACAGAGTCTGGAGCCCTAGGGCAGTGCTTCCCAACGGTTTTCACTTTTCATCGTGAGTAGAACAAAGATAATATCGACCTGGCATATTGGGGCGAAAGAATAAGGTTGTCTATTAGGAAAGTGGCTGGTTCTCACGGCTAGTAGTGAGGCTGTACCTGCCTGGGACCCGCCCTGACTCATCTTGAGCTGAGGAGCTCTGCACACAGGTTAGCCACCTGTGAAGTCACAAGGAGACCGTGGGGGAACGTAGTGGGTAGGAAGGTACCTGTAGGTGGAGGTGGGGGGGTCAGTTTGGAAGCTGTGATTTTCAGTGGGCAAGAAAGTGCCCTGACAGTGCAGAGCAGCCCTGGTAGCTTCCCCGCTGGCCCCTTCTCTTTTTCTTCCTCCTCTGTCTCTACATGACTCCTCCCAAAGGGACTTTAATTATAAAGTCAATGTTTTCAAGAATAGCTAAAAGGAGGTGAGCCAGCGAGCTGTCACTGGCAGCTTTCAAATCCTTGCTTCTTCTGCCAGTGGTGGAAAGGAACCATCCTGGCCCATGGTCCTTCCTTCAGCTACCTTCTAGGAAGGTGTGTGTGTGTTGATCCATACACTCACCCACCCGTCTCCACTGCACCCTCTGGATCTGGGTCCTGGGTCCTGGCCCTCAATATAGTCATAGCTCAGGTGACAGTCAGGGGAATCTTCCCTTCTCAAGGGGAACTCTCGACATGAAGGTGGGGAAGATCAAGGAGCTGGCTGTTGAGGGGAAAGGGTGATGGAGGCAGAGTGACGGCAGCGAGCTGCATTAATTCCCTGGTGTCAGATTTAATGAAGGGCTGCCTTCTGTGCCGCCTCAGAAAGGCACATCATGGCGTGATCGGTGCTGGATGCACGCACAGCTCCAATTAAGAGTTTCTGCATCTCGCAGGGCCTGGGGTGCCTTTGAATCTCTAGACTAGGGGGCTTTGGCCCCCTCCCCCTTCCAGGCATGCACAGCCCTCATCCGAAAGTCAGGGAATCTTTGATTCTCTTAAAGGGAAAGGACTCCAGGATCTTTTTTAGCTGTGCACATGCGTCTTTGGTGACCCTTTCCTTCTCTCATCTCCCTTAGCTGTCCTTAGGCAAAGCCCCAGCCTCTCCTTTGCAAACAGTGCCTATTCACTTGGCCTCCAGTGACTGAATCCTACAATCACAGAGGCTTGGCACTGGGAGGGGACCTGGCAGAGTCCCATAATCAGTGATAGTTGGGACTTAGAACCAGGCTCTCTGAGGCCATCTCCCTGGTTTGCATCTCTTCTGGCAGCACGCAGAGTGAGCCACAGCTGCATCTAAGCCCCACTAAGTCACAGGTCCCAGCTGCCAGTTCAAAGCGATGCCCACAACCATGGTAACTTAGCCACATATCACACTTGACAACAAAAGTGTACGCTCCCCATCTTATGTTGTGCATGCTGCATTGAAAGCCAGGGAGATACTCTTACACTTGCGTTTGAGTCCCAACTCAGCCACTAACTAATATGTGACCTTGGGCAACTTCTAGTGCTTATCTTCTCGAAGCCTCCTTGTCTCGTTTGAAAATCAAGAATAATAACACTTATTGCACAAGTTCATGACAGAGTAGACTCTCATTTTGAGGATAAAGAATAAGGATCTGAGATGAAGTGACATGCCCCCAACAGAGTGGCAGTGAGTGGCAAAGTGGGAACCAGAGCACAGGGCTCCTCTGTACTGTGTTTGCACCACCTTTCGCCACAGTGACGCTGCCATCCTCCTCCTCCTCCAGCATCCTCATCATCATCTCAGCTACCATGTGTTGAGACTTTGCTTTGGTCCAAACCCTCTGCTGAGCGCTTTATAGATTTCATACCATTCAAATCTGACTACAAGAGGGAGATAGGTTTTAAATGTATTCCTATTTCACAGTTGAGGAAACAGAGGCTCGGTGTGGCTGCATGGCCTGGGGTGAAGAGCTATTGAGTGCTCTCTGCAGTATTTGCAACCAGGCCTGCTGGACTCCCCACCCATGCCATCACTCCCGTGTCCCCACCCCTCCTGCCACCATCCTGGGGTCACAGCACTCCTGGGACAGCTGTGGGCTGAGTGACAGGACAGGCTTAGGGACTGGCTCTTGCTGGCTCATGTATCAGGCTCTGTGTTAGCCCAGGGTGGAGAGGTTGGGAGGGGGGACCTGTCTGGTCCTCCCGGTGTCCTTGCTTCTCCACTGGCCCCACATGACAATACCATTCCTGACTTCAGAACTTGCAGCGTTTCCCAATAGGGACAGAAATAGGCATTGTCTCCCCTGTTGTCAGAGTAGAAAATTGAGGCCCAGAGAGAAACAGCAGGCTCTCACACAGAGCCTCTAGCAAATCCCAACCTGTGGGTTGCCAGACCCCGCCATCTCCCCAGGCCGCTCTGCTGGAGAGTCCTGGTCCTGGTGAGCAGCCCCAAAAGACACATTCTCTGCCTAATACTCAAAGAAATCTTTGTTCTAGTGACCTGCTTGTGGTGTGCTTCTTCCATGTGTCCTGGCCCTGAGGGGTTGGGAGTAAGCCCCCTGAAAGAGCTGGCACCTATCCGCCCCCCGCCCCACAACCAGGGTTCACTCTCCTAACACTTCATCAGGTAAAATGCTGCTGTGAGATAACACTCAACATTATATGTGCCCCAATGCCTTCCTCTTTATCGATGGGACTGCTAATGAGACCCTAACGTGAGTCACTGGAGTAGACGAACACAAATCATCGTCCCGCCCTGTAGGTCTGGACTGACGAAGCTTTCCCCTTCTTGCTCAGCTGTGGTTTTGATGATGAACTTCTCTTAGCTTTTATGGGTGTGAGTTCAGGCCCCTGACGATTCAGTGAAAGAGGTCTCCAGGAATCAGTGCTCTTACCTCCTCTACCCTGAAACTCAGACTTTTGATCAAAAAGAGAAAGCTCATGCTAGAAAGGGAGACTCTGCGTTCTGTAATACACGCTGGATCTTAGTCACACGCGCGCACGCACACACACAGAAGAGGTTCGTGAACTGGTGGTGTTAAATAACAATTAGGTCAATAATGCCCTTTGCAAAAAACCTTTTAATAAACTGCATCCATTGATAATTAGCCCCTGTGAGAATCTTAGTCTGGGACAGCCATGATGGAAATTGGATCCAGACACAGACCCAGTGCTGGGAGTCGAGACTCTGCTTTCCCAGGAAAAGCTTTCCCTGTTCAGCTCTACTTGGGAAAGACAGAGTCACAGCTCTGGGTCAATTTCTGCAACTCCTTTTGCCTTGACCTTGAACATGGGTGCTATCTTTTCCCTGTCTGGGTCTCCATTTTTCTCCCCAGGTGGCTTCAGGGATGGTCAGGAAAGCTGTGAATTGAGGACCTGTTTCTGGCTCTGTGGCTAAGGGCAGAGTTTGACACCAAGAGAATCTCTGAAAGAGGAGTGCTTCCTGCTGCTTGTCCAGGGCTTCCCAAAGAAGTGGCGCCTTCTCTTCTCGCTGCTCTTCTGCCCAAGCCCAGAGATGGTGCCCAGGCATGTTACAGAGAGAAGTAGCTTTAGAGGGGTGAGAAACTGTCTGAAATAATTCCATCCTTCCCTGGAGACTTGGCGTGAATTTTATCTAATCGCCATGGCAACAGATAAAAAAAAAAGAAAAAAGGTGTGAGCATATCGCCTTTGCTGTGATAATTCAGATTTATATATTCAGATCAGATTGGAGTTGGAGATTTTTTTTTTAAGGGAGCAGATGCAGCAGAAGGTGTGACTGCAAATAATGTAGCACAAATGTTTGATGATCCTGCCCTTTAAGAAGTGGAACGCAGTTTCCTGCAGTTTTTCCAGAATATAATTATTCCATCAAACCCATTGCAATGAGGACTCATTACGGGCCTGGATAATGCAGAGTCACGTCCGTGCCAACAACACGCCTGCGCACACACAAACACACACAAACACGCATGCATGGGTAGCCCCAGCCCCCGCCCCCAGCCGCTGGCCTCCCCCAAGCAGAAACCTCGGAAGGCGCCCAAAAAAAGGCACGAGGTCTCAGTAAGGGAAGGCTGTAACCGAAGGGCCGGGCAGGACAGCTCAGATTCTACCCCGGAAGGGAAGAGTCCCAGCTGATGTGGGGTGAAGGGCCCCCCCTTCTCCCGTCATCCCACCCACGTGAGCCTCCTGCCATTTTATAGCATGTAAACCCTCGGGGGGCAGGCACTGGGGCTGGATGATCTTGCTGAACCATGTCTGTCCAACCTGGGGGGTTAATTCAGGTATTTTCATAAAGTACGTGGTTCTGCACATTTGTTCAAGGTCCCATCTGGTCTGAACGGGTCTGCTGACTCCTAGGCCAGGCACTTTTCCGCTAAAGGCTTCATCTGGGATAAGAATCACCTCTTGCCTGGGAAATCCCACGGCCAGAGGAGCCTGGCGGGCTGCAGTACATGGACGTGACTGAGTGATTAAACCACCATCACCACCAAGACCTGCGCTGTTTTCTTTCATCCTCATCTTGCTCCCTCTGGGGAAGACTGGCATGCATGCAGTGGCCCCTGTGCTTGGCAGCATAGCCACACCCAGGAGACGTATCATCAGTGTTTACTGGGCGTTATCTACCCCTTCTCTGCCTGACACATGTGCCCGCAGGTACCATCTTTCAGCAGCTGACAGTTTCTCTAGGTCTCATGGTCTCGAGCCATTGGAAGTTCCACTAATGGGATCACCTTCATAATCCACTGCCCTGGTGGAGACTCAGTCTTCCTGCCATTCTGCCGAAGGAGTAGAGACACCCTGCCCCCAGCCGTGTCCACCCCAGGCCCCACAAAGACACAGGCATCTACCTGCCGAGGCCAGCCCTTGCCAGCTCCCCCCAGGAAAGAGTCAGCACAGTGCCGGGGCAGGCAGCAGGATGGGGGGAGTGGGAGGAGGGAGACGGAGCCCCTTAGGGCTTAGTGGGGGGTCCCCCCAGCTCTGCTCCCACTTCTTGCTGGGGGATGCATCCTCCATCATTCTCTCTCCTCCCCTGAACTGACATGTCCCAAATGAGAAACGCAGGCCCCAAAGGGTCAAGGGGCTCTTTGGGTGCAAAGCGAGAATACAGACACAGATGTTCCAGCCTCTGAGCTGTCACTCCTCGGTGCCTCTTGTCAACCACATCAAACCCTGATGTGTTAGACAGTGGCCAGGCACAGGCCTGTTGCCCTGTGTGCCATGTGCCCCCTCAGGGTCCCTACTGGCCTGGCTGTCCGCTATTGTGAAACCCACCAGAACTCAAGTTTGCACAGCCCCTTGGGGCTGTCTTTTCTAACACCTCCTGTTCAGCCATCCTTCTCAGAGAGTAACCTCAAGTCTCTTGGCTGGAAGGTGGGTTCTTTCCATCATTTGCTGTGGGTCACACGCCCTTCTTGCCCAGGGAGAGCTCCTGGCAGACCCGCCCTTCCTGCAATGCAGCTTAGCCTGGGTTCCGGCCCGTTAACAAGCCCCAGGAGTAGGCTGGGTTCATCCGTGTCTGGGCCTCAGCATCTTGCCAGGAAGGGTCCAGGTCACCCACTGCCACCTCCCCAGCAGATGGGCTGGTTCTTCAGGCTACAGTCTGCTGCCCACCTGGTCCTGTTCTCTGCTGCCCTCTCAGCAGACACTCAGAAAGTTCCTTTTCCCATAATTTACCTGAGATGTTCAGGTGACAGGGTGCAGAGCACTCTAGACATGGGGCCAGTCCCTGCCCCCACCCCTCACAAGGAAGTAAAGCTGCTCAAGGATGGCTCACTCTCCCCGTGCTTGCCGCCCTCTGAATGGGAAGAGGCAGGCAGCAGATTGTTTGTGTTCGGTGTATAATTTATTTACCTGGGAAGGCACAGTTCCACGGCAGCATCTGGTTTCCAGCATGTTTTTAGGCTCTCATCCTGGCTCACGTCCCATCTGGCTCAGAGGAGACCAGGGAAATGGGGTGGGGGGTCTGGAGAAGGAACCCTTTGTTCTAGGCTTAATCTTTCCCCTTCCTGCAAGCTTGGGGTGTGGGTCCCCTCTGGGAATGTGCCTGTTCCACCTACCTAGGGCAAGGCTGAGGAAGACCACAGAGCCCTCCCTCGGAGCCTGGCAGGACCCCCAGGGAATATGTGAGGGTTGGTCCTGGGCTATGGGAACACAGAGCTAACTGGAGCCAGATCTGACCTGCTCCACCCTGCCAGCGGCTGGGCAGACGCAGCGGGGCCCTGAGAAGTTACCGCCCATAGCACCCCTGCCTCTCCTGCTGCCCCCCGCAGTGGTGGGTGATGGTGATTGAAATGGACTGGGAAGGTGTAGTTGATGCAGGCCTTTCTCAGCCTCCCTGTGTGGCTGAGTCTCCCTGAGTGGGGGTTCAGAGGGGAATCCAAGTCTCAAAGCACTTGGGGTGGACTCCAAGCGACACCGCCAGCCTGAATGGAGCCCCAGCCCTCCTCTCCTCCAAGCCCCATCCGTCGACAAAGTGGACTGCGGACCAGAGAGGCCCCGGCCCTGTGACCTACACCAGCTGGATCCTGTCCTCTGCTCTGAGCTACTCCAGGAGCGTGCTGGTGGCTGGTGACCAGGGAGAGTCAGGTCTTGTGAAAAAGCTGGTGGAATCAGACTGTGTGGGTGGAGACAAGACTTTGAAGGACATGCTTCCAGCCTTCCCTCTAATGGGAGGTGTGATCAGAGGGGGAGGGGAGCAGGCCTACCTCCTTTGTGTACCCAGCTTCAGGGGGCAGGAATCATGGGGAGGATGGAGGTGCTTCAGTACCGACATGGTTTTTCTAACAAAGTGCTCAAGCAGTGGCTCGGATTCCCTGGTAAGGTAGTGAGCTCACCACTACTGAGTGAGTCTAAAGCAGAGCCAGGTGGTGATGTTAGTTACCATTTACTGAGTGCCTGCTATGTGCCAGGGGTTCTGGTTCTGTATTCACTGTCTCTGAATAACATGCTAGAGGTACCATTGTCCCCATGAGGCACTGGTGGCAGTAAGCTCAGAGAGGTTAAGTAATCTGCCCAGGATCACACAGCTTATAAATAAGCAGAGCAGACTTGTCCTGCGGAGCCTGTGCTCTTACTGGTACCTTATGGGGCTTGTGGAGGGGAAGCCTCTGGTGTGGGGGAAGGGGTCACCAGATGACCTCTAAGAACCTTCTCACTAAAGATGTGGTGGCTGACTTCACATGGGAGTCATCTTTGCTTAGCCCTTTGCCTCTGGTCACCTGGCGTTTCAGTCTGACCTCAACACTGAGGCTCTCCTGGACCTTCAGGGCATGGCTACAGCAGCTTATAAGACTCTCCCACAGGGCACTGTGTTCCCGACACACTGCAGTGGCGTGAGTCAGGCCCCATCCTTCTCCCACGTTACCTGAGGGACCCGAGGTCCGAGGATTTGGGTGGTCTGTCCTAGACCCTGAGGCCCCAAGTTCCATGACTAGGAAGACTCCTGCCTCCTTGAGAGTTCAGCTTGCCCTCTGGCTGCCCTGGGGTGCCCGGCTCTCCTTCCTCGGGGCAGCTCAGTAGGGAGGGCTGTTTTTATTTGTTCAGGTATTTTTTCTGATGGGATGGGTTTTTGTGGAGCCATCTGGAGCTCCAGCCCTGCCCTTGGTGTTTGTGCCAGTGGTGGGCTGAGGAGTGGGGAGAGGGCGGTGAGTGCTTATTGATCGACTGACCCCTGGGCACCCAGGTCACTGAAGTCCCCAGGCTGCTTGGCAGGGATCCGTAAGTACACCCTGGCCAGGATTACATCAAGAAGTACCTAAAATCTGAGGAAACCCACTCCCGGGGCTGAGGGTTTGAGACTGATGAAAAGAGAAAAACTTTATTGCATCAGGGTTGTTACAGGGAGAAGGACTCTAGGTCGGGAAGGTCGGGGTCCAGAGGCAGGGGCCTCAGGAGGGAATAAGAGCCAACATAGTCTGTGGGTGTGGGATGGAGTAGGGTAGGAAAGGAAGGAAGGTGGGCAGAGAAGCCAACAGGGTGGCAGGGGGCCTGGCGTTGCAGCCCCGGGTGTGCGATGTCCTGGTGGCCCTTGGATTGGGTTCGTTTGCTCACTCATCTGTGACTCACTGTGCACTCTCGGGAGTCACCACCCAGAGGTGAGATGCACCTAGCAGACCCACGGACTCTAAGCCAGTGTCGTGTGTCGAGATGGAGGCATGTCCGGGGTGCTTAGGGAGCCCCAACGAGAGAGGACGAGGGGACCAGGCCTGCCCAGGGAGGGAGGTGCCAGGAAAGTCCTGACATTTCTGCTGAGTCCCGAGACAGAAGTAAGAGCTTGTCTGGTGAGGAGGGAACAGGACTGTGCAAGGGGCTGGAAGCAGAAGAGAGCGCCCTGTGGCCCCAGGTTGCCAACAGCATGCTCAGAGCTGCCCGGGGACCTAAGGAGGAGGCAGCATGATCGGGCGTCTGTTTCAGAAAGACGCCCTGGAGGCAGCGGGAGGGTGGCTTGGACCTTAGGAAAATGACCCGACTCCTGCGGGCTCCCTGCACCTCCCTGGGTACCACTGTGCTTCCCTCAACCTCCCGGCTCCCTGTGACAGGGCCAGGGGCACAGACAGGAAGCCCCAGAGCCCTCTGCCAGGGCACTTCTTCTCAGCCACACCGGACCCAGGTGCCCCTGGCTGCCTGACCTCTGGCCTGCTCCCCAAGGCCCACATCTGTAGTGCCTAACATGTCTGCAAAATGCTACAGTATGATAGCACAGATCCACTTCCGTAGTCCTTACTATGGACCTGGCACTGTTCTAAGCACTTCACATATATTAATTAAATAATCAGAGTAATGGTAGGAGGATGGTGCTCTTTTTTTTTTTTTTGGCTGTGCCATTAAGCTTGCAGGATCTTCCCCATCCAGGGATCAAACCTGCACTCTGCATTAGGCGTGTGGAGTTTTAACCACTGGACCACTAGGAAAGTCTGAAGAAGGTGCTCTTATTATCCTCACCTTACAAATGAAGACCCCTGAGGCACAGAGAAGTTAAAGGGCTGCCTGGGCCACACGCCACTAAGCGGCCCAGTGGGGACCTGCCTCTAGGCAGTGGAGCTCAGAGTCTGCTCGCTTGGTTGACTTCGGATCATGAAACAGAAGATAAGCTCTTTAAGAACGAGCCTGTTGAAAGAGGAGGAAGATGCTGGGCGCCTGTCTTGCATGGGTGACATGAGTCTCTCTGGGGGCTGATGTCCGCAGCTACCAGCCCTGGTGAAAGGGATGCCCTCTGGCTCATGGGAGTGAAAGGGATACAGGCTTAGGGCACCCAGGATGGCTCCACCTGGTCAGTGCTGGTCCAACTCCACGTGAAGGACAGAGAGTGGCAGGGTTCCTGCTACCCCGTCCCTGTTCCCACATCCCACCCCACCTTTTCCTTCAGGGAAGGAAGCCTCCCTGGGGTGGAGCAGCCCAGACTCCCTTGGTAGCCTGCCCTGGTTCTGTTTTCTGTTGTTTTTGTTTTGCAGTTAGGTTGGGTTTTTTTTTTTTAATTGCCTCTTAAATGAAGTATGACATACAGAAAAGCACACAGACCTTAAGTGTATGGTTCAATGAATCCTTACAAAATGAACGCACCTGTGTAGCCACCCTCTAGATGCCCCTCCCCAGCACCCCAGAAGCCTCTCGTGTGTTCCTGCAGCTGGTCCCTCCACCCCCAAGGTGACCACCCTCCTGATGCCTGACACCATGGATCAGCGTTGCGTGATCTTGAACTTCAAGGGAAGGGAAGCACGTGTGTTCTCAGCCTGGGCTCCTGGACTCAGCATGCCGTCTAGGAGGTTCACCTGTGAATTGCATTGTTGTCCTGGTCTTTAATCACCCCGGCTGGCAGGCAGCTCCTGATCTTGCCCACCTATACCCACTCTGGTTCCTCCACCCTCCATGGGGTGGGGAGGTGAGGTTGGGCACAGGACCTGTTTGTCTCAGAGATGACCCGCCTTGATTCTGTGACGTCCTTTATTCTCATCTGTAGTTCTGAGACCTTGGTCTTACTTTTCTAATAGGAAACCACTGTCTAGAATCAAAACCAGGCCTTGAGGGCTGAGGCTCCATCTCTCAGCCTCTGGCTCAGGCCTGAATGGGAGGCACAGAGCAGGCATTGGGTGAGGTCGGTGTGGACTTTGTCCCCCTGGGGCCCTGGTTACCAGGGTGACTTGTGGCTGGATCTAGTTGGAGAGTGGAGGGAATACCCACCAGCCAAAGCCTGGTGGGATGCTGAGGGGAACTGAAGGATTGCAAAGGTCCCTTCCAGCTCAGAAATCCCAGGGATCCAGGTTTCTTATAAGGATAGTCTTTCTACAGAAGGAAAAATGCTAGTATGTATCCTGAGGCCTCATCTGGCATCCCCGGGGCTTGTCAAAATGCAGAATCTCAGGCCCCACATGCCCTGCAGCATCAGCATCTGCATCTAATATGACTGGTTGCTTTAGCATATTGCAGTGTGATAAGTTTTGCTTTAAGCAGCACATTGAGGTGGTCAAGAACTTGGACTCTGGAGCCAGGCTGTCTGGGTTTGGATACTGGCTCAGCCACTTACTGTGTGACCTTTGAGAAGTTGCTTAACCTCTCCGATCTTTATAAAATGAGGATAATGATAGTACATACCTCAAGAGGTTATTGTGAGATTTCATTGAGATAACCCATGTGCAACACTAACCCGTATGTAACACATAATTAGCCACACATATTATCTAGAGAAGCCAGGGTGCTGTTCATGAATCATTTATTCTAACTCACACAACAGCCTTAGAGTAAGCAGTGTGATTACATTCATTTTCCAGATGAGGAAACTGAGGCTGAGGAGCTGCCTTGTCCAGGAGGCAGAAGGAGCCAAAGTTTGAAAGAGGAGTTCTCTTCTCAGGTGGGGTAGAGTGGAGGGGTGGCCAGTAGCCACTTTCTGCTCACGTAGGTTAGGGATGGGATTGATACATGGCAGGCCAGGAACAGGCTGCTGGTGTGCTGATGGGTAGTAAATTCTGCCTGTTAATCACGAAGGATTAGTTGTTAAGGATAAGCACAAGGTTTTTCTCTCCCAACAAGCTCTAACTTATATGAGAAAGAGGGAGGCAGAGGCCTCTTGGAAAAGAAGAGAGAGAATACTCAGAGGATCTGGGTTTCAGAAAGGACCTGCTCTCCCACGGAACCAGGCCAGGGGTCAAGTGCGTGGTTATGCTGAAGAACAGGAGATACAGGGGTACTGAGCTCCACTCAAGCATCATGCATCTCAGGGGACTGGTGGGCCAATGGGCCTGTGAGCAGCTGGCTTCCTGGGGAGCCTGAGATGACCCCGGGCCCTGGTTGCACACAGGTGTGGTTGGAGATGTCCAGGGCTGAGGGGTCTCTGTGGGGCGTGGGTGCAGACAGGTCACCACCAGGCTGTGTCTGTTCCCGCAGACACGTGTGTGCCTGTCTGTGGTCCTCCTGCCCAGCGTCCCTGCTCCTAGCCCCCGTCTCTGGGCCTGGCTGTCTCCTGCCGCTCCCTCCCAGCCTCCATCTGCCTTCTGTTCTTTCTCACCACCTTCTCCCAGATCTGCTCCTCGCCTGCACTACCTGAGGCTGTGTTGCGCTGCGTCTTTGCTTGTCTGTCTCTTCTGCTGACTGTGAGTGCCTTGGGGGCAAGAGCCTGTGTCTTAGTTTCCTCTCTATTCCCTCATCCTGGCACAAGGCTTGGCACAAGGCAGGCTTTTTGATGCTGGCTGGCTGGATAAAGGGAAAAGTAGAGAGAGCATTTCCATAGATGCCCTCCCAGAAGGGACACTCAGAGATTGGGAGAGGCCACTTGCGGCCGCAGTTCCCTGGTGTTCATCACTGTCGTCTGACTTGGGTCCCTTGGTGTGCCAAGGACAGATTCTAGACAGCAGTTCTCAGAGATAAGACCTGACCCTGCCCTCTCCCCAGTGGGCTTCTTCTCCAGATATATTTCTCTGATCCAAATGTATTAACTCTAAAGATAGATTAGTAGCTGAGGGGTAAAACCAGCCCAAATACCACATGCATTTGTTGGTAAATGGAGTAACTAGGAACTCTGTGTACCGAGAGAACACTGGGCATGACTGGATGTGTGCACAGTGCAGGGGCCCCAGGGGCTTCCAGCTGCAGGGCCTCCCCTTGGTTCCCAGCAAGGAGTGGCTCACCCCGGGCACACTCCCCCCGGACACCTCTGCTCCCTACAAGCCCAGGGTGTCAGCAGGGGGATGGGATCCCATTGCTTTTCAGAGCATTTGAGATTCCATGTTTGTGAGCAGGAGTGTGCCACAGCCAGACTTGAGGTGGGACCCCCACCATCCTCAGATGAGCCTCTGCCATGCCTGGATCCTCAGCTCTGTTGGTGAATCAGCTCCGTGTTTATTCTGTCTTCCTCAGATTTGGGGTCAGGAGTTCAGGTTCGAATCTAGGCTTTCCCTTGAATGTAGTGTATGACCTTGGGTTAGGGCATTCTGTTACCCATGCTTCTCCGAGACCCGCTTAGATCCCCGGGAACGCAGTATGAGAGGATGCCCTGTCACCTTACAGGGGGCCAGAGGACCCTCCAAAGGCCCATTGTCAGGGAGCCAGAGCCCAGGAGAGATGATGCCTTGTTTTGCTTCCTCCAGAGTATCCCCTTCGCAGTGTGGAAGCAGACGGTGACTATCCAGTAGAGAGAAAACCCAGCGGATGCCAGCATGAACCCTGCCTCACTTTTCCACTCTTGTCCCCCTGTCCCACTGTGAAGGTGATACAGCTCAGCCAACTTTGCCGGAGATGTGGAGGCAGGTATCAGGAACGAGCTTCTCCCAGGATGCAGTGCGCAGCTGGACAGAGGTTTTCGGCATCAGCAATGTGGTCCACTGACTGTGGCTGGAGCTAGAGAACTCTCGGTGTTAGGCAAAGTGACCACTCATCCTGGTTTACCCACATTTCCTGGTTTAGCACTGAAAGCTCTCTGTCCCAGGAGCCATCCCTGAGACAGTTGGTCACCCTAGTGTTGAACAGCCCAAGTCTAAATTCCGACTAGGTATTTAGTGGTTGTACAATCTAGGGCAAGTGCTGTATGCTATCTATACCTTAGTTTCCTTGTGGATTGCACAGATCCATTTCCGTGACTGGACTTTCCTGGTGGCTCAGATGGTAAAGAATCCACTTAAGATTCAGGAGACTGTGTTTGATTCCTGGGTGGGGAAGATCCCCTGGAGAAAGGAATGGCAACTCACTCCAGGGTTCTTGCCTGGAAATCCCATGGACAGAGGAGCCTGGGGGGCCACAGTCCATGGGGTCACAAAGAGTAGGACTTGACTGAGCAACTAACACTTTCACTTTCATTTCCATGATTAGATAAAATAGTCTATGAAAGGAGACTGATCCTCCCTTGCTATGGATATTAGTAATTGTCCAGCTTCTTTCTGAATCTTCTCTGTGGCCAGGAGCCCCTGTCTCTCCTGTTCTCTCTTCACTGAGCTCTTTCAGGAATCTCTACTCACTGATTCTTCTGAACTCTGGTCCACATCACATGATCATGTGCCCTATTGTGGGGAAAGACGAATCAGTGTAGGAGTTGAGATATACCATCTCTCAGGGGACTGGCGCTGGGTCTGTGGTGAGGGGCCCAGGGGCTCTAGAATTAGAAACATGACTCTGCATATGTGATGACGGAGTCCCACCTTCTTACCCTGTTTTGGGGCTTCCCTGGTGGCTCGGCTGGTAAAGAATCCACCTGCAACGTGGGAGACCTGGGTTCAGTCCCTGGGTTGGGAAGATCCAACCCAGGGATTGGCTGGAGAATGAAACAGCAACCCACTCCAGTATTCTAGCCTGGAGAATTCCATGGGCTATACAGTCCATGGGATCGCAGAGAGCCGGACACGTCTGAGCGCCTTTCACTTTCACTTTTCCTCCTGTTTCTGGTCAATCTATCCTGCTCGTTGCCACCACCACGTGAGACCAGCAGTTTGGCCACCGCACGTGGTTGGGCAGCGCATCTCCAAGGGCACTGTCCCTTTGAGTTGTGCAGTGCACAAGCTGAATAACCACACACAGGGTCCAGTACATGCTGGGGTACAGGGGGAACTAAGGTTGACTTCAGCAAGAGATCCTGCACTGTGTACAGTTGAACCAATTCCTCCCAGGCATGTCCTATTGACACCCAGGCTTTGTGGGATTAAAATCCTTTTGTCTGTGTTATCATGTTGTCCATCTCCAGGTCCCAGGAGAGTGTTCTCAAACTTATGTGTGCATCCGCATTGGCTGGAGAGTTTGTTAAAACACAGACTGGTGGATCCCAGCCCCAGAATATCTGAGTGGCCCTGGGGTGACATTTCTATCAATAGCTCAGGGGATGCTGGTGCTGCTGGTTGAGGGCCGCCTTTGAGGACCACTGTCCTGGGCTGACAATTCATAATAACCTGTGTGATGGGAGACAGGATTCTAGGATTCATATCTCTTTACTGCCTCCTCTTAGTGGCAGCCGTTTAAGCCTGTCGCCTCACCTTGCTGTGCTTTAGTTCTTTGATCAGTTAGGAGCAGAAATGCCTGCCTTCAGTACCCTGTGGTGGTGGTTGGAGGATCAGATGGGACAACATGTGTTCAAGAGCTGCGAGCTGTTTGCTAGCTGTGTAGTGTGGTTTTCAGCTGGGCTGCAGGTGTTTCCCCTCTGTCTTCTGGTGGAATCTTCTAGTCACCTCCTTTTAGGATATAACAGCATACCTGTTCATCGCTTATCAGCGAAGTTACCAAGATGTGGAATAAGGGACTGGTGGCACAGGGTGACTGCTGGCTGCATCCCTGGTAGCCATCCAAGTCACTTTCCCTAAACAGAGATATGATTATGTTGGTGGAAACCCTCAGATGGCACCTTTGTCGGGCTGCTGCAGGTCATGAAGGTTAGTCTGCAGGAGACGTGTCCTAAACTTCTCCTTTGGGGACCTTGAAAATCCTTGTAGAGCCAGGGAGAAACGCCCAGGAAACCCAAGCCTTTGGACCTGGAATCTCAATGGAGAAACCGATAGACCATATTTTTATGAATACTCATGTAAGTACATTTTGTAGAGAGATTCTGAGCAGAGTACGAGGGACTAAATGTACACAGTCATGGGACAGCCAGTGAGGATGAAGTTGTGATTGACACTGACATCACACAGAAGGCTCTGGCTGCTGCCGGCATCCAGGGGAAGACTTGAAAAGTAGTGAGGTAATTACTGCTAGACTCACACAGTTCTTCCTAGGGAGGAAATGACCTGAAATGCAAAATAGGTTTCATCCTGTTTGGAAAACTGGGAAGATTCTAGGGAGAAAAGTACTGACGGGGCAGGAATTGCTGGGCTGCCGG
Organism: Capra hircus; assembly: GCF_001704415.2. Taxonomy (NCBI): domain Eukaryota; kingdom Metazoa; phylum Chordata; class Mammalia; order Artiodactyla; family Bovidae; genus Capra; species Capra hircus. Next base: position 53,945,874 of record NC_030822.1, read on the forward strand.
CAGAAGGTGAGGAAGGAGCTCAGAGTGTGTGGGTGGTGAAGAAATGAACAGAAGCTATTTGAAATCATCCTGTTCTAGAACAATGCATAACACGTCCCTGTATATAGATGTATACTCACGCAGTCATTCACCATAAACAGCTGTTGAGTAACCTACACTCGGCAGGTTGCAGGCAGCCACCATCTTTCACCCATGCAACCTGCAATCGCTTCCTAACTGATTTCAGTGCCTCCTATTTCTTTCCACCTCTATCTGAAATAGAGATCTGATCATATCGCTGCCTGACTTTAAACCTTTCATGACTCCTGGATGTCTAGGTAATAAATATCTCCACCCACTGGACTTCTCCCACTTTCTGGAACTGATCATATCATCTCATGCCTCCCTGGATGCCCTCTAGTTGTTCCTGATGCCTGGAAAGCTTCTTGATGTGAGAAACCTAAGACGTCTTTCATAAATCCTTCTTTGCATGCATCTCTCAATGAAGCCTTCCCAGGGGCCAGCAAATGAAACTGTTACAGTTACTGGATTGTAGAATGTCATTGATTCTGAGCAGGGCTACCATCCTTTTCATCATAATAAGCAGCACCTTATATGTATCCCCACAGGCATGGCTTGGTTTCATTGAGTTAGACAAGGCTGTGGTCCTAGTGTGATTAGATTGACTAGATTTCTGTGAGTATGGTTTCAGTGTGTCTGCCCTCTGATGCCCTCTTGCAACACTTACCATCTTACTTGGGTTTCTCTTACCTTGGCGTGGAGTATCTCTTCACAGCTGCTCCAGCAAAGCACAGCCGCTGTTCCTTACCTTGGATGAGGGATATCTCCTTACCGCCACCGTTCCTGACCTTCAACGTGGGATAGCTCCCCTAGGCCCTCCTGTGCCTGCGCAGCCACCACTCCTCGGGTTGCTCCTCCCGGCCGCCGGCCCTGGCCTCGGGTGTGGGTGGCTACTCCCAGCTGCCGCCCCTGGCCTCGGGCTCCGGGTGGCTCCTCAAGGTCACCGCCCCTGATCTCGGACTTGGGGTGTCTCCTCCTGGCCGCCACTGGCCTCGGACGCTGGGTAGCTCCTCTCGGCCGTTCCTGCACCATCGCAGCCTGGCACTCTAGGCCGCTGCCTCTGACCTCGGACGTGGGGTAGCTCCTCTCGGCCATGCTTAGTGAGCCGGCCCGCAGCCGCCTGCGCTTAGTGAGCCAGCCCACAGCCGCCAACCCAAGATGGGCGGGTCATGGTGGAGAGGCCTGACAGAATGTGGTCCACTGGAGAAGGGAATGGCAAGCCACTTCAGTATTCTTGCCTTGAGAACTCCATGAACAGTATGAAAAGGCAAAATGATAGGATACCAAAAGAGGAACTCCCCAGGTCATTAGGTGCCCAATATGCTACTGGAGATCAATGGAGAAATAACTCTAGAAAGAATGAAGGGATGGAGCCAAAGCAAAAACAATACCCAGTTGTGGATGTGACTGGTGATGGAAGCAAGATTCGATGCTGTAAAGAGCAATATTGCATAGGAACCTAGAATGTCAGGTCCATGAATCAAGGCAAATTGGAAGTGGTCAAACAAGAGATGGCAAGGGTGAACGTCGACATTCTAGGAATCAGCGAACTAAAATGGACTGGAATGGGTGAATTTAACTCAGATGAGCATTATATCTACTACTGCGGGCAGGAATCCCTCAGAAGAAATGGAGTAGCCATCATGGTCAACAAAAGAGTCCAAAATGCAGTACTTGGATGCAGTCTCAAAAATGACAGAATGATCTCTGTTCGTCTCCAAGGCAAACCATTCAATATCACAGTAATCCAAGTCTATGCCCCAACCAGTAATGCTGAAGAAACTGAAGTTGAACGGTTTTGTGAAGACCTACAAGATCTTTTAGAACTAACACCCAAAAAGATGTCCTTTTCATTATAGGGGACTGGAATGCAAAAGTAGGAAGTCAAGAAACACCTGGAGGAACAGGCAAATTTGGCCTTGGAATGTGGAATGAAGCAGGGCAAAGACTAATAGAGTTTTGCCGAGAAAATGCTCTGGTCATAGCAAACACCCTCTTCCAACAACACAAGAGAAGACTCTACACATGGACATCACCAGATGGTCAACACCGAAATCAGACTGATTATATTCTTTGCAGCCAAAGATGGAGAAGCTCTATACAGTCAACAAAAACGAGACCGGGAGCTGACTGTGGCTCAGATCATGAACTCCTTATTACCAAATTCAGACTTAAATTGAAGAAAGTAGGGAAAACCACTAGAACATTCAGGAGTGGAAGTGAGAAATAGATTTAATGGTCTAGATCTGATAGATAGAGTGACTGATGAACTATGGAATGAGGTTCGTGACATTGTACAGGAGACCGGGATCAAGACCATCCCCATGGAAAAGAAATGCAAAAAAGCAAAATGGCTGTCTGGGGAGGCCTTACAAATGGCTGTGAAAAGAAGAGAAGTGAAAAGCAAAGGAGAAAAGGAAAGATATAAGCATCTGAATGCAGAGTTCCAAAGAATAGCAAGAAGAGATAAGAAAGCCTTCTTCAGCGATCAATGCAAAGAAATAGAGGAAAAGAACAGAATGGGAAAGACTAGAGATCTCTTCAAGAAAATTAGAGATACCAACGGAACATTTCATGCAAAGATGGGCTCGATAAAGGACAGAAATGGTATGGACCTAACAGAAGCAGAAGATATTAAGAAGAGGTGGCAAGAATACATGGAAGAACTGTACAAAAAAGATCTTCACGACCCAGATAATCATGATGTGATCACTAATGTACAGCCAGACATCTTAGAATGTGAAGTCAAGTGGGCCTTAGAAAGCATCACTATGAACAAAGCTAGTGGAGGTGATGGAATTCCAGTTGAGCTGTTTCAAACCCTGAAAGATGATGCTGTGAAAGTGATGCACTCAATATGCCAGCAAGTTTGGAAAACTCATCAGTGGCGACAGGACTGGAAAAGGTCAGTTTTCATTCCAATTCCAAAGAAAGGCAGTGCAAAAGAATCCTCAAACTACTGCACAATTGCACTCATCTCACATGCTAGTAAAGTAATGCTCAAAATTCTCCAAGCCAGGCTTCAGCAATATGTGAACCGTGAACTTCCTGATGTTCAAGCTGGTTTTAGAAAAAGCAGAGGAACCAGAGATCAAATTGCCAACATCTGCTGGATCATGGAAAAAGCAAGAGAGTTCCAGAAAAAACATCCATTTCTGCTTTATGGACTATGCCAAAGCCTTTGACTATGTGGATCACAATAAACTGTGGAAAATTCTGAAAGAGATGGGAATACCAGACCACCTGATCTGCCTCTTGAGAAATCTGTATGCAGGTCAGGAAGCAACAGTTAGAAGTGGACATGGAACAACAGACTGGTTCCAAATAGGAAAAGGAGTACATCAAGGCTGTATATTGTCACCCTGCTTATTTAACTTATATGCAGAGTACATCATGAGAAACGCTGGACTGGAAGAAACACAAGCTGGAATCAAGATTGCCGGGAGAAATCTCAATAACCTCAGATATGCAGATGACACCACCCTTATGGCAGAAAGTGAAGAGGAGCTAAAAAGCCTCTTGATGAAAGTGAAAGAGGAGAGTGAAAAAGTTGGCTTAAAGCTCAACATTCAGAAAACGAAGATCATGGCATCCAGTCCCATCACTTCATGGGAAATAGATGGAGAAAGAGTAGAAACAGTGTCAGACTTTATTTTTGGGGGGGCTCCAAAATCACTGCAGATGGTGACTGCAGCCATGAAATTAAAAGATGCTTACTCCTTGGAAGAAAAGTTATGACCAACCTAGATAGTATATTCAAAAGCAGAGACATTACTTTACCAACTAAGGTCCGTCTAGTCAAGGCTATGGTTTTTCCTGTGGTCATGTATGGATGTGAGAGTTGGACTGTGAAGAAGGCTGAGCGCCAAAGAATTGATGCGTTTGAACTGTGGTGTTGGAGAAGACTCTTAAGAGTCCCCTGGACTGTGAGGAGATCCAACCAGCCCATTCTGAAGGAGATCAGCCCTGGGATTTCTTTGGAAGGAATGATGCTAAAGCTGAAGCTCCAGTACTTTGGACACCTCATGCAAAGAATTGACTCATTGGAAAAGACTCTAATGCTGGGAGAGATTGGGGACAGGAGGAGAAGGGGACGACCGAGGATGAGATGGCTGGATGGCATCACGGACTCGATGGACGTGAGTCTGAGTGAACTCCGGGAGATGGTGATGGACAGGGAGGCCTGGCATGCTGCGATTCATGGGGTCACGAAGAGTCGGACACGAATGAGCAACTGAACTGAACTATATGTATCCACCATAGTACCATGTATCCCAGATTCTAGAACTTCCTCATGTGGACTAGCAAGCCTCCTAGAATGGTAGTTTTCTGTGCTGTAAGCTCGAAGTTGCCTGTTCTAGTCACAGAAAGCATCATCCTGTGATCTGCTTTGGGAGTGGCTGACTTGCCTAGTGCCTGGCACATAGTGGGCGCTCAGTGTATCCTTGCGGACCCACCTCTATGGGGACATAAAATGAAGCAGACACAGAACTTGGCCATTGTTCCCTACTTTCCACCTTGAAATCCTGAAAGGCTTTTCACACCTATTCTTTCTTTTTCATCATAGCATTACTGGAAAGGAAAAAATAACAGAAAATGATTTTTTTTTTTCTAATGTAAAACTGGGGGACTTGAGGCTCAGGAAAGTTTAAAGCAACTCATCCAAACCCAAGCGCAGAGGTTGAACTTCCTGATTCAGAAGAGAGTGTCCTTTCTCAGCTCGCCAGGGTCACCCCCTTAAAGCAGTGGATATTAAAGAGACAGCACATCTCTGGCAGGAGTCCGGCAGCTATGCCAAGTACAGTGTTTTACGGGTTCCTACTGTGTGCCAGGGGCTCAACACACGGGATCTCATTTATCCCTCACAACAGCTCTCCAAGCTAGGTCTTTTGCCTCCATTTCCCAGATCAGGAACCTTAACGGGAAGGAGACAAATAACTTGCCCACGTTTTCAAAAGCTCAGTGAAGTGGGCTGTGCACCTGAGCGACCATGGTTGTGGTTCTGCCCTCTCATGTTATAGATGTCCTCTGCATTACTGCCAAAGCCATTCACTCACTGGCAAAATCAAGGGATGAAGCCAGTGGTCCTGTGATGCTTTGGAAGTATGGGAGTTGGGTGGAGTGGAGGGAGTAGGGAAATAGGAAAAGGAGAAGGGAGGTGTTTTAGCTGCAGTATGACTGGCACTGGAAGAAGTTACTGGCATTCAGAGGGCGGGCCGAGGATGCCCAACCCAGTGTAGAGTTGACTCAGCCTAAACACTGCAGCCTTCCCGTGGTAGCCAGCCTCTGGGATGGCCCCAAGTCCTCCCCTCCCCGTATCCACACCCTTGTGTCATGCCCTCCCACTTTGTACCTGGGTGGCAGCATGTGACAAGAGTGTGAGGTCCCTTCCGAGACTGTTGTTGTTTTGTTTTGGTTTTTTGCTCTTCCGGGTCTTCGCTGTGCTGTGTGGGCTCTAGTGTCCTGACCAGGGATCAAACTTGGATCCCCTGCGTTGGGAGCTTGGAGTCTTAACCACTGGACCACTAGGGAAGTCCCACTGAGGCTGGGTCTTAAATGACTGTGGCTTTTGACTTCATCTCTGCCTGTGGGTCACTGGCTCTGCGGAAGGGCCACCAGCCAGTTGCGAGTAGCCATAGGAAGAGGCCCACGTGGTGAAGAACTGAAGCCTCTAGCCCACAGCCAGAAGGCCTGGCCAACCACATGAGCCAGAATCACCCAGCCTGGCCACTCCCGACTCCTGGCCTCACAGACTGTGTGTAGTTTAGATGGTTGTGGTCTTAAGCTGCTCAGTCTGGGGGTGGTTTGTTATGCAGCATGCATGAATGTTCCATCACTTCAGTTGTGTCTGACTCTCTGCGACCCCATGGACTGTATATAGCCCGCCAGACTCCTCTGTCCGTGGGATTCTTCAGGCAAGAGTACTGGGAGTGGGTTGCCATCCCCTCCTTCAGGGAATCTTCCCAACCCAGGAATCAAACCTGCGTCTCCTGCATCGCGAGCAAATTCTTTACCCACTGAGCCACCTAGCAAGCCCTTGTCATGCAGCAGTGGGTACCTAATACAACCCTGTTAAGAGACACTGCCAGTCTGTGATTTCCGGGAGGGCTCTAAGCAGCCCTATGGTTGGGGTTGGATTCCGAGTAACAATAGTGATATTACCGTAGGAGTGTGGGTCCCTGATTGCTCACAGTAGGAGCTGTGTTTGCTCCTGCGTAGCTGGTCTTTGGGCCTCCTGGCTCCTCCCTCGGTCTTGCCCGAGTGTGTCCTTCTGTGTGCCCCTCCCTGGGAGCTCCGGAGTTGGAGAGAAGCCTGGGTGCGGGAACAACCCGGCTGCTGTCTCCTCAGTGGTGACAGTGACAGGACACGCTGGGCACAGCTCCGTTGCCAACACAGTCTCTGCTTTATTACAGCCCCTCTTGTTTTTCAGAACCTCTTTCATTTTGTATGAGGGGACAGATGTGAGAGCCTTGCAGGCTCACACAGGCTGCCGTTCTGGGAAAAGGAAAAAGGGAGTTTGTGTTCCCCTCTCTTCCTATGGAGGTCCAGGCTTCTTCTTGCTTTATTTTTTTCATGTGTTTTTTAAAGGGGTGATTGTTCCCCTCTTGGACACAGATGTATACACACAGCCACCGCTCTCTCCAGGGACAGGTGTCTTGGATCTGCCCCTTTCACTTGTGTGACCTTGAGTAAATGTTGCGTATTCTCTGAGCTTTAGTTCTCTCATTTATAAAATGAGGATAGTCCTACCTGCCCTGTGCGCTTCAGAATAAGATAATGAATGTGGAGGTCTTCTAGAAACTACCGCAGTGGCTCTTGGGGCTTCCCCAGTGGCTCAGACAATAAAGCGTCTGCCTGCAATGCAGCAGACCCACGTTTGACCCCTGGGTTGGGAAGATCCCATGGAGAAGGAAAAGACAGGCCACTCCAGTACTCTTGCCTGGAAAATCCCATGGACGGAGGAGCCTGGTAGGCTACAGTCCATGGGGTTGCAAAGAGTCAGACACAACTGAGCAACTTCACTTTCTTTCTTTCATAGTGGTTCTGCTTCTGGTGTTCTCACAACCTGGACACAGCGCTTGGCCCGTCCAGGCAGAGTTCTCTTGGTTGGCCTCCTTCTTCCCTGGCCTCTGGGTGGTGGCGGTGGGTGGGAGCACCCGGGAAGGGACACACTGTGGGACCCAGACAGTCCATCTCCCCAACCCTCTGCCTCCCCAGATACGCATTGTGGTCCTGGACTCTTGGGAGGAGCCCCCTGTGTGGAGTGAGGAGGGGCAGTGAGTGCTTTGGCAACATGACCTGATTCCCATTAAATAGCCAAGGCCCCTGGCTTTCTTACGCAAAGGTGACCAGCCATCCAGAGAGGCCACAGCAGCAGGTCCACCAGACTTTGCGGATTGCCATGTCTGAGTCCCTGCCCTCCCAAACTCAGTCCTAGCCTTGCCCTCCTCAGACATGTTCTCTCACACACAGATCATTTACTCACAAAAGTTATGGAACAAAACAGTCACGTGCCTGCCCTCATTGAGCTTACAGAAGAGAACAGGAAATGGATGTTAACCAAAGGTGGCTCAGCTGGTAAAGAATCCCCCTGCAATGCTGGAGACCTGGGTCTCAACCCTGGATTGGGAAGATCTCCTGCAGACAGGAATGGCAACCCACTCTAGTATTCTTGCCTGGAGAATTTCACGCACAGAGGAGCCTGGCAGGCTAGAGTCCATGCAAACAGTTGTCCTGTTGCAAACAGTTGGACACATCTTAGCAACTAACTTTTAACTTTCACTTTTTCAAACACAAGTCCTGAGTAGAAAGAGTTCATGGCGAGAGGAGTGGAGGGGTGGGGGTCCCAGGAGACTTTTCTGTAGACCTGCTTTTGAGGCAGAGGCTTCAAAGATGAGTAGGAGTTGGCCAGAAGGAATGAGAGGAAGAGTCCAAGGTTGGCCCACTGAGAGCTTGGTACTGGCTAGGAATGGGCAAGCTAGGGCTGGGGAGGTGAGTTCAGGAGGTGAGAGCAACCAGGGTGAGGGGGAGAGGCAAGCAAGACTTTCTGGAGATCTCAGGTATTTCAGAGATTTAGGGGGACCCCACCTGGCCTTTCCTCTCTCTATACCTTTCCCAGCTGTGTTCCCCATCCCTCACATGGTATTGCTTCTATCGACTGAAAAAAGATGTACAACTTGGGAGTTGCGAGTTAAGTTTTATTTGGGGCAAAATGAGGACTGTAGCCCAGGAGGCAGCATCTCAGATGGCTCTGAGAGACTGCTCCAAAGCGGCAGTGGGGGAAAGTCAATATATAAGGTTTTGGTGAAGGGGGAGTTCAATACCATGAAGCATTCATTTTACAAAAGGTTTTTTTTTGTTGTTGTTAGTCATGAGGATCTGATGTCACCGTGAAGGGATTTAGGGCTTCTCTAGATATGAGGAGATGCAAGGATTGAGATCATAAAATCTGTTCCTAGAAACATCCAACTATCTAAAGACTTGTCCCACCAGATTCCCTGGAGCACAGAGAGCCTCACTCCACCCTGCATTCCCTCAGGGATTGTTGAAAGTCAACTGCTATAGTAGCATGGGGTTCAGTCTCTGTAGAGGCAGATGGCAAACGCCTTTGTTGTTCACTCATTGGCAATGCTCTTGGTACGTGCCAGTTTTTAGTTGACACGACCCCCTTGTGGTCATAAATCCGACCATACTTTGGGGGGCATTTCATGACCATTTTGTCCCATGTTGCTGGGAAGGCTCATTCCCAGTTCTGAAGAAGGATTTTGTTGGTAGGCCACTCAATGTGCTGTACTGGACTAGGTCTTAACAGTCAAAGATCTCTGGACTCCTGTCTTCTAGTTATGGTCCAGGAAAGTATTCCCTTTCATCGCATCTTCCCATACCTAGAGTTACACTATTGCAATCATTGATTGTATATTGAGCTATACATTTGATCAACTGCTTCAAGTCTAGTCATTACTATTTTCACTGGCGGCTCAGTCATGCATTTGGTAATACAAGAAGAAATAATCTTGTGAAACAAACAAAATACAAATGGTATAGTTAATACCATTAGTGGAATTAAAAGTAAATATTTTAGCCATGAGTCTCCCACACCAAACCAGTTTTTAAAAGATCATCAAGACTAGGGAATGGGTCACTTAAGGCAGAAGTCTGGTTTCTCATATGGTTCATCAAATGTGTTACATTAAAGGATTTATCAGGTATGAAAGTATAGTATGCACTTTGAATTATAGCACAGATATTTCCCTGAGATGCTGTAAGGTGTCAAGGGCCTTGCAGTTGTGTAGCACTGCCTTTCTCATCATAGAGATCTCAGAAGTCAATAGGCTAAATAGCCTGGTTAATATCATTTAAAGCTTATGAAAGTTGTTAAGGCTTTAATATGGTCAATTATATCCTCTAACCCCATTGAAGACACACACGCATGCGCACGCACGCACATGCGTGCGCTGCTAAATGGTCATACCAATAGAATACAGATCTTTGACCCACTGGGATCATATCAATGGTAGATTGGTTGGAGTTACCTCTAATTTGTTAACATGTGCTTAGTCACTCAGTCGTGTCTGACTCTTTGCAACCCCATGGACTGTAGCCCACCAGGCTCCTCTGTCCATGGGATTCTCCAGGCAAGAACACCGGAGTGGGTTGCCATGCCCTCCTCCAGGGGATCTTCCCAACCCAAGGATCAAACCTAGGTCTCCCTCATTGCAGGCAGATTCTTTACCATCTGAGCCACCAGGGAAGCCCATGAGTACTGGAATGGGCAGCCTATCTCTTCTCCAGGTGATCTTCCCAACCCAGGAATTGAACTGGGATCTCCTGCCTTGCAGGAGGAGTCTTTGCCAGCTGAGCTGCCAGGGAAGCCTGGTGGCTGTTCACTATGCTACATGTGAAGTTCTGCTCCCAATCTCCACACAATCCGCCTGGCACATTCCCACAGCGTCTGTCTCAGTGGATGGTGACTCCATCTGCACAGGCCAAATTCCTTGCTTTGTCCCTTATTTTGGGTCCACTCTGAAATCCGGCCGGGCTCTCCTTCAAGATACATCCAGATACTGGCCACTTCTCACAGCCTCCCTGATGTGGAATGTGAGCCTTGGGCACCTCTGACACTGGTGATCTTCTTGCACTTGGCACAACTGGGTGCATAGTGCACATCGTAGCAGGGTGGGCGGAAGATGGCCCCTTTCTCCTCGAAGAAGCCACCCTCTTCCAGAACCTTCCCACACTGGCTGCACACAAACTCCTCAGAGGAGTATGTGTGGCCCAGCGCCACCAGGTAGCGGCCCCGGATGACCTTGTGGTGCTGGTGGCACGTGGGAGTCTTGCCGTTGCTGCCTCCGCCCCCGCCATGGCCTCCTCCAGCGGCGGCCTGCAGGATGGAGGTGTGGTTCTGCAGAGGCGTGGGTGTGGCTGGCTGGGTGTGCCAGGTCAGCACTGTGCTGGTCTTGTCCAGGGCATAGCGCTCAGCAAATGCGGGGTCCACAGCCCAGGGTGGGCGGCTCGTGGGACTGGGGGTGGTAGGGCCAGGCCAGGGTTCCTGGGGTGTAGCTGAGGCTGGGGTTGGGGCTTCCATCCTGGGCACCTGGCTTGATTTCTTCAGGTGCTCCTCATCCGGGTCTTGCATGAACTCGGAGCCCGTGAGGTGGGCGAGGATGCAGAAGGAACGGGACTGGCCTGTCCCAGGCCTCGCCCACCAGTCCTCCATGTCCTCCATCAGCCACTGCTTACTGGCATCTGGGATCAGCGGTTGCAGCAGCTGTCCATTCTGCTGCGGGGCGCTGTCTGCAGGCAGGTTCGCCCCGAAGGGGTGGGCCGTCTTGTTGAGGGAGGCGCTGGGTGCAACATGTATGACCTTAAATTCATGGGAATCCCAGGCTACACCTTTGTATCCATCACTGTAGGTGTGAAGGCTATAAATTAGTACCACAAATCCACTGGGTTCCATACCAATCACTCTCTCTAAGGTAATAATGGGCATAGTTCATAAAACATCCAGCCTGTCTCATAATGACCAGTTTGATCATTTTTAGTATGATTTAACCCTTCCCAACATAGAGGAGCTTTTAAACTTAAATGACCATAGCATGGTATGTAGATCCACCCCATAACTGTGGGAGTTTTCCTTTTAATAGATGAGCGATTAATTTCTTTTATTGAGACTTAGCTGGTCACTCTGATTGAGTTTGAATGACCCTAAGAGAAAACTTAAATCTATGGCCAGCATCAGAGCAGGTCTTATTAACTGGCCAGGTGAGAGGATCCCATCTAGTAATATCATGAATAGGTAGAAGAGGACTGAACATTCATCTAAAATAAATTTCCTAGGGGGTATCCAATCAGAGCCCTAGAAAACAGAAATCCACCAAGGTAACCCAGAAGTACTAGACACAGGTAATTGGCCACAACTCAACAATTGGATTGAATTTTAAACTAGCATAGAATCATGTCCATGATAGAAAACATTTGATTGGTAGGCAAAGGTCCAAGGAATCAAGAAAACATAAATGATCATACAAGTCAGATCAGCATCTTGGGCAAGCTGTATGCTTCTGATGTCTTCTTCTTGTCCTGGTGTAGTGTAGTTTTCTCTGTTTGAGCATTGTTTTAAGGTGAGTTTGAGGTCAGCAGACCTCTCTATAGACCAGTCCCACTTACGGGTCTTTGAAAGAAGCAGTTAATCTGAGTCAATTTCCCTTCAATTTCACTGGGCATGAACTAGTGAAGAGTACCTGATAGAAAGGTCTTTCCATCCAGGTTGGAGACAGTTCCTTAAATTATGTCTTCTTCCAGGGTTGGTTACAGGTCATGTGTGAGGCATCTGATCTTCATCCAAAGACAGATTACTGAGATAAGCTTCAGAAACAATCCTAGACTGTCCTTTAATAATTCAATTACATTTTACATTAATATACCCTAACAGCAAAGAACTATCCAGGGAATGAGTCTTAGTAGGTGCAGACTTCCACTAACAAACTGGATTTAACTTTCATTGAAACATCTTTTTCTCCCTAAAATCACTGTCGTTTTTACCAAATAAACCAAATTAAGACTTGTTTGTAATATAGGTTTGGTCTCAATAAACTTGGCCTGATGATTTATATAACCATAGTTGACCATAGACTTTTTTGCTTTGCTGAGGCTTTTATAATCTCAGACTGAACTTTTAAAACAAAACCTTTCAGGGCTAGGAAACTCATCCCAAAGGCTTATCACAGATTTTGCCTAACAGATCTAAGTAAGTTTCTCCCTTTTCAGGGTCTCCAAAATTCCTTGAGATTTCTGTACCTGTTAGTGAGATAACCTTCCTAACTTATTTGATAAAGTTATTGGAAACTAAGAGCTTCCAATCTCTGGAGGGTTCAGGTAGAGAGAAAAGATAAATGTTTCAATTTGTTTATAAAATTTTACGTCATAATTAGTTTGAGGGAAAGGTTTTTTTTTTTTTTTCCCCTTACACTTGGAAAACACAGGTTCAAATCAGTAATTTTTTCAGATAGAAACCATAAAAGTTATAAGCATATTCACCAGTTCATTCAGTCCTTTTCTTAACCTTTGTGAAGTCATCAGGTTTTCCATTAGATTCCTTACCCAGCTCAGAAACTGGTATTTATCCAAAATTCTTTTTTATAAGTCTTCTTGAAGAGGAAGCATTTTTGCAAAACTTGGTTAGTGCTATGACAATATTTTGAGACAGTAACTAGAATTATGCCTGATAACAGTTTACCTGAAAAGGCAACCCACTCCAGTACCCTTAGACCTGGAAAATCCCATGGACGGAGGAGCCTGGTAGGCCCCAGTCCACGGGGTTGCAAAGAGTCGGACACAACTGAGCGACTTCACTACACTACTATCAGAATTTTAGGTGCTCCATACAGTTTCTAGGATATCTATATTAGTAACATTTAACATACAATATAACCTGAGACTTATTACTCACTTGACAATACTCCCCATTTACAGAATGAACCTAATTAGTAATATCCCTTTTAGGGATGTTTCAGGGGCCTTCTGAAGCACCCCAAAGTTAGCTATAAATCCTCTTCATTAGAATGATCTGGGAAGTTTTGTCAACAAATATCAAAAAGGTTTAGGACACTCAGTCAGATAGGATCATAGGTTATTGGAAAACAATATTATTCACTTAGCCAAAGTAACAATAAAGGATTTCAGAACAGATCATTTAAGAAATCAACTTAAATCTGTTATCAAAGGCAGTTCAGTATCTGAAGAAAAGATGTCCTCTTAACAGAGAGAAAAGCTAAATTCAAGTTTTTGCACCAGCTTACTTTATTCACAAGATAAACTTAATTAACTTCATTTTAAACTTAGTCCTAAGTTTAAACCGTGTACAAAACTTTCCGCTTCACTGTTTGGTTCACTTTTCACAAGCCTTTTCACTTTCTGCATCCATTACTGTGTTCTTCCACCAAAAAAGCCACCTGTAAGTCAGGCTTACTTCCTTTTCCCTTCACAAAATGCAATTCCATTCCTCATACCTTCTTTACTGAAAACACACTTCCTACTTTCCTTAAGCAACCAAGAACTGACTTTTATTATTAGCGTTTTATAGATTGGTGAGCATAAATACCAGTGATAATTTCTAAAACCTTTGCTTTCATAGAACATTTTAAGATGGCACCAAGCATCATTCATTTTTAATCTCAAACCTCTTTAGTTTCTCTGTAAGAGGAAATAAGTGTTTAGTAGTAAATGCTCCAAAATGTTATTTTATTTGGCAATGACTTAGCTACTCAATAGACTTCCAACACTTAGATTAGTACAACCCTTAGAAATTTAAGTTACCCCAATCTGGAGAGACTATTTTAGACAGACATTCCTAAAGCACAATTATTCTTAATAGTTCATCTAAAAGCTCATATCTCATTTACATTTTTTTAGAAGTTTCTTCACTAGAGGTGATTTCCTTGCTGACAAACTTGTAACAGATATAATAATATTTAACTTATATTAAACCTAGGTATAATGAAAATATTCTGCTTAATGTTAATTACTCTTAGACATGTCTACATTAGTTAGATCAACAAACAAACATTAATATCATGTATTTAATATTGAATATTTCCCAGTTCACGTGAACCTGAAATTCATTTAGGTTAATTTCTCTTGTATTTAGAATTATTTGATTTGTAAGTGCTTAAACTTTTTTTTTTTTGAAGGCCCACTAGATTAGAGTTCATTTACTAACTGATCTCAGCAATCAGCAATATTATCCAAAAAAAAGACACACGCTGAGACAAACATATATCCAAATAGACAGAGATCCTTTAGCTTTGGTTTTCAAAGTTAGCTATGAACACTAGTTGTAAAAAATTGTTGGGGTAAGATTTTAAAAGGCTTTTTCCCCCTTTTGGTTTCAGGAATTAGAGATGGTTTAGATAAGTGATCCAGAGAGCTCTGGTCTAAAGTACAGAAGGAGGTATTTCCTCGGGGCAGGAATTCTTAAAGAGATAATTTTTTTCTTCAAGCTTTCTCTGGAGTCTAAAGAATATTGTGACCACATTGTCAAAAATATTTTTCTGTGACCATAGTTTTATAGCCAAAATTTAGACCAGATAGTGCCCAACTTGGCCCTGATAAAAAGGGCAGATTGGTCCCCGCAGGGATTGTTCCTCTGGGGAAGTGGGGGTCATAGTTTGATCAGACCTAGGCTGTTGATTACAGGAGGAAGGGCTGGATGTAAGAGAACTTCAGTCCATTTTCCTATCCTGTGTCAATAAAGATCTTATATTTTTAGGCCATTTTTCTTGTCATTGGGTCATAGCTATAGATGGACCAGTTAAAAAAACAATTTTTTTTTCCCTAGGGGTTTCCAAGTGGAGTGTGGAATTAGAGTGAGCAATTCCCATATTACTCGAGTGGTTTGCACCAGATGTCTGTCCACTCAAACCAAACCAACAAACCAAAACGAACCAGAGCTTCACTAGCCAGGAGGCACACTCCAAATGAAACAAAAGGCAAAGAGATGCCCAGAAATCAAAAGCCTAGTGGCAAGAGTTCCCCCATAAGATGGTAAAGTGATGCCCAGAAATCAAAAGCCAAATGGCGTAAATGCCAAACGTGACTTCCCAGTTCCACTAGGTCTGCGACCTGGCAAAGTCAGTGCTAGCAGCCTTTTTTAGTTCTGATATAGTTTCAAGCAATTTCTTGTTGGTTTCCTGCAAATAAGTTACTCTATCATTTTGTTTTAGAAGCTTCATCTAGGATACCAGTCCAAGTAAGCATGGCAGCCTTTTCTAATTGTGCACACAAAAATATCAATTTTGGAGTATCAAAAGAACCCCAATTTGGCCATTTTAGGTTGAGATCTCTTTTAGTATAATTTCTGTAATTAACTAGGTACTTGCAAGTATGAGCTCTGTACATATTGTACATGAATCTGGCTAGAGTGTTAGTCAGAGGCTGGCTTTTTGACACCTCTTTGTTTCTGTTTTTGAGAGATTCTGCTTCACATTTTAAGCTGAATTTGTTGGGAATAAAAATCACTAGTGAACTTGTGAAGTGGGCCCATGTGCTGTTTGTGAGCTTAACTCCTCCAGGAGTCATCCCAGAGTCATTTCAGCTGATCTTACGTGTCTCGGATTCTGCCTCCGGCAATTTAAGACCACTGTGACTGCTCAGGTTGCTGAATGGCCAGTTCTTATGTGCGACCCCCAGATGAGCAAGTATTTTAATTAATAGTGGGTTTCCCTATGGGACCACTGCACGGTATGAGGACTAGGTCTCTACCACTCCTGTAAATTTCTCAGTCATCTGAGGAAACTGAAACCGGCCACTCTCATATATTTTCCTCTCTTTTATCCTGACAAATTCTATAATGGCAGTCAAATTGAGGAAAAGTGTCAGATCAGCCTCTTAATTACTCAGCCAAGACCATTCAGTCCCCTACAATGAAGCAACCACGGCACCTTTCAACCGAGCCTGGGGTATTCCTCGATTTTTTTTCCCCAGTCGAGCCCCCCTACCCAGTACTTTTCCACTGGGTGGGCAATTCTCCTGGTATCACCTCAGGACCAAGCAAACCTGGGTGACAGACAGCCTGTGCCTTTTGAGGATGTCCCAGCAGCTGCAAAGACTGGGTAGCAGCTCGAGGACGCAGGAGAAGAGGTGACTTTTCCAGTTGGTCCCCTAAAAGGAAAGCCTCATACTCCAGAATCCCGAGACCTAGGGGGACTCTCTGCCTACCCCCTCCCCGGCTCCACATTTCCTTCCGGGACTTGTTGAGGACCCTGTACCAGACTGCTTTACCCTGAGGATCATTTGACTATAGGGTTAGGGCAACAGTCACTGGCAGTTTATCTATAATCCTTTGGTATTGGGATGGCCAAAAAGTTCATTCAGGTTTTTCCATAGGTGCCATATGGAAAAACCTGAACAAAATTTTTGGCCAACCCTATAGTCCGCCAAACAGCCTGCTGCCACCTGAGTCCACCACCTGGGTGCTCAGAGGGAGAAGCGGTCCTTTGCTTGGAGCAGAGACCCACGAGGACACTTAGCCCCACCCGGGACCTCTCAGCCAGGGCGTGGGGTCCAGACCTCTGCTTCCCTCCTTTCAGCAGTGATTTGTAGGAAGCCTACCACGTGCTGGCACAGCATGGGTCTAGATGGGGAGCATTTTTAACCATGTTCAACCAGAGTTTCACAATATAGAGCTGGATGAGGCTCGCTGCTCTGATTGCCTGGACTTTGCAGGGCCAAGGAATTACTCCTGATGCCCCTGCTGCTGCTAAGTCACTTCAGTCGTGTCCAACTCTGTGCAACCTCATAGACGGCAACCCACCGGGCTCCCCTGTCCCTGGGATTCTCCAGGCAAGAACAGTGGAGTGGGTTGCCATTTCCTTCTCCTGATGCCCCATCCACTCCTTTTGAATTTCCCAGGGGCGTGGCCTTTGAGCCTCAGGCAAGTCAGCTGCTCCCTCCCCTCCCCACCCACCCCAGCCTGGCTGTCTCTGGGTCCCTACTCCTCCTTCCTGCCCCCACCTCTGCCACAGCCCTTCCTGTCCTCTTCTCTTGCCAGTTCACCCCCAATGATGAGATTCCTACTTAAAAATAAATCGCTGCGATCTTTAATTGCAGACTAAATAATTGCTTCATTTTATTTAAATGTGGCTCTTGGAGGCTCTGGGAACAATTAGAAGAAAACAGAGGGCAGTGCTGGGTGCAGGTTTTCAAGCATATAATTATTTTTTTTATTATTATCATACCGATGTTTGCAGGATCTGGAAAAAGAAAGTGTGTCCTTTCTTCTGAGTTAGTCATGCACAATTTACATGCAATAATAACAATAATAATGATAATAATAATTTCTGGCTTTCCCCGGATTTCGTACTTGGCTCCCAAGGAAGCGGAGAAGTCACTGTGCACCTTGCCACAGGAGAGGGTGAGAGCAGCTCCAGCCGCCTCCTGCAGACCCCGAGAAGGAACCCAGGCCCTGGCCCTTCCTGTTGGGGTACTGGGTTTGATGTGGGCTGGGCTGACCTAATACATAATGTTCTGAGAAGTTCTGGGCAAGTTCAGTACTCTATCCTCAGGGACCTTCACTGTGTCTGAAATTCTCCCATTCATTCTACATTCAGCGTTAAGAACTGGATGGGGCCCTAGAGGTCATGTACAGTCCTCTTTTTATGATGGAGGAAACTGGGGCCCTCAGATCACAAAGCTTATTAATAACAGAACCAAAAAGAGGCCTTTGTGTGTTAAATAGGAGAGCAGGGTCCTTAGGACCAGGCAGACCTAGAATTGAATTCCTGTCCTGCTTATCATGATATGTACTATCCTGGGCACATTTCTTTTTTTAAATTAGTTAAGAATATTGGGTTGGTGTCAAAATGGCTAAAGTTAAAAGAATTTTAATTTATGTTAAAATTCAAATTGGTTCAAGCAGTTTGAGGAATTAACAAAAATTTTTTAATTTATTTTTAAAGTTTTATATAATGTTTAAAGGTTACACTCCATAGAGTGTCAGTTCAGTTCAGTTGCTCAGTCATGTCCGACTCTTTGCGACCCCGTGAATCGCAGCACGCCAGGCCTCCCTGTCCATTACCATCTCCCAGAGTTCACTCAGACTCACGTCCATCGAGTCCGTGATGCCATCCAGCCATCTCATCCTGGGTGGTCCCCTTCTCCTCCTGCCCCCAATCTCTCCCAGCATCAGAGTCTTTTCCAATGATATGGAGTGTATAACTCCCAAAATGTTGGCTGTATTCCTCATATTGTATAATACATCTTTATGCTGTGCTGTGCTTAGTTGCTCAGTCGTGCCCGACTCTTTGTAACCCCATGGACTGTAGCCCGTCAGGCTCCTCTGTCCATGAGGATTCTCCAGGCAAGAACACTAGAGTGGTTTGCCATGCCCTCCTCCGATAGCCTGTCTTATACCCAGTAGTCTGTATCTCACACTCCTAGATTGCCACCCCCACCCGCACTGGCAACTGTGCAGATTTCTTAATCTGGAAAAAATGAGAAATAATAATGCTTGCTTATTTTGAGGAATGAAGAATATAGTCTACGTGAAGGCTTCCAGCACAAGCCCTGCACATGGGAGATGCTTGATTGATGTTTGCCTTCTTTTCTCTTCTTTCCAGTATTCTTCAGTCTTTGAGTCAGCTGGACCAAGTATGCAACGATCCCTGGGAGGGTTAGCGGCTTTGACATTGGGGCTAGAAGCCAGTGAGGAGGAGAAAGAGGCCATTGAGCATGGAGGGTGCCTACTGAGAGGAAGAAGAGGATGGCACTCCATCCTGGCCTTGTGTGAGCTGTGTGGAGACCCCCCGTGTTCCTCCCCAAGTCCTGATGCTGTGTGTCAGCATCCTCACTGCTGTGTG
The DNA here is from genome assembly GCF_001704415.2 of Capra hircus. Classification (NCBI taxonomy): domain Eukaryota; kingdom Metazoa; phylum Chordata; class Mammalia; order Artiodactyla; family Bovidae; genus Capra; species Capra hircus. The sequence goes on from NC_030822.1 coordinate 53,964,788, forward strand.
TCCAGACTGGGTCCTCCCGCCTCTAGGCTGGAAAAATGGCCTGTCGGGCTATTTAATCCATACTGCTGAGCACCTACTGTGTACCAGACTCTATAGATACTAATACTACAAAAGCAAGTAAGAGGTAGCTTTGACCTTCAAGGAGCTTGGAGGCTGTATTGACAGAGTCATGGACCGGTTGTGTTTACTGTGATGTTAAATGATCTGAAGAGGATCTTCAAGGAGCTGGGAGCCTGGGCAAACTGCCCAGACTCTGGGGTTCAGAAAAGCCATTTAGGGAAGCCTCACCTGAGTGGGGTCTTGAAAGATATGCAAGAGTTGGGTGAAGCAGGTTTACAAGGAGAAGGGGCAGGCTGGATGTGTAGGTGATCTCGATGGTTCAGAATTATGCTTCTGTTCTGCGAGGCTCTGGGTGGCTGGTTTTCCAGTGTCCACGTTGGGGACACTGGGCCATCGGAAGGCAACACCTACCCTTCTCTGGAATCACAACTCAGCTAAAACAGAGGGCTGCATATTGTCTACTGGACTTGCTTTGCTAAAGTGGATATAAGAGGCTGTTCCATAATTAACTACCTTCCTAGGGTAGGACGAGGTAGGAGTCTTATTTTTCTTTTTAATGAGAGCTTTATTGAGATGAGGGGCTTCCCTGGTGGGTCAGACAGTAAAGAATCTGCCTGCAATGCAGGAGTCTCAGGTTTGATCCCTGGGTCGGGAAGGTCCCCTGGAGGAGGAAATGGCAACCCGCTCCAGTATTCTTGCCTGGAGAATTCCACGGACAGAGAAGCCTGGTGGGCTACAGTCCATGGGGTCACAAAGAGTTGGCCACAACTGAGAGGCTAGTACTTTTGCAATGATTGAGATGTAATTCACATATCATATAATTTACAGTTTATGATTATAAAGTGTACGGTTAAATGGTGTTACTATATTCACAGATTTGTACAGCTGTCACCATCATCAATTTTAGAACATTTTCATCACCCTAAAAAGAAACACCTTCCCTGTTATTAATTATTCCCCATTCTTCCTCCCACCCACACCCTGACTTCAACAAATCCTATTCTGTGCCTATATAGAATTGCCTATTCTGGACATTTCCACAAATGGAATCATATAGTATGTGGCCTTTTGCATCTGACTCTTTTCACTGAAGTTTTTTTTTTTGAGGTTCACCTATGATGTAGCTTCCCTGGTGGTTCAGAGGTTAAAGCATCCGCCCGCAATGCAGGAGACCTGGGTTCGATCCCTGGGTCGGGAAGATTCCCCTGGAGAAGGGAATGGCAACCCACTCCAGTATTCTTGCCTGGAGAATCCCATGGACGGAGGAACCTGATGGGCTACAGTCCACGGGATCGCAAAGAGTCAGACACGACTGAGTGACTTCACTTTCACTATGATGTCGGTGTTTTATTGATCCATTCATCCATTGATGGACATTTGATTTGTTTCTGCTTTTTGGCTGTTGTGAAGAATACTGCTGTGAACGTTTATATACAAGTTTTTATGTGGGTGTATGTTTTCATTCCTCTTGATAGATACCTGGGAGTGGAATTGCTGGGTCAAACAGTGATTCTTTATTTACCTCTTGAGAAACTGCCATACCATTCTCCAAAGTAGCCGTACCATTTTGCACTCCCACCAGAAGTGTCTGAAGGTTCCAATTTCTCCACATCCTTGCCAACTCTTGTTATTATCTGACTTTTTTTATTATAGCTGTCTTGATATCCTGTTGTTGCTGTAACAGATTACCAGCAACCTAGTGACTTAAAACAACACACATTTATTATCTTACAGTTTTGGAGGTCAGAGGTCTGAAATGGATCTATGGGTCTAAAATCAAGGTGTTGGCAGGGCTGTATTTCTTTCTGGAGACTTTAGGGGAGAATCTGTCTCCTAACCCTTTCCAGCTTCTGGAGACCGTCCTGTATTTCTGAGTTCACGGCCCTGTCTGTCTTCAAAACCAGCAGTGGCCATCACTTTGACCTCTGCTGCTGTTATCACATCTTGTTTTCTGACTCCAGCCCTCTTGCCTCTCTTATACTTAAAGGAATTCTTATGATGGCACTGGGCTCGTGTGGATAATCCAAGCTCCTCTCCCATCACAAGATCCTTGAGTTAATTGCATCTGCAATACTCCTTATGCCATCCAAGGTGACATATTCACAAGTTGCAGGGATTAAGATGACGGACATCTTTGGAGGACCATTATTCTGTCTAACGTCGATAATGGGTGTGAAGTGGTATCTCATGGTTTTAATTTCTAATTCCCTCCTGGCAAATGATGTTGGGCACCTTTTCACGTGCTTATTGGTCATTTGTATATTTTCTTTGAAGAAAGTAGGCACTAGTTTCTTAGATATGACACCCAAAGCAGAAACAACAAAAGGAGAAACAGATAAATCAGATTTCATCAAATTAAAATGTTTTATGCTTCAAAGGACACTATCAAAAAGGGAAAAGACAACAAATAGAATGGGAGAAAATATTTGCAAATCATGCACTGGAAAGTGACTTATATCTAGCATATATAAAGAATTCTTGCAACCGAATAATAAAAAGATAAATAACCCAATTAAAATATGGGCAAAGGGTCATGAAGATTTACTGCTATGTTTCCATCTAGGAGTTTTATATTTTTAGGTCTTACATTTAGGTCTTTGATCTGAGTCAGGTTTTTTTTTTTTTGCATACGCTGTAAGGTAGGGGTCCAACTCCATTCTTTTGCATGTGGATATCCAGTTTTCCTAGCACCATTTGTTGACAAGATTATTCTTTCCCCAAATTGACTGATCTTGACTCCCTTACCAAAAATCAATTGACCCTAATTATGAGAGACTATAGAGATTATTTTATAGAGTCCTGTTTCTTTTCCACTCACCTGAATTTCTACACTTATGCCAGCTCTACACTGTCTTGCTTCCTGTAGCTGTTTGTAAATTTTGAAATTAGGAATTGTGAATCCTCCAGCCTTGTTCTTTTTGAAGATTGTTTTGGTTAATCTGGGTTCCTCCCAATTCCTTATTAATTCTAAGATCAACTTGTGGATTTCTTAAAAAAAAAAAAGCCAATTGGAATTCTGATATGGCCTGTGTTGAATATATAGAGCAATTTGGGGAATATTGCCATCTTAACAGTATTAAGTATTTCAGTCTATGAACAGGGGTATCTTTCAATTTAGTTAGGTCTTCTTTAATTTCTTTCAAGGATGTTTTGTACTTTTCAGAGTATACATTAGGTACCTCTTTTGTGAAGTTTATTCCTAAGTATTTCATTCTTTCTGATGCTATTGTTTATAGCTAGTTTGTGGAAATACAATGGGCTTTTCTGTATCGGTCTTTTTTTACCCTGCACCCTTATTGAATTCATTTATTAGTTCTGATAATATTCAGTAGAAACCTTGGGATTTTCTCTGTATAGAATTATATCATCTACACATAGAAGGTGTGTTGTGTATTCAGTTGCTCAATTGCGTCCGACTCTTTACAGCCCCATGAACTGTTGCTCACCAGGCTCCTCTGTCCATGGAATTTTCCAGGCAAGAATACTGGAGCAGGTGGCCATTTCCTACTCCAGGGGATCTTCCCAGCCCAGGGATTGAACCCACATCTCCTATGTCTCCTGCACTGGCAGATGGATTCTTTACCACTAGTGCCTGGAAAGCCCTAGAAGGAAATAGAAGGAGGAGAGTTTTATTTCTTCCTTCTCAATATGGACGCTCTTTATCTTTTATCCTGCTTAATCGCCCTGGCTAGAACCTCTAGTACAATGTTGATAGAAGTGGGGAGAGACGACATCCTTGTCTTGCTCCTGACCTTAGGGGGAAGCATGTGCTCTTTCACCATTAATTATGAGGTTAACTAGATATTTTGTAGATCTTCTTTATTAGACTGAGGAAATTTCCCTCTATTTTTAGTTGGCTGAGTGTTTTAAATTTTGTCAAATGCTTTTTCTGTCAATTGAGATGATCATGTGGGTTTTGTCCTTTATTTGATTGATGTGGTATATTACATTAATTGATTTTCTAATGTTAAACCAGCATTGCATTCGTGGGATAAATCCCACCTGGTCATGGTATAGAATCATCTTTTATGTCTTTCTGGATTTTCTAATGTTAAACCAGCATTGCATTCATGGGATAAATCCCACCTGGTCATGGTATAGAATCATCTTTTATGCCTTTCTGCACTCAGTTTGCTAGTATTAAGCAACTATTGTGATGTCAAGGTTCTCTGGGGAAAGCCTACTATCTGCTCCCTCTTCCCAGACCATCCCACAAAATCATCCTCAAGAACTCTCCTGCCCTTGGCTTCCCCTTTCCTGTGTTGGCCCATGGACTGTTAACTGATGATGATGGGAATGATAATCCCCTGAGTCCACCATCTTTAAGTGTTGGCTCAGATATTACCTTGGGTAGGAGGCCTTCGCAGCAGCTCCCCACCGCCCATCCCAGTAGGACTGCTAGCCCCCCACCTCACCTGTGCTCTCACGTGTCTTCATTCTTTACACATAACTTGCTGCAGGACAAGCCAGGACCAACTTCTCCAAGTGGACCGGGCTCTGCTTCTGATATGGACTATGTCTAGACATGCTTGACGGGACTTTTGATCCCTGCCGACGTTTGCCTGGCTGTAATCCCTTACCTCATTGGGTTCTGATGTTCTACCATTACAGAGAGAATTCCTTTGACTTAAGAATTTATCCCAAGTTAAAATGCAGATGCATCAGGAGAGGTGCACTAAGTCCCCCACATATGAATGAGTTCTTTTCTGAAAGCACATTCCTAAGTCCAATTTGTTTATAAGTCCTACAAAGTTAACCTGAGTACCCAACTGACACAATCGGCTATATGGTACTGTACTGTAGGTTTATAATACTTTTTATACAAATAATACACAAAAAACACAAAGATAAACACTTTTAATCTTACAGTACCTTGAAAAGTGGAGCTTCCCTGGGGCCTCGGATGGTAAAGAATCTGCCTATAATTGCAGGAGACCCAAGTTCAATCCTTGGCTCAGGAAGGTCCCCTAGAGAAGGGCATGGCAACCCACTCCAGTATTCTTGCCTGGAGAATTCCATGGACAGAGGAGCCTGGTGGGGTCGCAAAGAGTGGGACATGACTGAGCGACTAGCACTTTCACTTTTCACCTTGAAAAGTACAGTAGTACAGTACAACGGCTGGCATACAGGGGTTGGCATCACGTGAACAGGCAAGAGGAGTTACTCACTGGAGGAAGAGGAGGTGAGAGATGGGAGAGCTGAAGGACTGTCAGCAACAGGAGATGCTGACGCTGGTGGTTGAACAGGTTACTTTCTCTACTGCCCTCTTCCCTCCCTCAGTCCTGTGCTGTGGCTAGCGGGGTCCTATCCTGCCATCACAGCTTTTGCGGTGCTGCCTAGCTTACTTCATAGATGGCTTTCACTTCGGACCTTACAGAGAAAAAGAGTTGAAGTCCTGGTCTTCTCCCTCCCAGAAGGCCCCTGAGTTCCTTCTTGTGTGGTCCACCTTCCCACAGTCTGTACATCTGGAGAGGGGCAGCCATTCTCATACTCAGAGCAAACTTCCCGATGTACCCTTTGCTTGGGTCAGGAGCATCCCACGGCCTTATATCAGTAAATACAAAATATAATGTGAAATAAATATAAATAAGCCACCTAAGGGATTTTTCTACCCTAACAACAACAAATTGCTCCCAAGGTAATGCACCTCCTCTCCCTTCCCCAACACAGAAGAACTGGCTTATTGGTTTAAATACCACCTCCTAAAGCACCCAGGGATGCCCGAGTCCATTTAATCCTCCCAACAGTGGTTTTTGTTACCATTCTAACAGATAAGGAGGCCGAGGCCCAAAGAAGCCGAGTAGGTTGCCAGGCTTTTGGAGCCAGAGCTCTGGGTCTCCACGGTGTCCTACCCTCACAGGGCGTAGTTTGTGGGGTGCAGTTCCTTCCAGGGGTGGTGCATCCAGGGAGGGTGGCCAGTCTGGCTGCAGGAGCCCAGGCTGAGGATGGCAGGCCTGGCTGGGTTTCTTCTGTTTCCTCAGTGTGCACCCAGGGGCAGGGCAGCGAAGGTGTGGGGTGGTGGGTCAGGCCCAGCGGAGCAGCTCTGGGGCCTCGAGGCACCCTGGGGCAGAGAGAAGCCAGGATGGTGTGAAGCCCTGGGAGCTGGGACTGCTTCAAGGTGAGGTCTACTGTCTCCTGCCAGCTACCACCTACCTCCTCGTTTTAACTTTTAGCCTAACTGTGGCTCGTTCCCTCTGCAGAGGCTCCAAAAATCTTGACATTCCACCTCCCACCCTCTGAAGCTGGGGTCTGGCACCAGCCCACTCTCAGGGAGGGTCTCCCCGACGTCTGTGGATCTCTCTGCCCCACGGCAGCAGGAGGGGTGTGCTTTTTGACTCCGCCGCCGCTGATCTGAACGCATGATCTGTTTTCCCTCTGGTGTGTGCAACAGTGCGGATCGGACAGGGAGCGGAAACAGGAAAGATAAGTGGGAAATAAATCACCCAACTTGATTTAGTCATAATAGTAAGGAGAGGGTGATTGCCGAGCCGCGATCAGGGCTGCAATCAGCACTCCAGGGGCCAGAGATGGAGCTCTCTCTGCTCCGCACCGACCTTCTGAAGCGCCCCACAGAAGGAGGGGCTGCAGGCTCAGAGGTGGGGCAGGGGGCTGTCCTGGGCCCACTCTGAGCTTGCTGGGAGCCCCGTGGCACAGACAGAGGCCTGCTCTGCCCAATAAGCCTCTGCCCTCCAAGGGGGCAGACAAAGGGAACACAGCCATGTGAGGGCCCAGCCCCAGCCTACCTCCCGTCCATGAAGACCCCTGCCCAGTTCTGCTGGGGAAGCACTCTGCCTATTGAACTGCCCGGTGGGAGGCAGTCAGCATTGGTGGGAGGGCAGGGGAGGTGCTGGTGCAGTCTAATTCCCCCTATGTTTAATGCTCTCCAGAACACAGCTTAGCTTCCTATTTTTCCAGGCAGGACTGGGCCAACTCTTCCAGCCTGGTCTTTGAGGCCGTCTAGGAAGGAGAAGTCACCCTATCTCTGCCTCTCCACGCCCTCCCACCACCACATCCCCATCCCGGAGTCTCGCCCCTTGGGATGAGCCCAGATCTAACCTGGGCCCTCCCACTGCATTTCCAGGCCTTGTCCCCTCTGTCTGCATGGCTGCCGCATTCCAGGGAGACAAGCCCTGTGTTCTCCCACATGCCCTGCATGGCCCTGGAGGAAACCTAGTATCAAGGGCCTGGGGAGGAGGGCAGTGGTTCTAGAGGCCTGGGTGTCACAAGACAGCCTAGGTGACGCAGGAGTATCTATTCCAATTCGCGAAGGGATATGTGCTCTGGCAAGTTATAAAATACCATTTCCACCGAGGCTGTGGAATTACTTACAGGAGCCACAATGAAACCAGACAACCTTTCAATCAAGCTGCCTGTTGTTCCTGCTTCAAGGCTGGCAAAATAAATACTGAGCAAATAAAGTTAGTCGGCATCTGAGCATTTTAATGAATAAAGAGTAGCAGGCGGGCCTGGGGAGCAGGGAGCTGCCGCACATTCCCAGCCTGCAGACGGATGAGGCTCAGGTGACAGCGCCAGGCTGTGTCCCTCCCACCTCCCACTCTCAGTGGTGATGCCTGTGGACAGGCCAGCGGGACCAGGGTTCAGATAACCAGCCCCATGACCTCAGCACTGTATATCCAGCCTCTGAGAGATTCACACTCTCAACAGACTGGAAGGAGTCTTTGGAGTCTGTCTATTGCACTCCATAAGGCAAGGGTCAAGCAGGCTGAACTGCAGGTGAGGTGCAGTGGGAGGGAAAAATGACAATAGGGCCTTAAGGGACTTTCAAAGTGGCATTTGTAGCAAGGACGAGGTACAGGTGTGCAGATGGGGGCAGATGGTGTGGCATTCATGGGGGTTGGAGGGCAGGTAGCCCTGTCTGAGCAGAATGGTTGGGCTGGGAAAGAAGGACCTGGCCTGAGAGAGCCCAAGGTGGCACAGAGCCCTGAGCGGGTCACCAGGGGGGCACTGTGGGGAGATGCTCAGGTGAGCTTGCTGAACCACTGCAGGCCTCCCAGGGGGCCTGCAGAGACCTGGAGAGGGCCATAAGGGGAGAAAGAATAAGGTTTTGCTTTCCAAGGGAGAAGGCAGGAGAGGGTGGCAGATGGTCCACAGAGGGGCTCAACAGCAGCCCCGGGCAAGCTTCTTGCACAGATGGGGTGCGGATGACTGTGGACGCGAAGCAAATGAAGAGTGGGCTGCCTGAAGGCTGGCTGCACCAGACAGACAGACCTCTTTCCTCTGAGAAGTACGGGTAGGTCAAAAGAATGTCCTGGACCGAGGATGAGGATTTCAGTGTGGCACTTGCCATACCCTTTCATGGCACCCCCTGTGGACAAGCTGGACAGTATCCAGCGAGGAGCATTTGGACCAGGACCAAGACCATGGTGGATGGATCCCTAATGGTTGAGATCAATCTGGAGGGAAAGCTCTGAAGACGTGGGGACCAGGATGTGTTTCCCATGTCCCCTCTGTCTGTGTGGCTGGCGCATTCAGGGAGATAAGCCCTGTGTTCTCCTGCATTCCCCGCATGGCTCTGGAGGAGCCCAGTGTTGAAGGGCTAGGGAGGAGCGTAGTGGTTCTAGAAGCCTGGGCGTTAGAGAGAAGACAGCTGAGGTGATGCAGGAATATCTCTTCCAGTTCACTACGGGATAGCAGGTCTGGCAAGTTATAAAATGACGTTTCCACCAAGGCTGTGGAATTATTTACAGGAGCCACAATGAAACCAGACAACCTTTTACGTGCTCCAAAATGTGTTTTCTGTTGCTTTGGTGAAGTCGTGGAGGACATACTAACTAAGATTTGTGGGGACATCCCTGGTGGTCAGTGGTTAAGAATCTGCCTTGCAATGCAGGGGACACGGGTTTGATCCCTGGTCAGGGAACGAAGATTCCATATGCTGAGGAACAGCTAAGACAGAACACTGCAACTACAGAGGCACTTTAACCACATGCCACAACAAAAGATCCTGTGTGCTGCAATTAAGACCTGAGGCAGCCAAATAAATACATATTTTTAAGAAATGTTTATGAATGGTATATAAAGCTACAAGAGGGTAACAAATACCTTGTATAACAGTAATAAAAAATAATAGCTCATACTGTATAGCACTTATTATGTGCCAGGCTTTGTTCTAAACAGATTGCATGTGTTAACGTTTAATTTTTGCAGCATCCCAGTGAGGTAGGCATAACATTATTACCATTTTACAGATAAGCAAACTGAGGATGAAAATTGAGGTAACCAGTTGCAGAACCAGGATTTATTCCAGGCTGTCTGACCTCAGACCCTATGCTCTTAACTCCTTGCTAAGATAGAAACATGATACAAAGCAATTTCAGTGGACTAAAATTATTGGCAGAACATGAGATGAAATCTAGTAGGAAAACATGGGAAGTACTGTTTCTAGAAGCAAAGGCTATTAAGACAGAATGGGGTGTCAGGCTTGTTACCAGCATGTCCGAAAAACTCTTAGGAAGAGTTTTTGTTGGCTGCATCTCAACCTAAATCAACAAGGTGACAAGGCTCCCAAGAGATCCCTGGGCAGTGACAGGCCGGTCAGTCCATAGCTGTGCACTCCAGGCTCGTGTTTGTAAAAGGATGTTGAGAAAATGAAGCAGGTCATGGCACAGACAGGCCATGGCATAAAGGTAGGGGGTCAGGAGAGTACAGATAGCTCCGACTATAACTAACTGAATAAATGATGTCAGACACTGAGGGATGGTTAGAGTAACTGGAGACAGGTTACTCCAGTAACAGGGCTGGACTGGCTGCCCATCTCTAAAGGGAAGCCCCAGGACCCACAGCAGATGGTAAGGGAGGAGCATTTCAGCTCAGGACAAAGAAACACTTGCCAGCTCTTGCATTGTCTGGGGGAATAGCACCCACCTTGCTTAGCACAGTGCTTGATGCATTATACGTGTGCAAAAAGTGGTGGTGGTGATTGTGGTTATGATGTCTAACTTCAGCGTGAGAATCCAGAATCTACCGCTGGTTGGGTGTATGGTTCCAGGCATACCCTTTCACCTCTGAGCCTCAGTCTCCTCATCTGTAAAATGGGGGTGATAAGGCCTTAATCAGACAATTGTTGAGGATGAAAATTCAATGAGTCTGTCTGTCTTGGGAGCCTAATTAAAAGCCTAATGTGTATAATAGGTGCTCTTCCCTGGTGGCTCAGATGATAAAGAATCTGCCTGCAATGTGGGAGGCCTGGATTCGATCCCTGGGTCGGGATGACCCCCTAGAGGAGGGCATGGAAACCCACTCTAGTATTCTTGCCTGGAGAATCCCCATGGACAGAAGAGCCTGGGGAGCTGTAGTCCATGGGGTCGAAAAAGGTCAGACACGACTGAGCGACTAAACACAGCACACCTATAATAGGTGCTAGTGACTGTGACTGTAGCTCAGCAGAGGCCACAGGACTGGAAAAGGTCAGTTTTCATTCCAATCCCAGAGAAAGGCAGTGCCAAAGAATGCTCAAACTACTACACAACTGCACTCATCTCACACGCTAACAAAGTAATGCTCAAAATTCTCCAAGCCAGGCTTCAGCAATACATGAACTGTGAGCTTCCTGATGTTCAAGCTGGTTTTAGAAAAAGCAGAGGAACCTGAGATCAAATTGCCAACATCTGCTGGGTCATCGAAAGAGCAAGAGAGTTCCAAAAAAACATCTATTTCTGCTTTATGGACTATGCCAAAGACTTTGACTGTGTGGATCACAATAAACTGTGGAAAATTCTTCAAGAGATGGGAATACCAGACCACCTGACCTGCCTCTTGAGAAACCTATATGCAGGTCAGGAAGCAACAGTTAGAACTGGACATGGAACAACAGACTGGTTCCAAATAGGAAAAGGAATATGTCAAGGCTATATATTGTCACCCTGATTATTTAACTTATATGCAGAGGACATCATGAGAAACGCTGGACTAGAAGAAGCACCAGCTGGAATCAAGATTGTCGGGAGAAATATCAATAACCTCAGATATGCAGATGACACCACCCTTATGGCAGAAAGTGAAGAGGAACTAAAAAGCCTCTTGATGAAAGTGAAAGAGGAGAGTGAAAAAGTTGGCTTAAAGCTCAACATTCAGAAAACTAAGATCATAGCATCTGGTCCCATCACTTCATGGGAAGTAGATGGGGAAACAGTGGAAACAGTGTCAGACTTTATTTTTGGGGGCTCCAAAATCACTGCAGATGGTGATTGCAGCCTTGAAATTAAAAGACACTTACTCCTTGGAAGGAAAGTTATGACCAACCTAGATAGCATATTCAAAAGCAGAGACATTACCAGCAAATATCCTTCTAGTCAAGGCTATGGTTTTTCCAGTGGTCATGTATGGGTGTCAGAGTTGGAATGTGAAGAAAGCTGAGCACTGAAGAATTGATGCTTTTGAACTGTGGTGTTGGAGAAGACTCTTGAGAGTCCCTTGGACTACAAGGAGATCCAACCAGTCCTTCCTAAAGGAGATCAGTCCTGGGTGTTCATTGGAAGGACTGATACTGAAGCTGAAACTCCAATACTTTGGCCACCTCATGCAAAAAGTTGACTCATTGGAAAAGGAGGGATGCTGGGAGGGATTGGGGGCAGGAGGAAAAGGGGAGGACAGAGGATGAGATGGCTGAATGGCATCACCGACTCGATAGACATGAGTTTGGGTGAACTCTGGGAGTTGGTGATGGACAGGGAGGTCTGTCGTGCTGTGATTCATGGGGTCGCAAAGAGTCGGACACGACTGAGCAACTGAACTGAACTGAATTGAGTGACTGTAAATTCGAGGAACAGTAACTATAATAGGGGCCATTTCTTTCTTAAGCGCTTATTCTGTGTCAGGGGCCATGCTAAACGGCTGGAAAGCACTCTCTCCTTTGATCCTCACAAGGTAAGTGAGGAAACTGGAATTCGCATGAAAGGAGAGCCTAAGTTTCAATCTAGGTCTGGCTCATTCAAGTGCATGACATCAACACCACTCTGCTGCCTCCCTGGGACTCAATGAATTACTCGGCACATGAGATGGAGGCAGAGTGGAGTTTGAAGGTTCAGGGGATCTGCTCCAGGTTTCCCTCTTTATTCTAGCACTTTACTCTGCTTTATTAGAGCAGAGCCCTGGCACGGGAAGCTCAGCCCACCTCCTGACTCAGCCCCTGGCTCCCCACCCCCGCCTCTGCCAGCCCCGCTGGGGGGAGTTCCTCTTTCAGCCTGTCTGACTCTATCTATCCAGGCACTTTGTCCTGCTAATTCCGAGAGTGGAGGGCGTGTGCACGCGTGATGCCTTTCAGCCCTAATTAGAAGTTCCTGACAGCTTGTTTGGGGCCGTGTCAGGCTCTCTGACTGGCCTTGCACCAATAAGTAAAAAGGAAAATTGCTGTCTGCCCCACACCTGGACGCCTGGGTGTCATTCTGAGCGGTGTGTGCAGGCAGCGGGCGCTCACTGGCTGCTCCTGTTCTGGGACTCCTGTTCTGTGCTGACTCTGCATCAGCAGCCCAGGCGGGGCCTGTGTCCCTCCAGGGTCCACCCAGGGCTCCAGTGCCTGGACCAGGAGGGACCTATTGATTGAGACTTGATACAGCCTTGAAGGGGAGCGAGGCAGACTGCTGGGACTTTCGTATCCAGATTTTAAGTCCTCCATGTGAGTTCAGGGCCAGAAGGCCACAGAGCATAGGAGGCCTTTGTTTGAAATTTTATTTTTATTTTCATCGGAGTATAATTGCTGTATAGTGTTGTGTTAGTTTCTGCCCTACAGCATGAATCATCTCTAGGTACACGTATATCCCCTCCTTCTTGAGCTTCTCTTCCACCCCCCGTATAGATCATCACCCTCTAGGTCATCAGAGCACTGAGCTGAGCTCCTGTGCCATATAGCAGCTTCCCACAGGCTGTGTATTTTACACGGGGTAATGTACATGTGTGTATATATATGTGTATACTACTCTCTGAATTCGTCCCACCCTCTCCAGCCCCTCTGCGTCCGTAAGTTCATTTGTAGTGATGACGATGAACCTAGTCTGTCATACAGACTGAAGTAAGGCAGAAAGAGGAAAACAAGTATTGTATATTGATGCATATATACAGAATCTAGAAAAATAGTACTGATTAACCTGTCTGCAGGGCAGGAATGGAGATGCAGATGTAGAGAATGGATGTGTAGACATTGTAGCAATGGGCTTGTAGCACAAGAGGCTTTTTTTCCTCGAGACCTATTACAGGTGGGCACAGTGGAAGGTGGGGTTGGATGCTAAATTTTTTTCAGCTATGAGAGGATGATATAGCAGAGGCCTAAACCCCTGGACTTTTCTGCTTATTGACCTGCCTTGAAGAATGCCTTGAGAGTTAAACAGTTATCACACAAGGCTATGAAGCTGGACAACCTGGCTTCAAATCTCTGTGATAAAGTGTGTGCCTTTGGGCAAGTCATTTCGTCCCTCTAGACTTAGTTTCATCATCTGTAAAATGGGAGTAATAATAGAGTTGGAAGGATTAAATTAAAAACTTCATAATAGTATCTGATTCCTAGTAGGCATTCTTCAGATGTCAGCTAGGAGTATTATTATTTTTACAATATAATGAAGCAGTTTGAATTCCAGCCATACTGCATATTAAATTTATGATCTTGGGCAAGAAATCTAACTCTGATCCCGAATTTATTTCTAAAAATGAGTATAAAAACAGTACCCATCTCCTAGAGTTATTATGAAGATTAAATGAGATTATGTCCCTAAAACACTTAGCACAGCCCTAAAAACAGGGATCAGCAAATTATAGCCTATGGACCTGATTAGGCCACCACCTGACACGTAAACCTTTTGTCTGAACACAGCCATGCTCCTTCCTATAAGGACTGCCTCTGCTGCTTTTGGGCTGCAATGGTAGAGTTGAATCTGGCAGAGAAAGCAATGGCAATCCACTCCAGGACTCTTGCCTGGAGAATCCCATGGATGGAGGAGCCTGGTAGGCTACAGTCCACGGGGTCGCGAAGAGTTGGACACGACTGAGCGACTTCACTTTCACCTTTCACTTTCATGCATTGGAGAAGGAAATGGCAACCCACTCCAGTGGTCTTGCCTGGAGAATCCCAGGGACGGCAGAGCCTGGTGGGCTGCCGTCTATGGGGTCGCACAGAGTCGGACACGACTGAAGCGGCTTAGCAGCAGCAGCAGCACAAAACTGAATATATTTCTTATCCTGCCCCATTATAGAAAAGGTTTACCAATCCCTGGCCTAGAACTTAGTAAGTGCTCATTTGGTGCCATTAAACTAGGCAATTAAGAATAGTGCATGGCTAGAGATTAGCCTTCTTTGGTGACTCAGTTGTAAAGAATTCACCTGCTAATGCAGAAGATTCAGGTTTGATCCCTGAGTCAGGAAGATCCCATGGAGAAGGAAGTGGCACCCCACTCCACTATTTTTGCCTGGGAAATCCCACCTGGAAAATCCCATGGATGGAGAAGGAAATGGCAACCCACTCCAGTGGTCTTGCCTGGAGAATCCCAGGGACGGGGGAGCCTGGTGGGCTGCTGTCTATGGGGTCGCACAGAGTCGGACACGACTGAAGCGGCTTAGCAGCAGCAGTGCTAGCTGTTGTTATTGACAGGTAATTGTCATTGAAATCCTCGTGTTTACACGAGGATCCTCCTACTCTAAGATTTTCTAACCAGAGAAAGTTGTTTCCCCCAAAGGTCTTACATAGTGGAGGGGATTTTTTTTTTTTTTGGCTGGGCAGGCTCTCTGTTGCTGAGTGCAGGCTTTCTCTACTTGAAAGAGCGGGCTTCTCTCTTTGCAGTGGCTTCTCTTGTTGCGGGGCACCAGCTCTAGGTGTTCGGGCTTCAGTAGTTGTGGCTCACAGGTTTGGTTGCTCTGCGGTACATGAACTCTTCCCAGACCAGGTATTCAACCTGTGTCCCCTACACTGGCAGGCGGATTCTGGACCACCAGGGAAGTCCTAGGGATTTTTTTTTTTTTTTTTAAACGTTGATCTGACTTGCATTTTTAGAAAGGAAAACTGGGTGTGCTATTTAGGGTAGCTATATACCTTCCCCCTGAGTCATAGATTTTCTCTTTTAAGGGATATCAGTAATTTGGGAGTACTTTGAGATTAATCAATTAATCTCATTGATGAATTCTGTTAGTGAGGGGTCCCAAGAAAGCCCATGCTAGATTTCAGATAGCCAAAGCTGTCTGGATAATCCAAGGCCACTGCCTCTGGGCTTAGAACTTGGTTCATGGTCCCCTCTACACAATTTGTTCTTCCAGTGTGGGGGCTTGTGAGGGGTCCTGGGAGCTGCCTCAGGGTCATTCAGGCTGGGAGAATCCTGCCCATTCACTGTAGTTCAGCGGACTCGGGGAGGGTCCTGGGGGTGTGTGTGTCTGGGAAGAGGCTGGGGCTAGTGCTGACCTCACACACAGCCAGGCTATTATCACTCAATTTTTACGCTGTGTTCTGGACACTGCGCTGCCTACCAGCGGAGTGCGGCCGTTAAAATATTAATGTCTGGCGTGTGGCAAACATTTAAAAAATGCTAAGACAGGGAGAGCTGCTGAGCCGGCCTTGTTGACACACTGCCTCACCTGGGTGTTGTTTGCTAGGTAAATACCAAGGATTCCTCCCCAAAGTTGGAAACTGCTCTTCTGTCCTGGCCTCTCCCGTCCTCCTCTGACCCGATTGGTGGGGCAGGCTTGTTTCCTGCCCCAGCAGTGCCTCCTGGGGCGGTTCTTTGGGAACAAGCCACATAGGTGTGTTTTAGTGTCAGTTACCAGGAGACTTTTGGAAGGGCTGGTGTCAGGGTGTTGTTGCTGGCAGCTCCCCGTGGTGGGGTGGGGCAGGGGGGGTGCCCTGAGACCAGCTCTGGACCAGGCACAGTGGGAGGTGGACATGGCCACTGCCAGCCAGGAATTCAGCTCATGAAGGGGTTGACACCATGCCCCAGTGCCCAGCCCACAGCAGAGCCAGGAAGGCAAGACGCCCACAGTGGGGTCTGAGCCTCCTGTGCTCAGAGCGGCCATCGCTGGCTCATTGGGACAGTCTGTTTAGCTGATCTCCAAGCAGCTCCACCTTCCTCCCACAGGAGGCCACCTCCAGTCACCTGGAAGCAGCCGACATGAGAGTAATTTGCTGTCCTCGGTGGAGGAAAGAGTGACAGCAGGGAAGTTCTGGTGAAGTGCCGGAAGGGCTCCGGGGGCACAGAGCCCCTGGGAGGGGGAAAGACAGGGCTTCCTGGGGGAGGTGACCTGTGGGGTGGGAAAGAAGGACAGCACAGGTGGAGGGTGCATTCAGCAAAGGCTCAGAGGCAGGACTGAGCAGCGTGAGAGCAGAATTGGCAAGCAGCGTCCTTGGCTCTGCCACAAGGCAGGGGCCAACCTGCCCAACCATCCCAGTGGTGGAAGCTCAGGGCTGTCTCTCATCTCTTGCTTTTCCCAGCAGAGTCTCTTTCACGGATCAAAACCTCAGGAGATCCTTTCTTCCTGCTTGGAGTTGAGTCTCCATCCAAACTAAACAGAAAAAGCAAATGACACAAACTCAGACTCTGGCACGTCTAGGATGGAGACGTCTGGCCTCCCCAATCATCTACCCAAGGGTTGGCAGACATTTTTTCTAAAGGATCAGAGAGTAAATATTTCAGGCTTTGCAGGCCATAAGGTCTCTATCACAACTCTTCATCTCTGCTATGCGGAGCAAAAACAGTTGAAGACAATCTGTGAACCAGCAAGCGTGGCCAGGTGCCCCCCAAAAACTTCATTTACGGACATCAAAATTTAATAATTTAATATTTAGAATTTTTTATGTATTTATGTTTCTGGCTGTGCTGGGTCTTCATTGCTATGTGTGGGTTTTCTCTAGTTGTGGCGAGTGGGGGCTACTCTCTAGCTGTGGAGCCCAGCCTTCTCGTGGTGGCGACTTCTCTTGTTGCAGAGCACAGCCTCTAGGGCAAGTGGGCTTCAGTAGAGGTGCACAGGCTTAGTTGCCCCATGGCATATGGGATCTCCCCAGACCAGGGACTGAATCTGTGTCTCCTACATTGGCAGGCAGATTCTTAACCACTGGACTGCAAAGGAAGTCCAATAATGTAATATTTGTGTGTGATGGAATATTATTCTTCTTTTGACTTTTTTTTTTTCAACCATTTGAGCCACATAAAAACCATTTTAGCTCCCAGGTTGCAGCTGGGAGTGAGAAGAACTTGGACCCCTGATGTGCTTGGACCATCTTGTCTGAAACTTGATTAGCACTCTGCCTTCTGGCTCCTCTGGGCTGCCCCCCGCCCCACTCTTGTTCGGTGTGCTCACCTGTTCCCACAGGAGGGCTGGTTTTGCAGAGCTCCTGCCCTAATGTGGGGTAGGGAGGCTAGAGTTGAGTTGGCCAGGTTAGGCATTTAAAAAGCAAAAGCCAGACCCCTTGTAGAGGGACAGCTCTCCAGGCTAGCGATGTCCTTTCCTAAGACCTCATTGGTCACAGTGGGGTCAAAGATGAGGAGATGAAGGCCCAGAGAGGGGAACTGATTTGCTCAAGGTTGCTCAGCTGGCTCACAGCACAGCTGGGACAGGACCCCTCTCCTCCAAGACTGGATGCTTTCCACTTGACATGAGATAAAAGAGTCTCCAGGTTAAGCATCCTCTTGTCCCCCAACTCTAGACTGTCAGGAAGTGGCCCTGGCCTTTGCTACCATGATCGCTCATGCCTGCTTGCTTCATATTTCTAAGAAAAGAAGGCCACAACCAACGAGCCCCAGTGTCGGCGGTAAAGGAAGAGGTAAACCATGATAAATTGCTACTAATGCTGCTGGGTGACTGAGATAAAGGCTTGATTGTTTGGGCAGCATAAATCAACACCCCAAGCCGGATGGGAAATAAAGCAATAATTTAAATCTATTTTCAGGGTCTTGTAGGCTGAGCGACTGACCAGGAATTGATATCCGAGGATGGAATAATAGATAGGGGAGGGTTATAGATGGTTAAACCACACCAAGTGGATATGTCCGTACTCCCCCAGCTTGTTGCAAGCTCTGTGGGTGGGCTCCAGGCAGAACCATAACTCCTGTCTCTGCTCTGTAAAGACATCCCTCTGTAATCAGCCCACCTGCCTTCTTCCCCTGCCAGCCCACCCACAGAAAAGCCTCTGCTCCTCCTCCAGGCATCCCTTCCTCATTACTCTTCATGCAGGGACTCTTGGTGAGGCCCTGTGCTGGGCACAGATTCAAAGATGCCCAAGACGAAATTAACGTTACAGGATCTAAGTTCCCTGAGGTCAAGGGCCGTGGCTGTCTAGTCCACCACTGTATCTGCCCTGCCTGGGACTGTGCCTGGCATATAGCAGATGCTCGATATATTTCTTGGTGAATAAGAGACTGGTCAAGCTGTGCCCCCAAAGTCACAATGAAGTACATTAACTACTCTACAGAGAATGCACTGTGGCAGTGGAGCCAAGAAGTGGTGAGGATACTGTTATTTCTGGGAAATCTTGGGAGGGGTGGGAAAGCTGAAAGTGGTGAAACCTGGGTTGAGTCTTGAGATAGGAGTGGAGGTGGTCAGGGGACCAGGGATGGGAGCAGGGCCCTCCAGGTGGAGGGAACAGCCTGTGCAAAGGCCTGGAGAAGCTATCATTGCTGATTCTGAAACCAAACAACGTTGGGATCTTGAAGAAAGGTGATGCTAAGCCAGCGGGTTATGGTTTCCAATTCCAATTCATATTTCCCTACACAACTTTCTTTTCACCAAGCACTCGTCATGTGGTTTTCTTAGTTTGCGATAATCCAAGTGGGTGGCAGGGTAGACACAGTTGCAAGGCGTGGTGTAATAGAAGGACACTTGGGCTGGTCAGGCCCCTAGGGTTCTAGTCCAGAGGCCCTATTATGTACCTCTTTGGCCCTGGGCATGTCCCTTTGAACCTTTCTGGTTCTTCTTTCCCGCCTGTGGAAAATGGTAAGATCTGAAGGGTTCTATTAGATCAGCAAGGGTTCTTGCTGATGCTTTAAATCATTTCTGGACAGATACCACCTGCCGAGGCTAAATGCTCTTTCAACCCCTAACTAAAGGTTAGGCACTTAGTAGACTTTAATAAATATCCAATGATGGCTTACTTAGGGAAGATTTCCCTGCCTTTCCAAGAAGGTAGAAAGATGAAGTTCCCCAAGATATACTGAAGCTATAGATGGTCTCTAGTCTTTATCCAAAGTGCAGTGATAATGAGGTAATAAATAAATACAGGTAACATTGCTGTGTACCATGTACCAGGCACTAGTCAAAGACCCTTAGATGCATTAGGTCAGTTAATCCCAATAAGAACCCTAGGGGATAGGTGCTATCATTATTATCCCCACTTCACAGCCCCAGACAGATGGGCTAGCTTGTCCAGCACCATGTAGTTAGTAAGTGGTGAAGCCAGGTTTGGACCAGGCAGTCAGACCCGAGAGGCTGATCTGCCAACCTGGTTGCTGTGGCCATGCTAACCTGCCCCGCAACTGAGGGAGTTATTTTTCAGCCACTAAGTTATGTCCAACTCTCTGTGACCCCATGAACTGCAGCACAAAAGGCTTCTCTGTCCTTTACTATCTCGCAGAGTTTGCTCAAACTCATGTCCATTGAGTCAGTGATGCTACCCAACCATCTCATCCTCTGTCGCCCCCTTCTCCTCCTGCCCTCAGTTTTTCCCAGCATCAGGGTCTATTCCAGTGAATAGGCTCTTTACATCAGGTGACCAAAGTATTTTGAGCTTCAGCTTCATCATCAGTCCTTCCAATGAGTATTGAGGGTTGATTTCCTTTAAGGTTGACTGTTTTGATCTCCTTGCTGTCCAAGGGACTGCCAGAGAGATAGATGCAAAGATGAGTGGCCGGGGATGTGGGTCTAGGTACTGTAGTCAGCAGCAGAGTCTGAGACACTGGGAGATTCCACCTCCACCACCTCCGTATGGGCACAGGCCGCTGATTCGACAAACAGGGGAGATGGATGGGCTCTACGAGATCTGTCAAGGCCCAACAAGGGGGCACATCTGAGCCGGTGCCGGAGGTCGTAAATTTTTATGTTCATTATGTTTGTTTTGTTTGGTGTAATTAATGGATCTATTAAGCTTAATCAAGGTCTGACTTCTTTTATAACCATTATAAATCACCCCAAGTAGCTCTGGGAGGGGAGGCTGGTGTTATTTTGCAGGCCTCCCTGGGCAGGAGTGGTCATTCTCTGGAGTGAGGTCTCAGAAATGGGGTACTGGGCAGGGGGAGGGAGGAGTCTGGCATGGGTCTCCCAGAGACTGATTAGGGATAGGGTCAGACTATCAGCAGGGCATTGGGAGCAGAACGGAAAGGAACCATGGGGAGACTGAGGCAGGGGCACTTGTGTGAGCCCTGCTCTAGGGAGCCTTCATCAATCATGTTTCTGAGTCTTGGGTCAGGCGTTTGCTGCAGAAAGGCATGTAAGCAACAGAATCTCACATTTAACCTCTTCATCCTACAAATGACTCCCTGAGTGGTGCACACACTCCACACAGCCCAAGATGGGAGCTGGGTGCAGGGAGGCGAGAGGCAGGGAGAAGACAGGAGGAGCCCGAGGAGGCACTGGAGGTGCTGAGCCGCCAGCCCAGAGCATGAAGCCATGATCACGGTGTCTCTCATTCCATCTCTTCTCTGGTTTGGTGAGCAGTCACTGAGCGTGATTGAGCAGGGTGGCAGAAGCTCATTCTTGGCTATTAGGATGAATGGATCCCTGGGATACCAGCAAGGATGCTATGGGTCTGCATGTGCTTTAGTAATAATAGTAAAGAAACTAACAAAATACCACTCTCCATCATTAAAATGCAGAAGCAGATAAAGAGCAGCTCCTGTGTAATTACCAAAAATTCTTATTTCCGTAAGAAACCAGCACTTCATAAATGTTCCAACCTGAGCCTTTCTCTCAAGGGAAACTGGATTTCTATGAATATAGAAATTTGGTAATTGCCCCTGAAACTGCTTTTCTCTGTTAATGAATAGCAGGAGCTTGCTTTTGCTTACAGCCCCAAATGGACCGGTTTCCTTCCCCATCACTGGGTCACTGAGCATCCACCTCATCCCCTCCTCCCCCCTCCTCCCCCACCATCACACTCATCACACCCATTAGGGCCTCAGGGCTTGGGTTTCAGGAGAAGTGATTTTTTTTTTTTTCCTCCAGGGAAAGAAGGGAGTGGGAGAGGGCCTGCCAGTCAGGAGCCTAGTTCTGCATTTTCCCAATTGCATTTGTATTTTTCCATACCATAGGTATACATTTTATTTCAGTGCAACATGCTTTCAAAAAATGAAATAAAATAAATGCACTATTAGATTAAAAATGTATAGCATTATATAGCTCATAATGCCATGGTAGATTTTAAACCTCTAAAAGCATATGCATTAAAGCAATTTTCTAAACTAATATAGCGAGAAGTCCACAAAAGCACTACAACATTTGATAATAGTTGCCATCTTCAGTTGAGGATAATGATGTTAACAAATGTAATGGGAGTAATGAGTGGAGATTCAAAAAGCTGCTTTTGTTTAATTTTTTGTAATGCAAATTAGTTTGGGAATGAAAGAGGGGTAATGGGGAGGGAAAAAAACCCTCCTATTTGAAATGAATCTTAATCCTAGCTAATGATAGGCCAGTAGTAAGCAGAAGCAGCTTCACTGTGGAATTGAACAATCCGGAGATGCAATTGTTAAGGTGATGAAGATGAAATTAAAAAAAAGACAACAACTGCAGAATCGAATCTTTTCTTGAGCCTGGAATTGCAGATGTTTGAATTTGGAAGCCTCCAGATAACATGGGTGTCGTCCCTGGAGTTGTCTGTGCCAGAGACTGGAGACCTGTTCCTGGTGGATAGAAGGGTGTGTGTGTGTATGTGCTCAGCCGCTAAGTCATGTCTGACTCTTTGCCACCACGTGGACTGTAGCCCATCAGGCTCCTCTGTCCATGGGATCTCCCAGGCAAGAATACTGGAGTGGACTGCTGTTTCCTTTTCTCGACCCAGGGATCAAACTTGTGTCTCCTACGTCTCCATTGGCAGGTGGATTCTTTACCATTGTACCACCTGGAAATCCCTGGATAGAAGGGAGGGGACTTCTAAACCTGGTTTTAGAAGCTGGGGCAGGGAGAAAGGGGTGATGAGTACAAGAAATGTCCTGGACCTTCACCCAGGCTGGCTTGCTCTGTGAGATCCTGAGTTATTTTAGCAAGCTCCACACTGGTTCCATTCAGGGACTTCAGTAAGCTGTTCTGCCCATCAGTTTTTCTCTTCTGTGAAATGGTGCAGCAACGGGTACTCATAGCACATTTTTGAGGGTTATGGGGTTCACATCTTAATTTCAAAAAGAAAGAAGGGTGGCACAAAGCAGAGCAGCCATAACTTCTTCCAACATGATTTTTCTTTGCCTTTGATTGAGCTCAGCCTGTCCCACAAGGCAGAAATCATAACTACGACTTTGATACACAAAGAAAAAAGTCTGTTCAAGAATGCCATCCTGGAGGGCTCCTCTGCGGTCACTCAAGGGTGCCCTCAATGTTCCTAGTTTTCTCTAGAGAAGGCAGGAGCAGCAAAGCTGGAGCCACTGGATACACTTCTCTAAGAGTCTGTGCATCTTGGGAGCAGGGGTGGATGTAGATGGAGAACAGCCCTCACTCACTGAGCTAGAGACAGATAGCCTGTGGGTCAGCACTTGGCATGCTCTTTCTTTTGAGTGTGTTCCATTTCCCAATTAGATTGTCAACTCATAGAGGCCAAGGATGATACTGTATCAATGGTGTTGTTCACGGGGCCCCATCCAGCTACTGGGCTCAGCCGACACTAACAGTGACTATTTACTGAACTTCTAAGTGCTTTACAAAACGCATTTCATAATTACCCCCATTTGACAGGTGGGGAAACTGAGTCATGGAGAGGTTAAATCTCACAGCTTGGAAAGTGCAGAGCTGGGCTCAAAACCAGGAGTCTGCTTCACTGGTTCTAGCCTCAGGATTGTGCTGGATGCATTTTGGGTTGCTAATGTTGGGGGAAGGGGTTCTTTGCCCCAAAAGTATGTCATATCCCACTTCCAACAGCTAAGAAGCCTTAACTGGAGGATTGCCCAGTCCAAGGAAGGCTGCTTTTTGGCTAAAGGAAGATTTGGGGGAATAAAATCATTTTTAGGGAGAGTATCATTAAATGATATGATTTTTGAGAGGGTACAGAGAAGTAGGGAATATGACTTACAGTCCCTCGCCTGGTTTACAGCTTTAATTAGTCAAATTGCAACATAGATTTTTATGATTAGCAGGGACATCTCAGTGAGCAGAGAAGGAATCTTTAACGGTGATCCCAAGATGAATCTGGGGGGTGAAATATCCATGCAGTAAACAAGGCAGCGTTAGAGGAAGCCAAGTAAGAGCAGGTCCTGGGCCATCGGAACAGTCGTCTGCCAGCAGGGTGTGGCCTTCTCCACTCGGCCCGTTGTAGAAGGGACGGCCATCCTTGCACCAAGGGCAGAACTGCACCGAGGCTGGGCCAAGTCCAGCTGTTTATTCTTTGTGTGTATTACCGAGAGGGCCTGGCCAGGGAGCAGAGACTCTGAGCCGGCTCCCTGCTCCTTTGGTCTGGGTCTGTCCCATCGTCATCATCACCTTCGGGGATTGACTCATGGGGGTCCCGTGCCTGGCTGGACCAGCTCATTGGAGGGTCTCACCTTTCTCACAACTCCTGCTGAAGCTAAGGGATCGAGAAACACTTGTTCTTGAAGATGGTGACCTGCTGGCCTCTCCTTTATGAAGCCTTACTCCAGAGCCAGTGAACTGAGAAAGAAGAGGCTAGTGGGAAGGGAGTAGTCGCTGTGATCATGCAGCCATCTCCTTCTCCATGAAGTCTGTTGAAATAAATAGCCACTTAAAAACCCCTGCTCATTAGTTTTTTGGACTGAATATTCCCCTCACCCTCCCCACCAAATTCATATATTGAAGCTCTGCACACACCCCCTCCATGTGACTGTATTTGGAGAGGGAACCTCTAAGGAAATAATTAAGGTTAAATGAGGTCATAAGGATGGGACCCTCATTCAACAGGACTAGTGACCTTTTAAGAAGAGGCCAGAAAATTGCTCACTCCTCCCTCTGCCACATGAGGAAAAAAGCAGCCATCTCCTTGATTTCCATCAACCCAGGAAGACCACCCTCACCAGACCCTGAACCTGCTGGCACCTAGATCTTGAACTCCAGTCTCCAAAACTGTGAGAAAACAAATTTCTGAGATTTGGACCACCCAGCCTGTGCTATTTTGTTGTGGTAGCCCAAGAAGATTAAAACAGGTAGCATCTGTTTTACGATGGTTAATAGCTGACTGGACCACAGATCAATACTAGGCTGTATCTGAAGTCCTTTAGTAAGGTACCAAGTTTGGCATAATTCAAGTACCTCATCTCAGTTTATTTTGGAATGGAAAGTCCATGAGCTGAGTTTTATCAATATCCTCATTTCACAGAGGAGGAAACTGAAGCTCAGAGAGTTTGGACTTCCTGCCCATATCAAACAGCTAGTGAGTGCACCTGAAGGAGCTTCTCCACCTCTGATAGGCTGGTTCTGGGCTAGGACTCTGGCTTGAACGAAATCAGGATTGACTGGATGGTGCATCCTAGGAGCCTGCACGTCTACCCACGCCCAGCTCATACTCTGCCAGGCGTCTAGGTCCCTGCAGAAAGAGAGAGTCCCTGTAGAAAGGAAGAGGGAACCTGGGAATGGGTAGAGGGGTGTGCTCCTTGGGGGCTCTCCAGGCCTCCAGCAGGACCCCCTGAACCTTGGGGCCCTGATGGACCAGTGTTGCTCTGACCGATGCCATGTGCCACCTCTGACACACACCCCTCCCATGTCTCCTGAGTGCCTGAGTGCACGACTCTTTAGACAGTGCATATCCCTTCTGAAAATGAAAATATCAGGAATGCCTTAGGTGCAAAGGCACATATCGATTCCTCAAAAACAAAATATTAACCTCTAACATTTTTTGAAGGTTTACTGTGTGCCAGGCACTGTATATTTACTAATTCATGTGAGTCACATGAAACAGTCACCATAGCAGTCCTTTGAATTAAGTATTACTATTATCCCCACTTTACAGAAAGGGATATTGAAGCTGAGAGAAGCTTAAGAAACCTGCCCAAAGGCAAACAGAATTTAATTGGTTTGAGAAGAGCAGGAGAATCTTACCCAACTAAGACATCACGCCTGCTTTACAGCAGGGCTCCCAAAGAGATTTGGCATCTTTGCAAGTAGTGAGTTTCTTGTCCCTACAGGTGGTCCAGCGAAGGGAGACACTCCCTTTATGGGGTTGGGGATGACATGACACAGCTGTAGCTTTATGTGTTGGGATTAAATTGGACAGGTTTGGAGTCACTTCCAACTGTGAGTCTCATTGACTCTGCACAGTTAGTGTGGAATATGGGGGTCACACTGTCCTATTCATGGGAGCCAGAAGCAGCAGGGGGCAGAGAGCAGGGACAGGATATATTGGAGAAATAGTTTGTCCTGGGCAGGTCACAGTTCTCAAGTTCACCAACACCCTAATCCATTCTGTGTCTTCACCTCTTGGTAAGTCTACTCAAGGTAAGTCTATTCAAGTCTCTGCTTGAATCTCTCAGGGATGGAGAGGATACTCAAGCCCATTCCTCAAGACTTGAAAGATAGCCTCATGATACTTCTTTAGAAGCATCTGGTCTACCTGCCTTTAGACAGCTCAGACATCTGCTTCCATCTGCATTTTGACGTGCCTGGAAGTGGTCTGAGTGTGCTGGCTTGGGAAGACAACTGGAAGACTAGCTTGGGAGGCAGTTCTTTTGGGAGGAGGATGGAGGAACAGAGAGGAGAGATAGTCAAGAGAACCTCCAAGGTCATTCACTTTCTCCTCTTTTCTCTAGAATCCAGGAATCTGGTTCCACCATTTACCTAGCTTTCAAAAGGTGGTGTTTAGTCACTCGAGATTTCAGCTGACTCTGGGCAGGGAAGTGAGTGCCCCTAAATAGTGTTCTCAATCACAAGCTTCCACTTGCCTATTATCACACACCTGCTGGGCTGAGGGTCAATCATGTTGTAGACCTGGAACCTTGACTCCCAGAAAGTACAGGCTTTATAGATAACTTTAAAACCCCCAAGTCACCACTGGAAGCCCATCCAAAGCCAAGCAATACTACATGTTGGAGCAAGAAGAGAACTAGATTCTGTTTGCACCCATGAACGTGTGCATCCATGCATACATGAATCCAGGTCTATTTGCAATGATATATTTCCACATGTGAGTTGCTCAGAGAGGCATGTGGCTTCAAACCTGGAACACTGGCCTCACGATGTTGCTTCAGAAGGCCTTTGATTTCCCCCTTTATTGAGAAGGAGAGAACAAAAGTTAAGAACCAGGACTGTCAGCCTATGGTTTATGAACTCCTTGAGATACTGTGGGATTTGATTCTGATTTAATCAGTAATTCTGTGAAGACTCTAAGAATCCACACTTTAAAGTAACAGACCCAAGTGGTGTTTATAGTTGAGGGAGTTTGGGAAAGCTGAATTAAGGGATTCCCAGCTTCCCAAGTGGCACAGCAGTACAGAATCCTCCTGCTAATGCAGGAGATACAGGAAATGCAGATCCCTGGGCTGGGAAGATCCCCTGGAGAAGAGAATGGCAACCCACTCCAGTATTCTTGCCTGGGAAATCCCATGCACAGAGGAGCCTGGAAAGCCACGGTCCATGGGGTTATAAAGAGTTGAATGCAACTGAGCATGCATGCAAAGTACTAGTGGTCAAAGTGGGGCCAGACACAAGCCCTCCTGCCTCCGGTCACACTACTCGTGTGTATGCAGATGAGAGAGTTTGCTCAGACACACAAGCATCTGCACAAATACATCTGCCTCCGTGGACAGCTGCCACCCTCCTGGCTCGCAGCTCACCAGGAAAAGTCAGTCTGGCCCAGAACGTGTGTGATAAAGGGATTCGCCATGCAGAGGGTCTTTCTGCTTACACCCCTGTTCTAGCCTTTGATCCTGCTGGATTATCTAAACTAAACACTGAACTCTTATTGCTTTCCTCTCTGGGAATAGGCCCGCACTGAGTTGCAGGAGAGTTAGGAGTGATCTGAACTCTGATCTCTATCTGCCTGTAAGCTTCAGTTTCTCCCTGTGTGAGACAGAGGCTGATTTGAAACCAACAAATAAAATTAAAACCCAGGCAAACCTCCCACTAGCAGAGGCTGCTCGTGTCAGTTGGAAGATAAAAGGTGAACCTGCTGGAGAAGGGTGACTTTGGTGTCCATAGCCAGCATGGAGAAGTCTGGATCCTTATGAGGAAAGGGGAACTCAGTGGTTGACAGATAATCCTTCATTCCTAGTGGCCTCTCCAAATAATACTCACTGGGCCAAGACACCCTCATGTTTCCAACTCTATCAGGACCAGTGAGATGGAGGAAGAGGCATACCTTCTGAGGTCACTCTGACTACCCAAGTTCACTAGCAGAGGGTGAGGGTAAGTTGCACTCATAAGCACAACTCTTCCATGCCAGGCAGAGTACTAAGCACATCACTCTGAGTGGGACATATTCCATCCCCATTGTACAGATGAGAAAGTTGAGACTCAGAGAGAGATAAAGCACTGAACTAAGGTCATGCTTCCCTTCCTTGCCTGCTTCCCACCTCCCCCACTGCTGAACACATGGGAATTTAGAATTCCAAACTTCACTACTAACGAGACAAAATATTCTGAGACTCTGGGAGGAGGTGGGTGGAAGTAATAAGATATTCACCTGTGTGGGATTATTTAGTTATCGTTCTGCTTAAAGACAGGTGGATGGATAAGTCATGTGATTGAGGTGATCTGGATCCTTACCTGGCTCTTTGAGTCTCCATTTTTCCACTCCTAACGAGATAATTCCAAGCTGCTCCCAGGATTACTTAGAGCCATGAAGAAGTCCCTTGTTTATCACAGAGGGTATCACTGTACAGAATATATGTTAATCATGATAGAGGGTGGCAGTGAAAAGAGGGATTTTTTAGCAGAGAAAAAATTTAGCATTCCAAAATTTAGAGGAATTTTAGTATGTCTCTGGAGGGTAGAAGTGTCTGCTGCTGCTAAGTCACTTCAGTCGTGTTTGACTCTGTGCGACCCCATAGACAGCAGCCCACCAGGCTCCTCTGTCCCTGGGATTCTCCAGGCAAGAGTACTGGAGTGGGTTGCCATTGCCTTCTCCGGTGGAAGTGTCTAGTTTTTAACAAAACGTAAGTATTTGAAATAATCTTAAAAGGAAAACAACATCACTACTTAAAGTGAATTGCCTTTGGATTAGGAGTGCCCAAGACAAATTTAGACTCTCAGGTTGGATTTACCTGCACCCCACCCCCTCCCAAGCACAAACCTAATCCCTGGTGTCTCAAGAAAGAGTTGGTAAAGAACGTGCCTGCCAATGCAGGAAACCTGAGTTTAGTCCCTGGGTCAGGAAGATCCCCTAGAGAAGGAAATGGTAACCCACTCCAGTATCCTTCCCCGGAGAATTCCAAGGACAGAGGAGCCTGGCGGGCCACAGTCTGTGGGGTCGCAAAGAGTTGGACATGACTTAGCTACCAAAAAACGAAAAAACCCAGCATAAATCTGGCTTCTGTTGCCATCTTCTCTGAGAATGCAAGCTCATTTTAATAACAGCTGAAGCAAAATAAAATGAGAAAGATGATTCTGCTGCTGGGGGAACTCATAGACTGCCAGTCAAAGGCAAACACACACTATTTTTAGGTTATGCATTGTAGGGGGTTATCTGCATTCTCCACCTCTCCCCCGCCCCCAGACTTCCCTCCCATGGTGTGGGTACGGAGGTTGGCACGCCGCACACACATCCGGGGCGCACAGACAGACCTTGACAGCGCTCTACTTAGCTCACTGCCTTCACCACCCACCTAATGCACACGGGGAAACGGAAGCGCTTTTCCAACGTTCCCCTGAATGAAGAGCTCTCTGTTAGTCACCAGCAGCCTGGCTTGGCCGCCAGTACCATCCCCACAATGAGGTACCAAAATAAATGGCTTTTGAGGCATCGAAGAGGAATATGCTGAGACTCGCGTACAAGTCAAACAGTTATTAATACTCACGTTGTTCCTGGGGTGTGGGTGTACGTGACATCTACCTTTTCACTTTGGCTAGAGCGAAACAAGAGAACATATGTTCTCATTGCCGGGACTCCCAGCCCAGACACTGGCAGGAAGAAAAAGTATAAGAAAGCCCAGCCTCCCCTCCAGCCCAGACCCGTCCTCTCGGGGTCTCCACCAAGCTGCCTGGCCTGGTCTGTGACATCTGGGCTGGGGATGTTTGAGTTTTAACCATAAGACTTTTCTGGACATCGATTTTGCCATCAGTCTAAACAGGTTTTTTTTTAAGTGTATGTATAGTGTGGAAGGGGGTGAAAGTAGGGATGGGGGCTAAAGAGGATGAAAGGAGCAGAGAGACTGGCAGATACTCTGACCCACCTTGTTGGGTTGTAAGAAGAAAAAGGAAGCGATGTGAGGGTGCTTTGAGGTTTTCAGGGAGTAAGTCTGAGGAATGATAATTAAGTCTTTATCCTTTTTTTTTTTTTTTTTTTTTTTTTAGTAAATTTCATTATCGTCGTCTCCTCTGGTTTGCTTCAGGTCAGCCTATTTAGAAACCCTTCCTTCCTTCCTCCCCGCTTCCTTCCTCCGTCATTTCCTTTTTCTATCCTTTCTTTTTTCTCTTTCTTCCTCTCAGTTTCTCTTTCTTTGTAGGAGTGAGAAGCAAGAAGCTTGAGGTCTGCTGTGTGATCCTGGACAAGTTATTTAACCTCCTATAGCTCAGTTTCCTCATCTATAAATGGGCATAATAATTCTTGTAAGAATTAACCCAGGTAATACAAGTGAAGAATTTAGCACAGGGGAACCCTGACATGCTGCAGTCCATGGGGTCGCAAAGAGTCTGAAACGACTGAGCAACTGAACTGAACCAGCACCTAACGTGTGCCCTATATAATGCGGGGAAGGGATGGGGTGGGGGTAGTGGTAACAGTTGTTATTATCCTCATCATCGTCGGCATCGTTTCTCTTTACCCCATCATTTATTGGGCTGCCTCTAGGTATAGATTCCAGGCCTGGCCTATAGACCATCCAGTAAAGTCACTGTCTCCAGGGCACCCACCGTCTCCTAGGGTAACAGGTTGGCTTCCACTTCCACTCAGCTGCCTTTAGAGAGAGAATATTCTGGGTGGAGTAAGGCTGGCGACCGAAGAAGAAAAAACCTTGATTTCCAGGGACTGGAAAAGGTCAGGAGTAGAACAGAGATTCATATCCTGTGTTTTGGTGGTAGGCTCGCTAATGGGCCTAAAATGTAGCTGTCACTTGGGAACCGAGGTTTCCTGGGACCAGAAAACTAGCAACCACAGAAGCAGAGTTGCTTTCAGTGTCAATATTTGCCACCAGGGGTGAGTAAACAGTCTCTCAGGTCGGAATCCAGCGTCTGGGAAGGAGAGATGGCTGCAGGCAGGGATCACAGTGTCGAACAGGCGGTTCTCTGAATTGCAGACAGAAGGATCCAATGGGATGGAGAACAAGAAATATCTTTGCAGTTCCCCCTTAGAGCATTAGGTGGGTGGCGAAGGCAGCCAGGCTCATCTCAAGATGAAATAGCCCTGGGGTGATAGAGAGTTGGAGGCCTGAGCTCCAAGCTATATTCCTTCAAAATCGCTGGTTTGCATAAGGCGATTGCTGAGCAGCCCTGAATTCTCTGCACGCTCCTGCCTCCTTTCCCCACCCTTTGCCCCTTCCACTGGCTGCTGCACTTTCTCTGAGCTCCCTTACCTGCGTCTTTGTGGGATGAGCCACAGACGCAGTCACATTTTCCAGGAAAATACAAGTTGGCTCTGCTAATTTAAGGAAACCTCCGAATTCATATTCACCAGGTAGATAAATTAGGAGGTGGTTATGTGCATTCCAGAAAAATCTTCTATTTCACATTGATGCTTAACTACAAGCATCCTTTAACTATCAGTATCTACTAGATGGTTCTGGGCTTGAGTTATCCCTGACAGAGATTTTGGGGGAAGATACATAAAGAGTTAGAACCACTGTTGGTATCTCAAAAATTGGAAGTGAAAATAAAGCACTTCTGATATTAATAATGAAGCCCAATGGGAAACACTGTTTGAGTCACAAAAACTTGATAATTACACAGTTTTTATAGAGTTGTATTAAATATTTGTTCTTCCATTCATACAGTAAACATAAATACCTACTTATGTGCCAGGAAGTATGATGTGAATAAGATATAATCCTTGTTTTTGAGAAAGCTTCAAGGAACAATAAATCAGTCTTGATGGTGCGGAATGGGAATTGCTGTGAAGAGGATAAGTAAACACAGTGGGCTCATGAGGATCTGAATCAAACTGGAGGAGAAGCAGTCAGGGAAGGCTTCCTGGAGGAGGTGAAGCTGCAGCTGTAGAGAGTCGGTGTTTGCTAGCTGAAGAAGAGGGGAAAGGGCAATTCTGGCAGAGGGAAGATCCCACAGGAAGATAGCATGCTGTAGGAGGAGACCCCAGTGGCCAGTATATAGAGGACAATTAGGTTAAGAAGGAGGGCAGAGGAGAGAGCCAAGGTCAGGAGAGATGTTCCATGACTGACCGAAGACTGAACTTTTCCTAAAAGCAATGGGGGCTGTTGAATTGTTTCCCGTGAGGGCACTAAGATGATCCTACTGTTATTCTAGAAAGATTATTCTGGCAGCAGCAAGGAGGGTCGACTGGGGGGCCAGACAGAAAAGAGGCAAGCTGGCAAAGAAGTGGCAAGGGCCTGGCCACGGTGGAGAAGCAGGCTCTGGGACGGAGAAGCTAGCCAAGACCTCGGCACTGTGTCACTGGAGGGTGTGGACACGAGGGAGGGGAAGACCAGTACAGGAACCACGGGGCAGTAATCACAGCTGCGAGGCACGGTGTGTTTACCCTGGCCGGTGCCACGCTGTTTGCCTTCCAGACGGTTAGCGCGGGCTGAATGCCTTGGGAGTGGGGGGGCACGTCCTGCGACATTCCTGGGACGGTCAGGCCTCCTCGGAGTAGGGGGTGAAGACCTGAGCCCGGAGCTGAGGCAGCGGAGTGATGATAGGGCCGGACGGCAGAGCTCTGGGTCCAAATGGCAGGAGTGGGTGCCTAAGCTGGCATTTTCGTTTAAAGATGCAGGAACAAGAGTTCGGAGGCGAGAAGGACGGAGAAGCAGGCTGCCCATCCCCCACCCCCTCTGGCTTGGCTGACTACAGTCCCGGTGAGGGGAGGGGGAGCCCTTCCCCAGAGAGCAGCCATCTCTTCCTCCTCCTCGCCTCCCACCTGCCACCGGAGGCACCTCATCTTGAGCTCAGTGGCAAATATTGAACTACTTTTCAGAAGTGTTAATTGGGATTTTTAATTGACCATAAGCAGGTTATCAAAGCCTGTTTGTCTCTGGCGGTTGTTTATTCTCCAGGGGACGATCCCACCCAGAGTGGTGTTACCGCTCGACAAGCACATGTTCCCTACCCCGCCATCGCTTCTCTCGTCTTCGTTTTGTCTCACTTAAAAGTAAAACTAAAGCCACTCCTGCTGCGTCTCAGAAGGCAGGACCTGATGTGGTTTAAGTACTGGCAGGGAACGCTGAATGGCTGTGTCCCTAATGGCAATCTGGGGCTGCACCGTTTGGTGAGAGTGTTGTAGAAAGGGCTGCTCTGCTTCTGGCTGGCTGGAGGGGGGAGCCTCGGCACCCAACATAGCACTGCTTAGGTGGGACCAAGTCTGGCAAGAATTCACCTCGATCATGTGGTCAACCCTATCGGGGAGCGTGTGCTCCTTGCTTCTCCTCACTTGGCCACTGCCCTTCAGATACGTCCTAGGATACTGCAGGTCAGCCAATTGCTAGTTGGCCTCACACACCCTATTTTGGACCTCATTCTGGCCTTGTGCTCTGAGCCGCTGCTTCTGTGGGTGTGGGTTGGAATTGGCTGGGATGTCACAAGGGGGAAGGGGAGCGAAGGCTATGCATTGTTGTCTGGGGGGCTCTGGACCAAAGTGTTTTTCTGAGCATGAAGGAGAAACAGGAAATAGGGTGGTCTAATCTTATAGAAAGTGCCTCGAGGCTGAGGTCCACTTCTTCAACTTCTCTGGACCTCAGTTTAGCATCTTCAAGACAGTCTTTGCCCAGCATAGAAAATGAAATGAGAGATTTCATTTGGGGATGATCTGAGGAAATTTTAGAGCACTATTATGATGAATAAACTCATTCATTCTTTAAATATCTGTTGAGCAGAAGCCAGGCACTGTCCATGGCCCTGTGGATTCAGAGTTGAATACAGTCAGGTTTCTGAATTACCCTCCGCCCAGCTCATGAGTTCCCAGCAGGAGAAGGACAGCACCCAAGTGGGAGGTCTCCTTATTATGTGCCATCCTGCTCCCTGAAGAATGAACGAAATGGTCCGTGCGCGCCTTTGTACCTTCTGTTGCTAGCTCTCCGCTGTCTGTAAACTAAGGCCACCTTTGTTTGGACTACCGTTCAGCCTCTAGAAGTGATGGTGAGATCAAGCCCAGGAGGGAAGTGGGTTTTGCAATGAGTCCTCTATATATGAATCTTCAAGTCAGGAACTTTCAAGGATGCAGACGTGCGTTAGCATGTCCAGCTTCGTAAGTTAGTCCACGTGTCTGGTGTACATGGTGGAACTTTCAAAGATGCAGACGTGCGTTAGCATGTCCAGCTTCGTAAGTTAGCCCACGTGTCTGGTGTACATGGTCACGTGTGTGCATCCTCTACGAGTGGTTGTGCTTATGTGTGCTTTGTACAGTGCTGTGTAGAGTACAATAGTACAGTGTCTTTATTGCAAGCCCAGAAGCAAGTGTAAACGTGGCGGTGATGTAGCTGGTACTATTGTACTTTTCAAGGTACTGTACTATAAGAATAAAAATGTTTTCTTCATTTCTTGTGTTTGTTTTTTTATGTGTTATTTGCATGGAAAGTATTAGAAACCTATTAGAGTATAGTACGATATAGCCGATTGTGTTAGTTGGGTACCTAGGCTAACTTTGTTGGACTTACGAACAAATTGGACTTACACCTGTCCTCAGAACAGAATTCATTTGTATGTAGGGGATTTACTGTTTTGGAAAACCAGGTGGGACGTGTGTGTGTGTGTCTGTGTGTGTCTGTGTGTGTCTGTGTGTGTCTGTGTGTGTCTGTGTGTGTCTGTGTGTCTGTGTGTGTGTGTCTGTGTGTCTGTGTGTCTGTGTGTGTGTGTGTGTGTCTGTGTGTGTGTGTGTGTGTGTGTGTGTGTGGTGTGCGGGTGGGGAGGGGTGTTTGGTGGCTTCTGCGTCCGTTTGCATCCTCCAAGAAGCAGCTATCAGATGGAATTAGATGTACAGCCAAGGTACCGGGAGAAAGCACTGTGAAATACCAAGAGGAGTGGGAGCAGAGGTCCAGGGGGAGAGCCTTCAGTCCAGACGCAGGGGAGAAGCCAGCGAGAGGAGAGAGGGACAGTGAGGGACATCGAGGGGAGTGGGCAGAAGGGCCCTAGAGGGCACAGCAGCTTGAGAAAACTACAGCCAGGGAAGGGGGGCTGTTTCTCCTCCATGCTTGAGCAAAGCTCCTCTCTTCCAGCCAAGGTCCCCTCTTGCAGCCAGGAGTCCTGTGTTTGGGTGGGAATGGCCCATCTCTAGAAACTGGACTGAGATCCTTTGCTGATTAACAGTAGCCTGGAGAGAGCCGGTGTTGGTGTGAAAGCAGGGCTGGGTGCGAAGGCACAGCAGCTGGAGGCTTCTTAGCACTCTTCTTGCAAAGGGAGGTCCAAGCAGCATCCTCCGGGGCTGCAACATCCTGTTTTCCCACACTCTCTCCCTGCTGGCCTCTGACTCCTCCTCTTTTACTGCAACTCCCTAACCTGTGCTCTGGGATAAAGACAAAAGCTCCCGTAGAGAGGTGGGAGGGACATTCAAGAGGGAGGGGACGTATGTATACTTATGGCTGATTCACACTGATGTATGGCAGAAACCCACACAACATTGTAAAGCAATTTTCCTCCAATTTAAAACAAAAATTCTCATACACTCACCTGGACCAAAGGTCTTAACCCTTAAGCACATCCTTACTTTCCTCTTCCCATTTGAGACAGAGCCTGTGTTCCTGCCTGCTCCCTACATAATAATCCCCCCACACTCTGCACACCAAGGCAGGGGCTGCCACCCCGCCACCTTGGCTGAGCCCTACCCTGTTTGCTCAGACACTTTCGGTCTAGTCCGTCTCCTTTACTCACCACCCCTTTCCACCAGGACCTGCCTTCAACCTGTCGGGAGCTGTCTGTCTGGTGGCCCTCTCCTTGATGGATGACCAGGTAGCTACACAGGTGAAAGAATCTAAGCTAGAGTGTTAGTGAGTCATAGTGACTTGATAAATTACCTCTTCTGGGTAACATTCACACACTGACGGACCTTTTCAGTGCTTTAGTCCAAAGGAGTGCAGTGTTGTACGTAAATGTTCTGTGCTGGCATACCTAGTCAGATGGGGTGGGGCAGGGGAATTCCTTTTTGCTCCCTTAGAGCACTGCCAATGAACTGTCCTGGGGATGTGTGTAGAGATACAGAGGGCAGAGGGTCAGGATTTTTTTTTTAATGTTATGGTTTAAAGCAACCAGATTAAAAAATGAGTTGAATAGACATATCTCCAAAGGAGACATAAAAGTGGTCAGTAAGCAAATGAAAAGACACTCAACATCACTAATCATTCAGTTCAGTTCAGTCGCTCAGTCATGTCTGACTCTGCGATCCCATAATCATAGCATGCCAGGCCTCCCTGTCCATCACCAACTCCTGGAGTTCACTCAAACTCATGTCCATCGAGTTCGTGATGCCATCCAGCCATCTCATCCTCTGTCGTCTCCTTCTCCTCCTGCCCCCAATCCCTCCCAACATCAGGGTCTTTTCCAATGAGTCAACTCTTTGCATGAGGTGGCCAAAGTACTGGAGTTTCAGCTTCAGCATCAGTCCTTCCAATGAACACCCAGGACTGATCTCCTTCAGAATGGACTGGTTGGATCTCCTTGTAGTCCAAGGGACTCTCAAGAGTCTTCTCCAACACCACAGTTCAAAAGCATCAATTCTTCAGTGCTCAGCTTTCTTCACAGTCCAACTCTCACATCCATACATGACCAGTGGATGGGAAACACAAATCAAAACCACCATGAGATACCACTTCATACCCATTAGAATGGCAGCTATCAGCAAAAGAGAAAATAAGTATTGGTGAGGGGGCAGAGAAATAAGAACCCGAGTGCATCATTGGTGGGAATATAAACAGTGCAACTGTTGTGGAAAACAGGATGGTGGTTCATCAAAAAGTCAAACCTAGAATTACCGTATGACCCAGGAGTTCCACTAAAGGGGATACACCCAGAAGAATTAAAACCAAGGTCTTGGAGAGATGTTTGTACACCAGTGTTCACAGCAGCATTATCCACTGTAGACACAAGATGACGGCAACTCAAGTGTCCAAGAACAGATGGATGGATAAAGAAAAAGGTGATGCGCCCATGCAGTGGACACATTTCAGCCCCCCAAAAGAAGGAAATTCTGACACGTACTACAGCATGGATGGATCTTGAAGACACTGTGCCCAGTGAAATAAGCCGGTCACAAAAGGGCGAATACAGTATGATTCCACGTATAAGAGGTTCTTCCGGTAGTCAGGTTCAGGGAGACGGAAAGTAATTGCCAGGAGTCGGGGAGTGCGGTAGGGAGCTATTGTTCCGTAAAGTATGGAGTTTCCGTTTGGGAAGATGAGAAGGTTCTAGAGATGGATGGTGGTAACAGTTGCATAACAATGTAAATGTACTAATGCCACTAAACTGTACCCTTAAGATAGTTGAGATGGTAAACTTTATGTATATTTTTACCACAATAAAAATTTTTGAAAAAGAAGTCATGATTTATCATAAGAGAAGACAGATAAATAGGTTAACCCAGATTTGGGTGAGGAGCTCTACTCTGTATCTTGCAATCAGGGCACATGACAAAGCAGGATCAAAGTCCTGATCCCAGGTTAGAAACCAGGAAGGGCTGCCAGAGGTTATCCTTGTGGACGATGGGCTACACCAGGGCAGGCAGCTGAGTACGCGAGGAACAACAGTCAGCCAACTGTGGTTGGATCTCTGTGCTGCCAACCCAGTGCTGTGTGACTTTGGATAAGTGATCATACCTCTCTGAACCTTTGTTTCTGTATAGCACCGGTAAAATAGGGCAACAATGCTAACAACACCGGAGCTGATGTCAAGCTAAGTGCAGTCTATTTGTGGGATGGGTACATAAGGAGGTCCCTAACAAATAGAAGGCTCTTGTTAAATGTTAGCTCCCGTATTAGTCCCTGAAGTTTCTGCGGAGGAGGTAGGGTTTTCAGGCTGTTTAAATGCCAGCGGCTGCCTCCGATGACAGGGGAGGTTGTACTATTAATGGGCGAGCATGTGAGATGTCCTTTTCCATGGTGCTGAGCAGAAATCTAACGTGTTGGAAGTGAGCTGAATAGTGAGGATTAAGCTTGTGGCTCTAACTGTTAGGAGACGCACACTCTTAGCCTGCATGTGGATCCTGGTGCCTTTGAAAGGACAAGAATTACATAACGGCTCGGGAGCCTCTGCTCTGTGCTGAGGGAGGGGGCACAGATGGGAGGAGACGGGTCCTGCCCCCGCCGCCAGCTGCTCCCAGGCTCGGCAGTGGGAGCAGTGTGAGATGGAGAGTCAACAGCCACCCTGGGGGGCTTTGAGAAAACAGATGTAGCCTCTTCCGTGTCTGGTGTCATTGATGGGGGATCGAAACCAGAATGGCAGAACTCTCTCACTTCTATTTCTCCTTAGTAAATAATTTCAAAGAACATGCTATAAATGTATGGTTTACAGTCTGAGCTGTGCCCCCCGGGCTCCTTGCAGTTCTTGTCTTCAATGCCTACTTCATTCTTCTCAGCCCCATTCCAGGCCTTTCCCTCTCTCAGCACCCCAAGCCAGCTCTGCGTGCATGCGTGTCTGACTCTGCGACCCCATGGACTGTGTAGCCCACCAGGCTCTTCTGTCCATGGAATTTTCCAGGCAAGAATACTGGAGTGGGTTGCCATTTCCTTCTCCAAGGATCGAACCTGTGTCTCTTGCATTTCATGCATTGGCAGGCAGTTTCTTTACCACTGTGCCACCTGCGAAGCCCTCCAAGCCAGCTATGCCTTCAGTGAAGACACACCTTCACTGACATGAGAAAGCCCCTCAGGTGTGGACCAACTCTTCTCCCTGTGCTCTCCAAGGAAACCTTCTGTTTGTTTGAAAAAGAGAAATGGTCATACCTTGGGCTAAATTTCCTGCTTCCATCTTTCCGTTTCATCTAGGACCTTCCTTTATTATTACAGATTACCTCTCTACCTTGCCAGCCTCATTTTCCCTTTCCCCCTGTTTTCAGCCATGTTTAAAACCTCTCATCGAAAGAAATATTTTTAGTCTTTTTTTAAAGCTATTCTTTTATTACCCTTTTCACTAAACCTCCATATTTCTGAATTTTTGGCTAACACTTATTGAACATCTGTCGTATATGCTAAGTGCTTTACCTCTATTATATTTGATCCTAACAACAACCTATGACATAAATCTTGTTATAATCCCCATTCTATAGTTGATGAAACTGAGGCTCAGTGAGCTCAGCGCTTGCCCGGGGTGACACGGCTGCTAAGTGGTGAAGCCAGGATTGTGGCCCGGGTTCATGACAGCTACCCCGTCCTCCAGCCGTGAAAGAAGCCTGTCAGTCACGCCCACCGACTCTCCCAGCGCCTCTCCTTGTGGCCTTGTCCTGTGCAGCTCTGTGGTGGTGGTGGTGCTCAGCTGTCCAGTCACATCTGACTGTGGCCCCATGGACTGCAGCACGCCAGACCGCCCTGTCCCTCACCATCTCCCAGAGTCTGCCCCAGTTCACGTTCATTGCATCCGTGATCTGGAGCTCTGTAACCCCTCAGTAAGAAGCCCTGGGGATTTGCTCCTTTGCGTCCCCGATAGCGCTCTCCTGGCTCCCTCTGCACAGTGCCTTGTGTATCTGTAGCAGCTCTTCTTCCCTTGTACCCCCAGCCCCGCCCCCACACACATCAGTCTCTGCCCAGGCTCTGTCCTTAGCCTCTTGTCTTGTTCTGCACATGCCTTCTGGGTGATTTTAACCATGCCCTGTATCTGCAGCCCCACTATGCCCAGAGTCTCAAAATGAACCCATGACCTCCCTCATTTCAATCTGTTCTTGCTCCTTTCTTCCTGAGATTGGTTAGCAAAATCATTTAAGCTAGAAATCATGGAAAACATCACCGATGATATCTTGCTCTCGTCTCTAACTCTAATCGGAGAAGGCAATGGCAACCCTCTCCAGTACTCTTGCCTCAAAAATCCCATGGACGGAGGGGCCTGGTAGGCTGCAGTCCATGGTGTCGCTAAGAGTCAAACACGACTGAGCAACTTCACTTTCACTTTTCACTTTCATTCATTGGAGAAGGAAATGGCAACCCACTCCAGTGTTCTTGTCTGGAGAATCCCAGGGACGGGGGAGCCTGGTGGGCTGCCATCTATGGGGTCCACAGGGTTGGACATGACTGAAGCGACTTAGCGGCAGCAGCAGCTAACCCTAATGGATAACCAAGTCCTCTTGAGTTTATTGTCTAAGCAACTATAAGCCCTCTTTCTTTCTCTTTATTCCTGCTGTTGTCACCACCCTGGTTTAAGACCTTATAATATTTCCCTTGACAGCTTATTGTCCTGCTTCTGCCATTGTCCCCTCTAGTCCATCCACCACACAGCTGCCAGGAGCTTTCTAAAATGAGGTCTGTCATTCTGCTCTGGACATGCCCTGTCTTCTGATCATCTAGAGGCTCAAGTTCAAGTCCTGACAGGCATTCAAGGGTGCCTACCACCTGGCTCCTGTGTGCTGGTCTCATCTTCCACAACACACCCCACCTGCCACCCACCTGCACCTTTAGCCTTCATTCACATTAGCTCCTCATAGAAGGAAAACATATCCACGCCAGCATCACAGAGCAGGCAATTCAAGATCTATCTGTTGCAACGTGCTTTCTTCAACAGTAATGGACGGCTCCCTCCTCTTCAAACTTGGATCAAACCACCAACAAGACACCTCACACACCATTTTTATGGTGAGTTGTGGAAGTGTACCTGTCCTTGGCTACATGGGGCAGGAAGCTTGCAGGGACCTCCCCAGAGACCAGTTCTGCCGTGAAAGTAGGTGGCATGGGCGTGTAGCACATCTTAGGCACCCTCTAAATGTTAGTTTTCTTTTGTTTTGACACATAAGTGGAACAGGTGCCAGGAGACTGTAGAAAGAATCATAGAATAATTTTCAAAAACTGGGAAAAGATAGAGACTAAAAATGATGGTGTGGGGGAGGGAAGCCCCTCCCTTCCACATGAAGCCACACTGTCTTTAGAGAAGAACCAGCTTGTGTTCAGTCAAAACAAGTCATGTCAAAAAAAACCTCATCTCCTGTTTGCATAAGGAAGCTGGACTGGTAGGAGAAGAAAACTTTGGAACCACAAGATACCTTGGTTTGAGTAAAGCTTTTTGCCAGAACCTTTCACTGCTCCTTGTGCGCAAGGCTGAGAAGCATGGTTGCAGCATAGTCATTGATCCATTAAAGTGCTGAATTGGAAGAGAACTTGGAGCCATCCGATCTAACCCGCTCACATTGCAGATGAAGAAACTGAGACCCTAAAAGGCTCATTTTTCTTAAGAAAAACAGCTTATTAGCAGCAGAACAGAGCCCATGGTCTATTTCTTCCATTTCCAGAGCCTCTGCTGACACTAGACGTTTCCAAGAGTCTGTTGGTTTGTGGCCTTCTGAGCAATCATGCCCAAAGAAAGCTTTCTCTCTGGCTGAAGTCTGCCTGATGGGAGATGTCAGATGATATGCTGTCTGCCCATTCAGTAATTTATCAGACTTCAGAGTGTAACCCTGAAGGCATGTTTTGCAAGTAAGTGAATGAGGGACGTCCCTGGTGGTCCAGTGACTAAGACTCTGCACTCCCAACACAGGGGCCCTGGGTTCAGTCCCTGGTCAGGGAACTAGATCCCACATGCCTCAGGTAAGATTTTGCATGCCCCAACTAAAAATGATCCCCCATGCCGCAAGGAAGATCGAAGATTTCGAGGGCCACAGCTAAGACCCAGCCCAGTCAACTAAACAAGTAAATAAAAATATTCTTTAAAAAAATAAGTGAATGACACAGATGCAGAAGGGCTGGCTGATACGTGGGACTGCAGAATTGGGATCCAAAATACCTTTCAGACTGGAATGATGGGCCGAAAGTAACGAGTTGAAACTTAACAGGAATAAATGGGAAGTCTTGCACTGAGGTTTCTGAAAAAATCAATTCTGTAAGTACGGGCTGGGGAAAACTCGACTTGACGTAGGTTCAAAAGTAAAGACCTGTGTGTCTGAGTTGAGTACAAGAGGATCTTTGGGCATCTTAACTGCTAAAATAGCCACGGCAAGATGCCGTGTTATGAAATGATGAAAGTGAGATTCCAAAACGGAGGCTGTAGCGCTTCCACCTCAGTTTGTCAAAATTCCTCTGTAAGTGTGATGCTCAGAACTGGAGCCCTGGCTCTGTGAGCTCTAGAGGGCAGAACTTGGGAGCTGGAGGCTCACAGATTTTAGTTCCACTCAGGGAAAACATTTCAACTGGGTTTCCATGTCCAGGAATACATCCATACAAATCATGAGCTCTGTGGGCTGGAGGCATGACCCCCTATCAGGGAAGCAGAGAAGAGTCACCTTGGGGAAAAAAAAAAAAAAAAGCTAGACTTGAAAACACAATTCTTCTCAGGATAACTGGTAGTTTTAGTTTCAAATTCCAGCCAACATTTAGTCACTGAGCACCTCCTATGAACAGAATCCTGAGTGTCCACCTACTATGGACAGAGTCCTAGGTGCATGGGCTTCAGTAGTTTGGGCTTGTGGGCTCAGTAGTTGTAGCTCTCCGGCTTTACAGCTCAGCTCAATAGTCGTGCATGGGCTTAGTTGCTTCCTGGCATGGGGGATCTTCCTGGACCAGGGATCAAACCCATGTCCCCTGCATTGGCAGGTGAATTCTTAACCACTAGACCACAGGGAAACCCTGAATAAAGTTACTTTAGTAGATGAGGA
Organism: Capra hircus; assembly: GCF_001704415.2. Lineage (NCBI taxonomy): Eukaryota > Metazoa > Chordata > Mammalia > Artiodactyla > Bovidae > Capra > Capra hircus. The sequence goes on from NC_030822.1 coordinate 54,007,005, forward strand.
AGGAAAATGAGGAAGGAAACTATGTGTTCTGGGCACACTGCATCACTTATACCTATAGCATCTTTCCTTCTATTGACCCTTTATTTTTAAAAAAACCACCTTATTGAGATATGATTGACAAAAACTGTACATGTTTGTAATATGCATGACAATGCGTTTGGAGATGCATATGCTCCTGAGAAACCATCACCACAGTTCATGCCAAACATATCCGTCCTCTCTGCAAGTTTCCTCCTTAGTGTCCCTCTGAAGAGGAGGGAAATACAGGAGAAACAGCCTGCACCCTCCTGCACCCCAGAGTAAGGGATGAGATGGTGGGGGTGGCGGATGCGATGGGCAAGGGGGGCAGCGGCAGTCACAGTAAGCGTTAGACAGAGGGGGCTGGTTTAGCGAAGGGAAGAGAAGGCTGAGAAAGGGGGGCAGGGAGGTGCCCCAAGCAGCATGGGTGAATCGGAGGCGAGGCTGAGGGAGTGGCGCCCAAGGACTTGTATCGTTAGGAACCTTGCCCCAGGATGGGGAGAGCATGTGCAAACGCTGCAACGCAGCTTAAAGACTTCACAACCCCTCAGGCCCGGCTCTCCAGCCGAAATGGACTTATTTATTTTTAATAGAGCCCATTTGAGGTAGTTGTGTTTTCAAAGGCTGATGTCCTCGTAAGTACTTTTCATTCTCACAGGTTGAAAAAAAATCCTTTCATGCTGAGCCGGGGGAGCTGGGTGGAGGGAGGTACCCCGCAGCCCGCTGCAGCCTGACTCACTGAGAGGGGAGGCTCACGCCCACCCCAGAGAGCCAGGGATGGTGGAAAGGAAAGTTGTGACTAAAGCAGCGGGGAAAGGAGGTGGACGGCGGGGGGAGGGAAACGGGGAGGTCAGGCCTGGCCGCCCCTCCCCCATCCTTTTCCCTGAACATGGAGTGTCGATGTAGTCATGGCTTTTAAACAACATTACACACACTTGTCGTCCGAGATAAAACGTTATTAAGATTAAATGCCGAGCAGGGAACGGAATCCGACTTCCCACTGTCATATTTCAGCTCCGGTGAGTGATTGCCTTTCCGTAGCCCCAGCTCCTAAGCAGGGAAACGGCATTATTATCATTAATAAGCCCATAATGGGGAAGAGAAATTATAAACATTTCTGCAACAAGCGGCCCTCCAGTGTTAATATTTTATGAGCACACAGAGAAGCCAGCAACTGAATGTAAATGGCAGATTATACGTAACTCTAATGTAAACACGCATAATTAGGTTGGGGTGGTGGGAGGAGGGGAGGCTGGGGGCAGTGGGCGGAGGGTGGCTCTTAGGGTGCTGGGTGGGGCCCCAAAGACAGAGAGTCGGCAGCCCCAGGGCTTCTGTCACCAGTTTCTCCTCTTCCTGCCGCTGCATGTTTTCAGGCAAGCCTATGTCTCGGGGACCCCCATGGGCTGGGAGGCCGCCGTTGATCCCACACCGTACACAGTATCCTTTGGTGCTGGGCTGCTTTAGACTTTAAGTACTCTGGGGATGGGCAATTATGAGGCCAAATGCTGCTTTCTGGGGCTTTTAGGTCTGTTCACGTGTGTGTTTCCTCCCACTTAAGGTAGTGTATGCATCTGAAGGATGGAGAACCTGTCTTCTGTGACTTGTGTGTGCCAAGTGCCAAGTTCCTGTGTGTTGCAGGAACCCTATATCAATATGCACATGTGTGTGTGTGTGTTGTTGTTGTGTAGTCACTAAGTCGTGTCCCAACTCTTTGTGACCCCATGGACTGTAGCCTACCAGGCTCCTCCATCCATGGGCAAGAATACAGGAGTGGATTGCCATGTCCTTCCCCAGGGGATCTTCCCAATCCAGGGATCAAACTCATGTCTCCTGCATTGCAGGTGAATTCTTTACCATATATATGCGTATATATTTGGTTAATTGTTTTGGTTTGAGTTTTTAGCCATGGGACCTTTGGTTCAAACCAACCATTTCATGGGAGGCCAGTGGACAAGAGAGTTGCTCTGACTAAAGCAGGGGAGGGGCCGAGAGCCCCCCCAGCCAACCCCTCCTCTTCCAGGAGCCCCCAGAATCACCTTGGTGGAACACAGTGTGGGGGACTACTGAAAGATTCCCCCTGTCTGTTTCCAGATGACAGAACTGTTTTCCAGAGAGAGGTGACCTGCCTGTCCCTGGACTAGAACCCAGGTTCCCCCATCTTCTAGGAGGGACAGCTTGGTCAAGGAGTGGGAGCTAGGTTCTTCCTCCAGCTCTGCCATTACCTGGCTGGTGGCCTGAACAAATCACGTCACATCTCTGAACCTCCCTTTCCCATCTGTAGAATGAATAAGACAGTAAGATGACCTCTCATGTTCCTTTCCAGCTCTGAGGTTTAAGCAATGTGCAGACTCGCAAGAAATTTATATTTTCCAGGGCAGTATCCAAGGCGACAGGTGTTGAGGCCAGCAAGGGATAACCTGAAGACCTGTTGATACCTCCACACCTTGTGAGGCCATCAGTCACTTGCCCGAGTTCTGCCCTTGGACTTTAAGCCTCCCCGGCTGGGACTTTGATTGCCGCCCCCCACCCCCGCATTGTGGTGTTTGCCCACAGCAGGCTCAGCCCAGGAGGACGGGGCCACAGTGCACAGCATAGTGCCTGGCTGAGAGCAGGTGCCTAATAGAATCTTGCATAAATGATCGGTTGGACTAATGAATTGGTTATAGATTAGTTAATGAACTGAGCGGCTTTCTTTTGACTTTGTTGTTGCTTTCAGTATAGTCTGTGATTTCATGAACTATTTATTGAATGCCTACTATGTGCCGGCACTGTGCCACTGACTTTAGAAAAAGACAGCAATGCCTCTGGCTGGAAGTGGTCTCTTTTCCTCCCCCTTCTTCTATCCCCCGCCTCCTAGATTTTCCCTTTCCCTCTGCTCCTATTCATTATTCCTCTCTGCAGTTATGTTATTATTGGCCTTGGCAAAGAGTTTCAGGGGTGTCGTTTGTCTGAGCAACATTATGCAGAATTAAGTTCCAGGGTAATTTCAGATGCAAATACCTGTCCTCCAGGAGAGTGTGAATTAAGCCTGCTGGTCTCAGCTCAGCAGAAGCGGCTGCATTTGAATCCAGGTCCCTAGCAGTCAGGAAAGCTGGCTTGAGAGGTGTGTGTGACCCCTCCCAGAGCCTCCTCAGGAGTCTCAGATGTGGCTCCCAAGGGTGGGAGGCAGCCTTGAGCAGTCATCACGATCATCCCTCATCACTCAACTGAGCATCTAGAAAGCCGAGGATCTCTGCCCTGGCCTCTTCCCTCCCCTCCGTAAGCATATTTTATAACCAGCTGGCAGGAAATTTTTCTTTGCAGTTAACCTGATCTTTCTTGCGATGTGCTACTCTCCTTTAAATACATACTTCTCAGATTGCAATCTGCCTCCAAAGTACTGGAGGATCTCATTTAAAAAACAGATTCTAGGGTAAGGCCTGAGATTCTGCATTTCCAACCAGCTCTGTGGTGATGCTGTTCTGCAAAGCACACTCCAAGTAGCAAGGTTTTAAAAATTAGATGGGCGAAAAAGACAGAAGGCAAAACAAACATAAAAGCAAATAGCCTTGCTGATTTGAGTTTATTTGTACGGTCCCTTAAACATTTCCATTTCTGCTGAAAACTACTCCTTGTCTGCCAATTCCTTAGCCTCTGTGGGTCTTGGTTTCCTCATTAGTGAAACAGTGAAGCAATTTTCTCCAGAGTCGTGATGAGGGTTAAGGTTCGGTACCTGGCCCAGAGGGAGAACTCGGCACCTGCGGACGGTACGTGTTGAAACAGAAGCCCCCAGAAAGAGGAAGGAGGGTAGCTATGCCACTTCCTGGGGTTATTAGGTAAGAAAGGGATCCATGCAACCTGGAAGTCCGTCCTTCACATGGACCAATCCTCAATGATACCTGGTAACCAAGTGCTGAAAACGTTACTCAGCTTCCATAGGGAGTTTGGAGGGTGCCAATCTGCTTAGGTTGGCCTTGATTTAAAAGGAAAAAATGGACTTTGTGTAGCTTGCTGTTGCTGCTGCTAAGTTGCTTCAGTTGTGTCTGACTCTGTAGCTTAGAGTATCTTAATAGCACTTAACAGATTTGAAGACGATGCTGGCAATTAGATTGGACGTTCATTTGGGGTTTTTATTCCTTTCAAAGTTTTTTCCCATGCCTTCTCTTCGCAGCCCTTTAAGGCAGGTAACACAGATGTTAATCATTCCCACCCTGTGTATGATACAAGACATGGAAGGGTTCAGGGACATGCCCAAGGTCAGGTGGGTTGTCTTTGATGAAGCCTAGCCCAGACCCCTGCCTCCTGTTCCACGTTCTTCCTGATGCCCTGAAAGATGGGGACTGCCTGTGTATCATGGGAAGAGACAAGGAAGAGGGTAGCTCTTTGCTCTGACATTGACCAAGGGCAGCCCCTCCCCTCCCCAGCATTTCCTGACTCTTATCCTGCTGGGAGTCAGGACTCTTGTTGGGGTACCCAGGCCTGGCCTGGGCCCAGCTCAGGGAGCAGAGCCCCCACACTCCCCTGCCTGGAGATGAGAGGGGATCATGGGCTGCCGGTCCCTCATGAACCCAGGGGCCATGTGCAGTGGTTCATGAGCACAGTCAGCCATGGTCCTCCCACTCAGCCCCCTGGGGTTGACACCTCCGTGGCACGTCTACGCTCCAAACTCTCTGAGTCATTATCTTCCCAGACACCATTCTTTTCTTCCTTGATGTTGCTGCTGCTAAGAATTCACCCTTCCGCCCCGCTTCTCCCAGCACTGGCCTTCTTTCCCCTGGGGGTAGGGGGTGTCCAAATGAGTTTCTCCTTCCTCTGACAGCTGGCAAAGAGAAGGGGCATTGGGTGGCCTGTGCCTCTTCTGGACCTGGGTTCTGTCTCAGGGCTTCCCCGAGACCCCCTTGTGGCTGGAATGCCGGGGCCTGCGAAGCCACAGGACAGCTCTGGTCAGATCCAGGTCCATGCTACACAGCTATCTTTTTCCTGAGGTCCCTGGGCACCTTTGTGTGGGAGTGCATGCCACCTGCCTCTCTAAGCCTCCCTTAACAGTTTTGCTAATTTTTCAGAGCCATGATTCCTTCCCTTGCAACCTAGAGAGACTGCTCTTCTAGGCTTTGATTCCTTCACTGTTCAAACCACTTTTCAAAATGGTAATATTAACCTCCCAGGGTCTGAGGGAGTGTTCCGTGTACCATACACTGCTAGGCACACAGCGGATGCTCAGTGAATGATTATTGGAACAAAATGCTGCAGAAGAATTAGGGATTTAAGTTCAGATTGGTTCCCCAATCCAGGTAGTCCTTGACCTCTCCCTCCTCCATTCATGTCTTCTTCTGTGAGCTCTACGGTTTCCTCGCCCTGTAGTCACTTCTCCTTTCTCTCCACTTCCTGTGCATCTTCTTCTATCCCCAGTCCTGGGCCTTCCTCTCACTGTTCCGCATTCTGCATGACTTTCTGCTTCCCCGTGCCTGCAGCCTCTGGAGAGAGAGGGTCAGTAAGAGACTATCCCCAACCAGCAAGCTGCTCAGTCACAGACTCTTAAAGAGTGGAAGACACATCTGGTGTGTCACCGTCCACTTTTCTACCCTGTGCCTGAATCACACGTTTCTGGAGCCAACTTATGAAGACTTTGAAAAGACAGAGCTAAATCAGTGGGGGTCCTCACGACCATCATGTGAATCATCGTTGCCGGGTTGGTGGAGGGTGGTCCTTGCCACTGTGGTTAAATTTCAGAGGTCCTGGGGTCCTGGTGACCACACTGCTTCTTTCTCCATCCCTAGGTATATGCTTGTGGTTGTTTGGTCACTAAGTGATGTCTGACTCTTTTGCAAACCTGCAGACTGTGATGCCAAGCTCCTCTGTCCGTGGGGTTTTCCAGGCAAGAATGCTGTAGTGGGTCCCCATTTCCTTCTCCAAGGTATATGTCTGCCTCATCCTTAAAACTCTGAATTCACTGTGCACCCATGTGCTCCCAAGAGAGGCTACTGGAAGGCTCTACAGTCATTTACCCCTGAGGGATTCTGAACTGGCCACAGGCAGTGAGGGGAGAACTTGGCTCAGAAAGGAGACACCAAGTTTCAGAGGAGCTCATAATGGAGCCCCTGCAGAGGGAGGCAGGGACCCCAGGTGCAGAGGCTGGGGAATAGCCCCGAACTAGGCTCTGTTTTCAGCCCCATCAGCGGCATAATCGTGCCCAGTTACTCTTTTCCCAAAAGGCAGGGTTGAGCCCAGTCCATGCCATGCTGTGCTCTATAAGTTGCTCATGCCTGATCCTCATGAAGGGCTGTATGAGCCCTTTTACTGCACCTCTGCCAACGTGAGGGGCAGGTCAACGTGGGGGGTTTCCTTCAGCTCCTGGAGTAAGCCAACTGTTCCCTCCCTCACCCCTGCTCTCCCCCATCCCAGGCTGCCTTTCAGAGTCAGGCTCAGTTCTGCCTGCCTTGCAAGCCTCAGGCCAGGAGCTGGCACCCCTGTGGTGTGGGGAAGGGAGCCTGGAGCCTCAGCTTCTCCCTAGCCCTGTTGCAGCAAGCTATTGCCTCTGAGCATGCTCGTCGACCAGCAGGACAGATACAGCTGCAAATAGAGAATCCACCAGTGGAAAAATTCCTTCTGGTCTCAAGGAAAGAGGTCACAGCACATCTTTAGGGAATTGGCTCTCCCTAGGTCCTGCTTTCCGAAAGTAAAACTTGAGATGATTTCAAAGTATCCAGGCTCGCTGCCCATGGGGTGCTCGTCATACCACTGCTAGCCATCAGCATCTTCTTTCACCATGACCTGGCTGTGCAACTTTTAAGACTATCCCGTTCATAGCTACCTTGTCACAACCTTGGCAGTAGGGCAGATAAGGGGAGACTTAGAGAGGTGGAGTGGCTACCCAGGTGGACATGCTTTCTATCTCCTCTTGGGGAACTCAGAACTCACAACAGCTCCATGAATACTGGAGTAGGTTGCCATTTCCTTGTCCAGAACATCTGTAGGTGCCTATCCAGAAATCTCATCCCCTCGGGCAGCAGGCCTTGCATCCTACCACAGGCCCTGCAACTGGAGGTGATGGGGCCTCAGACCTGCCCTGGGGTCATGAATGCCCCATCACTCTGCCTGAACTCAACTCTGCATGCCTTTCCCATGACCCTGGTATTCACTGACCTGGCCAGAAAAGGTGGGGATGAGAAAGAGGTGGGGTGATGAAAAGAGCAGCTGCCTGGGCACCAGAAGGCCTGGATTCTACCTTTGGCCATTCATTTCCTGGGTGACCTTGTCTAAGTCATACAACCTCTCTGAGCTTCACTTTCCTCATTAGAAAAGGGCCAGACTGAATGATCCCTAAGTTTCCTTCAAACTCTGAAATCCTGAGGCCTACAATTTCTCCCACAGTTGTATTGCCCAGTGTGTGACATCAGTTAATGTTGAGAGATTGAAGGAAGCCTCTTGGAGATCCCTATATACCTCCCTTTTGATAGGGGAACCAGCTCCATTGCCACATTCCCTGTGACGTACTCTGGGTGCTGGCTGGACTGGTCTTGACCTCCACTGGGAGTGAATTTTTGAGCCTTCTTCCCCTCCTAAAGAATTGCAATTAGGCAAGCAAATTCCAATCCCACCCTTTGGCTAAAGATCTGAGCGCTCAGCAAGCCCCAGCAATATATAAAGAGAGGGTTACGCACTCAACGCCGAGTTCTGTATTTGTTCTCAGGCTCTCACACAAATACCCTTCAATTTCACATTATTGACTAGAAGTGTTTAACATTCAGTAATACATTTTAAATTACACAGAGACATCTTATCAGGGTAGAAAAACCAGCGCAAAGACAGAATGGGCCACCTTCTTCCGAACCTGGTCTTTTCTTAATGAAACTCCATCCCTCCCCTCCACCCTGCTCCTGGTTAACGCCGAGTCTCCGTGTATAATTTAGTTAAATGGATTTGATATGCTGGCATTGTTACCCCACACACCCCCTTTCTCTTTTTGTCCGTTAATGAAGTGTGTGAACAGTTCGTTCCCAGCTGAAAGCAAGTTCCGATGGGTTTTGTAGCTTTCCATGTAGGAGGGAGAGGCAGGTCCTGATGGAGGCGCTGGCTGGCAGTGGGGGAAGCAGGGGAAAGGTCAGGATGGAGCTCCGTGTGTGGTGTGTCCACCTGAATGCTCCCCGTGTCCTGGCCCTGCCGTGGGCACAGGGACTGGGACAGGGCCCACCCCCTTTCGGAAATGAATCGGCACATCCATGGCCCAGGAGAAAGGGATTGATGCTGGGATGGCGTTCATGGGAGGAAAAATCCTCCTAAGGGTGTATTCCCTGTTGTCCATTCCTTGGGAGAGAAGGCAAGGATGGATAAAAAAGTTCTTATTGTTTGGCTCGAGGGTACCAGCAGCATATATATATCTGTGTGCATTGGTGTCCACCCTTCTGTCCTTCTCTGAAGCCTCTATTGGGACTTTGATGGGGGTAATGGACAGGCGATAGCCAGCTGTGTGATCAGATAATAGAAGCAAACATTTTTCTGATTCCTCATGCCAGCCAGGAGTCTTCATAAGTGCAGTGCTCACTCCTGAGAGGTACCTTATTTCCCCCCATTTTCTGTATGGGGAAATAGAAAGGTTGAGTAACTTTCCCAAAGTCACACAGCTTTTAAGTAGTGGATCCAGGACATGAACTTGGGTAGCTTGGCCCTGGTGTCCACATACTTAACTCCTGTGCTCTACAGGAAAGGGCCTGGCAGCAGATGCCTCTGTAGCCTGTCGGCTGTGTGGCCTTAGGCCGGTCACTTATCTCTCTGACCTTCCATTCCTTACTGGGTTACTAGGAGACTCAAAGACAGAAGTGCACATCAATGTACTTTGCTGATTTTGAAGGGATGTTGATGACTTCTGAATAACTGAGCCCAGGCTTTCATCACTATGTTCCAAAGGGATCCACATACTTGATGTATGCTTTACACAGTAGGCCCCGTCGCTTTTTCACTTAGAAGCAGTGCAGTCCAGCTTCCGTTGATCTTTGGAGCGATCTAGGCCTGGATGTCCTGGGGACCAGCCATGCTCTGCCCTCTGCCATTGTCCTGGCCATTCAAAATGTCAGCATCCCCACATTTCATACATCATCCATCATGTCATCAGAGGCCTTGATAGTGTAGTTGTCTTTGTAAGCTGCTTCTAATTCTTATTGGAGCAGGATAAGCTACAAATTTGTCAAACAAATAACATAGCTGGTGGTCAATAAATACGTCTTAACTGATGGAATAAAGGAATAATGGAATGAGACTGAATGAATGAGTTGGTGAGTGGACCATCCAGAAAAGGGACACGTCCTCTCCAGAGGATGGAGAGTTATTGGGGCACGATGGGGAGTGAGTAAGTATGGGTCTGATTTCCATTTCAGCCATTTAATAACAATGGGATCTTGGACAAGCTGCCTTCTGCTTTGAGCCTCAGTATCCTCATCTGAGAAACAGAGGAGACAGTGGGGGAAGGACAGAGAAGCCTGCTCAGGGAGCTGTCTCCCCTCCCGCTTCCCTCCATGGCTACTCCAGGTAGCCTTGAGCCTTCAGACTTTCCTGGGAGAGGCACATGCCTGTTGCAAACCCATCTGTCACCCCTAGTCTCTGGGTCATGGATCAGACTCCCTCCAGAACTCTGCAGCTCATGGGGGCTTTCTGGTGTTGGCTAGGGTTAGGGGCTGGGGTAAGGGGTGCATTCTCCTCGTTGCCCCCATAGGGAAAGAGATCACTGAAGAACTCATACCAGCCATCACTCTCTTGAAAGAAACCCTTTCCAGCCTTGACATGTGAACGGGAGGTGGGCTTTGGGTCAGGGTTACTGTGTACATCCTGTCTGCCTGGTTGCAAGGAGGTCTGCAGAGGAAGGTCTGTCGCCTCTCATTAGGATGTGGGAGTTCTTTTCACCTGTTATGTTCAGAGTTTGGCTTCAGCTGAAATTCACATGCACACTGAAAAGACCTGCTTAACCAGGGGCATGAGAGGTGGCGTTTGTGTGGGATCTTGAAGGAGAAAGAAGAGGAACTTTCAAGGCCGGCGGGGAGGGTGGAGACGCTTTCGGGGGAGCGGGAGGGAGTGGTTCCTGTGAGGGAACCTTCAGGTTCAGGCTCACAGCTGGAGCAGGTGGGAAAGCAGGAAGGCAGCAGAGGTAGGGGGCAGACAAAAATCATGGGGGGACCGGACTAGAAAGACACCGGACAGGCTGGGTCAGCAACCTCCTCTCACACCTTTCTCCATGGGGCACCGCTAGCATTTGAGGGGTGACCCTTAACACCCAGACACCCTGTCTTTGTGACAACAAAAACACCCCAGTTTCCAAATCCTGCCCAAGGGGAAGGGGCTTGCCCTCACTGAGACCCACTCTGTAGGTGATGAGGGGCCCCTGAAGGATGAAGCCTTGGCCTTCAAAAGCTCACAGCAGTGCCCGAGTGGGGATGGTGGAAGCTGGGTGGCCAGTTAGGAGCTTAAATAATTCTATGAATTTGTGGTGATATTAATAGAAGAGGCTCTTGTGAGCCAAAGGGTTTTATGTGGGTGTTTGTGGTTCTGGCTGGTGCCTTAGGAGGATTCCCAAGGAGGCAGTAAAGAAAAAGCCCAAGGATTCATTTATTAAATTAATTAAAGAAATGGTATCCATTCATAAAGTCCTCACCTGGGTTTTCTGTTTTCTTTTTAGAGGGAAGGAGGGGAGGATGCTGGGGGTGGGGTGGGGGAGAAACTGAAGGAGAAGGCGGTCTCTGATCAGCCATCACAACTCTGCAAATTAAAAAAAAAAAAAAGAAATTCAATAACAGCCCAGCAAGTCAAGAGATTTTTCTTTTTTCCTGCCTCAACTTGAAATCCTCTCACACACACATCCAGGGGGCCTGGCTTGGTACAGTCTGTGAAAGGGAAGGGGTGCTTGCTTTCCTAGGCTCTGCAGGACCTCATTGTCCTGTGGTCCAGCCAGGGGGCGGTCTTCAAACTGGTGAAGCCCATGTGCCCACAGCCCAGCAAGGCTCCCCGAACTTCAGTGCAGCTGGGGATCATGCAGAGGCTGGTCATTTGCTTTCTCGGGAGAGGTCTGAGGTTCTATGTTTCCAACAAGCTTCCCAGGTGTGGCAGGTCCAAGCACCACACTTTTGTGCGACAAGACCCAGAAGCCTTGATGATTCCACCAGTCCCATCCATTTGCAGAGGGGTTGCTGGGTGTTAGCAAAGATTGAAGGTCCTGGGAGGGAAAGAGAAGAGCAGGTCTGAATCTGTGTGGGATTTTCACCTCCGGTCTAGAAACTGTCAAATGACAAACTGGTCTCAGAAGGAGGATGGAAGAGAAATCAGAGAGCAGAGCCCCTCCGGGACAGTGCCCCCTCTCCATGCCACCCTGTGGGCTTCACCTTCCTCACCCCTGTACTCCCGGAGCTGGTCAGTTCCTGAGATCCTTCTCAGGAAGGATAAATAAATGTAATCTCCTGACCATTCTCAAGCTGCTAACAAGCCCCGCCCATGCTCCTTTGGAGGGGAGGGTCCCCAGAGGACCTGCCCGGTGGGGTGAGCTGGGCTGTCTGAGCTGTGAGACCCTCTCAAGGTGCCCTGCTTGATCTTCCCACTTTTCAGGTGGATTTGCAAAGCACGAGGGAGGGACAGGACAGCTCTGGTGATCCCACAGAGAGATGGAGGCGTGTAACCACGGACAGCAGCCTGGCCGCGTGGTGAGGCTGGCAGGATTGAGCACAAGGCAGGGCAGTCAGCTGCCTTCTTCCAGACTCTGGCCTGAGTCACCACGCACACATCCCAGACAATTCCCAACAGTAAACCAGAAAGTCCCTTTCAGCCCTGGGACCCTGCTTCCGTGCCTTGGTGGGGAGAACTTTCTAGATCCCTGGGAGGCCTCTGCAGCTCTTGGAGCCCCCCTCCAGGAAGACTTCTGCACTTTGTGCTCACTGAGGGGGTCTGAGGGGACCTTGTGTGGGAAGTGGCAGGTGGGGGCTCCCCAGATGGGGGCCCACCAGGCTCGGGGGTTAGACGCTGGTTCTGGTTCTTGCTGGCAGTGTGGTCTGGGACGAATCATTTGGGTTTTCTGGTTCGGATCTCATTTGCGCAATATGCCCTTTTAGTTCAGGAAGATGGTGGGAGAAAGAACGCCAGGTGGTAGAGCTGAGCCAGTGCCCGAGTGCTCACGTGGTGAGACTCCTGCCTTCAGCCTTAAGATGACGGCATGTTCACCTGCGGGATGAGCGAGGGATGCGGGAGGCCCAGACAGGTTAACTGAGATGCTGAGAGTGAAGAGATGGAGTCCAGCACTGAGAGCTCTTGCCGAGTGAGGACTGTCCGTATCCAGAGGATTATGAGGTGTAACTTGCCAGCCTCACCATCCCCTGCACGGAGAAGAGGGACTCCGATCCAGCTTCAAAACCCTTTACAACCATTGGTGGGGACAGTCTTCATGGTGAGCACCTGGTAATCATTCTCCCTGGAGAAGTTTGTGAAGCTTAGCTTTCCTCTGCAGAATGAGCTGGTGAGTCCACAGGCCTCCGCTGTTGTCCTCAGATCCAGGAGAACTCAGGCAGGTTTTCAGTAGGTTGCATTCAGTAGATTATGGTAGAATGGGCTTTGGGCCCAGACAATAGAGAAGGTGAAGGTGTCGGCCACAGACACCCAGGACCCCGACAAGGACAACCAGACAGGGAGGAGTCCCTGGGGTAGATGGGACTTTGGGGGTGAGGGGCATGGCCAAGGTCATGGGGGCATGACTGCTCATCAAAGTCCAGATAAAGTACCCATCACCCCCCAGCAACAAGATTTCAGAACAGCTGTTGGGTAGTTACCAGCTTTTTTCTTACCAATATATATATATTTTTAACTGAAGTATAGTTGACTTACAATGTTGTATTAATTTCTGCTTTACAGAAAAATGGTTCAGTTATATGTACATATCCATACTTTTTTTTTTTTTTAATATGGCCCAATCTCAAGGCATTCTCAAGTATTCCCCCTTTTGGAGGTTTTCCCTGATCCTCTCAGGGAGGAAGGCGACTGCCCTTTCCTGCTGCCCACAGCTGAGCCCCCTCCTGCAGCTCTGACCCGTGATAACCTTTGCTAGAGGCCAGGACCTGGTTCGTGAATCCTGGTGCCCGCCAGGGCCCTGTCCCTGCCACCTCAGATCTAACAACGCCTGGAGCGTTCCCTCTGCTCCTGACTAGCCTTGAGCACCAAAGAGCAGCCAGACCCCATGTCAGCGGTGGGATGGCAGTGACCCTATCTCTACCCTGGTGCAGACCCAGAAGCAGTCCTCCCGTCCATCTGAAGGTCTTGCAGCCACAGAGACCCAAAGCTCTCCCGTGTATGTTAGCTTTGGCTGCAGGTGACCTTGCCTTGAATCCTGCGCTTCACGTCTCTGAGTCTCACTCTGCTCATCTGTAAAATGGGAGGGGGGAGCTATCCCCTACTTCTCAGTGTTATAATTCAATGAGACAGGAAGTGTAAATACTCAATACACTGCCTGGTACCAAGAAGTGCTCAGTAAAGATTTGCTGAAAAGCCTTCTCAGAACCACATCAATCAGTGCTAACATCTTCACTTTATTGAACAGGCTGGACTCATAGTGTAGTCAGGAAATCGCTTGATTTTCTTTCCCCACCTCTGCCCTTCCAACCTGCTCTGTTACATTTTCCTTCTCTGCATGACCTCTCAGCCGATCCTGCAGCATTTCTGCTCTCTAGCTTTCTAGTATTAAAATCTCCAGTTGCTCCCGCACTTAAAACCCTCTAACGCTGCTCCCCTCTCATTCGGAGTCCAAGTTGAAGTCCTTGCCTGCAGACCCCAGCCCTGCTCTGTGTAACCACCTTCATCTGTTCCCACCCTCCCCATGCCCTGTCCCAGCACTGTAGCTCCTCACTGCGTCTGACATGGGGTTCGCGCTGACCTCTGGCCCTCCTTCTGCCAGATATCCCCAAGCCTCACTCCCTCACTGCCTTTGGGACTCTCTAAAATATCAGACGTTATTAGAAATGCCTTCTCTCACCCCTCTATAAAGTAACAACCCCTCCCCACCCACACTTGCCCTGCCCAGCCCTTGCCCCACCCTCGTACTAAACGCCCTCCGACACACACAGTGTTTACGCCTTCATTTACTTTTTGCACTCCCTCCCCTGGGTGGTAAGCCCCAAGAGGACAGAGATATTGTCCATTTGCCTTACTGCTGTAGGACCTGAGAGAGTTTCTACACATTGTAGATGCTCAGTGAATATTTGTTAATGAGTCTTAGTCAAAACTTCAGTGTGTCATTCATCACGGCTTCTGCTCTCCTCCCGCCCTGAAGCCTGGGCCCCACCTGGACCGGGCAACCCCCAAGGAGAAGGTGGGATGAATTGTTTTTGCACACTCCTGGCTTCACTGAGGGAGGGAGGCAAGGAATGGGCTGACGGGTCGCGTCATTTACTGGGCTGCTGCTGTAGCCCCTGCAGTGCCCCCTCCCTCGCAGATGACTGAGTGAATTCTCTGGGCCACTAGCACCTCGTCCTTCCCCCATGCAGGTGGTGACCCTTAAGGCTGATGTCTCCTGCATCCTCTTTAGCACTTGTTCTAGACGTGCTCCGCAGCCTTTTCCTTCAGCCCCTGCTGGCAGTTCTGGGGAGCAGTTTCCTTTAAGCCAGTTCCTCGGGGGAGCAGAGCGGCAGGGAGGGTACCAACAGGGCTCAGGAGCAAGGATGCCTGGGTTCTCACACCAACCAGATGCTCAGTCCCTCGGTGACCTTAAGCAAGTCCCTGCACTTGTCTGAGCCTCAGTTACCTTATCTCTAAAATGGAGTTAATAGCAGGATCTTCTAGTGTGATGTTTAAGTGAGATTCTGTGTGTAAGGTTCTTGAAACAGAGCCTGACCCATAGGAGGTGCTTAATAAAAAGGAACCCTGGTAATGGTCCCTTGTGCCCTCCATAGTGTCTAAGGACCCCTCAATAAGCAGAAGCCCCATGCCTCCACGGCAGCCCTCCAGAATCTTCTCTGCTGCCTCTGCCCTGGGCCAGGATCACCACCAGCCCCTGCCTGCAACCCTAGAATTCATGTCTAGTTCGCCTTGAACTCCCCCCACATCCACCCCCAGATTCTCAGGGCTGCATGGATTCACAAACCCCTCACTTAGATCATGGGTGACATGTAGTCTTCAGATACATGCAGAGACCCACAGAGTGCTCCGCTTTCTTCAGAGAGACCCCCCTTCTGTCATCTCATTGGAAGTTTTCGCTACTTTCCCAGGCAGGAGCAAGGAGGAGCCCAGAGCCTCAGGGCCAGCTCCCCCTACCCCTAAGCAAGCCCCTCATGGAGAGCCTAGGACCTCTCCTTAGAATGCCCTTGTCCTGTGATGCTCAGCTCTGGGCTTCATAGGCAATGATGAGACCATGGGAAGTATCCTG
The DNA here is from genome assembly GCF_001704415.2 of Capra hircus. Lineage (NCBI taxonomy): Eukaryota > Metazoa > Chordata > Mammalia > Artiodactyla > Bovidae > Capra > Capra hircus. The sequence continues at coordinate 54,022,381 of NC_030822.1, forward strand.
TTTTTGTCATCCTGCTCCTGCTCAGTTGCTCGATTGTGTCTGACTCTTTGAGACCCTATGGACTGTAGCTCTCCAGGCTCCTCTGTACATGGGTTTTTCCAGGCAAGAACTCTGGAGTGGGTTGCCATTTCCTCCTCCAGGGGATCTTCCCAACCCAGGGATCGAACCTGCATCTCCCTTGTCTCCTGCCTTGCAGGCAGATTCTTTCCTACTGACCCTCTGGAGTATGGTAATGCATTTGGGTTGTTAGAGCAGAAAGGAGAGTTGATGTTCAAGTTCAGACCTTCCTGGTAGATGTGAAGAAACCAAGACCTGGAAAGATGAAATGATGGAGCCAAGAGTACTCCACTGGTCAGTGCTTTGCAACCTGCCTCTCAAGCAGAATGGGCCAACCCTGTCTTCACGGACGGCCTTCCTTTGGCTAGCAGAGTCCCTGGGGCTTGTCCCCACCCCTCGAGAAGGAACTTCGGCAGGGGACAGGCCGGACTGGGCAGAGCTCACAGCCCACCACATGCCTCTGCTTCCCAGCGACTGAGGCCTCGGGCCTGCTGGAAAGCCCTGGGTGCTGCCCTTTGTGTAAGGTTCTTGAAACAGAGCCTGACCCATAGGAGGCGCTTAATAAGAAGGAACCCTGGTAATGGCCCCTCGTGCTGCCCTGTGGGGAGTCTAGTCCTGCCCTGCTCCCTGGCTTTGTGAAGTGAACCCCCAACATGGGCTGCTCATTTGACAGGATGTCTGCTGAGCAGATTCTGGTCCCTCCAGACAGCTCCAGGCCCTCCCAGGCACCCATGATGCAGGCTGCCTGGGGGAGGCAGCAACTGAGGCCAGCACAGAAGGGCAGGTCTTGGGAACAGCCCCCATCTGAGCAGCTGTGGAAATGTAACCCTTGGGCCCTTCGGGGGAGAGGGGCCCAGACTGTGAAAAGTGGGTTTGGGGGCACGTTGTGTCTGGAGCCATGGGACTAGAAAAAAAAGACCCATTTTGTGCCCTACAGTTGGAGGTACTTGCATTTGAAATGCAGGGTTAAGATATTGACCAGCAGAAGAGTTTTCCTAACCCTGGTCCAACCTCTTTCTAGACCCTTTTGTAAGGTTTGATTCATAAAACTCTACTATCTAGTGGTGTAATGGTGTCACTTTTTTCTCCCTTCCTCCCTTACGATTGATTTTTTTTCTCGTAATCAAAACTATTAATAGCAGTGATTTTTTTTTTTTTTTTTTTTTTTGCCAACTTGCAGTACTATTGCCAGTCCTTCCCTTGGCTCTCTGCTCTATTTTATCTTTTCAGTCATCATGAACTTTTTAATGAGAAAATCTGGTGAGTTTGGAACCCATTAGCAGAATCGCAACTCAAAACCCTATTCCCACCTCTACTTCCTGGTCCCTCCCTCAGACCCCTAGCCCTCCACTCATAAAGAGATGTCCCTGGAGCGGGGATCACTGCAGGAGAGTGATCAGCATGGAGACAGAATCATAATCAGGAGAGTCAACCATTCGATGCAGTTTGCATTTTACCGGGAGCAAGTATTGATAAGATAGAGACTGAACTGGGCAACTGAGAGTCTGTGGGTTACTTTCAGGGCTACTGGTTGGGGAGGGATGAGAGCTGATGTCGATAGCTGACCTTTACACCGATCGAGGAGCGATTCCCCGGGGTCCTCCAGCTTCTCTGCTGGGGAGTGAGGGGGGACTGGTACTTAGGAAACCAGCCTCCCAGCCAGGCACATCCGTTTAGTGATCCCATCCAGGAAAGGTTTCCTCCCACAAGTCTGACTGCAGACTGGGAGCCAGGCTAAACAAAAAAGGCGGCCCCTGCCTGGCCAGGGGTACAGAGTTCAACTCTGATATTTTGTGATATGTTTAGAAGTGTCCAGAGCCTGGCCATGCTGTGAATGTGTGTTTTGAGAGCAGCACAGTGAGGAGATGGGCTGTCCACGTGGGTAATTACAAAAGCTACTCTGTGTCCTTCATGTCTAACAGCTCATCAAGTCTGCAGCCTTGGGAGGAATGTGGCTCTTATTATCTTCATTGTACAGAAGTGAAGTGTGAGGCACAGAATGGGCAAAAACTTACCTAAGGCCACACAGCTGGGCAGTAGCACCGTCAGGACCGGAGCCTAGGCATCTGGCTCTGGCATCTGTTCTCTTAACCATTCCGCTGTCCACGCGATAAGATACTTGACATTCCACAAATCTATACGCTTATCCTTTCCTCTGGTCGTAAATACCCGCCTAGGGCAAGCAGCCAGGGCCGATTCACTCCATTTTCCAAGTGTAGAAATACAGGTTCAGCGAGATCATCTAATTTGCCCAAAAGTCACTTGGCAGGGAGCAGCTGAGGAACCCAGAGGACACAGATGGAAGAGATTTAAAGTGCCGTTTCTTTGTGGACTTTGAGTATATTGTTTCTCTTGTGCTACCCACTCAGCCCTCTGTAGGTATAATCACCCCTCTTCAGTGCACTCAGAAGAAAGTGGGGCTTGGCAGGGGGGCCCTGTGGAGGGTGAGGCTCCTGGATCTAGATGGGGGTAACTGGGTTGCAATAACACGCACCCAGTAGTGTGGGGACACTACCTTGGTGAGTATCCCATTAATATCCAAGGGAGGGAGATTTCCCTGGTGGTTTAGTGGCTAAGACTCTGAGCTCCCAGTGGAGGGGGTCTGGGGTTTGATCCCTGGTCGGGGAACTAGATCCTGCATGCTCACATGCCATAGCTAAAGATTCTGCATGCCGCCACTAAACAAGAGTGTGTATCCAAGAGAGGCTTCGCACGTGGGCCGGGTGGCACAGAGCATGAAGACAGGGTGTGCTTGCCACTGGGGGCCCGGTTCACCGAGACAATCGTGTCAGCTCTGTCTGGCCCATCAGAGACACCTGTACCTGTAATCCTCTCACCTTGTCACCAAGTGGGGCTACGACTCCTGCCTCCCCCTCCACTGAGAACCTAAAATATCCGGTAGTCAGGAATAACTGCACCCCACTGCCAGCCTAGGAGCCCCCATCCGTAGAGGCAGGCATGACTGGGAAGCCTCAGGAGGGAGCCCCAGCTTTGTGCCAGGCACTGCCCACAGCCTTGCACACACGTGGGCGTGAGTCAGAGTGGATGGGGCAGATTGGCATCCACACAGAACACTGACAAAGTAAATTGCCCTGGTTGGAAGTGCCATCCTTCCTTCTTTCCATGGAGAACCTCCCATTTAGGGTTGGCAAGGTGAGGGGATGGAGGGAAACCCACCACATGGGTGAGACTCAAGGAAAGAAAGGAGTTTAAGGGAAGAAAGTGGAGTATACGCTTCCAGTTGAATCCGTTTCTCGGCACCGCCTTCCCAGTCCTGGTCTAACTTTGTGAAAGTGCACGGAAATAGATAAATAAATGGAAACACCGAGTTCCAGGGCAGCCTAAAAGGTTGGGGAATGAATCGATGCTCTCCCCAGGCAGCTGTCCGAATGAAGTGTAATAGTTAATAAAGGCTGATTGTACACACACAGCTGGGCCAGCAAACAGAGCAAGCCGAGGCCTGGGAGGCTCATCCTTTTCTCCAACCACCCCCTCCCCCAAGTGGTGATCACAGGCTGATTAAATCAGACTTCCTCTCAGCAGCGGATCCAATTAGTGGGGAGCGGGAGCTTGGATGTTACCAACGACTGCACAGGCCACATCCAGTGATCCTTCATCTCTCTGATTTGCTACCCTGGCCATGGGGGCCGGGGGTGGATTTGGTTGGGGGAGGGTGGGGCGGAAAGGATGAAGGTAGGGACAGACTCTGGAGGAAAATAGGGCATCTGGCCATCCACACTTGGGGTAAGCCCTGGTGCAGATGCTCTCAAGCACTATGGGGAGAAAGGCAGAGGAAGAGGCAGCATTCCTGCCCAGGGGGAGCCACCCAGCTTCTGGTCGGAGAATCCTACACACAGGATGTCTCAGGAAGGCGCTTAACATAAACAGAAACACCAGCACAGATCTTGCAAAAGCAGAGGGTGATTCACAAATCATTGATAGTTGGCTTTGGAACGTATTGATTTTCCTCCCAGAAGATTTACCTACCTAATTCCGCTTGGCTTAAGCAAGTAATAAAAATGTGTTTGCCTTTCTTGATCACATTTAGACTGGCAGTGAGGGGCAAGGGGGCTCCAAATCCTGCTGGCTGGCTAGAGAAAGGTACTTTGGGTTTACAGCTTGTCCATTGAGAGCCATAAAAGCAGGCAATGAAAACCGCCTGGGGAGATAGACGAACTCAGTAGAGTACAAGTGGTCGGGAGAGATGGGACGCTGGTGGGCAGTCTAGGGCGGCTTCCTGGAGGAGTTTCTACCTGCCTGTGGGAACAAACACAGAAACTCACTGTTCACCCAGATGTCCCCTCCTCCACTTCCACTTCCTCTCTTTAGATGTAGGTAAACCAAATGGCATTCGACGCCCTGCCTGGCATGCAGACTGCCCATCCGGCATGGATGATCGCCTTTAAGCTTGTCACATCACACCGTCAAGTTTTTGAATCAGTTCAACAAGTATGCCAGGCCCGTAGTGGTGCTCACTCTAAGGGCTGCAGGGGAAGCATCACGCAGAACCCTAATGTTAAAGACATGGGCTGTAGGAGAAAATGAGACACCTTTGACAAACAGAGCAGAGTGCGTCCGTCCGTATGAGCTGTCCGCTCGTGGGATTGCCCTGAATGCCTGGGCTTGTTCTGAGTTTGCTGCAATTGCTTCCGCAGAAACTGTCGTGCGCGTGTGCTTAACTGTTGAATTTCTTGAGTGGCAAACCCTTGTTCAGGGAGCTTTTTTCCTTCCAACTTTGCCAAAAGAAGGGCCTTGGTGTACAAGGTGCCTCCATGAATCTGTGTGTTAATGGACAAGTCATGTGTTTGGGGTGAGGGGAAAATGGCCACTTGGAAATCTGAGTGCCCCCAAGGGAAGAGCTGCTGGCAAGGCATTGATGTTACTTCCACACTCTGAACTGTACAACGAGGACTGCCTGCCCTTCTCTTAAGTGGCACTTGGCTGGGAGGTCTAGATCTGGTCCTTGCTTTAATACAAAAGGGCTGGTTCCCTTGGGTACAACCTTGACCTCTGAGAGCCCTGGTTCCTCATCTCCAAAATGAAGGAATCAGATTGGATGATCCTCAAAGTTTCTTTTGTCTCTGAAGACCTGTGATGCTGTGAAATAAAGTCCCCCCACCTGCACCCCTCCTCTCTCTGGCTTTCTGATACTGTGGCCACGGGCCTTCTATTTTTATTTCCTTTCATGTTCCAGGATCTGAGTATCACTTTTGACTGACTGTAGGTGTAATAGAATTTGTACTTTCTCAAAATTTAATTACTAGCAGTAAACAATCAATCAATCCATTGATTAACTACTTATTGATTTCCCCCCCGATGTGGCTCTGAGACAGGCAGGCTGCATTTGAAGCGCAATCCTTTGGTAATTGGCTTATGCTGCCAGGTGCACAGCCTCTGTTAAAAGGCATTTGGGTCTTGGTAAATGGCTTTTTTAAAGTATGTATTTCTCAGATCCCAGGACTGCTGTTGGGAGACATTTTATGTGTGCACTGGGTTTAGCAGGTAAGCCCTGATATATAAACACAGACTCCACATGACTGCCTGACATTCAGTGCAAGAGAGTCAGACCCTGTTTAACTGAGGGTCTCAGGATAAGTCATTTCAGCTCAGTGTGCCTCTGGTTGTTGTTTAGTTGCTAAGCTGTGTCTGACTCTTTTGTGACGCTATGGACTGTAGCCCACCAGGCTCCTCTGTCCATGGGAATTCCCAGGCAAAAATACTGGAATGGGTTGCCCTTTCCTTCTCCAGGGGATCTTCCTGACGCAGGGATTGAACTCATGTTTCTTGCACTGGCAGGTGGATTCTTTAGTGCTGAGCCACCAGGGAAGCCCTTGCCTCTGATAGCAGGTCTATGCTGCTGCTGCTGCTGCTAAGTCGCTTCAATTGTGTCCGACTCTGTGCGACCCCATAGACAGCAGCCCACTAGGCTCCTCTGTCTCTGGGATTCTCCAGGCAAGAACACTGGAGTGGGTTGCCATTTCCTTCTCCAATGCATGAAAGTGAAAAGCGAAAGTGAAGTCGCTCAGTCGTGCCCGCCTCTTAGCGACCCCATGGATTGCAGCCCACCAGGCTCCTCCATCCATGGGATTTTCCAGGCAAGAGTACTGGAGTGGGGTGCCATTGCCTTCTCTGTAGCAGGTCTATAGCAAGTTTATAAAATGAGTGTGTGGGGCTCCATGATGTCTAAAGGCTCAGATTCCTTAACTCTGATTCTAACTCTCTGTTTCACAAACAATCTAACTTAAAGAGATGAGGATTTGCATATCAAACGCTGCTGCTGGCTCAGGTTACCCAGTCTTTATTCCTCTTGGGGAAGATGTGGACCAGTTGGTGCTTTGAAGTGTGAGCATTAAGTGCATTCCTTATGGCAGGCACAGGCCACAGGGAATTGGCCCCACAGTTTTCAAATGTGTACCACTTTCAAGGCACAGCTAGCTCTTAGTTACCCATGTAGACAGAAGCATGGAGGAAGGAACTGCAGGCGCACTTCATCTACCCTGTCCTCTGGGCTCCTTCCCTTCTGTCTAGTCCTTGTGTGCCCAGGAGGACAAATTCATTTCATCGTCAACATTGGCAAAATGACACTACAGGACATGTCTGTCCCTTCTTCCTCTGTGCCTCTCCGCAAACCTTTGCTAAGCCCCTTCAGTCGTGTCTGACTCTGTGCGACCCCATAGACCGCAGCCCACGAGGCTCCCCCGTCCCTGGGATTCTCCAGGCAAGAACACTGGAGTGGGTTGCCATTTCCTTCTCCAATGCATCAAAGTGAAAAGTGAAAGGGAAGTCGCTCAGTCATGTCTGACTCTTAGCGACCCCATGGACTGCAGCCCACCAGGCTCCTCCGTCCACGGGATTTTCCAGGCAAGCGTACTGGAGTGGGTTGCCATTGCCTTCTCCACTGCAAACCTTTAGTGGATTCTAAAGTCAAGAAAAGAGGTCCTTGGATTATCTGTTGGATCATAGTATCAGATTAGGGCATATGAGAAACAGGAATACACTAGAAGTTAGGAACAGAACATCAGCCTAGCACAGAGGTGCAAAGCTTTCATTCTGTCCTGGGAGCTGGCAAACGCCTCCAGGAGGAATTGCTGCCCATCATCATGGCCTTTGACTGTAGCCTTGGTGAACCCATGTAGTTCCCACTAAAGCTACACACCTCAGACCGGGACTCGAACCCACAATCTTCTAACCACACGCCTTTGGTTGGGGCTCAAACCCAGGCACATTTCAGATGGGACTTGAACCCATAATCTCTGGCTTGGGAGGGGATGTTAATTCACAACCTCCCAGCTGAAACTGCACAGCTGGTCACAGGAATTCAACAGGATGCAAAAGGATAGGTGAGAAGTAGATTTGTTAATATAGGAGTCTTGTGAAGTGTACAGGCAGGCAGGCAGGCAAGAGGGGTCTGCCCTGAGAATTAGGTGGGAAAACAGGTTTATTTAGGGAGGTACACACTTCATAGACAGGGTGTTGGCCATCTCAGAGGCAAGAGGCTCTGAAAAACAGGATGATTAGTTTTTATGGGCTGGGTAATTTCATATGCTAATAGGTAGAAGGATTATTCCCATCATTTCAAGGAAGAGATGGGGATTTCTAGGAATTGAACCACCACCCGCTTTGGGGCCTTTTATGGTCAGCCTTGGAATTGTCATGGCACCTGTGGGTGTATCAATTGGCATCATATGCTAATGTATTACAGTGAGCAAATAATGAGGCTCAAGGTCTAGCGGACCATCTTGGACTGAATCAGTTCTAATCAGTTTTTGTCATATCCTCGATCGCTAATGTCCTCCTTTTGAAGGCTGTGCCCTGCCCGCTTCCCTCCTGTGTCACTTCCACACTGCAGCCAGAACCTCCTTGTGTAGTTCAGACTCGAGGACACCACTTCCTTCATTTTAAAGCCTTTGTTCAAAGGATCGCCAGGGTTTATAATCAAGTCCAGGCTCCCTGACGTGACACCCAAGGCCTGTCCTGATCCAGCTGAACTTGCCGCTTGCCTCCTGTCCACCTATCTTTCTGCCCTGCACTTAGTAGGTATTCAGTATTTCCTGGAGAGAATAAAACAGTGAATGGGAGAGTTTGGTCTTAAATGATAAGGTTAAGGCACGTAGAACGTACCTGAGATTACGGCGACATGCATCACAACTGCTGTCTTAATTTTCCTTTCCGAAAGGTAAGCAAAGGTCCCTGAAGACCTAGGGGCCAGAAAGGTTCCCTCCGCTAAAGCAGGTCTAGCATCACAGGCTTGGTCGGGCCATCAGCCCTAGTTGGACACTTCCACTGTTAAATCCAGATGTCTCTCTGGGCCCAGGGCCCCTGTGGTCTGGCCCGTACCATTCTCTGACCCCATCTTGCGCCACAGTTCTCCTGGTTCATTGAGTGATAGCCACACCTATCTCTTAATTTCTCAGTCAAACCAGAGTGTTTCTTCAACCCCAGGGCCTTTGCATAGCCTGTTCTTCTGCCTGGAAAGCCCTTCCCCTACACACTTCCCCACTGGCTCCATCTCACCTCTGTCTGTCTTGGGCACTGGTATTTCCCCATGGCACCACGAAAGTCCTTTAAAAAGTTGTTGAATGAACAAGCAAGCCAATGTAGACAGCTTGGACTGGAAGAAGCTACATCAGCCCTGGCCTGCCTCCATCTCTCATCCTCACCCAGCTCGGGCAGATGGAGACCCTGAAGTTCTCCCAGGACCAGATGCTGCAGCCAGCCACGTGCAGCAGGGTTTTCTCAGAGCCTGCCCAGGGGTCCTGCCCAGTCATATGCCCACCCAGGCCAGTACTGCCAGGGCCATTGAGGCTGCCCCTCAGTGAAGAGGCTTGCTTTGAGGGCTGCTCTCCCTAGTGGGGAGCCCTCTGGCTCTCTCCTTTTATGGGGAATCTTTGCTGCTGGATTGGCTGTAATTGTCGGATTTGCATTTCGTACACCTGCAGCGAGAGGCCCTGGGGGCACCTAGGCCTTTGGAAATCAATAGGAATAAACAAACAAATATATTCATAGACTGGGACCTGGAGAGGAGGGGTGGCTGGAAAGGAGGAGAGGAAACAAATCAAAGTCCCTGGCTTACCGTCTGCAGCAGGGGACCCACTCCCCACCCCCATCCCCACCGCCCCCACCAGGCCCAACGCGGAGCTCCTTTCTCAAGTACCCGCCTTCTATCCCCACAGTGAAACTGAGACTGTAATTTCAGTGCTAACCTGAATGGGTTCGTTTCCTTTTATTAACTCCAACGTTGGGGTTTTAGGCAAGTTGGCTATTGTTCGAGCCACACTCCTCTCCTCTCTACTCCCCACACTTTGAAGCAGCAGGAACAGCCAGAAGGAGATGGCATTAAGCTGCAGAAGTGCCTGGTGTGAGCCCAGGTCGCCCTACAGTCAGATGGAAGCCAGTAGCGGAGCAGTGGTGGAGGGGCCAGGGAGGGCCGGCTCTTTCTGCCTAGAGCCCAGTGTTGTTCAGAGTCCGGCCCAGGTGCCTTCCTGGGTGCACCTGCTGGGGCCCCACATTTAGAAGGGGACTTGGCCAGCCTTGTAAGGACCCACTGGACTCCAGCATCATGAGGCAGAAAACAACAGCACACTGTGCCCTGTGGCTTACAAGACGCCTTCACACATCCGTGTGTGAGAGCCAGTTCCTGCCGAGAGCTTGCCCAGACTCCTGAGACATCCAGCTGCTGGGCGCTGGGGTGGGGGGCTGGGGGGATGCGCTCTGGCATGAACTGGCCCCATGGGATTTGTAGGCTGTAAAGCACCCTGCGGAGAGGTGCCAGCCTTTCCTCCTGTGGCCCGTGAGCTCCCAGGAGGACAGCTGTCTTATCATCAGTGTACTCCTGCTTCCATTTCCGGCCTGTCATAGACTTTGTAAAGGGATGAATACATGAAAAATGAAGCAAAGAAAATAGGGATAATAATATCCACCTCCCAGGATTGCTGTAGGGATAATAATATCCACCTCCCAGGATTGGTGTAGGAATATATGAGATAATGTGTCTAAAGCTCTTCGCACAGAATAAATGCTAATGGTGTTTGATGGTTAGCTTTTCCCCAGAGGATTAAGTTACTTGCGCCAATGTCGGACGCCTAGTGAATAGTGGATCTTCTGATGCTGGGTCCTGTATCCCTTCTTATCCAGGAAAGCAGTCATAAAAATAAATGTGGCTTTAACTGTGTTTGAATACAGGTGGCTCCTGGACAGGAACAAACACTGGGAAAAGGTTTGGGGGAAAAAAAATGGTTGGGAATCGGTATCTCCTCCTTCAAGCGTGAGGAATCAGTCAAGGCAGCAAAGGGCCCTGGGCCTGGGAGGGAGGTCCCTAGGGCACTGAGTGACCCATAGAAGCTGTGGCTCTGAAGGTGCCCAGCAAACTGCAGCCAGGAGGGGACGTGTTAAGCTGCTGGCTCGGCTAAAGTGAAGCCAGGATGCGTGGGGATACAGAACTCCACTGTCATGGATCTGTGGGCTTACTCTGTTTACTGTTATTATTATTATTAGAGTATAGACAGTTAACAATGTAGTGATGGTTTCAGATGAACAGCAAAGGGGCAAAGGGACTCAGCCATACATATACATGTATCCATTCTTCCCCAGCTCCCCTTTTTCTTTCAAAGAGAGTGGAAACCTTCGAGAATGTCAGCTGTCCCTCATGGCTTTGTATATTCTTATTAGCCAGTATACCAAGCTGTTGGGAAATGGTTCTGCCGAACCTATAAGTATTCACAGTGTTTGCCAACCAGAAAGCCACTGGACGATCTTTCTGGCATATCCACTAGGTGCAGGCATTGTGCCGGGTACTTGGTTTTGTTAATTGAGCTAACATTCACCTAAAGTGCTAGGTACTTTTTAGACATGAACTCAAAGCTCCCAAACAGCAACACCAAGTGGGTATGTGTATCCTTATTTCTGCAGAAATGGAAAGTGAACCTCAGAGGCATGGTGTGACATGCCCCAAGTCACACAGCAGGGAGGTATCCAAAGAGGCATGGGAGCATAGTTTTGTCCGAGTCCAAAATCCATACCCTTTGCATCCCACCGCAATGTATAAACGTACGGATTTATTTAAATTGTGAGATAATTAAAATACCTGCTCGTGAAGCCACTGTGCTTTCCTGAGTGTCGTTGATCTGGCTACCAGTGTGCCACAGGCCCCTCGTGGGTCCAGGTCTGTGGTTCTCTGCAATCCTGGCTTCCTGTAGACCCCTTAGCCATTTGCCTGGAGAGCCCACCATCTCAGCCTCTCTCTTCCCAGGCCCTGCCCCCTGCCCCTGGTCTCCGGATGCTGTGAGCCACAGCACTGTCCGGGGTGCACTGTTGTGTGGCAAATGCCCGCTGTGCTTGTTACAGCTCAGTGGAAACACCATGCTCTTTGGAAGAGCAGGGGAGGAATAAATGTTTCAGTCACGCTATAAATAATGTAGCAAGGAAAGATGTTGTGAAAGTGGTGCTCTGGGTTTTGCCAGGAGGTATGTTTTCCTTCTTTCTTTCTTTCTTTTTTTTTCCCCCCCTTTTACCTTCCTCCCCTAGCCGCCCGCGCCCCCCGCTGCCCCGCCTTTATTCAGTCCGGTACAGAATGCCTCCCACCAGGGATCAGAGGAAAACAGCCCTATTCCAAGGGAAGGAGAAGATTAAACTGTTGAAACTAAACAAATCAATCCCTGTAGAGAAAAGGCAGAGGGGAGGGGAGGTCTGGCCCAGCCAGGCCCTTGGCAGTGATTTGGGGACTGAAAGAGAGAACCTCCCAGACAAGGCCCAGTGTCATTCATGCTGGCAGGGGTTGGGAGTAGAGAGGACGTACCACTGGCAGGGAGAGCTGCCTGAAAAAGGAGGGTGGGGATGAGATTCTAGACCTTTCATCTTTCTTTCTCAGCCCAGCAAGTGGGAGAGCTCTGGCTGGGTTCTGCTTGCAGGACTGGAGCAAAAAATGGCAAAGGAAGTGATGGGGGACAGCCCCAAAGGTGTAGGGGGCTGGGTAGCCAAGGTGATGGAGCCAGAAATGGAGCCCAGATCAAGGGAAAGATGGGAGCCAAAGACAGAACCCCGGGAGGAGAGCCAGGTGGAGCCTTGGATGGGGTGGTATGCAAGGCCAGAAGCATCCAGGAGACTGGCGAGCTCTCAGGGACGAGTCTATGATGTGGCAGGGTACTGGAGGCCAGCTTTTCTCTGACAGCAGATGTATTGTTTGGGGGCAGGTCTCATGCTGAAAGATGCCTTTATCTTCTGGCTGCTTGGCCTCAGAGTTTCCTGGGGTCCAATCAGATGAGATGGGGATCTCTTCCAGCTTCAGGGACAATTGGATGTGGAAATTCAAAGGCAATAGTGGCTCTGATGATGCTGATATCAGGGAACCAGAAGGACCCAGGGCTTTTTCGTGTAGGTCTGCATTTCTTAAAGTGCAGGCTGGCAATCCCAGGCATAGAAATCATCTGGAGCTTATTTTAAAATACAGATTTCTTTTTCCCATTTGAGATCTACTGAATCCAAATTTGGGATGGGGCCCAAGAATCTGCACTTTAAATAAATATGTACATAACTCCTATTTATATGGATTTCAATAACCCTTCTTAGGAGCAACATTCATTTCCTTTGATCAGAAAGCGGTTTGCTGGAGAAGGTCTTTACCCTGTACTTGAAAGCTGATTTCCTGTGAAATATAATATTATCCATCTGACAGTCTGGAAACATTGAGTGCTTGTGTACAAGGTGCTATGCCAGGGGTTTTGCCTGGGGTCAAAGACAGAGTCTTAGGGTGGTTATTGTTGTTCAGCTGCTAAGTCCAGTCTGACTCTTTGCGACCCCCATGGATTACAGCACACCAGGCTTCCCTGTCCTTCACTATCCTGGAATCTGCTCAACTCTTGTCCTTTGAGCCAGTGATGCCATCCTAGCATCTCATCCTCTGTTGCCCTCTTCTCCTCCTGCCCTCAATCTTTCCCAGCATCAGGGTCTCTTAGAGTTAAAGAAACCTCAAAAATCATCTGCCACCCGGAGAGAGAGCATCTTCTATGGCCTTCCTGAAGACTGGCCATCCACGAACTCACTACTTGGTGAGGTGGCCAAGTTCATGGTTGGTTGACTTGCAGCTCTCGAGTCTGCGTCCAGGCCCAGAGGCCAAATCTGCTCCCTCATACACAGCAGCTGGCTGTCATGTTCCCCTGGAATCTCTTTTCCAGAAGAGAAACTACCAGGTCCCTTAAAGGAAGAATTTGTCCAGACCTTTGACCTTCTGGCTACCCTTCTCTGAGTCCTTGGGGTTGTGGCTGACCTTCTCCAAGGGAGGCATCTTGTTCCTGGAAGAAGGCTGACCAACAGAAGGGAAGGAGTGAGACAAGTCCCTCTCCCCCTTTTCTGGATACAGATCAGCCTTTCCCTGGAAAGTTTCCCTTAGAAGAGGGAGGCGATTTATTCCTAGGATAACTTTTGAGGGGTAGAAGGAGTTAGGAGAAAGTGGAACCAGGCCACTCCAAGCCTTCATCTCTCCCAGAAACTCACAGGCCACTCCAAGCCTTCATCTCTCCCAGAAACTCACCGGCCTAGAGTTTCTATAACAGCATCCGGCCTTTGAGAAGCCTTTTGCCCTCCTTTCAAAGGGCTTCCTCAAAGGAGATGGCTTCCCTGGTGGCTCAGACAGGAAAGAATCTGCCTGCAATGGAGGAGACCTGGGTTCAATCCCTGGGTCAGGAAGATCCCCTAGAGAAGGGAATGGCAACCCATTCCAGTATTCTTGCCTGGAGAGTCCCATGGACAGAGGAATCCAGTGGGCTACAGCCCATGGGGTCACCAAGAGTTGGACACGACTGAGCAACTATCACAGGTACGTGCATGTTTCCCAGCTCCAGCCAGCAGGTGGGCTGCACCCCCAGGCTGGGCTGGGAGGTGCTGACTCCTGCCCCTCTTCTTCAGAGACCCAGTCTCCACAGCTCTGTTCATCACCATTTGATGTCCTCCATTCTTGCCCTCCACAGAGGCTACACCAGGAGAAAGCTGCTCATTAGCCAGGAAAGCAAAAGGGAGAACAGTACCTTTTGATGGAGACAAGCCTCAGAAAGGACTGTGCCCTGGATTGCGCTGTCACCTTGGCCTTGGAGAGGGATGCGGGAGAGGAGACCTAGGAAGACCAGGTGGCAGGCGAGGAAAATGATTTGAGCAGTGGCATTTGGGACTGATTGGAGGGGAGAAAGTCTGGGGCTGGGGAAGGTTCATTATAATAATTGTATCCTTCCCCTGTAGTTACGACCTTGCAAAATGTAAGTTGATGTTTGTAATGAGCCATAATTAGACAATCACCAAAAGTTGCAGTGAGTAGAATGAATGGAAACCCAACCAGCAGTGGAACTCACTGTTCTCAGGCGCCTGTTGTGCTCTTATTTGCCTCCTCCCTGTGGTGGAAGCCCCAGGGGGAGGACTTCCGTGGCTGGGGTCACCTCCTCCGCTGTCTGTTTTTTGCTTGGCCAGGCTCTGCTGTCCTGTGAGGCACCTCCCTTTGGTTTCCAGCCCTTGGATTTCCTCCTGCCACTTGGGTTAAGTCCCAAAGATCATCAACCCGAAGAAGGCTGAGCACAAGCCTAGGATTCTTGGTCCCAAGAAGGAGAAAGTCCAGGGACCGGACCATTATAGCACCCCTCATCCCTAGTGAAAGTGTCAGTCGCTCAGTTGTGTCTGACTCTTTGCAACCCCATGGACTGCAGCTCGGTGCCAGGCTCCCCTGTCCATGGGGATTCTCCAGGCAAGAATACTGGAGTGGTTTGCCATTCCCTTCTCCAGGGAATCTTCCCAACCCAGGGATCAAACCTGGGTCTCCCGCATTGCAGGCAGATTCTTTACTGACTGAGCCACCTAGAGAAGAGGCCTAAGCAGCTTCATCACTTTTTCAAGGAAAAAATAGGACCCGTGCTCAGGACTGCACAGCTAGAAAGTGACCAGAAACAAAACATGTTACCTCTTCTGCGCTATTTATCTAACAGGATCACCATCCCTAACTCAAAGGAACCCCTAGTGATAGGATTTTATATAAAATGTATATATAAAAAATGTATAGATGTGTACATGATGGGATGGAAAGATATTTGGGAACCAGGACTCTTTCTCAAAATCAAGCCTCAAAACCTAGAGATTCAGCTTACTAGAGGACACCCTGCATTCTTGCATGGGTGTTCCATGCACTCGAGATCCCTAATAGAATTTTGCATCATGAACTATACAGGCAACTATATGCTATGCTTATAGTGGCAAATAATGCCCTGACCCCTCTCAGCAGCTGGGGCCCAGCTTCCAGGGTGGAGTGAATTTGAATGTTGACAATATTTACATTTTAATTAAAACCCTTCTGGACTCTCCAGAGTTTCCATGAATCTATTAGCCCCTGCTACAGCCTCCCCTTTATAGCAAAGTCATTTCAGAGGATGAAATTTATACTATGGCTTTCCTTTCACTGCTTGTCAAATGAGTCCTCACAGAGACTCAGGGAACAGGAAGAAATTCAGAGATTATAGGATCCAACCTGTCAGTTTTAAGACTGAAGCCTGGATGTCTAAGTCACTTCCTTCATGTCCTACTCTATGCAGCCCCATGGACTGCAACACACCAGGCTTCCCTGTCCTTCACTGTCTCCCGAAGTTTGCTCAAAATCATGTTCATCAAGTTGGTGATGCCATCCAACTATCTCATCCTCTGTCATCCCCTTCTCTTCCTGCCTTCAGTCTTTGCCAGCATCAGGGTCTTTCCCAACTTTTCTGGACTTCAGCTTGGTAACCTGTAAAACGAGGGGATTGAACTTCATCGCCCTTCATCCCCTTCTCAGTGGATCAGGAAGGCCCCTTTGACACCAGACAGTGACAGAGAGGGGGCAGCTGATCACATGGGCCTGGTCGCCAAACCTGTCAAGCTGAGACCATCATCTGATACTGAGCCTCAGGTGAGCATGTGGCGTAAGCGCCGAAGACTAAGGCTGCCGAAGGGACACCGTGGTGGTTTCCATTTATGGTTAAACATGGATCCTAACAGAGCCTGGCTTTCTGTTCTGTGCTCGTTGGAAAGACAGCCCGGTGACTCCACGGTCCCCGCCAAGCCTTTGTTGCCAGTTAGCAGGCAGTTGCATTGTGGAAGGACCATTGTTCTCAAGTAGTCAGCTCGCTGTGCCTCGTGCCAGCTGGCATCCGGCGCCAAGCCCAGCTCCAGGGCCATAAGGTGACGCCGGCAAGAGCAGGTGTGCGTTCATTGTGCGGCACCAGCCACACACCAGAGTCAATCACTCCTCGACATTCCGGAAGCACGCATCCTTTTCCAGGAGACAAAACAAGAGGTTTGGCTTTTTGTGTGTGTGGAAGACGAGTGTGGCAGACTGTTGAGCCCAGTCCCAGAATCTCAGAGTGAAAACGAGGTCTTACAAGGCCACCCATCCAGTTCCCTTTTGATGCGAAAATCTCCCTCTGTGGTCCAGCAGCCATCTATGATGTGTGTCCTATCAGCTTCCAGAAAGGAGAAGTGAGCCCACTGACAGTTACAAAGAAAGTCAGAAAAGGAGATCCTGCTTCGATGAAAGGTTGGGGTGAGGAGGAGCTCGCGCCGCCAGGGACCTGGGATTAGATGGTTACTGATGGTGAGCACTAAATTCAAATCTGAGCTCTTCTGGCAGCAGGGGCGAAAATGGAAATATGATTGTTATATGGGTGTCTGACAAAAGGACTCATGGCAGGAGAGACATTCTTTTCCCTGGTACTAAATTTTAAAGCAAGCCACAGTCATTTACTGGCCAGGGAAGGTGACCCTGGAGGTTGGGATTTCATTTCTGTTTCCCTTTTCCTACCCTATTGCTGTATGTTCCGAGATTCTATATGACTTCTCAAGGCTTACTCTGATCAGCTCGTTTTTCTTCATTTCTTCTTTCAAGAGCCTGTTGAGTTATGTGTGAACCTGAAGTCCTGGGGAGCCAGATCCTCTTTGGAAATTCCAGGGGTTTTTGAAGCTCTGGGAGGAGTTTGACTTGGGATGTTGATGCTGATAGACAGGGCGGGGAGGGCGCGTCACCTGCAAGGACCAGCCACCCTGAAGCCTGGGAGCCCTGCGAGGCCCGGGTGGCATGCAGCGTTCCTGGCAGTGCAGCCCACAGACCTACCCAGCTCGGGGGTTCTGCCAGCCTCCAGTGGCCGGTGTAAAGACTCCTTGTGTGAGTCAACAGTTAAGCTGTTTAATTTTTTTTCTCTTAGAGTAATAAATACATTTCTAGTTCTTCATTAGTCAATGGCGGCATCCCTGACATGACTCTGGCACCTCCTGGCAAGCCTCCAGTTCCTTGGGGGGGCCTGGGATGTTTGAGGACCATGTACTGTCCCTACTAAGTGTGGCAGTGTCCTGGCCATGCTCTGGGCACCACGGCTAGACCCTCCATGTGTCATCCTCAGAGGCCATACAATGTGGTGATGAAGACCACAGACTATAGTCAGTCTACATAGGGTTCGTATCCCAGCGCTCCCACTGGGTTAACCCTTCTGAGCCTCAATTTTTCATCTTCAAAAGGGGAAGAACAATAATACCTTGGCTTCCCTGGTGCCTCAGAGGTTAAAGCGTCTGCCTGCAATACGGGAGACCTGGGTTCGATCCCTGGGTCGGGAAGATCCTCTGGAGAAGGAAATGGCAGCCCACTCCAGTATTCTTGCCTGGAGAATCCCATGGACGGAGGAGCCTGGTGGGCTACAGTCCATGGGGTCGCGAAGAGTCGGACACGACTGAGCAACTTCACACACAAAATAAATAATACCTTACTGGGTGGTTGAGAAGTTTAATTGATAGGTATACAGGCAGATAGATAGATGTTTCAGTAGTTATTTAAAACAGCTGTTGCTGGCACACAGTAAATGTTATACAGACCTACAATTATCCTCTTCCTCTTCCTCAGAACATCTCAGAGGTGTTGGCATTATTAGCCCCATTTTACAGCTGAGTAAACTGAGGCCGGGAAGACCTAAGTTACTTGAAGGCAACACCACTAAGTGTGGAGTCAGGATTGGGATCTAGCCCTGCCTTACTCTGGACCCCGACCCTGTTCTGAAGAGTGCAATCAGTCTTCTGAGGTAACGGGCATCTCTGCCCTGTACTGTGGTCCCACAGCACACTGCCTGCTCTGACCCAGCACCTGGATCAGAGCTCAGGTCCACTCAGTAAGGTATTATTTTTCTTCCCCTTTTAGAGATGAAAAATTGAGGCTCAGAAGGGTTAACCCAGGACACCGGATTGGGAGAGGCCAAGGCAGTCTCAGCAGGTGTGACACGGGGAACTGAGGGACAGGGCTGGGGGGCGGGCCAGGCTCCTGCTGAATCCAGGTTTGCCTTCCAGGCTCAGCCCTGAAAAATATACCTCCACTCCCCAGTCTCTGCATCCATTAAACAAAAATCCCCTCTTGGCACTTGACAAATGTGGTTTGAGATTGGACCCAACTCGTGCAGGGGCTGAGACAGAGCTGAGATGGCCCTCCAGAGAGCAATGGCTTTCAGGACCCCTGAGCTTTCTGTCACTGGGGGCTCCTGGTAGAAGACCTGAAGGGCCTAGGGTATGGATTAGACTTTTCTACCAATTTTGCATCAAACAGACCTAGTTTTAAATCCTGTGTTTACTGTTAGCTAGCTGTGTGAGTTTGGGCAAGATTCTTAACCTCTCTGAGCCTCACTTTCCTCATCTATAAAATGAAGATGGTAATATGACCCTCGTAGGTTTCTTGTAAGTACTGAATTGTAATACCTGGAAGTCTAAGCCTATAATAAAATAGAAACTATTTATTATTATTTTTTGTTAGTATGATCATTATCATTATTATATGCTGCTGTCCCAGAATTCAAACCCTGAAGTAGCCAGCTGTCTTCTGCCTCTACATTGAACGTACCGCTGTTCTAAAGCAGGGTACACTCAGATCCCTTTGATACACAGGCCCCAGCAGAAGTGGATCCCCACTGCAAACAGACCCCAGTATCAGGATATCAAGATGGCAGCTGGGACTTCAGGCCTGGAGCTGGGTCCAGGGGTGGTAGGAAAGCTCACGTCACAGCTCAGCCCTGGGCTGTGCACTTAGGGTTTGGAGGGAGGGAGTGCTGGCAGCTGTCGCAACATCTGGACACCTGGCACTGGGGCTGGGAGGCAAACGTGGGAGGAGGGTTTTCTCTTTCAGGGAGCTTGTTGCTTCTAATTCTATATTTTACATCCTGGGGTTGAAATGGGAAGAAATACTCTTCCAGGCGGCCCCCCAGAGTACCCTAAGAAAAGCATTGCCATTCCTTCCTGCCGCTTCTTCTTTCTCCCCTGGGCTCAGTACCCCCCTGACCCAAGCTTCAGATAAACATTTGTGGACGGTGATGGTGGGGGACATGCACACTTGGCCAAGAACAGGACCGACCTAGCTGTGTTCCTGATGGCTCTCTAAGGTGCCCTGCAACTTAACGTTCTGCAGGACTCAGAGCTCGTTACTCAAGGACACAGCAGCTTCCTTGAGCAGTGACAGCTCGGCAGTAAATCTTGCCCATTTAAATAATGCCTCTGTTCCTGTTCCACTTGCCAGGTACCTGCCATCCCCTGATCCCTGCTGATGCTCCGCAGAGGTAGGCATTAGTCTCTCCTGTCTTGTGGATGGGCCAGTGGGACTCAGAGAAGTCAAGGGCTTTCCCAGGGTCACAGAGCAAACTGGTGGAGTATCCAGAATGTCAGCCTATGCCTCCTGGTTCCAGTTGGATGTTCTAATTTTTTTTTATACCAGCTTTATTGAGATATGATACACATACTTCACAATTCACCCATTGAAAATATGTGATTCAATGAGTGAATTCAATACACGGCTTTTAGTATGTTCACAGATATGTACAGCTGTGACTACAATTTGCGAACATTTTCATCACCTTGAAAAGAAAGCCACGCCACTTTAGACAGCACCCCAACTGCCCCCCAATATCCCCAAGCCCTAAGCAGCAAGCAATCTATTTTCTATCTCTATGGGTTTGCCTGTTTTGGAAATTTCATGTAAATGGAATCCTGTAATATATGGCCTTTTGTGACTGGCTTCTTTCACTTAGTATAATGCTTTCAAGATTCATCCACATAGTAATATGTGTCAATACTTCATTCCTTTTTATTGTTGAATAATATTCCCTTACGTGGATATACTACATATTATTTATTCATCAGTTAATGGACATTTGGGCTGTTTCCATCTTTTTGGCTGTTATGAATAATGTAGCTATAAACATTCCTGTATAGGTGTTTGTGTAGACATATGTTTTCGTTTCTTTTGGGTATCTACCCAGGATCGGAATTGCTAGATCAATGGCAGCTTGATGTTTAGCCATTTGAGGAACTGCCAGACTGTTTCCCAAAGTGGCTGGTATTTACATCCCACCGGCAGAATATGAAGATTGCAATTTCTCCACATCTGCAATTTCTCTAAATCTTGCCAATATCAATGTTCTCTTAAATCTTTATCTGGCTTACAAGCAAGCCAGGGAATCTTTGGGGAGGTGAGGATGAAATGAGACAAGGCCGATTTAGGCCAAGTGATAGATGAGTGAGCTGGGGGAGAGGGAGTAGGAATCTCTTCTAGAGAGCTCTGTGTCCAGCCTTCCAGAAGGCATTCTCTTATCAGGCTTGACCAGGGAACGGTGATGGTCTCCATGGAGATCAACTTAAGTACTAAGCCAGAATATTGGATTCACTTAGTGGCTGGGGAGAAATCACAAGAAAGGTGACTGTAGTTTCCTGTGTAGCTGATGTCTTCAGGATTGTAGATTTTGTGTGCGAACTGGCCACTTGTCCCCAGAGAGGCCTGGCAGGGGACCTGAGTGAATGGGGAAAACTCTGCTTCTAGTTCTGGTAATTCAAAACTTTCCAGCAAGGCCAGGGAGCTGGCTAATTGTCCCAAGCAGTGGCGGAGGTGGGGTGCCATAGGGAAGCAACAGCTCCACCTGTATGCATTTCTTCTCCCATCACCATTTAGATGCCAGGGTCACACGTTATTACCCCAGAGTTAAGCAAAGCTAGACGCCGAACTCTAAAGAACCAGGGTGTAGGCTAGTGTTGGAGAGAGAAAAAGAAAACTCGTACTGAATCAAAAAAATGGAGCAAGAAGGAGAAGCATCATGGTAGAAAAATGGCCCCAAGCTTCCTGTGGCTGTGAAAAGATGTCCTGAATCCGTTCACGCCTTCAGTGGGGCTGGGGAAATGGGAACAGGCGAACACCCTGCTTCCTGCCACCTCCCCAGCACACAGGTTATAAACGTGACAGTATTTTATGACTGTCCTAGTCCTTCATCTGCTAATCCAGATGCTTCTGGAGGGAAAAGCAAGGGTCTCATGGTATTCTGAGGCTGAGCATGTAGGTTCAGACTTGCGTGGGTCCCCATCTCTCCACCACCCCGTCTAGCCACCCTGGGTGAGACCAGAGCCATGGCTACTGAGAGTGTGAGCATCTCTCCTATAAACGGGAGCTCAGTGGAATTAGAGGAGCCCCACGCCCACACCCTCAGTCACCAGTGGGGAGGGAGGAGCTGGGAGGGGATGGCAGCGGTGGGGCAGCAACTCTGGAGGAGCGGGCATGTGTTCCTGCCCCATCTCCTGGCCCTTTTCTAAGGGGATCAGCACGGCTGCCTTCCGTGGCCCAGGAGTGACCTCATGGCAGTCTCTAGTTACATTTCCACAGCCCAGGTGACCTCTGATAACTGAGGAAGACCTCAATAGGCAGCACACCTGAGACTAATCCCACCGATGCTGTCTCCCCGAAAACACCCTACTGAGTATCTGTTTCAAAGTCGGGGGCTTCCCTGCTGGAGTCCACCTTGGTCCAAGGGTTCACATTCAGCCTTATAATATGAGAGCTCTGGTGAGGAAAGAGATTCAAGGAGGCACCAGAGCCAGAAGCCCAGGTCTTGCTGGTTTAGAGGAACTACTCTGAAGACAGACAGGGGCAAGCCTGGGCTGCCCTGGGCGATAAGAGGTGGTGATAACCACGCTGGGACATGGTGTAGACGCTGGCGTCCCTGATGACTCTCTGGGCCACGTGAGGGAATGAGAACATCAGCCTTGAAGGGATGCTGTGACTCTAAAACCAGAGCATGTCAAGAAAGTACTTTGAAACTCTGAGGGACAACATTTTAAGGGTCCAATACTTCTTACTTTGCTCAAGTGCAATGCAGGACTCAGACGGCTGAGCAAAGAATCCATGAGCTTTGGAGCTGGGCAAATGGGGGCCACGGGACAGACGTGCTGCTGCTGCAGCCTCTGCCAGGGTCACATCATCCGTTTCTCTTCCTGGTCCCCTCCCCGGGCTGAGACCAGAGCCGTGGGACACTAGGCCTGCAGCTGTGGACAGTGGCAGCTGGGACAGGCTGTGATAGCAAAGCGCTTTGGACTGAGGCTTTGATCTGAATGTGGCCTTCACCCGCACCCTGGAATTCTGGGATGTGATCCACTAGGCTGTTTCTATTTGCCCACAGTCATGGGGTTGACCTCCAGGGTCCCTCACCCTCACCCACCCACTGGAGACATTCTTGCTCATGCCCTGGAGGCCCCTGGGGACTCCTCACTCCCTGGACTTTCTTGGGGCCGATCTGGGCTGATGTAGAGAAGCCACTGCGAGCCCACACTGTAGGTTCCCTTGGGGCTCCAGCCCCTGACTATAGCCACAGTGGGAAGCTGGGCAATTAGCTGCCTTACCTGAGCAGCCCTCTGCCAGTCCCCCTAATCCTGATAATCCTAGCAGGCCATCCACCTGGAACCCGAAGCCTCATCCCCACCACCCACCCCCACAACCCCCCACATACACACATATACCACACACACCACACACACACAGACACACATATACCACACCACACACACACACACACACACTTTACACAGGGTGATTCAGACCGGCTCTGAGGACAGCCTCTGATGCCCGTTTCAGCGCCATGGCCTTCCTTTAGGTGTGTGTTCCGGCTCTCAGAGGCCCAGCAGCCCCTTTGCATGAGATTCCGTATGATCCTTTCTGGCTTTCTACCTAATTATCCTAAAGAAACTGGAGGGGAGGGTTTATAAAGAGTTATAGTCGCTTCTCTTCAGGGCATTACTCATTTGTTCAACTAACATTTATTGAGCATCTGAATTCCACAACTAGGCCTTGGGAGCCTGCAGTAAAGACACTGGTCCCGTACTCTTGCATGTGAAATCTGCAAGAGCTATCTGTACTAAACCAATCCACATTTACAGGTTCTCTAGTTCAGGGACTCCCCAGACTGGCTGTGACTCAGAATCACCTGGGAATTGTTCTCAGATTCCTGGGTCCCACCCTACAGATCCAGACTCTGAAGGCCCAGGGTGGGGCCTGGAAATCTGGGCTTTCTGGAATTTTCCAGATGATGCCAGAGAGGGCTATCTCCAAGGACCCCTGATGTCATCTATTCCCTGATTTCTCAAATCAGGAAACTGAGACACACAGAGGATTTATTACCTTGGCTGGTTAGAGGCACAAACCTCTCATCAGCACCATTTCCAGGATGTCCTGCCAGCCAAAAGAAGGACAGGATGAGCCAAGCAAGTGACTCTGGCAAGAGACCATCTAAAACAGGGGTCCCCACCTCCCCCCAGCGCCACAAACCAGTAGCGGTCCATGGCCTGTTAGGAACCAGGTGGCACAGCAGGAGGTAAGCAGTGGCAGGCAAAACTGAAACCATCCCCCCATCCGCAGAAAAATTGTCTTCCATGAAACTGGTCCCTGGTGCCAAAAAGGTTGGGGACCACTGATCTAAAAGGTTTCCCAAGGGACAGAGCTTGGAAGGGCTGTATTTCAGAGAGAGGAAGGAGGAAGGACTTTGTAGGCTCAGGGGACATAGAGGGGACAAAAGTCTCAAGGTGAGAATTCCCTGGGACTTTGGGGCAGGGTGAGAGTGTAAGAACTAGGAGATAGGTCCAGAAAAGTAGATTGGGGCAAACTTGGGACCGGGGAACTCATCCCTTAATCAGGAGGCATTGGGAAGGTTTTTTTTAGCCAGTGGTATGTTTGAAACAATTATGCTCACGATGCTGTGAGCGCTTAGTTCAAGGGGAGCCAGTTGTGAGCAGGGAGATCAGTGAGGAGGGAACCCAAGTCTGACCTCTGGGTGGGGGGTGGGGGCTGCAGTGGGCCGGGGAGCCAGGCCCAGAGACCGAAGGTGACGGTGGGTCAAAGATGTGATGGTGTGAACCTTTTGTGTCTGGAAATGTGACAGGTGGAGCTGGGGGGCCTGTCTGGGGCGAGAGATGGACTTTAAGGGAAAGACTTCTCCTTTGGGTGTTCAGCTGAGTTGATACAAGTAAAGCACGATCACAGTTCCCGGCCCGAGAAAATGCTGAAGAGTTTGCTGCTGTTCCTTGTTCTGCTGCCAGCTCAAGTCTGAGCCTGAGGACTCTCACATTCCCCACCGT
This sequence comes from Capra hircus, assembly GCF_001704415.2. Lineage (NCBI taxonomy): Eukaryota > Metazoa > Chordata > Mammalia > Artiodactyla > Bovidae > Capra > Capra hircus. Next base: position 54,046,846 of record NC_030822.1, read on the forward strand.
GGTTGGTTTGCTCTCCCTGGCAGCTCACCTTCCCGGGAACCACCAGACCTTTGACTTTGCAGAGGTTTTACCCGTCTCTGGAGGAGGCTTCCTGGAGCTGGGGCCACCCGGGATTGTCCGAGCCTGGAAGGAGCCAGAGAGCAGGGGCGAGACCTTTTTATTGAGCAGCTCCTGGGAGTGAGTCTGCCCCAGGCCTGTGTGTGTGCCATTTCTCTCTCTCACTCCACGCAACCCCCAGCCGGGGGTCACCATTGTCCCCATCCTGCAGAGAAGTGAGTCACACCTGGGTCACGCTGTGACCAGAGATAAGGACACACAACCAGTGTCTGCTGACTCCAAAGCCCGCCTCCCTCACTCCCCTAATTGTCCCCCATGTCCTTTGCTCCCCCATCGTCCTTTCTTCTCTTCCTTGCTCACATTTGATTTCTTCTGACATGCAAGGAATTGAGCTCAGCTTCTGAGTGACAGGAGGCCAGCTGAGGTGAGCCACAGGGAGGTCTGTTCCACTCTGGGCACTGTCCTATTCAGGAAGGGCTCTGGGGCTTGGGCCGTGGCTGCCAACTCAGCCTTGAGCCTGCCCCTCGGGGGAGCCCAGGAGCACCCCCTCACACCCCGCCCCATCCTTCCCCTCGGTTTCCAGTGTGGAACTAATTCACCCCAGGGACACACAGCTGGGCAGAAAAACCAGCCCTCCAGTTTTCCAGGTCACTGCGGCTCCTGCTGCAGAGGGCAAGGGTATGAAGCTGGGCACAGATGGTGCTGGCGGGAGAGGGGTGCAGAGGGCTGGGGATGGGGTGAGGGCTGGGCAGCACCCCCATGCAGGGCTGGGTGGCGTGGCCTTCTGGGATGCTTCTGGGCCCTGGCAACTGTCAGGGTACCTCTCTGATCTTGTGTGTGGACCGCTGGACTGGAAGCACCAACAGGCAGGCCGCTAGGGCACAGGGCCACCCGTGCTACCATGAGGGAGGGGAGGGCATCCAAGGAGAGGGCAGGTCAAGAAAGGATCTTGGGTGCAAGCCTCCCCTTACTCCCTGTTTCTCTCTGGGACTCCCTCAGCCGCTCCCGCTCCATCCTCCTCCACCTTCTCAGCTCTGCTTTGCTCTCTCAGGACCCTGCCTTGTCTTTGCTTTCTATGGGGTTGGCCACAAAGTTCATTCAGGTTTTTCCCGTAACATCATCGTCTTATAGAAAAACCTGAGTGAACTTTGTGGCCAACCCAGTACCAGCCAGAGGGCTCTCCTCTCCCCATCTCCCCCCACTTTCTTCAATTGTCCTCCCTATCCCCCTTCTCTCCCCATTCCCTTTCTTTCTCCCCTTCTCTCTGTTTTTATCTAAGCATCTGCCTCTTTCTTAGTCTTGGGTGCCATGCTCACACCCTAATGACATGAAAACCTGGGGAGGCACCGGTTTGCTTGCTCCCGTCTTCCTCATGTCCCTCTGCCTCTTGGCTCACACCTCGGTCTGGGGAGTGGACCCCTTCTCGACACTGCCCACCTGCCTTGTTAGCCTCAGTCCATTCGGGAGTTTGGTGAGTGCCTACTGGCCCTTTCCCGGGAAAGCAGAGAGAGGCCAAAGGGACAGGAAGCACTCAGTGCCCCGTCATTCCTGTCTCCGTGGCTTTGCTGATGCCTCTTGGGCTCTCCCTCAGGGAACTTCATCCTTAGCTCCAGCAGCAGAGCAGGCTAGGGACAAGGCATCGGATGTGGTGTAAAATGTATTCGGAAAGGATGCTGCGCATTGTAAGACCATCTGTGACATTAGTGAGCTTTGTGACCTTGGGCAAGTCACATCGCCTCTCTGGATTTCATTTTGTTTCCTAGCATGAGAGGCTTGGACAAGATAACTTCTAGGGACCTGTCTAGCCACAAAATGCTAAGCTGTGGATGCTTTGCTGAGGTAAAATGCTTCTCTCATATCTGAAATTCGACCATTTGTGATTCATTCCTTTGGCTATGGGACGTTTTTCTTCTCCAGGAGAAACCTTTGAATGCAAGTATTCTTGGACCAGTTAATACCACTGGTGTACTGGCAAATGGTGAACAACCAACTCTCAGGGAGAGGAGAAGCCCCAATGTGTAGTGTTTCCAGCTTGGTTTTCACAAGTTAGATACCCTTATGGTGGCCAGTTGCAAGCTACCAATATGATATCACTGAATGAGGAGTTGGGAAGAGAGGCACAAAATAGACTCTCTGAACCAGTATGAGCGTCCCCAGCACCTGCAGTTAATGATGTGTGGGCACCTTGACAGGTGCACAGATTAGATGCTAAATAAGGCCTGTAAGGTAAGAAGCAACTGGCAGTAGCCAGGAGCACAGGCCTCCCAGGTGGGGCTAGTGGTGAAATTAGAGCCCGCCTGCCAATGCAGGAGATGTAAGAGACACAGGTTTGATCCCTGGGTTGGGAAGATCCCCGGAGGTGGGCACAGCAACCTGCTCTAGTGTTCTTGCCTGGAGAATCCCATGGACAGGGGAGCCTGCGGGTTATGGCCCATAGGGTCGCACAGAGTCGGATGAGACTGAAGCGACTTTGCGTGCATGCACACAGCCAGGAGCACAGCCTGCGAGAGGGGGTGCAGAGGCATGTAATGCGGGACAGTAAGGGAAGAGGAGGGAGTCTGGGCAGGACAGGGAACCTGGCGGAGCTCCCCCAAGACTGGACTTTCTACCCCATCTCCCTTTCTCTCAAACTCCTCCTTGGTCATCAGTCATGCTGATGGGTGGGGGTCCACCTTGAAAGCTCAAAAGAAAGCATTTCTCTCGGGTTCCACCTCTCCAGAGTCTGGGGAATCTGTTACAACTTCCTTCCCTTTCAGTCATGCCGGACCACAGCCTCAGAGACTGTCTTTCCAACAACAATAGCAAAAAAAATCAGGACCCTGGTCTCACAGGGAGCTTTCCCCACCCCTCATTTTGACTTTTTAAATGAAATCTTCCAGGGTCTAAAAATTAAATCCTGGTTATGTACTTAATGAAATGCCTTTATTAAAAAGAATACAATTATTTTACATTTGAATAGAGCTATAAAAATTCAGCTAACCATATAGCAGCTAATACCATATTTGAAAATAGAAATCGCTCAAGTTATTAGGATTTGTTAATACTGGGTAGTGGGCACACAGATATGGGTTATATAATTCTTGATGCTCTTCTGTACATTAGAGATAGTTCATAAGCAAAAAGAAATTACTCAAGAAGCTTGACTCTCCTAATCTCAGTCCCAATCCTCCCAGGAATTTCTCTTCCCACCCCCTTTAAATCACATGGTGGGGAGGAGGAGATTAGCCTCAGTTGTCCTTGTCCTCCAATAAAGGGGCACAGAAGGGACCCTGGGTCCCAGTAGGTGGAAGGGTGGGTCCTATTGGGTGGGTAGGTGGGGGACCCCAAGCAAACCCCTCCTGTCTCTGTCACTCATTGTCCCCAGTCATCAAGTCGGGGACAGAGTTTCTAGGGCATCTGGGTCCTTTGAGGTCCTTTGGGGCTGTGGCCACTGTCTCCTAAACTCCTTCCTTGGGCCAGATGAGCCCTGCAGACTTCTGTGAAAAGTGCTTCCATGCTCCAAGGTGAACCACCAAGTGGCAGGATCTCTCAAACCATGTCCCTGTCTAAGCCAAGACAGCCCGCACGGGGGCATGATGGTCCCCACACCTAGCGCTCCCAACTCCCATCTGTGACACCAAAGTGGCTGCTTGGGGTTTGGGACAGGGAGGCAGTGTATTTGCTCTTCACTCTGCCGTTTGAGGTGGGGTCCAGTACGTAGGAGGTGGGTGACCTGCTGGGTGGGCTCCATCCTTGACCGGCCAGCCCTAGCTGAGTTTCCTTAACCCCCTCCCCCCAGCCATAATCCCCAGTGTCAAGCGCATTAGACCTTGCGGTGCCCCTTTAGCTCTGCCTGTTATGGAGAAACATATGTAGGGTGATCCCCGACCCAGAGGTTGTGATGCCGGCTGCACGGCTGAGAGCGCTCCCAGCCTCCCCCTCGGCTTCCCTGTGACAGCTACAAATAGGCTCTTGAACGGATTTAATAAACCCGGGGAAGGAGTCGTGGCCGTCTCGCCTCTGCTGGGGAAGGTGATGGATGTCTTCAGTGGGGAGAGGAAAGAAAACTTTCTAAATGGGCTCAATTTAAGGAAGGAAAGCGGTCTGGAGGGAGTTTTTTGGGTGTGAGCCACGTACGCGTGAATGTGCAGTGAAGGATAAGCATCTTTGGAGCCCTGGCTGGAGCTGGAAACTCCTGGGAGCCATAGTCTACGCTTATCCGTGCTCACCTCCGTGCCCAGGATAAGTGAGCAGCACCTGGGGAACCAGGCAGGCCCTGGAAAACTCATCTCCACACAGGACTTTAAAGTGCAGGTCAGGGGCTCCCTGGTGATTCAGTCGTTAAGAATCCATATGCCAGTGCAGGGGACACAGGTTCGATCCACTTGCACGGGGCAACCAGGCCCACGCACCGCAACTCCGGGAGTCCTCGAGCTGCAACAAGAGAAGGCACCACAGTGAGAAGCCCACGTGCCGCAATTAGAGTCGCCCCTGCTCGCCACAACCAGAGAAAGCCCTCACACGGCAACAAAGACCTAGGGCAGGCAAAAATTAATTAATTAATTAAAAAAAAATAAAGGATGATGCCTGGTATTTTGGGATTCTAAAATCACCTCCTTTTTTCCCAAGAGGAGGCTTTGCATCTTGTATGGGAAACTTGCAAGATGTGGGAGATATGACTGCCAAATATATTTCTCTTAGAAGAGAAGAAGCATGCAAGGTGAGGGGTCAGAAGGACTGTGTGACCTGAGCCTAGGATATGACCATGGGCCCCCAACTGGGTCTGTCTTTGCAGACTTCCTTGAAGAGCTGTGACCCAGAGGAAAGGAAAATTCTTTGGGTAGGAACTGGGAAAACCAGGCAGGTATCCAATCAGCCTCTCTGTTGTTCAGTTGGTAAGTCATGTCCAACTCTTTGTGCTCCCATGGACGGCAGCATGCCAGGCTTTCCTGTCCTCCCTATCTCCTGGAGTATGCTCAAGTTTATGTCCACTGAGTCAGTGATGCTGTCCAACCATCTCATTCTCTGTCGTCCCCTACTCCTCCTCCCCTCCACCTTTCCCAGCATCAAGGTCTTTTCCAATGAGCTGGTTCTTCACATCAGGTGACCAAAGTATTAGAGCTTCAGCCTCAGCATCAGTCCTTCCAGTGAATATACAGGGTTGATTTCTTTAGGATTGACTGGTTTGATCTCCTTGCAAGGGACTCTCAAGAGTCTTCTCCAGCACCATGGTTCAAAAGCTCTACCCCAACATTAGTATCATAGCCCAACTGTCCACACTGCCCATCTACACAGGTTTGTACATAACATTTCACTCTGTCCTCTGCCCACCTTCTGCCTGTAGATTAGCCTTGCTAGTTTTCAAACCATTTTCCTCACCTGTGGAATGCAAAATACAGTTGTCCATATTACGCCACAGGACAAGGGGAGGATCACAGGAACCGAGGTCTTCGGGGTCTCTGAGCCTACTGCAGGGTGATGATTGTTGGTGTTGGCAGGTGTATGGATGGCCACCCAAGCATTTGTTTCTATGGAGTGGGGACGCCATCAGACAGTGAGCATCTGAGTCAGTCCAGAGGCTTAGGCTGGGCCGCCCAACTCACTATAAACTAGGCAGGTGATTCAGCAACTTTTTTTGGATGAGTGAAAGGCTACAGAGAAGAATCCTCACCCTCTGGACAATTAAAAGGGAAACTTGCAGAAGTCTTTAAAGGATCAGCCTTGAATTTTCCTCCCCATACTAGCCTCAAAGAGTAGGAACATGGACCAAGCTAAAGACGTGGGAATATTTATTGGGGATGATGGGATGTACTCCCCCACCCAAGACGCGCACAAACTCACAATCACATACACAAGATCAGATACTTGGTCTTCTCCAATTATCCATCATCATCTGACATCCACGAAATAAGCTCAGCCCTTTCAGAAACCGTATTTTCAGCTTGTCCCACCTCTAGGGGCTAGATGACCCCTAAGTTTACAAGCTTCCGTATGAAGTCACCCTTTCTCTCTCAATCTTAAACTAGCCCCCAGAGAATCTTCAAAGGGAGCTATGTGGAAACGAGCAGATATAAAGAGCACACAGGGTGGGTACATTTGGACTCAGAAGTAGGCAACAAGCCCACCACAAGTGAAGTCTGAAATCCCTGCAGGTTGAGGGTTAAGGGTTGAGTGGAGAGTTTAGCACGGGCAAATCGGAGGAGTTTTGTGTTTCTGGAGAGCAAGGCTGGGAGAGCCGCCCTGCCTTGTCCTCCCATTGCTCCTCAAGGGCACCCTGGAGGAGGCTACACTTCCTAAGCTGCCAGAACACGGAGTGGCTCTGGCAGCCAGGGCCGGGAAGAGCGTTCTAGACAGCTGGAGGTGGAAGGAGGAAGACGGAATCCGAGAACGGGAGAGGCATTGCCACCGGCAGGATGGGTATTTCGTGGCCCCTCCACTCTGATGGCCTCATCCTAGCAGCAGCAAGACCTGGGATCATGATGACCCCTTGGCCCACAGAGGAAGCAGGGCCCGCAGAACCAGTTCTGGACCACCACGGCCGTGGCCCCCAGGTACTCCTTCCCATCCGTAGGCTCACAGCCCTCCGTGGCTCAGGGTCACTCCTTTCCAGACCACCACCTGGGACCGTGGTGCTCCTGCTTTCCCAGCAGCCGCCGAGTGACCTTGTGAACCTGGGGTCCCACCAGACACCTTGGCTTGGAGGCCAGGTTGCTCTTGAGTTTGTCCCCCAGATTGTACCCAGGGACTGTGGCCAGTGGGGGCAAGGCTTGTGCACCGATTTGTATAAAAATGCAGATTCTCGCAGACAGTTCCAGAGCTCAGGGAAGACCAAAGGAGAAAGAGAGCTCAGAGCTGGACAGATGGAGATAGTTATACTGTTCACCCACGGGGGACTGGGCGGATTAAAGAGAGGATGCAGTTTCAGAGCTTAGCACAGGGGCTAGCTTGTAAATAAAGTGCCTAGTGAATGGCAGCCAGTAGCTTGGAGCCCTGGAGGAGTCACCTGGCTTCAGTCATGTGACAACTGAGGCGGGATTTCTGTACTTAACAGAGCTCAGCTGCTTCTCGTTTGTTTTCTGCTACTGGGGGCTGTCAAAGGTGGGCTTTCTACTAAGGGAAGGAAGCTCGGTCTCTGGGGAGCATGGAAAAGGAGAAATGCAAAATGGAAAATGATTTAGTGAGCACTTTGCGTGTGCCGGGCTTCCCAGGTGGTTCAGTTGTAAAGAATCTGCCTGCCAAGGCAGGAGATACAGGAGACGCAGGTTTGGTCCCTGGGTGGGGAAGATCCCCTGGGTGGGGAAGATCCCCTGGAGGAGGAAATGGCAACTCACTCCAGTATTCTTGCCTGGAAAATCCCAGGGACAGAGGAGCCTGGTGGGCTCCCGTCCGTTGCGTCTCAGAGAGTTGACCACGAGCACGCAAGCATCACGCATATGCCAGGACAAAGTCCTCGATGCTTTTGGCATCATCACCTTTTTGCATGTATTATTTTTGCCTCTTTGGGGTATTGTAATTATGAAAAATTTTTCAAATATACACAGAAGTATAGAGGTTAGCCAATGAATGCCCTTATGCTCATCACCCAGTTTTAACAATTACTGAGATTTTACCATCTGTGTTCATTTCCACCTCTCACTCAGCCCTTGCCATCAAGAAACAGCCCTTGAGCTGTTTCTGGTTTGTAAGCCCCACTCTCAACCCCACTGGATCATAAGCTCCTAAAAGGCAGAAACCATGGACTTGGGATCCTGTCGTATCTGAGTCTTAGGTCGGTTCCTGGTCAGCTCCCTGACCAGGGATCGAACTTGGAGGTCCCTGCATTGGGAGCGCAGAGTCTTAGCCACTGGATCACCAGGGAAGTCCCCATTCCCCCAGCTTTAAACACGTTGCTCTTTATCCTTATCACCTCCCTGTTAAGTCAGGATGCGTGCTCCCAGTGACCCATAAGTCAGAAAGGTTACATAGTGTGCCAGGTCCCCACCCACCAGGAATCAGCCAAGCCCTGCCAGTGTGTGCCTTGCCCACGTGCTCTCCTGATGCCAGGCTGGGGGTGGGATGGCCTGGGAAATAAGGGCAGAATCTGGTTGACGTCCCCCCCGCCCCGACATGTGCGTGTGCTGGTCCTGGTTCGCTCTGGCAGGCACCATGAGCCTTACCTGATAGCTGTTTATAAAGCCCAGAATCTGCTTAGTGAACAGCACGATGGTGTCCAGAGCATCCTAAGACTCAGAGACGACAGGATCCTGAGTCCACGGTTTCTGCCTTTTAGGAGCTTATGATCCAGTGGGGTTGAGAGTGGGGTTTACAAACCAGAAACAGCTCAAGGGTGATTGCAAGAGCTAAGTGAGAGGTGGAAATGAACACAGTGGGAGGTGCAGGGGAGGGACTGGGGGAGTGGGGAAAGCTGCTGGGGAGAAAGAGGCAGGCTGGGGAGAGAGGCAGGCTGGTGTGGCAGGAGAGCACAGGCTGGGTGGCCAAAGACATGAGCTGGAATCCGAGTTCTTCTACTTACCAGCTACGAAACACCAGGCTCTCAAGCCTCAGTTTACCTGATTGGTAAAATGGACGCAATTATGCCTCTTCAGGGCTCATGAAGGGCTAAGCTGTGAATTATAAGCGTCATTGCTTGTTTCCTTCTCCTGTGTTCCAGTGGGGGTGGGGGTCGCACGCCCTGGAATGAGGCAGTGGGCTGACGGCAGTGCAAGGTCACATCCTCGGCCTTGGTTCCCTCTGCTTCTTGGGGCAGGAATCAGCAATCAGTGATGCTGCTGCCATTGCCTCCAGCCTCAGTCTCTGCTCTTCTTCCAAGTCCATGTCTCTCTTCTGAGTCAGGACCCTCCCATCTGGGAGCTGGAGGAGGTTCTGGGCTGTCACTCTGGAGCTAATGCTGACCTGACCCCCCTCCTTTCCTCCCTAGACAATTAAAAAGCCTCCACATCGGTCCCCACTGGCCGGGTCACATGGGAAAGCTGCCGCAGTCACAGACAGCTGTGTGCAGAGGCAGAGAGGGTGTCTGCTTGGGGGGCTGAGTGTACGTGTGCGTGAGACACCAGGGAGGTCATTATAGGCTTGTCTTGGATGCAGACAACTAACTGTAAGAGGCATTCTCACACTAATGTGCTCGCAGAGGATGCTGAAATTAGACTTGAAAGATAAAGAGCTGAGACTAGGATTGCCCCCTCCCCAGCAGCCCTGCAGCCTTCGGAGTGATCAGCCTCCATTGTTAGGGTTGGGAAAGAAGGTGGCGCTTAGCCATCTATGTCACAAGTGATCTCTATTCGGGACCCTTGGGTCAACCAGCTCCCAGTCCTGGCATCCGATCAGACAAGAATTGCTTGGCAGGATGGCAGGAGGGACTGAGATGTGGCCTCGCCCCGACTGGAAACACACAATCTCATCTTGCCAGTTGGAGTGGTTCTAACCTGATTAGCTACAGAACGCAGTGTGTGTATTTCCCTCTCTCTATTATAAAAAATAAAGTAGGGGTGGAATAAATAAGCTTTTGATAAAAGTATGGCTATGTGCCTGGGTTTCGTATTCTTTTCGTTGAAGCCAGAACACATCTGTGTTCATGGACACACTCGTGCGCGCGCGCACACACACACAGCGGGAAACAGATCTCATCTCGCTTCTCTTATGTGACACGTCTCAGTGAGTTGCAGCTCCGGGCCTGCACTGTGCAGGGGAAAATGGAGGGTGGAGAAGAAAGGGAAACAAACACAGAGGAGGAGGCAGGGGCTGGCCTGCTTGCAGAGGCCAGGAAGGGGCACAGGCAGGGATGGGGGCGAGGTCTGTGTAAGAGGAAATGAACGCTGGTTTGGGGGATGAGACGTGATCAGATTCAAGGGGCATTTTGAAGGCAGAATGAGGAAGGTTTTCCAGTGGGTGAGATGGGCCGGGGATTAATGCTCAAGTTTTTTGGAAAGTGTATGAACAGACCAGAACCCAGAGGCTGGCTTTGAGCCCTAACCATGGCATTTGCCCTGAAGGATTCGGAGGGAATCATTCAAATAAACTTAAGCCTGTGTGTAAAGTAAGAGCCTCCGCCTTGCATTGCCTTTGGGTGGGAAAGCCGTATCTTATGTGTGATCCTAGTGAGATCGCGAAGTGGTCTACGTGTGCAACGGTCATTTCCATTGCCACTTTTCACTCCCCATTTTCCTCTAGCTGTATCTCATTTTCTCCCATGTCTCTCATGTATCTGTTTTTGAGCATCTGATGTATACAGTGACATGGGTCTGTACGCACGCTCAAGGTCTGGATGCTCTAAGACTTGGACCCTGCTCTTAGGGAGCACACAGTCTCAAAGGAGCTTTCCAGACCCTCACACAGACATTATGGATGCTCTGAGAGAAACTCTGGAACTGCAGAGACCCAGAAACCTGGGTATAACTGCGGCAGGCCTCCACGCCCGACAGGGAAGGCTTCTCCGGGGAAGTGACTTCCAAATCCAGAGTTGATGGATGAGCAGGAGTTAACCAGGCAAAGCGGTAGGGATACAGGGGTAGAAAGTGGGTTCCCAGTCAGGGAGTGTCATGTGCAAAGGCCAGGATGCAAGAGGAAGTATGACCCGCCCGCTATGATGGTTAATTGAAGAGACTCCTGTTTTCATGAAACAGGATATGTTTTATCAGGAACTCCTGGAAGTGGTTCCTCTATCTTGTCTACGAATAAAATAAGAATAGGTAATAGTAATGGTAATAGATAACAGCTCCGATTTGTTTTTTAATATTATAAAAAAGTTATTATTTGGCTGCACTGGGTCTTAGCTGCGGCATGCAGGATCTTTTTCAGTTGTACCGTGAAGACTCCTAGTTGTGACATATGGGGGCAGGGATCTAGTTCCCTGAGCAGGGATTGAACCCAGGCCCCCTGAGTTGAAAGCTCAGAGTCCTAGCCGCTGGACCACCAGGGAAGTCCCAGCTCTGATCCACTTACTAACTACGACTTAGGCACTGTACTAATTTCTTTTCATGAAGTGAAAGTCGCTTAGTTGTGTCTGACTCTTTGCGACCCCATGGACTATACAGTCCATGGAATTCTCCAGGCCAGAATACTGGAGTGGGTTGCCTTTCCCTTCTCCAGGGGATCTTTCCAACTCAGGGATCCAACCCAGGTCTCCCACATTGCAGGCGGATTTTTAACCAGCTGAGCCACAATTTCTTTTCATATGTAAGTTCCAATCCTTTCAGCAGCCCTACAGAGAGGATATAAAATTCACATTTAAAGTTAGGAAATTAGAGCTCAGGAAAAATCAAGGAATCGCCTAGAGTCACACATCTAAGAAGCGCGGACGGTGGGTTTCAAGCCCACAACTACCCCATTCTAACACCAGTGTCTTGCCAGCAGTGCTTTGAGTAGGAAGTTTTGGGGGTATCAACACGTTTTGGGGAGACATGGCTCCTACCAGGTGGTGCTACTGGTAAAGAATGTGCCTGCCGATGCAAGAAGCCTAAGAGACTTGGGTTTGATCCTTGGGTTGGGAAGGTCCCCTGGACGAGGGAACGGCAACCCACTCCAGTATTCTTGCCTGGACAATCCCATGGACAGAGGAGCCTGGTGGGCTATAGTCTGTAGGGTCTCAAAGAGTTGGACACGACTGAAGTGACTTAGCACGCGCACACACACGGCTTCCTGCCGTGTCCCTTAGAGAGAGAGGAAAGCGTGGTACGCCCATCCTGGCCCTCCCCAGATGGACGGCCGGAGCCTGCTGGAAGCCGTTTCCTTGGCTGGGAGGGGAGGGGCAGGTGTAGAGACAATTTCTGAGGAAAATAAGTCTGATTAGTGTGTTCCTACATGCTGAGTTACTGGGTCTCAGGTGCTGGTTTTTGCTAATCCCAATACATTGGGAATTGTTTAATAGGATTTTTCCTTTTAATTAAAATATGATAATGAAACCTACTGCTTCACTCTTAAAAAGGAATACTTGAAAATACTTACCTATTCCCCAGATGTCTGGCTAGGAGAAACATGGGTGTAATTTTATTCACTGTAGCCATAATGCCAGCAAAGGGCTCAGCTTTTCCTCAGACACGCTGCCCCCCATCAGTATCACAGGAACCAGTTCTGATTCCTCCCCTACCTGCCAGGACAAGGCCTGGCTTCGGGGAGCAGGGCACTGGCTATGATTTGGGTGTGCACAGAAGAGAAATTACAAAAGCCCCTGCATCGGAATACAGTTTGGTTGGCTACTCTTTGGAAGGGGTAGGGATGAAAGAAAGGAAGGGTGGGGAGCCCAGAGAAGGGGGTCAACCCTGGAACAAGTTGTTTGAATCAGGGGTCCCCAACCCCCAGGATCTAATGCCTGATGATCTGAGGTACAGCTGATGTGATAGTCATAGAAATAAATACACAATAAATGTGATGCCCTTGAATCAACCCAAAACCATTTCCCTCACCCCGGTCCCTGGAGAAACTGTCTTCTGTGAAATCAGTCCCTGGTCCCAAAAGGGCTGGGAACCACTGCTTTAAACGATCTGAGCCTCCACTACTTCCTCTGTTCCCCGAAGGAGGTTTCCACGATTGTAACCCAGTTTCGGCTAAAGTGACCTTTCCGAGTCAACATCGCGACTTTGCTGTATCATCACCTCCTCTCTTGCGTGTCGTAAAGGATGGATTCTTCTTTTTCCCATTTCTTCTCTTAGATCCTCTGCTCTTCTCTCCCACCGCCGTCCATCTCCTTCGTGCCTTCTCTCTTCCTTCCCCTCTTCTTCTGGGCCCCTCTGTCCTCCCTTTTCCTCTTTCCCTTCCCTTCTCCCCTCTCCCAGACACAGCCATTCCAAAGCTCACCCTTGTTCCTTCCCCTGAGCCCCCAGGGCATTCTGGCAAAGGGAAACTGACAAGTGAGTCACAGGAATTTTTTTAAAAAGCGGTTGGGAAGTTCTGCATTTAAAGCCATAAAACCCAACCACCGGCACCACTTCCCTCGTATACCCGTGATTCGGGCGCTGTGGAAAACAACCCACAGCTTGCTGCATTCCTGACCAGCCAGGGATGAAATGGTAAGACCGAATTTGCCCGGAAAGCATGGGCAGACGGAGCTGGGCTGGCTCTCCCCCTCCCCCAGCCCTCTCTCTGCCCTCCCCCTCCCCTCCTGTGCACCAAACCGAATGTGATTGTTTGCTGCCGCGGAACATCAAAGAGCAGAATTGCTTAAGAAGAAAATATCAGGGTTATGCATTCGAGAGCAGCCTGAGCTTCCAGTAACCTTAGGGACCGCACATCCATCTTTAATCAGCCCCCATAAGGGTGATTTGCTCACTGTTGAACAGCCTGTCGGGGGCTCGGTGGGTGGCAGGCATGGCCTTGCCAGCCAAGGGAGGAGAGGGTTTATGGCTTGGCCACATTGCTGCCTGTACCTGGTTACAGCCCAGACGAAATCCGACTTCAAGGCCCCTTTATAACCAGGGGCCTTGCTTGGCTTTCCAGAGGTATCCCACTGCAGCTCCCTCGGGGACCAGGAGAGGAGAGCCCAGCTCCTGTGACTAGCCAGGCTCAGGAACCACCCAACTCTGATCTGTGACAAAGATCAGCCTTGAGGGGCAGGCGGCCACCTTGCAGAGGAACCCAGATGTTGGTGAGAGTTGGAAGGGCTGGCGAGAGGGAAGAGGATTTGCAAGTGGAGGTGGCTTTGGGGCCCAGCTGAGCAGCCACGGCCACCAGAGCAATTCCAGGCAGCACAGACTCCGGGCCCTGAGCAACTTGGATGAAGCCTGCAGGCCTGCAGCATCTTATATAGTTTGTTACCTTTTCCTGATCTTCTAAATAAAGCCTCACATAGGAGCTGGAAGGAGCATTCAAGATGGCCTGTTCTACCAAGCCAGGCAGAAAGGAGTGCCAGGGCAGTGTGATGCCACAGCATGGAAGCAGAGGCTGAGAAGGGTGTAGTGACACCTGAGTGTCACACAGTTAGTGACAGTCTGGCCCGGAATGGGTCTGCCTGAGTCCCGCTGGCCCGCTTCCTGTTTAATATGGGACAGCCTTTGAGACCTCCAGGGTGCCAGCCCACAAGAAGCACAACCCCATCCATGTTCCCCCATGCTTCCAGGAAGCCTTGTACAAGAGCAGAACTATCTTCTTTCTCTGTCCCTTGCTGCTCTGTTAGAGCCCTTGCCCCGATCCGTCCCATTTCAGGATTCTCTAGATGTATAATTGCCTTCCCTGCTCGACTGTAATTTCCCCAAGGCAAGGCTCAGACTTTATTCATCATCACATCACTCGCAATGCCCAGCACACGGCATGGCACACCATAGGCTACTGGTAGATGTTCATTGAACTTGAATTTGAACCTTTCCCATTGCTTCCCCGCCTTGCTCATGGTACCCCTCTGAGCACAGGTCAGTGTCAACCTATGCCAAAGTGTCTGACCCTCCCTTCTATGCACAGAGCCCCAGTTAGTGAGCGTGAGAGTCCGGAAGACAAGAAGGGTCAGTGCCGTTAAACAGCCAGGTGGCTCTGTACCTTCCCCTCGCCCTCCAGGAGGACGAGCTTCCGTTTGCCGTGTTGAATTTTGAAGAGACAAGTGTCTTCCCCGACCCTTCAATCCCGAGGAGGGATTTGCACTTTGATTATTTTTGAAAACAGGTTTGTGTAAAATTTGATTTGAGAAAACATTCTTCTCCCACACGCTGAAGGATTGAGGGTCTGTAATCCCTCTCAAATCACCCAGACGAGGTTGGTATTGCAATGTCGGCATCAGAGCTAACAAAGGGGGATTAGCAAGGAAAATTCTACGTGAAAACCTGCCACGTGCTGAAGGCTTTCAGTCCAAAGCAGATAAGATAGGTACAGCCAAGCCATTTTTAACCCAGTTTTTAGAGCACCCAGAGCCCTCCTTCTGCATTGACAGGGAGCAAGGGCTGGATTTAGTTGCGTCTGTATCTTCCCTGGCCCTCTGGCCCTCGCAGCTGGGAGACCCGTTTTTAGTGGGAGGACAAGGGTCCCCTTCTCTGAAGAGTGGCTGGACCCCAGGCTGGCGGAGGTGTCTCCTGCTGGACCTCTTAGCCGACGGGTACCTGGATTCCCACAGGCCACCAGGTGATACTGACTTCCCAGCAGCCTACCCCTCTTGGTACAGTTGTCACCCCAAATGCTAGATGCTTTGTGTTGTCTTTTCTGATCAGGAGGCTGAAGGACAAGGTGGTATTGTCTCCAGCAAAGTTAAGATGCTTAGCACCCACCTGGATCAGCCTGCTCCTGAGCCTGGTGGGAAATCTGACTTTGAAGTAGACACTCCCTATTAGAGTAAACATAGGCAAGTTAATCTGTATAAGCTTCAGCTTCCTTTTTAACTTTTTATTTTATATTGGAGTATAGTCCATTAACAATATTGTGATCATTTCAGGCGGACAACAAAGGGATTCAACCATATGTATACATGCCTCCATTCTCCCGCAAACCCCCCTCCCATCTAGGCTGCCACATAGCATCGGGCAGGGCTCCCTGTGCTCTAGAGTGGCTCCTTGTTGGCGTTCCGCTTTAAATATTTAGCTTCCTTTTCTTTCATAGACAGTGTCTGCCTCTAGCTTTGTTGGGAGAATTTAATGAGATGATACATGTAGAGCCCTTCTCATGGTGCCTGGCACATAGTAAGTGCTTACTAAATGGGTAGTGATGGTTACTCTGAACTAGTATTGCTCTTACATATGGAGAAATTGAAGGGAGAGAGATTCACGTTAGCCTGAATTTTTTGAAAATTCTTGGGTTCATTCCCTTCAACAAAGTCCAGCTATCGGCCACATGCTGGACCTGTGTCATGAAACTCAATGTAAGTGTTGGCCACCCCCAGAGTGACTTTGTGAGCCCTTGTCTTTTGACCAAATTGCCTGGTGGCATGTCAGCTCTCAGAACCAATCCCTTTGATGACCTGCTCCCTGCTAGGGTAAGGGGTTCAGGCTGGTAAGGGGGTGGAAAGGTTTAGACGAGAAGGCTTTGAGGAGACACAGTGCCTGCCTTCAGCTGCCTAAAGGCCCAGGAGGAGGCAGAACCAGTGCCAAGGGGTGGGGGTTGGAGACATCCGACTGTTTACTGTAACCTGACCACTCAAGTGGCCTGAGGACACTGGCCTCTCTGGAGAGGTGGTGAGCTTCCCACCCTTGGGAGCATCTCAGACTGCATGTGGCTAGCCTGTGATAACCAGGCTGTAGAAGGCGTCACTCTCTGGAGTAGAGGCTGCAGCAAGTTTACTTCTAGCGTCCCTCCAACAGTGCATCAGGCCCCAGGGCTGTGCCCTCTCTAGGCTACAAATGAGACACTTCGGTGCCTCCGCACGGCTCCCTCCAGCCAGCTCCTCTGTCTATAGACCCTCCCCCTCTGCTTGGGGGCTTCTCCCCAGGGTCAGGGACCAGGTTGCTGTCCTCTGTCACCCCAGAGCTTAGCTCAGGGACTGGCCACAGGAGAAGGCTGAGGAAAAGCCTCAAAAGTGGAGGTTGTTAGTCCAGGTTAGATGCATGAGGCAGGATGCTTGGGGCTGGTGCACTGGGATGACCCTGAGGGATGGGATGGGGAGGGAGGTGGGACGGGGGGTCGGGATGGGGAACACATGTACACCCATGGCTGATTCATGTGAATGTATGGCAAAAACCATCACAATATTGTAAAGTAATTCAGTTCAGTTCAGTTCAGTCACTCAGTTGTGTCCGACTCTTTGCAACTCCATGAACCACAGCACACCAGGCCTCCCTATCCATCACCAACTCCCAGAGTCCACCCAAATCCATGTCCATTGAGTTGGTGATGCCCTCCAGCCATCTCATCCTCTGTCATCCCCTTCTCCTTCTGCCCTCAATCTTTCCCAGTATCAGGGTCTTTTCCAATGAGTCAGCTCTTTACATCAGGTAGCCAAAGTATTGGAGTTTCAGCTTCAACATCAGTAATTAGCCTCCAATTAAAATAAATTAAAAAAAAAATTTTTTTTAAGTGGAGGTTGTTGGAGGTTAGATGGGCAAATATTTGTCTTAAGAACACCCAAACACACAGTCGCACACATGTATCTGTACACACACACATACATGCACACATATGTGCATACATGTCCACACATGCACACACAGACACACATGCACAACACACAGAAGCTCACTAAAATAGTTGCCTGCCCCTGATGACTGATATTCTGATATATTCTTTCCTGATAAACAATGTTCTCTTCCTTCGGGCTTCTTTCAACATACAAATGTCCCCAGAGACTGCGCTTTAGGCTGAACTGACTGCCTTTTTCTAGTCTCTGAGCATCCTGGGGTCCAGTACTGGGCCATGAAATAATAGCCTGGACATGATGACTGTTGCTTGTGAATACTGGCTGGGCTGCAGCTCTGGGGGTCTCCTCCTGGGCTTCCTAGGAAGCACAGGGTGTAGAAGCAGGTGAGGTCCTGCTTCCAGAAGCCCTGCTGGAGCCCCTCCCCTGGTCCAGCAGGGCAGGTGTCTGCAGGAGAGCTCTCAGATGGGCCCATCCTCTCCGCTGAGCGAGGATAAACGGGGCAGCAGCAAAAGGCCCAGGAACCCTGGTGGGGGGCTCCTCCTGGATGGACCTCCAGCCAGAGGGCTCTGGGGTGGGCAGGGTGTCTTTCCAAGGGCCCCTTCCTTGCCTGTCACCCATCCCTGCCCCACCTCTGACACCAGAGCTCTCCTGCCTATAAAATATAAATGGCTCTCATTTACTGAGTGCCTGTGATGTGCCAGCCACCCTTCTGAGCACATTATGTGCCCTATTTCATTTAGTCATCTCAACGCTGGGACTTCAGTGCTGGTTTCCCAGTTTTATAGATGAGGGAACAGGCCCACAGTAGTCATATGACCTGCTCAAGGTTGTACATCTGGGAAGCAGATCAGAGCGGGAATTTGAACCAGACACTCTTCTCCGATTGTGCTCTAAAGCAGTCAAATATGGACGATGTGTAGGACAAACTCCTCTCTCCCAGGGCCTAAAGCAGTCAAATATGGACGATGTGTAGGACAAACTCCTCTCTCCCAGGGCCTAGCATCTGGAGCCCAGATGCCTGTTTTCAGACCCTGGCTCCACGCTCTGCCTGCTCTGTAAGCTTGGGCAGTGTAGTTGCCCCTCTCTGCCTCAGTCTTCGAACCTATAAATTGGGGGCAACACCATTCTTATTTCTCATGGCTGCTGTGAGCCTTGGTGCAGCGGGGCCATCAGTTTCTGCCAGACCAAGCATGTGGTCACATGGGTTAGTGGTAGCAGAGACATAGCCCGGACCTCCCTTAGCCCTTGTGGGAAGCCGCTTGGCAGGGTGGGCTGTGTGCCTCCTGCCCTCCAGACCCCGTCACCCCCACCCACCCCAGTGTGTTCTACCAAGCCTTCACCTGAAATGGCAGGACTTGCTGCAGGGTCTTAAGAGTGGAGATCTACACGGCTCCCTGGCCTCTGAGCTGAGCAGATGTGTGTTTTGTTTGTTAGGCCAATTAGCAGCAGGCCTATTAAGTGCATTCAATGACCCATCCACAGGCCATGTGGCTGGGCCCCCTTTGGCCTGTCTTGCTGTCTCTTCTCTCTTTCCAGCAAGCTCGGGGACTGTGAGAAGGAGGACAGAGGGGCCCCGGGGTGGGAGACGTTACCCCCGTGCCCTGCCGCAGTGCCGGGAGGGTGGGGGAGCAGTCTGGCCACTGTTCCACCCGACTCTGAGTGAGTCTCTGCAGTCAGTTGTCCCCCGCCTCAATTTGCCGTCCCCCCAGTCCCGTGAGGCTGCACTGGGCTCTCTTCTCTTCTTTCTCGCTTCCCTCCCCTCCCCCACATTTCAGAGCCTCTGCTGCGTCTCCCCAACCGGCTCGGTGTCTTCCATT
The DNA here is from genome assembly GCF_001704415.2 of Capra hircus. NCBI lineage: Eukaryota > Metazoa > Chordata > Mammalia > Artiodactyla > Bovidae > Capra > Capra hircus. The sequence goes on from NC_030822.1 coordinate 54,065,677, forward strand.
GTCTGTGTCTGTCACTTGCCGTTTCCGCGGCTCCCTCTGCCTGTCTAGGCCCCTCTGGCTGCTGCCTCCTGGGTGGGAAGAGCGCTGTCTTCTGTCCCCAGGGCTCCCTGGGGGCTGTCCCAGGTCCCAGAGCAGGCCTCCCGCTGGCACGTGGCCACCCACACGCCCAGCCCAGCCCGGGGCTCAGCCTGGCAGCCATCAGCTCTGCGGCCCCCTGGCTCAGGGAGGAGTAACCTTGGAGCTTCCTGGCCCAGTCTTCCCAGCAGTCATGCAGACCTCTTAGAAAAGACCCAGAGGGATAACTGGGGGCGCTGGGGTCTTGGCACCAGGGAAGCTGCCTGGCCAGAGGCACTTGCCTGTCAGCATCGCTGAGCCTCCAAACCAGACCTCACACCCCCGGGGTACCCAGCACAGACACATCCCCCTCCCCGCTTCCAGAGTATGACCTATATCAGTAAAAACCCCTAGACCTCCTCTCTGTGGAGCAGATTTACACTTGAAGTAGAGCTGATTCTTCTTCATCTTTTTTTTTTAATCTCTAGGTCTATATTTTTGGGTTTTTTAAGCCTCATTAGCACTGATCAATCTGCCGTTTCTAATTTCCATCTGAGTCTGGAAAGTGCATGTTCCATGTGGGTTTGCCATGCTCGGGGCCAGGCTGGGGCCACTCTGGAGGGACTTGGAGGGACTTTAGCAGATGGAGCAGGAGCAGGACTGATGTGATAGCCACACAGGTATATGTGACTGCAGGGAAGAGGCAGAAGCACTGCGTGGGAAACCAAGTAGTGACCTAGCTAGGCATGGAGAAGACACACCAGACCTGAACTCAGAAAGTGGAAGAAAAGAAAGGTAGATGGATGGATGGGCGAGGCTTTGTGGAGGTATGTGCATCCTGGGAAGGCCAGGTGAGCAGGCTGGGAGAACCTCTGCAAGGAGGTGGCCTGGGGGGACGCCAGGCTGGGTAGGCAGTCAGGTCCTGTCTGGGAGCAGGCAGCCTGGGAGAAGTCAGCCTGGAACCAAGGGGAGAGGAGTAAATGGTCAAAGAAAGGAAGAAGTGTGTGGAAGAGGGTCTGTGCAGGCACAGGTGGGTCTCGTGTCAGGAGCCTAGCTGTTCTTCAAGCAATCTGGCCCCTGTGCTGGAGATACGTGGCCATGTGAGGAGCCCCTCCAGGCCAGCTGAAGGGTGCTTAGAAGTTGGCAACGGATCAGCTGTTGCGGGCAAGAGAGGAAAAATCAAAGCAAGCCAGAATAATAAAAGCTGACATGAATTGAGTGCTTACTACATGAAGGACACCAACACAATCTTGGTATCATCATCCCCATTTTACAGATGAGGAAAATAACCCTGAGATGGTCAGTGTGTTGCTCAAGGATTTGCATCTGGGAAGCAGAGGCTGGAATGTGAACAGGAAGACTGACATCAGAGTCCAGGCTCTTAGTCATGACATCTAAGTTAGTCTAAGGTCTGAAATCCAAGAAACGCAATAAGAAGTTTATACTGATGAAATGCAAAGTCTGGCCTACAAGCATTGTATGACCTAGCCACTGCGCCCCCCTGCCGCCCCCCTTTCCCCCCCCCCCCGCTACTGCCACCCCCTCCCCACCCTCCAACCAATCCTGGCTCACTCTGCTCCAGTCTCGCTGGCCGCAGCCTCAGGGCCCTTGAACTTGCTGGTTCTCCATCAGGGACACCTTCCTCCCAGCCATCCACGCGGCTCACTCCAAACTGCCTTCCAGTGTGTGCTCCAGCACCACCTTAGAACAGAGGCTGTCCCTCACCCCGTGTATGAAATAGCAGCCCCTCCCCATCATTCTCCTTCCCTCTTTGCTCCCTTTCTTTCTCTTCATAGCACTTATCAACGGCTTGACCTACAGGGTCAGTTTCCTTACGTGTTGATTGTCTCTCTTCTCCAGCTAGAATGAGTCCCTGGCACATAATGGGCACACAATAAAGCTTTTTTAAAATAGTGGTAAAATATACACAACATAGAATTTGCCATTTTAACCAACTGAAGGGTCCAGTTCCGTAGCATTAAGTACATTTGTCTTGTTGTACAACCATCACCACCACCATCTCCAGAATTTTTCCATCATCCCGAAGTGAAACTCTGAACTTTTTACTCAGTAACTCCCCATTCCCCGCTCCGCCAGCACCTGGCAACCACCCTTCTGCTTCCCATGCCTCTGAATTTGACTACTCTCAGCGTCTTATGTAAGCGGCATCATATAACAGACATTCTTTCGTGTTCAGCTTATTTCGCTTAACGTAGTGCTTCGAGGTGCATCCATGTTGTAGCATGCAGTCAGAATTTTTTCCTTTTTAAGGCTGAATAATATTCCTTTGTATTTATATGCCATATTCAGCTTATCTAAGTGTCAGTGGACACTTGAGTTGCTCCCACCTTTTGGCCATTGCAAATAATGCTGCTGTGAACATGAGTGTACAAGTATCTGTTTGAGTCAATGAGGACTTTTTTGAATGAGCAAATGAATGAACAAAAGCTCAAGGAGGAGCTGTGAGGAGTAGGGAGAGATATATTTGAGGGACAGGCTGAAGCTCAGGGGCGAGGCTGGGGCTAGACTCAGGGTAAGGGCCCGACCGTGCAGTGGTGATAACTGAAGTGGGTGAGTGCATGCTGAGATGGGGAGGCTTGTCCTGCTCTGAAACCAGTGGTTCTAACTGTACCAGGAAGGTGGACAGGGCACGCAAGGCCCCCAGGGACTCAGGCTCCTGCTGCTTCCTCCTGAGCTCAGAGGATACGGGGAGCATATGCTCTCATGCCCCAGGAAAGGCCCTGAGCAGAGGCTGCCTCTGTGGGTTCATTCATGCCATCCTGTCCTCAGTTCCATAAGCTGGCATTGTGGCAGTGATATCTCGGGACAGGGTGCAGATCTGATTCTATTTCTGTCTGTATGTCCACCCAGCTGTGTCCTCCTGGGTGCCTCTGTCTCTTATCCTTAGAACTGGAATAACAATGTAAGGATGTCTCCCTCATGTTGTAAGGTTCACATGCAATATGGGGTGGTAGTGGTTTAGGCGCTGAGTCGTGTTCGACTCTTGCCACCACAGGGACTGTAGCCCGCCAGGCTGCCCTGTCCATGGGATTCTCCAGGCAAGGATACTGGAATGGGCTGCCATTTCATTCTCCAGGGAATCTTCCCAACCCAGGAATCAAACCTGGGTCTCCTGCATTGCAGGCAGATTCTTTACCGACTGAGCTATGAGGGAAGCCCCCATATGGGGTGGACAGGCTTTATATTATAAAACATGTGTTTGTGTACTTGGTCATGTTCAGTTCTTTGTGAACTTGTGGACTGTAGCCTACCAGGCTCCTCTGTCCATGGAATTTTCCAGGCAAGAGTACTGGAGTGCGTTGCCGTTTCCTCCTCCAGGGGATCTTCCTGACGGAGAGATTCAACTCTTGCGTCTTTTGCATTGGCAGGCAGATTCTTTACCTCTGTGCTACCTGGGAAGCCCTTATAAAACATAAATCCCTTTAAAATGTCAGGATATCAAGTATACTCCAATAAAAATTAATTTTAAAAATATATCAGGATAACAACTGAGAAGTCCCAGGTGTCCAGCCCACGATGGTCTCTGTGGAAATCTGGGACAATGGAGTATACAGAGGCGGCACTTACGGTCTCCTTGGAGGAAAAGAGTGGTCCTGACCGGAGCTGCGGGAGTTTGGAAAATGAAACACTCAGGTGCAAGAGGGACGTACATGTGTGCTCAGCTGTGTCCGACTCTGCGACCCTATGGACTGTAGCCCACCAGGCTCCTCTGCCCATACACTTCTCCAGGCAAGAATACTGGAATGGTTGCCGTTTTCTCCTGCAGGGGATCTTTCTGACCTGGGGATCAAACCTGTGTCTTCTGCGTCTGCTGCGTTGGCAGGTGGATTCTTTACCACTGCACCACCCAGAGGAACACAAGGAGCCTAATTCCTGATAAAAAAGAGAGGAATGTCAACCATGGGGTCAAGGGAGCAAGAGAAAGTGCATGGGCTCTAAGCCAGATGCCTGTCCAACTTGGCTGCATCCCCAGGTGCTTGATCCTGGACAAGGCACTTAACTTCATCGAGCCTTAGTTTTCTCAGCTCCAAAATAAGGATATGGAAACCTCCTTCAAAAATTTAATGAGGTAACATGTGCGGTGTGCCTGGTGCTGGAGTTGCCCATGTTCCCTGTTGGGTGCTGCATGGGTACACTCATGCACAGAGTTATGGTTACTGAGCTGAAAGCCAAGAGGAGCCATGGTCCCAGACGGGCTTTAATAGAAAGGGGTGTCTGAGCATCCAGATGGTAGGGAACATGAGTGCCGTGGCTCGGAGGTGGGAGTGTGTGTGGTGATGGGGGCCTGGCTGGCTGTAGCCCGTTCTCCCCCACGAAGGGCATGAGATAGGCCTCCAGTCAAAGCTTTGAAGATCAACACCATCCCATGTGCTCGAGGACTCAGGGAAGCTGGGCAGATCTAAGGAAAATCATCCCCAGATGGTGGCAAGGAAAGAGCTTTTGCATGAGAACAGTTTCACTGGGAGAGGAGGGCTAGGAGCCGCTGGGACTGTGGGGAGCCTCTTGGTGGAAGAGGGGCTGGAGGAAAGCTTGCCTTCCAATCTCAGGATGACAAGACAAGCCCTGTCATATCTGCCCAGGAAGAAAAGGGATAAATTATGTTTCTCTTGTAATATGTGGCCACCTTTAAAAAAAAGAATTAGAAAATTAATTATCTGCTGTAATTAGTGTAATGACCTACACCATTAGAGGTTATTTACCACAGAAATAAAACTTCCCACCGTAAATGTCAGCTCATCTTCCTACATATAAAGTCTCGCAGGAACCATTGCTGACAGGCCTGGCTGATATCTTTTGCAGATTTTTCCCCTCTATCTTTCTCCCTAGGAAATGAAGGTGTCCTCGTGGGCAGGCAGCAGGCACCATGGGGTACATATGAGATTTGCCCTACTGTGTGTCTGCTGCTTAGTGCCAGGCCCTCTGGACCCTGCCTCAGATGGGCAAGGTGTGGGAGACAGTCCTTGGAACAGCAGGCCAGGGGAGCTAGGCCCTGGCAGGCCCAAGGTGTGCAGGCAGGGGCCCGGGAATCAGAGGGGCACTGAGTGCCTAGAAAGGTGATGAGAAAATCAGTACCCTCAGCATGCAGGTATGCATGCTAAGTCACTCGCCTGTGTCCGACTCTCTGCGACCCCATGGACTGTAGCTCGCCAGGCCCCTCTGTCTGTAGGATTCTCCAGGCTAGAACACTGGAGTGGGTTGCCATGCTCTCCTCCATGTACCCCCTGCACAGAGGGACTTTTTTGCATAGAGCTTTAGAGCCCACCGCATACTTTCACATGCTCTGCCTCATTTGCTGCTCACTGTGATGGGGTAAGCAGCTGGTGGTGGTTGTTTAGTCTCTAAGTTACGTTCAACTCTTTGCGAGCCCATAGACTAGCCCGCCAGGCTCCTCTGTCCATGGGATTTCCCAGGCAAGAATACTACTAGAATGGGTTGCCATTTCTTCCTCCAGGGGATTTTCCTGACCCAGGGATTGAACCCACATCTCCTGTGTCTCCTGCTTGGCAGGTGGGTTCTTTACCACTGAGCCATCAGGGAAGGAGCTGGACCACCCCCTTTATGGATGAGGAAACTGAGGCTCAAGAGGATACAGGAAGCCCAGTGAATGAATAAAATGGCCCTGGATGCTTTACCTGGTAATGGCCTGTCAATCTAACCTCACCTTGCTGTCAGATCAAGAAACCTTGATTTGAAGGAGAGGGATAAGCACCCTAGATTAAGGGACGAGTGGTACCCACAGTAGGCAGTCAGGCAGCAGCATGAGTACCCAAATTCACCACTTAGTGTCCTCTCTGATCAAGAAAGGGCAGCCCTCCCAGCAAGCCCTTGGCTCTGTGTGGCACCCACAGGGGCCCAGGGCTGCTTGGGCTGAGCAGGGGGCAGATGGTTATTTGGTCTGACTCTTTGTCTAGGTCTATGGGCAGAGAAACCTGGCAGGTTACAGTCCATAGGGTTGCAAAGAGTTGGACACGACTGAAGCAACTCAGCAAGCAAGCAAGCAAGCAAAGCCAGAAGCTCAGAGCATCCCAGCAGGAGCAGGCTGTGTTGCACACCATCCAGGGGGCATTTTTACCCTCTGACTTGAAGCTGCTGTGGGGGCATCTCCAGCCTCCCTTGTACCCAAGGCTTAACTCCAGATAATGGGGCAGAGTGGCAGCTGTGGGAAACCCCACTGCTCGGGCATGGGGCACACAGTGCCTGTGGAGCCTCCCTGGGGGTAGTTGCTTCCTTTGCCAACATGGAAGCTCGCAATGGCCTTTCCCAATGGCTCGCTCTCGGCCTTTCCCAGTGGCAGAGCTCGCAATGTGGGACCAGTGGAGGGTTTGGGGGAAGAAGGGCCTCAGAAGCCACTGCAGCCCAGGGGTTAGTAATATTTCTTGGGATATCCCAGGTGGTCTGGTGGTTAAGATACTGTGCTTCCACTGCAGGGGGCATGGGTTTGATCCCTGGTTGGGGAACTAAGATCCTGTATGCCACGTGGCATGGCAAAAAATAGAAAAAAGGAAAAATAGTGTTTCCAAGGGGACACTGATGGCCCTTGGGGCTGGACCATTCTTCCTTGGGCAGCGCTGGCCCATGCACCACAGGGTATTTAGTGTCTCTGGACCCTGCTCATCAATGCCAGCGACACCCATAGACATTGTTGGGCTGCGTGCTGTGCTGAGTCGCTTACAGTCATATCCGACTCTCTGCGACCCTGTGGACCATAGCCTGCCAGGCTCCTCTGTCCATAGGATTCTCTGTCCATGGGATTCTCCAGGCAATAATACTAGAGTGTATCCAGGGTATCTTCCTAACCCAGGGATCAAACCCGTGTCTCTTACACCTCCTCTTATGTCCCCTGCATTGGCAGGAGCATTCTTTACCACTAGCGCCATCTGGGAAACACATTGTTGGCAATGAAAAAAATGCCCCATATACTTCCGAACAGTTTTGGGGGCAGCATGGTGTCTCATACAAAGATCCATTGTGGACACCTACGGGATGCGCCTTCATTCTTCACAGTCAGCGCCAGCCCCTCACCAAGTTCTGTCGAGAGTGAAAAGGGTCTCCTCTGCCCCCAGGCTCTGTGGCTGACCTGCTGGACAGATGGCTTTGGCGGGATCACAGCACACCCCTGGGACCCCGCTTCCTCATTTCTAAAATAAGGGACCTCCCTCCAGCTTTCCTGTTCTCACAGGCAGGCGACATGGCTGAGCCTCCCCTCTTCCTCCTCATCAGGCCTGTAGAGCGTAGCATGAATTGGAGTCACTCTTTCTTCTCCCAGGGGCGTTGCTGTTCTAAGCCTTCACTCTCACTGTGGAATAAAGAGCTTTGTCGCAGCAAAGGGGGCTGCAGGTGTCAGGGAGTAGGCGGAAGAGGTATTTTAAAAGCCAGGGGGCACTTTGCCAGGGCTCTGAAATCCCTTTCTTAGACACTGCCTTCTCAGAAAGCGGTCGTGCTGAGCCGGACGCCCCTAGCCTAGCAACCTGCAAGACCCCCGCAGAGATGAACCGTGTGCTTGCGGTGGGAGAGGTGGAGTCTGGGTGTGCGTAGAACTCCTCCTCCCAGGGATTCCTGGATCAACTGCATGTTGAAATCCCCCACGGGAGTGGGTTAAAACATCCAAAGCCCGAGCTGCAAGGAGACTAATGACAATACAGTGTGTGGGGTGAGCCTGGGTGCCAGGGGGCTGATTCCAGTTGCAGACAAGTTTGGAAACCACCGACCTTGACCCAAAAGCCAAACCTGCCTCCCAAACTTTTTCTCTGTCGTCTGCCAGGCTACACATTCATCCATGCCCCTGCCACAGAAAGCCTTCCTAGAAGGTTTCTCTGCCCCACGAGCTGGCTCCCAAAACTGTGATTCCAGCCAAGGTTTGCATTAGAACCTGAGGGTTATGATGCTTCTCCATGAGAAGTGGATGTGGGTGCCCCCTGGACCCGCCTGGGGAGTGAAGGAGTTAGAGGGCTGAGGAGGGGCTGCAGGCTATATTCTGGGCCACCAGAGTACCTGCAGATGTCTATCACGATAAAGGATTATCTCATCCAGATATAAACAGACCATGAATAAAAAGGCCAGAATATAGAACAAAAAGGGCAAAGCCCAGGTACCCCTGATGTGTCCTTTTGATCTCATAATGGACTTACTTTCTACTGTCTCTCCCAAAGCCCATTTACAGATCAGCTTGGAACCTCCAGATCCCCTTTGATTTGGAGGTTGAGATCACCTTACTCTTCATCCGTCTGTCAAGGGCCACAAGGTCAAGAATGGCTGCAGTCATTCTCTGGGGGTTCAGGCAGAGGCACCTCCTCTTCCCAGGCCTTGCTGAAGGGCCCCCTCTGGCTGTTGGTCGCTCCCTAAGCCTCTGTTCCTGACCTTTCTCAGCCTTCTCTGGGAGCACCCGTGACGCTGTTACTCCAGTCCAGCTCACTTCAATCAAGCCGAAGCTGGTGGGTGGCTCTGCAAGTTGGCTAGACTTGCTTTAATTTAGAATCAACAAATGGTAAAAAGTTCATCATTTAATAAGCTGCTCTGTCTCTTCACTCTGCCTTCTGTCCAGAGAGCTGTCTCCCCCTGTCCTTGGTGGTACCTGAATGCCCGCCGTCCTGCTCTTTGGTGGACACTGGAGCTCTGGCTTCACGCGTGGGAACACTGAGCCACTGCCACTCGGGTGCCCAAACTGGTCTCCATGTCAGAGACCTGGATTCAGATCCCAGGCGTGTCTCTCGGCAAGATACTTAACTCGCTTTTTTTTTTTGAATTGAAGTATAGTTGATTTACAGTGTTAGTTTCTGGTGTACCATGTAAATACATACACATACATATTTATCAGATCATTTTCCCCTGGAGGTTATTACAAAATACGGAGTGTAGTTCCCTGTACTGGACAGTAGGTCCTTATTGGTTATCTTCTTTTTTCATTTTTATTAGAATATACTTGTTTACAATGTTGTGTTACTTTCTACTGTACAGCAAAGTAAATCAGCTATATGTATACACATATCCCCCTTTTTTGGATTTCCTTCCCATTTAAGTCACCACAGAGTACACCATTGAGTAGCTTTTTTGAGTTATACAGTGGGTTTTCATTAGTTGTCTGTTTTATACATAGTAGGGTAAATATGTCAATCCCAATATCCCATTTCAGCCTACACCCCTCTTTCTCCTTCGCTATCATCTATTTTATATAAGTATTGTGTATATGTTAGCCTCAAACTTCTCATTTGTCCCTCCTCAAGCTACTTAACTTCTTAAGCCTCTGCTTCCTCTTCTGTTAGGAGTTTAATTAATAACGACAGCTAAGATTTGTCAAACATTTATCGTGTTCCAGGCACTGAGTTACGTGTTTTCGAGGCATTTGTCTTATTTAATCTTCACAATACAATGAGATTGGTGTTAAGATTATCCCCATTTTAGAGGCGAAGAAACTGACTCTCAGATTATTCAACTTCCTCAAGGCCCCAAAACGGGTGAGTGATGGAGCTGAGATGAACTGACTCAGGTCCCATGCTAAGGCATCTTTCACTGAAAGAGTTTAGCATTTTAGACGAGCGGATACACTTTAACATCATGAGGGTTTCCAACTGGTGTTAGCTGATGAAAAGCAGGGTTCTCATGTCCTTTAAGAGTAAGGAGGGGTGGAGCTAGAGCTTCAGGATATTGAATGACATGCCTGAGGCCACATGGCTAGTAAGGGTAGAATCAGGATGTAAGCTCAGACTAGCCTACTGTCAAGTCAGTGCTCATGATGGCTACACTCTTTTGCCCAGCAGTAGAGCTTGTGTGTGTGTGTGTGTGTGTGTGTGTGTGTGTGTGTGTGTATGGTATATGTGTGTGTGTGTGTGGTATATGTGTGTGCCCAACTTTCAGAGTCTGATACGCAGAATGGACTCTGAATATTAATATATAAATAATTATAGATTATTTACTGACTGTTACCCGTAGGATCCTATAGAATCAGCCTAGGAAGCATCATGCGTGCTGAGTGCCTTAGGAGTATGAGGAGCACCAAAGTATATGTCATTAAGATGAACCTGGTTTTACTACAAGCCCTGGGCCCTAGCGCCACCATGGAGATACACACCCTCTTTGGCATGAGACGATGAAGCGGAGAAGCCACCATCTATAAGATGTGATTTTGATTTGTCTTCCAGGAGCAGGGACAGGTTATACAAAGTTGCCCCCCCCCCTTATTTCTTATTTTCTCCTGGGATGGATGGGGCACAGGTAGGAGGGAGCTGGCTGGCAGTGGTGGTGAGCCTGACAAACTGATAGGTCATGTGTAGATCAGACATGCAGTCAGCTCAGGTTTTGGGGAACACTGTCCTAACCAACCCAGCCACTATTCCCTGGAATATTTTCATGTGTGTGTTCTGGAATTTCACTCCACTGCTCAGTCCTGGATGAAGCTTCCTATTTCATGTCTGGTTCATCCTACTATATTCAGTTCTGAATGACCAGAGTCCTAACCCACAAGGGATGAGGGGATGCCAGGACCCAGGGCTTTTAGCAAAATCAAGTTCATCTTGTCTACAGAGCTTCCAGACTGCTGGCCCTCTGGCTTAAGCAAAGCTGAACATGGATCTAACGGGAAAAACCAGTCTGGTAGTAGCTGGTCAAACCTCTTCTCTTTCTAAGGAAGTCCTCATTTTGGCAAACATCAGAGCCTAACCTAGGCAAATGAGCTCTCAGTCTGCTATTCATTCATCCAGCAGAAATGGAATGAGGGTCAGGACTTCCCTGGTGATCCAGTGGTTGAGAATCTGCCTTCCAATGCAAGGGACATGAGTTCGATCCCTGGTCAGGGAGCTAGGATCCTATAGGCTATGGGGCAACTAGGCTGGTGTGCTGCAACTACTGAGCCCACTGCCATAACTAGAAAGATCCCCCAGAGTCACCACAATGCACACCACAATGCAAGATCCCCCAGAGTCACCACAATGGAAGATCCCCCAGAGTCACACAGCTAATAAGCAGTGGAGATGGCATTGTAACTCAATCTATCCAACTCCAAGTCCACTCCATCTAGCTTCCACACTGACTCTTAATTCTGTGTATTTGGTCTGCACTTATCCCTGTGGGGGTGGGTACCCCACCCAGCCCGTCTGGACCTAAGATGGATTTACAGAGGCAAGGGTGTTTCCTCTGTGGCATGGGGGAGAGAAACAAGGAGGTGTGGCAAAGTGGGGGCCGCCTAGTCCACACTGCTGGCAAGCAGACAAGCCTGTCTGCGCAATGGCTTGGAAATCTCCCCCTCTGGAGTTAATTTCAGTCACAGTGTCTTTCCTATTAAATGGAGCAGTTGGTTGGCTGTAGGTGTCAGAATGGACTTATAAAACTGGAATCCAATCTAATCTGAGGGGGAGGGGAGCATGTGTGTGTGAGAGAGAGAAGAGGTGGGAAGGAGAGGGGAGGGAAAGGGAAAGAGGAGGGAGCTGGCAGGGTGTGCATGTACCGGTGGGGTAAAGAGAGCAGTTTGTTAGTTCTCCGCTGTTGGTGGCTGATGAAATTCAGACCTAGTTCTGGTGTGTGCAGGGAAGCTGGATCATGTCCCCACATCTGCTGGTATGAGCTGCTTCCTCATCTACTTTCAGAGCTGTTGCCAGGCTTTACCTGCTGTTCCGGAAAGCTAGGACACTGTTTTGGGACCATTGACATTTGGGACCTCAGAATCACATGGCTGTAATTGACCAGGCTAGTCTTCATTCAAGCAGTGATTTATTGTTTCCAGTGAGTTAAGCACTGTGCTGAGTGTGTGACCAAATTGGTTTTAACTAATTCTGTCGCCGAATTTATACGGGATTGAAATTTTTATCCCTATTTTACAGCTGGGAAACTGAGGCTCTGAGAAGTTGCCCAGGATCACAAAGATAATAAATACTCAGGTTCTGAAAATTATTTCCCCTGCATCATGCTATTTAGTACCCTGCCAAAAGAATTTCCTAAGGGAGGGGGAAGAAAATTAGATACCCTGTGACCTGCGGTGGATGTGTGAAAACATATGAAGATGTATCTATAAACTACTTTACTAGCAAAAAAAAAAAAAAAAAAAGTAAGATAAAATAAGGGAAACTTTGCATTTCCCAAAATGTAGCCATGTTTTTCAAATCTTCATTTATACCCTGTAAGTATACCAACATGAACATTTTGGAATCAAAATATGTTATCCATAATCCACTTTTAAGTTCTTTAGCTAAAAAGGAACTACAGATTTGCAAAGGGCACAAAAAAAGATTAAACATCTTTTCCCTTATCCTCCAAATCTAAATTTTTCTGGAAAGGATCTCCACCCTGTGGTCTATAAATTCACAATGAGTGAGACTCTCCAGCCCGGGAAGGTCTTAATCGTCTGTGCTTCTCCAAGGACCTGGGTCCTGACCAGGGGCAGTTCCTGAAGAAATCTGGCCTGGATGCCCATCCGGTGTCCTCAGCCAATGGCCACGGCCCTGCCACACCACCGCCGCATCGAGGCCCGGCCCCAGCGCAGCAGCCAGGCTGTTTCCTAGCGACCAGGTTGGGCAGAGAAGGCCTCAGACCCGCTGCCCAGGCTGGAGTAGAGTCACTGAGCCCTGGGCCTGACTTGGCAACTCTTGCGGGCAGCATATGGGGCTGAACAGATGGGCTGGCACGGGCACCCCCAAGCCAGAAATATGAAGGCAGGAGTGGAGCTGGGCAGGGGACAGAAAGGCAAAGAGCACGGGTCAGGAGCTGGCTCCCTGGGCCAGCCTGGGCGAGCCGCTCTGGGGCAGGCTTGATGCTAGGATGGTGCAGACAGAAGACACAGCCTCTGCATTATTCAACAGTCCTGTATTGGAGAGTCTTGCTTTCCCAGGGACACCCTCCCCAGCGAGTGGTAATGGCACTCAAGGCCGTCCCAAATGAGGGACATGCCTGCAGATACCAGGCAGTCTTGGGCTGCCTACAGCAGCCTTAGTAGCAAGAGGTCCTATTTCTCAATCTGATGCTTTCCTTCGCCCCATTGATGTGTCTCTCTACTCCCTGCTGCTCATTTTCTCCAGCCCAAATGCAAGCATCACTGCCTGCAAAGACCAGGTCTTTTTTTTTTTTTGGTTACTCCATGCAGCATGTGGGATCTTAGTTCCCTGACCAGGGATCAAACCCATACACACCCCCCACCCTGTGCTGGAAGTGCAGAGTCTTAACCACTGGACCACCAGGGAAGTTTATTTTTTTAAGCAAACAAAACCTATAAAAGAGAGGTTGATGGTCACATGAACATTTTAAAACTAGGGACCTATTTTGCTTTCGAGCTAGACTTTGTATATATTTAGATGGATGAGTTTCTGAAGTTGGCTTGGAATGGGAGGAGAGGTTATAAAAATAGGGGATCACCAGACTGCAGAAGGGAAGACTTGGGGTGTTTGGGGGGAAATAGGACTCATAGGTATTGAAAAACTGAAGAACTTTCATGTGAAAAAATGAATTCACTTAGAGTAGAACCACCAGGTAGAAGTTCCAGAGAGATAAATTTAAGTTCCATTACGTGGAATTTTGTTCTCATAATTAAAGCTACCTTAAGATGGAATGATGCCTTTAGAAGGTAGCAAACTCCCCATCACTGGAGGTACTCTAGCAAAGACTGAGCAACCACCTGTTAGAATGTTGGAGAAGCCATCCAACCATTGAATGAGATTAAGACCCTTCCAACCCTGCATGTTTTTAATGGTATGAAAGGAGCTATATTGAATAGCTCAAAAATATGATTCAAGAAGTGTTGAATTCTGCATACATTGGCAATTGTCCTTTTTGAATGAGACATCATCCTGGGAAAGGTATTGTAGAGATCAAAGCTAACATGAGAGAGAGTGAGAGAAGAGAGGGAGAAAGAGAGAGGGAGAGGCAGAGGCTATTATACTACATTAGACCTAGTTTATTAAGAGTCCTTGCCAGTTGCCCAGGGGGCATTGTCCTGTATGGGCATGGATAGACAGTGTGTCCTTCAACAAGTGCCAGCACGACCTGGCCTTGCAACCCCTCTGCCTAGCTAGGTGGGGGGAGGGAGGTGCAGGGAGTATGTGGAAATGTGGCAGGGGCCATTTCTTTTCTAGTATCTCAGAGAATCCCCACCATCCTGTATGCTGGAAATGGGACTACCTGTGGGTCACAGGACTGCAGGGAGCATGTGAGTGTATGTGTATGTCTGTATGTTGTCTCGTGACAGTGTGTGGTAGGCTTTCTTTTTTTCCCCCAAATGGCTTAATACGCCAATGTTTGTGGAGCATCCTTGGAATCAAAGTGTCTTTGGCGTAATTATTGTTAATTGCTTAGACTATTCTATAAACTCATCCAATTAAGAGAAAGTTATTAACTTTATAAAATATCGCAGGCATCCCACAGTGCCGTGTGTAGATGGAATAACAGTTTGAGAGGCAGAGTCAGCGTGAAATATCATGCAAATGAGGAGGCTTATTTACTTCTTTTTAAAAGTACAGCAACATCTACACTGTGGGGGTGTTTCCTCTCAGTTGACCAGAAATACTTGGGCCAGTGGCTGAGCCTGGAGGGCTTCCCAACCTGACCCAGCTTCCCCAGAACTTACCTGAGGGTATTTTTCCTTGAGGCATCCAGGAGCTCAGACAGGGTTCCCAGCAGACTTATCAGCTCCACCGCTCATCAGCTGTGTGACCTTTTAGTGCCTACCTAACCTCTCTGAGCCTCCATTTCTTTCTTTGCAAGATGGGAATACTGACTTCCTAGTGTTATCTGAAGGACTCAGTGAATTAATACACAGAAAACCTTTGGAGTCATACCTGACATGTGGTAGCGGTAGTAGTGATAGTCGCTCAGTCGTGTTCGACTCTCTGTGACCCCACAGACTGTAGCCTGCCAGGCTTCCCTGTCCATGGGATTCTCCAGGCAAGAATACTGGAGAGGGTTGCCATGCCCTTCTCCAGAACATCTTCCCAACCCAGGAATCGAACCTGGGTCTCCTCGTTGCAGGCCGATTCTTTACCATCTGAGCTACAACATGTAATAGTCAACACATTTCGGTGAATAAGGATATCTTTATAATTACTAGACTTTTCACTATAATTCTGTGAAAGGGTCAGTGTTTCCCATAAAGTTCTTCTCCTCTGTTGTACCGCAGTAAGAAATTGTGAAGTTCCATTATACTGGTCATTATAGTATTATTATTGTAAGATCAATCATGGTTGGGCTGAATTTTTTTAAATCTTTTTTCCAGGTTTATTGAGATGTATTTAACACCTAAGATTGAATGAGTTTAAGATGTACAATGTGATGATTTTAGGCATCTGAAATGATTACCACAATCAAGGTAGTTAACACATCCCTCACCTTACATAAATACCATTTTTTGTTGTTGTTCTGGTGAGAACATTTAAGATCTACCATCTACAACACAGTATTTGTAGCTATAGTCTTCAGTTTTTGTGTTAGATTCCCAAATTTTATCATCTTTTAACTGGAAGCTTGTAACCTTTGGCCAGTGTCTCCTCATTTTCCTCACTGTCCAAGCTCTAGCAACCGCAAACCTATTTCTATAATTGTGACTTTTTTAGAGTCCACATGTAAGTCAGATCATACAATATTTTTCTCTCTCTTATGTTAAGTAGCATAATTTTGTCAAGGTCATCTTTGTCACAAAAAGCAGCGTGGTATCCTCTCTGATGGCTGAAGAGTATTCCATTCATCTTTTATCCATGGATGGACACTTAGATTGTTTCCACGTTTTGGCTGTTGTTACTAATGCTGCAGTGAACACAGAGGTGCAGATATGAATGTAAGATGGTGATTTTAATTCCTTCAGATAAATACCCTGCAGTGATATTGCTGGATCATACTTTTATTCTGTTATGAATAGTTTGAGGAACTTCCGTAGTGTTTTCCCAAGTGTCTGTACCAATTTACATTCCCGCCAACAGCACACAGGATTCCCCTTTCTCCACATCCTCCAGAGCAGTTGTTATCTCTTATCTTTTCCAGGGTAGCCATTCTAGTGGGTGTGAGGTGGAGGTGCTCACTCAATGTAGTTTTGTTTTATTTTGGCCCTGAGACATGTGGATCTTAGTTCTTCCATCAGGGATCGAAACTTAACCCCCAACATTGGAAGCACAGAGTCTTAATCACTGGACCCAGGGAAGTTCCCCCTAAATGTGGTTTTGATTTGTGATAATATTGAGGATCTTTTCATGTGCCTGTTGACTACTACTTCTTTGAAAAAATGTCTGTTCAATTCCTTTGCCCATTTTGTAATTAGATTATCTCTGATTTTGCTGTTGAGTTCCCTGAGTTTCTTATATTTTGGAATATTAATCCCCTGTCAGTATGTGGTTTGCAAATATTTTCTTCCATTTGTAGATTTCCTTTTCGTTTTGTTGACTATTCCTTTTGCCGTGCAGAAGCTTTTTAGTTTGATGTACTTATACTGGTGTAACATACATGTGTCAAAGGACATAGGTTGCAGATGTATGGCTTGATGGTTTTTCGCAAAGTGAATATATTTGTATGATCACTAACATCACCAGCACGCCAGATACCCTTTGTGTTCTCCTTCCAGTTACTAACTTCCCCCTTCCTGAAAAAAAGCACACACATTATGCAAAGTATATTCTTTTGAGGGGTCTGACTTCCTTTGCTCAAACTTATATTTGTGATTTACATTCATATGAGATTCGTTCATTCAGACTGGAACAAACTCCAGTATCCATCAGCAATAGAATAAACGATTCTATATTGATGCAGTGAAATACTGCACAACAATGGAAAGCAATACACTTATGTACACCAGCGGCAGTGCAGCCTCCCCGCTGAGGACTTGAGGCTATTTGTCAGCCCTGAGACTGACCGGAGATCACTGAGATTCTTGGGCCACCAACTGTGGCCACCTTCCTGAGCCCTAGTGGCAGCTCCAGCAGCAGAGCCAGTTTCTCAAGTTTTGTCTCTCCTGGTGACTTTTCAGACTGCTGAGAGTGCCGCACCATGCTCCAATCCAGTAGGACAATCAGTAGTGAATTGGAGTGGAAAACTTAGTAGGTGATGAGGACTCCATCACCAGAGGCCTGAAGGAGATGCTAGAAACCTGCTTGTAAAGGGACATTCGCGTCCCAAAGGGCTAAAAAGGGGTCTTCAGGCACAAAGCCTAGCCGTGAGACAATCTCAGGGCTACTTGGATTAGATAAAAATGATGTTTGCTAGCTGGCTGCCAGTCCCAGCTGCATCCAAGTGACCATAGCTTTCTAGCAAGAATCTGCATGTCCCTCGTCTGCTGGGACTCTCCATGCTGCCCCACCCCTGGTCGTGGGAGCAATGCTCAGTGAAAGAACACTCAGCAATGAATGACCTGAGGGTCACGGATGAGGACCTTCATCCAGTAGCCGCTTGGTCAGCTGGCCCAGTCACGTGTGGGAAGTTGCATTTGTGAGGATTTCCTTCCTAGGAAGAAGATGCTGCCTTCCCACACACCAACCGTGCCTGCTTGGGACTTAATGAGGTCCGCTGCCCAGGTGTACTTCCTTCTTTGTCACCCGGCCAGCCGCATGGCCTCAAAGAGGATGGAGAACATCTGGGGAGCTGCCACCCTGACGGTGAGGAGGTGCCCGCACCTCTCCCCAAAACCGACCTTGGAGACCAACAGGTTCAGGTCACTGGACCTCACCCCAGCCACTCCCCTATATACATGCCTGTCCTGTGAGACCTTCCCCAGCTCTAAGAAAGCAAACTCATGCTGGCCCGAAGTTCACACCTGGTGTGTTAGGTTGCAAACAGGATTAGCTGGCTCCCCTGGCAGGCCTGGCATCCCAGACTTCAGGGTGTGATAGGGGTGTAGGAAAAGGAGGCAGAGGCCAACAGCTCTTCCCCAGGAAGAAGGGCACAGAGGAGCAGCTTCTTTCCATGTCAGCATCTTTGTCCCTGTTTTCTGATTTCACCTTTGCAGTGGCCCATCCAGAGGGCAGTTTTGTTCCTATTCCCCAGAGCAGAAAAACAGTGCTGCTGGGGACCTGTTACTTCCCCTCGATGGACAGATCTTCCTGCCACATGAACCAGAGGCAGCTTGGGATGGGCTGTCCCACTGTTGGTTCTTTGCCAACTTTCTCCCAGGCTCGGTTATGTGACCACAAACTGTTCCCTCTGTCTGTCGGCCCCGGATCCACCCTCTTGCCCTGGGCTGGCCTCCAGCCTGATGCTGCCCCAGGCCAGGCTCCCTGCTGAGCCAGTGCCCGCCATGCTATAAAGGGACAGATGCCGAGTCTCGTGTGGCTTCTCCTTGGCCACCTAGGTGTCTCTTTCCTTGACTCCAAGAAATGAGCTGCACTCTGTTGCAGGTCAACTCCCTGAGTGTGCCGACCCCTCTTACAATTTCCACTGGAAGAGCAGCCTGGGCTGGGCACTGCCAGGCCCCAGGCCTCTGTCCCAGCATCATCACCCATCTACTGTGCAAACTTGAACAAGTCACTCAGTTCTTGGGAGCCTGGGTTCCCCTTAAGTCCCGCAGGAATAATAATCCCTGCCCTGCCTACCTCAGGAGATTGTTTTAAGACTCAACAAGAGGGCATTAAAGCGGGGAGGAGGAGGAACCCAGAATCAGCTGAGAGAAGGAAAGCTTTTTCGTTAGATGACATAGCTTCACTTTAGAATCACCCGGGGAGCTTTTAAAATTCCGGATGCTCATGTCACACCCCAGACAGGTCAGAATCCAGGCATCCAGGTGGTTCCGTTGAGCACCAGGGAGTTGAGAACCAGTGGTGTGGTCTTCTGCCCACCTGAGCGGTGTTGGCAAGATTGGCATTTCATCTGTTAATCTGCTCACCAAGGACCTCCCCACACCCAGCACTGGGCTAGATTCTGGGGGTGCGAAAAGGAAGCAGGCACAGGGCTCTTGTTCTTAAAGAGCCCTAGTGTATAAAGAAAGCAGACATCAGATGGATAACCATCCACATGGGTGCAGGGCGCCTGATGGGGAGCAGGCTCTGTGGGAAAGGCTTGCAGAGACCTGCAGATCTTGGGGGTCTTTTCTTCCCTGTGGCATCTTCCCTCTGCTCTTTCTAGGGAAGCATGCAGGAAAAGTGACCCTAAATATCCAGAGAGCCCCTAAACTTCCCCAAAGCCCTGCCCACCCCAGCATCTGGATCAGGACGAAGCGGGCCGCCCTCTCAACTCCCCGCATTTGGATAAGAAAAGGGGTGGCTGGGGGGCTGCCTGCAGCCCAAACCTCGGTACTCTTCTGGGCCTGCTCTCACCCTCCACTGGTCCCCTCCCCTGGCTCCGGCAGGAGGCAGCTGAGGAAAGCAGCCTGAGTCCCAGACCCCCTGGGGCCAGTTATATTTGGATGTTAAAGTAATGACACGTCTCCACAAAGTCCTCCCTCCTTCCTGCCTAACACGGTGAAGTCTCCTGGCAGGGAGGGGGCTGGCTTATATTTAGGTCTGGCATTCCCTGGTAGGCATCCTGTTCTGAAATGGAAATTCTTTTAATAGCCAGCCAGCCCCGAGCATTTAATGAGCTGGTGTTTGACTTTTTGATTTCTTGTTCTTGGTGGAGGACTGTGAGCTGCCTCAGCTACTTAGGGGACCCCCCCCCCTTCACAAAGCATCCTATTTTTTGAACATAGGGAAGAGGAGAGAATATTATTTCTCAATGTCCCCTTTTCCTTTTAGATTTCAGCCTCACCTGACAACTTTGCTTTCTGGGAGAAATTCACCTCTTCCAAGAAGTCTTCCCAGATATACCCACTTACCTCCAGCCATCTCCTTACTGTGACTCCAAAAGTGCCCTTGAGTCTTTTGCTAAGGTGCCTGCCACATGTTTCCAGCAGCATCAGCAGCAGCATAAGAATGCCTGTCTCCTCTTTGGAATCAAAGCATGTTACAGCTGACTTGACCATCTAGGGTCAAGGATCCTTTCAAAGGCTGGTGTGTGGGGTGGCGGAAATGGGGGTATTGATGACAGGGAACGTGGACCCTGTACCCAGAAAAAATATGCATCTGCACAAAATGTGAATGCAATTTCAGGGGTACTTGGACCCTCAAAACCCCATCCATGGACCCTAGGTGATGTTGTCCAACCTCCTTGACTCATGGTAGAAGGTAAGACCAAATTAGAGATGGAAAGTGATTTGCTCAAGGTCACACAGCCAGTGGGTGGCAGAACTAGGGCTTGAACTCTGGCTTGTTCTCTGTGCCCCTCAGCCCACTGGGCTGCTTCTATCAGCACCACCCAGCAGTGCCTTTTCATGGGCTCCTGAACCCCCATCCCCCAGAACATCAGCCCACAAGGCCCAGGGCAGCAGGCTGTGCATTCAGAGGGTGCTCACCTCTTGACAAAGACAGTGAGGAGAGACAGGCTGGTTTGGTCCTGGGCTCACTGAGCCTCTGCAGATGCCCAGGGCGTGGAAGAAGGGAGGTATGGCATTTTGGACAGGGTGGGCTGTGCAGTGGTTCTGGTGGTGGACGCTGGCCCGCTCACTCCTGGGCGGTCCAGGGTAACCAGTATTGATCTCTCTATTCCCTCCTGGAAGGGCAGCTTCATTTGTCAAGCACAACTACCTTTGTATCTGCAACACAGAAATTGATCCACAGCGGGGCTAGTGGTTGGCATGTTAGGGGTGGGAGTGGGGAGGCAGGAGAAGGAAGCAAGCTGGAGAAGAGATTGATAGCATGATGCTGATGTGGAAAATGAAAATAGAAGCCTTCCAGACGTGATGGGAAACATCTGCCTTGTCTGATGATATTTCCTGAGTTCTGGGATGGGGATAATGCGTTTGAAAGCTGGCGAGCCGTGGGGTTTGGCATGCCTGTGCTGAGGAACAGGGGAAGGAGGAAAGAGGCTCTCTCAGCCTGGCCTGGGAGCTCTGTCTGGAAAGCCTCCCCAAACACGCAAGGAGCCAAGATTGGCCCTTGTTGTTTAAGCATCACTCCTTTTGAGTCTATCCAGAGTTTATTGAACACCTACTGTGTACAGACCGCTTGCTGTACCTGGGGCTGAGGGGCATTCAGAAATGAATAAGGATGGCTCCTGGCTCCCCAAGACCCCACACCCAGTGGAGGGATAGGGAAATTCATAAACCACTTCAAAATTCAGCCAAGGGAAAAGTCTTTCAGAGAGACGGTGTGTGGGACCGTGTGATGTGTGTGCTAAGTCACTTCAGTTGTGTCCGACTCTTTGTGACCCTATAGACCGCTGACCGCCAGGCTCCTCTGTCTATGGATTCTCCAGGCAGGAATACTGGGTTGCCGTTCCCTTCTCTGGATCAAACCAGGGTCTTCTGCATTGCATTCTTTACCATCTGAGCCACTGTGGGGCTGTGGGTGAGGTTAAATTCAACTTAGCAATTTCTTAGAAAAGCTGCAGTGTGTTTCAAAGACTGAATGGGACTTCATGAGGCAAAGGGAGGAGGAGAGGGCACTTCAGGGAAGGAAATGACTTAAGTAAAAGCTTAGAAAGGAAAGTGGAGTTTCTATAGCCATGTGAAACGATTTGACAAAGAAAACAATAGCGTGTCTCACCAAGGAACTGATGTGTCTCATCAAGGGTACTAATCCTTACCCAGAAATGAGCACAGGATGAGAAATGTAGGGAGGGAAATGATGAGTTAGTTTGACTTCTGTTCAGTCATCCAGTAAACATGTTGGTCTCTCCTGTAGACCAGTTACTGCGTCCTGCTCATGGAATACTATGGTGATCAGACATGGTGCCTGTCCTCGTGGAGTTTAGAGTCCAGCCAAGGTACAGACATTTATCAAACAATCCCTCAAGCCACAGTACGGGGCACTGTGCTCCAAGAGCTCAGGGGTTGAAGAACTCGCTAAAGAAATGATGGGTGGCTGAGATCTGAAGGATTCGTAAAAGACAGAGAGGAGCATTCCAGGGAAGTGGATAGTGTATGTAAGGACCATGGCCAGCAAGGAAGGAGGGAAGGGAGAGGGGTCACCCTGCGGATATTGAGAAGAGGCAGGTGGGGCCCAGACCTGGGAGATGTTTCATGGGCCATGTTGAGAGCTGTGTCTTTTTCTGATAGCGCTGGCTGGTGTGGGCAAAATGTCTCTCGTGCAGCTTGTCAGAAAGGGTGTAAGCAGGCACATCCTTCCTGTAGGGGGGTGGGATGTGTAACTTGCCAGGAGACAGAAATATTGGGAATGTGCCCTTTGACTCAGCCATTCTGCTTCTAGGACTCCCCCCTACAGAGATGTTAAGTATCCGTTAGCACATGTGCAAAGAGATCCATAAGTCTTCCCAGGTGGCTACAGTGATAAAGAGTCTGGCTGCCAATGGAGGAGACAGGGGTTCGATCCCTGGGTCAGGAAGACCCCCTGGAGAAGGGTATAGCAACTCACTCCAGTATTCTTGCCTGGAAAATCCCATGGACAGAGGAGCCTGGTGGACTACAGTCCATGAGGTCACAAAGAGTGGGACATGACTGAGCACAACACATAGCTCGAAAGAGATTTATGTAAGTTTGTTTGGGTTTGGGGTTTGGTTTTGTTTTGTTTTGCAGTATTACTTGTAGTTGCAGAAACCTAGAAGCAACTTCAATTCTCCAGAATAGAGAACTGGTTAAATAAATGGACATAACTGTGTATCACTAAATACTGGGCAACCATTACAAAGAATAGAGTGACTCACTGCATGCCTATAAGAAATAACTCCCCCAAGATATTTTACTTGGGAAAAGAAAGGCAGAAAAGAGGAGGCAGAAGGTACAGTGGACTCCTCTGGGAGGTTCATGGCGAAGACCACACCTCCATCACCCCTTCCTTCCAGTCTGTCCTTCCTGCTCATCCCCAGCAGCCCTGGCTCCTGCTAACTGATGCATGTTTCTGTTGTTGTTCAGTAGCTCAGTCGTGTCTGACTCTTTGCAACCCCATGGACTGCAGCACGCCAGGCTTCCCTGTCCTTCACCATCTCCCGGAGTTTGCTCAAAACTCATGTCCATTGAGTTGATGATACCATCCAACCATTTCATCCTGTCACCCCCTTCTCCTCCTGCCCTCAATCTTTCCCAGCATCAAGGTCTTTTCCAGTGAGTAGGCTCTTTGCATCAGGTGGCCAAAGTATTGGAGCTTCAGCTTCAGCATCAGTCCTTCCAATGAATATTCAGGGTTGATTTCCTTTAGGACTGACTGGTTTGATCTCCTTGCTATCCAAGGAAGTCTCGAGAGTCTCCTCTAGCACCACAATTCGAAAACATCAATTCTTCGGCACTTCTTCATGGTGTCGCTACATTTAGGGCTGGGGAGAGGAGAGGTCACCCCCATAAACTAACTAGAGATGCTTGTTGACAAGTTCTTTGTTGACTCATCAATCTCTTAGAAGGTCAGGAAAGAGCTTCCACCACCTGCCCAACACTTTACATTTAAGGGGTGAGGAGGTGTGCACGTAATATGTAGCCGGCAGGAGAAAGAAGGTGTGACCAGAAAATACAGTTGTAGCAACCAAAAGGGGTGGCGGCATTCTCTGTGGACTCCACAGGAAAGGAGTGGAGTGATCAAGTGTCTTGTTGGCATGAAGAATGTGCCCAGTCCATGGGGACTAGCCAGTTTCAGTCCCCAAGCCACTGGCTGGGAACTGTTTGACAGTCCAGTTACAAACTGGTGCCTCTTTGAGTGGGCAGGATGCACTGTTGGGTGTGCTGAGGGTTTATTCCTCTTTTAGAGGGAGGTGGGAATGGGATGGTTTCCAGGTCAAGAGTGATCACTGGTGCTCCCTTAGAAATTCTTAAAGAGAAGTTCATTAGGGCTTGAGGATCACAAGGCGACCAGGTCAGATCCATACAGCTCTCTGCACTGTCCCAGTACCGCCACAGGAGAAGGTCAGAGTACAAAGACAGTCTTCCAGACTCTTAAACATTATATCTACAACTTCACTTCATCCAACATGTACTGTATATGAAGTTAAAAGGCAAACTACAAGTCAAAAAACTATTTGGAACAAATACAGCAATGGTCAAAATTGTTGTTGTTCAGTTGGTAAGTTTTGTCTGACTCTTTGTGACCCCATAAAACCCTTCAGATAGAGCACTCTCCCAGATCATTAAGAAAACACTAACAACTGAGAAGAAAAAGGAACAAAGAACATGACAGAGATTCACAAAGAAATAAAAACCGTTGATACAAATATATTTAAGAATCAACCTCACTAGTAATCAAAAATGCAAATTAAAGCAAGCTGCCATTTTTGCCCTTTCAGTATAGCACATCTTTTTAAATATATAATGCTCAGTGTTGGCAAAGGTCAGAAGGACTCTTCAGTAAACTGCAGATGATAGCAAAAATTGGTACAATATTTACAGTGATATGTGTCAACACTTATGGCAATATTTGTCAAAGAGCCTTAAAAATAATGTCTCCTGTAGATCTAATAATAATTTCATTTCTGGGAATTTATCCTAAGAAAATAACCAGAAAAATATAGATAAGTATTTTTAATAATGAAAAATCAGAAATGGTATAAATATCAACAGGGATTATTTAAATATATCACAGTGCATCAGTATAATGGACTGTCACCTGGGCATGAAATATACTATTAATAGTTTATAGAGACTGTTTAAAGCTATTAAAATGAAGAAAAAATAATGATAAAATGTTCTCAGTTGAATCTGAAGAAAAATGAGCAGGAAATATGACTATGTACAATCTGATCTCAGCTATACTGAAATGTGTGTATGTATATATGAAATGTATGAAATGTGTATATGCGGGTATGTGTTTGTTTAAAACATATATAAAAGTTTAAAATGATATTAAGGAAATTCACCAAACCATTAATAGGGAAAGTTGGATTGTGGATTTCAATTCTTTTTTTTATATTTTTCAATATGTTTCAATTTTTTATAATAAGTATACTTTCTTTTTATGATCAGAAAAAAATGACTCAATAAAAGTTACGTCTATTTGCAAGGCTGTGTTAACCATACCAGACCATTAAGTATTGATGTCATCCCTCCATTGTGGAATTGCTATATTCCACAATCACACTGCTGCTAAACTTTTCGTTTGTTCATGCATATTTCCCACCCAGATTTCCTCTGAGGCCTCATCCACCTGCCTCACCCACAGTCTTGGCTCCGTGTCCTTACACAGGAGGTCTCAAAGCACATGTTGTGGGGTCAAATGTATACACCATGATGCTGATGAAACTTCTGTTAGTTTCCACGAGCGACCTCATTTCTCAAGATCTGCTTTCCTTCTGATGTAAATGGAGAGAGGAAGTTTTTTTTATTTCAGTTATTTTTATTGAAGTGTAGTTAATTAGGGATGTTGTGTTAGTTTCAAGTGTACAGCAAAGTGATTCAGGTATACGGACATGTATATTCTTTTTCAGATTTCTTCTTCATTAGGTTTTTAAAAGATATTGAGTATAGTTCCTTGTGCTATACTGTAGGTCCTTGTTTATTTTATCTATTGTTGTTATGAGTCAACAGAGAATTTGTCCACAAGCATCCATTTTATCTATTGTTTATCTATTTTATCTATTATCTATCTGTTGTTTATCTATTTGATATATAGCAGAGTGTATATGCTAATCCCAAACTCATTATTTACCCCTACCCCCCTTCACCCTTTGGTAACCATAAGTTTGTTTTCCACGTCTGTGAGTGTATTTCTGTCTTGTAAGTAAGTTCATTTGTATCCAATGAACTTATTGGAGGTTTTAGATTCCACGTATGGTAATATCTGGATACCATATGGATATATGGTATCATATGGTAATAGTCCACATATTTTATAATATCATATATTTGTCTCTGCCTAATTACTTCACGTAATATGATCACCTCCAGGTCCATCCATGTTGTTGCCTATGACATGATTTCATTCTTTGTATGGCTGAGTAATATTCCATCCTGTAAATATTGCAGCTGTAAAGAATCTGCCTGCAAGGCAGGAGTCGCAGGAGATGCAGGTTCCATTCCTGGGTTGGGAAGATCCTCTAGAGGAGGGCATGGCAATCCACTCCAGTATTCTTGCCTGGAGAATCCCGTGGACAGAGGAGCCTGGCGGGCTATCATCCATAAGGTCACACAGAGTAGGACACGACTGAAGCAGCTTAGCACAGATGTACAATATTCCGTTCTGTAAATATACCACGTCTTATTTATCCATTCATATATTGATGGACGTTTAGGTTGTTTCCAGAGAGAAAGTTTTAAAGTCACCACTTAAAGAGACTGCGGTCTCTTCCAGTTTAAAATAGTCTGTTGGGACTTAATGAGTAAATCCTCTTATGAGTTCCCATGCTTTGTCAGGAATCTTTCCTCCCCACTGATGTGGCCTCTGGATTCGTCCTATCCAAGATGGCTTCTGGGCACAGGAAAACGTGCGCCTTCTGGCATTTGGAATTGACCCCTCTTGGTCCTGCACTCCCTCTCGCTGCAAAGTTCTGTCCTCACCACCTGTCCTGCTAAGGTCTTCACAGCTGGTGTGACCCAAAGTGTATTCTCTCAGCAAAGACAAGGCATGGGGGGACTCCCCTGGTGGTCCAGAGAAAGGAGGGATTATCTATGGAACCAGAGTGGGGTTGGGATGGGTGGGATGAATGGAACCTGTGTTAATTAAGAATGACTTCTTGTAAGAGTATATTTGGCTTCCCTGGTGGTTCACCAGTAAAGAATCCACCTGCCAATGCAGGAGATGCAGGGGCAGGTCAGGAAGGTCCCCAGCGGGAGGAGATGGCAACCCACTCCAGTATGCTTGCCTGAAAAATCCCTTGGACACAGGAGCCTGGTGGACCACAGTCCATAGGGTCACAAAAGAGTTGGACACGACTTAGCACTGAACAACAACAAGTATGTTATATCTAAGGGTGGAAAGACTATAGCTGCCTCCAACACTTGAAGGGGTATCATATGGAAAACAGATTACACTTATTTCAAGTTATAGCTACTAGCAGTGGATAAACATTTAGGGAAGGGGAGTTGTTTGATTCCCAGAGCTGTTCTCAAGTGGAACAGGCAGGCTGGAGGCAGGGTTTGAACAAAGGCTGAGTTCTCCAGGAATACTGAAGACTCCTTCTGGAGGCCACAGAGGTCCAGAAAGGAAGAGAAGGTACTCCTATCCCCTGGTTTCCTCTCTGCTCCTCATTATCTACTCATGGGGGAACCTCAGGAGGAAGGAAAGAGGAGCACCCAGCAGACCTAGAGTTCAATGAGAAGGGGTCATCACTGTTCCAATGGTGATTCCCCACATCGCCCACAGAAAAGCCCCACCTTGCTCTCCCCAATACACAGAAGGGAAGACTGAGACTAGAGAGTGGAAAGGATAATAAACCATTGCTGTATTCTGAGCACTTACAGGCCCTGGGCCAGGCATTGTGTATGTACAGCCACTGACCCATATAACTGCCTACAGGGAGGCCGGCATTTGCCCTGTTGACAGATGAGGAAACTAAGGCTCGAGGAGATTAGGTGACTGCCCCACCCTGATGGCATGGCAGGAGAGAACCCACACTAGGGTTCCAATCCAGGTCTGCCTGGTTCCAGCCCATCACAATGCTCCCTGGGGCAGGAGAGCCTCACCTAGACAGCTTGAACTAAAGCCTCCTTCCGCACCCTCTCATCTCTCCCCATCACCCCAACCTCCCTGCCATTTGTCCAGCCCTCCCTCCCAAGCACCTTCCTCCTGCAGGCCACCCTGACCTACCACGGAAATCTAGTCCAACAAAGACAGACTCCGTGTGCCCAGAACTAAAAGAAGCCAGGTGGCAGAGTAAATGAAAGTTGGCTGAGGGCCTCTGCGTAAGTGCTTTTCCATTCTGCCTCATCTCCGCATTCTGGGCTGCGCTGAGTTGCATGTGACTCCACGGGCAGGGAGAGAGCGCCGTGCTTGCTGCAGAGGGAAGCTCTCTGAGTTGTGATGGGGAATTGATACAAGGGTGTAGGAGGCCTGAGCTGAGCTCCCGGAGACAAGGGCAAGGTCAGCCCCAGCTTTCCCAGCCTAATTAGTGTCCCTGGGAAGTGTTGGACAGACCAGCTCTGCCCTGGGGCAGGGTAGGGAACACAGGCATGGAGAAAGGTCATGCTGATCTAAAATCCAGGAGGGTGAGCGAGGCAGAGCAGAAGGAAGAGGATGCTCTTCAGCTGCCGTGGTCCCTAGAGCACCTGCCTCGTGTCCCCGTGGCAGGGCGCCCTGGATCCCAGACAGGCCTGGTTGCCAGAAAGGCAGGGCAGGCAGACTGGCATGGGAAGGGCTCTCCTTCCATTTCCATCTCTGGTTCCTCCATCCTGGGCTCCCAGGACAATCAAGCTCCGTGGCTCCCCACCCAATCCTCCACTGGAGCCCTCAGAGAGAAGCTAGAAGTGGAAGGAAAGAGGGTGGAGAGCAGGATTCGATGAGGGGAAAGCTGTCTGTGAACGGGCTTGGCCCACCCCATTTGAGCATGAATAAGTAAACAACTGCAATAATGAGGCAGCCGCCTTGCCACGCAGCTCCACAGCCAAGAGAGAATTCCTTCAAAAGAACAGAGCCGGCGCGGGTTCATTATTCATGAGCAGCGCCCTCCAAGGTGGGGGCCTCTCTTGTTTGTTGCAATTTAACACAGGCCTTGATGGAGAGGGAGGGCGGGGGGACACAGGCAGGGAGGTAGATGTCTGTGCATCAGCCAAATGCGTTAAGGGGCCAAGTTCACAGAAGCAGCCCCATGGCCAAGTTCACGGTCAGTGCAGTTTGCCCTCCTCTCTGACAACAGCAGGGGAGCTGTGGCCCTGTTGGATCACACACAGTACCTCTCTCTCCACCGCCCAGTACATGAACTAGTTTATGCCGCCAAATGTTCAATTCATTGTCAGGTACAGAACACCTGCCATGGCCAGACACTGTGCGCACATGCAGGGCTCCTAAAGATGAGAGAGACGCCTGCATTACCTGCAAGGAGCTTATGCTCGGGGGCTGCCAGGGTGTGGAAGGCAGTCTGCTTAGGAGAAAGACCAAGCTTTGCTTCAGACGGGCTTGGGTTTGAACACCAGCTCTCCCAGCGCACCAGCCATGGTACCTGCTCATCAGAGCTTCCTTGTCAGTTAAATGGGGATAAGCCCGCCTCCTTTGAAATACCATTTTAAGGATTATATTAATGAATAATGTTTGGGCACAATTCCTGACACATGGTAGATGCTCAGTATATTAGAGCTGCTGTTGATAGTAAAAGAATTTGACCTTCCCACAAATCTCTCTCTCTCTTTTTTTTTTTTTTTTTGGCCGTGCTGCACAGCATCTTAGTTCTCTGATCGGGGATCAAACTGGCATCCTTGGCAATGGAAATGTGGAGTCCTAACCACTAGACCACCAGGGAACTTCCCCAATATCTTGACCTTCAAGATCATTCAGGAAATTGTCTAATGCTTTCTGTTTCTATCCGAAGGTTTGACATTTCTCAGAGTAGCCCCCCTTACCCTGAATGATTCCACTCTTGTACCTCACAGGAGGAAAGGCGTGCATCTGACTTCTTTGAGTGTAAAAGTCTTCCTGCAGGATGGATCCTGCTGCATGAGCTTATGACATGCGCCTTAGGCTTTAGGAAATGATACAAGTAAATTGCTAACATTTACTGGGTGCTCGCTATGTGTCAGGCGCTAGGCTAAGTCTCTTATGGCCTCCATCTTATTTAATCTTTACGGCAAGCTCTGACACAGGTAGTGCTCTGTCACCCTTTTACAGATGAGGAGACTGAGGCCCAGAGAGGTTCACTTGCCCACAGTCAAACGGCAAGTGATGGAGTGAAGGTTCGGGTACGCCTGACCCTGAGCACTCAGCCACCGGGCTGTTGACACGTGGGTTTCCTTCAGCTTAGAAGCCATGTGACTAGCACGTGATGCAGGATTGGGACACCACTGATGGACGAAATTCAGGCCAAGTTTGGTAGCAGTTTTAGGGTGAGCGTTGTAGCACACTGAGAATTCCCAGGGCAGGAGCTGGAAGATTCCCCGTCCATAGGTAGGCCGGTAGACTGCTGCTCCCTCTCCTGTGGGGCCTCACTGCTCTCTTTGTCTGAGCTGTGTGTGACATACTTGCCTTGCTGAAGACTATGAATTACTCAAAGTCAGGGACTGGCAACCAACAACCAGCATTTGTTTATTTATTTTATTTGGCCGTGCCAGGTTTTAGTTGCAGCATGTGGGATCTTTAGATGCAGCGTGGGAACTCTTTGTTTTGGTATGTGGGATCTAGTTCCCTGACCAGGGATTGAACCTGGGGCGCCTGCAGGGGGCATGGAGTCTTAGCCTTAGACCACCAGGGAAGTCCCACAACTAGCACTTATTAGGCACCAGCTATGTGCCTTGCCTTGTGCTGAGTGCTGCAGAGTTTAAAGAGAGGGACCTTGCCTGCGAGGAATCACAGGCAGAGAAAGAACAGACGCATGTGCGCATGTGCCAAGACACCTATGCCCAGGGCCTGATGTGGAGCAGAGGGGGCACTCTAGTCCCAGCACCAGGTTAACCATCTGCCTGTATCTGGGGGCACAAAGTGAAGTTCTGTGTTTGGACATCACCTAAAGGCAGCACTTCTGGGCATGCCCCCAACAAAGATGCCAGTTGTGAGATGGGAACAGACACAGGAAATGCCGCGGTCCTTTCGGTAAATCCGTGCCTTTAAAAGAGAAACAAGCTGGGGCTTCGCTGGTAGGTGGCCTCATCACAGAAGCAGGAAATGCAGTGAGACTAAAAAGCAGTCCTTCCAGCGCTTGTCTGTCCAGGGATTGAACCCAGGGCTGCACTGTCCTGGGAAACCTAAATTCAGAGAAAGGACATTCAGCTGAGTTGGCCTGAACCCCAGTGTGCCCAGGTCTCTCCACCCAGGAACCGATGAATCAGAACTGGCTCTGGGAAAAAATATGAGGGCCTTCCGCACGCAGATTCCTTGCTCTTCATTTTCCCTTCGGCTGGTGAAAGCTGTTTCCACCCATTCCAGGGAATAAGACTCTTGTGTCCTTCTTCCTTCCTTTATAATTGGTTCTTACTCTCAGAAAAGGCTGGAGGAATTTATCCTTCCTAAAGAGTAAATAACTGAATACATTTTATCATGTTGTCTCTCTTGGGGGTATTTGCATTGAAACCAGGATCAAGGGTTTAAGTGAAAGGAATAAAACACAGACAGTGGGATTTTAGATCGTAGTGGATGCTGAACAGTGTTTTGGATGGTGGAGTGCTTCTGGATCTTTCCTAATGGTCCCACCTGCTCTAGGCATCTCAGCTTGGCCTCTGAAGGTTAAAGTAGGTCTCCTTGCCAAAGCGTTTCTGTCCCCTCCCCGCACCAGCCATAGGAATCTGACCTTTGGATCTCAGTCTCCTGTTCTGCTGTGAAGGGTTTATGATCAGGGTTGGGGCATCAGTGTGAGATTCTCAGCCTTCAAGTCTTTTTTGTTTCTATGTTTCCTAAACCAGAAATGCTGGACCAGCATAACTAGACATCGTAGCCTTTGGATCACACTGTGGTTTATTTAGAGCTGGAGATGGGGGAGGGACAGAGGGGAGAATTAGTGGGTGGGAGGGGTGGGGGAAGGGAACAGCTGCTACAGAGCCTGCTCTCTGGATATACAGCAAAATTGTGGCTTTTAATACTTTTCAAGGGATAATCGCGTTCAATAAATTCCAGCTGAGGGGGTGGGGACTACCCTCAGATGATTCCTGCCCTCCCTCCATCCCCCCCACCATGGCCTGCCAAGACCCCCACTGGCCTCCAAGCAGTTGGGTCTATGGGAACCTATCACCTTGTCTCCCCGCCCCCTCCTCCTCCAGCCCTGGCTCCCAGCCTCCTGCAGAGGCCACCTAGGGTGGGAAGAAAGGTCCTTGGTCCTTCATCAATCACCTCTCCCTGGCTGGCAGTACCAGGGAAAGGAGTCGCCATCTCCACGGCCACGTGGCACAGTTACCAGCAATGCCAGGAGATAATGACAGGTTGAGTGTTCTCCGCCTGGTGAGGAGTTGCATGCAAATGACTCGGCTCTGAATGAATTTAATTGTCACTGCCTAATGTGGTGGCTCAGACCACCCCTCCTCCCTCCCCTGGTTGGGGGGAGGAGACAGCGGGGAGCAAAGGGGATCCTGCGGTTTGGAGAGGGATGGCTCAGAATGATCAGTGGGACCCAGAGCCCGAGGGCAAGAGAAGCTGGCATTCCCCTCTGTGGGGCCGGCCTGCTAGTGCACAGCTGTGAGCAGGGAGCAGGGATTCACCCCCAGACACGATCCGGAGTGAGATGTAGCTCTCCAACCGTAAATCCCTTTACGCATCGCAGCTCAGCCGCGAGAGGCTGTCATGTGCCTGCAAGACGTTCCAGCTTGGCCAGCCAAGCCCCGGAAGAAAGGGGAGGGGCTGCAAAGAACAGGCAATAAACGCTCTCCCTGAGTACGCACGCAGCCCTGCCCCAGCCCACCCTCCGGGACTCTGGAGCGAGTGCTGGCAGAACGGGGCACAAAGACTAGACAGGGAAAATGCGAGGGTGATCAGTAGTAGAGACAGCCGATAAGTACGGGCTGCTTCCTTCATTTTAGGCATTTTCTTAAACCAACGCTTATTCTCAGAATAAACTCATCCCCTTCTCACCATATTTTTATAATGTTGGATCTGTCACCAGCACGCACCATGTTTGCAGGTAAGTAAAATGAGGCATAGAGAAGTTAAGTACAGTCATCCCTTGGTATCTCTGGGATAGCTTCAAGGGTCCCACTCCAAAATCTATGGATACAGAGGACCAAGTGTAACTTGCTCCAGATCACACACAGTGGCAGGGCCGATTCATATACAGACCCTGGCCCTACACTTTGCACCCTGCCATTCCCTTCCATGTAGTAAAGCCCCACTGCCCGACCCCAGTCCTCCTAGAGTTACTGGTCAGTCCTGGATGCTACTGTGGTGTCTGTCTCTGAGGACACAGCATTGTTGATCTGATGTTTGTACATCTGTGTGTGTTCTGTGCCCATCTTCTGACCCAGCTAAAAGTCATTTGACCCAACCTCGAGCCAGGGTCCTGCAGCCTTTACTCTGTTGGCTTCTGAATTGGAGTCCGGAATATATCTTGATAAAGAAGCACGGGGTGGTAGCAGTTGCCTAGTGTTCAGGGGAGAAGTCTGGAGAAGTCAGTGAACATGTTCACCCAGTATGGAGGGGTCAGGGGTGCTGCTAAGCAGAGAGAGCTCTGAACCCCTAACAGGGGCCTTATCTAGAGCATCACCTTTTTCACTCATTCAATACCTTGGGGTTCCATGTAGAATTTCATTTGGAGAAAAGCATCCATACCCCCAAAGAAAAGTTTCCAACACTAGAGGGTTTCTAAGAACCTATTCCATAATTCTAGAGCCTAAGTAATAAGGAATCACTGAAGACTTTTGATTAGGGAAAATCATCTGGAAATCTCCTTCCAGTCACTAGTATCCCAAGGTTAGGAAAGAGTATGGACCAGGACTAAAGCTGGACATCCAGTGGCCAAGGGCTGGAAGCCTGCAAAACCAGAAACCACCCCCAAAGTTCCCCCCAACCTGCAACAGAATAGTTCACATTAGATAGTTCTCTCGCCACTGAAAGGAGGCACGACGAGAGCCTTATCACTGTGATAATTCTGTGACTCCACCATGTTAGTGTTATTTGAGTTCACTGAGTGATTACTCCCCAGGTGTTTAAATTCTTAATGTTTTTATCCTTTCAAAACTTTGGGCACCAATGTCAAAGAAAAAAGACGACACCAGAGATCCTACTCCAAAAATGGGATCGTCAGAAGCCTTCCTCCAAACTCTCAGAGCTCTTGATCAGTTTAAGCCAAAGCAGTTCAGCCCTGATTTTGAGATGATGACAAACATACCTTGGGTTCTAATTGCGCCCCCAGGTTGCTGTAGTGAAAGCTGGCACTGCTCTTCCTCACCAAGCAAAGTGCTCCCCTTGCCCCTTCTTCAAGCCCTACCCCCCCACCCCTGCCCCAAACCCTGAAATGATAGAGACAGGACAAAGAGACATTTGGAGCTTACGTTTGGGGAGTAAGAGATCATCGGTTTTGATGATCCTGAATGTAAACAGAGATGAAAAAGCCGAGTTTCTTTAGAGTCAAGAGCTTCTAACGTGAGCAGAAAGCATAATGGAGCCCAAACCGAGTTCGACCTTGTTTCCAGTGCTGCATGTCGACTAGCTACCATCTCCTAAGTCACCCTAGACATGCATGACGTAGCAGGATGTATCGGGGATTGGGATAATCGGAAACCTGGGTTCTGTTCCTTCCTTTGCTCTTCAGTCTGGGGCAAATTGCTGAACTAACTCCTACTCTTCAGCTAGATTGGGTAATAAGTTCTCCCTTTAGGATATGGGGAAACATTAAGGTTCTATGAAGGCTATTATTGTTTTTTATTTTTGTGTTGTGAAAACGCGTTACACCGAAAGGTAACTGTCACTCTAGATCTCATTTACATAGACAGTGGGAGAAAGGAGAGATGGAGAGAATGTTTGAAAGTGTTATATTCTACTTTCTGTCATAAGCAGCAACCATCCACCCTGTTAAGAGTATTTTTTTAACAACTAAATGACCAAGAAATTTATCAACTATATATTAAATGTATGCCTCCTCCAGCACCCAACCTAAGTTTGCAGATAGGGCTCAGTGTGCCCATACACTCAACAGGCTTAATGTATCTTTGGTTGAATTATTGTTTTCTTACTTTAAATAATGATGATGTTCCCAAAGGTGGGGAAAAATAAAAGTGAGTTTATGGATGATGATTCTGGGGTTGGCAGTTTTCTTTTCAAATTAGAGAAGGCACATTTAAGCTGCTAAAAGAGGAGGTCAGGAGAAGGCCGCACCCTAATGAAAAATCAGAAGTAATCCATGGCAGTTCCTTCTCCCAAGCTGACAAAAGCTCTGGCCTTGAACTCAGCTTGGGTCTTAACTGCTCAGGGCGCTGTTGCCATACACCTTTCAGTTTCCCTTGCAGCGGTCTCTCTGGCAAGTAAGGTGCCCGTGGCCCTTCTGGTGCTGTCCCAGGTCCTGAAATGTCACGGGTTCTCGGCTTGGTGATTAAAGTGGTTCCAGAGCGCTCCCCTCTAGTCAGCTGTTGTGTGGAAACTAATTTCCATATAATAACATTTTGTTATTTGTAATAAATCATACCCACAGTAAGGTGACTGGGTTATGTCATTATTTGCAAACCTACAGAATGTAATTATGATATGTCTGAAAACCTCCATGCAGAACAGTGCAGTTGCAGCCACGGCACCATCCAATAATAATAAAAATTTATATTGTGCTTTATGTGACCGCTCATCACATAACCGTTCTGTGCCAAGGGAAAAGAAAGCCCACAGCAGTGACAAATTCACGGACGTGGAAACCTTGCAAATGCCAAACTAGTTGATTCCAAAGCTAAAGCTAGCTCCTGGGTTTCCTCCTCTTTTTTCCTATGAACCTTTTATAGTAACAGACGGGGTGTCCAGGTTTGCCTCTGCATTCAAAACAAGGAGCTCCTTTTGGAGTTTCCTTTTTATGCGTTAAATGCACGTGCATTCACCTTGGCTGATGTTGGTTCATAGGGATTAGCTTTTTGAAGAGTATACCTATGTGTTTCCCTTTCACATCTTTCTCCCTGTGTCCTTGTCTCCTATCTCCCATGCCTCATCTTACTTTTCTAGAATGCTTTCTGTGAGCATAGTAAAGCGTGTTCCAGGGGCAGTAACTGAGACACATCCTGTTATTCATCTTGCATGTTTCCAGCATTTTCTCTTGTTGAATTTCACTCAAGCATAAAAATACATTATTGCACATGCAGTGGGTTCTCCAATACCGCTATCTCTCCTCACAATCTGCTATTTCCCAGGCCTTTGGCACATCCTGAGATTTTTTTTTTTTTCCTGAGAAGAATTGCAAATCTGACTGATCAGAAGAAACTCTGAGCTTCCAGAGAGGTTGTGTCTCCTGGTTGTAATCCTCTTCGGCATAGAGCTTATATTGAGTTGACCAAAAAGTTTGTTCAGATTTGTCCATAAGATGGTATGAAAAACCCAAACTCTGGGGTCAACCAATAGTTTTTAAAAATCTGGACTTAAGAGTGGCACTCTTCACCGTCTAGTACCTTGAGATCTTTTATAATGCCCCCCCCCATTTTAGCTGAGGTGGTCTTACTTTTAGTACATGTGTGGTGGTAGCAGGTCACTAGAGTAATTTTGCTTAGGGTTGTGAAATTTACCTTCAAGCCCAAAATTGAATTCAATCTACTGTTTTCAGCAGGAGCTATGGGTTTGTGTGTACATCTCTTTTCCAGGTATGTCTGTACTTATTGATGCTGAGTGTGGTCATTTATCACAGACAGCACAGAACCAAAAAGAATTTATTGTTAAGTTTCCTGCTCCCACGTAATTTGTCTTAGAGCTTAAGATGTGACATTTTGTTCCTTAGCCACTTTTATTTGCATATTTCCATATCTGCCTCCTTTTATCCCTTCACTTTGGGAAAATTTTATTGTTGAGAAAAGTTGGTCTTATGTCGGTTGTCATGCTTGAAAGATTGTTTTTGTTACCGCACATGGGGTTGACAAAAATACATCTCAGGGTGGCCTGCACAAGGGTAAAGATGGACACTGCCAAGCTCTTTATGACTGTGAAGGGAGGGGGTAGACTATATCACCGGGAGAGGAGTTAATGCTTTGTCTCATGAGGTTATTGTGGAAACATTAGGTGGAGTCAGCCCTAACATCTTAGGGTTCTGGGATGCCTGGAAGGTTTATCACAGCCTATCCATAGAAGGGAATATTATGTAGTCCTTAAAATGAGGGCTTTGAAGATGATTTAGTGATACATAATAAAAGCTGTTACTCTAAAAGGAAAAAGCAATATATAAAATTGTATATGCAGCCTGATCTTGACCCATCTCCCTCCCCTGTGCAAAAAAAATAAATAAATAAATAAAGACTGGAAGAAAATGTACCAAATGCATCCCCCAAAATCAACTTTTTATCTCATGTTGGTGGAACTACAAATAATTTTATTTTCTTATTTCTGCTTTTCTAAATTTTCCAGATGTCTTACACTGAATTTGTATATTTTAATCGGGGCGGGGGGGAAGTAGATATTTTTAAAAGCACTTTAGAGACAGCGGCTCCACTGACTTCTTCGATTCGTATTCTACTGAGTTGCTCCCCAATCCTGCCCCAGCTCCACTTGGAAGAAAGCCTTTCTCATTAAAGCCCCCCTACAGCCTCCCCTTGCCCTCATGTCTTCAGGGAAGTATCTTAAGGGAATATCAAAGGATGAGTGTGTGTGCATTGCGTGCGTGTGTGTTGTATATATGCACGTGCACGTCTGTGTGAGTGAAAGAGAAAGACAGAGTAATCATCATATAAGGAAGGAAGAAACTTACCATAGAAATGCAAAACAGAGCAATGAAGAGAAAGGCTGTGGGTGAACTACAGAGGAGTCCCACCTTGACAGAGATAACAGTGAGGAGTCAGAATCCCGCCAGAGAAGCTGTCAGGAGGCAAGGATGACAGGAGAACTGGATAACAGAGAAGGTCTATCCGGAGGGGAAAGGGACACGCCCTCGACCCTTCCCTGGCCCGCTTCCTTCTTTAGGCTCCAGCCGCAGAGGACTAAGGATAAGCCGTCTTGGGAGTCGAAGGAGGATGCCACAGTCCAGGGAGGGGCCTGGGGAAGCCAACCGGAGGGAGAGGACCAAAAAGCTGGAGTCAGAGAGGGAGCTGGGGCTGCTTCAGGACCTTGGGTGGCGGTCGTCTGACCCGCTGGGGACCCCTAGAGTTAAGGTGAGGGTTAGACAGATGTCAAAGCCACGGCGCAGCCGCCTGTTTAGTGGAAGAGGCTGATGCTTAGAGGGAAGATGTGACTATTCCTGGAGCCTTAGGACGAGAGGCCCAAGCAGATGTGCCCACCCTGCTAAGAGCACCGCGAGTCGGATGGGTTTCTCCACCAGGGGTAGCATCACTCACCCCCACACCCTAACCCACGTGGGTGTCTGAACAGGGTGGGGGTGGAACAGGCGGCACATCTTATTGTCCCAAATGACTGAAGGTGCACCCCACGTTCAGTGCGTGAAGATGGGGTAGACTCACGGGGGAAGGTGCCTGCCCAAATGCCAGCTTCCATACTGGCAATGGGAAATTTAGCGTGAAGTGGATTTGAAAGGGGGCCCAGTATCCGTGCACCTCTCCTGCAGCTCCTTGAGGTTTACCTTTAGAGCCCCTTGTTCCTTTTCTCTCCTGTGGCAAGGATGAGGAAGGCTGGAGTCTCACCTCCCTGGATAACCATGCCAGGGGAGGCTGGGCTGCCTGCTTAAAGGGCCCTTAGAAATACAGCTGATACAATTCAGTGCTGTGAGGAGTATGGGAGCCCCACATCTCTGTGATGAGCAAGAAGAGGCTCCCCACTTTGCTTCTGTGAGGACCTCAAACCCAACCCTGGCCTTTGCCTAGTAAACGAGGTTCTCGTGCTGGCCTAGCACGAGACCTCTGGGACTAGGGGTGGTAAGAAGCCTGTGGACCAACCGGGGTGAGAGCCTGACGCTCCCACTGCGGGGAGCCTGGGAGCCTCTTCCGCTCTCCCATTTTGTTTGTCATTTTCTGATCAAGGGACCCGCACAGCAGCCCTGGGGTGCCACAGGGCCCGCAGCCCCAGTGAGGCACGTGGAGAGGCAGCTTCGTGGCTGCCGGGGGTGGGGAATCTGCCTTTCTAGGGAAGGTGTGCCAAAGACAGGTGTGGGGGTGGAGCAGACAGCTGTGCTGGAGGGCACAGGACGGCTGTTTTACTCGGGTCCGAGGCCAGAGTTTGCCCACCACCAAGCATCTCCTCTGTGTAGAACAATTTGGCCAGATACTGCCAAGGGTGGGACAGACAAACACATGACCTTTGACCGTTTATCAGTGGATTGGGAAGCTGGGCTCCTCCCACCGCTGTCTCTTCTCCCCTCATAAGTGACTCAGGAGTGCCAGGTCCTGTGCTGGACACTTTGGAGACCTACGTTCATCTCATCTTCATGCATCCCCTGAAGTGGGCGCTCTCAGCTCTTTGTAGGAGAGAACACCGAGCCTGGAGGAGGTGACCACACAAGGTGGCAGTGCTGGAGTTCATGCGCAGAGCTGCCAGATGCTGAGCCCTTCTGCCTGAGCCATTCCTCCCGAGCCCTGCCAGGCTGCTGCAGCAGCCGGAGCTTGGGCTCTGGGACCAGGCTGCCTGGGTTCAAATCCTGCTTCTCCATTTGCTAGCTGTGTGACCCTGAGGCCTGAAATCAACCTCTTTATACCTCAGTTTTCCCATCTGAAAAATGGGCTAATAATAGTACCTACCTCATAGGGTTATTGAAGGGACTGTATCATTGAATACTGTAAAGCCCTTAGAACACTGCTCAACACGCAGTGGGTGCTGCAAACTATTAGCTATTAATACAGTGGCTGCAGTCCATTAGGGAGCCCAGGCTTCCTTATCCAGTCTTCGATAGTGAGAGACCTTCACAGTTAGGTGTCAGGGTGGAGGGGTCTTTGTAGACCTGTGACAGACTCCGGGAAGATATAGGGAAGGAAAAGACACAGGCCCAGCTCTCAGGGGGCTTTCAGGAAAATGAAAGACCCTGGACATGCATGCCAGGACACACACACACACTCACTCACACTCACACACACACACACACACACACACTCTCTCTCTCTCAGAATGCTGAAGACACTGAATGATGATAGTATTAGCTCTGGGTGTGCCTGCTGGACAACTTCACTCCAGGAGCCGTGGAACCATGGCTCCATCCGGGCTGGCTGGTGTTCTCAGCTGACTCGGCGTCCAGGAGGAGGCACACTGTGAGTTAGGGAGCAGAGGGATGATAGGCTAGGGCTTAGGAAAGAATGTGAGATGGCAAACCCAGCAGCCCAGAGCTGTGGAGAACCTGGTATGCTGGGTATGCTGGGCCCCTGATGACTGGTGTCTGAGGCCCCGGCCCTCACAATCGGCACAGTTCCCACCCTGGCCCAGGGGTCCTCCGCCTGCCCTCCTGGTGGAGATGACCAGCTCAGATCAGAAGCCTGGGCCCAACCTGACCCAGGGTATCTGAGCCGAGGCCTGTGGCCCAACCCCCAAGCTGTGGCCTCTCCTGCCAGGTCCTTGTGGGATGCCCCCTTGACCCAGCCCTGCCTCCCCTTTGTCCAGACCTAGAGAAACCCACTTGGAACCGAGATCAAAGACCTGAGAGCCTGTAGTCTCTGATTAGGAGTGTTCAGCATGGAGGTGGACCCCAGGAACAGGCCTGGCTACACCAGGAGGCAGAGTCCTAGGGAAAGAAGAAATTCCCGGAGCCGCCTCCCTGGCAAGCGCACCTCCCTCTTTCCAGAATGTGCAGTGAGCAGGGCTCCCCGAGGCTTCAGTGACACAGGAACCTGAAGGAGAGAAGTTAGACGCCAGCACCAGAGTCCGTCAGAAAGCAGAGGTAATTTATGAGGAGGACGCTGAAGCAATGCAGGCAAGCAGGGGAAGCAGAAGGAACGCAGCCCAGACACATAAATATCAAAACCAGAAGCGTGGGCTCCTGCCTCTGCACGTCCCCAGACATATAATATTACCGGTTGCGGCTTGCATGGCGCTCGCATATTCCTGCCGCTCGGATATGGTACAGCAAATGCATTGTGACAGTAGCTGAGTGGGCTCTACGTGCTGAACAGATGTCTTCTAGCAGACGAGGTTTCTGTGACTGTATCACATTGTGCTTTCATCAATTATACATCACTCCTCATTACAGAGGCAGGCGCTCATGACGGCGTGCATGGCTAGGTGAGACACCCAGCCAGACTGAGGAGTGCAGGGCAAACTCTGGGGGAGCTGGGATGCCCGCTGGGTCCTGGGGATGCTGGGACCACCTCCTCTGCCCAAAGACCCTGCATCGCTCCTCCTCCCTGCTGCCTCCTTCTAAGTCTTAAAACCCTGTTTCCTACACTAGCTAAGCTAAGGTCGTTTGTTTACGCCCTTCAAAAAATAATGATTATGAAGCATTTCAAAGGGTGTGAAAAAATGAATTGCAGATGCCCATCACCCCATCACGCAGATTCAACAACTGTTAAGATGTGTCCACCTTGGCTTCTTGCCTCCCCCCAACTTCATGCTCAAGTGTTTGAAAGTTACCCCCAGGCCTCCTATGATTTTGCTTCTGTAACTCATTGTGAATCTTTCAAATATGGCCATTTCCCACAGACCCATGGGCTTCCCAGGCAAAGAATCCACCCGCAGTGCAGGAGGTGCAGGAGACACAGGTTCCGTCCCTGGGTCAGGAAGATCCCCTGGAGGAGGGCATGGGACTCGCTCCAGTATTCTCGCCTGGAGAATCCCACGGACAGAGGAGCCTGGTGGGCTGCGGTCCACAGGGTCACAGACTCAAACACGACTGAAGTGACTGAGCATGCACGCGTGGAACCATGAGGTCATTATCACTGCTTATAGAATCAACAGTACTCCATTGTCTTCGTGCAGTAGTCAGCCTGAAATTGAGGGTCTTTGGGACTTATGGCCACGTGTCTCTTAACCATTGCTCTGTGACTTCCCCAACCTTGGCCCCCCACCCGCCAACGGCACTCTCCTATTAGAGTGTGATCTTTCTACAGCGGCTCTTAACTCTCCGATCCCCAGACCCACCAGGAACTCAGGCAGTATTCTGCTTTCAGCCTCATGCCCTTCCTCTAGGCTATGGCAGGGTCATAGGTGTGAAGAAGACCTACTGCTAACCCCTGGGAAGACTTCTGTGGGAGGAATGATCCTTCCTGGCAGGTGTTGGGGCAGGGAAGTCAGTTAATGACAGCTGAGACATGCCAGGCTACTGCTTTGGGGTATAAGTCAGTGCTTCCCAAAATGTGGTGCGCATGGGCAATTCTATGGGACAGATAAGCATTACAACAACAACAAAAGAACTAATGTATTTATTTTAATCTTCGTTTCAAAATGTCAGAATTGTACATCAAGCCCATGAGTTCATAGATATCATTACAGTCAATGAAGC
Source organism: Capra hircus (assembly GCF_001704415.2). NCBI lineage: Eukaryota > Metazoa > Chordata > Mammalia > Artiodactyla > Bovidae > Capra > Capra hircus. The sequence goes on from NC_030822.1 coordinate 54,107,653, forward strand.
CAGGCAAAAGTGTTTGGCAATTTTAAGGTCGATTTGGAAAAAAAATGTTAAATAAATAATCATACAGAGGTATTTGGATAAGGCAAAAAAATTCCTAGTGTGACCCAGTCCCTGAAGTCTAAGAGCCCTGGTACAATGGAAGGAGAGGAGGTTTAAACTAAGGTCATATTAGTCCAGGTTTTACTAAGACCCCTGCTTGATTATTAGCCAGCAAGCAAATCACTTCTCCTCTTGTGGCCTCACTCTTTCACCTGTGCAATGGGGCTATATGCTTGTGTGCCTTGTTGATGTCAACCTCAAAAAGGGCAACTAAAACAAAGACAAGTTCTAAAAATAGGCTAGGAATGTCCCTGATTTAAGCCTTCTGTACCTCCTGTCGCTTACCCTACTCCCAAGGGTCTGTGCAACACAAAACCTGGATCCATCCACTCCCATCAGCTCTAAGTGCTTCAGGTCGTTAAGCCTGGCCATTGTAATAAGCATCGATTACCATTAGCAACATTATTATATTTACCCAAGTTCCCTGGTGCATACGGAAATGCAGAGGGCTCTCCCGCATCTTCTGCTTTACAAGAACAATTTGCCGTGTCTAAAAACCATTTCTAGAATTAATTTGCCTACTGCAAACAATTTATATTAATGAAAACACATTGAGTTGGGGGAGGTTGGCGGGGGGTGTTCTGCCTGCAGAATATGTTTGCTTTGTTCACCTAGAATAAAAAGAGTTTGCGTGCGTGTTTGTTTTGAATAAATGAATAGCTGGGTGACAGGAGGAAGGTCTGCCCGTGCATCTGATCCAACCTGGTCTAGCAGTCCTCTCCAGGGCGGCTGGGGACGTGGGCAGGAGACAGGGCCGGTTGCGTACATTTTAATACACGATGATGTCTGTCATCTGCTTCTCTGTATTTACGACCCCCTCACGCTTGCATTTGATCATGGTGGAGGAGGAAGCTGCCACCCCCTTCCCAAGTCACATCCAAGGCTTGGTGTCAGCCCAAGTGGGGGTCTCTGAGTCCACAACCCCAGTTCTCCCTGCATGAATCTCTGAAAACCGTGCCCTGTTCTTTGCAGCAGCCACTCTCCCCCTGTGTGTGCTTATTTTATTTATTTGGGTCGATGAGGCTCATTTTCCTCTCTACAGATGGCAGCAGGGTCCCCTGATCCTGCATGATGTTACCCGATTGTCAGAGCAGGAGGGAGATGGGAGGAAGAAGAGGGGGAGAAGGATCCAGGGGGGTCGGGGGCTGTGAATTTGGGAACAGGCAACCTCACACATCCGCTTCCCATCCTGGGCGTTGATGTCAACATTTGGGTCGCAACCTCCCCCACCCCACCCTACTGGATCCTTCTGTTTGGCTACAAGCGTCTCAGATATTTTGTGCTCGACAGTCCCTTGATGACAATGTACTTCAGAGCTTTTTCCAGTAGCCAAGCTGAGGCTGTGGGGTGTGAAGGCTCTGGCTCTGCCTCACCAGCATCCAGGGTACATGTGTGTTTGCATAATAACCTACAAAATGCTTCTTGCCCCTCAATGTGCCTGCTCAGGGGCCTTGGGGAGGAGGGCTTTGTCATCACAGCTTTGTGTGGGAACTGCAGCCTGTGTTAGCCTGGATTAATTTGCCCCTGCAGTTTGCATGGGCTACCTAAGGTCAGGAAGGAAACCAGAAGTGACGAGAATGGGGCCTCCCATGACCAGGGGGGCACTTGGACCTCAATGAATGCACCCCTTTGTCCCAGAGAAGGGAAGGCTGCAATACCAGCACACAGCTCCCTCCCAGGAGGAGCCACTGACAAAAACAGCAGCCTCAGGGGTGTGTAAGATCCAGACCCCAGTGCCAGATGGCCTGGGCCACTCCCAGACCTGCTAGCTTCAAGCTATGTCCCCTGAGTGCCTCAGCTTCCTCACTCTTGAAATGAGGGTAACAGTGGGAACCTGGCCCAGAAGGTTGTCGTGGGATTAAGTGAGTTCATATCACCAATGTGCTTAGCATGGCACCTGCCTCGCTAAAGTGCAATGTCCATATTTGTGAAGTAAATACAATGTACTTTGTCACCCCCAGTGGTGAAAGGTTACCCGTAGGTTTAGAATGATAGTATCACCAAGTCACAGAGGTCAGACCTCAAGATCTGAATCCTGGATAAAGAAGGACAGGGACCTTCAGGCCCAAGGAGGCTCTGCACAGCCCTCCCACTGACCCCTACCCCACCGAGGAGGGAGCCCTCGAAAGGCCCCCATTGTGCAGGCTTGCTCTGCCTGACTCTCAGTCAGGTGGGAATAAGGGACACAGAGGCGGTGTGAAATCCTGAAAACCAAGGGAGCCTTTTTTAAAATTTGCAATTCCTTCCCTTTCAATCTCCGCTCCCAGAGGAGTAACTGCTCCGATTCTGTCCCCTGCCCCATTCGCTCATCATCTCAGTGACGGCTCTGCAGGACAGCCAGGGCTCCAGGCTGCAGAGAGACTTGGAGAACGTTGGTCTGACTCAGCTCTGACAGGCAGCTCCTCTATCTGGGGTCCCAGGCTCCCTGGAGGAGGCGGGGGCCGGGGGATGACATGGAGATGTCATCAACACTCAGAGCCGGGACCAGGCTGATGGCACTTTTTACATCCCTCAGACCTGCAGTGGGGCTGGGGAGTGGAGCAGGTGCTGGGAGGCAAATCACAGGATCACAGAGAAGCGAGGTGGTGGCGGGGGAAGGGAGAGTGGAGGGTGGCAGCATGAGGGAGGTTGGAAGGGGCATGGATCTGGGTGTCAAGAGCCTGTCTCACGGGAACCCAGGCTTCAGCATCTCCTAACTGGCTGACTTTGAGCAAGTTACTCACCTCCTTTCACTCTCAATTTCCTCAACTATTAAATAGAGATGATAATAGTGTCTGTATCACAGGACTGGTTTTTTGAGAGAATTAAATGAGATGTTTGTAGCTCTGATTCATTGCCTGGCACGTCAGCTATCTTGGTTACCCAGACAAGTGAAGGCAGTGGTGACAAGTCTTGGCCTCAGAAGGTATCCCCAGGGGTGGCAGCAATAGGAATGACTCTTGGAAAAAGTTGAGTGGATGCCATGGCATGTGGCCACCTGCCCAAAGAACTTGTCAAGTAAATGGCCATCCTGACTGTATGTCTGTCCTGGAGGACGAGATCAGATAGGACTGTAGGAGGCTGTTGGCTAGAACCCCAAGGGGCCTCACACCTTGTGATAATCACTGTGCTCCAGAAAGGTGAGCTTGGCCTTGGCACTGGGCGATCTTTACCCCCCAAAACCAAGGTGCCAGATGCCAGATCACTGAAACCCAGGGAGATGTCATCCTAGGTCCAGAAAATGGTTTCTCCTCCAAGGAATCAACCTCAGTCAATGCCCTTTAGTGGATAAGAAAGCACTCTATCACCCAGCTCATGGAAAGGCTGCATTCTGAAGCCTCTTCCCTGCCCTTAGAAACCCATCACAGAAGCATTGGCTAGACGGAGAGAGGGTAGCCTGCCTCTCTGGAAAGTTCTGGCTGGCTCCCTAGATCCAAAGAGCCTTGCAGGAGACCTTCCCCCAATTGTCTTGATTGAGCACTTTGAACCCTCCCCTCCAGCATTTCCCCTCTAGCCAAAGAGAAGTGAGGCCAAAGACTGGGGAGCTGGAAGGGGCAGGCATGAAGGGTAAGTCCGTCTGCAGTTGCCAGGACATCCCTGGAAGAGGAGGGAAGCAGGAAGGCCTGTCAGGAAAGAACCCTGGGGAGAGTTCTGCCTACCCTGTGCTGTCAGCCCCTTCCCCAGCACCACAGAGACCCCAGCTGTTGCTTCAGGAAGGGAAATGGGAACTGGGGAGAACATGGTTCAACCCAGCGCTGCTGTGGACTCTCTGATCTCCTGAAAAGGTTCAAGATTTAGATTTTGTGTCTCATGGCAAGCTTCAGTCTGCCCAAAGGACCAGTGGGATGTGTATTTGGAGCATAGGCAATAGGGTGTCTGGAAAGAGAACACTGGAAAAAAGAGGGTGTCTGCCAGGACTGACCTGGGGGAAGGAGAAGGGGTGAGATGCATTCTTAGCCCAGGGTGAGCTTTATTAGAAGTGGTACCCAACTTTGGTGGGGGTTAAAGCTCAGGCTGCCCTAAACCTAGGGGCTGGGAAGTTACAAATGTTGGTCTTCCCACTGGGATGTTGCAAGGGGGTAGGGGGCCCTCCCACACTCAGATGGCTACCTTGTTGGGTCACAATGGGAGATATGAAAGAATGCCTATGTCCTGTACCTTGGGGGTGGGGTCCCCAGTTTCCCCATCCATCCTCCCATGGAGCCCCGATCATGCTCTCACGTCCACAGATGGAAGAGCGGGTAAGGTGGGAAGCAGGCAGCTATAAGATGCAGAGAAAAGCACTCCGAGTCCAGAGTCAAGAGCCCTGCATTCTCATCCTAGCTCTGCCACCAATTGTGTGACCTTGGGGATGTCCCTTCCCCTCCCTAGTTTCTGTAAAAGGAGGAGGTTGGTCCAGCTGGCTCTCAGGTCTCTCCTCCTGGATGCTAAGCTTCTAAAAGTGGCCAGTCACACCAAGGGCATTCATGCCGTTATCAGCAAACATTTACTGAGAGGCTCCCCGGCTCCAGGCACGGTGCTGGATACTCAGAACACCCGGATAAATCAGGGAGCATCCTGCCCTCAGGGTGCTAGAGGGGACAGACCCACGGTATAAAGGCAAATGCTATGAGAGCGTGGAAAGGTGTGATTCATTCTGACAGGAAATTGGCCAAGAAGGTTTCACAGAGGAAGTGACATTTCAGCTCAGCCTCCAGGAACGAATGGGGGCCCCCTGCCCTGATGACTCGCACGCCCTGAGCTCCTCGACAGAATGCGCCAGTTTTGCTCCCAGTCTTGCCCTGCTGCCGTCTCCTACGGCACAGCTCGGTGAAGACCAACAGGGGGTGCTCTTAGAAGTCAGCTGTACGACCCCAGAGTCCCGATGACATCCCCAAATGCCAGTACCACTGTTCATGTGCTCGTACAGATGTATTTGTAGAAACTATGAAGCCGCTCACTTGAGACAACAGATGACTCCCCCAAAATCATCTCCATTTGATTTGAAATGCACTTTAGGGGGTCAAAAATACGAATTCCTAATTCTGTTTTGCTGAGCATCAGGATGAGATGAGTCACATGGAAACACTGAATGACTGTGAAGAGAGGAAGCCCAGAATAATCTCGGGGTAGAATATTGGCAGAAATTATCTGGACGGTATCATCAAAATGAAACGGTAGCAAATAGTCAGGCCATCCATTACTAACTCGTAATCTTCGCTCTGGCTCTAAGTCATGTTATAATAACAAGAGGTAACATTTCCTTCCGACCAGCCCTGTGCCTCATCCTCCCAACAACTCAGTGAGGTCGGTCCTGCTGTCAAACCAGTCTACAGAGGAGGAGACCGAGTGCCCTGACCTGGGCCCATGCTCTTTTCCTCTGCGCTGCACGTGAATGTACCATACCCTCTCTGTTCACTCGGGATGATTGCATATTGATTTTTCCTGATTTAGAACATGGGACAAATAGTAGACACGCCAGGAGCCACCCAGACCCTGAGAAGGTTGCTCTGAGGACCCTGAAAGGTAGAGACAGAAGCAATCTAGTTTTACCCTAAGCAAGTCTCATTGATTCCACCAGGCATCCAAGGGGCACTCTCTGGATCTGGGCAAACCTGGTCCCAGGCAATTCCTTGATACAAATCCAATGGCAGACAGATACCTTGCTTCCCAGCTCAGCTTTGAGATTGGTTAGTGAAAAGGAAAGTGAAAATGTTAGTTGCTCAGTCCTGTCCAACTATTTGTGACACCATGGACTGTAGCCCACAGGCTCCTCTGTCCATGAAATTCTCCAGGCAAGAATACTAGAGTGGGTAGCCATTCCCTTCTCCAGGGGATCTTTCTGACCCAGCGGGTCTTCTGGGTCTTCTGCTTTGCAGGCATATTCTTTACCATCTGAGCCACCAAATGCCCCATCTCAGGATTGAGTTTCCCTCTCCTCCTCCTGTTCCACACCCTCCAGGAGCTGGTAGGACTCTTCATCTGGTGGGATGGGAGTGAGGGTGTAGGGCAAGTGGTGAATTAGACTGAGATCCTGGCATCTGAGTCTCCATGTAGAAATGGAGCTGGAACAAAGCCGGGATCCCTGCCCCTCAGGGTTAGAGCCCAAAGTTAGAGACGAGGGAGATGAGGCCAGCATGAGTCAGTCATCTGAATGCAAGAGGACAGAGGCGGAAAAGAATTTAAATGTGTTTCTATTTTCTTAGTTCCCTGAGGGTCCCTTAGTGTTGCAGGGGGAGGTAGGGGAAAGGCAGTGGGGAGTAGAATAATCTCCACAAAGCAGGCTTGGCCCTTGGCCATGAGGAGATGACCCCCAACAGGGCACCAAGAAGCCCCCAACCCCACCCCAAAACGTCAGAGCCTCTTTCCTTTCCTGAAAGCGTCACGCCTGTTAAAATGCAAATTCCTGGAGAAAAGCCATGCTGGACCATCAGCCCTTTTTGCCCAGTGTCTGAAGCGGTCCAGCACCCCTCACCAATCATAGGGAACGTGGGGTTGGAAAGGACCTCTAAGATCTCTGGGTTCAGCCCGCTCCCATGTAGTGGAGCAAGATGTGGACAGGGCATGACCTGCCACAAGGAAGTGGGGTTAAGGAGGGGTCTGGAGCTATGGTGTCAGAGGCTTACAGATCACAGGCTAATCAGGGGGCAGAGGCAGACAGAGACTTGGAGTGGGGTGGCTAACAATGCACGGCCAATGGTAATGGCACTGTGATGGGGGATAAGGGAGACAGAGGTGTGGGCTGGCACCATCAGGAAAGTCACCCAAAGAACTGGGGCTGCAGCTGAGCCTTGCAGGCTAGCGGGTATTTGGATTGAGATGGGTAGAGAATTCACATAGGAGTGAGGTGGATTAGGCCGTGGAGGCTGAACAGGCAGGCTTACACTTCGGAGAGCATCCCTTAGAGAGAGGGGAGCAGAGGACTCTTTAGAGGCTTGCTGAGGTGGGAGCAGTGTTGAGAAGATATGGGTGACAGAAGGGTAAGCAGAAGGAACTGGAAAGGGACAGACACAGAGGCAAGGAGACTCAGATGTGAGCGGTCTGGTGATGGAAGAGGCCCTGATAGGAAAGAAGAAATGAGGGGCAAGGATCCCAAGACTGTCCAGACCCCCCAGAGCAATGTGGAGAAGGAAAAGGCCATGGTTTCATGAATCAGAAAACCACCTAGTCACTGGCTGGCCGTGAATCACTCGCTTCATCTTTCTGGGCCTCAGCGTCCTCATCTGTAAAATGGGAATGACTGTGTTAATAATATCCCCGCCTCCTGTGCAAAGTTGTAAGAACGAAATGAGATCATGATGTGTGAATGGATTCTGGAAAGAGTGAAGGGCTGGGAACATCTTCTCGTCCCCTTTCCCTCTTGAAAATCAGTACTGAAAAGCCATGCTCACATCCTAAACTTCAGCACATTCAACCTTATTTATTTCAAAGCACAAATAGAACCTCTTTCTTTCCAGCACACTGGGATAAACTAACCAGACTCCTGGTGGCCAGAAGTTGTTAGTCGGGGCTTTTAGGGGCTCACCCCACCTGTGCGGGCCCCACCCAGCGGCACTGGGGCCCATGGGAATCCGCATCCAGGCACAGACATGATGCACTAGCCAGGGCACCAAGCTCAGCCAGCCACAGAAACGGAGGGTCCTGGCACTGGGGCTGGGCCCTGTGGCTGCCTTCCTTTCCCTTAGAGTCTGGTCCTCTCTGGTTTTCACTCAGTAGGCTTGCGGGCCCCTCATTCTCCATCCAACCATGAGCAACCCTCCCCCTTCCTCCCCACATGCTTCCCCAGGCATCCTTAGGCATAACCATTTAATTTATTTATATTTATGAAACTTCCAACTAGGTCAATGCACTTTCATGCACATCTTAATAATTGTTGATATAGTGGGAGGGGTGGGTAGAGAAAAGGGTCACATGGGCTGTGGAAACCGGCTCATCCCTCTCTCCACCAGCGAGGTCATCAGGGACCCAGTGCAAGGAAAATGCCTTTGTTGGTGTACTAATTGCTGAGTCCGTATCAACGCTGCCTTCCACAGCTCCCGTCAGCACTTCTCCAAAGAAATGGAGAAGGGTTTTGTGGTTTCAAACCGCCTTGCACCCCCAGATCCCATTGGACTTGTAAATGGATGCAGAGCCCCAAATCAACAAAGCATCAGCGGAGATGAATTTAGACACTGAGTCCAAAAGAAAGCAGGCTGTGATTCTCCCAAGAAAGGGAACTTAACCTTTCTCTTCTGCAAGTCCTTGACGCCTTTCTTGTCCCCTGCACTCACCCTGTCTTCTCAAAATGAGCTTGCTCTTACTTGATCCAGAGACCTCCTTGAGAACTGTGCTGTGTCTTACAGGAAGTTGTAACCTAGGGGTCAGGTGCGGGTCTCTAATGCATACACAAGAAGTGAATTTTGAGGCAATAGGAATGAACTCAGAGAACAAGAAGGGCCTCTGGAAAAAGAGAGCAGGAGCAATTCAAACCATGAGCCAAGTCTGCTGTGTTGGTTTCTAGAAAGACTCTGCCCTGCTCTGCTGAGGAAGTGTCACAGTGATTAAATCCATGGGCTCTGAGATCAAAAATCTGAGTTGAAATCCTGGTTCCAGTTAACTTACCAGCTGAGTGACCTTCATCAAGTTAACTAACATTTCTAAGCCTCAATTTCCGCGTCTATAAAATGGGGATAAGAACAGCACGTAATTCAGAATTGTCTTGAGGATGAAAAGAGATAATGCGTGCATGTGAAATCGTCAGTGTGCGAATTTTACATGCATTAATCTCAATGCATTATGCTCAGATGCGTTGTACTCGGCGAAAGAAGCCAGTCTCGAAAGGCTACCTGCTGTATAATTCCATTTATATGACATTCCAGAAAGGGCAAGACTACAAGGACAGAAAACAGATCAGTGGCTCCCGGGAGCTGGTGGTGGGGATGACCACAAAGGGATTGAAGGAGTTTAGCAGGTGATGACATTCTTCTGGATCTTGATTATGGTGGTGTTTACAAGACTATCGGTGTTAGTCCAGATTTTTAGAACTGCACACTGAAAGGGTGAGTGATACTGAATGTAGATTGTACCTCGTTAAACCTGACTTCTCCAAAAAGAGAGAGGATGCGTTCATGTAAAACCCTAGATGCATGTTGTTTACTAGAAAACTACACTTTCACGGGTAGTAGGCAATATATGGTGACTCTTCTCACGATTACTCTGCTGGGGAGTCCCTTCCTGCCTCAAAGCCCACAGGCACCGCACGTTCTTCAAAGGGGCGGAAGGGCCGAGCTCTCCGAGGAGACAGCCTTGATTCAGCCACCTTCAGTGGTCCCTTCCAGTCTGTGACATTTGCTAACGGTACTCCACCTCCTTGGCTCACCACGGAATTTTGCGTGCGAATGACTGCGAGTTTTTTGTTCTGGTTTGAAGACCTTGGCAGGCTGGCAGACCCGGGGCCCCAGCCTCAGAGCTTAATAGCCACTTTCTCAACTCCTGTCATTGTTCTGTAATCTGTATAATTTTAGGACCCTGTGCGGCGCCTTCTCTAGGCTCATGGTTCCCATTAATAATCATGATCAGCACTTACCTGGGTGCTTTTCATTTTCAAAGCCCATTAATTAACACTAATTAATCCACACAGCAGTGCTGGAAGGAAGGGGAGCTATCATTATCCTGGTTGTAAAAAAAAAAAAAAAAAAGCAGCAGCAGAGACGAGGAAGGCTGCAGGTGACTTGCCTGTGGCTGCAAAGGGTAGGAAGGGACGAGGAAATTCTAGGCAGAGGATCCTGGGACCCAGGTCCCAGTTCAAGGCTGCAACTCTCAGTAATGATTAAAATGACCAACATTTATTGAGCAACTACAGTGTGCAGGGGACCCCACAAAGATCTTTCCGTGCATTTTCTCGGTTCGTCATCACAGCAACCCCGTGAGCACCTCTGACTATGAATCATTCCTTTTTCTGAAGAAAGAAATGAAACAGAGAGGTGAGCACCTGCCTGAGGTCACAGAGTGCACACACAGTCCAGACTTAACAACTCATTGGTCTCACTCTGCCTCCTGGCCAGACCTCCCTTAGAGCTAACATTGACCTCAAGTTCCTGGAGGTGGCACCCAAGTGGGACAGGTGCTGGGGACTTTGCATTGATCTCACTATGTACAAGGAAAGATGGAAAGGAGCTTTGGAGGCAGCCAACCCAGACAGTAGAGAACAAAGCTAACCTAGAGCCAGCCAAGTGTGCATAGCATCCCCCCACATCCTCATCACATTCCTTCCTCCTCCTCGTCCAGTTCCTTCCTTAGCCCAGGAGAAGACTATCCGCTCATGCTCTTCACCAACATCTGCAGAGCTCAGCACAACCCTGAGCTCTGGGAGCATCTAAAGATGAGTGAGGCCTGGTCCCTGTTTCCATGGAATTCACCATGTCTCCTAGAAGCAGAGCTTTGAAGCTGGAAACATCCAGAAAGCTCAGTGGCTACAGGAAGCAGTGAAACTCTTCCTCAATTACTCTATATTCAAAGCCACCTTCTTACGCTCCACAAAACTTGTACACGGAATAACATAATTAATTATTCAATTTTCTTTTTTTGGATAAAGAATGTTCATTTTTAGTTTTTTTAACTTGTTACACAATTTGAAAAAATATTTTTAGTGGGGTTTTGGGTATTTTTTAATATTCATTTATTTATTTAGCTCAGTTTTGAAATTTATTTGGCTGTGCTGGGTCTTACAGCACACAAGATCTCTCCTTGTTGCAGCAGGCAGCGATAACTTGGAGAGAAGCAGGTGGATCTGGGATACCTTTGTTGATCAAGTCAACAAGACTTGCCAATGACTGGATAAGGGCAGAAAGAAAAAAGGTTAATGTGTGTATTTGGGGATTAGCATCTGACTAGGTTAAAATGGAAATAGAGTAGATTTATGGAGACTAGGAAGGCTGGAAGAAACAGGTTGGAACGCTAGGTTCTGTTGTGGACATGTTACCTTGAAATGACTGTTAAAGACATCCAGGTAGAGGGGAAAAGGAGGCAGTTCTTTTCTTTCTTTGGGACGATTAGGGCTACAGATTCAGACGTGGGAAGTCGTTGGCAGATGGGTGGGGTTTAAAGCCATGAAAGTAGATACGGAAACCGAAGGAGAGAGTCTAGATAGAGAAGGAGGTTTAGGACATTGTGGTGTACCCCAATAGAGAAGGAGGTTTAGGACATTGTGGTGCACCCCTATTTAGACGCAGAACAGAAGAAAGGAATCAGGAAAGGAGAGGGAGACGGTGTGGCGATGGGGAGGGCGTCGGAATCAGGATAAAATGCCATCATGGAAGCCAAGAGAAGTAAGGGTCTCAGTAAGGAGGGGTAAAGGCCTCCGATGGGACAAGTAGGACAAAAAGGTCTTCCCTGGCCCCACAGTTCCCAAGCATGAAAATCACTATGGGTTTTTTTTAAACATATTGATGCTCAGGCCCTACCAAGAGCGGTTGAATTAGGCAATCTAAAGGCAGGACCAGAATATCAGTACTTTGTAAAACATCCTCCAGGTGATTTTGGTCCAGCCAGGCCATGGACCAGGACCAGGGAACACTACTCCAGGTCCAGCTCCTGGGCCAGAGACCAGAGAGACTCAGTAACCTTGGGTGATACCCGTACTAGGAGACTCTAGGGTTAGACCACGCTGCCTATTATGTGGTTTGGTGCTCTGTCCATTTCACAGCAATGTTACTGTGGATTTGAGGGAGTGAGGATAGGGTTTACTGTGTAGAAATAAGTTGTAAGATAAATTTAAATCAGGGACTCAGTTTCAAAATGAAGTCCCAGCCATGTGTAAAATGTATTGCCTCTGTGTAAGATGCCTAGAATATTCAAGTCAATGGTAATTAGCCTTAGAAGGCGATCGTTGCTGTGCCTGCAACCCAGTTCTCAATTACCTGCACTTGGATTATCCACTTGCAGTGATGAAAATGTTGACTCTGCAGCTGATTGTTTCCTGACACTCAGGACACAGCGGGATCCTTCTCTCCATTAGCTCCTGCCTGATCAGGAACTGAAAGCAAGAAGGGTTTAGGGTACAGAGAGAAAAGAGCTCGCTGAGAACAGTCAGGCTTCGCTTGTGTTGTATGAGGCTTTGGGAAGGGGTGATGGGGAGGCTTCCTTCTCTAACCATGTCTCAGGTGCCAGGCACTGTGTTAGGAGCTTCTTGGCTACTCTCTTCCTTAATAAGCACAGTATCTTAGCTCTCTAATTCATTTCTATTGACTAAAAAGACTCTGGAAGTCAGAGAGTGATAAAAAATGTTGGCAGTAAAATGAGGGGGGATGAAGTAGAAAGCATCCAAGTAAACCTGAGTAGGGTCCAGTGCTGAGAAAGTCATCTGCTCGCTCGTAGGGTGGGGAAGGGGAAGGCCGCACCCGCTGGGTGAGCCAGGTCAGTGATTATGCTCCACGGTGGCAGCCCCCTCGCACCCTGGAAAGATGGTTGACCCTTCCCCGTGGATGAAAACCCCCTCGTGGACCAATGTGGAGTTAGCAAAGCTGAGAATGAGGCCCTCGCCCCCAGCAGGCCAACTGCCCTCCCATGGCAACTTGCCCGCAGGCCCTGTTGTTAAGTGGAAGTAGGTGGTCCCGGAGGATTTGGGTGAAGGGCCCGGACGCCTCATCACTGGAGTCATCACAGGGAGCTGGTGGGATCCAGCTTAGAGCCGGGCTCTGCTGACAAAGGACAGGACAGGAGCATCACTGGAGACAGGCTGGCCTTCACGGAGGCAGAGTCTGGGAATTCCAGACTTCTGTGCATCCTACCCAGAGCCCAGGCAAGGACTCGGGGACCAGACAAGAACCCCAGGACCAGCCACCCTCTCTCTGTTCTACAGTTCAGACAGGCCTCTCTCCCTAGCCATGTGGACACAGACTTTACTTTCTGAAAGCCACCCTACAGTACACCGCCATGTGTGGAGAGAAGAGCCCTGCCTGCTATAGAGACCACGAATCACAGCACCTTAATTAGTGGGGAGAGAGGCCAGGTACAAGCCCCTCAGCCCCAGTTGTGCACCAGCATCTCCAGCAAAAGCAGATGCCAGGACCCCACCGCAGCCTACAAACTCAAACTTTACAGGTAGAGCCAAGGCTTCCGAACTTTGAAAAGTGACCCTAATATGCAAAGATTGAGAACCATTAGATCTATTATTTTAAAACTCTTTATTTATTTTTGGCTGTGCTGGTCTTTGTTGCTGCGAGGGCATGTCGCTAGTTGTGGCAAGCAGGGGCTGTTATCTGGCTGTGGTCGCGGGCTTCTCACTATGCTGGCTTCTCCGGCTGTGGAGCACAGGCTCTGAGGCACACAGGCTTCCATGGTTGTGGCAGTTGCAGTCCCCGGACTCTGGAGCACAGGCTCAGTAGTGGTGCACAGACCTGGTTGCTCCCCGACGTGTGGGATCTTCTCGGATCAGGGATCGAACTCGTGTCTCCTACCTTGGCAGATGGATTCACCACTGGGCCACCAGGAAAGCCCCAAGAACTACTGATTTAAAGTCAATCATCAGGTCCCCTGGAAGCCTTTCCCCTTTCAGGCAACTCATCATAACTGAGCTTCCCTTGAAACCCCATTGGCTCACATGGACCTGGGCCCCTGCGGTTTCATGTGGCCAGGTCTGCCGGGCCAGGCCTCCCCTTCCAGGCCTGTGCAGTGGACTCCATTTTTGCTTCACATGGCACGGTTGGTGCTGGTGCCCAAGGAGTTCCCAGGTTTGCCGTGGGCCCCAAGGCAGGCGAGAGCCCAGAGGACCTGATGCCCTAGTGCTCACCTGATCTGGGGCCTCGACCTCTGTCCTTGGGGGGTGGGAGGGAGCCAGGTTCAGGGGCCACATGCCTGGAACGGTCCTCAGAGGAGAGATCACAGCAGAGAGGATGAGGGTTCCTGGGGTTCCCATCTGAGGGCTGATGCTAGAGAGCCTGTGGGCCGGGGGACAGGCCACCCCACAGCTGTCTGGTGGAGGCTTGTCTGAGACAGAGGGCAGGGGGCAAGCAGACCACAGCAGCTCAGCTTCCAGGTAATGACAGCAGGCAGCCCCATCCTGAGCCCACCTATCTGGTCTCCTCCTCACACTGGAGGGTCTCTAGGATCTTCTGAGAGCAGCACAGACACCCCCGGGCACAGGCCTCTGGGGACCAGCCAGGGAATCATAACGTGCTCTTCCTTCCCCCGCTAATGACACAGCGCCCACTGGGCCTGCTGTGGAGCTGAATCCCACAGGGATACCTGAGACCCAAGGGCCAAAAAGAGGCCCGCCCAGGGTGGCCTGGGAGTCGAGGTCAGAGGTCAGGTGGGTGCTCTAAACCTCCCTCCCATCCACCCAATTCCTGGAGCAAGAGTTTTGGCCCTCCTTCCTAGCTCCAGAAAACCCTGGGATTTTAGAGCTGGAGGGACCCAGGAGGAAGAAGGGGACCAACACAAGTCCACCTTAGAGCAGCTTTGGAGCCAGCCCTCCACTCCAGGGATGGAGGGATTTCCCCCAGGAAGCCTGGGTCTGGAGGAGCTCTTGGAGTGAGCCGACTCCTCACTGAGCTCGTGCCACAGCAGCCCTGGGCACCCAGGGGAATGGCTGTCCTGGAAGGACCCAGGACCCCAAGAGGTGTGTGAGGTCGAAGCCCAAGACACCCTGGCTCCCCAGCTTCCAGCCATAGCAGCCTCACCCCCGAGGCGTGTCCTGCGTGAAGGCCGGAAGAAGGACCTAGCGCAACAGCCTGGGGGCTTCAGCTGATCCAGAGAAGCCCTAGATAGCACGTGTCTGCAGACAAGCCTTTATTCCACTGTCCTTCCTTCCGGGAAGGCCCAGCCCCTCCACTCTGTTAACCAAATCCTCCCTGTCCTTAAAGCCTGAGCACCTGATATTCAGCAGAATCAGAGATGCCTTCCCTAAGTCAGCAGACTTACTCGTTTCAATCACGCTTAGTGGAGCCTGGCTAAACACCTGTCACCCGTGTCAGCCTCATCTCTCCAACTATACTGTATCCTCCTTGAGGGCAGGGACTGTTAAATAGGCAGCTTTACATCATTTTCTCCCCCTTGCCCTGAATGCACAAAACACACACGATTAAATACTTTGTGTGTATATGTGTGTGTATGTGTGTGTGCGCACACGAGCACACACAACAGGGTGGGCCAGGCTATGGATCTTCAAAGTTATATTGGCTCAAACACAGTAGAGGTTTATGTCCAAGGTGATGGCCTGGTCTGCAGGTGACTCTAGGCACCCAGGCCCTCTCCCATCTTACGGTTCCCCCACCCCTGGGGTCTCACGTTGGCTGCATCGCACCACAGAAGGGGAACTAGAACTTGGATATCCACTGCTTTGGAGAAGTCTTGGCCCCACAACAGCTCAGAGAGGGCTGGGAAGTGAGTTCTATCTAATGCCCAGGAAGCAGGGAGGATGCTACTGAGTAAGCATTAGTGGCCACCAGGCTGCCCACCACAGCCTGGATGAGATGCCCAGCCCGAGTGATCAGTTCAAGTTCAGGGCTGCAGGAGCCCAGCAGGGGTCTCTCCTCCCTTTGGCCCTCAGTTTCTTTGCAAATAAGTGAACATAAAGCACCTGGCTTTTCCACAAACAGGATGGTGATGGGACCCAAATGATGGAACAGCCCCTACGAGGGTTTCATACTTGACAAGCGGGAGGGGTTTTGTGCTGTTATTGGCACTGATGGGTCTTACCTCCTCTTTGGCTCCTGGTCTCCAATAGCATTTGCCTCTCGAATGTTCCGCCAAGTGTGAGGGACCATACATCAGAGGAAGGCGGTCGTAGCTGGCAGGTACAGGGTCTTCTCCTGCTATGCCGGGGTTCCCAGAAGGGAGTGATAGGCTGGGTCAGAGGGAGGAAGTCAGTGCTCTCCTTCATTGGGAAAGGGGTGGCTGCCTTCCCCCCTCCAAAAGTCTCCTTGGGGTGTTGCCCTTGGCTCTCCCTTGCGAAGGTATAGGGGAGAGCTTGGCCTAAGGGAGAACCTAGCACTCTAAGGGCGTCTGAACCACTCACATGGAGCTGGCATGATGGGCAGCAGAAGCTGCAGGGCAAAGAGGTTGCTGGCTTCGCTGGGAGCTGCAATCTCTGCAGAGCCCCTGGGTGTTGGGACTCCAGGATTTCCACTGAGGGGGGATCAGCTGGGGCTGATGGAGCACAGGTGTGACATTCTCTGGGGCCAGGGATGAAGGGCTCAGGGGAAGGCTCTCAGGAATGGAGAGTGGACTGCCTCCTCACCGAAGCCAGGAGCTCAGGACTGGTCTTGAGAGATTCCTCCGGACTGGAATCTGATTGGTCAGCATCAGTACCCATCAATGAGGACCCCTGGAGGCCGGACACAGGCTTGCAGAGAGCAGATGGACAGTCAGCTCTGAGCATGACCCTCTGATAGTAGCAGATCAGGTTTGGATGTTCACATCCCTTCCGTCTGCTCCAGGATATGTGTGTGAGCTTTGGGTGCTGGCTAGAGCCCCTTAGCAGTAGCAGCAGAGTGACCCTGAACGTGTCCCCTGACTTCATCTCCCCATTTGGGGAAGGGGCTGCTGAAACAGTTCTTTCACATGCTGTTCTGAAGAACAGCTAAGACTATCAGTGAAGGTACCGGGCTTCCAAACTGTTAGCTGACATTACCGAAGTCACCGCTGTGACCACGAAGGCTGGAAGAGACCAACACAGAGAGGTGTCTTTTCCCCTCCCTCTGCCCAGGGCAAAACCTAGTTGACCCCAGAGTTTGTGAGAACAGGGACTCTGAGGCTCTCCTGCAGGGTCTGGTTCTACCTGCACTTGAATGAGCCGAGGGGAACTTGAGCAATGATCTCTTATCTAATGAAAGAAGTACAGCAGGTAACCCGACTTTATTTCCCTTTCAGTGGGCAAGAATGGCTTACTCACCTTCACGAGACTGAATTTTGAGGACCAGCTCTTTGCAAGGCCCATTCCAGCAGACAGTGGTCTTCATAATAATTCACTGGCAGGTGCTTACTGACCACCTTCTAAAGGCCCAGCATTGGTGTTAGATTGGAAATAGGGCCAGCATGAGCTGAGTACACACCCCAGGACAAAATGGGGGTAGGGCAGGAAGGCCCTGGCAGGGGACCCAGGGGTGGGGAGGGGAGGTCCCCAAGGACCATACCTCATAGCTTGAAATCCACGCTAACAATGACGAATGGGAAACGCCAGTCAGGAATCTGGCTTTTCCTCCTGGCTTCTCCGCCACCAGCTGGCTGCCCTGGGACCGCCTGCGGCCCCTCCTCAGCCTCACTCACCTCACCTCCCAGGACTAGGCTGGGAGGCCAACGAGGCCACTGCTGAGGGAACCCTCGTGGAGCCGCAACGAGCTTCTGCCATGTGAGGACTTTGACTTGAAGAGCAAGGCCAGCACGCACAGCTGGAGCTGGGGGAGCATGGCTTGAGGCCCGGTCTTCCTCCGCCGTCCTCTCACTGAGCTGTTTTGAGCAGGAGAGCAGAGGACTTGCCAGGCCCCAGGGCCGAGGCTTCGCCCGGGAAGGCCTGGATCACAGGAGTACAGAAGGGCAGGCTCTAGGGCTCCAGGAAGCCACAGAGAGTGGAGGGAAGAGCACTGGGCAGCGAGTCCAGGACTGGGTTCCTCCTCCCAGCCTGGCCATCACTCACTCCAGGATCCTGGGCAAATCTCTCTCTCTCTTTCTCCCTCTCTCCCTCGCCTGCTCCCCTCCACCCCCACCCCATCCCACCCCACCCCGTGTGCTTCAGTGTCAACATCTGTCAAATAAGGACATCAATCCCTACCTCTACGATGTCGAGAGTACTCTTACCAATGTCTGGTGCATAGTAGATGCTCAGTAAATGGTAGCAATGACTGCGGTGATGAGGGTCCTCTACAAAACCCCTTCCTGCTCTGCGGTCCCTGCTCCCACCACAGAGATACCTCTCAGACCCTGACAACCACAGGTGCTTGAGCAAACTGAGCTGGGTACAGCCCCTGTCCTCCCTCCAGAGCTCTGGTCTCCCCATACCTTCCCCACCAGGGTTCAGGTCACGGGACCCTGCTTCTTCCCCTGATGAAGCTTGGATTTCATTATCTCATTTGCCCGAGCTCCTGGTGTCCAGCTGAAGATCATTTGATTCAGGAGCTGGGTCCTGCCCAAGGCCGGCATTAATCCTCAGAGCTTAGCCTCTCCCCTCAGCTGCCATGTGTGGAAAGCTGGCCTTGCAGCTGGCATGGAGCCAGGCTGGTGGGGAGCAGACCTAATCCCACTTTGAGCTCTTCAGGGAGGAAGGCCCCAGCCTCAGCACCAGCTTCCAGCTGCCTTGGCCAGGGGTGTCCCTGTATTTTAGCTGAACCTCCCCACCCCCAACACATGAAGGGTCATGGCCCTCAGTGGTCCCTAGGGTCGGTAGGCATAGTCAGCAAAGAACTCCACCATCTGCCACTGGCCACTAGAGCAGCATTTCCAAAGTGTGATAGTCAGGAAAATTGTAACTGGTCTCATACACACAGTGAACCCATTCTTTACGCAGGACTTCTCAGAGCCTTTAATCGCTCAGTCACCAAAAATACAATGAGCACCTGCCAAGTGCCGGATCTGCGACTAGCTGCTGGGAATGGATGGAGAATAAGACAGACAAGTTTTGTGCTCTCACGGGGCTTACATTCTAGTGGAAGGAGATAGAAGATAAGCAAATGAGAGCTTTAAATAGTGGCAAGCGCTATGAAGCAGGTAAACCAGTAAAGGCTAGAAATTGATTGATGTGTTAGTGTGTGTTGTGAACCCCCAGGGGCAGGCAGGACCGAATTTTCTATGAACAGTTCTCAAGACCAGGATTCCTTGGAAAGGTCTTGGGGAAACAAGCGCTAGAATGATCTTTCTAAAACTCAGATTAAACATGTCAGTCTTTAGCGTTAAACCCCCTGAGTTCCCCGTCATCTCTAAAACAGCATGCAAGGTCTTCCTTTGGCTGACCCCCACCATTCTAGCTCATTTGTCTCCTTCCCTCTCTAAAGGTTGCTGGTTTGACATGCTCCCTCACATTCCCAAGTTTGTCCAGGGTGGTCTCACTTCTCAGAAAGTCCTCTCCACTTTCTTTCTCTTTGCAAACATATCCTTCAGGGCTCTAATAGAAGGTAAGCAATCTGCTGTAATAAACAGCTCCAAGATCTCAATGACTTAGTACCTTACAAGTTTATTTCTCACATCACATCCCTCTGAGTCACTGGGGGCCAGGTTCTTCTCCTGAGGTCTCAGAGCCTTCCACCAAAATCCAGGTATGCGGCCAATAAGTGGAGAAGAAGAGGCTAGTGCGGAGGAACACGCGGCAGCTCTTGGGAGCCAGGCCTGGAGTGGGTGCATCATTTCAGCCTGCATCCCATTGTTCAGTCATACAGGCCTACTTGGCTGCAGGGAAGGCTGGGGAATGTAGTTTTCTCTTGGCCAGTAACAGTTATCTGAGCCACCAAGACCCAGTTCAAATGTCACCACCTCCATGAAGCCTGTCTGACTTATCCTTAGCAAAAATTAGTACAGAATAAACTAAAGGTGGGAGTTTAGTGTGATGGGAGGCAGGATGGGAATTAAGAGGCCTGGGTTCATGTTCTATCTCTGCAGTTTGCTTGCAGGGGTGGAGGGTAACCTACCTTCTGACTCCTTCACTTGCCCAGCTCTCTTAACTTTGCACAAGTTACTCTGTAGGTCTCCATTCCCTAAAACAAATATCATATAAAATAGATGATGATGATGATGATAAAAATCACCTGGAAGGATAGAGTAACTCAATCCACGTGAAGTGCCTGAGCCATAGTGAGCATTCAAAAATACTATCTGTGACTAGCATAAACGCTGAAAACTGGGTCAGGTCACCAGACCCTGGGGCGGGGGACACAGTTCCCCAGGAGACGTCTGCCCGTCTCACAGATGAACTGACTCTTCTGCAGCTTCGAGCTCCTGCACATGGGGTGGGGGTTGGGTGGGGCGTCTCCCCCATCCCTGACCTGGCCCTACCTGCAACTTCCGGCTGCCTTTTTCACATCTCGTGTGGTTTACTCTCTGCCCTCGGTATGGTCCTCTTTGTCACACAGTTCATCCCGTGGGGAAGCAGGGCAACATTTGTCATTTTCTCTCGGCTTCTCATTTTCCAGATTCTCCCCACATCAGTACCCATGCTAATAGGTTTCTTCTTCTGCCCAGCATTTACTAACTCTTGTTGCTTTTACATTTTCCAAACAAGAAGGAGTTAACATGATGGTGGTGAAATGCCTCAAAACTAAGCACAAACAGCAAGTGTGAGAGGCACACACGCCGTGACAGAGGAGGCCCAGATGACACAGGAGGGCGTTAAGGACCTCAGGGCAGCCGATGAGACTCAATTTCCCTCTGGCACGTAGCTTTGTTCACATCTGTGAAAGTTTGGAGGTAGAAAGTTCACAAGGAGAGGAGCTTTTATCCCTTGTTTTTAAAATGCAGCTGGCCCCCGAACCCTCCTTCCCAGCCCTGCCTGGTTTCCGCCACAGTCGGGGTTCAGTATTTAACAAGCTTCTAGAGCTGGAGGCTTGGGGGTGAGGGGTAAGCCGGGCTGCCTGCACCGCGGATCCTGCTGTGCTGTCTACCTTGTACGATGCTGGTTTATTCTTTGGGTGTGCTTTTTCCTCTCTTTCCTTTATCCTCATTTTCCTGAATTTCTTTTTAACTTTCCTTCTATGTGCAAGAAATAAGCACACTATAATAAAGCAGCCAATTGCCCCCCAGGACTGGTGTTGGGGTGGATGACACACCAACCAGGAATTGGGTTTGGTGCTCAGGAATGATTTTTGACATTCATCTCATGTCAGTAAGCAGTTGTCTGGGATGGGAGGTGTGGGTGGGGCACGCTGATGAATAGCAATCATTTTATCTATTTATTTTGGGCTGCACTGGGTCTTCGTTGCTACGTGCAGCTTCTCTCTGCAGTGGCTTTTGTTGTGAGCGTAGCTCCGAGAGTGCAGGCTCAGTAGTTGTGGCGTACGGATATAGCTGCCCCCTGGCATGTGGGATCTTCCAGGACCAGGGATTGAATCTGTGTCCCCTGCATTGGCAGGCAGATTCTTAACCACTGGACCATCAGGGAAGTCCCGATGAGTAGCAATAATAGCAGCCCTTTATTTTCTACATTGGACCTTTCTATGCAGTGTCTGTCAGCCTACAACATTCCTATAATATGGGAAAGAAGGAACTTGAGTCCTGAAAAGTGAAGCGTCTTTACTCATTCATTCATTCATTTATTCACAAAGTGCCTACTCTGTGTCAGTTACTGGCAGAGAACTAACATTCAGCCCCACTCTGTTGGTTTCCACTAATTGATTCTTCCTTGACCTTGGGCCTCAGAGAACTTACCTTCCACCAGGGACACCCACATGTCAACATTTCAGTGCAACTCACAATAGCATTAAACGCATGCCATGAGGTATGAGGTCTCAGAGCAAGAAATAGTTCTAAGGAGATCTGAGAAGCACACAGAGGAGGCGGTGTTCCCACAGAGGGTTGCATGGAGTCCAAGCACAAGGGGAGAAGGGCTGTGATGTGTTCAGGGACAGGCGTGCCCTAGGTGGGGAGCATTCGTGGGGCTCAACGGGCTGCCTGGGGACTCATGATATGTTACTAATGGGAGCTTGAGCTCTTCAGCCCCTCCTGGAAGGATGGCACCTTAGAGGGCCACGTCCATACTCTGTCAAACCCACAGTCCCAGAACGCCTGCCCCTCTGAACCAAGGCTGAAGGCGGAAGGGCTTCCATCATCGGCCATTTATGATAGCCCATTCTCTCCCACACTCTCTCCAGCAGAGGCTGTGAGGCTGTTCTGGCTGCTTCCCCACCCCCTTCCTTCCCTCACCCCCCATCCTTGCCCTGAAACATGCGCCTCCGGGGCTTCTAAGCCCATGGAATCATTGCATGCAATCATCTGTTCATTCCGCATCCACCAAGCCACGCTGTGCAAGGCACTGGGGATAAGCTAGTGCTTATCCCATCCTCAGGGAGCACATGCTTGAACAGAGAAACGTGTCAAAGGCAAATGCACACAGTGGTGTGCAAGGAGCCCAGGGGCTCTGCCGCGTGTACAAGGGGCGTCCAGCCCATCCCAGATGGTTCCTGCAGAGTGTTCAGTGGAAGTGAAAGCTAAGCTATGACTGAAGACAGGATGTTAGTGGAGGGAGCAGATGGGGTGGGAATCAGAGGCCCCAACCTTCACCAGCAGGTGGGGGAAGGGGGCTTCCTGGGCAGAGACCCCAAGGAGAAGGAGAGAACTGGGGAAGGCTATGTGGTTCTGAGCAGATGGACTAAGGTGAGCGGCAGGGGACAGCTGGACATGTGGGCAGTACCCTCATCAGGAAAGGGCTCATGGAAGTTACAAAGGAGTTCAGCTTTCATCCCGACGGCAGCACAAAGCCACAGCAGGGTTTAACAGGAGTTGTGGCATCAAAGTGCCCCAGTTGGGCGAGGTCTAAAAAGTCATCTGGCCAAGTCCTCATTCTGCACAAAGAAGCCAGAGCTGGGAAATGGGAAGCAAGGGTCCAGGATCTCTTGGCTGAAGTGGTCAGGACACAGCCTCCTGATGCAGAGCTCAGCGCTCACTACCCCGGGTGCAGTCTAACTTCCTGTTAAGGGGTGATCTGAAGGCGCACGAGGAAAAGGGCATCTGCCTACCTTGCATTGCTCAAGTGAGAAGAGGGCCTTGTTCCCCGGGGTAGAGGGGTGCCATCCCACACAGCACGCATGCCCAGTTTGCTACATGTTCCCTAGTGATCCCTGTGCCCCAATCGCCTGGAGCATCTGCTTCTGCAGCCTGAGCTGTTCTGCTCACCTGTGGCTGTGCCCAGGAGCCCTGGTACCCACCCTCCAATCTCTGTCCCTGGGCAGCCACGGAGCCCAGGCTTCGAGGCAGCTCATGGCCCAGGCCAGCCAGGACTGGGGAGTTTACGCTTTGTTAAGCATTTCCTGTCACTGCCTCATGAATTATTTAGTAAATGAAGATTAATTTTGCAATAATAAGGAAAGCCTCGAGGGGATGGGCAGTGGGGAAGAAGCAGTGCTGGCATGCCCAAGATGAAAGCCCGTGCCCCGGAGGCCAGGATGGCCGGGCAGGATCTTACGCCAATGTGCTCCCAGCCCATGGGCCTCTCCCAGGCCTGGTCCAGGGGGCTGGTGGGCTGGCTCCGGCAAGCTGCACGGAAGCTAGATGCAACACCCCCGTCGTGAAGAGGCAGAGGCAGAAGCGGGGCAGGAATGCTTGCCCTCTCCAAGTTCTAGAGAGTTCTGGAAATAGCCTCAGCTAGGAGTCAACAGGCTGAGTTCTAATTCTGGCTTTCCCACTAGTAAACTGGGTGTCCTCACTTTTCTTCAACGTAAAGAGGATTAGTGGTCTTTGCCCTGTCCGCTTCACGGAGCCATGTGCGTACCAGATGAGAGAGGACCAATATAAGGTATTGAGAGGGTGTGACAGTAGAGACAGGGACTGCGATGATGACAAGGCTGCTTCTCTCCAGCTTGGACCATCACTTCACCCCTCTGGGCTTCTTTGTGTACTACACGGAGTTATCATGTTGATTAAATGAGGTACTTTATTAAAACCTCTACCACTGTGCCTGGCACGAAGCAGATGCTCGACGGCCAGCAGCTGTGTTGGAACTATTAGAATTTCCACCATCAGCGTCATCCTCATCGCTAACAGAATGCAGTCTTCTCCAGCCCCTGACTTCTTCAATATGTCCCTGGTCAGAGTGGTCCCTTCTCCCTTCCAAGAAGAGGCCGACTTCAGCCCCTCCTTTGCTCATTCTGCTTGCACCCTCCCTCCCAACAGCCAGACCTGTT
Organism: Capra hircus; assembly: GCF_001704415.2. NCBI lineage: Eukaryota > Metazoa > Chordata > Mammalia > Artiodactyla > Bovidae > Capra > Capra hircus. The sequence continues at coordinate 54,131,505 of NC_030822.1, forward strand.
CACTTGGGGAACTGGCCTCAGGAGCTCTGACCCGGGCTGCAGCTTCCTTGAGCTTGGGGCAGACCCTTCCCCTACCCCAACCCTACACCCCAGCTCCTGCTAACCTGGCCCTGACTCACCCCGGCCAACCCGCACATCTCTGCACCTGAACAGCACCCTTCACCTGGCCTTTGACCTTGCTCAGCTCTGTAGGCCGGTCCTATCTCTCTCTGCCCTTCTTCAGCCCGCCCTCCTCCTTACCTTGCATTTCTCCAGGGCACCTGGACCTGGTGTAGTGGGTCCTGATGGCAGCTTCTCAGCTTGTTCACAGCTGAATGGCCACTGCTGCTTCTGCTGACCCCACAGCACCCAGTGCTGCCCTGAGTCTGAGACACTGGTTAGAGCTGACTCCCCATCCTCCTCCTCCCTGCATTTTTGCCCCCCTCTCTCCTCTGATTCCACCCAACCAGGACTTCTCAGCCTCATCACTGTTGACATCTTGGACCTGATCACCCTTTGTTGAGGGGCTGCCCTGTGCTTGTGGGATGTTTAGTAGCATCCCTGGCCTCTACCTATCAGATGCCAGTGACAACTCCCCCTACCCAGGTGTGACAATAGAAATGTCTCCTAACACTGTTCCTGTCCCCTGAGGGGCAGAGTCACGCCCCCACCATGGAAACCACCATTCTAGGCCTTTCCCCCCTTGGTCCCTAATGCTCTCCTCCTGGGGATTGTCCCCTCTGGCCTTTTCCTCATCTCAGAGCCATGCCCCCTCCCCTCCCATTACCACCAGCAGCACTTTACACCCCAGACTGGACTAATCACCTTCTCTAGCTAGAGCCACTGCTCTTTCCTCCAGCTGCCTAAAGCCGGGCCACCCAAGATGGAGACAGCAGATGCAGATTGCACGTAGAAAAATGCTTTGTTGGAGCCTGGGGCCTATCCCTTGTTTTCTGCTCAGACGAAAGGGAGGAAGATGGACTGGGGCTCTGGGAAGCTGAAGCTCCACTCCCTCCCAACTTCCGCTACACCCAACCCCACTGTTGACCCCGGGGCCTGGAACTGAGGGGAGGGGTGGTGGGGGGAGCAGGGAGTGGGACTGGGACTGCGGGCCCAGAGGGGCCTGGTTTCCTCCAGGACAGGAGGCCTGAGCCAGTTCCATGCTCTGCAAAGGTGCAGAAGGCAGGTGGGAGCAAGGCTAAGCCTTTTCCCTGGAAGCCAGGGATCCCAAGTCCATGTCTGTCCCAGGGAAGCAGCCGGCAACGGCAGGGGCACTTGCAGCCTCAGCCAGGAGGTCCCTTCTGTCTCCTGTCAGAGCCTCCTCTGCCAAACTCAGTCTCTGCACTTGCTTCCCCAGGTCCCCATGCACTTGACCTCCCATCCGTGACACTGGACCTCCCATCTGTGACACTTGACCCTCACTAGAGTTTCTAGGGAACATTTTCACTTCTTTTAGTATTACCATGAAGGCCTCCAGAGAAATCCTCTTGCTTGTTTTAAAGGATCCCTCATCCAAGGTCTAGTCCAACTTCTAGCCCAGCTGGTCCTGTCTAGACTGGCCCTTCCCTGCATCCATGTGCAGGAAAGACAATGCTCCCCGCTTACTGGGGAGATGCCAACATCTCACCTCTTTATCAGCACTCTCTGCCCCACAAAACCAATTTAACCCAACAAAAGTGGATCAGCATCACAGCTAAGAAGATACAGGTAAATGGACTGTTAAGTTCTAGGTGGATGGCTGCAAAATGATGCCAACACTTCCTCCAGTGCATGTAAATCCTGCTGGACAAGTTTATTCCTCAGAGCACTTGACCTTCACTTGGAGGCGGAGGACGTGACCACATCCATCTCTTCAGCTCCCGGCCTTCACGCGGGCACACGGGTGGTATGCCTGCAGCGCCAGGCAGAGTCTCTGCTACCTGGGCTCTGGAGTCAAGCAGGCTCTCATGTAGGGCATGTTGATAGGATCTTGTTGTCTAGCTTTTCTCCATGTCCCCTCTACATACTTCCTCTTGGACCCACTAGTAGGGCCAAGTTGGAGGACGGGAGAGACTGGGCAGGACTTTGATGACTGTGAGCTTGGAAAGGAAAAAGTCTGGTTCTCTCTCACTCACCTCCCAGTCCCTAGCCTCTCTCTCTCTCCCCTTCCGTCTTTCTCCCTCCCTCCCCTTTCCCTCCCTCTCCTTCTCCCTCCCCTTCTCCCTCTGTAGACACAGCCCAATTAATCCTTCTAAAGCACTCTTCCCATCCTACACACCACCACCCAGAAACCTTCAGATAAGCCCAGACTCCTTGCCCTGGTCTTCAAAGGCTCTGCCTTCCAGCCCTCCCCTGTCAACCCCCTGGACCTCCTGTAGCCCCCAATTTACCCCTCAGCTCCATGCACAGGATTTTTTGTCCATAAACCTCCTACGGGAGCTAAGGATGAGCCCGCTCCCCCAGCTTCCTACAGGGTCACAGAGCACCTGTGTGCCTGGCCTCGTGCTTATCACTTGTAACCTCTGAGTTGAGTGAGTGAGTGAATTAGTCTCGTGTAATTAACATGACGTGCCTGAGATAGGTCCCACGATGAACCCTCTTTGGCTCATGTGGAAACTAGCATGGAGGCCTTGGAAACTGACGTAAGTGACATCAGTAAGGGACAGAGTCAGGTCTTAGCACCAGACTGCTGTCTCCTCTCTCTCTCCAGCAGACCCCTCCCTCCTCCCTTTCCTCCCCGTCCCTGCCCTGTCTTCTGTCAGGTACCAGGATTCCTGCAAAGGCTTCCTGCTGCTGCCCTCTCCGGATTCCCTGCTGCCATCCCCCACACTTTTGCCAGAGAGCTTTTCATGAATCAGAGTGGATCGTGGTGGTTCAGCTGACAGGTGTGCAGCGCTGACTGTGTGCCTGGCTCCTGAGCCCCCCGCCACGATGACACTCTCTCCTCAGCAGCCCCTCCACGCAGAGACTACAAGGCAAGCTCTTGACACTCTGGCCCCATCACGTCATCGCCCCCTGCTCTGCCCTGATTCCCAGAGGCCCCCAGCCCTGTCATGCCTTATGCCTTCACCCCCACACTGGGAAGCAGGAACCCCCACACCAGGAGGCAGACACCCCAACTCCGAGAGGTGTCCTTCAGACCTCAGCTCAATGGTGACCTTGTCTCTGAGAGAGTGGTCACTTGGTCCTCTGGGTTCCCCAGAGCCTCAGGCCACCCCTCTCAGGGAACCATTTCTATGGGTCTGGATCCTCCTCATCCAGTTATGAGCCCCTGGAAATCACGAAGGTGCTGGTCCACTCATCTTACCCATCACCTGCCTCGAAAGACTAGGGGTCCAGACCTGAATAGATCTCGCCCTTCAAGGAGCTCACTGTCTAAAGGGGAGAGAACACGAAAATAGCCCCTCTTGAGAAAAGTGATAAATCCCATGAGAGAGCTGGGCATGGAGTGCTAGGGCAGTCTGGACAAAAGGTAACTCACCCATCCAGGGCAGTGCCCACCCTAAATGCAAAAGGCCATGGAGGATGCCTTTGGGCCAATAAAGGAGCCCACTCAGAAGGAAGGGCTTGCAGAGGGCCTGGGGGGCACAAAGGCACAGGGCCAGACGTTTCCAGAAGATACAGGGCCCCATCATGTCAGAGAAGCTGGAGCAGGAAAACTAGAGGCTGGAGGGGTGGAAGCAGCCAGAGGCAATGAGCTTCAGACACTGTCTCCATTAGGACGGCATTTGGCTGCATGTAACAAGAAGTCATCAGCAATGGCTCAGCCAAGTTGGAGAGTTGTTTTTCTCATATACCAGAGCCTGGGAGTAGGCAGCTCAGGGCTGGCCCAGTTGCTAAGAAACCAGACTTCTTTTCCCTTCCTGCTTTGCCACCCTCATGACTACCAGACAGGCTCTGTGCTTCTGAGCCGTATATCCATCTTTTTAGCAGGAAAACGAGGAGGGGCAAAGGCTAAAAGTTTTGTGCCAGTAGAATCCGCCCGTTTGTTATTATTTTTCATTATGCTAGAATACACATAACATAAAATCTGCCATCTTCATCATTTGTAAGTGTATAGGAGAAGGAAATGGCAACCCACTCCAGTGTTCTTGCCTGGAGAATCCCAGGGACGGGGGAGCCTGGTGGGGCTGCCGTCTATGGGGTCACACAGAGTCGGACATGACTGAAGCGACTTAGCAGCAGCAGCAGCAGTGGCATTAAGTACATTCACACTGTTGTGCATCCATCTTCTAAATAGTAATGTTTAAGTTCAGTTTGCAAAACTGAAATTCTATACCCACTAAACAACAACTCCCCATTTTCCTCTGCCCTCGCAGTCCAAGGGACTCTCAAGAGTCTTCTCCAACACCACAGTTCAAAAGCATCAATTCTTCAGCACTCAGCTTTCTTTATCATCCAACTCTCACATCCATTCATGACTACTGGAAAAACCATAGCTTTGACTATAAGGACCTTTGTCAACATCTTTGTATCTGTCCCTAATTTATCACAGCACCAGGTATATAATAAGTGCTCCATAAATGTTGAATGTTCCCCTGACTTCTCTTTATCTATCTATACCCCACACATCATTCAGCACCTACTGAGAGTCCTGAGTCCTCCAGGAAGCCCTCCCTCCTCCATGACTTTTTGTCTGGCCCTTCTTGCTGTGCCCTTGGGTCTTTGTGGGAATGAGGGAGACACCCTGACTTGAACTGTTTTCATTGCTCCATGGATGTGACGTCTCCTTCTCACCTGGATGCCAAGCTTCTTAAGGATTAGGACTCTGTCCTTGACCTCACTCTTTGTTTCCCCAGGCCAGCCTGGGAGAATTCTGAGTGCGTCATGGGCCCTTAATACACAGATACTAGGTTTGTGCCAAATGAAGTCCCTTGTCTAGTCAAAGACAAAGCCATGGAGTGATCTCCTGGCAGCAGAAATGACTGGATTTGAAACTAAAGTTTCAAGCCCTGGCTTCCTACTTGCACATCCTTACCTCCAGTAAGACACTTAACCTTGTTATCTCGAATTCAGAATGACCCTGACAGTCACCTCTATTCATGTAAATGGTTCACAGATTGCAAGGTCCTCTTGTCCACGTTGTCCTTTTAATCCTGACAAGGACCCTGTGAAGTAGGTAGGGCAGGGTTTGGGCTTCCCTAGTGGCTCAAACGGTAAAGCGTCTGTCTGCAATGAGGAGACCCGGGTTCAATCCCTGGGTTGGAAAGATCCCCTGGAGAAGGAAATGGCAGCCCACTCCAGTATTCTTGCCTGGAAAATCCCATGGACGGCAGAGCCTGGTAGGCTACTGTCCATGGGGTCGCAAAGAGTCGGACACGACTGAGCAATTTCACTTCACTTCATACTCAAGATGAGAAAATGATTGCTCAAAGAGGTTAAGTGATTTGCCCAAAAGCATAAGCTATTAAGTGCCAGCAAGGACCCACTAAGCTCTGAGCCCTGTAGTTCCCTCTCTGCCTCTCTCATGGAGGCAGAATCAGGGAGAGAAGTGAGAAGCTGGACAGAAACATGCTTGGCAAACCCAGGGTGTTCTTTGCTTGATCCGCAGCCGCATAGACAGGGATGGTCCTCTTTGACCCATGGGAGATGCAGCGAGATGGGGATTTGGTGAAAGAAGGAGGATTGAGAGCCTGCTTTTCTCCAGGCACCTGTTGTTCGGTCACTCAGTCGTGTCCAGCTCTTTGCAACCCCATGGGCTGCAGCACTCCCCGGTTCCCTGTCCTTCACTCTCTCCTGCAGTTTGCTCAAACTCATGTCCATTCAATCAGTGATGCCATCCAACCATCTCGTCCTCTGTCGTCCCCTTCTCCTCCTGCCCTCAATCTTTCCCAGCATCAGGGTCTTTTCCAATGAGTCAGCTCTTCGTATCAGGTGGCCAAACTATTGGGCACTTATGGGTTCAGACAATTGGCAGGGCACGGAGGGTATTCCCAGCAGGGACTTAGCTGTCAGGGAGGGGGTTGCCCCTGGCCCCCAGGGCAGGGATGAAGCAGAGTTCTCTTTCCCCGAATGCCTGCCTCTCACAGGCCTTCTTCCCTGGAATCTGCATCTCTATAACCACAGCTCTCCTTCCTTCTCCAGGGCTCAGCCCCCATCACACTCTCCCTACCTCCCCTTCCCCTTCTTGCTTCCTCCTTTCGAAAAGCATAATGAGTTTGATAAGAAATTGTCTTGTTAACAGGATTAGCCACGGAAATCTCTCGTCCCCTCCCATTCATTCTGTAATGCTCCTGTCTCATGTCCTGTAATTTTCTGCTGGTATCAGAGGCCCGGGACCACCTCAGGAATATTCATTTCTACTCGTTCTTTGATCGTGTGACTGCTGATATGCCAGGACACCCCCCACAGCCGCTGGGCCGCCGAGGCCTTGTGAAATTACACCGAGGCCCTCACTGGCTCACCCCCTCCAGAGCCAGCGGCTTTCAGATTTTCTGCTGCTGTGACCCACCCCCTCCCACCCCAACTCCTTCCCACCTCAGCTGCCAGTTCTATTGGTCTTTAGCTTAAAGACCAAGGAGGCAGATGTTACACCGAAGCTTTGTTTTGTTTGTTTTAGTTGCCAAGTCGTGTCCTCCTCCTTTGCAGCCTTGTGGAGTGCAGCCTGCCAGGCTCCTCTGTCCATGGGATTCCCCAGGCGGAATCTTCCTGACCTAGAGATCAAACCCAGTCTCCTGCACTGGCAGCCGGGTTCTTCACCACTGAGCCAAAAGCGCATGCTGGAGTTTACCTGGCAGAGAGTGCTAGATGAATGCCCCACCCCCATGGCCTCCTTTCTACCCTTCCCCCTACATGCATCCCTCAGAAGATTCTAGAAAAGGAGAATACAGAAGTGTTTGGTACAGTGGATGACAGTGTCGAGCTTTGAACCGGGGTTCACTTCCTGGGTCTGTGGCACAGACAATTTCCCCAGCCTCTTTGAGCCTCAGTTTTCTCATCTGTACACTGGGAATGATGATTCTCATCTGCAACGCACGGAGTATAGTGCCTGATACATAGTAGCAGCTCAATTCATGCTCTTTTCCTTCTCTGCTCTTTCAAGACAGGAATGCTCCTGAGCGTGGGGCATACTTGGGATTTACCAAGAAATTATTGTTTCGGCTTTGACTCATATCCCCAGATTCTTTCCTAATACCAATTCCTTCTGACCTTTGTCCTCCCAAATTTCTTTCTCTTTACACTCTTCTAGGGACTTGTGCAGAGGAATCTTGATGGCCCCTTCAACATTAATTAAAAGAAAGTGCAGCATATAAGGTGAATCCCAAGAAAAGACAGCGGGAGAAGAAAGGAATTGCCTGTCCTGTGCCCCTAAACCATGGTTGAGGGCAAAGCAGAGGGTCATGCTAGGCAGAAAGCTGGTCTCTGCATCAGTAAGTGATTTTCAGGGAGAGGCAGAGGCACAGGGGGCGGTGCCAGGAGGATGTAACCTACCCAGGAGGTAGAGAGGAAATCACTGGAGTTGGAAGAGGGGTGACTAGAGCTAAATCTAGGTTAATTTGGAAACAATTTTGTGATCGATTACACAGAAAGTGCCAGAGAGCAAGAGGTGGGAAATTGCACCTATGTGGGGAATGAGCTCAGAATTCCAATTGTGTGGGGAAGCCAGGGAGTTGGCGCCACTCTGGGCAAGGTGAGTGTAGCAGTGCGTGCCCAGGGGAGCTGGCGGGACCAGAGCTGTGCTGAGAGGCCTTGCGTGTAGCCGGAGCCAGTGTCACACTCAGAACATACACACACCAGGAGCGTAGCCTCCCCGTGCGCCGGGCCAAGGGGGAAGCATTTACCTTGTTTATTTCTCATTTCTCGTTTAATGTTTGTATGTCCCTGAAAGCTGGCTATGGTCAGCAGCTCATGTCAGTAACAGACCTACCAGGCCAGACCCATGAAATCCCATGGGGGATCTGAGGTGTCTGTCCTCAAGGAGCTGTGCAGTCAGACAAGCTGGGTCCAACTCCCAATTATGTTGTTTTCCAGCTGAGTGACTTGGGCAAGCTTCTGTGTCTCTGTGAGCCCACTTTCCTCATCTGTAAAATGGGAATGCTACTGCTGCTCTTGGGATTAAACTAGAGCCATGCCTGTGAGCTATCTAACCCTCTGGCTTCACATAATGGAAGTCCTTAAATGAGAAGTACCTCCCTATCACCCTCCCCTTTTCCTCCCCTCTGTGTGCTGCCACCAAGGAAGACGCCACTGATGCATAATTCAAATCAACAACAAAAAGCAAGTGTCTGATGAAAGCTGGATAAGGGGTACAGATCTTACAAGTTAGGGGAGGAAGAGATGAGAGAGAGCTAGATGGGGGAGAGGAGGTTCCTAGGTACATAGGATGTAATTTAGAGCCCAGAGGTGCTGAGATTGCCTGGCTTTGGGGGACAGTGAATGCACTGGTGGAGTTGGGGCAAGTGCTTCTGTGTTAACATCACTTCTTTGAGACAGACTAGTTTTGAGAACTGATGAGATACAAATGTGGATGGGACTGTGAGCATTTCTACCTTTCCTGATAAGCTGGCAGCACTGGTGTGTCATAGAGTCACGTTGATTAGCCTGTAAATAGCAAAAACAGATGTTCAAAATAGCAAAACTGCCTAGGGAACAATCTAGAACCACCAACATGAGTGGTCACTCCAAGCTCCCAAGTGGGTTGAAGTAGGTGTTAGATGGATCTCCCTTCCCTGAAAGCTGGGTAGTCATAGCAATGAGAGCTATTGCTTATTTGAACTTTCACCATGCAGGCACCAGTCAGGTGCTTTAATTCTTGCAACAACTCCAACTCTGTGTGATTGGAACTATCACTGGCAGAATTTTAGAGAAGAATAAATGGAATCAGAGGGACGAGGTATGTTGTGAAGATCACACGGATGGAGCCAAAGTTTGGCTGACTTCAGAGCCTAAGTACTTACCATGGGGTAGAAAGGCTGAGACCCATGTGCTCGCTCCATTCATCATGCATTCGCTCAACAGATATGTTTTTGAGCATCACCACGTGCAGGTTGCTGTACACAAAACTGAGCAGTCGCTGCCTTCATGGAGCTTGTGGTCTCATTCGTGAACACGCCCTGGGCCAGGCCTGGGCAGTGCTGGGGACTGGAAGGCAGAGGTGGACAGCCTGCCCACTGCTCTCAGCAGCTCATCATGGGAGCATCGTCTCTGCAGCGTGTGGACACGGAAGGCCTCTGAACCAGGCCTGGGGGCGGGAAGGTGGTGAGTCTGGAGGCAAACACAGGAAGGACGGAGGGATGTCTCCACTGCTGTGGCAGGGCCCCTGGAGCCACATAAGATGACTTCGAGAGGCCGTGGTACTGTGTCCCTTTTAGCCACACCTCCTTCTGGGACACTGTCAGACCAGCTTTCTCCTCCCCATCGTCACCAAACAGAGCCCCAAGGAAGGGACAGGACAAGAGGAGGCATGAGCTTCTGTGGGGCACTATCTCTGCTGCAGACCAGAGGCCTCACAGGCCCCGGTGTCATCAGCACCACCTCCTGGACGAGGGGCTGAGGCTCAGAGGGTCCCTCTCGGGGCCCTGCAGATACTAAGTGGCAGAGCGGCTCTCCCACCGGCAGATCCGATGCTGTGTCAGCTGTGTATTTGCAGCCCTAGCCCAAAGGTACTGGGGGTTCAGAAGAGTCATGTATGCGCTCTTTAAGGCACCTGCAGTCTACTGGGGATAGAAGAATGACCCCGCGGAACAGGTGGGAACATCCAAATGGGAAACTAGAGGCCCTTCCAGGTCCCAGGGTGCAGCCCCAGAATCTGAGTCTGCAGAAGGGGAGAGGGTTTGCACTAGCTAGACTCTCCAAGGGGCCTTCTAGAAGGAAGGCTTGAGAAGGACCTCGCTGAGTGCAGGGGAGTGGATGGCCCTCCATGCAGAAAGGGACCAGTGGGAATGCCCGTGGTACCAGGATGCATCAGAGCGAAAGCACAGCTTTGGGTTCAGATAGCTCTGCTTTATGACTTGGGGCTAATTGCTTTGAACCCTCTGATTCTCAGTGTCTTCATCCTTTAGAGAAGAAAAATCCTCTGCCACAGTAAGGCGAGATGAAAGGAGAAAGCCCCCAGCACAGTGCCAGGTTTCCTTATCATTGTTTTGAGCCTTTACCCCAGAGCAGCAGCCAGGACCAACCCTGCCCTGCGCTCAACGGGCTTGCAGTCTAGGGACAGTGCCAGGTCTTGAGCGACAAGTGTTCACGAAAGAGGATGGGAGACAGAAGACATGTGGGAGCATCTTTTTGCGGAAGGGAGTGTGAGCTGAGCCCTGGGGAATAGGGGCAGTGGGAACTTTGGGAAGGAGGTGAGAGAAGTGTTCTGAGCAGCAGCAAGGCACCGGAGGAGGCAGAAGCTGGGCACTGTGGAGGACAGAGGAAGGCTGTGGTGGCTGGAGCTGGGGCCAGGGCCAGAGGTGGAACGAAGGAGGGCCAGGGGAAGGATGGCGGGCTTCAACCGCCGTGTTAAGCATTTGGGTCTTCATCCTAAGAAAAATGGGAAGCCACAGGATGGTTTTCAGTGGGATTAGATGTCCATTTTAAGAAAATCTGGCTATAGTGAAGGGGAATAAATTAGATGAGACCACCAGTAGGTATGGACACCTAGTAGGCAGGCCCTTGATCCATAGTAGGCCATTTATGGTACACCCAGTATGTGTGCTGTGGAGAGAGTCCGTGCTCTGGGGAGGGGGTGGGGAGCATGGAGCAAGGCCCTGGGGTCAGAATGGATCTCTTGCGTCTGACCCTTCAGAGCCAACCAGGGTAAAAGAAAAATGCCAGCTACTCAGCGGCCCATGGGGATTCTGGGTGTGGGTGGTCATTCAGAGGGAGGGACAGTGGGGTGAGGGTCTGGAAGCCGAGCATGGAGGTTGGTGGAGGCGGGGAGACGGTGACCATCCCTCCCCACTCCTGCAGGTGATGGCCTGGCTACTGGGGTTCTGTCGAAGCAAGGCAGCCTTCCCAAATTGTAATAACAGTTATTTCTATTACACCATGAGCATCTGCCACAGGGCGCAAGGAGCTATGTAACCCCCGCAGTGGGCACCATAAAAGTGGGGGTGGGGGCTCCAGGGGGAGGGTTGGAGGCCGCCGCTCCCCGGCTGGGCTCCACCATGTGCAGCAGGAGGAGGGCTGAGAAGAAAGAGGCTTATTTCAGCACCCTGTTATTATGGCATCTTGTTTTCATAGTTTGTTCAACAAACCTCTCTCCCTCTCCGTCTCCCCCCACCGCTTGCCTCTTTTTTTTTTCATCTTCCTCTCTCAGCAAATCCATTTAAATGCAATTCTATTCTTAAAGCGCCCCTCTCATGCATGTCTAATGAATGTCAGGGAAATGCTATTACAATGGGGCCGAGGAGGATCCGATCGGCAGTGTGTGTACAAGTCATTTGAAAGGAAGCCTGGGAGCGCTCCAGTTTTATTACAGCATAATTAGAAATAAAATCTTGTTGCAATAGGAGAATGAGAGATGTGTGCTAATCCTGTGGTGCAGGGAGATAGAGCTGTGTTTAGAGGAAAGGACTCAGGCAGAGAGAGAAGCTAGCCCCTGGCCTTCTCCAGGATCCCCTCCCCGAGACCCTCCATCCACGCTCCCGCTGTGGTAACCCCAGCTCCCTGGGCACTGCTCTAGACACAGCACGGACCCCCTTCTAGATCTCCGCTGCCCAGAGCGGTCAGTCGGCAGGCTCCTGGGGAGCTGAGCCTGGTCTTCCTGGAAATTTACATTCTCCCACCTGTGAGAGGCCAGCTGTGGGCAGTTGGGAGGCTTGGAGGCTGAGACCTCAGTCAAGTTCTGAGTCTGCCCCCCTTACGGGGGTTATACATTCATTCATTCAATCATTCAGACCTTCAGTAACCACTGCCCTTTTGTGTGCCAGGTACTGTGCTGGGCATGTTCATTGACGTTTTTCACTCTCCTAGGAAACGGGCTCAGAGAGGCTCAGTGATTCATCCAGCATCGTTCAACTTGAGAGAGGAGTACAGTTCCAACCCTGCATCTCACTCAGGCCAGACTGTGTTTGCTCCATCATGCTGTTGGCTTGCCGGGTCCCCCCGCGGCTTCAGACACCTGCCCCCCGGAACCCCGTCTCCTGTAGAGCCCCAAAGGCAGAGCTGAAGATGGGGACCTGGCTAGTCCCTCTTCCTCCTCCTCCTCCTCGGTTCACTCACTGTGTCTGACTCCTTGTGACCCCGTGGACTGTAGCCTGCCAGGCTCCTCTGCCCCTGGGATTCTCCAGGCAAGAATACCAGAGTGGGTTGCTGTTTCCTCCTCCGGCTGATCCCTCCTATGGGGTAGAAAGGGGCATCGCCCCCTAGTTCTGCATCCTCTTCCCTGACCACTCGCCATGTCATCTCAGAGGTGGTGGAGGTAGAGGAGGGGCAGAGGCCGTTCCCACAGGCCCCTGGGGACACATGTGGGAGGTGGGGCCACCCACTTGGAGCCCGTCACACTAGCCCCCCGCCCAGCCTGGCATCACGGCTTTGGAGATGAACACAAGATCACGGTGTCTTCCCAAGCACCTGAGAGCCCCTGTGCCAGAAAGCAGACAGTGGACCTGTAACCTGTCCCTCGGAGGCTGTTAAGCTGCATACCAAAGGCCCCACCCTCCGTCCAACCAGGCTCCCTACGACCCAGATATGCTTGCTCTGCCTGATTTCAGTTCGGTGGGGAAAGAGCAGTGGGTCTGGAGACAGGAGCCCTCTCCCAACAGCGCCACTCTGACCCAGACTGGCTGTGTGACCCTCTCTCAGCTCCCTCGGATGCCCCGTGCAGCAGTGGGTCAGGCTGAGTGGTTGATGCTGAATGTGGACAAGGCTCCCTGAGTGATCGCAGCCCCATTCCCTGCTCTGGCGCCCAGCCCACCTCATCCCTCCCTCTGCTATCAGCGCCCTGACGGGTCTGGGGACCAGTCTCTCCCGACCCCTCACGCTCTCACTCTCTGACCCAGCCGGTGAGGTCCACCTGATGCCCGTCAGGACCAGCTCGTCCCTGTCCTCCTCCCCATTCCTGCCCTCCAGTCCTCACCCCAGTGTCTTATGGAGCAAGAGCCAACTCCAGAATCTTAGCACTGAGGGTCCTCAGGGAATCGCGTGTCGGGAGGGGGAGTACATTCATCTTCTAGGGCTTCCATGACAAAATGCCAGACCGGGTGGCTGGAACAACAGAAATGCAGTTCTCATAGCTCTGGATGCTGGGAGTCCAAGTTCGCAGTACTGGGCCCTCTCTACTTGGCTTTGAGAAGGCCACCCTCCCCCACATGGTCCACCCTCTGTGCCCTCACATCCCTGGCATCTCTTTTCTTTCTATCAGGATGCCTGTCATATTGTATTAGGGACCCTTAAGGCCCAATCTTCCAAAACAGTCCCACTGTGGGGTAAGGCTTCAACTGGGGAATTTTGTGGGGACACAAATCAGTCCATGACTGGGAGGATCTAGGACTTAAAGCAGGCAAGCCAGAGCCAGGACTTGACTCGATTCCCCCGTAGCGTCTCCACTCTGCTGTAGCTCTCTCCCTGGGATCTCAGGTGATGGGATTACAACCCTGGGGTCCAAGAGTCCAAGGAAAGCTGAGGAGGCAGAACCGGGCCTTGGCTTCCTTCGGGCTTTCCAAACCCAGGCTGGCAGGTTCCCCCAGGGCCCTCACCATCAGCAGGAATCACAAAGGAGTGAGAGGAGGGTGCTCCGCAGAGTCAGCCTCAAATAGGTGCCTGTAGGCTGCCCTGGTGCCAGGCCCCCAACAGGGCTAACCCTGCCAGCCCAGAAGAGCTGATCACCCCCACCCACCTGCCCTGGGAGGAGAGAGCGGTCCTGCCACTGGGGTGAGTCATCTCATTAGTCTCACGAACCACCCACAGGCTCCAAGCAGCAGGAGGACCCCACTGTTTTTGTAAATCTCTATTGGATGGAACAGGAACTGGTAACCTGTATTGACTGCAGGTTTTTTTGGAGGGCTGGGGAGGGGGAAGTGGGAGTAACTTGGGGGCCAAATGAGGCATCCTGAGGCCACCCTGGGAAACTTTGGGCTTGACAGATGATCTCTTTTCACACAAGAGAACCGGAGACCGAAGCCTGATCTCAGTGGAAAGCTTCATACATTCCTCCGGCCTCTCTTCCCCTACTCCACCTCCCAGTGCTTCCTGGGGCCTTCCTTGTCAGGGTCGCCCATCCCCACTTCTCTCTATTGCCTGGACTTATTCATTCAACACAATGCCAACACAAACACCTACATCCCACATACATGTTATGGACACATACGCCCTGCGCTTTTACATACTTCATATTACACAATAACATGAAGTTATTACCTTATTGCTTATTATGACAGTAGCCTCTCCTTACATGTGTACAGTGCCGTACAGGCCACAAAGCCCTTCCATGGCCATCATCACGTGGGCACTACAAAAGAACCCTGTGAGCCCAGAAAAACCAGGGGTTAGGGTCCCCAGTTTGGAGCTAAGAGATCAGAATCCCAGAAAGGTTAAGGGATTTTCCTAAATCCACACAGTCGGTATGTTGGTAGGTCTCAAATCTCCCATTTCTGATTCCAAATACAGTGCCCCATACACCCTCTGTAGCACAGGCCTCTCCTGAGCTGCTGCCTGGGGCTTCCCTGCTGGCTCCCACCTGCAAATGCTGAAGACGTGGGGTCGATCCTGGGGAAGATCCCCTGAAGGAGGAAATGGCAACCCACTCCAGTACTCTTGCCTGGAGAATCCCCATGGACAGAGGAGCCTGGCAGGCTGCAGTCCATGGGGTCACAAAGAGTCAGACACGACTGAGCAGCTGAGCAACAACAGCAAGCTGCTACAGGTCCCTGGACACAAGTTTCCTTTCTCAAAGGCCCAACTCTGGAAACCTCTAAGATGCAGCAGGCTGAACTCATCCCAAGGCAGGCTGAGACGGAGTCACTCAGGGCAGTTCAGTTCCTGAGCTCGCCTCTTTGCAGAGGGGCGGGGTGCCACGCTGCCATCATGGCTGCGTTACGTTACCTCGTCTGATTGTCAGCCCCGGGACTCTCATGTGGTTCCATCTGGGAACAGCGAGCTCTGTTAGTGGGCAAGGGCAGCGTTTCTGCTCCAGTCTCCTAAGGAGGAGGCAGGTCTTGATCAGGGATGGGTAATGGGGGTCGAGCCTCAGGCCGGCTGGAGAAGAGGTGTCCTTGTCCCTCCCTTTCCCTGGGCCCAGCCTCCATGGGTCTCTACGTGTTTTAGGAGCTCCTGGGCAGTGCAGAGCCACCCCCTGGCTAGCGGGCTCTCCCTGAAGATGAGTCAGCCAGGGTGTGCACTCCAGACTGCCCAGCTCTGGTCACTATTTATCTCCTTTTTTTATTTTTTCCTTTAGCTCAATCTGGTTTTAGTGTCTCAGCCTGGAGCTAAGAGACTGAGACAAGGATCGGTGGCCTCACAGAGGAGAAGCGGCCCAAATCATTGCAGTGTGGCAGCAGGGGTTAGAGGGGGAAGAGACCCCAGGGTGGGAGGGACCTCGGCGCAGGACCCAGGCCTGAGGTGCAGCAGTCTCAGCCCGTTGGAAGTGCCTGCTCTACGGCAGGATTCATTCAGTCAGCACGTGTTCACTGAGCATCTAGGGAGCCAGGCACATTCTGGAGTTGGGATGCTAAAATAACTCCTTCTCTCAACACCATGTGCTCTGAAGACAAGAATTTTGATAAAGGGGTCAGGCAAGGCCTCTCCAAGGAGCTGGCATTTCAGCTGAGACTGAATGGGACGGGGTGTGAGTCAAGGAAAGAGCATGCCATTTCTACCCCAAAAGGCCCGGGGGTAGAAATGAGCATGTGCACACTGATTTGACTTGGAAAACCACTGTAACAGATGATGTTCAAGAGGTCTCGCTACTCAGCTTTCTTTAAACTAAGAATTTTTAAATTGCTAGGAGGAAGGAAACTTAAAAAGTATCGGTTTATTTCCCTCATTTAATACTTAAGTCTTCTATGCAGTATCTCAGTGCTTCTTCAGCCTCTACTGAATTACCTCTGGTGGCAAGAAACTCACTACCTCACAAACACACTCATTCCAGTTCTTCATAATCTTGACTTTTAACATTTTAATTCTGGTAAAATACATATAATGTAAAATTTTCCATCTTAGCCATTTTAAGTGTTCAGTAGCGTTTCAGCTTACAGTTCACTAATGTTTAACATCATGGATGAGATGGTTGGATGGTATCACCGATTCTATGGACATGAACTTGGGCAAATTCCAGGAATTGGTGAGGGACAGGGAGGCCTGGCGTGCTGCAATCCATGGGGTTCCAAAGAGTTGGACACGACTTGCTGGCTGAACAACAACAACAAGCACATTAAACAGCTCCTCATTCCACCCTCCCTCTAGCCCTTGGCAACCAGCATTCACTTTGTGTCTAGGAATCTCACTATTCTAGGTACCTTTTATAAGTAGAGTCACACTGTATTTGTCCCTTTGCGTCTGGTTTATTTCGCTTAGCCTCATGTCCTCAAGGTTTGTCCATGTTACAGCAATGTGACAGAATTTCCTTCCTGTTGAAGGCTGAGTAATATTCCATTGTATGTATAGACCACATTTTCTTCATCCATTCACCCATCAACGGACACTTGTGTTGCTTCCTTCTCTTGGCTATTGTGAGTAATGCTGCTGTGAACAGGGGTAAACAGGTATCTTTTCAACACCCTGCTTTCAATTCTTTAGTATATTTTCCCAGAAGTGGAATTGCTGGATCATATAGTAATTCTCTTTTTAATTTTTTAAGGAACTACCATACTATTAAATCTTGACTTTTGAATGTTCAAAATCGTTATTTTTGAAGGTCTAATTGAGTAGAGTAGAGGAAATGATTAGCAGTGGCAAGAGGTTTGCCAGACGTAGAAACACTCAGAAATGGGAGTGGGCTAATCTGGGAAGGCTTCCTGGAGGAGGCAAATTTAGAGCTGGGAGCTGCTTTTTCTGAGTTGCACATGAGGATTAAACAATGGTAGAATTTGGGGAAGTTTCTTTCATTTATACATTCATGTATTTATTCATTTCATTCTGGAGATATTTATCAAGGGTCTATTTTGTGACCAGCACTGCTTTCGCACTGAATGAAATGGGAAACTATTGGAGGGCTTTAAGCAAAGGAGCTGCGTGAATCTGACTGAGACTTTAAAGCATCACTCTGGCTGCCTGCTGGGAGCAGAAGGGGTGGGAGCAGAAGCAGGGAGGCCAGTAAAGAAGCTGCTGTCCTGCTCCATCCTTAATTCCCCTCCTTTGCTCTAGAGGCTGGGTAGGATCTGTCCAGTTCACACTTTCCAGCAAACCCCCACCACCCCCGCTCCTCTGCCCAGGACCCTCTCCCGACCAGCTCATGCCTCCTGAGAGCAGGGAGAGAGAGGGGCCCACCATTGCAGAAGGCAGATTTTTCTCCCCCAGCCTTCAAGGGCTGCCAGGAGCCCTGAGGTTTCTGACCATTACCTTTCTGTGATTACTACAGCTCCAGGGAGTCTCCAAGGCCCAGCTCTCTGACCTCTTGGAAAAAGACAGAAAAGTTGCTGTCAGCTCAGTTATCACTTGTGTCCAGGGCCTCTGAATTGCCAAGGAGGGCCTCCTTTAGTTCCAGGTTCCTGGAAGGAAGGGGGAGACTGCAAGAAACCTGGCCATGGGAGGGGGCAGAGAGCCCCCTAACAGCAGCCAGCCCTCCATCTCTTGAGATGAAGCTGCCTGTGCTGACATTTAACGAGTACCACCCAAGTGCTGGAGACGGTCCTATGCAGTAACTCGCCTTTCATCCAGTTCTTCCAATACTCCCAACGACTGTGTGACCTAAGTCCTATTTATTATCTGCATTTTCCTGAAGCAGAAATGGGACTCAGAGAAGTCTGGTGTAATTATAGAGACATCCACTGTCAGAGTGAAGGGCCTTACAGTTTGGTTAATCCAGGGGTTCTCCGCCCTGGCTTCACATTACATCAGCCAAAAAGCTTTTTAAAAATACCAGTTTCCAGGCCACACCCCTAGAGATTCTGATTTTAATTTTAAAAGCTCCTTAGATGATTCTAACGTATAAACATAGTTAAAAACACATATCTCCTCCACCTCTTCCCTCCTTGTACAGGTGGGGAAGCTGAGGGCCTGAGAGAGGACTGGACTTCCTTCAGGTCACCCTGCATCCATTTCCCAGGGCTGCCTTAACAAATGACCACAAATGGGTGGCTTAAAACCACAGAGATTCACTGTGTCACGATTCTGGAGGCCAAAAGTCCAAAATCAAGGTGTGGGCAGGGCCCTGCTCCCTCTGCAGGCTCACAGAGGTGGGGATGGTAGGAGGGGTGAGGAATCTTATCTTGCCTCTTGCTGGTTTCTGGGGTCACTGGGAATCCTTGGCTTTTTTTTTTTTTTTTGAACATGCCACCCAACATGTGGGATCTTAGTTCCCCAGCCAGATATCAAACCCATGCATTGGAAGCATGGAGGCTTAACCACCGGACCACCAGGGAAGCCCAGCCCTTGGTTTTCTCTGCTCACGGTTACATCACTGCAGTCTCCACCTCCATCTTCACAGGCCTTCTCCCTGTGTGTCCCTGCCTGTGTAAGGACATCAGTCATACTGGATTTGGGATCAACTTTATTCCATTATGGTCTCATTTTAACTTGATTCTATTTGCATTCACGAGCTCTGTATGGACACTTTTGTGGGGGACGCTATTCCACCAAGGATATGCCTCCTCATTAGTGGCAGAGCTAGGGTGCCAATTCAGTCTCCTAAGCCTCAGTCCTGGGCTTGTCCCCAATACTGGGTGGCTTGGCCCCTCTCTATCTTCCTCTTCTCACTAATGGCTTCCACTGAGCCCCCTCCTCACCCTCTACCAGCCCCCATTACTAAAGGCTCAAGCTTCCCTGGTAGAAGAACATTCTTCTAACTGTGGAATCCCAGAGGGCAGAGGCCAAATTCAGGCCTTCCCCGTGGAGCCCAGTTGAGCACACAGGGATGCTCCATGGAGACTTGATAAATGGGGCCAAGCCGAATTGAATGGATGCATGTGCCTTTGTGAGGAAGTGAAGACCCTTCCGAGAGAAGCAATCAAGCAGAGGCTGGCGAAATGCGTGTCTCCATAAGAGGTGCTGTTATCCTGGGAGAGTCAGCGTAGCACAGAGCTTTAGAGGAATGTAGCGAGTAGACTAATGGTCTAGGCGCTACCCCTTATTTTCTGGGTGACTGTGGGTGGTTTATTTAACCTCTCTGTGCCTTGGCTAGTAACAACAATACTGTCCATTTCAAAGGAGTGTGGGCATTAAACGAGATAATGTTCATAGAGCCCTTGGCCTAACATGTAATGGGTGCTCCGTAAACCAGATCACCAGGAGAAAGGATAATAGAGTATTCAAGTAGTAATAAAAAGAAAAGGATTCATTAACCACGCACAGCACTCCCCTGGTCTTGGGTGTGTTCACAGATGACACTGCAGACTTTGAGATGTAACAGACAGGCAGCGCCAAAGGCAGAGTCCACACTGGAGCACAGTTCCATGTCCTCGTCCTAGAGCCTAAGGGAAAATGACCCTCCATGGGCACACTCTTCGTGTTTAGAGTAGAACAGTTGTTGTCACTCTGACTTGACCACTAAATGTCATTAGTACACCCCCAAGTTTTGGTAACAACCAAAAATGCTCCCAGACACACATGTCCAAGTGGCCTCAGGGTGGAGGCCAGACGTGGTGGTCCTGCCTGCCACTCCATCCTTCCTCCAGCTGGACGCAGCCTACCCCAAGGAGGAGAAACCAAGACATTGGGATGGTAATGGCTCCTCTCCCCAATCCAAGGACAGGTGGTCCCACTGGGCTGCAGAGGATGAGCTGCCAGAGTGCCAGGGCAGCCCCCTGGAGCCAGCCTCGGAGGCTAGCCGTGTTTGGAGTCCCAGACCCTCTGAACCCCCCACCAGCGGACTATGCCTCCTCCCCCTCCACACCGAATGCCTTTCATTCCACAGGCCCCCTTCTCCATCCTTCCCCAGCGGGGCCCATCATCTGATTCTCATCAAACATGCAGAACTGATGTCGCACACATCCCCCCAGTGGGGATTAACATAATACCCCTGATTTCTCCTTCCCCTCTTGCTCGCCATGCATCCCCCTGACTGCAGCCTGCCTTTGTTTCAGGAGGAGCGATACACTGTATCTGGAAATGTTACTGCAATTAAATATGCACAAGAAGGGGGGAAGGGAGGGGGAAAATGAGGACAATGAAGGATGTGAAACATCAGATGCAGCAGCTGCTTGTTGCTATAGAAACCCCAGATCCCCACCACCATCACCACAGCACCCCTCCCCAACTTAAAATTCCTCAGGGCCAAGTGCACCATTGCTGGTGTCGATCTGAGGATAACAGGGTCCTGGCTGTCCAGGCTGGAGCACCTGTGGGCTGCTAAGGCTGATTTTCGGGCGTTTCCTGTTTTTCCTCACCCCACCACCTCCAACCCTCGTACTTCTGATTGGCAGCAACACCCTCCAGTCGTCCTGCATTCCAGCCGCAGTTACATAATAAATTACAAGAGCGCTTCCACGTTTGACTTTGGGATGTCACAACATGGAGACAAAGCGGCAGGTGCAGAGTCTGGGTGGGGAGACTGGCTTCCTCCGTGCTTCCTGCGGGTCCTCTGACTGCCAGCAGCAGAGCCGGGCTCCTTCCTGCCTCTTTTTCTTCTTTTACCCACAGCGCTGAGTGGGGGTCTATAGGGCGTGGTCTTCGTGTTGGAGGGGGCAGGGCGGGGGTCCGCAAGCTCCAGGCAGCCTGCCAGCTGGCCAAGTGTTCCTCTAAGGAGATCCAACAGGATGCTACTCGGTAGGGATCTGCATGAAGTCCCGGACCCAGACCCAATTAGCCTAGGGTGTCCAAGAGTGGAGAGAGGGAAGGTAGCCTAGAAATAGCTTGTGGACACATAACAAGGACCTTTAAATCAGAGTATGAAGCAGTAGTAAAATTGATCTGCCCCCTCATCCCTACTCAATCCCCCCTGAAAAGTTAATGCAGCTTAGGTGGGTGGTTGGTAGCCCTGCTCCATTCTGCCCTGCTCAGATAAGCTGTTTGTTAGATCCCCACCCTCAGCAAAATGCCTGGTACCTAGCAGTCTCTAAATCATGTCTGAGTCTTTGTGACCTCTTGGACTATAGCTCGCCAGGCTCTTCTGTCCATGGTATTTCCCAGCAAGCATACTGGAGTGGGCTGCCATTTCCTTCTCCAGGAGGCCTAGTCATGTACAAAGATATATGGGAGGGAGAGAAGAGAAGGGGCGTGGGGAAGTGGGAAAGAGGGAGAAAAATTAAGAGATTTGTAGATAAGCCAAAATGTATTCAGAAGCCAGAGACCAACTAGATTGAAGAAGCGATTTGAAACCCTACTACATAACAATTAAAAAAATATAATCCTTAAGACTCATGAAAAGTCAAAGAGCCTGATTGCTGCCTTCCAGTGTGTGAGGGAGTGTGTCAGTCACATGAGTTTAGGCTGCTCTGTAGGGCTCCAAGGAGTAGAAACCAGGATCCATGGAGACCAGTTGTGACCCAGGAAGACCTTCCTCAAAGTCAGCACTGTCAACTTCACAATGGGTCACTGAATGAGGTAGTGAGTTCCCCAGCCCTGGAGGTATTCAGATGAAAGCCAGAGAAGCTTTGTCAAAGAAGCAGTCAAATGCATTCAGCCTTTCAACCCTGCGGTTCTCCAGGTTTCATTGTTGGAAAATGTCCTTTCCGGAGGTCCCTGTCCATGGTGCTGAGATCTTGGGCTTTTGCTTGGCAGGATGAGACACCGCAGAATACTCCTAACCAGAGAGTGTCAGAGCTCTTGACTGAGAGGGTTCACTCAGCCCCCAGGTGGGAGGAAGCAGACCTCAAATAACAGGACTTGAAGTGAATGGGGCTCCCCAAAATGTTTCCTTGTGGAAGCCTGGCTGTGTGGTGTTAGCAAGTCCTTTGTCTGAGGTCAGCATTACCCTCTCTCCAGCAGCTTTCTTGTAAGTCATCATCACTGTCCTGATTCTGATGCCCCCTCTTGTGGAAATGGCAGCCTGGGCTCTTCTGTGTCTGCCTGGGGAAGCAGCTACGCCCTCAGAGAGCAAGGCTGAGGGACCCTAGGTTAGCTTCTCCATCTCAATCTGGCTGGATCTTGGGTGGGAGACCATAAGCTTAGAGAGTCCCAAAGCCAAATACAAGCCTTTCCCCAACTTTGAGTCCATATTCTCCCCATTTTAAAATCAGCCCTAAAAAAATAAATAAAACAAAACAGCCCTGACAAGCTCAAGTTCAGGGTTTGCCTTAGGATCTTGGACGAGGAAATCCACTCTACCTCGGAGTGGAGTCTTATCTTATAATCAGCCAAATGGGTGAAACTACTCTTTCCTTCCTGCTTCCCAGCCAAGTCACCACAGGGAGACTACAGAGAGGGCAGGGAAAGTAAAACACAGTACAAGCGCCTTGGCCTTGCACGATGGGGGCTTCCCTGGCGGTCCACTGGCTGAGACTCTGTGTTCCCAATGCAAGGGGCCTGCGTTCGATCCTTGGTTAGGGGACTGGATCCCCCATGCCACAACTAAGGATCCTGCATGCTACTACAACTAAGACCTGGCACAGCCAAATAAACAAAATAAATAAACAAATAAAAAAGAACTGCATGATGAATTAGCATCATAGCTCTGCATCTCCGCACCCCCACCCTTAGTATAACTTAGTCTCAGTAATTGTTTCTTGAGTGAATAAATAGCTGACATTGAAAGAAAAGGATTTAGGCTTGTTTGGCTCAGTGCAGGGGGAGAGCTAGGCGCTGGCAAAAGGCCTGAGTTCTGATCCACTTACTGCCTGTGTGATTTTAAAATGGGGATGACACCTCAGACAGTTGTAAGAACAAACAAGCAACAATTGTTAAAGCTTTGCAAACTCTCGCCAAGAGATAGGAAAGAGGAGGACTGATACTCCGTAAGTGAGCACTTGCTGAGTGCCAGACACTTGATTATTTTTGTCATCATTATATCCACTCCATGAAGTATTGTTTGCACTCTGTTGTGCAGATAAGACTCAGACAGCTTAATTAACTTCCCCACAGTCACACAGCTAATAAGTGGAAGAGTCAGATTGGAACCCAGATCTTGACTCCAAAGCCCTGCATCTTTCTGTGAAAAGCTGATGCATCTACACTTAAAGGAATAATTATTGTGATTTCTCTTTGTTTACTCATGGAAAATGCTCATCTGTGAGAGATGCTCTCCTCACAGCTTCAGCCCCTTTTTCCCCATCATCTCCCATCCCCTGGGCAACAGGGCAACCTGGCAGAGCAGAAGTCCAGGTCCAGGCCCGAGTTGCTTCTGGTGGCAGGTCCAGCCAGAGAAGTAATCAACTGTGTCCTGATTATGTCTCCAGAGAACAGGTTTTTTATCACTTCCCACGGCGGGCTGTACATCTCTGACGTGCAGAAGGAGGACGCCCTCTCCACCTACCGCTGCATCACCAAGCACAAGTATAGCGGGGAGACCCGGCAGAGCAACGGGGCCCGCCTCTCTGTGACAGGTAGGCCGGAGGGCTGCAGAGGAAGGGAGGGTACCAGCCCGACCCCAAGACCGGGTGGGCATGTCGACTCCATGGATCAGGGAGTCTGCCGTGTAATCAGGGCTTTCAAGAGAAGCAGATTCAAGAACACAGGCACAGAAAGCATTGAGCAGACCTTGTCTGGTTTGATTGGGGATGTTTTTCATATCCAGAACTCTACAGTTCAATTCTTTTCAGGAGTCTGCCTGAGAAAGCTGAAGGCCCCTGAAGAGCTGTTTGCTGTTTTTGTTTAGTCGCTCAGTCATGTCCATTTCTTTGTAACCCCACGGACTGTAGCCTCCAGGCTCCTCTGTCCATGGGATTTTCCAGGCAAGAATCCTGGAGAGGGTTGCCATTTCCTTCTCCGGGGGCTCTTTCTGACCCAGGGATCGAACCTGCATCTCCTGCATTGGCAGGCGGATTCTTTACCCCTGTTCAGTTCAGTTCAGTTCAGTTCAGTTCAGTCGCGCAGTCGTGTCCGACTCTTTGCGACCCCATGAATCGCAGCACGCCAGGCCTCCCTGTCCATCACCAACTCCTGGAGTTCACTCAGACTCGCGTCCATCAAGTCCGTGATGCCATCCAGCCATCTCATCCTCTGTCGTCCCCTTCTCCTCCTGCCCCCAATCCCTCCCAGCGTCAGAGTCTTTTCCAATGAGTCAACTCTTCGCATGAGGTGGCCAAAGTACTGGAGTTTCAGCTTCAGCATCATTCCCTCCAAAGAAATCCCAGGGCTGATCTCCTTCAGAATGGACTGGTTGGATCTCCTTGCGGTCCAAGAGACTCTCAAGAGTCTTCTTCAACACCACATTTCAAAAGCATCAATTCTTTGGCCCTCAGCTTTCTTCACAGTCCAACTCTCACATCCATACATGACCACTGGAAAAACCATAGCCTGGACTAGACCACTGTACCATTTGTCAAATAATGGGGGATATGGAGCCCATCCCCTCTCTGCTTTTTTGCCTTTGCCGCCTGGAAGCTCATAGATATAATCTACTGCTCCAATGCAGTAATGATTGGATTGGATTGGATTAGGGAGATTTTGTATTTCCTTGTGTCTCTATTTTTTTTTAAGATTCTATTAGTTTATTTATTTTTGAATACATATATACCTTTCATTAGGGGCTTCCCCAGTGGGTCAGCAGTTAAGAATTAGTCTGCAATGCAATGGCCTCAGGAGGCACAGGTTTGATCTCTGGGTGGAGAATATCCACTGGAGAAGGGCATGGTGACCCACTCCAGTATTCTTGCCTGGAGAATCCCATAGACAGAGGAGCCTGGCGGGCTGCAGTCCACAGCGTCGCAGAGTCGGATACGACTGGAGTGACTGAGCGCTTCTGCATGTCTTTTATTACAGCCTACCTCACAAGATTTGAAAGTAGGCAAACACAAGGTAAAAAAAAAAAATCTCTAAATTAAATAAAGGATCTTTATTCTGGAGTGATTATAGCTTCTTACAGAAGGATGGAAGCTGCTGTTTCCTGAATCTCCATGTGCCAGAAATTTCATGCATGTACTGTTTCTTAGGCACTATCATAGCCGGGTGAGGTGTGCGCTGCACCTCGTATTTCTATAGGTAAGAAAATCAGACCTTAGGGAAGCCAGGCCACTTATCCCAACTGTTTAACCAGTGGGAGGCACAGCCAGAATTCACATCCTCCAGCCACAGACCCCCATGGAAGGGGCTAATCGAACACCATACAGATGCTCCGGTTACAGAGGAAAGACGGTCACCTGGTGCTCTTCAAGGGAGGCCTCCTGGAATAGCGCTTTCCAGACTCTTGACAGCGATCCTCAGACATCATCACCGATGCCATGCATGCATGGTGTTTCCTACCACACACCCTGTGACGCTGTCTGATAGTTCCTATTCTACTCTTTCCTGTCTCGGTTTATCTAAATGCTGCTCACCACTCACCACGTGGATTCCATCACTTCCCAACCGTGTGTGACCTGCAGTTTGAAGATTCCTGCTCTTATGGAAGTGGGGTCAGAGTAGCTTCTGGAAGGAAGATGAACTGATTGTCAGAACACCTGGTTTGGGGACTAGTACCACCAAATCGCTCAACCCCTTTGGGTCTCTGTAAAAACGAGCTAGATTAGGTGACTTCTCAAATTCCTTTTCTTTCTTTCTTTCTTTTTTTTTTTTTTTTTTTTTTTGAGTATAGTTGCTTTGGGCTTCCCTGGTGGCTCAGAAGGTAGAGAATATGCCTGCTATGCAGGAGACCTGGGTTCGATCCCTGGGTCTGGAAGATCCCCTGGAGGAGAAAATTGCAACCCACTCCAGTATTCTTGCCTGGAGAATTCCATGGACAGAGGAGCCTGGCAGTCTACAGTCGATGGGGTTGCAAAGAGTTAGACATGACTGAGCAACTAACACATAGCTCATATAGCTGCTTTCCAGTGTTGTGTTAGTTTCCACTCTAAAGCAAAGTGAATCAGCTGTATGTATACACATACAGCTTTTTTTGGATTTCTTTCCCATTTAGGTCACCACCAAGCACTGAGTAGTTTCCTGTGCTACACAATAGGTTCTCATTAGTTATTTGTTTTATACATAGTAGTGTATGTTTCAGAGAAGGCAATGGCACCCCACTCCAGTACTCTTGCCTGGAAAATCCCACGGACGGAGGAGTCTGGTGGGCTGCAGTCCATGGGGTCGCTAAGAGTCGGACGCGACTGAG
The DNA here is from genome assembly GCF_001704415.2 of Capra hircus. Taxonomy (NCBI): domain Eukaryota; kingdom Metazoa; phylum Chordata; class Mammalia; order Artiodactyla; family Bovidae; genus Capra; species Capra hircus. The sequence continues at coordinate 54,157,666 of NC_030822.1, forward strand.
TGACTTCACTTTCACTTTTCACTTTTCACTTTCATGCATTGGAGAAGGAAATGGCAACCCACTCCAGTGTTCTTGCCTGGAGAATCCCAGGGACGGGGGAGCCTGGTGGGCTGCCATCTATGGGGTCGCACAGAGTCGGACACGACTGAAGCGACTCAGCAGCAGCAGCAGCAGCAGTGTGTGTTTGCCGATCCCAGTCTCCCACCCTCCTTCCCCTCTTGGTGCCCATATGTTTGTTCTCTATCTCTGTGAGATGACTTCTTGGATTCCGTCTATCTCTCTCCTGTGATTTGGGGAGGATTACCCTGACCAGCAGGTGACTGTATCAAGGGCCCCCTCTTATTTGCCTGGTGCATTTTGGGGGCAAGACCAGAAGCCAGAAGAGCAAGGATCGGGCTCTCTTTTTCTCCCTTGTGTCTCCAAAGCTTGGACCTGTGCCTGGCACATAGTAGGTGCTAAGTCAATATTTATGGTTAAAACTAACCAATGCCAAATGAAACTGCACTGTCACGTGGGGAGGAGATGGGACTGCACAATGTGGCCCCATCTTTGTGGCTAGACCTTGCCATCTGCAGCCCAGTTCCCAATGTGCCAGTGGTTCCCTTCCAAATTATAGGGACTTGTGTGTGTGGTGTTTTGCACCTCATTTGCATGCCTCTCATCCGGCACAGAATCCCCCATCCTGCTGGTCTGCTGCTTTCCCTTGCATGAATATTTAGCCCCTTCATCCTACTAATCTTACTTCTGCTCTTGTCCCTCCAAAAAGATACCCTTTAAACTAGAGGAGGGACTTCCCTGGTGGTCCAGTGGTTAAGACTCCGCACTTCCAGCGCAAGGGGTGCAGGTTCAATCCCTGGTAGGGGAATGAAGATCCCACATGCCACATGGTGCTGCCAAAAAATGGAGGGAAAAAAACTGGAGGATATGCCAACCCTTCTTCCTCTGGGGGGCTGTGGTGAGTGCCTGCCAGTTGGGGCTGAGGGATGTGGAGAATGGGAGATGCCACTCAGAGACTCAGAGATAAAGTCCAGAGAAACAGAGAAGCAAAGACAGGGAGGCACCCAGATGACAAAAGAGGAGAGACGTGGGCTCAGAGGGAGCAAGATGGGGACGGAGGAAAACAGAAACCTACCAGAGAGATGAGGTAGACAAGACGACAGCGGCAGGGAGACAGAGACCCAGAGGAAGCCGCTGGCAGCGCAGGGGCGCCCAGGGAAGGGGCCCCGGGACTGACGCGGGCCCTGACGTGATGCGACGTGACGAGGAAATCTACACGCTGCTTGTCTTGGCAGAAATACGACTGATACCCAGGCAAGGCAGTGCAGAGGGGAATCGTGCCAGGGGGTGCTCAGGCCGCAGCCCCCCAACCTCAGTTCTCAGATCCATTCCCTGAGTCAAGGGTAGGAATCAGCTTTCACCTGAGCAGAGGCAGACGCAAGGAAAGTCTGAGCCCCTCAAAAAAGGCCTAATAACCATTCAACACATTGAGGTGCTCTTTGGACTTTATTACCCAGTGCTGTCATGAGCATCTTCTCTGTGGAGGAGGCACCTTTATCTGCATTCATAAAGGAGGGGACCTCCATTCATAAAGAGCAACCAGAGAGGCTGAGAGGCCACACCTGGGTTCCCCAGCTCACAGGATGCCAAGCCGGGTGCAGAAGCCATGTTCCAGGGCGGCATTGTCCAGCCAGCTGGGGGAGGTCCCGGCAGCATCCCCCCAACTCCGGGGCACCCTGACCCCCTCACACCAGCCCTGCCTCAGCCCCAGAGATTTCTCAGGGCCGGGCCATCTGTCTCCCCCAGCCCTGCACCGGCCCTGGCAGCACCCGATCCCCCCAGGCTATCGCCGTACACGCCACGGCATTTTACTTCTGCTCCCGAGTAATGAAAGAGGTTTCTTTCCTTCGGAATTTAATTTCACGCCTGAGACTCGGTGATTAATTCCCTCCCACCGCCCCCCACCACCACCGCCCCTTCTTCCACCGCCCCGTCGGCCCCTCCGCTTGTAAATTCTGCGGTGTGCCACGGAATTTGTGTATTTTGCATCAATTAAGTGTCACGTTGAGTAATTCTTCCCTGGCACCGGGTTTGTTTATCCCAACCGTCCCCACAGGGTTGTAGGGGAAGAGGCCGCAGAAGCTGGCGGGGAGGGCGGGTGGGCACGGAATAGTAATCGCCCGGCGCATCTGCGTGGCGGCTCAGCGTCAGCCTGGCTCTTTGACATACGCTGTGCTTTGTTGCCCACCACAGCCTGGGGAGATCTGGAGACGGCAGTGTCACCTCTGCGTGCAGGAGGTACAGACTCTGGGAGATCATAAGACACCCCCACCCACTCACCCAAGGTCACCCAGCTCAGCAGTGATGCCGGCCACTGGCATCAGGGTCACCTGATTCCCACTCATGAGAAGCCCTGGAGGGTGGGAAAAGAGCAGAGTCTTCTAGAGTCTTCCTTTCCGCAGGGAGGAGCCTTCCAAGCGCAGCCCCTCTCCAAGGGGGTGGGTGGGGGGCAGTCACAGGGTGAGCTGAGAACAGAGAACATTTCCCATTTCGTCAGGAGGGGCCAGCGGGGTGTCAGCTCTCTCACCATTCACCCTGGAGCCGGATCCAGTGTTAGATTCTTCCGTGTCAGAGCGCATTTACTGAACAAGCGTGGGGAGACCTGGTTTTAGATCCTGGCTCTGCAGTCGGATCCTGGGCAGGTCACTGCACCTCTCTGGTCTCAGGGTCCCCATCTGTGTGTGCCCTCCAAGTCCCTAAGGACCTCCCCCTAGTGGCTCAGAGGGTAAAGAATCCTGCAATGCGGGAGACCCAGGTTCGATCCCTGGGTTGGGAAGATCCCGTGGAGAAGGAAATGGCAACCCATGCTGGTATTCTTGCCTGGAGAATCCCATGGACAACAGAGCCTGGTGGGCTACAGTCCATGGGGTTGCAAAGAGTGGGACACAACTGCGCGACTTCACTTTCACTTTCCAAGTCCATAAGTCGGCTCTACTGTTCCATGAGCCTATGAAGTTCTGCGATGTGGGAAAGGCAGACCGCTGGCCCACCCCCTGCCCGTGTGCCTCCATTCACCCTCCCTCGGATGTCTATGGCTCGGGCAGCCCAGGTACGTGGGGATGCCACAGGGGATCAGCACTGCCTCAAGGAGCTTCCAGGGAAACCGGATACATGGCCTGGTGCAGACAGCTGCTGGCAAGAGCAGTCAGGGTGAGGGGAGGGGGCAGCAATGGTGGTTGCCTCTGGGAGGGAAATGGGGCAACTGGGAGCGCAGTGAGGGCCCCCCCTTTTCACTGTATGGTCTTGTCTACTTTCAGAACTTTGGCCATGTGTGTGTATTGTGCTTTTTTTTTTTTAATCTTTTAAAAAGAAAAATTTGCTTGAAAATAAAATGAAAGAAAAAGAAAACCCTATGGGAGTCCAGTGAGGGTGGCCTGGGGGAGATGTCCAGAAAGGGTGAAATTGAAGCTCTTTCTGAAAGATCAGCAGGAGTTGGCCAAGCAGAGCGGGCTGGTAGGGCACCCAGGTGGCAGGCAGTGTGCTGACAACATGCCTGGTGTGGGGAAGTGGTGACATCAGAAGGTTGAGGGCAGGCCAGGCCAGGGGACCTGGTTGGGGTGAGATCACAGATCACAGAGGCCTAACTCAGGATAGGAAGTGGGGATTGTAATATGTAGGTAAAGGGAGCCTTGGGGTGTACATCAAGGGAAGGTCCCCAGTGGGCAGAACACCCAGGCAGGCCTTTCAGGGTGAGAACTAGACAGGCAGCAGCCAGAATGTTGCTCAGATGGCAGAGATGCGGCACACCGAATCCCACCAATGAGGGCCTGGTCTCCTGGAGTGTGGGGCTGCAGGCCCACAGTCACTGCTTGCTTGTGGTTTGGGAACGCAAAAGAGAGGAGCGTTGCTGGATGGCAGGTGTATTTTACAGGAGGCTTAACTTCTGAATCTTTCTGGGCTTGGGGAGAAAAACACTACCTCCTCTGAGCCCACCCAGATTGCAGGTGGGAGCAGACAGGACAGAACCGAGGTGCCCATCCTTGACAGACCCAGACCAAAATGGACCAGAATTATAGTCCCAAGAGATCGTGATCTTCATGCCACAGGGACTGTGTATATGAACGTCGCTCCCTCCCTCTTGTGGTTTTGCTTTCTCCCTCTGTTTGTCATTCTAACCTAGTCTGCCCACCACATCCTCACCTCCCTCAGCCCCTGCTCCCAGCCATGCTTCCCAGGGCCTCCATCTGGCTGAGCAGGAGAGTCTGGGCCAGAGTCTGGAGCACCAGGGGATCCAGTGAGCCATCCCACTGGGCATCACTCACTCCGGGCACCAGTGGGCAGCAAGTTCTGGGTGCCTGCCTTCCCATCCCGACCCCCACCCCACCCTTCCCAGGACTGCCCAGGACCACTCACGCTCTCTGCCTTCCAGATCCTGCCGAGTCAATCCCCACCATCCTGGACGGCTTCCACTCCCAGGAAGTGTGGGCCGGCCACACCATGGAGCTGCCCTGCACCGCCTCCGGTTACCCCATCCCTGCCATCCGCTGGCTCAAGGATGGCCGACCCCTCCCAGCTGACAGCCGCTGGACCAAGCGCATCACGGGGCTGACCATCAGTGACCTGCGGACCGAGGACAGCGGCACCTACATTTGTGAGGTCACCAACACCTTCGGATCGGCAGAGGTCACAGGCACCCTCACGGTCATTGGTGAGTGGGGGAGCCCCTCTTCCAGCCCCAGTAAGCTTTGAGAGCACTGCCTCTGGTGGGAAGGGACATGAGGGCAGCCCAATGCTTCTGGCTGGCCACAGAGATGATCCCCTTGTTGGGAAGGCAGGTTGGTGCCCTGAGAAGAGCACTGGGTTTGAAATCAGAAGACCTGCCTTTTAGTTCTGATGTCATCAGATAGTAATTGACCTGGGGAAAATCATATAACCATGAGCATCACCTCTGTGCCCTTTTCTGTCGAAGAGGATAATAACACTGCCCCTCCTACATCCTAGAGGTCACGAGGGTCATAGGGAACAATGACGGTGATGTGACAATCTCTCGGGGCTTCTCAGCTTCTTGGGAGGAGGCAGTGTCTGTACTAAAGGGAACGACGCTGATGTGAATCTAGTTGAGGACATATGAACCCGTCAGAGGCGACATTCATAGTATTTAGGGATAACTTCTAGGGAGACACTGGGGGTAAATGCCCAGGGCAGCCTTTCCAGGACCTGCCAGTTGGGCATGAACTCTGGTCCTTCCTGTTCCTCCTCCCATTCCAGAGCCCCAGGGTCCAGGGAGCGCGGGTGGAGAGCAGGAGGCCTTCACAGACCCCTGCTGCTGCTGAGCCCCTGGAAGGGCAGAGGGGCTGAGATCGGGGTAGGGGAGGGGGGAAACCCCTGGAGGGGAAGTGATGAGACCCGGAGCATTCTTCCGCTACCCCGCCTCATCTCTCTCTAGGGTTCTCTGCTCTTGGGGCTTCAGGGAAGGTGTTGGCAGCAGAGGGGCTGAGACTTGGAGACCCTGTGGGATCTCAGTCCTGTGGGGCAGCAAGAGCCTGAGTCCTTGAACTCTGAACCTAATGACATCGTGGGGGATTCAACCTGGGCAGTGGAAAGAGGCTGTCCAGAGGTGGTCCTGTCCCCATCCCCCACCTCTGCCATTGAGATTGACCAAAGAGATTCTCTGCCCAGCTCACCCCCTGTCTCATAAGCACAGAGCTGCAGATCTGCAGACCCTCAGCTGGATCAGGGGACCACACAGAGCCCACCTCCTCTGGGCTGACCTTCTGGGCCTGACATTCTGTCACCCTCAGCCCAGATATGGGCCCAGTCTCCTCCCCATAACCACAGGGATCTTGACAGTTGGGGCATGTTTATCTGCAGTACAGGGAGGAGACCCTCCCCATGTGAATTCACTGTGAAGCTGGAAGAGCAGAAAGAGCCCCCAAGAAATGCTCTGGGAGCAACAGTTTGTGATACAAACACTTAGGTTAAAATGCTGGCAGCTTTGGGGCGGGGGAAGGTCCTCTCGTACAAACAAGATGTGGACCACAGAGTAGGCAGGTAGGAAGACTGGGATCCATACCCTCTTCTAAGCTCCATCCAAAACTGTTTGGCCTGCAATGCAGGGGACGTGGGTTTGATCCCCGGGTTGGGAAGATCCCCTGGAGGAGGGCATGGCAACCCACTCCAGTATTCTTGCCTGGAGAATCCCCGTGGACAGAAGAGTCTGGTGGGCTACAGTCCATGGGGTCGCAGAGTCAGACATAACTGAGCGACAGAACTGAACTGAACTGAACTGAACTGAAGGCTCCTGCTGCAGGTCTCTGGCTCCTGAAATCCCCAAGCACACAGTATTACCTTCACCCCCTTCAACCTCTTCTGCTACACTCAAACACATACTCATACTCACACACTCACACTATCTCAGGGAACAGGTCAGGAGGGCTGTGTACCCCCATCCTTGAAAATTAGCACACCTCGCTCTGAGTTAATTTGATGTTCCAAGCTCCAGCTTCAGTACAGACAGGCAAGCAAGTACTTACACACACACATCCAGGCAGATGTGTTGGAAGCTCACATGCCCACTTCCCTGCACACACATGCAGACATACATGGTGTCTGTGTGCACCCACAGGTACACACGCTCATCCTAGAGCACATGGACACACAATAAGTAACTGCCTAGAGCTGCGTGCACACGCTCTGCCCCTGTGGGCATGGATAATCCTGACGCTCTGAGATGCAGAGCTCCCCACCCTCCCCCTCACTGGGCTGGACTGGATAACCAGGTTCAAGAGGAAGTGACATGGCTTTTCTGTCTTCCTTCCCCTCTGATAGCCCCTCTTTGCCAGGTTCATGGAGAGGAAAGCAGTGTTTTCATATCCCCCTCATTCTGCCACCCAACCTCCCACCCATCCTCCGTGAGGCCCTGTGCAGAAGCAGTGAGGAGAGAGCTGCTGGCTGGCGCGTCCCGGGAGCCCTGGCTGGTACCTGGGGCGAGTGGAATGCCAGCTGCATCATGGCGCACTGATGTTCCCTGGGCAGCAGGCAGAGGGTCTGGGAGTGAACAGGCTAAGCAGAGTGTGAGCAGACTCCTGCATGCTTTGACTGTGCCCACCCAGGCAGGCCTGCTGTACGCCCCTGTCCTGCAGGCTCCATTATTGGGGATCTAGACAGAGAGGCCTGGCGTGCTGCAATTCATGGGGTTGCAAAGAGTCGGACATGACTGAGCGACGGAACTGAACTGAACTGAAGGCTCCTGCAGGTCTCTGGCTCCTGAAATCCCCAAGCCCATGGAGATCAAGGGAGAGAGGCCAGCTTCGGGCTGGTAACCAGCCAGCCAGTCAATCAATAAACATGACTCAGACAGCAGTCGTGATACAAAGATGAGAGTCGCTGCCCTGCTTTCGAGTGGCTCACAGTCCAGAGGGAGAAAGAGAAACAAAGTGGCGATTGGAAGACGTGAGCTTGGTGTTCTGTTAGTTACACACAGGGAGCCTCAGAAGAGGAATCCTTGACCCAGTCTGGGAGGGGAAGTCCAGGAAGGCTTCTTGGAAGGGGTGACACCTGAGTTTGGTGTGAGGATGAGTAGGAAATAGGCAAAGGGGGCCAAGAGTGCCCTGGGTGTACGGGAACCACAGGCAGGATGCTGCTCTAGAGACTGCATAGCTGAGAAGGGGGCCAGGTCTCAAGGGCCTCCATGGCCTTGGATGCCGAGCTGAGAGAAGTTGGGTGCCGTGGAAGTTATGAGCAGGGCAGTGGCTGGCTGCAGTGAAGAGGACCGATGGAAGGTCATGAGGAAAAAGGAGGAATGGAGAAGAAGTACCGCATGGGTCCAGGCCTAGAGCTCTGGGCCTACAGCTGGACAGGGGCAGTGGAGGTGAAGAGTAGGGAGTTGACTGATGCGTATAGAAGAAGTCAGACCAGCAGAAGGTAGCGGCTGGTTATCTGGATAAGCACGGGAGACAGGTGGCGGGCCGTGGGTGTCTCCCTGGTTTCTAGGGTGGGTGACAGTGAGAACGATGAGCCAGCCAAGCTCCCATCCTCCTCATGAGCCAAAGGGTGCTTTCCAACCCCCACCCCCCCGCCCCGGGCAAGGACCCCACATCAGGACAACACAAGCCATCAGAACAACAGGTGCCAAGACATCCTCTGGCCTGACCCTGCCATTTCACAGATGGGTAAACTGAGCCCTAGAGAGAGGAATTCACTCAGTCTGGTTCCCACCCATGTGCCCCCCCGCCCCGACACACACGCAAGACATCTTGGAGACAAAGCCAGGGTCTCCTGACTCCCAGGGCCTTTTATGATCGCCGCCCACCCACAACCACACTCCACTCACACTGAGTCCTTTTGCTTTTCTTTTCCCTCCCCATTTCCCCTCGCCTTTCCCCTGCCTGGTCCGGCCCAGACCCCCTTCACGTGACCCTGACACCAAAGAACCTGAAGACTGGCATCGGCAGCACGGTCATCCTCTCCTGTGCCCTCCTGGGCTCCCCGGAGTTCACCATCCGCTGGTACCGCAACACCGAGCTGGTGCTGCCCAGCGAGGCCATTTCCATCCGCGGGCTCAGCAACGAGACGCTGCTCATCACCTCGGCCCAGAAGAGCCACTCAGGGGCCTACCAGTGCTTCGCCACGCGCAAGACCCAGACTGCCCAGGACTTCGCCATCATTGTGCTGGAAGGTGAGTGGGGGCCGGGGGGCAGCTGGGCGGGTTCCGGATTCCCGCGGCCAGGCCAGGAGGTACCCCGCCCTCCCGACAGGAAGCATTCATCCAGCGCTCACTACACACCAAGGAGATGCTCTGCCTCGTTTCATCCTCCCACGGGCCCTGCTTGGAGGTATTTTTTTTTAATATCTATTTTTCAATTGAGGAAACTGAGGCTTTGGTCACTTGCCCAAGGTCACACAGTTCTGCCAAGGAACTGGGTTTGAACTCAAGTCTCTTCAACAACTCCATTGCCTCTACAAAATTACTAGAACTGCACTATTAGAGGGTTTCCCAGGTGACGCTACTGGTAAAGAATCCACCTGACAAGGCACAAGACACTGGTTCTATCCCTGGGTTGGGAAGACCCCCTGGAGAAGGAAATGGCAACCCACTCCAGGGTTCTTGCCTGGAGAATCCCATGAACAGAGTAGTCTGGCAGGCTATAATCCATGGGGTCTCAAAGAGTCGGATATGACTTAGCAACTAAACCACCACCAATCCTTTATAGCATTCCTGCGTGGAAGGATGGCCAGTGTTAATGATTACATACCCATGATCCATGGAGGAAGTGGGGGCCTGGGGGCCCAGTCTTCCATTAACTAAGATTTAAGCCCCATCACAGACACCTCCCCCCACCATGGCAGCCTCTGGGCAGCTTGCATCTTAAGCCTCAAACTTTCAGCTTTTTGACGCCACCCCTCCCACTGAAATGAGCTAGAATTAGATTCTTCAGGTCCAGTCCCTTCAAGTCCTGGTTCCACACATAGTTAACCTCTGAGCCTCTATGTCTTTATTAATAAAGTTAGAAGAAAGAGGTGGAAAAGGAAAAGTTGAGAGGATGTAACATTTATTAAGCACTTACAAAGTGCTGTGTAAGCATCTTTAATGCATTAATTCATTTACTCCTCACATCCATGTAAGGATATAATCATTGCCTCCATGATCTCCATCGTCCATGGAGGGAAGCTGGCAAGACTCAGAGATGTTAAATAACTCGCCCAAAGACACAGAGCTAACAAAGCGACTGAGACTGGATTCAAATCCAAGGGTCTTCATTCATATGCAATAGTAATAGGGCACCCAGCAGGGTTTTATGGATAGCACGTGATGAGGTGGGGTGGCCTGGTGGGGACAGTCTCTCCATGACTCAGTGACCCTGAAGGGCGCTCCTCACTCCCTGCAGATGGCACACCCCGCATCGTCTCATCCTTCAGCGAGAAGGTGGTCAACCCCGGGGAGCAGTTCTCACTGATGTGCGCGGCCAAGGGCGCCCCGCCCCCCACCATCACCTGGGCCCTGGACGACGAGCCCATCGTGCGGGATGGCAGCCACCGCACCAACCAGTACACCATGTCTGATGGCACCACCGTCAGCCACATGAACGTCACGGGGCCCCAGATCCGTGACGGGGGCGTGTACCGGTGCACGGCACGGAACTCGGTGGGCAGTGCTGAATATCAGGCGCGAATAAACGTAAGAGGTGCCTGTCTACATTTAAATATCAGAATAGGCTTTTAAGTTCCTTTGCCATCTCTGTGGTTGCCATTATTCTTGTGGTGATTAGTACTTTTTATTAATCGTCATTTTGATTTTAGTAGAGGTATCTCTCCTGTCCTCCTCTCCCTGGCCCCCGCAAATGCCATCATCCATTTGTGTGTGTGTGTGTGTGTGTGTCTGGTACTGTTCACCCTCTTTGTATTCCCATTCTCCTCCTCCCTTCACCCCCCCCACAATCCTTCCCCTACCCCGTCCCTCCCCGTCAGTCTCTCTGGCTCCAGGTACACTGAGCACTCCACTGGCGTCTGCGTCCCACCCAGGCCTTGCAAGGACAGGCACAGGGCAGGGGGCGGTGGTCCAGCATGCCCTTTGGTAGAGATGTCCACCAAAGCTTTATCCCCATGTACCCCCACAGAGCCACCCCGAGATGCTCCAGGAGCTGCGAGCAGCCAGGAGCCAGGGAACCATCTTCTCTCAATCCACCATCTCCTGGCTACCCTCTAAGACCCCAGCCATGAAGACTAGGGGGTTCAGGCTAGGTGAGGGTGCCCCAAGGCAGGCACCTCCATGAGTGGAGGAAGGAGTCCTCATGGTGGCCTTCCCCGTGCCTCAGGTCTCCAGCTTGCTGTGGTGAGAACAGAGGCTCCTCTGAAGCGCTCTGTAGCCACGTGGGGTCAGACTAGTCCTCATCTGACCCTACCAGTGAGCCCTGACCCAAGAGCAGAAGAGGCGCAGGGGAGTGGGAGGGCCCTGGTCCAGGGGCGCTGGTGGCTGCCGTGGAAACAGGGAAGGGGAGAGGCGAGGTCATGCAGAATTCATCTGTGCCAGGTCTCTGACCCTGACATGAGAAACGTGATCTCCCTTTGACCACCCTCCTGCCCTCTCTGAACTGGAAGGGGACAGGCTGCCCAGTCATGGGAGATGCCTTGGTCCAGCCCCTCATCTGCTGGGTGAAGGGGCAGCTGGAAGCCCAGAGTTTCATATACCTGCTCCAGCACTAACCCTGCGTGGTAGCCTCTGAGCCCCCTTTGCAATTCCCATGAAGCCATCTGCCCACTGACCCAGCCTGTGACCCTCCCCACTTCTGCCAGTGTGATCAGAGCCCCTCTTTGTAGCCCCTTCCCAGGGGCGCACAGAACACATTTATTGTTGAAAGAAGAGCATCCAAGGAAGACCTTCCTATTGTCCTTTAAGTAGTTAATATACCTGAGGTCTAAGACCATTGTGAGCAACTCGAATGAAAGTAACAGCATCTCATCTTAATCTCCTCCTAAATGAGGACTCACCCTCCGAGATCCCCATCACTTCTTGGTGAGGCTTTGGTTTGCTCATCTAGCCCATCCCAGTAGGGGAATGGATTCTCGCCCCAGGGCATGAATGAACCGTCTCTGCAACTGTTTGAAGCTAGTAACAGTGAATCCTGGAGAGACCCCAGGTGCCCCCAGTTCCAGCCTCTGCCTCATAAAAAAAAAAAAGGCCTCCCTCTCCCCCTGCCAAATTTCCATCCCCTAAGAGTTTCCAAGGCCAAACAACTGAGAAGAGCACCCCAGGGCGACGCCTGGCTGTCCCTGGCTAACCGCACCATCACCCGTCCTCTCCTCCTCCCTCCCGACTCCTGCCCAGGCCCCCCCAGCATCCGGGCGATGAGGAACATCACGGCCGTGGCTGGGCGGGACACCCTTGTCAACTGCAGGGTCATCGGCTACCCCTACTACTCCATCAAGTGGTATAAAGACGCCCTCCTGCTGCCCGACAACCACCGGCAGGTGGTGTTCGAGAACGGGACCCTCAAGCTGACGGATGTGCAGAAGGGCATGGACGAGGGGGAGTACCTGTGCAGCGTCCTCATCCAGCCGCAGCTCTCCATCAGCCAGAGCGTCCACGTGGCTGTCAAAGGTAGGCTTTCCCCCGCTGCCACCCGGAACCGGAGCACCCCCGTGGTCACCCAGGACTGCAGGCTCCTCTCCGCAGCCGCTCAGCTGGCAGCAGTCCTGAGTGGATTCCAAGAAAAAGAAGGCTCTGGCCTGGAGTTTGGAAAAAGTGGGGCGGGGAGATTGCACGGGGGCAGGGGCACAAGAAGGCCATGGGTACCTCTTCATCCAGTTCTGGCTGTGGGCTGCAGGTCAAGGCCACGCTGGCCCCAGAGGTGATCGGCTATATTGTTCCCCTGTGTCAGCATGGAGCCACCCAGAACTCAGCTGGGCCCATTAGAGACCAGCAGGCGTGCAAGGCGCAGGACTCAGAATGGAAGCAGCAGGAGGTAGGGTGGAAGGCGCAGGCGCTGGGTGCCCTGACTCCCTTCCGGGGCTCAGACAGGCAAGGCTGCCTTTCCATAATTGACAAGGACCTTTCAGCTGCTAAGGGCTTCACTGGTGACTCATATGGTAGAGAACCTGCCCGCAGTGCAGGAGACACAAGTTCAATCTCTTGGTCAGGAAGATCCCCAGGAGGAGGAAATGGCAACCCACTCCAGTATTCTTGCCTGGGAAATCCCATGGACAGAGGAGCCTGGGGGGCTACAAGTCCATGAGGTCACTAGGAGTCAGACACAACTGAGCGACTAACACTCTCAGCTGCTAATGCTGCTGGAGGCCTGGAACCTAAAACCCTCATCCCTCCCAGGCCCTCCACGCTCACCTGGGCGAGGTCTGTGTTCTGCTCAGACACCTGACACTGTGCCTGGTACATGGTAGCCATTCAGTAAATGTTTGTGGATTGAAGCAATGAAGGCATATAAGCAAGCAAATAAATGAATGCCTGACTGAGACAGACGTCCCCCGGGGTCAGGGGCTATGTGGCGCTGGGAAGCTCCCTCTCAAACACATTCTTTGAAACTGACAGGCCTGGAGATTGTCTGGATGGTGGGTGAGAGCTGGGTGGCCTGGTTTCCCAGGGGTCAGGGTGGAGAGGTGGGGCCTGCCTCCTGGCTGAGGAGAGGTCCCTGAAAGCCAGGCAGCTGGGGTGCAGGGTCATTGGGCCAGTGGTGGCCGTGATGGATAAGGGCATCTGTCCCTTTCTGAAGAGCCGGGGCAGGCTCCAGCATATCCCCAAATGCGAAACATGAACCCAGAGAGGAAGCCAGCCTGGGCCCTCGAGCCCACAGGAAGGAGAAAGCTGGGGGCTCCGTGCTTGAAAAGGGCTCTAACACGGGGGGAGGGTCCAGGGGGCCCAGATTCCTGAAGCAAGATGGAGTGGAGGTCTTGTGGACAGGAAGAGGGGGTCTCGGGGGCGTCTGGGCCTTGTGGACAAGAAGAGAGGAGTCTAGGGGAAGGACTGGTTTGGGGAGACAGGTGCTGCCTCTGGTTTAGACCCCTCCAAGCGTGCGGTGAAGATGGGCCATCCAGGGGGCAATGTCAGAACCGCTGGGGAGATGGAAGGTGCAGCAAAGGGCGCAGTCAGGGCTTCGCTCCTCCGCTGCCTGTCACCCGGGCTTTCTTGTCGGCCCACCGGGGCCGCGTCACATGCCCCTTCGTGCACACACCACCTGTCGCAGTGCCAGACAGTGTGTGCTGCTCGAGCCAAAACTCAGACTTTAGTCTGGGTTGCAGTGACTTTCTGGGAAGCCTGGCTCTGAGCCTGCGAACTGGGGGAGGGGCCGTCCTGGTGGCCCACTCAGGCTTGGAGGAGAGAGACCTCAACAGCATCTGCCTCCTGCCTCCTCAATGCTGCACCCCAGACAGGCAGAGGGCCATTCTGGCCCCTCTTTCAGCCTGAAACCTCTGCCCAGCCCAGCATCCTCATGCCAGCAGGAACCTCCCAACCCCCGTGCCCATCCCCAGCCTGGCTCCTGGCATCACGGGACAACCTGCCTGTATCCATTTCTGTTACACGCAGTGGACTGAGAGTTCACAGTGTAAACATCACATATTAAAACATCTAACCTTTGCTCTATTCCCTTCGCCCAGCCACACCAGTGAGCATTCGGCCGGATTTGTTGACTTAAAAAAAATAATAACAGGGCTCCAGTGAGCCTCGTAGTACACAGAACATCCTGAAAGCTGCTTCTGCTCATCAATTATTCAACCCCATTCAGGGAGCGATCAGCCCTAATGAATTGAATCTGATGCATTCCGTCTCAGCGACTCGCTGGGCCTGTTGTGATTGTGCTGAGCGACAGTGTCTCCGGGCCCAGGGCGAGGGAAGGGGTGTGTGTGTGTGTGTGTAATCCCAGAGCGCAGAGCCACTGCACTGGGCACGTGTGGCTCCCAGCATGCAGCGCGAGCTTGGCGTTCACAAGCAGAGATGTGATGTGTGTGTATAGTGCACAGGTGCGTGTGCACACGCAGCCCCTTCCCTGCCCGCAGGGTCTGCAAATCCAGCCACAGAAGGGGTACAGTCCTCCGTTTTCTCTCCAGACCAGTGCAGGGGCTCTGTGACCCTGTGCCCCTGCCCATCCGAAAGCTTAAATCCATCCTCCCCCTCCTTCCCAGACTCCCTCTCCCCACCTCATTAGAATGCGCTTTTGCAGAAGAATCCATCAGAGCTGATTATGAGCACGCTGCTTGATTAGCTGATGTGCTGTTCGAAGAGCTGCTCGAGGAGGAGGAGGGCGGAGGAGGTGCCTCTGGGTGTGGGAAGGGGACCCAATTCTGGCGGGGGAGGAGACCCAAGGGCAGACCTCTAGACCCACTCCTGCCTGTCTGCCTGGGGCATGCGTCCCACCCAGAGGATCAGAGCAGAGATTTAGAGTGTAGGATGGGTGCATAGGGGTGAGATGGGGCACTGGACGCTTGGGATCAGATGGAAGTCCCACCCCCTCATCTCTCTGTAGGGCCAAGTGCCTGCGGGCAGGGCAGGGCAGGGCAAAAACCCACACTACTCCATGAGCTGGTAGAACCCCTGTTGACTCTATTCCTTCTGGGACTGCTTGTCTTCTGATGAATTTTCCAAACACTGAGATGACCAGACACACGTGCGTGCCACGCACGTGCAGAGAGCTGCGTGCACGGGCACACACGCACGGGCACACTGTATGTTTGTATGCGTGTGCCTGCGACAGACAGACACTCGTTAGCCTGTCCGCACTTCACACGTACCACACACAGTGGTGTATACTCCAGAGGCTCCCTCTGTCCACATCCTCCTGTGAAGTGACATTCCTGAACCACGGACGGTAGCTGCAGGTGCTACCGTAGAGGAGATCCCCCAAGTGAGCCTGCTGTGACCAGCAAGGCAGAGAGGGTGACGGTGCTTCCACGGCTGCCTGGACTCGGGTGCGTGTGACCCTGACTGGCAGGGGAGAGCCAGGCTGTGAGAAAGGCGAGGTTTATCTCTGGGCATCCAGAAAGAGTCTTAGTAGGATGCTGAGAGGAAGGCATGGAGATTCAACCTAGATTTGGTGTCTTTAGGGCCCCCTGTAGCTGAAAAATAATGTAGCATAAAAGCATCTCTGGGCACGCAGGCTGAATGTTTAATTAACTAAGAAAGCAGGGCTGTAACAGGAGCTCCTTGGCTTTGGCCCAGCAAAGGAACATCTCCATCCCCACATCTGAGCCTCCGGAGGCCCTTCAAAACAAGGGCATGAGTTGCTCTCTGCCCATTCTCAGTAAGGCCAGGACCCGGAGGCAGTGCCAGGTCCCTCTGGATAGCAGAGAACACACACATGCAGACACACACTCTCCCAAGCACACTCCTCACCCACACGCCTTCCCTTGCTGCTCAACCAGTCCCTGCTGTGTGCTTGGGGGCTCCTCCTTCCCCCCTTTCATCCTAGAGAATAAGGGTTTCTACGGTCGATCGTGGGGCTTAAGAGAGCGCTGGTTCCCTGGCCAAATGCGTGCCATTGGCACAGATGGAGATTTAGAAGGAACCCACTGGAATCCACAGGAAGTGGGCATGACGGGTTCCCAGGGGCAAGTTGCCCAATGCGCTGGGGGAAGGACACCGAGAATGCTGCTGCCCACAGCCCTGTTCCTCAGCAGAGGAAGCCAGGGGCACCGGAGCAAGCCTCCTCCTCACTGGACAGACAGGGCTGACGCGGCGGCAGTGCTGAGGATGCAGCAGCGTCTATCTGTCCATTCGGAGGGGTTGACTGTGCCCCCACTCTCTTCCAGGCACTATGCTATGAACACCACTGTGCTCAAGACAGGCAAAATTCCTGCCCTTGGGGAACTTCCGTCCTGGTGGGGGAAATGGTTAATTCATGTCAAACAGGGAGTGGGGAGCAGAATGCCAAGGGGCGTGGAAAGTGGTTTGCAGTTTGAAATAGGGCGGTCAGGGAAGGCCTTCTGGAGAAGAGGGGGGCTATGTTTAAAAAAAACTGAACTGACCATATTCCTAAAATATGAGACTTGTTACAACTGGAAGATCAGTGTCAGGCTTTAGTGCCTGTTGGGTCCAACTGCCCCATTTTGCAGATGAAGAACTGAGGCTCGGGGGCAGAGCAGGGTGGTGGCTAGAGGGCAGCATGCCCACATTGCTCTTGGATAACATAGTCTTTCCCCATCTCCATGCTGCACAAGCAGGGAAGCTCCAACTTTGCACGGTGCCCATTCTCTGCCAAATAGTGTAATAAATAAAAAGATTCAGTCTTGAAGAGAGCTCATGAGAGACACCATAAAGTGTTTATGGGCTGGGCTGGTGGTCAGCACGGCCTCCTCTGCACAGCGCCCCCACACAAGCAGCCGTAACAGCTTTATGGTGGCCGGGGACCCCAGGGACTGCCACGACTGCTCTGTCGTCTGAGCCACGTGAGCCTCTGACTCCTTCGCCATCACAACAGCTTGCTCCAAACCTGTGTCCCACACAGCTGAGAGTTGCCCTCTCACCAAAGATGACTGTGGCCAGAGCAGGGCTTCCAGAGAGAAATCCCTTCATTACATGGCATTCATGCCCCCTACCTTCAGACTGTGTGCTGGGGAGATGCTGGGAGTCAGGGCAGGAGGGTCCCTGAAGAAATTCCTGGGCATCACTGCCATGGAGGTGATCTAATCCTCAGCTTCTTCTTTCTCAGATGTGGGGATGGACACACACACACACACACACACACACACACACACACTCACACACTCACTCACTCACTCACTCACTCACTCACTCACTCACGGAGCCCATGTCCACCTCTGAGTGCGGGGGAGACACCACCACAGCCCCCGTCCACATTGCAGGGCCCCTGCCCTGATTCTCAGAACCTCCCACTCACAGCCTCCTCGCGGTGTTTAGCGAGCCCGTGACGGAGCCAGGGTCCCTAGGCTTTCTTCTCCTCCAGGCAGTCTTTGTGTGCCAGGATTTATGGGGTTGTAGGAATGCCATCCTGGAGCCAGGGAATTCTGTGAGCAGCTCTGGCCTCTACCACCCTGTCCAAGGAGCTTCTCAGGGGACATTTATCCCCCACAATACCATACCTGCCCATCTACTGCAGCAGGGGGCAGTGGCAAGGGGAGCAAGGAACCTTACTCTTTGGACCCCCGGGGGTTGTCTGGTCATCTGCCTCCTGCAGGACATCAGTGCAGGAGAGCTCTGGCCATCCCAGGTGACTGTCTAACCCCCAGGATGGATATTGACTGCTCTCTCCTTCCATGGACGCTCATATTGCCATCAGTATGATTTTGGGAGACCAGAAGGGAACAACAGCCCGTGACTGGCCCCTGCCTCTCAGCTCAGCCTTCTCCTGCATTCTCACTCATATATTTTGTAGAGCACATGTGTCCTTTAACTCTGTCCAAATGCCACTTCCTCCATGCAGCTGCAGATGCAACCAGATGACACGCTCTCTGCTCTGAGTTCAGCATCTGTGTTTTCGGGTGGAGCTTGTTCAGTAACCACCAAGGGAGATGTCTTACCTTCCCAAGCAAATGCTAAGCTTCCGGAGGTACTATCTACAATTCAAAGCATGTTCCTACTTTCCCCAGCCCACAAGGAGCATAATGCCTTCACAGTGCAGGCATTTCATAAATATTTGATGAATTAGTTAATTAATGAATTAACCTGCCTTAGTAACTTGTTCCGTTATCTAACTCCCTTCTTACTGAGAGAGACGATCTTCCCCTTGCCTGAGCTAAATCTTCCTGCCTCATTGCAGTCTCCACTTGCTCTGTTCTCGATGGAAATGGAGTGCTTGGCCATCCATCCCTGAGGCACGGCCCTCTCCTCCTAGGTAGAGCCACCTGCCTCATGCCTTGCTTGCCCCACAGACTTCTTTCATAACCGTTTGAGTCTCCTCTCATCCATGGAGCCGGCTCTTATTCTAGGACAGCAAGTGCCTGACCCCCGGGGAAGAACTAAGGGAGAAGCTCCTGGCTCCCAAATTATGTCGCATAAATACAGCATCTTGAGACACACGGTAGAGCTCCCTCTTTTCTGGACCAACCCCCATCCTGTGCTTCCCCACCCCTTGCCCACCTCTAAGGTCCACACAAGAAATTATAGCCAGACATATATTTACTCATCTGACAAGCACTTACTGGGCTCTTTCAATTTGCCAGGTATAATAAATACTGCCCTGTAGGGGCTCCCAGACCTCCCAGGGAAGGTGGTACTGAGAACAGTGACCTCACTGGCTTGTGATCAGGGCCATGATCAAGTGTGGACCAAATGCTGCAGGGCTGTGCAGGAGGAGAGCAGGCTTCACAGAGGAGGTAGTATGGAGCCAGGTCTGAAAGGATGAAGAGGAGTTTCCCATGAGGCCTCCTCGACTCTAGCTTTGAGCCTTTGTGGGAAGGAAGGCTGGACCAGAACTGGTTCTGCTAAGCCAAAGGAGACACACTGGCTGGCAGATCTGGGTCTGTGCAACAATTCCATCAAAAAGTCCATGGTGGCCAGAGGACTCGATCTGATCTAAGTTCCCAGCGAAGGGAGGATGGAACCTCCCAGGAAGGTCAGCGGAACCCAACAAGGAATCTCTGGGAAACTTCAGCAATGAGCACTGGGCCATTTCTAGAGTCAGGGATCCAGAGACATCTCATTGGAGATATGCAAGATCCAAACCACTCAGAATATGGGGATAAGACCCCGACCCAGAGAGCAGCTGCAGCCAGAGGTTGGGATGCAGAGATCCAAACCATGACCAGAGTCCCAGAAAAGCTGGCTAGACTGAGGACCTGGACTGGGGCTCGTGGTGGAGCCCACGTGGTAGTCATTTCCACCCAGTGCCCAGCCGTGTTCACTAGGCCTGGGCTGAGATTTCGGAGCTGTGGGTGTTCATGGTGAGCTGATGGAGCCCTCATGGTCAGAGTGAAGGGTATGGTGGGAGGTGGCGTTGAGAAGGTCAGGTCAGTAAAGGCCCCTGCTTCATCCCATAGGCCTTGGGGATAATGTCTCTCCACAGTGTCACTTCCTCTAGACCTAGAACTCTTGACCAGGAACTTTCCCAAAGGTCCAAAGGGCTGCCAAGGGTTTTGCCACACCTGGTCGCTTCTCAGGGGCTGCTCCCTACTGAACCCTGAAAATCCTTGGGGTGCAGGGAGAGCCTGGGACATGCGTATGATGTCACCCACCCCTTTCCCCTCTAGGTTGATCACCCCACCCTCACCTGCTGTGTCCACTCTGGGTGGGGAGGATAAGCTGGGTGGGGAGGATAGCAGGCTTCCAGGAGGGATGGGGCTGGTGCCTGGGAGGAGGCTGGAGGACTGTGGACGGCTTGGTAATTTAATTATTTGACTGCAGAAGGAGATCTCATCTACTGGGTGCTCATCCTTGTTAAGCTAATTGTCTGTCTCCTTCTCTCTCTTCTCCCCCCACTTGCCGGGGAAGTCGCTGTGGCCTAATTGAGTTATCATAAAGATAATGGCTGATGCTCTAGCCAGGGCTGAGAAAGGAGGATCCCTCTTACAGCGGCTCAGGCTCCAGACAGGCACCCACCCCCACCCAGGAGCTGAGATGTGGGCAGTAGGTGGAGGAGGGGGTGGGGAGGCTGAGTGGATGATGCTTAGCCAGGTGAGTCTACTCACAGACGACAGGGCTCCCCCTCTGCTCTTTCCTGCTACCCAAGGAGAGCTTGTGAATGAGACAAAAGAGTCTCTGATCTGGGCATGTTTGGGGCTTTCTCAACAAGGCAACAAGGTAGCATAAAGAAGAGGTTTTGGACTTGGAGAATAGAGAGATCAGGTTTTAAATCCCACAGTCCCCTCTTATAAGCTGGATGATGGAAGGCAAATGATTGCTCTGAACTCAGTTCTCTCATCTGTGAAATGGAGACAGCTCAGCTCACATCACATTCTTGGTGGGAGGATTCAACAAGAAGGTGTGGATAAAGCAGCTGAAACAACCAGTGACGGGAGCTTCCATCCGCCTGTCCTAACACCCGATGGCAATGGAAAGGGATGGGCTGGGTGACAGGGCCTCCACAGGAGGAGGCGAGGATACAGCAGCCTGGCTGGGGGACAGCCCGAGCACCTGGGGCACCTCATCTTTACCCATGCCAGGCCCCCAGACAGCTGGAGATGCAGCTCTGGGATACCACGGTGAGCACAGGGGCAGTGAGGGATGGCAGGCAAGCCAGAGTAAAAGCTGAGCAGTGTGTCAGCAAGCAGACAGGAGTCAAGAAGCACATGAGTTGTCACCATTCAAGTTCCAGGGCAAAGCTGAAGGTGATGATGAATGCAGGCCAGCCCAGGCCCTGGAGAGAGAGCAGATTCCAGGCCCGGGTAGGCAAGCGGATGGAAGCCAGGGGATGATGTCAGGGCACCCGGGAGATTCTGCATTTATATATATATATATAGGAGAACAGGCACCCGTGCCCAGGGGACTCTGACTGCAGCCCACAGGGTTGGGAGGAGCCGGAAGGCCAGGCAGGGGCGGGCGTGCTGCCAGCTGGGCTGGGGCACACAGGGGCCTGACTGCAGCACCCCCCTGCCTTCCCAGTGCCCCCTCTCATCCAGCCCTTCGAGTTCCCGCCTGCCTCCATTGGCCAGCTACTCTACATCCCCTGTGTGGTGTCCTCGGGGGACATGCCCATCCGCATCACATGGAGGAAAGACGGGCAGGTGATCATCTCGGGCTCGGGCGTGACCATCGAGAGCAAGGAGTTCATGAGCTCCCTGCAGATCTCCAGCGTCTCCCTCAAGCACAACGGCAACTATACGTGCATCGCCAGCAACGCAGCGGCCACCGTGAGCAGGGAGCGCCAGCTCATAGTGCGTGGTGAGTGGAACAGGCCAGCCCCATCGGGGGAGCAGGGCCCCAGCTCTGCTGTGGCTGGATACAGGCTCTCTAGATTTCCAGTCTGAATCACAGGCTCAGAGAAAGTTGACTCCAGCAGGGACCTTAAGGATCAAGAGGTTCAAACCTCTTACTCTCTGGGAAACTGAGGATGAGGGGAGGACTCAGTTGGTCACTGGTGATGTCAGAATTGGCGCTCAGAATTCCCAGTGTCCAACCTGATATGACTGGCAAAAGCTCTCAACATCTTGGGTTTCAGAGGTGTCTGCTCCCCAACTTTGTAATGGTCTAGGAGGGTTGACGTTAGCTAGAAGGTGCCTAGAGCCCCAGGAAACCTATCAGGGACCAAGATGATCTATTCCTCCCCCCACCCCCCTCTTTCTGTAGTGCCCCCTCGATTCGTGGTGCAGCCCAACAACCAGGATGGCATCTATGGCAAGGCTGGTGTGCTCAACTGCTCAGTGGATGGCTACCCCCCACCCAAGGTCATGTGGAAGCATGCCAAAGGTAAGTCCCTGGCCAGCCAGCATCTCTGACACAGCCGGGTGGGGAGGGGAGGATGCTAATGTGACTGAAGCCTAGTCCCTATGCAGGACTCCTGGTCCTAGGTTCTGAGCTCTCGGGGACCCCAGGCTATACCTGAACAGGAGGTCCTCCCCAGCCACCCCCAAGGGTCTGTGGACGAGGAACAGCTGGGGTCAAGCTAGTTCTGAATTTCCTGTTGTCCCCATAGATTGACCTCTGCCATCTTCTCTCCAGCTCTAGAACTCAATCCAATCCACTTTCCCTATTCCTCCCCAAGTCTCCCCAGCCCACCCTGGGATCCCAGAGCCTCATCGACCCCTGCTCCTCACCTGTCAAACCTATTCTGGGATCTCGGTCCTTCTTGGAACCCGACTTCATCCCAAGGATGCGTTTGGTATCTGACAAAGTCCCACACCAACCTCTTATCCTTACTGTGTCCATGGCTGACTCTGGGGGAAGGGAAGGAGAGACTTGAAGCCCTACCCACCCCCAGCCTTGGAGGGTGGCCTCTTTCCCAGGCCTGACTGCCTAAGACCAGGCAAGTACCGCACGAAGGATCAGTCTTCCCTTTGCCGTTTGCCAAGTGGCCCAAAGATAACTCTTTCTTCCTCTCCAAGGAATTCAACCCAAAGGAAGCTCAGTGCTAAGGCGGGCATCGAGCTGAGGCCCCCGAGCCCGTCTCATTCCTCAGATCTGGGGCAGGCTCAGACCTCTGTGAGGGTCTTTCCTGTTTCCCAGGAAACAGGAACTGTGTGAGCTCCCAGCCCTTTGGGGATGCTTCAAAACGGCCCTAAATCAGCAAAAGAAAGGTGTCGGGGCTGTTCCTTGAGGCACTGTGATCCCCCCAGCTCACTCCCTGACCCGGCCACCGGCCCTCCTCTCTTCTGCCTCCTTGCAGGGAGCGGGAACCCCCAGCAATACCACCCAGTGCCCCTCACCGGCCGCATCCAGATCCTGCCCAACAGCTCGCTGCTGATCCGCCACGTCCTGGAAGAGGACATCGGCTACTACCTCTGCCAGGCCAGCAACGGCGTGGGCACTGACATCAGCAAGTCCATGTTCCTCACCGTGAAGAGTGAGTTTTGCCCCCGTGAGCCCTCCTAGCACTCCCTGATCACAGGCCAAGGGCCCATGTCTGCACTCACCCTGCCTCCCCCCCTGGTCTCCATTGCTCCTTCTGGGAGAGGGAAGCAGGAAGGATTCCTAGGCAGAGGTGGGCTTAGGAACTCTGAGGAGGGATTCAAAATCACTCTTATCTGAGACAATGGCCTCACTGTGAATGGCCCCAGCTCACTCTGCTCTTATCATGATAAACAGGTTAGGTTAAGTCACTAAGTCACGTCTGACTCTTCGTGACCCCATGGACTGTAGCCCACCAGGCTCCTCTGTCCATGGGATTTCCCAGGCAAGAATAGTGAAGTGGGCTGCCATGCCCTTCTCCAGGGGATCTTCCCAACCCAGGGATCAAATTCGGGTCTCCTGCATTGCAGGCAGACTCTCTACTCACTCAGCCACTAGGGAAGCATTTACTATACCAAACTATCATGTGGCAGCCTATTTATTTTGCTCTGTAGGTTGGCAATTCCATCTGAATAGTCATATCGAACAATCTTTTTTTTTTTTCTGTTATTTAAATGCCTGCTTGTGTATAACCTATTAGTGGCTTAGAAAAGAAGAGACCATATACACAGTATAGGAGAAAAGCCTGTGGGATCTGGGTTCTGATTCCAGGTCCACCTTTTGATCTTCCTGGCTTTGGGCAAGTGACTTAACATCTTTAAGCTCCTTTCCTCACCTGTGCTAGAGGTTCGTTCCCAGACCACTAGGCTCACAAAATCATTGTGCTTAACCCAGGAAATGATCATGGAAAAGGGAAGACAATTCAGAAAGGGCCAAAGAGCAATACAACTCACCTTAGCTCGGTGCCATACCTCTGGCTTCTAAATCCCCAGACCTAGAGTCGGAATCAATCGCCTTGAAGTCTGGAACAGCCTTGAGTTCTGTTAAGTTACCCACAGACATTCCTACTGGGCAAACCTATCCCTTCATGTTGTTAGGGGTCTATACTTATGATTCATAGGGTCGCAAAGAGTCGGACACAACTGAGCGACTGAACTGAACTGAACTAAGAGTCATGTCAGGACAGTGTCTGAAACAGACCACAGGCCGCAGAGAAGAGCAGTTAAACCCTGAGTTTTAGCATCTGGCCAAGCCAGCTGTGAATCTGGGCATAATCACTGTGACTTCTCTGGGTTTTCTTGGGCTCTGTATCTCACGTTCCTGCTGTACAAAAATGAGAGTCACGAGAGCACCTTACCTGTTATATTTTGTATCAAAAGTAGGGCAGATGACGTGTGTAACGCAACCAGTATGGTACCTGGCACCCAGTAGGCCAACAGAGATTCAGCCACCAGTTTTGGTTTTAATGGGAGACCCTCCAGGGTACGTGTAGGAAAGGCTGATGAAAGCAGTGCCCAGTGTGCGGTCTGCCCTGCATCTCCCTGGAGGCCCCGCCTTTAAGAGTCATAGTTTCTTTATCGCTTGCCAAACCCGTGTTCAGCTCAGCACAAGACGGGGAAGCCCCGGCCATCGATCGGAGCTCAGGGAGCTCCGGGCGCCGGAATCCCCGCCCTGGGGAGCTGCTTCCCTCACACTATCAAAAAGCACTTTGTCCTTAATAAAACCAGGCAATCAATCTACATCCCTCAGCCAGGGAGAGGAGAACACTGCTAATTCTGCCTGCGTGAGGCGAGAGGAATAGTAGGCACCTCGCGGAACTAGCCTGGCTCTTTGATCCTTATCTCCCCACTGTCAGCAGGAAAAAAAGAGCTCAAACTCTCAGCCTTTTCTTTTTTTTTTTTTTGGTTTTTGCTCTTTTCCTCTAAGTTAAAGGATTACACTGGGCAAGCGTGGCTGTATCTTTGGGCCCATGGTTCCTCTGTGTCAATGAGGCAGACGTGGGTGATGGGAGATGTGGTGATCAGGAGGTGGGAGATGTGTGGGGAGAAACAGTTCACATCAGGCTGTCCCTGATGTCCTGGGGTCCTGGGCAAGTCACCTCCCCCCACCCCCCAGACCTGCATTTTTCCGGGCCGTCCGTCCTCACTTCACAGCCCAGGCAGGAGCTACATAAGCGTGTTTTGTAAAAATCCAGGGCAGCCTCATGAGCACGTGCAGCAGCAGATCACACGCTCAGCCACCCACATTCACAGGAGTGTCCACCTCTGGCCCCTCTTCCAAGGGATGCCGGCAGCTCCGCACTCCTTGTCACTTGTGGGCAGAATCTGGCCCTTGATCCTCCCACCCCCTCGCCTTGTCCTGTTTCAGCCGCTTTGTCACTTGGCTCCGCCTCCTTCCATAGTAAGGCGCACGCACGGGGTTCTCCCTAGGTCTGCGTCCGCCCCGACCCACAAACTCCTCCGGGTTTTTCCCTCTCACTGCGCCTCCCTCATCTGCCGCCTGTGACACAGTCTCTCTGCCCTGCTCATCCAGCCCTCTGCCCTCTCCTCCTCCAACCTCCCCACAGGCTGCTGTTCAGCTGCGCCCCCACGCCCTCTGCACACCTGGGGTCCCCCAAACCATCACCCACAGGTGCTGCCTCTGATGGCCCTTTCTTCACACCCTTTCTCCATCACAATGCCTCCTTCTCTTTCCACTTCTGCTCTCCCCAGTGACCCACCAGCCACTCTAAAGGCCCCTACACCACCCTAAAAGCCAGCAGGAGAGGGGGAAGCAGGGGCTGGGGCATTTGAGGTCCAAGGGCAGTCAGTGTGGAGGCTGAGTGTGGCCAGGGCCTCTGCTGGAGGTTGAAGGTCTGACTGCTTTTCAGTGGTGTCCTCAATCATTCACACAGCGCCCGGCTGCCAGAAGAGGCTCCTGTGACCATGGGGCACTGCCGGGGGTGGGAGGGGGACAGGAAAGGGGCCAAGAGCTCCCAACCTTCTTTGGGAACTTCCGCTGTGCCTCCTGCTGCTTTTCTGTGGGCACATTGCTCCAGGCAACCCACGCTCAGCTCTTCCCGGAGAACATCCTTCCCCCCTACCCCCACCTCCACCTCCTCTGCCCTCTTCCTCCTTCATTGTCCCTCAACCTCTCCCACCTCCCCACAGGACACAGGTAGATGGGGAAAAACCCACAGGATCTGAGTGCGTGGGTCACACAAGGGATTGCCAGGGCAAAGCACTTCCTGGTCATCCCTCAGTCCATCTCCGACAGCCCGCACCAACGCTCCCCCACTCACCTGCAGGCTAGCTACGGAAAAACCTGCCATTTGCTAAGTCAATGGCACGGCTTTTCTTGATGCCTCTAACACTCTCAGGAAAATGTTGCCCCTATACGGCTCCACATTGTCAGACCTCACACTCGTGTGACCTGTCAGAGAGCAAACTGAACTTCATCCCCACATTAGCCAAATAGAAGTAAGAAAGTAATACAGCAAAGGGACATACATCATAAAAAGCATTCATGGGTCAAACTGGACATTTGTGGTTGGCCTCTGTTGGAAAGTGTCCTCACCATTGACCCTGATGGTTGCCAATGATAACAGAGGCTCTCTGGGCCCACATTAAATAATCCATAAAACTCTGTGGATTAGAGCACAGACTTTAGAACCAGACAAACCGGGGTTCAAACTCCAATTCTGCCACTTGATGGTTGTGGGATCTTGGATAAGAAATGGTCTCTGTAAGCCCCAGATTCCTCCTCTGTAAGTTTGAAGCTATAATGCCATTTATTCATTGGTGAAATTCAAGTGAGACACGCACTTAGAACATTAACACAGTACCTGGCACAAAACTCACATCCAGTAATCATTAGCAATCATTAGTTTTAGGTGCTGAAGATCTAGTGATGGATAAAATGGAGATGCTATCCTCAGGCAATTTAGAATCTTGAAGAGGACATAGACATATACCCCAAATAGCTATGGCATGAAGCGATAGGAAAGTGTGAAAGTGTTAGTCACTCAGTCATGTCTGACTCTTTGTGACCCCCTTGGACTGTAGTCCACCAGGCTCCTTTGTCCATGGAATTCTCCAGGCAAAGATTACTGTATTGGGTAGCCATTCCCTTCACCAGGTCTTCCCAACCAGGATCTAACCCAAGTCTCCAGCATTGCAGGCAGATTCTTTACCATCTGAGCCACCAGGAAAGCCATTAAGTGCCTTAAAAAGCTACAAACAAGGGGATACAAAGAGAATCAGGATCAATTTTAATTTGGGTAGCCATTAAGGGAATATTAAGAAAAGTTCCACAAAAGGAGCAGTTGCTAAGTAGGACTTGAAGGATGAGAAGGATGTTGACAAGAACCAAAGGAAGCCAAGGTCTTTCCATTCCAGGATGAGGACAAAGTATTGCAAGAGTGTGGAAGGCAGACAAGCCCATGCATTCCAGGTGGAACTTAGGGTTTCTGGTGGAGAGTGAAGGGAGGATAGGCAGGGAGAATACACATGAGGTGCTTGTGGGTTTTGGAAGCAAAAGGTTTTCTTTCTATGCTGTGTTGACTCTTGATATCAGGCACCAAACCAGAGTTGCAGAAGCCCAGGGGTCTGGTGCAGGTTGGGATTCCAGAACTGGTTCTTGGAGAATTCCTTTCCTCAAGGCCCCAGATCTCTAAGAATTTGTTAGAGGAAGCAAAAGGCTTTCCTAGTCCCTGGATACGCTTGTTGGCAACCATCCAGGCCCAGCTGGTCCCCAGTCCTCCCTGACCCCCAGAATGTGGGTGCTGCTGAGGCCATGCGTACCTGAGCATACATCCCAGCCTCAGCACTGTCACAGCACAGTACTTGACAGTTTACAAAGCCCATACCCAGCCTGTGATGTTGGCGCACAGTAGTCCTTCTCAGGAAAGGAAAGATCCCAGATCAAAGTGACTGAGTGATAAAATCCCATCTGAGACAGGTGCTTGCTTCTATGGACTCATGTTTTGATAGAGAGAGCACAGACCAAGAGATGGAAGACTGGTTGCTGATCCCGGCTCTGTGACTCACTGGCTCTGTATCCATGAGCCATCCTTTCCCTTCTCTGGGCGTCAGTTTCCTCATCTGTACAGTGACCCCTGCACTAGAATCTAGGGCATAGCTGATCCCAGGGTCCCCATCAGCTCAGACAGTCTGTGATTCTAGCTATGTGCATGGTCCTTTTAGGGCACCAGACCACCTCCCAGAACTTGGTTGAAAATAAATGTAATTAACAGATGAAAATACTGCATCCATGGGACTACCTTTTATCTCCCTGTTAAAATGTAAAATGAAACAAGAAAGATAATGACCAAAAGGAGGAGGAGGCAGTCCCCCTCCATCTGACAGTGGGGCAAAAGTAAAGCATCTTCAGAGAGAATGCTTCACCAAGAGGCAGGGACAAAGAAAGGCCGCTTAGTCTGAGGTGCAAGAGCCGGCTGTGTTCTGATACTACTGCTGCATGGGACTCAGTTGTCCCTTTGTGCCACAGGTTACCTGACTAGACAGGTTCTGTTACACCCCCAGACTCCCCTCCACTCTGTGAAGGCTCCAGTGATGGGCCCAAGGCAAAGCCCACAGCCGATTAAACCTATAAGGGCTCTTTGTTTGGTCTGGGTTTTGATTTGTTTGTTTAGCAAAATGTCAGACCAATTAAAGCCAGATCCAAGAGCCCTCCAGAGCTCACAGGCAGCTGCAGAACCACAGAATTCAAGAGGGAGGAGAGGAGGAGCCAAGTGGGGAGAAGGGGGGAGTGGAGGGAGGGGGACCCACCCTGGTGGAAGGAAGTCCTGGGCCTGGGTAGACCAGGTCATCCAGCAGTTGACCATTGGTGCAGAGGCTGGGATGCAGAACCTTGGAAAGACAATTGTGTATCCAGTGACCTGAGATGTTCCTAATTTCACATTTGCTCAAAGGTAACTCCTTCTGTTGGGCAGAAGCAGCCCCTCCCTTGGACCTGGTGGCCAGGGCTCCTGCTCTAGAGCTTCTTCTGCCCTCCTCAGCCCCTACCCTTCCCACGGGGCAAGGAACCTATGACCAAAGGACACGGCTGTCCAGAACCCACTCCTCCCTTTCTCGACCATGCTCCAGGCACCCAGGCTGGAGACATCCCGTCACCAGGCCAGGCTCCCTCCTACAGCCCCCACTGAACCCTGGTCAGGAGGTCCCAGCCTGAGCACACCCACCCTATGCAGGACCCAGGGAGGCCAAAATGAGTAGCCATAGCTTAGCAGACAGGAGGATCCTGACCAGGGAGACAAGAGTCCCGACTTCCCGTCCCCATGTGCCCCCACTGCTTCCAGATAAACTGGGGTCAGTCCCTCTCTCTCCCTGAGGCTCAGATTGCTCCTCTGTTCAGAGTAGTCATGACCTTTCTCTCCCTTTGCCTCAGCCCCTGAGGCGTTAACAGAGCTCAACAAGTGAGTGATACTTGCTGTGCCAGTGAAGACCCAGTGGGGCGTGTGAGCACAGCTCCAGAACCTACCTTGCAGAAGCCCTTGGTGTTTCAGGGCAGTGGTCACCAACTTTTTTGGCCCCAGGGACCGCTTTCATGGAAGACAGTTTTTCCATGGACTGGGGCCAGGGGGTGGTTTCAGAATGATTCAAGCATATTACATTTATTGTACACTTTATTTCCATCATTTTTACATCGTCAGCTGGTCTTAGACCCCAGGGGTTGCACGCTCAGTCGTGTCCTACAACTCTTGCAGGCCCATGGACTGTAGCCCCCACTCCTTGCATTCCCTGCCCTTTGTCCCCACCAGCCCTCAGGACGCCATCAGGCTCCTGTCTGGGCCTCTCAGGTCTACAGAGACTTGAGACCTGCAAAGTCAAGATTCTGAGAAAACTTCCTCCTGCTCCTGTGATTCACGCTCAGGCCTGCCACTCCCACAGGCAGCGGGTGCCCACCCCAGGGCCAGGTGCTGTCCACAGCGCTGACAGTGTGATAGGGGTGAGCTCCCCACAGGGCAAGGGCAGTAACGCCCACAACCTCCCACCTCAAGCAGCCCCTCCAGCTCCACGGGGACTGGCTGTGACTGTCCTCCTGGACTCAGCTTAGGGAATTTCTGTCACACGCTGGAACCTTGTATTTGCTCCCTAGAGCCGCTGTAACAGAGTTCCACAAACCAGGTAGCTTAAAAGAACAGAATTATATTCTCCCACAGTTCTGGAAGGCTCAAAATTCCAGGTGCCGGTAGGGCTGTGCTGTCTCTGCAGGCTCTAAGGGAACCTGTTTTTCTAGCCTCTGCCGGTGGCTGCCAGCCATCCTTGGCATCGCTCCCCCAGATGGGAGTCTCTGCCTGCATCTCCCTGGGTGTCTTCACACCAGCTTCCCTCTGTGTGTGTCTCCCCTCTCCTTCTTATAAGGACACCAGTCATAGTGAACTATGGGCCCTTCCTACTCCAGGAAGACATCTCTTTAAAAAATATCTATTTATGTGTATTTACTTGGCTGCGCGGGGTCTTAGCTGTGGCACACAGGGTCTTCCATCTTTGTCGTGGCACACGGGATCTTTAGTTGCAGCATGTGGGATCTAGTTCCCTGACCAGGGATCGAAGTCGAGGACCCCTGCAGTGTGGGAGCCTGGAGTCTGAGCCACTGGACCGCCAGGGAAGTCACAAGACATTACTAATAGTTGATATCTACAAAGATCCTATTTCCAAATAAGGCCATGTTCACAGGTACCAGAGTCTAGGACTCGAGATATCTTTGGGGGGAACATGAGTCAAACCACAACAATCCCCAGGCCCAGTGGTTTAGTGTTCACAGCTGCTTCCTAGAACTCTGGGAGCAGAAGTGCCCTCCTTTTCAGGATGCCACCACTGCCCTTGTCTGAATACACCCAGCCTCCTCACCAAAACTCTTGGTCGAGCGAGAGCTGACGAGCCCAGCCTCCCCTGTGCATTAGCCCTAGAGCAGGGGTCAGCAAACGGCCAATGGCCATATCTGGCCAGCTGCCCCTTTTGCTGGAGCACAGCCGTGCCCATCCTTCACACCCTATTACCTGTGGCTGCTTTCAGAGCTACAGCCACTGAATTGAGTCACTGAAACACAGACCTGTGGCCTGCAAAGCTTAGCATATGTGTAAGTACTATGGGTCTTTTGCAGGAAAGTTTAGGGTATTCACAACAATGACCCCAAAATACTACCTTCTGAGTAATTAAAGAAAGATGGGGCAATGTCTCCTTTTACCTCTGAAAGGATTCTGATGTTCAGGCTCATTTCAGAGTTGAGTGTTTTCTCATCTCTAAGGTGGGGATAAAAGTACTACCCACCCCCTTGGGTTGGAGCTGGTGGATTTAATGAAATAATTCAAATAGAGCATTAACCAGGGTGCATAGCACATAATGAACATTCAATAAACATCAGCTATTTTCATCATTGCTCTCATTTTCCTGTTATTCTGGGGAGTGTAGAAGACCAAAGGTGAGGGAAAACCAGGTCTCACCCTCACATGAGGAAACGAGCCCCCACCTCCTGACCCCTGACCCTGTGCTTCTGCTCAGCAAGCAGCCAAGAGAGGGACTGACTGATCCATTTTCTGGCTGGAGAAAGCGAGGCCTGGTGAGTTTGAAGGCCTTGGCCAGCCCACCAGGCAGCAGAAACAGGGCTGCAATCCAAATGTCAAAGGCTCCACGGTTCTCCATGACCCGCACCTCACCCCCTTCAACACACACGCTGTTTGTCAGTTCTGTGCCCCATGCACACGGGCAGTGGATGGCTAGGGTCCCCCCCGGCACCTCCCCACCAGCTCTTGGAGCCAAGGCTGATTGCTTCCATGCAATTTGAATTAATCTCATGCTTCAGGTGGAGCTTGGCTAATCAGGGGAGACAAGAAGCCGAAGTGGGTGCAATCAAATTAACAACGCTAGGCCCTGGCTCTTTAAGAAGGAGAAAACAAAGCCAGAAGGCACCTCCCCCCACCCCAACCAGCTCCTCCCTGGGGAAGCCTGGCACGGCTGCCAGGGCTGAGCAGAGCTTCTCCCACCCTACCCCACCCTGGGCCGACCACCCCACGCGCCAACAATGCCCCTTTGTGGCAGCTTATCTCACACCGCCAAACAGCCTGTGGTTCTTGTCGGCATCTTGTTAACAAGGAGCAGAGACACAAGCCTTTGCGGGGAGGGGGGGAAGTGGGCTGAGTTGGGGGGAAGGAGGGGCCCACTCACCTCGAATGGGTGAATGGGTGCCTGTATTCCTTTCAGAAACAAAAGGAGATGCGAGCCTCCCAGCTGGGGAGGAGGGCCTGCAGAACTCTCTTGAGCCTTCAGGGCATGTGCTGTCCCCTGGAGAAGGAGTCCATCCAGAAAAGCATTTTAACATGTCAGAGAGTGCATCCTTTTTAGCAAAAAAAAAAAAAAACACTACGGGGCTCCTGGAGAGATTTCAGTTAGACTCTCAGAAGGACTTCCTGAAACAGTCAAGTCAGGTCCTTGGGGTTGATGAAGAGTACCGTGACTTTGCTGCTCTTCCAACCCTCCTGGCCTTGAGGTCGTCCTCCCTGAGGAGAGGAGGGACCAGAGGGGCATCCACTTGAATGGGGAGGGGAGAACCATCCAGCCCTGTGGTTCTTCCCTCAGACCTTGTGAGTAGCTCCTGAAGCCCCTCTCCCAGGCCATCCACCTGGAAAAACAGAGCAGCCTAACCCCGGGGTGTCCCGGCTCCCAGACCCATCTGCTTCACCCCCAGTTTGGCTGCACTTCTCTTCAGGGACGCGGCGGTCTTTGCATGCCCCTTCTGCTCCCCCACCTCCTGCCCTTCTTCAACCAGCGTCACATCAGCGGTAAAATCACAGGTGCCCTGAATCCTGGCTTTGCTGCTCTCTAGCTGTGTGGCCTTGGGCAGTTTACTTCTCTAAGCCTCAGTTTGCCCATCTATAAGTGAAAGTGTTAGACGCTCAGCCGTGTCCAAACTCTTTGAGACCCCTGCCAGGCTCTTCTGTCCATGGAGTTCTCCAAGCAAGAATACTGAAGGGCGTTGCCATTCCCTTCTCCAGGGGATCTTCCCAACTCAGTGATGGAATCAGGGTCTCCTGCATTGTGAGCAGATTCTTTACCATCTGAGTAAAGTGGGAGTAAAAACAGGGTTGTTGTTGTGAGGATTAAATGAGTTAATGCATTTGAAGGAATGCAGAATAGTGTCTAGCAAATAGTAAGCCCTCAATAACGTAAACTTCCAGGATTATCCTGTACTGGTGCCCCAAGCTTCTTTTTTTTTTAATCTTTAAATACATATTTATTTTATTTATTATTGGCTGCGCCGGGCCTTAGTTGTACCATGCGAGATCTAATTCCCTACCAGGGATCAAACTCAGGCCCCCTGCATTGGGAGTGTGGAGTCTTAGCCACTGGACCGCCAGGGAAGTCCCCCAAGCTTCCCTTTGAAGCGTAGCATTCCACACCCCTTCCCCATTTTATCAGGCTTCTCCCAACAGCTGGTGGCATTCACGTCCTTTTTCTTCCACATCCTCCTTCCCACACGCACTGCTCTTCTCCTCTGGGTATTGGGAACTGAATCTTCCCTCCCTGGTGATTTGGGGACTGTCAGAAACACCAGCTGAGCTCCAATCACCAGCGGAAGAGAGGGAGGGCCACAGAGACAGAGAAGGCCAACTCATCGCCTCCCTGACTCCTGCCCCCAGGCCTGGCCAGCCCTGGACTGGCCCCCTGGCCCCGCCCTCCTCCAGTTCTCAGCTTCCAGCTCTCCCTTTGGAATTCCTCCATGCCATGCCACTCCCACCCAGCTTCCCACTTCTGGGACAATGCCCACGATGGGAGAACAGCCCACCAGGGCAGCAGGAGAGAAGTCTGGATCAAACCAGAGGAAGGGATGCTGGTGAGCTGTCAGGGGACTTGGGGGGTCTTCTTGGCACTCCCCAGCTGTGTGACTATTTAGACAAACCACGTAGCCTCTCTGCGCTTCCATTGCCTCACTGGTACTCTTGGTGCTAAAATCCCCCAGGCCACCTTCTTAACAGGAACATCCTTAATCAGGATGCTCTTAAACTGCAAAGATCAGCCCAACCCAGCTTATGCATGGGACCCCAGAGAAGGGGGAAGCTGGAGGGGCCAGGGAGAGTCCAAGTAGGTGCAGAGTTTATAATCCTCAAAGCAGGGTCCAGGGGCCCTAGGACCCATCCCCAAGCCTGAGGGGCTGGTCAGAAAGTCTGTGGATGCTGGGGGTGAGAGGAAGCAGAGCTGTCTCCCGGTGTTTTAAAAATCTATCAGCCTCTCACATCAAATTAAAATGTAAATAGCAGCTGGTCTGGGCAGGACCTGGGGGTGACAGGAGCCAGCCTGCGAGTAATTTCACAGACGGGAAGCGGTTACATCGGATTCTGACAACTGTCTTGTTTCTGAAATTGATTTCCTCTCCCCTCGCCTTGCTGCCCCAGGAGGGCCCTGGAGCGCGGGGAGGGGGTTGAGTCCGCTGCGGTAGGGCGGGGCAGCCAGTGCCTTTCTCCTCACTGTGGCTCCTGCCAGTAAAGCCCCATCAGGCCCGGGAGGAGGAAATTTGGGAGTTCTGCAAGGCTCTAAGGCCACAGGAGAGGCGCCCAGGGCCTGGGATCCTGCATCCTTCCCACATATACATGCTAGGTCCTGAGCAGGTGCTTGTACCCCAGAGAGTCTCACAATCAGAGATGAGGACACGGCAGTATGACATGCACCGTGCCAGGAACGCTTGATGCCCATAGGAGGGGTATCTGCAGTGACATGGGTGTCAGGGGAGGGCCTTGGGAGTCATCAGGAAGCCCCTTTGGGTTCTACCAGGGTTTCCCCCATTCTGGCCCAGTGCTGGAGGTTGGCACCAGGGTTGTAAAGCTCTAATCAGACTGGCCCAGCTCCCCCCAGGACCTCCCACAGGACCCCAGGGAAGAACCCACCCTCCCTACCTAGAGCGGTTGTGTGTTCAGGGGCAACTCACCCACTTGGGTCTCCCTGATGCCCTCAAGCCTGGCCTCTCCCTGTTGCCCAGTCCCCAGAGAATCTCCCACCACACCCTTCTTTGTAAAAAGAAATTAAGTTTCCTTGGCTGTTAATTGAATCACACTGCAGGAAAGCAGAGAAGTTGTATCTCATTAAAGCCTCCTGGGTCCTACTGGGGCTCTGTGTTGCCTCTGTGGCTGCTATTAGCGCTTGTCATGTAGAACTCAGCCCTGTGTGTGTGCAGCACCCCCCACCCTCCTGCCCATCTCTCGCGTGGAAAGTGAGGCTGGTAAGTCTTACTTCTCACGGTCATTGGTGGTGGTGGTGGCTAGTGAGCCATGAGCCAAGAGGCCAGAGCATCCGTCAGATAGCCTGCTCCATCGGGGGTACTGTGGGCATAGGGAGGCCGTGGTACTTGGTCAAGAAATACATTGGGACCCAGGCTTTGGAGCTGGGGAACAATAACAGTACCTACCCCAGATGACTTAATTCATGTAAAGTACTAGAATACTGCCAGCACGCAGTACAAGGACATTCTCAGTAAAAGGCAGCCGTAAAAATGTGTGTGTGTGTGTGTGTGTGTGTAGAGGGAGGGTACGCTTTTGTAATGCAGGGCTGTGGGTAGATATGTGTTAGGCAATTACATCAGGCTGTTGACATGCAACTGAAAACTACATCAGGTTACACGTGTGTCACACAACCTGTGAGTTTGCAGTAAAAGCATCGAGTGCGGGCTGTGAGGGTGACTGTGTTTGTGACGGTCCGTTGGGAGCGTGTTTTTGACATTGTCTGTGTGCAATGCACACATTGCATATATGTGCCCCTCCAGGTGGCTACACCTGAACATCTCTCTCGGGACTTCTCTGGGTCTGCCTTCCACCCAGAAAGCGCTCTGGGGCACAGCCGGGTCTCAGTGCAGTGAGGGTTCAATTGTGTTTACCAGTGCAATTCAGTGGAGCAGAGAGACCTTCTGATCCAGAGCAAGAAGCAAGGGGGAGACCAGGGGACTGGAGAGCAGATGGGGCGGGGCAACTGTCGCCCTGGGCTCCCCTCTGTTAGGGGGCTGCCTCGTTAAGTGCAGCAGCCACGAAGGCGGAGGCCCCCAGTGTGTGGCTCAGGAGGGCATCCAGGACCTGGGAGACGTGGACAGGGTCTGGGAGGAGGGGCGCAGCAGCGGAGTCCTGTCTGTGGTTGACAGGCAGACTGCGGAGGACAGGAAGGAAAGAGGAGGCAAGTCCCCTGTTTCTTGCCCAGGACGAGGGGCTGCAGAAGCCCCTATAAGCAAGAAGAGCTTGCCCAGTGAGCCAGACTGCCCACCACCTTTCATCTCTCCTGACACTTGGACATCCGCGGAGGCCCAAAGCATGAGCATCTCTCCAGGCCTCGCTGGAATCTTCTCTGTGCTGCCTAGGCGGTCTAGTGTGGGGAGCCGACTGCCTCTGCTGCAGCCCTTTCCCTAAACAGCACACACCCCTGGAAAACTGCTTCTCGGGCCAAACAAGAGGCCTGCCTTCTCCCTTTGTAAAGAGCTGCTGTTTTCAGCCTCCCTTCAAACTGCATGAAGTCTGTCCGTCTTCCTCATCGCACTCCAGCTTGTCAATGTCCTCCGTCGAGTAGAGAGCCCAGGACGAGACAGGATGCTTCACAAGTGGTCTGGAGCTTGCCATTCTATGTTCTGAAGACCTGAGCACTAGCTTTCACGGCATCAGCTCACCTTCCACTGTTAGTAACAGAGCTTCATGTGTTAAGAATCATCTCTTCCCTAATATCTCTAATAGTGGAGACTGAAAGTGAAAGTTGTTCAGTCGTGTCTGACTCTTTGTGACCCCATGGACTACACAGTCCATGGAATCCTCCAGGCCAGAATACTGGAGTGGGTAGCCTTTCCCTTCTCCAGGCGATCTTCCCAACCCAGGGATCGAACCCAGGTCTCCCACATTGCAGGTAGATTATTTACCATCTGAGCCACAAGGGAAGCCCAAGAATACTGGAGTGGGTTCCGTTCAGTTCAGTCGCTCAGTTGTGTCTGCCTCTTTGCGACCCCATGAATCTCAGCACGCCAGGCCTTCCTGTTCATCACCAACTCCCGGAGTTCACTCAGACTCACGTCCATCGAGTCAGTGATGCCATCCAGCCATCTCATCCTCGGTCGTCCCCTTCTCCTCCTGCCCCCAATCCCTCCCAGCATCAGAGTCATTTCCAATGAGTCAACTCTTCACATGAGGTGGCCAAAGTATTGGAGTTTCAGCTTTAGCATTGTTCCTTCCAAAGAAATCCCAGGGCTGATCTCCTTCAGAATGGACTGGTTGGATCTCCTTGCAGTCCGAGGGACTCGCAAGAGTCTTCTCCAACACCACACTTCAAAAGCATCAATTCTTCGGCACTCAGCTTTCTTCAAAGTCCAACTCTCACATCCATACATGACTACTGGAAAAACCATAGCCTTGACTAGACAAAACTTTGTTGGAAAAGTAATGTCTCTGCTTTTCAATATGCTATCTAGGTTGGTCATAACTTTTCTTCCAAGGAGGAAACTTCTTAATTTCATGGCTGCAGTCACCATCTGCCGTGATTTTGGAGCCCCAAAAAATAAAGTCTGACACTGTTTCCACTGTTTCCCCATCTATTTCCCATGAAGTGATGTGACCAGATGCCATGATCTTCATTTCTGAATGTTGAGCTTTAAGCCAAATTTTTCACTCTCCTCTTTCACTTTCATCAAGAGGCTTTTTAGTTCCTCTTCACTTTCTGCCATAAGGGTGGTGTCATCTGCATACCTGAGCTTATTGATATTTCTCCCGGCAATCTTGCTTCCAGCTTGTGTTTCTTCCAGCCCAGCGTTTCTCATGATGTACTCTGCATAGAAGTTAAATAAGCAGGGTGACAATATACAGCCTTGACATACTCCTTTTTCTATTTGGAACCAGTCTGTTGTTCCATGTCCAGTTCTAACTGTTGCTTCCTGACCTGCATACAGGTTTCTCAAGAGGCAGGTCAGGTGGTCTGGTATTCCCATCTCTTTCAGAATTTTCCACAGTTTATTGTGATCCACACAGTCAAAGTCTTTGGCATAGTCAATAAAGCAGAAATAGATGTTTTTCTGGAACTCTTTTGCTTTTTCCATGATCCAGAGGATGTTGGCAATTTGATCTCTGGTTCCTCTGCCTTTTCTAAAACCAGCTTGAACATCTGGAAGTTCACAGTTCATGTATTGCTGAAGCCTGGCTTGGAGAATTTTGAGCATTACTTTACTAGTGTGTGAGATGAGTGCAATTATGCAGTAGTTTGAGCATTCTTTGGCATTGCCTTTCTTTGGGATTGGGATGAAAACTGACCTTTTCCAGTCCCGTGGCCACTGCTGAGTTTTCCAAATTTTCTGGCATATTGAGTGCAGTACTTTCACAGCATCATCTTACAGGATTTGAAACAGCTCAATTCCATCACCTCCACTAGCTTTGTTGTGATGCTTTCTAAGGCCCACTTGACTTCACATTCCAGGATGTCTGGCTCTAGGTGGTTATCTGAACCATCTAAACCATCGTGGTTATCTGCGTCATGAAGACCTTTTTTGTACAGTTCTTCTGTGTATTCTTGCCACCTCTTCTTAATATCTTCTGCTTCTGTTAGGTCCATACCATTTCTGTCCTTTATCGAGCCCATCTTTGCATGAAATATTCCTTTGGTATCTCTAATTTTCTTGAAGAGATCTCTAGTCTTTCCCATTCTATTGTTTTGCTCTGTTTCTTTGCACTGATCGCTGAGGAAGGCTTTCTTATCTCTCCTTGCTATTCTTTGGAACTCTGCATTCAGATGGGTATACCTTTCCTTTTCTCCTTTGCCTTTAGCTCAGTTTCTTCATTTGTAAAAGGAAGGGTCTGTGAAGATCACCTGTGTGCTTAGTCACTCAGTTGTGCCCAACTCTGCGACCCCAGGGACTGTAGCCCACCAGGCTCCTCTGTGCATGGGAATTCTCTAGCCAAGAATACTGGAGTGGATCGCCATTCCCTTCTCAAGGGGATCACCCAACCCAGGGATCAAATCCACATCTCCCACATTGCAGGGTCGTTCTTTACCATCTGAGCCACCAGGGAAGCCCATGGATCATCTATACCCATGCCCTTCAGTAGAAACAAAATGCAAGCTGGCTATATAATTTAAAATATTCTAGTTGTCGCATGTTCAAAAAATAAAAAGAAACAGGTGAGATTCACTGTGATAGTATATTTTATGTAACTCAGTATATCTGAAATATTAACATGTGATCAACATAAAATTATTAAGGAGCTGTTTTACATTCTTTTTCTTTTCTTCCTGTGTTTTTGAAATCCAGGATACACTTTACATCACAGCACAACCTACTTTGGACTGGCCATGTTTCTAATGGCCAAGAGCCCTGTGGCTAGTGGCTGCTATAGTGACCACTATCTGGGTTCTGCAATTCTAAGACTTTGTGATTCTGTAAAATAGCTGGCAAGTGACATCTTAAGGTGTGCATGTATTTATGTGATGCCTTTCTCAGAACAGGAGAGGGACATGAGACCCTTAGGGTGGGAACAGTATCCAGGTTTCTTGCGGAGTTGCTACATGGCAAGCACTTCATATATACAAACCCTGATTGCCCCCATAACAGCTCTGCGGGATTAACACCCTTGTCTCCACATCACAGATGGTGAGTCTGAGGCTTGGAGAAGTCAAGTTGCCTGTGTTAAAGACCTCATAGCTGGGTAGAAATGCATCCACTTGGCCCCTGAGCTCTTCAAGCTGGGGGAGTCCACAGAAAGTCTCTTCTTCTTGACAGATGGGAGCCCCTGAACCTGCCCTGAGCTGTGGGGCTCTGAGAACACTGGGGCTGTTGTGTGCTGCTCTTTGCCATAACAATGGTGAAGAGATCCCACCCCTGACCCCAGGTGCGGTTAATGCTTAGGGCTGAAGGACCAGTTAGGCTCTTGAGGTCTTATTGTCTCTGATTGTCTCTGTGTCTGTCTCTTAACAAGCCTGCATGGGAAGACTCTGTGAGGCAGGACTGGCATGTATGGATGCACAGGCTGTGCACTGCTCAAAGGTGCATAGCCTAAGGGACAGGTAGAGTCTGGAACCCAGTTCCTACTCTACTGGCCAAGCTGTGGCTCCTGGCACCATGGGGCAACCAGCCAGAGGAATGCCTTTGTAATTCACACACAGGCCCTGGACAGGCAGGTGCAGCCCCACCTGGAGAGCAAAACAGGGATGAACTGCCAGCTTCTCACCCTGGTACAGAGCCTTGAACTACTCCTACCAAAGAAAGACTCATCCTTTCCCCTTCTACCTTGGGCCTCTGACCTATGCTGAGGCTTGACCGTGCCCCCACCCCCTTCACACACACAGACACACACACACACACACACACACACACAGACACACACACACACACACACACAGACACACACACACACACACACACCTTGTCATGAACATCCCCTGGCCTCCTCTTCAGTTTCAGCAGCCTCTTGATAGCAGGGATTCCCCTTGCCTAGGGGCTAGGCCCTCTTGCCTAAGGGGCTGAGCCTCTCAGGGCTCAGGCCTCCCAGGGGTGCCAGGTCACAGGCTCTGACCATTCACGTCTGAGAAGCAGAAACAGCCCTAAGGCCCCTCCCCACCCCCACATCCCGGCATTTTAGTCCTTCAGGAAAAATGGAGGCTTCTGCAATGCAAGGCCCGACTTGTTGATGTAAAATCTTACTCTATATTCCACCCAGGTTTATACGAGTGAATTATGCAAATCTTTGATGGAAAAATATTCCTCCGCACATCCTTGAGAGTGTAAAACCTTAGTCAATAATTCATACTCGCATGTCTCTGACTGCAGGCTTTTTCTTCATTATAACTTGCACCTCGTTATTTGTCTTCCGAGTTTTATTGTATATCTTGGTGTAATGCTGTGCATTATAAAATTTATCTGCTTCATTATTTGATGAGCCAGGGCTGAGGATTGTGCTAAGATGTTGGTGTAGGGGCCGGGGGACCAGGACTGCCTTCAGGATCCAGCCCCATGTGAGAGAAGGTAGAGGAGGCGGCTGGCTGCATGGTGACTTCAGGGGCCACCTGAAACCACCCTTCACCCCCCACACTGGTTCCAGATGTCCCCTCATGCACTGACTGGCATCCCAGGTCACACCATTACAGCACCTTGCCTTCATTCCTTTCTCCAAAGGCTTGCGTGTCCTTAGAAGTCAGATGACCCTGGAGAGTATGCTGGGAAGAATGTTGTCTGAGTAGGTGTTTAAAACTGGAGAGGAAGGAATTCCCTGATGGTCCAGTGGTTAGGACTCTGAGCTTCCACTGCAGGGGTCCTGGGTTCCATCCCTGGTCAGAGAACTAAGATCCTGCATGCCCAGCCAAAAAAAAAAAAAAAAAAAAACTGGAGGGCAGAGAACTCCTGAGGATGCTAGGAGGGAAAGGAAGGGGCAGCCACTGCAGTGGATCGGGGATGCGGTACCCAGAGGGGAGCCCGCAGGGTGAGGAGCATAAAGAGAGAGAAGACAGGTTCCTCTTGTGCCATAACCCAAGCAGGCCAGTGAGGGGAGGATGCTCAGTGTGAGCAGAGGGCCTCCCCTAATGGCAGGGGTGGAGAATGCAGCGCCCCCTAATGTGTCTGCTCTAGCATGGCTCATGGGTCCTCCTAGGAAGAGAGTCCTGGGGACCTGTACTCTAAGAAGCAAGGTCTCCTGGGAAATTGGTGAGGAAATGGCAAGGACAGGGACGGTCCTCCAGCTGCATTGGATCTCTTGCCTCTCTGGGAACTGCCCTGCACATCGTTGCCTCTGGGCCTTTGTTCCAGCAGTTTCCACCCCCAAGGGTTCCCTTGCCTCTGCCCTCCCCATTCGTATCACTGCACGTCAGACGGTGAGCAGTTCTCCTAGCGCAGTGCTTAGCAACCTTTCCTGGAGCTGCTGTTGTGCTGTCTGTTCTCACCACTGCAGCGAAGCTCCCAGAGGTCAGGTTTGTCCCGCTCACCATAGCTCCAAACCCAGTGTAGCCCTGTCGCCTAGTAGGTGCACCATCAG
Organism: Capra hircus; assembly: GCF_001704415.2. Classification (NCBI taxonomy): domain Eukaryota; kingdom Metazoa; phylum Chordata; class Mammalia; order Artiodactyla; family Bovidae; genus Capra; species Capra hircus. The sequence continues at coordinate 54,199,413 of NC_030822.1, forward strand.
TGTTTGTTGAATGGCTGGGTGATGCCCTTGCAGATGCTTCTTCGCCAAAATCAATTTCTCCTAATACCTCCCTGAAAAACTCAGATTTTCTTCATGTTCATGTTGCTTAAGCAGGTCTCTACCTCTGCCTCCCCTTACCCCCTCCTCCCAGGAGACAAGGATCCTGGGGCCGAGACCATCTTTCCCTCTGCCCCACCTTCCTCCTGCTGCTGATGCTCAGGCCCAGAGGAGGGTCAAGAATGAGAGGCCTCTGCTCACGGTAGTGGGAGGCTCTCCTGATGGCCAGCCAGGGCCTTGATTGTTTCATGACGATTATTTTCAGGTCAGTGGTGACGGGTGGAGTGGGGGAACCTATTAATGCGCTTGTAGGATTTAATTATGATGCTGCTGGCCAGGGTTTTCTGTTGCATTTTGTTGGGAAGAACTGGGGAGTTTCTCAGCTGCCTGGGAGGGCCCTGCTGTCTAGAAGCAGGGGCTAAACCAGCTGACCTCTGTGAGAGCTTGAGCCAAGGACACAAGGCAGAGACCTCAGGCATGTCATCTGGGGTCACAGGCCTCCCTGTCGAAGGTGCATGGATCCAGTTCAAGGGATCCATGAATTGGGGCTGCGGTAAAATGGCATTTGTTTTTCACTAACTTCTAACTGAAATTTTGTACTTCCATTCTGAACCATAAGCAACAAACCACAGTGGTAGCGGCACCTGTGACTGTCATTAATAGGTATTTTTGCATCACAGCTGTGGCAGATATCTGAAAATATCATTCATACTCATCACTGTTATGAAATTGTTCTAATATAACTCACCACTAGAACTTATTTCATAAAGAATAGTGAAGAATATATATTATGTGATGAACTATATCAAAAGTTTGCTTTTGAATGTTATTTGTATAACCATACTTTGGTATATCTGGTTTCCTTTGTCATTTTATGTATGATATACATTTCAAAGGATTCTGTTTATTGCCTTAAAGTGAATGAATGAATAGATAGATAGACTGATTTGAGAAGGGGTCCATGGAATATCAGAACCCCTGATGAAGACAGAGGCTGCTCAGGTCATGGGTGGGCGGGGAGAAGGGGACAGGCAGTGAGGTTTTCTGTACCCACCTCCAACCATTATTAGACCCTCTCCCTAGGGCAGATGGGGCTTCTCTAGAGGCTCAGTGGTAAAGAATCCAGCTGCCAATGCAGGAGACTCTGGTTCCATCTCTGGGCTGGGAAGGTCCCCTGGAGAGGGAAATGGCAACCCACTCCAGTATTCTTGCCTGGGAAATCCCATGGACAGATGAGCCTGGCGGGCTACAGTTTGTGGGGTCGCAGAACAGTCAGACACCACTGAGCAGCTAAACAACAATCCGGGGACGATGTGCTCCGGGGAGAGGGGCAGCCACGGAGCGAAGGGTTGGGGGGGGAAGCCACGGGGTGGGGTCATCCAGGGGGCGGGTCATCCAGGGGGCGGGTCATCCAGGGAGCAGGGCAGCCAGGGGCGGGGGCAGCCAGGGGGCGGGGCAGCCAGGGGGCGGGGCAGCCAGTGGCACCTCTGCGCAGGGCAAGTGCCTGCGCAGGGCAAGTGCCCTCCCAGGGCTGGCTTTCCCCACTCACTGGGACCTCCTACACCTCCTTCCTTCCCCAGTCCCAGCCATGATCACCTCCCACCCCAACACCACCATCGCCATCAAGGGCCACGCCAAGGAGCTCAACTGCACAGCACGAGGCGAGCGGCCCATCATTATACGATGGGAGAAAGGGGACACGGTCATCGACCCCGACCGCGTCATGCGGTATGCCATCGCCACCAAGGACAACGGCGATGAGGTTGTCTCCACGCTGAAGGTAAGCACCCATGCCCGTCTCAGGGGGAACCCAACTCTCAGAAAGTGGGGAGCCCACAGCTATTGCATCTGAATCCAAAAGAAGTAAACAGGAGTCTGGGAGCCCCACCCCGAAAAATACCTCTCCTTTCCTACCTATTTCCCTCCTTCACCCACCAGCCTATGCCTTGAGCCTCATCCTGTTTCCTTTCTGACAACTCTGCACTTTAAATGTATGGGATCCTCAGCCACGCCCTCCCTCTCCCCTCCCTCCTGGACCCCTGGGATCCTCCCTCCATCCTGGGACCCCTCAGCACCCCCTCTCTCTTGGACCCCCAGCCTCCCCTCCTCCTAGAACCCCTTGGCCTCTCCCTGCCCAAACTCTTCCACACTTCCATCCATTGAACTTTCTGGGAAGAGGAGCTCTTGACAAACCCTGGGTGGGTCCCCTATGAGAAGAAGGTGGTCTTGCTGATCCCCCACTAGATGGGCCCCCTTCAGCAGATGGGCTGTAAAAGACTCTCCTCATTCCTTCCTCTCTCCGTACCCTCCGCCCCTCCGCCTGCCTCCCAGCTCAAGCCTGCTGACCGTGGGGACTCTGTGTTCTTCAGCTGCCATGCCATCAACTCATATGGGGAGGACCGGGGCCTGATCCAGCTCACTGTACAAGGTACCCACCTGCCCCACAGCCCCAGCCCCCTCCTCTGGGCCCCGGTGCTCATTGCCAACTCCCCGCAAGAGTGGGGGACACTCCACACCCAGGGGAGGTGACAGGAAACAGCTCTGGAAAAAAGCCTGAGTCCACTCTCCCTCTTGCCCAGAGTGGTGCCATAGGGTCCTTCCAGGACACTGCAGACAGCGAGGTCTGTGATGGCTGGAGCCCCCATGGAGCACACTGTTGCCCCCAGAAGTGGGGGACCTGGCTTTGTGGGCCCGGACCCTGGGGGAGGTGTGAGGAGGGAAAGTCGAGATGGAAAACCTGGGAGCTCTGCATGGAGGGAAGCAGGCCATCAGCTGTGAGGGGTCCCTCCAAAAGGGGCTGAGGAAGAGAGGGGAACAGAGCGGAGACCCAGCACGCCCGCCTCTGCCTCTGCGCCCTGCTGCCAAGCTCCTCCACCCTCATGCTGCCTTGCCCAAACTCCAGGGCTCAGGACCCTCAGACAGACCCTTGTGTCACCAGTCCTCCCAGCACAGATCCCTTGATCTCTGCAGAGGGTCAGCAGGAGGCTAAGCTCTCTGCTGCCATCCTCACCCCTGCCCCCTTCCCTTGCCACTCCCCAGAGCCCCCTGACCCCCCAGAGCTGGAAATCCGAGAAGTGAAGGCCCGGAGCATGAACCTGCGCTGGACCCAGCGATTCGACGGGAACAGCATAATCACAGGCTTTGATATTGAGTACAAGAACAAAACAGGTAGGTGAGGGCTCAGCCCACCATGGCGCCTTGCACCACCTGCCTGGACAGTGTCCCTCCAGTGGGACGGCCCCTGGCTGTCAGGGCTGCCCATCTCAGACAGACACACAAGCCCTGTGTCTTCCAAAGGGAGGGACATTGGTCAGGTTAGGAAACCAGGGGGCAGATGGAAGGACCTCTCCAGTTGATAGGGAGGAAATGTCAGTCCATTCTTCCCAGGACTGACCCTGGGCAGATCCATAGGGTGGTCTCATTTAAAGCAACTTAAAAGGCCCTGAGCCAGGAGCTACTGGCTGTATCTGTGGGGTCAGAGACATCACAATTTCACTGGATCATCTAGGCACTCCGGGTTTGGGATGATGGGGTTGCTTGGGAGTCAGAGAAGCTGGTCTTTTCCCAAGAATGAGTCACTGGGGAGGTAGGAGTCCCTGGAAAGTTTAGATCTAAGTTTCTTCTTAGAAGCCCTCCAAAACCCCTCCCTTGGGATTCTATTAATAGCTTCTAAGAGGTTGCCTTCTACTGTGAAGCCACTTAGAGCAAAGTGAACAATGGACCCCTGTGTCTCTGGGGAAACCAGGGACCCACAATCAAGTGGCAAGAATGGCAAGGAGGGGACAGATGACCTGGACAAGAGGCCAAGCTGTATGTGATCACGTTTGTATCTGTGTGACTATTTCTAAAAGGTACAGGCAACAGGGGGCTGTGCCGGAAAGGGCCCCAGTGTGGCTTCAGTGCAGGTGAGAGAAGGAGAAACATACCCCTCCTCTTGGGTCCTTTCATACTTTCAGAATTCAAGACCATAAGCCCATATAAGCCTTTCAAAATAATTTTAAAATAAAACACAGAAAGCAAATCCGGAAAACTGAAGCCTCCCCAACCGCCCTTCTCCCACCCAACTCCAACTCATCTTCCAGGCCTCAGCATAGATCCAAGGTTTTGTTTCCTCAAAAGCCTTCCGGACCCTTCCTCTCTTCGTTAGCACAGCACACAGTCGTTGGCTGGCTGACTATCCGCTCCACCAAAGTGCTAGCCCCAGGATGGCATCCACAGCTGTGTTTACCTCTTGAGAAGCCGCTCCGTCCAGGGCACTGGGTTCATCATTCCTGATGCAGGTTTCTACAGGAAGGAGCCCTTCCCTCAGAAGATTACAGCCTAACTGGGGAGAAAAGTCAGCTCAGAGCCAGGCCTCCCGAGGTCACTGTCAGTGCAGAAGGAGGGCCACAGAGAGAAGGGGGCGCTGCACAACCGGGGTCATCAGAGCAGCATCTCTCCCGTCCTTGCAGACGCTGCCTTGATTGGGGAGAAGATGGGGAGCTAACAGGGCCTAGACTCAGGGAGAGGGACAGGGCCGAACCCCAGCAAGGTGCAGCGCACTCCGGGGAGTGGAGGGTCTAGCAGAGGGTTCACAGACCCACTGGCGCTAGTGGTGAGGAGTCCGCCTGCCAGTGTAGGAGACGCGGGTTCGATCCCTGGGTCGGGAGGACCCCCTGGAGGAGGAAATGGCAACCCACTCCAGTATTCTTGCCTGGAGAATCCTATGGACAGAACAGCCTGGCAGGCTACAGTCCAAGGGGGCGCAGAGAGGTGGACATGCCTGAATGACTAAGCACACAGACCCAGTTTCTGGGTTTTTAGTCTTATTAGACTAAAAAGTGCTCTGGGCTCCAGGTTGGGAGGGGGCCTCTGGACTGAGCTTTTATTTCCTTGGGGAAGGTCATTGAAAACCACTAGCCATGTCTAAGATCCTAGTGAGAGACTTAAGCACCTTGGCAGGGGTCATCAGGCGTCAGTGGGGAGGTGGAGTGTCCAAGAAGTGAGTGAGCAGGCTGCCACTGTCCTGTAGCTGGGACAGGTGATGAGCAGGGGCTGGGCAGTGGTGCAGGCAGAGGGCACAGAGAGGAGAGGAAGCTTGCTGGGTTCATCTCACATCTCAGGGCTTCCCAAGGCGGGACACAAGCTTCCTAGGAGTCAGACAAGAAAGGGCAGGTCTGTCCATAGCCAGCATCTCCCTGCCTGGTTGATGTAGCTGGCAGGGCTCTGTTCCTGTTGGGGGAGTGGATGCCCAGGCTGTCACTCGGGCCCCTCCCCTACTGCTCATTGGGACTGCCTCCCTGCCCTCCTCCCCCATGCTGCCCCATTGCCCACCGTCCCCCTCCTCCACTGACCACCTTCTAATGTGTGGAAACCTTTCCTGGGGCGCTGCTCAGCCAGGCAAAGCTGAGAACATCACACATCTGGAGAGCTATGCAGAGGAGAGATGGGCAGGGAAGATGCTATTTTCAGAGCTCATCCACATCTTCCCCCAACCCTGTCTGGCTTTCCTGAAAGAGGAGGAACCATCATACCCACCCCAGCACCAGGGTACCAGGATGGACGGAAGGGAGAGGGGAGGGTAATGAAACTCAGCCTCAGACTCTCCCATCCACAGGAGCTTTGCACCTGTTTAAAAAAAAAAAAATCACAATCAAAAGCCCAGAGAAGCTGGGCCGGTCCTTTCTCCGGTCTCCAAGTTGGCCTGCTCTGGGCCATGCCACTCAGACAGGCATCTGTGCTGGCATTGAGGAAAAAGAGTCCCGTGGGAACTGGGGAGCGTTACCACTGGAGTCAGGCAGAGGCCGTGAACACAGCATCGCTTCCTCATCTGAGAGGTGGAAATAGTAATGCCTGTCTTGTGGGATTGTCTTGAGGACTGAAGAGACAGCAGCTAGCATGGGGCCGTAGTTCCTCTCCCCCTTCTAACTGAAATAGCTCGTGTGGCAGTTTATAGTCCTGTGGGACTTGCAGGCTGAAATGTGTGTCTGTCAGTCAGCAGCATGTACTGAGTGCCAGTAATTCTGTAGCAGAGTCATGCTTCAGCCATGTGGTAGAAAAGAGAAAGAACCAGGAGACAGAGCATTGCCCTTGGAGCTGATAATGCAGCTGCAGTGAGAATATAGAGATGTACACACACTTGAGCGCGCGCACACACACACACACACACACGCAGGTACTTTCAGGACCATTACAAAGCACTCTCCAATCACATGTAATATACCACAAACTAAATTACGTGACAACTGAAAAAGGTATCCTAGGGAACGGATGGGTGACTCAAAGAAAGGAGGGGCGTGTGCGTGTGTGTGTGTGTGTCTAAGTAGATCTTCTGCCTGCATGGAGAATAGTAGAACAGAACAAGTTTCAAAGCAGAAGACTTGGGTTGACCAAGTGTCAGGGTTGTGTGATCTTTAGCAAGCTACTTAAGGTCTTTGTGCATCTCTATCTGTCAGTACAGACAGTGGCGCATAATCCAAGGTGGCTTCGAGGAATACGTGAGCGTGAAGATTTATGTGCCCATGCCTAACACAGAGCCTGGCGCACGGGTCCCCACGCTGTGACTCCTGTCCCTTCCCTCTCCCTCTTGCCCCAGACCGCACCCTCCTGTGGCTGGAACATCTGTCCCTGACCCCCTTTCTTTGTCACAACTGTGTCTTTGCCAGGTTTTCTGCCATGTTGCTCATCATGGTAATTTTCCCAGGGAAATTACCACGTCTGCCCTTTCTAAGCCATCGTGCTCACGCTGACTTCTCCTGGCCCTAGGCAGCAGAGTAATAATACATGAATGCTGAATGATAAATAGCACCGTCCACACAAATCTATCAGACAGCGCTGCGCAGATTTAAAAATGCAGACACCACATTTTGCCCCTGTTTTCCAAGCAAGGAGCAGGGATGGGTTCTTTGAGGATGGCCCTGAAGGCAGCCTCATGGTGGGAGCCATCAGCCATCATGGGCTGAGCCAGCCCCATGCAGCATGGTGTTGTGTGGGAGTGGGGCTGCCAGAGGGTCTGGTGTTGGGATGTGGTGAGTGGTTGCAGTGATCCAGGAAACCCCTTCTTGGTGCAGTGGAGATCACCGCGGTGGGCTCAGAGCTGTGATGCAAGGAGGAAATCAGAGACGCAGGGTGGACTTGTTTCCCCAGCACAGGCAGCTGAATGCTCCAGATGTGGCTTTTGTCCAAACGCTCTCCCTTCTACAGTGAATGTGTCTCCTGAAATACCAAAGCCCCCAGGTCCCCTCCCAGCAAGCAGCCCACTGACTAGAAGGCACTGACATCTCCCCAGCCGCTTCCTTATTTTTTAAGAAGAATATTTTGCATCATAAACCCTTTGATGAAGAAAGGGAGAGAGAGCCCTTAATGAAATATGTTAATCTGGGTAAGCCAGGCTCATATGAAAGGGAATATTAAAAGAGACAATATTCACCAAAGCCAGCTCAGTACTCTGAGAGCTGAAAAGGAAAGGGAAGAAAATAGGGCCACTGATTTCAGCTATTCAGGTCAGAGAGATGGCAGCGATCAAGTTTGGAAAATCAGCGAGAGACCTCCAAATTTGACTCTGATGCATGAGCCTGCAGGGGCTGTGGGGAGAGAGCTGTTTTGTGCCAACATCAAAGGGGATCTGGGAACACAAGAACAAATCCACCTGCAAATCACTGGCAATAGCAGAAAAAAGGGGGCCCCTCTCTGGGACCCCCCAGTCTTCCTATGACTGGCAGCTAGAGAGGAGGCAAGCAAGGGGAAAGCAAAGGGTATTTACTGTGACTGCAAAATGTGGAGGAACCACAAGTCCAACATCCAGGACCACAAAGTGGGCTCTGATCTAAAACCAACAGTAGGTTTTAAGTGCCCAGTGTGTGCCAAGTGGGTGAGATGGGCAAAGTTGTAGATAAGGTTCCTGCCTTCAGGGAGCTTCTCTGTGTGTAGACGGAAATAGAATCCAGGGGTGGGAAAAATGTATGAAGTGAGAGGAGAACATAGGATGGAGCCTTGAAGAACTTGAACCACAAGGTAAGAAAGATGTACCTGCAAAGTGAAAAGATAACCCAAGAAATTAGGAAAAGCTAGAAAGTGAAAGTCGCTCAGTTGCGTGTGATATACAGTCCATGGAGTTTCTCCAGGCCAAAATACTAGAGTGGGTAGCCGTTCTCTTCTCCAGCAGATCTTCCCAAACCAGGAATCGAACCAGAGTCTCCTGCATTTCAGGTGGATTCTTTACCAGCTGAGCTACCAGGGACTCCCTAGGAAAAGCTAGAGACAGTTTTAATAGGCACTCAAGAGAAGAGTGTTTGGGGAAGGGACAGGTTTAAGTGTTGAACATACCTGGAAGGCCAAGTGAGAAATCGGACTTGATGACATCAGCGTCACCTGTACAATGGAGATATGGTGCTGACGTCATGGAAAGGTATGAGGAGTAAATGGTGTCATCACTGCACCTGGCGCATCACAAGTGCTTGGTAAATATTAGCACCTCTTTTTTTAGCCCCTTAGTTTTCAGGCACATCATTTGGGTCTCCTTCCTCTGCCTGCACTCATCAAAAATGAATGCACTGACTCATGATCGCTGTCCCTCTCCTATAAACATGGGCAAATCAAATATGATGTGTGAGCTGGCACCAGTTCCCAGGATGCCACAGAGAGAAGTGGACACCTGTCTCCGCATTACTAACCCATTTCCTCCCAAACCAAAGTGGTATCCTCGGCAAGAAGGCGTCTGCATGTTTGAGACTCTGGCTTAACCTCCCATCCCCAGTGACTTTTGGGCAGTTGGGGTGTTTTGAAAAGACAAGGAGAATAAACAGTTTTTCTGAGCATCCACAGTCTGCCATTTGTGACTTTGGCTCATGAAACCAAAGAATTAAATGCAAAACTGCAGATGGGGAACTGGGCCAGTGCTCTTCACAGATGCCAAGCTGGTGTGGCTGAAAGAGATGTTTCGAAAAGCATCAAGACCTCAATTAGCCAGAACCTGGGGGATGGGATAGTCTCTTTGGGTGAACTGATCCCCCTGGTTTACCAGGCATTAGCTTAAAAAAGAGTCTTCCTAAAAAATTCTGGAATATGCCATCCTCCTTCCCTGATTCAGGGATTAGACTGTAGTGAATATAATTTAATCTTTTCTACTGACAATTTTCAGAATCCTCTACTGTGGATTTAAAAGACATGGAAAATTAGACTGAATAGTCACATCAGGACGTGCCCTGGGAAGATTTTTAAGCCCCACTATCAGCTAGTTTCCTTTTGCTTTGCCTTTTTTTGTCTTTTCAAAGCAAAGTGCCAATCATGTAATCTGGTTATGAATTCTGGGTTTGGAAGGTACTAGCTGACACATTGCTGTACCTGCAACCCCTTCCATTTCTCTCTGGAATCCCCTGGTAGGTGCACAGGAAAAAATGCATTGAATGAATGAATGGGTTCCTCTGGAGATGCAGAATGTTTCCTGTCACAGTATCCCTGAGTGGTATTTATCGGGTAGCTTTCACATTCTACAATTTCGCTAAACATTAGCCCTGGAATGGGCTGCCAGTCCCCCTGGATGAATTGGGAACATGCTCATCGCTTTGTTGGCTTCTGACTCTAGAGATTCAGAGACCATTCTCTTGCTGGTGAGAGAGGAAGGGGTTTGCCTAGGGACTCTGCGACTTGGTTTATTCCCCTCAACAGCCTAGGTTCAAGACCACCACCACACAAATGCATGGGGAAAAGAAATACCAAAGCACACACAGAGGAGGAGAAAGGGGGATAAGACCTGGCTTCCCCACCTGCACTGGAATCGTGGGTGGAGGGGGCGTCTCACAGTTACAACACATCACTGATGTGGTGTGAGAGACCAGGAAAAGGGCATTGGCCAATGAGACCCTAAGAGATAGCAAGCATTGGTGGCCTTGGAAGGGGCCATAGGAGACATCTCACCTGAGGTCTGAGTTTACCAGGCGGCCCTGGGTAGAGAAGCGTTAAGCTTCCTGATTCCCCAAGCAGTGGACTTCCTGTTCCCATCCTCAGGTATCCCTTGATCTCTTGAACTTCATGGAACAGAACAGTTCTCTCTGAAATTCTCTTGCTGCCGTCTCTGTAAACAGGACCTCTCTGGGCATCTAGGTTGAGATTAGGATGTTGCTGCTGCTTGAGGCTGGAGAGGGGTCCTGGAGTTTGTCTGGCTGAGGTTAGAAGTGGGTGTCCTCTCTCCAGATTCCTGGGACTTCAAGCAGTCCACACGCAACATCTCCCCAACCATCAACCAGGCCAACATCGTGGACTTGCATCCGGCCTCCGTGTACAGCATCCGCATGTACTCCTTCAACAAGATTGGCCGCAGCGAGCCGAGCAAGGAGCTCACCATCAGCACTGAGGAGGCTGGTGAGCACCTCGCCCTGTCAGCCCTGCCCATGGGCTCGGAGATCAGGGACATCTGGGGCCCTCACCCACCCTGTCCATTGGCAGCGGATTTGCAATTAGAAGAGGAGAGGGGGGAGATTCCAAGGTGTGTGTTTGTGTCTCCCTGTGGATCAGGAGACTCTTATGCCTGACCTTTTCCAAATGGGGTTCTAGACGCAATGCTCTCAGGAGCTGTCCGTGGTTCTGCTTCCACTCCACTGGCCCCAGCCTGTCTGGCAAGGACAGATCTGCAAAGGATGGGGGTACCAGTGCCCTGGATTATCTCCTGTGACTTTTGTCATGAAGTTTTCCTGAAAATTTAAGAGAGATTTCCCTTATTGTCATTGCAAAATAGAAATTAATACCAAAAAGTACATATACCTGTGCAGTTTACACATAATAATAAAGCAAAAACTGGTATAACCAACACTCATTATCACTTCCCAGAGGCCCTCTATATACCTCTTCTCAACCACAACCCCATCCTTCCCCCTGAAGTAACAAATATCCCAGCTTCCTTGTTTTCTTTTTCATACATTTCACTAGTATATGTACATATAGCCATACAGTTTAGTTTTGCCTGTTCTAATAGAATGTACGCATGAAATAATACTTCATATATTCTCTTGTGTTTTCCTTGTTGTAGTCTAGATTCTTTTTGTGAGCTTCAGTATAGCTGCATGATTTGGCTATTTTCATTCCCCATCCAAGGAATAGAAACAGTTGTAGAATTACAGACTTATCAGATGGACAAACTTCTCCCTTTAACTGAAAGGGGAAAAAAAAAAAAGCCAAAATGTTTTCCAAAGTGTTGTACCAACTTTCTCTCCCATGGTTAGTGTATAAGAGTTCCTGCCACTTCATATTTTGGTCTGCACTTTGTACTATCAAACTTTAAAAAAAATTTTGCCAACCTGCTGAATGTGGAGTCATACTTAATAGTCATTATTTGCTATGTTTTCAGCAAATTATGGAGAATGAGTAGGAAATTTAAACCCTATGATCATCTCAAGAGGGACTCAAACAGAAGTTCTCTGCTGCCTTAGACAAGCTTTTCCTTTCTCTGCAGCAGCCCTCCAGCTCAAGGATGGGACCGAGGGCATAGGGCTCTTTTCTTCCAAGACGTGACTCATAACATTGTTTCTCCTGACCCCCGCCCCCAGCTCCTGATGGGCCTCCCATGGATGTAACCTTGCAGCCAGTGACCTCACAGAGCATCCAAGTGACCTGGAAGGTAAGCAAAGTCAAAAGCATTTCCCCTAAATGCCTCTCTCCCCTCCCCATCCTTAATCTTCAAATGAAGCCCCAACAGACTTGCTAGTGTCTGGTGTCTTGCAATGCCCATGACTGTTTATTGCTAAATACATGAGGTTGAAGGAGTGGAAAGAGAGGAGGATAGAGGAACTGGTCCCCCACCGATCCCCACTCCCTTCTCCACCATGGCTTTCTGATGGAGGCCTGTGCTTGGAGTGGGATGAAGAATTTGTCAGTGCCAAGGAGAGAAGATGATTCTTTCACCATGCTGGTCTGTCCTACAAACCCCACAGGTTGTAATATATCTAGAGCTGGAATTGATTTTGTGTACATTTCAAAGGGGCTCTATGGATAACAGGAGATGAAATGACAGGGTCTCACCCTTGTCTTGGCCCTGTGACTAGAGCTGGGAAGTAGGGTGAAACCATACCCTATGTTCTCATGGTCAAGACTTCAACAGGGAGCTTGGTCTTTTCTTGATTTCCTCCTCTGCAAAATCAGGATGAAAAAATAACTGCCCTCCCTAACTCTGGGGGAGGCGGAGCGTAGAGAAAACAATCCATTACGCGCCACAGCCATTTCTAAGGGGAAGAAACTTGCAGATCTAGAAAGTATCCGAAGACTGTCACTGATGGGAAATATTAGAGGCAGTTCCACAGCAGGGCAGAGGAACAGCATAACCTTGAGCATGACCGAGGAATGCTTTCCTGGGAAACCCTGGCCTCATCACCACATCCCTGGCATGGGCGCAGAAGGGCTGCCCATTCTGATGGCTTCCTGCTGCATTTTCCAGTGTTGGGGTGTTTTCTTGCACTAACTTATCTGTTCCTGTGGAATGGACAGAAGAGATATTTCTCCTTCCTATCAGAGGAGGCCATGCAAGGTGACCGCCGTGGTCATCCAAGCCATGCCAGGTGCAGAGCTTCACTGCACATAGTCTGGAGCCATATCGCCCACAGAAGCCCCCTGTCCAGAGGTCAGGAACACAGTTTCCTGAGGCCCATTCATGCTCTTCTTCTTGAACGGCAGGGTTTAGGGGGCTGCCTCATCTACATCTGGGCTCTGAGGCCAAGGTTATTTTCTGACTCTAACTCCTGGTAGAAAAAGTCCAGGCACTTTAGTCCTCCTCCTGGTCCCTTCATAAAGGTAGGCTTGAGAGTCAGAGAGATTCAAAAGGGTCTAGTAGTATTTTCCCTAAAAAAGACTGTATGTTTGGGACCTCCTTGGTGGTCCAGGGGTTAAGACGTCACACCTCCACTGCAAGGGATCCGGGTTCAGTCCGTGATCAGGGAACTAAGATCCCACATGCTGTGTGATGTGGCCAAAAAATTAAACAATTCTTTTAAAAAACAAGGGAAAAAAGACTATATGTCTTGGCATGCACACACACAAACACACACAGACACACACACACACAGATACACACATACAGAGACACACACACAGACACACACACAGACACACACACTCACACACACATACACACACACACGCACACACGCACACGCACATGCGGCGGCAGAGCCTGGTTCCTTCCCGCCCCAGAGAAATAACCAGGACAAAAGTGGGACAGAGGCTGGGCAGTTGGTCCTCCCTGGGTACCAGCCTTCCTGGTAGATAGATACCTGGAGCCCTGGTTCCCTCCAGGTTCAGATCTGGTTGCCAGAGCTTCCCTCAGAAACTGGGAGTGAAGCCTGGAGTCTAGACCCCGAGTCTTATCTGCATCCTGACTCTGCATCCGTTTCCTAAGAATACTCCAAGGAAGCCTGGAGGAGGAGGTGGGAATGAATAAGTGTGTAAACCTCTGAGACATTTGGCTACAAAGCTCCAACCCGGAGGTCGATAAAAATTTAGAATCAGATTTATTTCTCCAAAGTCTCATAATGAAAAATAAAATTGATTAGAAAGTTAGAACTTCAGAATGAACCAGCCTATCAATAAATTTGGGAGCTGACTTCTCAAGGGAATTTTTTTTAACACCAAGAAACAGATTAATGAAAAATAAAGATTCACTTGAAAGATAAGTCACTTCATTTTAAGACTCTTTCCTTGAGATGGATCACCACTGCTTTATGACATAAATTTGCAATCAGCTCTATTGATTTCTTAATGCTTCAGAGAAATATTGTTAAGATTGATTTAAATCCTGAGTATGCCTGTTTAAGGGGGTGGGGCCATACAGGGAGAAGGGAGAGAGAGGGAGGGAGGGAAGATATGTCAAGATTTGTAAAAATGTGTGAATATCTATATGTATGTAGCAAGGTATGCCTGAATGCCTACCCAAGGCCTCTGCCAGTATATGTTGATGTGAATATTATGGTACAGGCAGCTCTAGGTGTGTAGGTGTGTGTCTTTGTGCACTGCTGTATACATCACTGTATATATCTGTATATTGCACAGATGTGTAATAGAGTATATGTCAGTGTGAGGACAAGAACACTCTGAAGATATGTTTGTGTCTATAATAAGTGCCTGAATGTGTGAGTGTGTAGATTATCTGTTGTTTAATCACTAAATCGTGTCTGACTTTGTGAACCAATGGACTGTAGCCTGCCAGGCTCTTCGGTCCATGGGATCTCCCTGGCAAGAATACTGGAGGGGGTTGCCATTTCCTTCTCCAGGGGAATCTTCCCCACCAGGGATTGAACCCTCCTCTCCTGCACTGGCAAGTGGATTCTTTACCACTTAGCCACCTGGGAAGCCTGAGTGTATAGATACAACACCCACATTCAGAAATTCTCCCTCTTACCAACTAGCAAACAGGACTGTCCAAGTGCAGAGAGAAACATTATTCAGGCATCAGCAAAAAGTCAAGTCAATTAAATACACACACACCTAGTTAGTGAGTTCAAAACAATTAAGTTAAATTTAAAACTTCATTATATGAGTTAACAGTGAGCTGAAAAATGCAGTTCATTTAAAACATTCATTGAGTTTTTAAAAATGAGCTGTTTTACTAACTTAATTGTTTTTGATCACACTATTTTTTAGTACCGTAAAAGGTGGGCTTTTAAATTAACTGCATCGTCTTTAAAACCCTGATTCAAGCTGTTTTTCTATGTACTGGTGTGTGTGCTCTCTCTCAGTATATAGATGGGCATGTCCCCTCTTTAAAGGAGCCGGTTTCTATTTGTGAGTCTGTATGTTTCTGGCCGTGGGTAGGTGTGTACTGGGATGTTTGCTTTGATGGGTCTGGATGTGTGTGTGCATGGTTCCAGATGTAAGGGGACGTATCAAGATCCTCTGTGTGTGTGTGCGATCATATGCAAGAATGTCTGTGTCTGTTTCCCTGTTGATGTTTTCTCTTTCAGAACACCTGTGTGTGTGGCTGGTTGTGTATCAGGGTTCCTGCTGGGGGTGAGAGTGTATTTTCCACCCCAAGACTAACGCCAGTGGAGTCTTCTCCCTTGGCCTACCCCCTTGGGATCAGCCCTTCATTCCCGCAGAGCTCCGAGGTCCCCCCGTCACCCTCCTTGTCACTCCATCTCTGTCCATCCGGAAGCCGGCTTCAGGCCTGGGCTCTCCACGCACCCCAGCCGCTGGCCAGGATGTCAAGGGCAGTCCCGTTCCAAGAGGGGCTGGGCTCGCATCACAGTCAAGGACTCTTTTATTTTTTAACTTGTGGTACCATACCATTTTATGTACATAAAACGGATCATTTTAACCATGCTCATAGGTAGAGGTCAATGGCATTGTACACTTACAGCGTTGAGCAGCCGTCACCACTGTCCATCTCTAGAACTTTCTCATGATCCCAAACAGAAACTCTGCTGGCCCAGCCATCCTAGCCCCCAGTAACCTCTGTCTTACTTTCTGTTTCTGTAAATTTGGGAACTCTGGGCACCTCAGAGAAGCGTCATGCAGTATTGCTCCTTTTGTGTCTGGTTTATGTCACTTAATGTATTTTCTAGGTTCATCCATGCTGTAGAGTTTATCAAAGTTTCATTCCTTTTTAAGGGCAAATAATATCACGTTGCATGTATGGACCACATCGTCCGTATCCATTCACCTGTCTGTGCACACTTGGGTTGCTTTTCCTTTGGCCTTGACTTTGGGTGAGATGGGAGCCTTGGAAGGCTTGGGAGCAAGTGAGTGACATGCCCTGCCTTTGGGTTTAAGAGCATCCCCTCAGAATGTCACTGTGTCTTGGTCTCCCCGCACCGCCCTCCCACCCCACACTCACAGGCACCCAAGAAGGAGCTGCAGAATGGCGTCATCCGCGGCTACCAGATCGGCTACAGAGAAAACAGCCCGGGCAGCAACGGGCAGTACAGCATCGTGGAGATGAAGGCCACCGGGGACAGCGAGGTCTACACCCTGGACAACCTCAAGAAGTTCGCCCAATATGGCGTGGTGGTCCAGGCCTTCAATCGGGCTGGCACGGGGCCCTCATCCAGCGAGATCAATGCCACCACCTTGGAGGACGGTGAGGGCGCCAGTAGAGGGTAGTGGGCACAGATCTCAGCTGTGGGCAGAGCCACAGGGCTGCCAGGGAGGGCTGGGGGCCCTTCCCTACTCCTGGGCCCCATCATCCTGTGGATCCCTCTATCGCCTCTCACCCATTGGCTTCTCAAGGGATGCTTGGTCCATTTAGGCCTCCGGGCCTCTCCATCCGTTGGCTGGCTCTATCCATCGCTTTCTAGTGCTCTGCCCATCGGTCTCTGTCGAGCTGCTGGTCTGTCTGAGTGCCTGTCTGTGCATCTCCGACTCTCCATCCATCTTCTCCCTCCACCTTTCCCTCCTGCCTCATCCTGGCCCCTCACCAATCTCTCTCCCCAAGCTCTTTCCTCTACACCCTGGGTCCTGTTTCTCCTCCTTTAGGCCCTCCAGGTTGGAAAAGGGGCAGAAGCCAAGTTACCTCTGTACTTCTGAGCTAGAAGCTGCCCACCATCTGTTTTAGGGACCTGAGACGAGGCTGTGGAGTGACAAAGTCCCAAGGTCCGTGGACAGAGGATTTGGAGTCCAGTTTCTAAAACTGAATTCTTTGAGGATTGGAGAGGACTCCAACTTTGAGTGAATGATGGGGCCTGGTTTCTCAGGAGGAGAGGGTTAAGAGGCAGCAGGAGCATCCTGCTCTCCAAGTACAGAGAAGAGCCCACTGTTACCTGAGCTTGTACTAGGAAACGAAAGGAGACATGACCCTTGATACCCACCCCAGGAGATGGAGCCAGGCTGGACACAGCCCCCCAAAGAGCAGAATACATAGAGCTTCCTTAGTGATACCCCAGCCTAAGACCAAGGTATGAGATTAAAACCTGTCACTGAGTCTGAGCCTTCCCCCAGCAAAGGGAGAAAACTGACTGCCCTGGAAACATGGTGCCATTGCCCCATGGCCATCCAGATACCCAGAATTCTACCATTAGAGAGTCATTCCTTTTGCTAAGCAGTGTCCTCTCCGTACCTCATTTTCTCTGAAAACGCAGACACCCTTGGGAGAGAGGATGCATCAGGTCAGAAACACCAGAAGATTAACACCAGTAGACTAACTCATATCAGTTGTTCTTAACTTTGGCTACAAGTTGGAATTATCTGCGGAGTTTAAACATCCTGATGCCTGGCCTCATCCCCAGAGCTTCCCATTTAATTGCTCTGGGGCTCAAGCTAGGCTGTGAGAGGGAGCAGATGTCAGTGCACTGAGCCCCTGGGGGAAAGGGAGAACACAGAAGCGGGGAAAGGTGCATAGAATGCAGAGAGGTCCAGAGAAGCACCTGAGCGACACACCATCCGCTCCCTCACCCCCTCCACCAACCCACATCCTCACCAGCCCATCCCCCACCGCCCGCTGCTGGCCACAGGCCTGGCTGGATAGAAGAAGACCAGCCTGTCACCATTAAGTACCAGCGGTGCCATCCCAAGCAGTACTCTGACACAGTGCTTCTCAAACCTGAGCGCACATCAGAGGGTTGTAAACAGATTGCTGGGCCCTCCCCCAGAGCTCTGTTTGAGCAGGTCTGGGGTGGGAGCCAAAAATGTGCGTGTCTAATAAATTCCCAGGTGATGCTGATGCTGCTCATGCAGGGAGCACCTGTGAGAACCTGAGCACTAACAGCCAGGTTATTGCCCATAAAAGGACCCAAGACTCACGGAGGTTAAGAACCTGTCCAGAATTGCCCATCTGATGAAGAAGAGCCCAGGTCAAAATCCAGACCTGACCCTGAATCCCATACTCTTTTCTGCTTCACCCTGTTGTTACCCTCTTGCTTGGGAGCGAGGCTGGATGCAAGACCAAACGACATGGATGCAGGATGCTCAGGGAAGTCACCTCCAGGGGGAACAGCTGCCCCAAGTCCATATCAGCACACCTGACCAAACACTAAACTCCATCCTCCAGGACCATCCCAACCTGGCCAGGCCCACCCTTGCTTCCATCAGGGCCCCACATCCCTTGCTTTTGAGGGGGCTACAGGGGGTCTGGTATCACCAACAGGGAGAGATCAGCATGGGCTGTGGAGACATTTTCCAAACAAAGGAGGAGAGGGGGAAGAAAGTTTCCAGCAGCATTTGCTCAGCAGTTTTTCATACTTAATTAAGGCCCTCGTTAGCCTGTCAGATCCTGATCGTTTCCTGGCAATATTAGCACTCCTCCTGGGGTATTCAAGGGCCCCTGCCTTAGCAATAGTGTCTTTTCCATAATTATATTACCTTCATTTTGTTCGAACGGGCGATCTGTATTAGTTTATTACACTGGGTCCCTAATTACATGGTGCTTATATTTTTACACCTAAGTAATATGAAACAATAATCATTCTCAGAGAGGATCGTTAGGATGATGTATTATCATTTAAATGCTCATAAAAATTAGAGTTGCCTCTTGTGGGGCAATGGGATCTAATTACCTCCCATCCAGCCTGTGCCTCCTTTCTCCCACTCAGAGCGAAGCAGACGTGGCCTTCCCTTTTGCCCCGAGCTCCTCGGAAACCAGTGGAAGTGCCACCAGAGTTGTCCCTGGCCCAGGTGGCTCCTTGGGGCCTGCTGTCACTCCTGTCTCTCGTCTCAGACGGGCGAGCTGCAGCTGGGCTACCCCCAGAGGCTGGGACTTAGGTGAAGTTCTCAGATGCAGAGGGTTAAAGGCAGGGTGGGCCACCCAGGCTGGTCTTAGTGTTTTCCCTCACCCAGCGCATTTCGGTGCATTGGGTGCAGGGACAAGGGACAAAAGTACAGTGATTCCAGAAGTCCTAAAGTTGTCTGAGGGCCCTCTTCTCTCCTGCCCCAGAGTTATTTGAGAGCTTCTTTCCTTCTTTTCCTTCCCTTCAGTTTGGCACAGGGGCAGGGACACACATGGCTGGCAGCCATCAGATAACAGCATCAGTTACAGATTCCCCCCAGGGCTGGCTTGGTCTTCCACATTCTGTTACGTGCAGTGGAGGTGGGCTCCCTGGGCTATGGTGCCCACTGGTGAACCCCCAGGAGCTCATGCCCAGAGTGTGTCACCTTCTTCCCTGAGCACTTACCCAGAATCAGGAACATGCCAGCCAGAGCCCAGGAACCAAGCTGGAAAGATCTCTATTCACCCAAATTTTCAGGGAAGGAGACTGGTTTCCCTTCGCAGCCACCAGCCCAAACTCTCGAGACTCACTGAGTCAGGAGGGCCTCCCACTTGTGTGACCCGAGGTTCCTCTGGCCAGGCTGCAGGGTCCTGCCTGCACGTGCGTGTTGTCCTGTACCTCCCTGACCAGGCCCTTTGGCTCTCCCCTCCACAGTTCCCAGCCAGCCCCCCGAGAATGTCCGGGCCCTGTCCATCACTTCCGACGTGGCCGTCATCTCCTGGTCGGAGCCCCCGCGCAGCACTCTCAATGGCGTCCTCAAAGGCTATCGGGTCATCTTCTGGTCCCTCTACGTTGACGGGGGTGAGTCTACTGGGGGGGGTGGCCGGCTCGTGGGGTGAGAGGCCAGGGGTTGCTGGAGGCCCACACTTAGAGCTGAGCATCTTCCCGTGGGATGTCAAGCGGAGGTCCAGCCTCTCCCCTGCACCTGTTATTCCAGTGCCAGAGCCAGGGGCCAGAGTGAGAGGTGGTGTGCACGGCCACCTTTCTGCTGGGGACAGACACCAGCTGCCCCTGTTCAGCAAGATGTTGGGCAGTGGCTTAAGGGGTGAGAGGGACACATTGGCTTTTCTGATGGAATGTGTTGGTATGAGGACTTTGTGGCCATCTCAGTCAGGAAACAGGTGGTATACTCAAACGGGGCAACTGAGACTTTCATGAAGGCGCTGCGTTCAGAGGAGTGTGGAGGGAAGCTGGGGCCCCGGGGACTAGCACCAGCAGGTAGCTGTCACCTCCTAGGACTGAGGGGCAAGAGGAGGAAGCAGGGTCCCTTGGCCAGATGGATGGCGAGGCCTGTGTTCTGTGCAGCTGAGCTGCCCAGGACCTGGAGAAGAGTGGGGAAGCGTGCACAGTGGAGCTGGGGGAAGGAACGGCAGAGGGAGGAGAGCCAAGACAGTGGCCCAGCCCTTTGGGTGCCTTCCCACGGGAGGGGCCAGCGTAGCCCCGCAGACACAGCAGCCCCTGCCCACTGATGCAGCAGAGCCCTGGACCAGGAAGTCACACAAGCCAGAGGCCCAGCATCCCAAACTGTGGACGCGAGTTTGCCTCGCCATATCCTGAGCCTTCTGCCACTGGTCGCCTGGCCCGTTCCTTCTCTCCTGGAGAATCTGGGACTCCGGCCCACAGCCAGCCCCCTGGGCCAGCTGCCCTCCCCGGCCCCCACCCAGGTTCTGGTCTACACAGAGGCACTGCTGATAGGAATTCTCTCTCCCTGCCACGCCTCCACCTTCTCCTCCAGGAGTGCGGAGGCCAGCAGGTCTTCCCGGGCCTTATGCGATGAGATGGCCTCATCTCATCTGTGCTGAGCCACAAAACGGAAGGGTCCTCATTTTCCAGAACTCGCTCCCCCTTTTCGAACCCTGTGGCTCCCCAGTTCAGCCCTCAGGTGAGGAAGGCATCAGCTTCGCTAGTCTCCAAAGGCCCCGGAATTGACAGCCAGGCTGCCCTCCTCTTGCGTCTTTCTCTGGCTCTAGTCTTAGACAGGTCCCCTCTGGTTTCTGACCTCCTGGAAAAGGAAAGTCCCACTTCTTGGGCCTCTGAGGCCCTCCTCCACTGACACAGAGTCCCCTCAGGCTGGGCCTGGAGTCCTCACCCTCTGGACCCTGGCAGACTGTGGCCGTTCTGCAGCTAGGCCCAAGACCAGGCCTCTGCCTGCACCGGGTCCCTCGCGAGGCGCCAGGGTGGGTTTGCTGGCACTTGTCTTCCGCACAGCCTGTCCTCAGCTGGTGTCTGGGGCTGTTTTCTAAAAAATCCCAGTAGTCTCAGGGGGACGGTTGTCAGCGCAGAAGCTTCTTTCCTCCTCCTGAGACCCTGGCTGTCCCACGGGATGCTCTCCCTAAGCTCTTCAGCGTCTACAGCAAGTTCTTTGCAGATCCAGGGTGACGGGTCCTCGCTGAGCCCGAGGAAGGCCTGGCCCTCCCGGCCATGGCTGTCACTCCAGCAGCCTCACCTATGTTCTCTCTACGGGTTCTTTGCAGACAAGATGTCCTTGATGTGGGGGGAAGGGAATGGGGACTTAACCCTTTATCCTCTCAAGAGTTCAGGGTGCCAGTCCAGGTATGCCCAGCCTGTCACAGGTCATACCACCTGGATCTGTTGCCTATGAGAGCCGAGAGCCCAAGGAGGTGTCTACTTCAAGAGCAGTCACAACCTGAAAGTTGAGAGTTATTAATATTTCGGGTGGGAATTTTCAGGACTTCAAGCCTGGGAGATAGCATCTCAAGTAGCCCTGAGAGAACTGCTCCAAGGAGGTCGGGGGAGGTTATATAGAAGTTTTGCCACAAAGGCCAGGTAGTCTGAAGGTCAAAAGTATTTTTGTGAATGAAAGAAAGCCAGACATTCCAAGTTAAGGAATTTAGCCCTTTTCTGTGTATGGGAAGGTGCAAGAGTCTGGACTCAGGGAAATCATTCCTTTCATATGCAGCTCCCTATCCTGCATTTTTTTACATCCTGAGCTCCTCAGTGTTTACTGTAGGGAGTGGCTACAACCTATCTGCCATGTCACCCAGGTATTCTTCTCTTTCCTGAGTGCCCATAGGGCTCAGGGATTCAAGGGTTTAGAGGGCTAGAATGATGATTGTGAAATCCTTGTTTACTGATATGGCAGGAAATACTCCATTTCTCAGAGGTGCTGGGCAGCCAAGAGAAACAGCTGCCAACTGTCCACCTGGCCAAGGCTCCTTCTGGGTTCAAGTCACTCCTGGGGCCCCTCACATGGAGAGAGGGGTGGGTGGAGGACAGGGAAGTGAGGTTCGGAGAGATAGAGAGCTAGAAGTATTTTATAGAGTATTAAGTTGAATTTGGTGCAGGGTTGACTAGGGGCTGAGGCCCAGCTGGCATCTGTGGGTCACCCTGGTTGGGCCACTTGGGGAGAGATACAGCCTAGGAGCAGTGTCGCAAGTCTGCAACCATGACCTTGAGGTGAAAGGTCCCCCTCGTTGCCACCACCATGGAGTCAAGGTCCGAGCCCAGGCTGGTGGAGGGGCAGTGGCTGGGGGACCGTGGCCTGGCCTGGCCAGCCTGGGCCACACTCAGAGGATGCTCGTGTCCGGCAGAGTGGGGCGAGATGCAGAACATCACCACGACGCGGGAGCGGGTGGAGCTGCGAGGCATGGAGAAGTTCACCAACTACAGCGTGCAGGTGCTGGCCTACACCCAGGCTGGGGATGGCGTGCGCAGCAGCGTGCTCTACATCCAGACCAAGGAGGACGGTGAGTGTGCTCCTCCCACCCAGCCCTGGCACTCGGGGCCAGCTCCCAGGGCTTGTTGCTCCAGCCTTCCACTGCTCACCCCACCCACAGTTAAGGGGGAGAGCAGAGCCCCGTCCTTTCTCCTATCCCTTAATTCTCTATAGAGTGACTCATTGGAAAAGACCATGATGCTGGGAAAGATTGAAGGCAAAAGGAGAGAGGGTGGCAGAGGATGAGATGGTTAGATAGCATCACCAACTCAGTGGACATGAACTTGAGCAAACTCTGGGAGACAGTGAAAGACAAGGAAGCCTGGCATGCTGCAGTCTATGGTGTTTCAAAGCGTCAGACACGACTTAGCAACTGAACAACAAGGGTGACTGAGAATTCTGGGAGCGCTGCTTTGGAAGAGTACAGCTTACCACAGGTGGTGGTGAAGTGCCCCAGGACTCATGCCTAAACATACAAGCCACCATAACCCTTTCCCCCTGCAGCTCTGGGGTCAGAGGCTAGATACAGCCTCTCCTCCCACCCCCATCCCAAGAGCATCCTCTTTGTGGCATCTGCTCCCCTGCAGGGTTCAGCATGGTCTTCTCTGGATACAGATGATTGGGGATGCCAGGAATGGGAACATCACCTAGGTTAGGGGCTTGGCGATCATGCTTCAGAGGCCCCAGAGTGAGTGGGCCAGGCCCTAGACTCTGATGGGTGTGTGGCTGGGGGTACACTCTCAGGCCTGGGATGTGCCTGCATTTGGATCTGTGGTCTCAAAGCCCTGCCCCTGGAAGAAAAGGGAGATAAGGAGCCAAACCCCCAGGGTAGAGTGATGCAGCCAGATGGGGAGAGGCTGGGAGCTGAGTCAGCCCAGGAGGGATCAGGTCCAGACAAGGGTCAGACTTCCCACCCAGGTCAGAGTTGTACCCCTCAAGGGGCCTCACTGGGAAGAGGAGGTACCATATGTGACCCTTTGCAGCTCTGGACTCCTCTTCCACGTCCTTCCTCACCCCGCCAACCCCAACACTTAGTTGATTCTAATTCTCCTTAGCCAGGTGCAATGTGGTTAAAGAGTCAATTGATATGACATGCCTTGCATCCAGTGGGTGCTTCATAAACAGTAACCAAGGTTGGCATTTTGGTCTCTTTCCAATTCAGCCTTGGTTTTTTCAAAGGATACAGAGACCTGTGGTCTAGGTCCTATCCAGACAATTTGGCAGAAGGAGCTGGAGGGGTGAGAGGAGTTACAGAGGGGCAGCTCAGGCTGGGAGTGATAGTGGACCTCTCCCAGTGCAGACCAGCTTGGTGACTTGGTGATGGGACTAACTGTGATTAATGCTCCCCACTCTCCCTAAGTCCCTCCCTTTCCATCAGATCAGCCCCCTCCCCCCACTTAAGCTCTTAGCAATTAAATATTTACCAACCTGCCTGCCCTACTTTTCCTGTCATTAATCCCCGCATCAAGGTTTCCTGGGACAGCTCCAGGCAGAGCCACCTGCTCTTGTGTGGAGACCTACCGGGGATGGTGCTCGGAGCCTGCCCCCTTTCAAGGGCCTCAGGGACACACATACACTGGCACCTTCTGGCCTCTAGAAATTAACCACCCAGACCTCCAGACTTTCTTGCATCCTATTCTGATGCAAGGGACTGCCCAGGAGGCTCAGTGGAAAAAGAATCCACCTGCCAATCAAGAGACTTGGGTTCAATCCCCGGGTCAGGAAGATCCCCTGGAGAAGAAAATAGCAACCCACTCTGGTAATCTTGCTTGGGAAATTCCAGGGACAGAGGAGCCTGGTGGGCTATGGTTCATGGGGTTGCGGAAGAGTTGGACATGACTTAGTGACTAAACAACCACGACAATTCCAAAGGCCTGAGTTAGAAGCATCTCCACGTGTTTGACTGACCAAGGTGAGACCCAGGAGGGAACCCAAAGTCGAGGAGCACAACCCTCCCTCCAAGAAGCTGTCCCCCCCCCACCAGAGCTGCCTATGGAGTCACAGGGGCACACACAGCAGGGGCCAGGCTCCTAAGGTGGCAGCTTCATGGGGTGGGAGGAGCAGATATGGGTGCCCCAGCCCTGCCACTTGTTGGCAAGTCACTAACCTCTCTGCCCCTCAGTTTCCTCATGATAAAACCTGTCAGCTGGTTCGCCTCATCTAGATGTAAGAAACAGCCTAACCATAGAATCCTTTCTAAAATGTCAGGTGCTGGCAAATGGTAGTTGGTTTACCCAGAGCTGGCAATGAAACGACTACTTCCGGTGGACCCAGGTGCCCTTGGGGGAAGCCTAAGCCAAAAGGAACCCACTGTCAGATGAGATCTCATCCAGAACAATGGTCATAACTTGACATGTGTGTGATGTGCCATCATAAGCGTGATTTAACTTTCCAGCACCTGGCTTCCCGGGTGGCAAAGAATGGTAATGGTAAGGAATTTGCCTCCCAGTGTAAGAGACGCAGGTTTGATTCCTGGGTTGGGAAGATCCCCTGGAGGAGGAAGTGGCAGCCCACTCCAGTATTCTTGCCAGGAGAATCCCATGGACAGAGGAGCCTGGCGGGCTACAGTCCATGGAGTTGCAAAGAGTCAGACACGACTCGCATCTGAGCAGCAGCAGCAACCTTCCAATAGCCCTTTGGGGAGGGTATTATTTCCATTTTAGAGATGAGAAAACAGAGGCCTTGAGAGCTAAAACAACTTGCTGCAGGTCACAGAACTGACGGGTGGCAAAGGAGAGCTTTCCTGCCTCCCCAGCCTCTAACTTTCCATCACACCATTTGTGTCAGTTAGGAAGCTTTTGGTTGTGAGTAATGCAACTAAAAAAAGATTGACGCAATAAGCACATTTATTATCACACATAACAAGAAGTCTCGAGTAGGGCAGCTCTGGGGTTGGGTAACTCACTGGTTCCCATCTTTTCTGCTCTGCCATCCTCAGCCTGTCAGCTGTTCCTCCCATGATTTCAAGATGCCTGCAGCTCCAGGCATCACGCCAGACAAGACAGAGTTCAGAGAGAAGCAGTCTCTTCCTATGGGCGTGCGTCTCTTGGGAGTAAAAGAGACCTTTCCCAGAAACCCCCTCAGCAGACTTATGCTCATTTCCCATCACAACAGCAGGGCAATATGCCTCTCGTGAAGCCAGTCACTGAGAGGAGAATGGAATTCATGGCTGACTTACTCTAAGCATGATAAATCCTCTGGTGTGGGTGATGGAGACGGCTTTCTCTGAAGGGTGGAGGAGCCCGGGTGACCCAAGCAAGAGTGAGACTCTGTTTGCAAGGATTAGGGAGAAACGATGGCAGAGGAGTAGGCAGGCGAGCGAGCCCACCCCACCTTTACTGCTCCACCACCACCAGGTTCTGCAGTTTGTAGGTAGAAGTCATAGTTATTACTCAGCTGACTTGGAAAGCAGACAGGTCCACGTTCTAGTTCCAACTCTGCCATGGCACCTTGGACAAATATCCTAATCAGAAGACACTGCAACTTCCCACACACCACCCCCACCAGGCCCCCTCAGGATTTTGCCAAAGGAAAAAAAAATTGACAGGGAATTTAGAGAAAAGCAAGATAAAATGCAGGCATATCAATTCAAGCTCACTTCTTAAGTCCAGATCTCTTAGTCTGAGCTTGGTTTCAGGCTGGCTTGACTATACTCAGTTCTTTAGCTCGAAACCTCTTGCCTGCTGCTCATCTGCCCTGTGAATACCAGACCTATCTATATGGCCTCAGAGTGCAAAGTTGGGTTGGACTTGGGACCACTTTAAAGGTTTGTAACTGAGGAAGAGGCATGAACTAGATGATAACTCTTGTAGAAGCATTGAGGATTGGTCATGGGAAGGGAATAGGGGATAAGAACTGGGTTGGGAGAGGCCTCTTAGAACCTGTGGGCCTCCAGGCAAAGAAAAGGAAGGTGTGTGGAAGGGCAGCAGCAATGAGGATGAAGGGAGGAGGGGCAGGTTTAGGGAAACATATCGAAGGGTTCCACTTCCAGGAATGGTAGAGAGTGTAACTCCAGTCCACTCTCCTCCTCGTTGAGGACACTAGGAAATCTGAATAAAATATTTTTACATACTTGCTTGAAGGTAATCAGAGAGCTGGCAGGAAAGTGAAGAGTTACTGGGCCAGGATCCAGGGGAGAATAGAGGCCCAGGAGGTGATCTTGGTATTTGGGACAGCTGCTCCCCTGGGGGATGCTTGCTGAGTCTAGAGGCAGTGACTGAGAAGCTGAGCAGTGCCAGAAAGACATGCACTGGAGGCCAGGGCCTGCTACCACGCAGACCCTCCTCTGCTCCCCACCCCAGCCTGCTTTGAGCTGAGATCATGAAGGGCAGAACTCTAAAAGTGGACCAAAAGTAAACCGCTCAGCCTCAGATCCTCTCAGTCCTAGAAATTAGAATGAGGTGACCTCAGGTTGCTAGTGTCCCAGAGTGAAGGTGCCTGTTGGACGCAAACATGAATTCTCTCTTTAGGATGATTATATCATCTGAGACCTCAAATTATTTCCACAAACAACTTTGCCACTAGTGTGTCTGGCATACCATAAAAACAGTGGGGACAATGTGAATAAACGCCAGCAGAAAAAGACAAAAGCAGCAGCTCTGCAAGAGTTCCAAATGGGTTTCATTAAATTTTAAGAGCATTGGAAGCTGTGAAATAAAAAATCTAGAAACAAAAACTACTAATATCTGAAATTAAGAACTCACTAGATGGGCTTAATAACAAATTAGACACAGCTGAAGAGATAACTAGTGAACTAGAAGACAGGTCAGAAGATAATATCCAATGAAGCAGAAAAGGACGAATGAATGGAAAATAAAAGAGCAAAAAAGACATAGAGCAATGACTTCCAAACTTTACTGTGCATACAAATCACTTGAGGAATCATGTTAAAATTTAGATTCTGATTTAGCGGGTCTAGGGTGCAACCTGAGATCCTGCATTTCTAACATGCTCCCAGGCGACACTGCTGCTAATCCATGGACCACATTCTGAATATCAAGGACATAGAAGATGTGAGAAGATAGCCCAAAGAGGATAAAGAAAATGGAGGAGAAGATAAAATATCTGAAAACTTTTCAAAGCTGTGAATGATATCAAGCCCAAATGCAAGAAGCTCTACCACCTTCACAAGGAATCACTCAAAGTACACACCTAGGCTTATCATAATAAAGCTACTGAAAAATAAACAAATAGAGAAAAATCTTAAAAGCCACCAGAGGATGAAAAAACCAGTTACCTTCAAAGGAGCAAAAATAAGACTGTCCGCTAACTTATCAGAAACAGCGGAAGCCAGAAAACAACACAATGAGATATTTAAAGTATGTATGAAAAAAAAAAAAGTAGTTATCAACCTGTGACTTTATACCTTTTAAAAATATTTTTCAAGATTAAGGTGAAATCAAGACGTTTTCAGACAAACAAAAACTGAGAGAACTTATCACCAACATAGCTGCCCTGAAAGAAATACTAAAGGGTATTCTTTAACTGGAAGGAAAAGGATCCCAGACAGAAGCTCAGTGATGTGGGAAGAAAGGAAAGAAGAGCAATTAATGGTGGATATATGGGTAAATTGGAATCAATATTGATTGCATAAAATGATGATGATGTAATTACCTTGAAAGGGGTGTCCAAATATTTACAGAATTAAAATATATAACAATGGCATGTAAATTGAGAGACAGTAAATGGAAATTCCAAGTCCTTGCATTATCTGAGAAGAAAAGCGGCAGTTACTAGACTTTGGTAAGTCAGAGACTCACATAATCTAAAAGTTATGAAAGAGTGCATAATAACAAATAGAAGGGGGAAACAGAGTTTCTTTTAATGCATAGTCCAAAGGAGGGCACAAAGGACAGTAGAAAGTAAAACAGTAGGTGGGCAAGGAGATCCAACCCGTCCATTCTGAAGGAGATCAGCCCTGGGATTTCTTTGGAAGGACTGATGCTAAAGCTGAAGCTCCAGGACTTTGGCCACCTCATGCGAAGAGCTGACTCATTGGAAAAGACTCTGATGCTGGGAGGGATTGGGGGCAGGAGGAGAAGGGGACGACAGAGGATGAGATGGCTGGATGGCATCACTGACTCGATGGATGTGAGTCTGAGTGAACTCCGGGAGATGGTGATGGACAGGGAGGCCTGGTGTGCTGCGATTCATGGGGTCGCAAAGAGTCGGACACAACTGAGCAACTGAACTGAACTGAACTGGGACAAATAGAAAATAGTCAGTAAGGTGGGATAGTTAAACCCAAATGTATCAGTAGTAAGATAAATTGGCTAAATTCTCCAGTTAAAAGATAAAGACTGCCAGACTGGCTAGCAGTGAAGCAAAACTCAAATATGTGCTATTTTTAGGAGACATCAAAACATAAAGGTGTAGAAAAGTTAAGTATGGAAAAAGATAAAACATGTACCATACAAAACTAAGAGAAAACTGGAATATTAATATCAGATATAGTATGCTTTAAGGCAAAAATCATTCTTAGAAGGACACTTTTGTTATGATAAAAGACTTAATTTACCAGGCAAATAAAACAGTTGTAAATTTTTACGAACCTAATAACATAACCTCAAAATACACAAAAACAAAACCCAACAGAACAACAAGGATAAATAGATAAAACTACAATCACGGTGGGAGATTCCAACATATTTCTCTTAATAACTGGTAAGAAAGAAGTGTGCAAGGACAGAGAAGACTTGAACAGGGCAGGTGCCCCAGTGGCCATCCATAGACACCCACCCCCTGCCTCCCAGAACAGCAGAGACCTCTAGCAGAAGTAAATGGCAAGGCTGTAGTAGTGAGGAACAGCAGAGTCAAGGATGACTGCCAGCTTCTGGGCTCAGGCCCCTGGATGGATGATACTGTTTCTAATTATTTTATTTAACCTAGAATTGTTGACCACTTATTAGCTTTTTTAAAAATTGCGGTAGGTGCTAAAAGCTGAAAGCGCAGGAAGGGAGTGCAAAAGTACTAACTGTTACGATTTATTGAGTCTCTTCTGTGTTAGGCACCCTGCCAGGTGCTTTATCTTAATTAGCACTGATTCTCACTACAAACCTTTAATGTGGTTGTTATGTCCATATAGATGGAGAAACTGAGGCTCAGAGAGATAAAATAAGTTGAATAGGATACCATCACAACCTTCAAGGAGCATGAAAGCTCCCAGGAGAGAAGACAAGTTACAGCAATACAAGGAAAAGACAAAGGAGGGTATGGGCTGGAAACAGGATGCTGCTAGGCTCCAGGCCCTGGGGTCCCAGCCAGGCCAGGCAGGCCCAGCATGGGAGCAAGGGGAGGTCACATGACTCAGATCCATATGGCTCAGATCCACTTGGGATGGGTTTCTCAGCCAATTCTAAAGTAGATTTTCCCTCCTGAAAAGAGAAGGAGCCTGCCTAGCACCCCAAGGGCAGTATCCCAAGTACATGGCAGGAAGCATAGTCACCCACTGGCTGACCACTGACCTTTGACCCTCAGGAGGAGGCCTGCTCTGTGAGTCTCTAGAGTCCCCAGCCTCAAGGAGCTCACAGGCCAAAAAGAGCAAAGTGACCAGTATATCTGGCCTAAATACAAGCTTAGTTAGTAGAGCATTGGCTAGGGGATCAGGTTAGGATCACTGGGATCAAGATGAATTCATTATGGGCTCTGTTTCTTTCCTGTGTATCTTAAGTTCTTGGTTCTGGCCAAAGAGTTCTGCAGCTGGTTGCTCCCAATGCCTCCATCTCAGAGATTTTGTTCCAAGCCCCTAATGATCACCTTTATCCTCTCACCTGTTTGCCATGCTAGAACCTCCTCCTTTAAACCAGAGCTCAAAAATGCCTCCTTTAGGGAGCTCTCCCAGATTAATCTGCCTTACTGTCTCCACCTTGTCATTGTTTCCTAAAGGCTTTGTTCCTCCGTTCGCTAAACTGACCCCACCTTCCCCCTGCTCAGTTCCAGGTCCCCCCGCTGGCATCAAGGCTGTTCCTTCATCCGCCAGCAGTGTGGTCGTGTCGTGGCTCCCCCCAACCAAGCCCAACGGGGTGATCCGCAAGTACACCATCTTCTGCTCCAGTCCCGGGTCTGGCCAGCCGGTAAGTGGGCCCAGGGCTGAATGTTGAGCAGGGCAGGGGAAAAGGAAAGTACCCTATAGATCAGCTGCTTCTGGGCCAAATCCTGGGGCTGCTTATATCTGTGTTTCGACTTGATTCATGGATAAGTATGGGCACCGGTCACCCAAGAGTGGTTGAAGCCTTACCCAGGTCCATCTTGGGTCAGTCCTCTGTTCCAGGGACTGCAAGATTATCACAAGCCCTGGAGGCTTATTTGAGTAGGGGTCTCCTTCAAGCAGGTGGGAGAGGGAGGACAGGGCCTCAGCTCTTCTGGTCTGGCTGACCAAGGAAGCTCCCAGCAGATCCCAGAGCTCTGGACTGAGCACTCGCTAGCCCATGGCTTTTGGAGGTGACTCAGCTTTTCAGCATGGCCAGTCTGGGCTTAGAGGGCTGCTGAAGGTCTGCCCCAAGTGGCCCACTCAGCATGGATCCAGTTAAAGAGGGGAAAAGACGGGGGACAGCTGGGGGAAGACCAGGGCATCTCTCTCTGGGCGCTGCCTTCCCAAACCTGGGAGTTTAAAGTAAGGAGCCTCCTGGCACTGGGGCACAGTGCGGGGGGCTGGCCCCTGCCCTCCACCAAGGGCTGCTAAGAGGGAGGATAGGATGAGGGCAGGTTCTCATCCAGGTTCTCATCTCATGCAGGTGGTCATGCACCCACATCCCATAACAGGCATCTTCCCCTCTGCCCCTTTCCTTATCTCCAGCCACTCAGTCACAGAGTTCTGCTGGTGGCTGATCTGTAGTATACCTGTTCTAGTTGTGAGAGCAAGTGCAAAGAAACACGTGCCCTTGGGATGCTTCCAGGCTAGTGAGGGGAGCAGAGGGGATGCTCCCGGGGGCAGGGGCGTGAGTACTGTTGAGAGATGTACTCAGGATGGGGGAGATCAGGGAGCAGGAGAAAGCCGGCTTCCCTCTCCTTCAGCAACTAGTGATGTGACGGCAGCCCCAGCACCTGCAGATCAGCTTCTGACAGCCCAGAAAGCTGCCCTGAAATTGCTCGGTAATTGTGTCATCATCTCGTCCCCCGCTCTCCGCTTTCCTGTGGTCTTTCTGAATTACCCTCTGAGCCATAGGCAGCCCCACCCCTCACCAGTGGGGCCATAGCTCTATTCCCAGAGGAGAAGCCCAGTAATGTCTTTTCAGTGACTCCGCCCCCTCTTCTCCATCCTCACCGTCACTATTTCACATGCAGGAAAGTACACATATGATGACTGTACAGCTCCATGAATTTTCATAGCACTTCCAGGCACTGAGTGGGGGGATTCCCAGAGCAGGAAATAGGGCAACACCCCAGAAACCCTCCCCCTACAGGTATAACCATCATCCTGACTTCAGATGAATACGATATGAAGTACAAATACACAATATATATGGGCTTCCCAGTTGGCTTCGTGGGTAAAGAATCTGCCTGCAATGCAGGAGATTTGGTTTTGATCCCTGGGTCAGGAATATCCCCTGGAGCAGGACATGGAAACTCATTCCAATACTCTTGCCTGGAGAATCCTATGGACAGAGGAGCCTGTCAGGCTCCAGTCCATGGGGTCTCAAAGTGTTGGACATGACTGAAGAGACTGAGCACGCATGGACGCATGCATTATATATACGCATGCATTATATGTATGTATACATGTGTGCGTTATATGTGTGTATACACGCATGCATTATATGTGTGTGTACATGCATGCATTATATGTGTGTATACACGCATGCATTATATGTGTGTATACACGCATGCATTATATGTGTGTATACACGCATGCATTTTATATATATATATATGCTGCTAAGTTGCTTCAGTTGTGTCCGACTCTGTGCGACCCAATAGATGGCCTCCCACCAGGCTCCCCCGTCCCTGGGATTATATATGTATATATATCTAAAATCTGCCTGACTTCTTTGACCCAACATTAGTTTGAATTTGTGAATTTCATCCATATTGTTGTGTGTGGTTAGAGATTATTCACTCTCACTTCTGTATAGTTTTCAATTACATGTATATATCTCAGTTTATTTATAATTCTCCACTGACAGGCATTTGAATAGTTTTCCGTTTGGGGCTACTGCAGTTGGTGCTATTGTGAACTCCGTGTCTCTTGGTGCTCTGGTGTATATATTCCTGTTGGGCCTGTGAAAGGAACTGCTGGGTCATGGGGTCTGCAGATGTTAGGTTAAAAACTCTGTCATTGTTGGGGGGTGGGTGTGTGTGACAATTTTCCAGTTAACGTGTTCAGCTGTGTTTTCTGCCCCTCTTTGCCCCCCTCCGCCCCTCCCCCCAGTACACACATACCTTCCAGGCTCTTTTTACACTAGGCTGGTCACCATTCTGGACACCTGCTCTGCCTTTCACACCCCTGCACCTCTGCCCCTACTGATCCTACCAGCCACGGCATGTTCTTCATCCTCTAGCGCACGCTGAATGTGTTAAACGGCATTGCCCGCTCACTCACCTGTCTCCCACACTGGTCTGCGGGGCCCTGTGAGGACAAGGGCGGCATCTTTTCATCTCCAGGTCCCCAGCCATAGGACACTGTGCCTGGAACATCCTTGTCCAGGACATACATTTGATGAATGAATCGCTAGCAGCCTAGCAATGGTGAAGTCTTAGACATTGGGCAAATTTCCCTTCATAAAGTTTTGAGAGGGTGGGAACTCCTTCTCCAGCTTGGGTCTGTATGTGCATTACCTCCTCTGATAATGAAGTCTTTCAAAGGGATTGGTGTCTGGGAGCAGAGCGTCCTCATTAACTCAGTCTCCAAGAGCCCCAATCCACTGGTGGGGACACCTCTCCCAGGCTCCAGAGCAGAGCCCCTGGTCCCCATGCCCTCCTCCTGCTACTGCAGATCCGGGGACCCTCCCTCCTTCCCCTTCATGTCTCAAGCGTGGAGGAACCACCTCTCTCCTGCGGGTGGGGGGCAGATGTGCTGGCGTGATGAGAACTCAGTTCAGCCATGTTGCAAAGCAAGGACTGGGCTGAACAAGGAGCCAGGGAACCTAACCACCACCTGCAGTTATGGGATGCGATCGTTTTACGGAAATATACTCCAGGTTCCAAGCAACTGCATCACAAATTCATTTATGAAAGAGCTCCAGGACTGAGGACACACTCATGTACATGGGATGAAGCAGGACTGTGGGAATGATTGTGGGATGAGAGGCAGATGCACGTGCGTCTGAGTCTGAGTGTGTGCATACATACTGGAATGCGTGACCTTGTGTGTGCAGAATTCTCAGAATAGAGGTGGGAAACTGCATGAGGTGCAAGATACCAGGAATTACACCCTGGGGCTGGCCAAGGCTAGCCAGAGCTGCACTGAGTCCTGTTAGAAATGTTTCCAGTTTAATACATTTGCTGTTTTTCTCTGGTTATCAAAATAATACAGTTTTATTGTAGAAAATTCTATAAACATATAGAAGAATAGAGAAGAAAATAAAAATTACTTGCATTCTCACCCTCTAAAGATAACCACTGGCAATGTGTTGGGGTATAATCTTCCAATCCTTGACCTGCACGTACACTATGGTTTTGTTTTGGTTTTTATAAAATTAAGATAAAAATTTATAAAATGTTATATAATCTCCATTTTTCATGTAGTATATGTAGGCACTTTTCTACACCATTAAATATTCTTTTTATTGAAATAGAGTTGACATCAAATATTCTTTTAAAATATTATCTTGAGTGCCTGAATATACATAATCTATTTAACCAGTCCCTGAATTGTTCTATATTTAATCTATTTTCAGTTTTTCACCATTATAAATAATTTTTCATGGAGAATTCTTCATAAAAGTCTTTATGCTCATTGTTTTATTATTTTCTTAGTACAAATTTTTATAGGAATCCATAGATCACAAAAAATATAAATATTTTTGAGGTTTGCATGCACATTTGCAAACTACTCTTCAGAAAGTTTGTACCAACTTACACTTCCACCAGCATTATGAGTAGCATATATTTTTCCCTTGTGCACATGCTAATCTAAGATATTATATATTTTTCATTTTCTGACAGTTGGATTCTAAACTAGTTAGGCTGATTACTGTTGTGTGTTATGTGCTTTTTGGCTTTTTGCATCTTTGGATCATTGTCAATTCATGTCCTTTCTACATTTTTTATTTGGGTAGATCATGGTTTTCTTCTTATTGATTTGTAAGTGCTCTTTCCATATTAAAGATAATAACCATTTTTGCTCATATAGGTTGCAGGTGTTTGCCAGCTCATTGCTTGCCTTTTTATTCTAGTTTTTATTATACCATAGGTTTTCTTTTCATATAACTCAAATTTATAAATCATTTTAGTTATGACTTTTCTATTTGTGATTTTCTATTTTTTTATTTTTTGATTAGAAAGATGGGTAAATAATTAATCTATAGTTTCTCCTTGCATAGGTTTACCTTTTTTTTTTTTTAACCTTTTACCTTTGATTACTGTGATTTTATTTTGGAGTGTAGTTGTATGTTTTTGAAAGTGATTTCAGGAGATTAGGGGAGTTAAAAGGAAATTCAGGTGAAAAGGAAGGCACCCAGGACCTGGGTAAGATGCTAATACCTTCAAGGGGAAGCCAAAGCTTTCCTGCCCTGTGTAGACTCAAATGTAGAGTCAGGTACACGCTGACAGACACAAGCAAGTATACTTAACTTTTCTCTACACATGCACACACACTTCCACCCTCACAGAAACACATGCCCCCATTTACAAAGGAGAAGAACATGTCCCCACTTACAAAGGACTTGCACACCCCTTGCCTCAGGTGTCCTCACTGTGACCAGTCAGGGCAGGCGGAGCTGGATTTCTTCCTTAGTTTGCAGGAGAGAAAACTGAGGCCCCAGGAACCGTGAGAGACACTGTGGTCCATACGGTAAGAAAGGCAGACAGGCATCAAAGCCGCCTTATTGCCCTGCCTCATGCTCAGATATGACCTGCAGATAACCACATGGTCCCCGAGCGCTGCACCCCAAAAGGACTTCCCAGCTACCAGGGCTCAAGGTGGCTTTCAGGGAGCTCCTGGGCCCAAGGCCAGCTCCCCACAAGAGAGGCAGCAGGAGGGGTCTGCCAGGGAGCTGTGTGTGTGTGGTGGGGATGCCTGTGCCCTCTCCTGAGCATCTTCTTACAGATGGTCTGGGACCAGAAAGGATGTTTTCTCCTGTTACAAGTCACTGGGCCCCTCAGCCCTCCCATGGGTGGCAAAGAATGTCCCTCTGTGACCCCATGTCTGTCTGGAGATCTCTCCCTCAACATGTGCTTGAATGTGTCTACACATCCGTGTGCATGAGAGTGTGTGCATGGGGGCATGCGTGTGCAACATCCCCTGACTGCAAAAATAACTAATTATTAGCTCCCTCTGGCCTCGGGGCCCCCCATCTGTTCCAGGGGCTGCTCCCCCTCCCTAGACTTCCGCCCTGATTTCAAAGAGGCCCTGGTGCTGTCCTGCTTTCCCTTCCCCGCGGCTGACCAAAAAATAAAATGAAATGAAAGTCAGCCCCATCCCGCCTGCACCAGGGAAGGGGCTGACAGGAGGTCTGCAAACTAGCGCTTATCAAAAGCTCCTTCTCAAATTCATTTCAATATCTGAGCCTCTGGTTTCCAAGGCAACATAATCTTTTCATCAAAGCAAATGGTAAAACCACTGGGATCCGATATTGTTTTGTTGGCAACTTGTCAAAACTGTCATTTGGTTAAAAAAATTTTTATAGATTTATATAACCTACAAATATATACAGTGATCTATACCACTAATAATCATTAATAAAGTGCTGCCCCATGAAGCTCTCATAGTTCTCTCTCCCTCCCCTTCCTCCCCCAGAATGGAGGTGGGTGGCAAGAACAGGTGGTAGGAATGAAGGAGACATTAGGCAGTAGGGCCGAGAGGTGACTCTGAGTGGGGACAGGCTGGGGGAGCCTGTCTACAACCCTAATAAGGCAAACGCAGTCATTTAGCTTCTTCTCAGAGACGCCCTTTTTTCAGGGTTTTCCTGGGACTGCACCCCCACCCTCCATTCTCCCTTCTCCTGTCTCCCGTCATCTCTCACCCATCCGAAACACTCACATTTCCTGGCCTGAAGCCATCACAGCCAGCGACTGGATCAGTCCAAGAGGCGAACTGAAACTGACCCAGCAAACCGCCAGAGCCGGCCCATCAGTGCCCAGGGCCAAGCCCAGGGTTAAGTCCAGGGCAAGCTGTTCAGTGTTGCTCCAAAATCAGAAAGGGCCAACTAGGCAGGATCCTGTCTCCACTGCCCATCTCCCTGGCCATCACCCCCACTGAGCCCAGGGCCCCCAGGAAGGGTGGAGGTGGAGACCCAGGGGCCTTGGCTCTTAGTACGCGTTCGCCTCTGCCCTGCAGGCGCCCAGCGAGTATGAGACGAGTCCGGAGCAGCTCTTCTACCGGATCGCCCACCTAAACCGCGGGCAGCAGTACCTGCTGTGGGTGGCCGCCGTCACCTCCGCCGGCCGGGGCAACAGCAGTGAGAAGGTGACCATCGAGCCTGCTGGCAAGGGTAAGCAGCCTGGGGCGGGGTTGAGGGCAGAAACAGCCAGAAGGCCCCTTCTAGAATGATGGTTCTCCCCAACACGAGTAGTCTCCCTCCACCCTGTCTGTGGCCTGACTGTAAGGAGCTGGCTGACCGCTTGCCTCCCTCCTGCACCCACCAAGACTGGGCCTCTGCTGCCCCCTGACTCCCAGAAAGGCTCACAACAGCCTCGAGGCCACACCACTAGTCAGGGCACCCAGCAGAATGTACCCTGGTCCCCCACTCCAGACTCTTCTCTGGGGGTGAAAGAAAGGGGTGTTAGCCCTACCCCCAGCTCAGCTCCTCCAGAGGGGACGGAGGTGGGGTATGCTGCTTCCATGGAGCAGAGGGCTGCAAAGACAGCCCCCTTGTTCCAAAGCCTGGTCATCTCAGGCTGACATGAGCCCACTGATCACAGACGTTACAGAGGACATGCCTCGAAGGAGGCTGTGGGCTGGTTGGGGTGCATGGGGTGAATTAGAACATGATTGCTCTCAAGCATGCCCCACTGAACCCCTGACCTGGGCATAAGTGTGGCATGGGGGCATGTGTACCCCTACTCTACAGGCAGTGATAGTTCTGAGGCCTCAACCCAAGACCAAGACAGAGGCCCCCTCACATAGCTGCCAGGCTCCCCCATGCCAACCCTGGGGCACTGGATTTAGCCACACAAGCCTGAGACTTCCAGCTTCTACCTTGACTCTGGGCCTCCCTGGGCCCTCCCTCCTGGCCCTGCCTCCTCCCACAGCTACCTGTGTCTATAACCCTGAGGCCCCAAGCCTAGGACTCGGACGGCTGGTGCCTGCCTCAGCCCAGCCCAACGCCTGGGGTAACCGGCTTCCTCTGGATGAGATACAAGAGGCGTCAGCCCTCCCTGCCTCAAACTCGGAGTCAGCGGGCACTGAACGGAGGGCCTGCAGCTGCCCTGACGTGAGGGTTGTGGTCCCATTTTCCAGAAGATCTGAGGCGGAGTGGCACAGCCCTCAAACACAGCAGAGTGGTGGGCCAGCCCTTCTGGCTCCAATCTGGGGGCTCTTTCTACAAAGTCTCAAGTTTCCTCCCTCCCCTGATCCCTCCTCCCAGCAGTGCTGCCAACCCCTTCTCCTGAACTTATCTCCTTCCAGGAGGGAAAGGACCTGGGACCCCCCCGCCCCGCCACAGACACAGACACAAGACACACACACACACCCCACTGAGAGGTCCCAGGACCAACCCCAGCCACAGGGCAGAACTGGCTCTAGAACAGTGTCTCTAGAGCGCCATCAAACATCCTTGGCAGGCAGCCGGGGGTTCCTCTAAAACTCCACTTTGAACATGTCACTACTTCCTTGTGAGCCTCCTCGTGACGTTAGGAGGAAGCCCAGCCTCCTCAAGGTGCCAGCAGAGCCCCAGAAGCTTCTCCTCCCACTCACTGCTCCCACCCCTACTCTGCTGCCCTCTCTTCACTCACCCTGGGCTTGGGTCACCCTGGAGGCTGGAGCCCCACCACTCACCATGGGTTTCAGGCCCCCATGCCTCTCTCAGTTCTGTTCCCCCTTCCGACACACCTTCCTTCTCTGCTTACAGTCCATTAACAATGTTGTGATGGTTTCAGGTGGACAGCAAGGTGACCCAGCCAAATATATACATGTATCCATTCTCCACCAAACTCCCTTCCCATCCAGGCTGCCACATAACACTGACCAGAGTTCCCTGTGCTATACAGTAGGTCCTTGTTGGTTATCCATTTTAAATACAGCGGTGTGTACATGTTGATCCCAAATCCCCTGACTATCCCTTCCCCCCATTCTTATCCCCTGGTAACTAGTGAATTCCTTCTTTGCCTTCAAGATTCAAGTCCAAGCTTCCAATTGCAGAAGTCACCCCAGGCCTTCTTCACCTCCATTCCTCCTTCCTGCTCCCAGGGCTATTGTACCTACCCCCACCATAGTATGTTTCACTCTAATGATCTGAAGTGTCTGTCTCCCTCTTGGATGGTAAGCAACTCGAAGACAGGGACTAGATTGTATTCATTCTGTGGCTCCTCAGAGCCTCCTATGATACCTGGTCCAAACAGGTATCTGATAAATGTTTGCTGAATGAACGATTTCCCCTATGAAAATGAAAACATGGAGTCCTTCTCATCCTCTCTTCCCTCTAGCCCCAGCAAAGATCATTTCTTTCGGGGGCACCGTGACAACACCCTGGATGAGAGATGTGCGGCTACCTTGCAATTCAGTGGGAGACCCAGCCCCTGCGGTAAAGTGGACCAAGGACAGGTGTGTGCAGGACCCTTTAGGGATGGTGACCTCCAAAGATGGGCATTGCAGAAGAGCCATGAAAAGAACTAATGTCCCTCCCTTCCGGCTGACTCAGTCATCTCCAGCCCTGGGGAGGCCCTTGCTGGGTACATGGCTACACCTTCGTGCTAGCCTGGCCTCTCTGGCTGCCCCTGTCGGCTGCCATGGATCTCCCTTCCCTGGGCGGTTGAAGAGGCCATGGTTACCTAGATATCCCCAGGAAGCGCTGAGTGAAAACCCAAGAATCTAGGGTCCCGGAGCCAGTGCCTTACTGCTCCCAGCTCTAACTGCTTGCAAACCTGGGGGAGGCTCTGGGAGGGGATGCCTGCCAAAAGCCGTCCCCAACCCCCACAGTGAGGACTCGGCCATCCCCGTGTCCATGGATGGGCACCGGCTCATCCACACCAATGGCACGTTGCTGCTGCGCGCGGTGAAGGCTGAGGACTCAGGCTACTACACGTGCACGGCCACCAACACTGGTGGCTTCGACACCATCATTGTCAACCTTCTGGTGCAAGGTGAGAGCCTGCGAGGTGGGCGGGGCTCTGAGAGGTGGGGCCCTGAGGTGGGCGGGGCTCTGAGAGTTGAGACCCTGCGAGGTGGGCGGGGCTCTGGTGGGGACAGGGATAGCTAAGTGGGAGGAATTCCATCAAGAGAGAGACAGAGAGAGAAAAAAAGACAGAGACAGAGGGGTTGTCAAATAAAATAGACCAGCCACCAGGGAGACAGACCCTTGGTGGATCAGAGGGGCCACGTGGGAGAGGAGGCAGGAGGGGTAGAGGGGAGAATGAGTAGGAGCTGGGGAGGAAGCAAGAGGGAACCCCTGTCCCCCATCATCAGAGGTTAACTCTTTGTGGTGTGGGCTCCTGACTCTCCCCTCACAGTTCCCCCGGACCAGCCCCGTCTCACTGTCTCCAAAACCTCGGCTTCGTCCATCACTCTGACCTGGATCCCGGGTGACAATGGGGGCAGCTCCATCCGAGGTGAGGGGGGCCTGGATGAGGAGTGCGGAGAATTCCGGGCCAGGGGCAGAGGAAGTGTTTCACTTACTCCCACTGCTTGTCCTCATAAGGCTTTAGAAGTGATGGGAGGAGGGGTGGTTTGGACCACGGGGGAGTTACCCAAGCGCCATGGAAAATATACCAGCCTAGACAGCTGGACTTTAGAACACCCACCCCCGCACTGCCAATGGTGAGCTGTGTGAACCTGAGGAAGTCTGTTTTCTTCTCTGGGTCTTAGTTTCCAAACCTATAAAATCAACAAATGTTCTAGATACTTAAACTTAAATATGCATATGAATCACCAGGGGATCTTGTAAGAACACAGATTCGGATTCGGGGGAGCTGAGAATCTGCATGTCTAACAAGCTCCCAGTGATGCTTGGGGGCCAGGGGGCCGTACGCGGAGTAGCAGGGTCTCAATAGGACCCCTTTGAAGTCTCACAGCTCCGGTTTCTGCTCCCCTCCCCACCCTGGCTTCTAAACCCTAACACAAGAGCCAGTGGGAGCGAGTCCTACAACTCACCCAAGATCCTTCCAGTTTTGCATCTAACTGGCAACCACCCCATCCTAACGGCCAAAAGTTCCCCCTGCTGGCCCCCTGCAGAGCCCAGTCCCATGACAGCTGTTGAGGGACCCCAGGCCCCACGCTGCCCCTCCTGAGCCAGGCAAACCTCCCGGCCAGGCTTCGTGCTACAGTACTCGGTGGACAACAGTGAGGAGTGGAAGGATGTGTTCGTCAGCTCGAGTGAGCGGTCCTTCAGGCTGGACAGCCTCAAGTGCGGCACGTGGTACAAGGTGAAGCTGGCGGCCAAGAACAGCGTGGGCTCCGGGCGCATCAGTGAGATCATCGAGGCCAAGACCCACGGGCGGGGTAAGGCCCAGGACAGGGTGGCAAGTGCTGGGATGGGGCAGAAGGGCACAGGGAAGCACAGAGACTCCAGGGAGACCCCACCTAGCTCCATCGCTGCAGCATCTGGATGAATCATAGTAGGAAAAATTGGCCCCACTTCCCTGCAGGGGGTGGCAGACAGATGGCTCACCTCTTCCTTTTTCCTGCCTCTGTCTTCCTCCTGGGCCAGGCCTTGCTCTCCTTATCCCTTTCCCTCTTCTCTTCTTACTCCCCTTCTGTCCCCTGGAGCATCCCTACTCCCATCCACACCTCCCACCGATCCCCCGGTCCCAAGCCACCCCAGGGAAATCCTTCCCAGTCTCTCTAACCTCTGTCTCTCCCTCTGGCCCCCCAGAGCCCTCCTTCAGCAAAGACCAGCACCTCTTCACCCACATCAACTCCACGCATGCTCGGCTTAACCTGCAGGGCTGGAACAACGGGGGCTGCCCCATCACTGCCATCATGCTGGAGTACCGGCCCAAGGGCACCTGGGCCTGGCAGGGCCTGCGCGCCAACAGCTCCGGGGAGGTGTTTCTGACCGAGCTGCGGGAGGCCACGTGGTACGAGCTGCGCATGAGGGCTTGCAACAGCGCTGGCTGCGGCAACGAGACTGCCCAGTTTGCCACCCTGGACTACGATGGCAGTGAGTCGGCAAGGGCAGGCGGGGGCTGCTGCTGGGGAAGCTGGCCGAGAGGCAGACACGTAAAGAGATAGCAAATTGAGAAGAGGTATGACTCTAGTCAGGGACAAAGGCAGATGGGTGAGTAATCAAGCAAAGGACAGGCAAAAGGAGCAGAAGACAGCCAGGCAGATAAGTGGGTAGCTGCACCTGTGACCACACAGATGGATAGGCAGGCATCAGGTTAGTAACACTGACTTCAGTAACACTGAAGACAGGGGATCTTTGGGACTTCCCTGGTGGTCCAGCAGCTAAGACTCCACGCTCCCAATGCAGGGAGATGGGGCCAGCTTCTATCCTGGTCAGAGAACTAGATCCCACACGCCGCACCTAAGAGTTCACATACCACAACTAAGACCCAGCAAGCCAAATAAATAATAAAATTGAAAAAAAAATAGAGGGTCTTTGAAGGTGCAACCCTTGCTCTCCATTGCTTTAAAGAGATGAGAGGAGGCAGAGAGGTAGTTGATGTCTTGCTCCATAAGAACACTCTGCTAAGATGGTACATTAGCCAGGGTGGGGTAACCTATGTGGCAGTAACGAACACTAAAAGCTTCATAGCTTGATCCAATGAAGATTTCTCACTCTCATAACATCTTGTGAGGGTTGGCTGGCCACCATCATTTAGCCATGTTAGCTATGCCATCTTGAACATGCAGCTTCCAAGGTCACCAGCAAGAGAGAGACAGAAAAGACACAGCAGTTCCTAACTGCCCTGGCCAGGGGGTGACAGACACTCATCATTTCTATTTGCATTCTATTGTGCATAACTAGTAACATGGCTCTAACCTAACTACCAGGAAGTCTGGGGAATGTAGCTGAGCCCACGGGTGTTTTGATGAACACCAACTGGTGTTGGCCACATGTGGATACCTCACAGTCATGCACGCACATGTTTAAGGCACATAGAAGGCTGAATTCATGGGGACCAGCTGTCACAAGCTTAACTGAATCTACCTGTGTGTTAAGGAAACAGAATAAAAGTGGCATCTTTGGGGTATTTGCTCAAAGAAGGAAGACTTCGTGAAGAAGATGACTCTTAGCTGAGGTTTTGAAACAAGTAAACATCAGGGCTTGGCAGAAGGCTCTGTCAGCGGGAGAACTTATCATATCTCCTAGCAGCCCCCAGGGTTAGCAGATATCACCCATGGCGGGGAGGGGGCAGGGAGAGACTGTGGGGTGTTGAGTGGCTTTTGCCCCCATCTGGGAAAGAGAACACAGGATCCCACTGCCCTGACTTCTGTCTCCTGTGATCCTCATCATCACCATCCCTCAACCTTACCAGCTGGATGTGGGAATCTAAGCCCATCAGCTACCCTCTAGAAATGAATACTGAACTCCAACAGGCAGGAGA
Organism: Capra hircus; assembly: GCF_001704415.2. Taxonomy (NCBI): domain Eukaryota; kingdom Metazoa; phylum Chordata; class Mammalia; order Artiodactyla; family Bovidae; genus Capra; species Capra hircus. The sequence continues at coordinate 54,242,604 of NC_030822.1, forward strand.
CTTATCTCTGAAAGGGTTCAGGATGATTCTAAAACAGGCCTAGGAGTCTTTAATATCATATGCAATATAAAAACTACACAACCATTCATGGCTGTCCTGATGGGACCAGAACTTGGGGGAAGCAGAGGGGAGAGTTGGGGCTCTGAACTGCGAAGCAGAGATCGGAGGAAGACCAAAGGCAGCAGGAGAGGTCCAAGGGCTATGTTGCCCATGAGGCTCTGCATAACGCTCGACTCCTGGGGACATCTGACTCCCTTCCTCACCCCCGTTCAGGCACCATCCCGCCCATCAAGTCTGCAGAAGGCGACGGGGATGACGTGAAGAAGCTGTTCACCATCGGCTGCCCGGTCATCCTGGCCACACTGGGGGTGGCACTGCTCTTCATCGTTCGCAAGAAGAGGAAAGAGAAGCGGCTGAAGCGGCTCCGAGGTAGGAGAGTTTCTTTGTGCTTCCTCAGCTGCACTGGCCACTCTGCACTGGCCTGGAGCACTGTCTGGATGAGAGAGGGTGTCTGTGTCCCCTTGAAGGGAGCACTCACTCCAGCTGTCACTTCTGAAACCTCCTTAGCTGTTCACTGCTTCTTCCTCTGTGTCCCCAAGACTTTGTGCCTGCCCTCACCAGGTTGACTTTTAAAACCATGTTGCTGGTTAAGACATGTGAACAATTCCATAGCTGGTTGGTAAATAGATGTTGTTCCCTTCCACCCTGGATGCTCCATTCTCTCATATAGGACCTCTGCAACTTTCCTAGGGCCCAGCCACTAAAGACATGCACGTGGTCTCTAGGACCTTGCTCAGCTTTGACTGAGCTGTTTCCATGCCTTGTCAAGTGTTAAATATTTTTAGTATCCTCCCCTGTCACAACACCTGATACCACAGTCTGGCATGAATGGGCTTGATTTGCCCAAGATCAACAAGTTTCTAAATAAATGTCTGTTCACATATTTGGAAAATATTTATTGAGTATCTGCTATATTGTAGATACTGCCGGACATTAGAGATATAAAAATGAATGAGAAAGAGCAGCCCATGCCCTTATAGAGTTCACAGCCAAGGCACAATAAGAGCACAAAAGAGGCAATAACCAAGGCTGCCTAGGGTGTTTAGGAGCTGGGTAGATAAAAGGATGGTTCATTGGGTGGTTGGTAGTTGTTAAGGGGTTGGATGGATGGATGATTGGATGTCTGATGGACTGGTAGTTGAATCACTAGATGGTTGGCTCGATGGAGGGTGGCTGAATATTTGAAGAACAGATGGATGATAAAATGGGTAGATGATTGTATGGTTGTATGAATGGATGATTGGATGAATGGTTGAATAGATGAATGGATAATTAGGTGAATGGTTGGATAGATGCTTGGATGGGCTGATAGCTGAATGGATGAATGGTTGGCATTCATTGGGAAGCCCATCAAACATCCAATCATCCATCCATCCAACCATTTAAAAGCCATCAGCCACTCACTGAACCATCCATTTATCTACCCAACTCCTGGTGGTTGGATCACTGGATGAATGGGTGGCTAGATAGATGGTTTCTATAACCATGTATTCATAACTAGATTCACTCTAACCAGTCATTCTCAGTTATCAGAGGTCTAGTAGATTACCCATGTCCTTTGTTTCTCCTCTCTTGTCGATTCCTAACCTTAGAGTCCCAAATCTATTCAGGGTCCCTATGAGATAGAACAGGCTCCCTGAGTGGCTCAGTGATAAAGAACCCACCTGCCAGTGCAGGACACATAAGAGATACCATTTCAATCCCTGTGTCAGGAAAATCCCCTGGATAAGGGCATGGCAACCCACTCCAATATTCTTGCCTGAAGAATCCCATGGACTGAGGAGCCTGCTGGGCTGTGGTTCATAGGGTTGCCAAGAGTCCAACACAACTGAAGCAACTTAGCTCATGCATGCATGAGATAAAACTGTGACCTTCAGATCCATCCATGTACTTTTGGGGACAGATGCCCTAGAGATGGAAATAAACCTTCTTGGTTGATGTCATCTAGAGGTGCCCACTGACCACCTGTACTTCATCCCCGACTCGCTCCTCTCTCCAACAGATAACTGAGGATAGATCTACCACTGATGCCTATTTCCAACCTGCTCTGATGTCTTGTTTGATTAGAGTCAGTTCAGGAAGCAGATGGAATACTTTATATACTGTCTCCCTATTAGATAAAAGTCTGAGAAAAGGAAAACAGACCTGAGTCAAATCCTGAATTGGGAGCAGTGAGACCTTACCATGTTTTGGATTGTCTCCAAGGTCCTTACATTTCTTCCCAAGAGACCAGCCCTGGCCCCGTTTTAGGGAATTCTCTCACCTTGCTCCCCATGCCTCTTCCAATTCGGATCCTGCTCAGACCCCATTCTCACTCAGTCCCCTCTCTACTGTTTTGCAGATGCAAAGAGTTTGGCAGAAATGTTGATAAGGTGGGTGTCACACCACTGCTTCCTCTCTCCTCCTATTTCCCTCCCCTCACCCAGGGTAGAGGCTTCTAAGACCCCACTATCCTGCAAAACCTCTCCCCCAACCCCTTGTGCCTGCCTTGTCACACACCTCCAGCCCTTCTCCCCACAGCAAGAACAACCGAAGCTTTGACACCCCTGTGAAGGGGCCACCCCAGGGCCCACGGCTACACATTGACATCCCCAGGGTCCAGCTGCTCATCGAGGACAAGGAGGGCATCAAGCAGCTGGGTGAGTGACAGGGGCCACGAGCTCTGTGTCCTGCTGAGGGGGCTTCCTCAGGCCACATCTCATGAAGGGAGACCACCAGTCCTCAGACAGTGCCCAGGGTTCTAGAAGCAGCCCAGTCAACAACTCCACAACCTCAGAACTCACTGCAGCTTCTCTTAAGGACTGGGTTGCCTCCTCTGTTAATGGGGAGACCTTACCTGACCTTTACTGTGTTCAGTGTCAGATAAAGACAAAGAGAAATTTGGGAAGCAAAGATGGTGCCCAAAGGGAAGGACTCCTGCTGATTGTGCTTCTTCCTCCAGGAGATGACAAGGCCACCATCCCTGTGACCGATGCTGAGTTCAGCCAGGCTGTCAATCCTCAGAGTTTCTGCACTGGAGTCTCCTTGCACCACCCAGCCCTCATCCAGAGCTCAGGACCCCTGATCGACATGTCTGACATCCGGCCTGGCACCAGTAAGCACCATCCCCAGGGAGACAGCCCACCTCCCAGATGAGGTTTCTTGGGCACAGCCTAATGCAGAGGTGACTTTTTCTTTTGAAAGGAGAGGAGCAGCATGGAAGAATGGAAAGAGCACTGGAAGTAGAATCTAGAAACCTTGATTACAGACCCACTAGCTGTGGCCTTGGGCATATCACTCACCTTATCTCTCTGGGCCTCACTTTCTCTCCCTAGAAATCTTGAGAGGGTTAGTTGTTCTTTCTCTCCAAGGGCCTCTGCATTTTTCACTGAGACTCTGGACGTAAGGACAGGATACATACAGGCCTGTAGGGAATGAATGGACAGTCATGAGGCAGCAGGAGAGGAGGTTACATTCTTCCCAGGCTGTAGAAAAGATGGGGTGGCCAGGGAGGACTGGGATGCTGCCCACTGCCCGTATCCCTGACAGTGCTGCCCTCCTCCTCCGTGGATAGCTCTGTGTTCAGGAAAGGCAGCACACTCAGCTTTCCCAAGGGAGCTTCTGCGGCTGCTCCTGCCTCCTCCCTTGCTCCCTGCCACCCTTTCTGGTAAGTGCCAGCTGCCCAAGCCTGAGTGGCTACAGCTGGAGGGTGCTAGCTCTTGCTTCCTCTGTGCAGATCCAGTCTCCAGAAAGAATGTGAAGTCAGCCCACAGCACCCGGAACCGGTACTCAAGCCAGTGGACTCTGACCAAGTGTCAGGCCTCCACCCCCGCCCGTACCCTGACCTCTGACTGGCGCACTGTGGGCTCCCAACATGGTGTTACTGTCACCGAGAGTGACAGCTACAGTGCCAGCCTCTCCCAGGACACAGGTAAGCCCAGGGACCTGGTTCCTGCTCACTCTCCTCAGGCTCCCCCATTCCCTATCTTCTACTTTCCCCACTCCTACCCACCAGCTCATGGAGTCCAAGGGACCAGTCAGTTTCATTTCCAGCTGGTCACTGACTTACCCTGTGGCTATAACAAAAACTCTTGACCTAACAGCTCTGCTTGTCAAGGATTTCACTTTGCTCTCCCAAAAGATGATGGAGAAAATGGTGTACATGATGTTTGTTGGAGAAGAGGTTAAGGCTTGCCCAGAGGGTGATGCTTATTATCAAGAACAAAAGCTGTGGGTGGGCCTCCCTGGTGGCTCAGGCATAAAGAATCCACCTGCCAATGCAGGAAACGCGAGTTCCATCCCTGATCTTGGAAGATCCCGCATGCTGCAGAGCAACAAAGCCCACGTGCCACAACTATTTTGTTGCAGCTACTGAAGCTGAGCACCCTAGAGCCTGTGCTCCACAACAAGAGAAGCCATCACAATGAGAAGTCCACACATCGCAACTAGAGAATAGCCCTCACTTGCCTGCACAGCAACAAAGACCCAGCACAGCCATAAATAAATAGACTTCAGAAAGAATGAAAGATGTTTCGCTTTTTGTTAGTCAACGATCCCACTTTTTTAATTAATTAACTTTAATTGGAAGCTAATTAGTTTACAATATTGTGGTGGGTTTTGCCATATATCGATATGAATCGCCCAAGGGTACACGTGTCCCCCATCCTGAACCCCCCCTCACCTCCCTTCCTCCCTCTGAGTTGTCCCAGAGCACCGGCTTTGAGCGCCCTGCTGCGTGCATCGAACTTGCACTGCTCATGTGTTCTACATATGGTAATGTACATGTTTCAATGCTATTCTCTCAAATCACCCCACCCTCGCCTTCTCCCACATAGTCTAAAAGTCTGTTCTTTATTATCCCATGTTTGCCACCACCACTACCTTCACAGGGAGAGAGCAGGGTCATGTGAGCCTCATCCGCTCCGTAGTCAGGCTTTCAGATGGCTACTGGGGTTATGGTTAAGGTAACCGCTCAACCTGGCCTCATTTACACCCTCTCCCCATAAGCCCACTTTATTTTTCATTGAGCTATAACTGATATATAACATTTAGTTTCAGGTGTACAACATAATGATCCGATATTTGTATACAGTGCAAAATGATCGCCACAATAAGTGTAGTTAACATCCTTTACCACATACAATTACAGGATTTTTTCTTATAAGGAGGACTTTAAAGAACTACTCTCTTAGTAACTTTCAAATATTCAATACAGTGTGATTAACGGTAGTTATCATCCTGTACCTCATATTCCATGACTTGCTTATTTTATAACTGGACGTTTGTACCTCTTGACCACCTTCACCCATTTCCCCCAACTCCCGCCCCCTGCCACCACCTCTGGCAACCACTAATCTATTCTCTGTAACTGTGAGCTTAGGGGTTTTGTTTGTTGTTATTTTGGGGTGTTTTTAGAGTCCGTACATATATATAAGTGCTATCAAGCTGTGTTTGTCTTTCTTTGGTTTATTTCACCGAGCATGACGCCCTTGAGGTCCATGCATATCTTCCCAAATGGCAAGATTGCCTTTTTTATGAATGAACACTATATCTCACTGTGTGCAATTATGTGTGTGTCTTTTTAGTCTCTTTACCCACTCACAAAACACACAGGTGCCTCCGTGTCCTGGCTCTTGTAAATAATGCTGCAATGAATATGGGGGCGCCACTCATTCCCTTTTAACTTTGTGCCCGCCATCTCCCAAGACAAAGGACGGAACAGCATGGTGTCCACTGAGAGTGCCTCTTCCACCTATGAGGAGCTGGCCCGGGCCTACGAGCACGCCAAGCTGGAGGAGCAACTGCAGCACGCCAAGTTTGAGATCACCGAATGCTTCATCTCCGACAGCTCCTCTGACCAGATGACCACGGGCACCAACGAGAATGCGGACAGCATGACGTCCATGAGCACACCCTCAGAGCCCGGCATCTGCCGCTTCACCGCCTCCCCACCCAAGCCCCAGGACGCTGACCGGGGGAAGAACGTGGCTGTGCCCATCCCTCACCGGGCCAACAAGAGTGAGTGCTCAGACCACCTCCCTTGCTGTGTCCCCGCCTTCCAACCCCCTGAGCCTAGGCTAGAACCTAGCCCTGCCTGCACCCTACCCGCCCGCCCAGCACGGCTCCTTGGCAGTGGGGTATAGTGCAGAGAGCAAGGACTTGGGAGCAAGCAGATCTGGGTTCACATTCTGTCTCAAATGCTTAATACCTCTGTGACCTCAGGCAAGTCATGGAACCTCTCTGGCCTTAATTTTCTTGTTTTTGAAATGCAAACGAGAGCATATACTTTGCATTGTTATAATGAGCATTAAAAATGATGTACATGCCTGGCACAGAGTTAAGGAGTAATCCTGGCAGCTACGTCCATGGTGGTCAAACCTCATGGTGGGCAGTGACCCAGCCTGACAGGGAACATCTGATTCCAGGGCCCTGGCCAGAGTATATGCCCTTTGAGGTCAGCAGGGCAGGTCTAGGATAACCAGGGGGAGGGAAGCAAGGGTGCCCACCAGGAGACATCAGGGCCACCATACGCAAGACACAGGCTGTCAAACCAGGCAGTCTGGTCTGCCCGGCACTGGCCTTGCTAAGGGGCCATGCAGAACTAGGGGTTCAGGGTCATCTAGAGAAGAGCACAGGTTAACAGAAAGAATAGAGACCTAGGAGTCCAGCAGCCCTTTACGACTCCCCCTCCCCATCCAGCTCTGTGAATTTGGGTAAGTTACTTAATCTCTCTGAACCTCAGTTTCCTCATTTGCAAAATCCAAGCAGGTATTAATGTATCCAGGGGTCTGTGGGGTCTAAATGAAATGACCTGAAGAGTGCCTGGCACAGTGGACAGGAGAGAGGCCTGTGTACAGGGTGCTCACAGTGGGGAGGGATCAGGATGTGGGGTCCTGGAAGCGTGTCCTATGGAGGCACTGTGAGAAAGGAGGAACATTCTGCCCGGAGGAGAGGGATGCAGAAACGAAGCGGACTCAGACGTCTGAAAGGAGGCTTGGGAGAGGAGGGAGGCCTGCTCTGGTGGACCTCAACGGACAGAATCAGTTTGAATGTGGGGAATTGACAAGAAGTGACATTCCTTTCCTTCTCAGGGTATAGAAAAGCTTTCTAACAGCCAGAGCTTTTAGGATGACAATGTTTAAAAAATGAGCCCACCCACAGCTGAAGCTGATCAGTTATAGTGAACAATTAACAATAGGGATCAATCTGTTGAGCAATACTGTGCCTCTGTATTGCAGCCTTTTCCCTGTGTGTTAGTTGCTCAGTTGTGTCCAACTCTTTGTGACCCCCATGGACTGACTATAGCTATCCAGGCTCCTCTGTCCATGGAATTCTCCAGGCAAGAATACTGGAATGGGTTGCCATTTCCTTCTCCAGGGGATCCTCCCGACCCAGGGATTGAACCTGGGTCTTCCGCACTGCAGGCAGATTCTTTACCGTCCGAGACACCAGGGAGGCCCAACACAAGACATTTGACTCAACACTGGAAACCTCACCCGGCCCCAACATGGGCAGGATTGACTGATTGATAGCTCTTTCTGGATTCCGTAGATGGTGGTGCATGGCCTTCATGGAGCGATTTTTCTGGTTAATTCCGATAAGGAGCCTTTTCCCTACTTTGTCTCATTCCCTCCTCACAGAATTACTGTAGGGAGATGAGATTATCCCCATTTCATAGATGAGGAAACAAAGGCTCAGAGAGGCCAAGTGACTGATCTTTCCTTGACTGGTTACTGCCCATGGGTGGAGGGACTGACTGAGGGCCGGGGGTGGGGGAACAGGCTGCTTCCAAGAGGCGTCTGCGGCTGACACAGCGCACTTCCTCCCTTCCAGGTGACTACTGTAACCTGCCCCTGTACGCCAAGTCGGAGGCCTTCTTCCGAAAGGCAGAGGGGCGTGAGCCCTGCCCCGTGGTCCCGCCCCGCGAGGCCTCCATCAGGAACGTGACTCGAACCTACCACCCCCAGGCTCGCCACCTGACCCTGGACCCTGCCAGCAAGCCCCTGGGCCTTCCGCACCCCGGGGCCCCCACGGCCGCCTCCACCGCCACCTTACCTCAGAGGACTCTGGCCATGCCGGCACCCCCCGCCGGCCCGGCCCCCGCAGCCCCCGGTCCCACCCCCGCCGAGCCCCCGGCGCCCCCCAGCACCGCCCCTCCGGCCCCCAGCACCGAGCCTCCGCGGGCCGGGGGCCCACACACCAAAATGGGGGGCTCCAGGGACTCACTTCTCGAGATGAGCACGTCGGGGGTGGGGAGGTCTCAGAAGCAGGGGGCCGGGGCCTACTCCAAGTCCTACACCCTGGTGTAGGGGCGCAGCCGGAAGGGCAGCCACGAGCCTGGACCTGTCTGCACCTCCGGCCCTCACACAACAACTTGGCTGATTTCCTGCATTATTTATATCAAACTGACAAAAACCCACCAACAAGGAAAAAACAACCCCCCGAGTCATGAACGCCTGTACATAGAACTCTTTTGTACAAATCAAACTATTTTCTTCTTCTCCATGAAGCCAGGGCACAAAGAATTTGACAGTACACGTCAAATCCCCCCACCCCACAAAATCTGTGTGGAGAGATATATACCTATATAGAGAGATAGGAGCACAGCGATGAGCTATATATCTATATATTTCTCTCACCTTATTTTGAGACAGAGGCACAAAGACTCAGCAGTTTTTCCCTCCTACTCACCCTCCCTCCGATTTAGGTGGTTTTGACAAAGACCAAGATCCCAACTCAGAGACACTGCATGCGATTTTACTGTTCCAAAAAAAAAACCAGGAGTTGCTTCAATTTGCAGATGCTTATGTGTTAATACCTTTTTCTATGAAAAAAGACCCAGCGCCGTGTGCAATAAAGGTTATGTTTCTATGTGGTGGCTTTTTTCCCATCTGGCAAGGGTCAGTGAGGAGGCAGGGACAAGAGGCCCCTCTACCGGCTGTCGGTCTCTAGGGGGAGAGACTTTGAGAAGCCCAGCTTAAGCTCAGCACGTTAAACTTTTTAAAAGGCTTTCCATTAGCCAAGCTGCCTCCTTGAGCACCTGTTCCATTCTCTGCTCTGTGCTGGGCCCTACAAGGGACCAGCTGTGTGTCTTTGGTTTCCTAAACCTCTCTGAACCACAGTTCACTTGTCGGTAAAATGAGGCAACCTCGGTGAGAACACTGGGGAACCGATATGGGGATAGGGTACTGTATTTACTGGCTTCTGCCCTTTGGGAGAATGCAGTGTAGCCAGGTGAACAAAGCTACTCTAACAGCTAGTGGGCTGTTAAGTTGTGTAAACGGTGCCTCTAAACTGGGAGGGAGAGATTGTGTTATCCTGGCAGGGACCAGCCAAAGCTTGAAGTTCTCAGCTAACTCTTGTTAGGGCAAGATGAGCCCAAAGGGAGAAGGAGTGAGGTCATCAGAGGTCCGAGAGGTGAAAAGGGCTCACAAGGAGGGGAACAGGGTTCAGCCAGAGAGAATGAGGCCAGTGAGTATACCAGGCACCAACCTAGTATCAGAGGATTTATGTAGAGTTAGATTCAGGTGGAAGCAATCACGCCCAAGTGCAGACACGCAGAGAAGCCAGTTCTCACGAGAGGGTCAAAGAGCATGTAAGCTGGGCCAGAGTACATAAGAGTTTGGATAGGCGAGGGGAGGGCATAGACCCAGGAGATGCCAAACCCTCCGGAAGTCTCCCTCCTTGGTGGCCAGGCCGCGTGGGTGAGAAGGAAGGGCCCCTCAGAAGTGCACAGGAAGGTCCTGCACTCAGCACCCCAAGTCATGGCTGACTTGTGGACCCCGAATCTGGAAGGAAGGTGAGTCTGGGCCCTGCTGGTCCCACTGCCCTTCTCTCGAGAGGAGGAAGTGGGAAGGGGACCCCAGGGGTGGGTGGGGAGGGAGAAAAGGAAGGTTTGTGCAGGGTAGGAGTAGTATCCATCAGTCTGGGCCACCAGAGAGCCTCCCCTGGGATGCATGACCTTTGAATAGAAGCGCTTTCCAAAAAGCAGCTCATTCCTCAAACATTTCCTGAGCTCTCGCAAGTGCAGACACAGGAACTCCAGCCCTGGGTAGCTACATGTCAGGTAGCTCATGCTGTTGGCATGAAAGAGGGGAGAAGGCAAAGGTTATGTGTTCCTGGGTGACTTCTAGACCCTTGAGGAGACTCTGTTTCAGGCCCGCAGGATCCACCAGGGGGTGGGGGAACCAGCTGATGTCGGCATTTGTGAGAAAAGGCCCTCCAGGCTCCTTGTGTGACTGGAGGACAGGGCTGCCTACCAGGGCTGCACATGCCATCTGCAGGTCACCTCCCAAACTGTAGGCACAGTGATCAAGCCCCGAATTCTCGCTGAGGACTGGCTAATGTAAATTCACGGCAGGTTAGGGAAGTAGGCATCACGATCTCCACCGGGCAGGCGAGAAAGCTGGAGCCCTGGAGGGCTGAGTAAGTTATCCAAAGTCAGAGGAGCAGGAAAAGATGGAGATGAGGTTCAAACTCAAGAGCTGAGTCCTTAACCAGTGAGCCACCCTGCCCTGTGTTCCACTGTTCAGAGACTGAGTTTCAGTTCTATGCTGAGGATGATGCCTGGTGAACAGTCCGCCAGGTCCAGGGGACCCAGCTGGACTTACTGGCAGGAAGATGGCCACTGTGGAACTGTTCATGAGCCATTCAGAGAAGAGAACCAATACAACACACTGCGTGGGCAGGAGTGAAGGAGCATCTCTGATGGACTGACTCTGGCAGGGGACAGTAATAGAAGGGGAGAGATTTGGCTCAGGGCGGGGAGCGGGGGGGGGGGGGTGGTCTCTTGGGGAAGGCCTGGGACCAGGGTGGACCATGTAGGAGGAAAAGGGCTTAAAGAGGCATGAGACAATGAAGCACGAGCCAGCTTCACTTGTGCTCAGTGGAGTTGGGCCGCTTACTAAGAAACACAAGTCCTGGAAATTCAGACAGACTTGGGCAAAATCCACACAATACTGTAAGTTGATTATTTCTACCTTTGATGGGTTTTTCAGCTAAACCGCAAGGTTGCCTGGTAGGATGGGTACGCAGGAGCTAGTTCATTCATCAGATCACCCCCTGCTCACACATCCCCAGCTCCACATCACTGAACTCTGTCTGGAGCAGCTGTCTTAAATATTTCTAGTTCCTTTTCAGATCTCCATGATGTCTACCACAGATAAGGCCACCATGTGTCTCCAGAATCTAGATACTCAAATTGTGGTCCACGGACCAGCAGCATCACCTAAGAGCTTGTTAGAAATGTGAAATCTCAGGCCTCACCCTTGAACCACTGGATGAGAATACAGTTTAGCAAAATCCCTAGAGGATTCGTACATGCCCTAGAATTCACGAAGCCCTCCTCTAGAAGGGCTTCTGAGAGAGCATGCCCCTGCTCTCTCCCTTCTGCTAAAAACCAGAGCTAGACCTGTGGGTCTTAGTTGCACATCAGATTCACCTGAGAAGCTTGTTAAAAAGAAAAAACAAGCAACCCAGAATTCACCAATTCCAACTGAATCACAATTTGTGGACATGCAACCCAGGCATTTGTATTTTTTGTACATGTGGAAAAAGATACAACCTAACATTTACCATTTTAACCATTTTTAATTTTTTTAATTTTATATTATAGTTGATTTACAATGTTGTGTTTCAGGTGAACAGCAAAGTGATTCAGATGTACACACATTCATCCTTTTTTAGATTATTTTCCCATATGCTGCTGCTAAGTCACTTCAGTTGTATCCAACTCTGTGCGACCCCAGAGACGGCAGCCCACCAGGCTCCCCCGTCCCTGGGATTCTCCAGGCAAGAATACTGGAGTGGGTTGCCATTTCCTCCTCCAGGGGATCTTCCTATCCCAGGAATCATACCCAGGTGTCCTGCATTGCAGGCCTATTCCAACTGAGCTATGAGGGAAGTGTTCTACAGTAGGTCCTCGTTGATTATTTTATATATAGTGGTGTGCATATTTTAATCCCAAACTCCTAATTTATCCCTCCACCTACCTTTTCTCTTTGGTAACCATAAGTTTGTTTTCAAAGTCTGTGAATCTGTTCCTGCTTTGTAAATAAGTTCACTTGTGTCATTTTTTTATTCCACATATAGGTGATATCATATTTGTTTTTGATGTCACTTAGTATAATAATCTCTAGGTGCACTCATGTTTCTGCAAGCGGCAGTATTTCCTTCTTGCTTGTGACTGAGTAATATTCCATTACGTATATGTCCTCTGACGATGGACATTTAGGTTGCTTCTATGTCTTGACTCTTGCCAGTAGTGCTGCAGTGAACACTGGGGTGCATGTATCCTTTCAGATTTTGCTTTTCTCTGGATATATGCCCAAGGGTGGGATTGCTGGATCACATGGTAGCTCTGTTTTTTAAGGAACCTCCATACTGGTCTCCATAGTGACTATCAATTTATATCCCCACCAATAGTGTGGGTGGGCTCCCCTTTCTGCGCACCTGCCCCAGCATTTATTGTACCTTGACTTTCTGATGACCATTCTGATCAGTGTGAGGTGATAACCTTATTGTAGTTTTGTGTTTCTCTAATATTTAGTGATGTTGAGCATCTTTTCACGTTTTTTTTTTTTTTACCATCTATATGTCTTCTTTGGAGAAATGTCTACTTAGGTCTTCTGCCCATTTTTTGATCAGGTTGTTTTTTTTTAATATTGAGCTACATGAACTGTTCATATATTTTGGAGATCAATCCTTTGTCAGTTGTTTCATTTGCAAGTATTTTCTCCTATCCTATGGATTGTCTTTTTGTTTGGTTTCCTTTGCTGTGCAGAAGCTTCTAAGTTTAACCAGGTCCTCTTTGTTTATTTTTGTTTTTATTCTCATTAGAAGGTGGATCTGAAGATTTTGCTATGATTTAGTCAGAAGTGTTCTTCCTATGTTTTCCTGTAAGAGTTTTATAGTATCCGATCTTACATTTAAGTCTTTAATCCATTTTGGGTTTATTTTTGTGTATGCTGTTAGAGGGTGTTCTAATTTTCATTCTTTTACATGTAATTTTTCAGTTTTCCCAGCACCACTTATTGAAGAGATTGCCTTTTCGCCAGAGAAAAGATTGCGTCTTGCCTCCTATGTCATAATTAACCATAGATGTGTGGGTTTATTTCTGGACTTTCTACCTTGTTCCATTGATCTATATTTCTGATTTATGCCAATATCACACTGTTTTGATTACTGTAGCTTTGTAATATAGTCTAATGTCAGGGAGCCTGATTCCCCCAGGTCCATTTTTCTTTCTCAGAATTGCTTTGGCTATTCAGGGTCTTTTGAGTTTCCATACAAATTTTAAAATGTTTTATTCTAGTTCTGTGAAAAATGCCGTTGGTAACTGGGTAGGAATTTCACTGAATGTGTAGATTGCCTTGGGTAGTATATTTTGACAATGTTTTTCCTTCCAGTCCAAGAACATGGTATATGTTGTCTTCTGTTATCTTCTAGTTCCTTTATCAGCGTCTTATACTTTTTCAGACTACAGGTCTCTTGCCTCCTCAGGTAGATTTATTGGTAGATATTTTATTCTTTTTGATGCAGTGGTAAATGAGATTGTTTCCTTAACATTTTAAGCCATTTTTAAGTGCACAATTCAGTAGCATTAAGTCTATTCACCTTCTGGTGTACCCATCACCATTATTCATTTCCAGAACTTTTTTCATCTTCCCAAACAAAAACTCTGTACCTATTAAACACGAATTCCTCATTTTCCCCTCCCCCAGCCCCTGGCAACCACCATTCTACTTTCTAATATTAATAACTTGACTACTCTGGATACCTCATGTCAGCGGCATCACACAGCATTTGTCCTTTCAACTGGCTTATCTCACTCATCACGTTTTCAAGGTTCATCCATGTTGTAGCACATATCACAACTTCATTCCTTTTGGACTTCCTTGACAGCGTAGTGGTTAAGACTCCATGCTTCCACTGCAGAGGAGCACAGCTTTGATCCCTAGTTGGGGAAGTTCTTCATGCTGTGCAGAAGAAGGCCAAAAAGAAAGTCATTCATTTTTAAGACTGAATAATGTACCATTGCATGTGTATAACACACTTTTATCCCGTTCACTTCTTGATGGACACTTGGGTTGCTTCCTTTTGTCTGTGAATACTGCTGCTGTAAGCACTGGTATATGAGTACTTGCTTGGCTCCCTGCTTTCAGTTCTTCTAGGCAGATAACTAGCGGTGGAACTGCTGGATCAAATGGTAATTCCATACTTAACTTTTTAAGATGAAGAGCATATTTATTTTTATTGTAGTATAGTTGACATATCAAATCATACGCATACAATATTATATTTGTATACACTGAAACAATCACCACAGTAAGTCTAGCTAACATCTGTCTCAATACAGAGTTACCAGATTTTTTTCTTGTGACTTTAAGATCTACTCTTTCAGCTTTCAATACAGTAGTATTAGCTATAGTTACCATACTGTATGTTATATCCCCATGCCTTACTTATTTTATGACTGAAGTTTATACTTTTTTGACCCCCTTTCATCCATTTAGCCCACTCCACCACCACCTCCCCAAGCCCCACCTCTGGCAACCATTATCCTGTTGTCTGTATCTATGAGCTTAGAGTTTTAGGGTTTTGTTGTTGTTGCTTTAATAGTCCATGTATAAGTGATGCCATACAGTATTTGTCTTTCTCTGACTTTTTCACGTAATGTCCTCAAGATGCATTCATGTCATCACAAATGGTGAGATTCTATGCTTTCTATGATATTGAATAGTGTTGCACTGTGTACGTTGCATCTCCTTTATTTAGCATTAGTGGACACTTAGGTTGCTTCCATGTCCTGGCTACTGTAAATAATGCTACAAGGAGCATGGGGATGTAGATATATTTCCAAATTAGTGTTTTCCATTTTCTTTGGATAAACACGTAGAGGTAGACTTGTTGGATTGTGTGATAGCTCAATTTTTAATTTTTTTGAGGAAACTCTGTACTGTTTTCCATAGTGGCTATACCAATTTAAAGTCCCATTAACAGTGTACAAGAGTATACTTTTCTCCATATCCTTACCAACACTTGTTATTTCTTTTTGATAATAGCCATTCTGATGAGTGTGCTGTGCTATCTTATTGTGATTTTGATTTTTATTTCTCTCATTAATGACGCTGAGCATATTTTCATGTACCTGTTGGCCATCTATGTGTGTCCTTTAGAAAAATATTCAGATTTTCCTGCCCATTTTTTAAAACTTTATTTTATATTAGAGTATAGATGATTAACAATGTAATAGTTCCAAGTGGACATCAAAGCGACTCAGCCATGCATATACATGTATCCATTCTCCTTCAAACTCCCATCCTGCCACATAGCATTGAATCTAACCCATTTTAAATCAGATTTTTTTCATTCAATATGTATGAGTTCTCTATTTTGGATATTAACCCCTTATCAGATATATGATTTGCAAATATTTTCTCCCGTTTAGTAGGTTGCCTTTTCATTCTGTTAAGGTTCCCTTTGCTGTGTAGCAACATTTTACTTTGATGTAATCCCACTTTTTAGTTTGATATAATCAGAAAAGCCCTGAAGTTGGAAAAAGTTGAAGAAAGGAGGAGGAAGGGGACGATGACAGAGGATGAGATAGTTGGATGGCATTACGGACTCAATGGACATGAGTTTGAGCAAGCTCCAGGAGATGGTGAAGGACAGGGAAGCCTGGTGTGCTGCACTCCATGGGGTCGCAAAGAGTTGGACACGACTGAGCGACTGAACAACAACACAACCCCACTTTTTAATTTTTGCTTTTATTGGCTTCCCTTTGAAGTCAGATCCAAAAAAATTATCACCAAAAATGAAATCAAGGAGCTTGCTGCCTATGCTTTCTTGTAGGAGTTTTATGATTTCAAGTCTTCTGTTTAAGTCTCTAACTCATTTTGAGTTAATTTTTTGTGTATGGTGTAAGACAGTGGTCAAGGTTCATTCTGTTGCATATGGCTGTCCAGTTTTCCCAACATTTATTTATGAGACTGTCATTTCCCCATTGCCGGGGTCCAGCCCCAGTGGATCCAGGGTGATTCGAAGGTGGGGACAGAGTCA
This sequence comes from Capra hircus, assembly GCF_001704415.2. Classification (NCBI taxonomy): domain Eukaryota; kingdom Metazoa; phylum Chordata; class Mammalia; order Artiodactyla; family Bovidae; genus Capra; species Capra hircus. Next base: position 54,258,702 of record NC_030822.1, read on the forward strand.
GCATCCTTGGAAATAACTTATTTAGTTACAGATAGAGAGGGATTCGAAAATTAGCAGAGAAAAAGAGGCCAAATAACTTGGTTTACATGGAATACCAATCACCACCTACGTAGGCCGCAGGCGTCTTCCCGTTCTCCTGAAGGAGAGGAGGCACTGAGGCACCCCCCAGTCTGATCTTAGAAGCCCAGGCAAAATTAGCAGGCTTGGTGGGTACCCATGCATCAGATGGGAATTCAGCCAGAAAATAGTAGGAGAGAAAAAGAGGCTGAATAACTTGGTTTACGTGGGATACCAATAAAATTCCAAGACAAGGAATTTGCACCATCTGCACTGGGCCACCAGCACCACTTGAATATCGGAAGGTGCCCCTCCTTGGGCTCCTTCTAGCATGAGCTTGAAAGCCGGGACAAGTAAGTAGACATGGCGAGCACCCACGCTCCAGATGGGAATTCAGCCAGAAAAATGGGGAGCGAGAAAGAACGACATGGGGGAATCAGTCTTTCCGGGAACTGATCCGATTTCTTTATTTGGGGGTTTGCTTATATACCTTTTGTTACACATAGGGATGAATACAGAGTCACGCAGGGGCCAGCAGTCCTGACCTTTATCAAAATCAGGTGCTTTACATAAAAAGAGATCTTAGGGGTTTTACATCATCTTCTGGCCATGAGGCCTGCTGACATTTTGCGACCCTTTCTTTCTGATAACCAAAAAACTTATTTTTTCCAAGGGTGTTTTTTCTTAAACCAGGCACCACCCTCCAAATAAAGTTGCATTCCTATAGGGTGAGGGTGTAGTGAGTTACAATCAAGAAAGGAATTTATTTAACCCAAGGTTAACATGATTAATCTTAAAGGTTAATACTTATTTCTCCTATATGCTAGTTATATTCATTATAAGGGCAGGGATATGGAGATTTAGCAGCAAACATCAGCCCAACAAATGAAAATCCTTTCACCAATGCTCCCCTTAAGATCTATTTAGTCTTAAGATAGTGATAGTTACATTTTTACATAGCAAGGACACAGTGATTTATAACAAAGTACAATGATCTATTACAAAAGAGAAAATTCATTAACTCAAAAAGTCTAGTATTGTTAACCTTAAAAACTACTTTATTTCCTTTTCTATATTCCAAATACATTGATTAATATATCCCCAGGTGCCTAAGGATATGGAGGCCTGGAGGCAATCATGGACTCAACAATGAGAAAAGCCCTATGCTAATTAAGACTCTCAAAATACTCCAAAACTCTCTGTGCTGTTTATGGTTAAGAGGTAGTAAACAATCATGTGCATAGTTGCAGGAGTATGGATAATCCTGTCACACAAGCTAGTTTGCCAGCAGAGAGGTTTGACCTGAGACACCCTTGTCCCACCCAGGGCAGGGAATTAGCAACAATTATTGGCACAACAAATGAAAAACCCTTCACTGATATAATTCCTAACCAACCCACTCTACTGACAATTTCCCAAAAGAATTTGCCTTTAGTAAGTCTAAAACATCTCGTGCCTCTCAGGTTGGGAGGCTATAAACAATCACACGTGGCGGGAAGAACCTATACAGGCAGGCTAGATAACCTTCAGAGGAGTTCGTAAGTTGAAACACTCTTGTCATGCCCAGGAATTTTTATTGACTTGGAGCTGCACGTTCACTCCTTCTCCGAGAGAACCGGTGGGGAACAGCCCCCCATAAAGTCAGAAGTGTAGGCGAGAGCACGAAACAGTAAAGTGGATAGACTGTGGTTTTGGGGGTAGATGTTCGGGAACAGGGATTTTCCTGAGGCTTGATCATGCCTTTGTGTATGCCAAGCCTCCTTCCTCATGACCTTTGGCATGGGCAGGGTTCCTCATGCTGGCTCCCGGCATCATGTGTTCTTGGTGCCATTGTCATAAATTAATTGAGCATGTCTGTGGGTTTATTTCTGGGCTCTCTATTCTGGCCCAGTGATCCATGTGTCTATTTTTATGCCATTCTGTTTTTATTACTATAGCTTTGAAATATAGCTTGACATTAGGGAGGGTGTTGTCTCCAGCTTTGTCCTTATTTTTTCAAGATTGATTTGACTCTGGTATCTTTTGTGATTCTACACAAATTTTAGGGTTGGTGGTTCTATTTCTGTGAAAAAATGCTACTGGAATTTTGATAGGGATTACATTAAATCTTTAAGTATCTTTGGATAGTATTAACATTTTAACAGTATTCTTCCGATCCATATTCCAAATAGAATATCTTTCCATTTATGTCTTCAGTTTCTTTCATCAGTGTCTTGTAGTTTCCAGAGTACAGGTCTTTCCCCTCCTTGGTTAAGTTTATTCCTAGGTATTTTATTCTTTTTGATGCAATTGTAAATGAGGTTGTCTTCTAATTTCTCTTTCTGATAGTTTGTTAATAGTGTATGTAAACATAACAGATTGTGTATATTGATTATATCCTGAAACTTTACTGAATTGTTTATTCTAACAGGTTTTATTTTGGTAGAGTCTTTAGGGTTTTCTATATATGATATCATCTCATCTACAAAGAAGGACAGTTTTACTTCTTCCTTTCCAATTTGGGTGCCTTTTATTTCTTTTTCTTGCCTAATTGCTCTGCATAGGACTTCCACACTATATTGAATAAAAGTGGAGAGAATGGGCATCCTTGTCTTGTTCCTCGTCTTAGAGGAAAAGCTTTCAACTTATCACCATTTTGTTAACTGTGGGTTTGTCATATATGGCTTTTACTGTGTTGCGGTATATTCCCTGCATACCCACTTTACTGAGAATTTCTGTCATAAATGAATGTTGGATTTTGTCACATGCTTTTCCTGCATCTATTGATGATCATATGATTCTTATCCTTTAATGTGTTAAAGTGAAAGTTGCTCAGTCGTGTCTGACTCTTTGCAGCCCCATGGACTATACAGTCAATGGAATTCTCCAGGCCAGAATACTGGAGTGGGTAGCCTTTCCTTTCTCCAGGGGATCTTCCCAACCCAGGGGTCGAGCCCAGGTCTCCCGCATTTCAGGCAGATTCTTTACCAGCTGAGCCACAAGGGAAGCCCAAGAATTTACTGTGTTAATGTGGTGTATAATGTTGACTGATTTGCAGATGTTGAACCATCCTTGAATCCCTGGAATAAATCTCACTTGATTATGATGTAGGATTCTTTCAATGTATTGTTGAATTCTTTTGCTAATACTTTGTTGGATTTTTGCATCTATATTCATCAGGAGTTTTGCCCTGTAATTTTCTTGTGGTGTACTCACCTGGTTTTGGTAGTGGGGTAAAGCTGGCCTAACAATGAGTTTGGAATTGTTCCCTTCTTTTCTATTTTTTGGAAGATTTTGAGAAGGATTGGTATTAATTCTTATAAGAATGTTCAGTCCTGGACTTTAGTTTGTTGTTATTGTTCAGTCGCTAAGTCATGTCCAACTCTTTGTGACTCCATGGACTGCATCATGCCAGGCTTCCCTGTCCTTCGGTATCTCCTAGGGTTTGCTCAAACTCATGTCCATTGAATTGGTGATGCCATCCAACCATCTCATCCTCTGTCACCCCCTTCTTCTCTTGCCCTCAATCTTTCCCAGCATCAGGGTCTTTTCCAATGAGTCAGCCTCTTCGCATCAGGTGGTCAAAGTATTGGAGCTCCAGCATCAGCCCTTCCCATTAATATTTATGGTTGATTTTCTTTAGGATTGACTGGTTTGATCTCTTTGCTGTCCAAGGGATCCTCAAGAGTCTTATCCAACACCACAGTTTGAAAGCATCAGTTCTTCAGCACTCAGCCTTCTTTATCATTCAGCTCTCACATCTGTACACAACTGCTGGAAAAATCCTAGCTTTGACTGTACAGACCATTGTCATTCAAGTGATGTCTCTGCTTTTTAATACACTGTCTAGGTTTGTCACAGCTTTTCTTCCAAGAGGCAAGTGTCTCTTAATTTCATGGCTGCAGTCACCATCTGCAGTGATTTTGGAACCCAGGAAAATAAAATCTGCCACTGTTTTCATTTTTTCCCCACCTATATGCCTTGAAGCAATGGGACCAGATGCCATAATCTTAGTTTTTTGAATGTTGAGTTTTAAGCCAGCTTTTTCACACACCTACTTCACCTTCTTCAAGAGGCTATTTAGTTCCTCTTTGCTTTCTACCATTCGGGTGGTATCATTTAATTCCTGATTCAATCTCCTTTCTAGTAATTTGGTCTACTCAAGTTTTGTTTCTCCGTGATTCAGCCTTGAAAGTTTGTATTTGTGTTTGTTTCTAGGAATATATCCATTTTGTCTTGGTTGTCCAATTTGGCATGTAATTGTTCATATTAGTCTCTTAAGATTCTCTGTTCTGTGGCATCAGTTGTAATGCCTCCATTCATTCCTGATTGTATTTATTTGAGCCCTTTCTTATTTTCTTTTCAGAGAACCAGCTCTTTTCTGTTGTCTTTTTGTCTCTATTTTATTTCATTCTACTTTGATCTTTTATTTCCTTCCTTCCACTAACTTTGGTCTTCATTTGTTCATTTTCTAGTTCCTTTAAGGTGTAAATCTAGATTGTACTGAGATTTTTCTCATTTCTTGAGGTAGGCATTTATCTCTATGAACTTCCCTCTTACAACTGCTTTTGCTGCCTTCTGTAAATTTGGGTATATTTCCATTTCATTTGCCTCAAGGCATTTTTTAATTTCTCATTTGACTTCTTCATTGACCCATTCGTTGGTCAGCGTGTTGGTTAATCTTCACATATCTGTGAATTGCCCAGTTTTCTTCTTGGATCATTTTAACCATCTTTAGGTGTACAGTTCAGTGGCATTAAATACACTTACAATGCTGTGCATCACCACTCTCCAATTCCAGAACTTTTTCATCTTCCCAAAGAAAAACTCTATACCTGTTAAGCACTAGTTTCCCTTTTCCCTTCACCCAGCCTCTGGTAACCACCATTCTGTGTTCACTTCTATTAATGTGACTAATCCAGAAAAAATATATAAGTGGAATCAGAGTGTTTGTCTTTTTGTCTGTTTTTTTTTTAATTGGCATAATGTTTACATGGTTCCCCCATGTTGAAGCATGTATCAAATTTTCATTCCTTTTTAAGGCCAAATAACATTCCATTGTGTGTATATATTACACTTTTTGTCCCCTTCACTTATTGATGGACACTTGAGTTGTTTCCTTTTGTAAACTGTGAATACTGCTGCTCTGAACATTGGTGTATAACTGATTATTTAAATCCCTGCTTTCAATTTTTTGGGGTATACAACTAAGTAGAATTGCTAGATCAAATGGTAATTCTGTGTTTAATTTTTGAAGAGCTGCCCAGTGGTTTTCTGCCAGACATCTGATTAAGTATTTGTAGCCAGAAAAATGATACTCAAACATCCATTTACTCACCAAATACCCTGAAACCCTTCTTATGCCCTACCACTGAGCTAAGAACTGGGGGTGCAGAGGGCCAGTGGATCTCTTCTAATGTTCAGAAGGCTCTCTATCTGCCGTGTGTCCGAACTGTCAGAGTCCTGAAAATGGAAGCCTGGGGGAAGAGAATATATCATAGACAGCTAGCTGTCTGCCAAAGCCTCTTGCTTGTCCAACTATACACACACACAATCACACTCTACATAGGTGCTGGGAAGTCTGCTGGTGACTACAGTTCCTAGTTCCCTGACTTCTGGGTAGGGCCCTAAGACTACGTTCTGTCCAGTGGAATGTGGTAGAAGTGATGCATGCTATTTTCAGGCCTGACTTAGCCTCCCATCACTTTTCTCCAACTGGATGTCAAGGTGAGCTCAGAAGCCACTTACTATGGATAGCAGAAACCACTTACTATGGGTGGCAGAGCCTCAATCAGCCTGGGTTCCTATCCATCTATGCAGATCTGTGCCCCCCCACCCCCACCAATGCTAACCGGACTTTCTGTGAGCAAGACAACTGACTTGTGTTCAGTCACTGAGATTTCAGAGCTTACCTTTACAATGGCAAGCACCATCTTAACCTACGCAGAAGATGAGGAGGAACTTGACCCCCCATAGAAATCTTCCTTCCATAACTCAGATGAAGAACATCTCCACAAAAGCCATCTCTGCTTCATCCACACCTATGCAGGCAAAGTGTTGGGGAACAGCAGTTGATGACTTTAGAAAGGGGAGGATTGAGGATGAGAGAACCAATTGCAGGATTGCAGGATGAGGGTGAGAGAACCAATCAGGGCTCTGTCTTTCCTCCTAGAATCCATATCTTCTGGGCAGTGGCAGGAATACTCCTAGGAAGAAAGGGAAACAGCTGTCAGATGTGTGTTACCCTGGAGGTGTAATCCATGTTTGGTTTTAGTGTCTCTAAGAATCATTGACTCTCAGGATTCAAAAATGCCTTCGAGTTTACCTAGTTCAGACTTCCACCCAAATCTTGAATCTCTTCTGCAAAAAGTAAGGATTATCTGGCCTTCACATGCTTTACTTCCTGATAGAGAATGCATCACTTCCCAAGCCAGCACGTTTCACCTTTGAATGGACCTTTCACTGGACAGCTCTGCAATGCCCCCTTTACAGTAAGCATAAAGTTGTTTCTTTGGATTCTTTTTTTTTTTTTTTGCATCTTAATGTAGGCATTTATTGTTATGAATTTCCTCCTTATAATCGCTTTTGTTGCCTTGCATAAGTTTTTGATACATTGTGTTTCTAGTTTCATTTGTCTCGAGGTACTCTTATTTCCCTTTTAATTTCTTCTTTGATCCATAGTTGTTTAGAAGAGTGTTGGCAAATTTCCATGTATTTGTGAATTTTCCATTTTCCTCCTCTTACTGATTTCTAGTTTCATAACGTTGTGGTCAGTGAAAATACTTGGTATGATTTCCGTCTTCATGAATTTTCTGAGACTTGTTTTGTGACCTAATACGTGGCCTATCCTAGAAAATCATGTAGAAGAAGGATGTATATTCTATTGTCCAGTAGAACATCTGTATATGTCTCTTAGGTTCACTTGGGCTAGTCTTATTCAAATTCACTGTTACTAATTCTCTGTCTAGATGATCTATCCATTGTTGAGAGTGGGGTATTAAAGGCCCCAACTATTACTGTATTACTGTTTATTTCTCCTTTTAGCTCTTAACTTTTGCTTTATGTGTTTATGTGCTCCAGTGTTGGGCACATAAATATTTCCAATTACTTTATCTTCTTGATATACTGGCCCCCTGATCATTATATAATGATTTTTGTCTCTTTATCACTTTTAAAGTCTGTTTTGTCTGATTTAAGTATAGTTACCCCTACTTTGTTGTTGTTCTTACAATCTGTTTGAAACATTTTTCCATCCCTTTACTCTTAGTCCATATGGCTTTAAGGCTAAAATGATTCTCCTGAAGGCAGCACATCTTTGGATCTTTTTTTTCCCATTCAGTCATTCTGTGTCTTCTAATTGAAGAGTTTAATCTGTTTACATTTAAAGTAATTGATGATAAATAAGGACTACTGCTGCCATTTCATTTTCTAGATCTATTGTTCATTGTTTCTTATCCTGCTGTCTTTTTGTGTGTTTTGATGTCTTCTGGTATCAAAATGTTTTGACTTCTTTATCACGTTCTTGTGTATAATTACTACAGGTTTTTCCCTGTGGTTACCATGAGGCTTGAACAGAATATCTTAAAATTGTAATTCCCTGTTTCTTTAAATTTTTATATTAAAGTATAGCTGATTAACAATGTTTTAATTTCAGGTATACAGCAAGGTGATTCAGTGATACATACACACGTATCTATTTTTCAAATCCTTTTCCCATTTAGATTATTAAAGCGTATTGAGCAACATTCCCTGTGCTATACCGTAGGTCCTTATTGGTTAAATATAGCAGTGGTAACATTCTGTTTTAAACTGATTACTTCAATAGAATTTCAAAGCTTGCCAGTTTTACTTCTTCCCCTCACATTTTAGAGTATTGATGTTGCAATTTACCTGTTTCTATATTATATAACTAAAAGAATATTGTTAAAATGGTTATTACTACATTCGTTTTCTAACTTTTAAACTAGAGTTGTGAATTACACACTACTATTACTGAATCTGACTGTATATTTACTATTTATGATGCTAACTAGAGTCCTTTAATTTCCACTCAAAGAATTCCTTTTAACTTTTCTTATAGGGCAAGGGCTAATGGTGAATTCCCTCAGCTTTTGTTTGTTCAGGAAAGTCTTTATCCCTCCATTTCTGAAGGACAGTTTCATCTAATACAGTACTCTTGGTTGACAGGGTTTTTTTTCTTTCAATATTTTAAATATATTATCTCATTCTTTTCTGACCTAAAAAGTTTATGTGGAGAAATTTGCAAACAGTCTCCCCTTATACATAACTTTTCTCTTGCTGCTTTAAAAATTATTTGACTTCTGACAATTTAATTATAATGTGTCTCACTGCAGCCCTATTCAGGTTCAGCCTATTTGAGGTTCTCTTGGATCTGGCTATCTATTTCTACCCCCAGGTTGGGGAAGTTTTCAGCCATTATTGCTTAAAATATACCTTCTATCCATTTCTTTTTATCATTCCAGAATTCCCATAATGTGGATATTTTTTCTTTTTATTGTGTCCCATAAGTTCCATAGGCTTTCTTCACTTTCTTTTTCCTTCTCTGACTGTATAGTTTCAAATTTCTTACCTTCCAGGTTACTGATTCTTCTGAATGCTGTCTGCTTTTTTTTCCTTTTTTTTTACTCTACATTGAATTCTTCCATTATATTTTTCAGCTCTGATTCCTTTGTTTTTGATGGTTTCTGTTTCTTTGCTGAATTTGTTGGGTTCATGCATTGTTTTCCTAATTCCATTTAGTCATCGTGTATTCTTGTAGCTCACTAAACTCCTTTAAGAACATTATTCTGAATTCTTTGTCTGACAGAATATAGATCTCCATTTCTCTAAAGTCTGTTTTTAGAACTTTATTAGTTTCCTTTGGTCTCATACTTATCTGCTAATGATCCTTGATTATGTACGTTGCTATCTTCCCACATGAGTAAGGTCTCCCAGTCTTTGCAGATTTGTCTTGGCAGAGACAATTCACCTGTCAGCTCAGTTTAGCTCTGGATATATCTGTTGGTAATGTCCTTGGGCAGGTGGGGCCTGCTAATAGGATCTATTCCTGTTTGAGGCAACTGTTTAAGCTCGAAACTGGGGGAGGAGGTGCCACTGGCTAAGAACAGTTGGATAAGACTGCTGGCATGGTTCTCTAGCCAAAGGAGCCTGTAGGATAGGCTCTGCGGTTGCCTGAATTCTCTTGTCAGGCTTCCTACACGGTGGGGCTGGGTACTATACTTAGCAGTTGGTGGGGCTATAGCTTAGCTTCCCTTACCCTCATGGGACAGAGGAATGGGACCCAGGGCCTGCATGGCTCCTCATTTGGGGACCCAAATCAGGCAAAAGTTGTGCACTGGATATCATTATCAGGTAAGGCCAGTAGCTTTGCTCTAAAGACAGGGAAAGCCACGGGCTGTGCTCTTTGTCCAAGTGACACTGTAAGCAGGACTGTTGGATGGGCTATATGCAGCCTCTCTCTGGGAGGATTCCCTGGTCAGGTGGGCCAATGGCTGCATTTAGCAATAAGTGGAGCTATGAATTAGTTTCTCCACCCAGCTGTTCTTGGGAGGGCAGCTCCAAGGCCGGGAAGGCTGTCTGTGGTCTTGACTGAAACCAACCTGTGCCCCAAGTTCTCTGGCCTGACCAGAGCTACTACCCTTGCTCTAGGGGTGATCAGCTCTGCCCACCTGCCTCTGGGCTCAAGCATTGATGGATTACATAGCAGTTTTCAGGTGTTCTCAAGCAGCCCTTCTTCTTAATGGGCAAAAAAACAAATTGGCAGCAGGTAAGGCTATGTCTGTTCTCCCGCCTGGGTGCGACTGGGAGGCCCACTTCAGACAACTCCCAGATTTTTCCAGGCTTTCTGGCTGGGAGAGGCTGAGAGGCACTCCACAGCTGGTAGGACTATATAACTCAACTCTTCCATCTTGAAGTGAGCTGACCAGGCTCCGGGGCTGGTGGAACTCCTCTTTTGAGGACCTGAGTCACGCAGACCTGCATGCACTCTGCCAAGTTCCCTGGCCATGTGGCACCATTGATTTGCTCTGCAGATGAGCAAAGCCACAGGTTGGGACTATAATTGGTCTCTGCAGGTACAAATTTGATCTGCCGAGACCCAGTACTGGAAGCCCCTCCACCTTCTCCATCAGATTCCCAATGGCTGAGCCTTGCAGTCTCCTGTGATCCCAGTGGGGTGAAACCAGAGCGAGGACTCCCATGAACTGACCCACAATGCTGGAGGTGCTGGATTTCATCCCCAGGCTCTTTCCCTCTGGAAGAACCATAGTCTCAGGGGAGACCTCTCCGTGTGGGGCTGTGCCAGCTTAGGGGAGGGGCAATGTGGTCAGTGTGTAGAGCTGTTCCCCTCACCCCTTCTAAGGCAATATGCCTGGGTCTTTGTGGTACAGAGGGTGCTTCAGCCTTGCTCCCAGGTTCTAGGATTCTCTCAGTAGTCCCTTATCCATGAATAGTTGATAGCTGCTATTGTGAATGGGGGAAAGTCAGGAATACCCTATGTCACCATGTTGGTGACATCATTCCCCTTACTATGTGTTGAACACTGTTCTGAGAACTTTACATGGATTAACTTCTTTAATTCCCGTAACAACTTTATGGGCTAGATACTCCTATTTTTTAATCTTTTTTTTTCTTTTTAAATTTTAATAGTTGATTTACAATGTTATGTTAATTTCTGCTATCCAGCAAAGTGACTGAGCTATATATTTCTCAAATTCTTTTCTGTTATGGTTTAAAACAGAATATTGAACATAGTTCCTGTGCTATATAGTAGGACCCTGCTACTTATCCATCCTATATATACTCATTTGCATCTGTAATCCCAAACTCCCAATCCCACAGATCTGCTGTGAGTCTGTTTCTGTCTCATAGATAAGTTCATCTGTGTCATATTTTAGAGTCTACATATAAGTGATATCACATGGTATTTGCCTTTTGCTTACTGACTTCATTTAGTATGATAACGTCTACATCTATTCATGTTGCTGCAAACGGCATTATCTCACTGTTTCTGTGGCTGAGTAGTATCCATTGTATATAGGCACCACATCTTCTTTATCCATTCATCTGTTGATGGATATTAGGTTGTTCCCATCTCTTGGCTATTGTGAATAGTGCTGCTGTGAACATAAGGGTGCGTGTTATCTTTTTGAATTATAGTTTCGTCTGGATATACGCCCAGGAGTGGGACTGCTGGATCATATAGCAACTCTATTTTTAGTTTTTTTGAGGAACCACTGTACTATTTTCCATACTGACTGCACCAGTTTACATTCTCACCAACAGTGTAGGAGGGTTCCTTTTTCTCCACACCCCCCTCCAACATCTGTTATTTGTAGACTTTAGTGGTGGCCATTCTGACTGATGTGAGGTGGTACCTCATGGTAGCTTTGGTTTGTATTTTTCTCAATAGTTAGTGATAATGAGTGTCTGTCTTTGTAGAAATGTCTCTTTAGGTCTTCTGCCCATTTTTGAGTTGGGTTGTTTAATGTTTTGTTGTTCAGTTTGGCTAGATTTTGCTACTTAACCCCATTTTAAAGATATGAGACTCAAGGCACAGAGAGGATAAAGTGAACCTTGTGATTCACACTTCCACTGCATTTAAACCTGAGCAGGACCCCTCAAGAGCAGATGCCCTTCTCCCCCATGATGAAAAATGGCATTACCCTGCCCTTCCCTGGGCCCTCTGTGTATGTACCTGCTGGAGGTGGCAAAGCCAATCAGGGAGGCAGGAGAGGAGGACTGGAGGTGCAGGAGGAAAGGAGGAAGGAGGAGAGGTTCCAGTTCATCGATACCGCTGAGGGCGGGTGCTATTTTTGTTTAAACCATCACTTCCCTGCCTTCCCCGAAGAAGCTGCTGGAGGAACAGGCAGCAACAGCTGCCTGCCAGCACCCCTGCCCACCCCAGCTCTGTGTTAGGCCACTGGATGAGGCAGCTCCTCACCCAGGGCAGACCTCTCAGTCACCAAATCTAAGACAGCCACCGTGCTTCATCCCTGGACTGTGCATTCGGGCTTCAAGCTTTTGACCAAGGAAGACATGAGCCCAGAAAGGACCTGTTGAGGTCACAGAGCTTGTAAATGTCAGAGCGAAAAGTAAACCCAGGTGTCCTAAGGCCAGGGTTATTTCCCCACTCCCCATACAGCCATTTTGTGTGGAAGCTTCCATGGTAGAGGGGCTATAATCATGCCCAGTGGGTCTCCCTTAAGAAAAAGAGGAAATAAACATATCACAGAAGAGCTCTGGGAAACTGTCCGATCCCCACAGTAGGAATGACTCTTATCCCACCTGTAAAAGGGAAGTAAGAACAGTTTCCATTTTTTTTTTGTATTTGCATAAAATCTCCAGAAAGAACCGGTATATTTGTTACCTTCAAGATGGCCCAGGGATGAACTGACTTTTGTATCAGTTAAATACGAAGCCATGTGAATGCAGAGGCTGTTCAAAATAAATATCCTTTTAAAAACCCTCTTTCCTGAAGCCCCAGTCAGGACTGCTCAGGTCTGGTCTCACCTCTGCTGCACCGACTGTACTTTTGGCCTCTCCCAGAATCTCTCTGGGCCACCTCCTCCGCTGTGAGATCACAGTGGACTGAACAAGTTATCTGCAGGCTCCTCTCAGCACCTTTCTCCCTCCCATCCTCAGAGCAGCTCAGACTCAAAAGGCTAGGTACCTTTGTATGTTTGTCTTTAAGTTGGTTTTCTTTTCCAAGTCCATGAAATGCAACTTTCTCAGCTGGTTCTTCTGGCAATTTTGTTGCTATAAATCCAAGACCACACAGGCTATTCACACCACTGGAGCAGGAAAAAAACCCACCTGACTTTGCCAGCTTAGAACTTCGGGGAGCTCACCTTTGCGTGAAGAAACAGGGTCAAGTAGCCCCTGGGAAGTGGCATGGCGAGTCTCCAGCTGGTAGGTGGAGCTAGAGTGTGATAAGGGAGAACTCAGCTGGGGGCTGAGTGCCCCCAGCACTGCTCCAGGGAGCAGGGTGCTCTAAGGACACAGCCACGAGGTATAAGGCGCCATTCTTGTAGGGAGCTTCAGGCATTTAAACTCCAGGAGTTCAACTCCAGGACTTCAGGCCCTGGTTTTCTCACTCACAGAAATGGAGCTGAAACTAACTACGAAACAGATTTGTTGTGATTAGGTTCGATACTGTGGTCTTCTTTTTGAAAAATATTGTATGCGTGGCTTTGCTGGGTCTTCGTTGCCGCGCATGGGCTTCTCGTTGCCGTGCACAGGCTCAGGAGCTGTGGCTCACAGGCTTAGCCGCTCCGCAGCAGGTGGGGTCTTCCTAGACCAGGGATCCAGTCCGTGTCTCCTGCACCAGCAGGCAGGTTCTTTATCACTGAGCCACCAGGGGCCCTGGGTATTCTGTGAATATTCATTGCCTTCCCTCTACCCTTAAGCAGAAGGAAGCAAAGGCCTTCAAAAGGAGACACGTTCACACAGCTACTGTGTAGCAAAGGGACCTGCAGAGATTTAATTGATGTAGAAAACACAGGATTGTCACCAAAGTTGGTTGCAGCACATGAGCTAGTCCCAAAGCACACAGATGAACAAAAGTGGACATCCTATGCGGTAGACTGACGCCAAAAGAGTACCTGGGGGTAAGCAAGCCAATGGGATCTCAGCTCCTTATCCAAAGAAATGAGGGGTGGAGAGGCAGGGGAACCCCCACCGCTTTCAAGACAAGAAAAGGGGGGGGGGCATTTTATTTAAACGATGGGGCAGATGTTAAGCACTGCCTGCATGTCCCCTCAAGGAGCCCGCTGACGTGGGAAGGGTGGCAGGGTGCTGTGCCAGACGGCAGGCATGGGCCCAGCCCCTCACCTCCTTCAGAACAAGTCTCCAGGCTCTGAGAAGGGACGGCACAGGTGGAAAAGACGGACGGATATAACGCACATATACACCCGAGTGCTCCAGGAAGAGGAAGCCATGGTGAGCCCTCCCAGTCTCTTCTGTGGCTCACCGGCTTCCTGAGACCTGAGAATGTAGCTGGGATGCTCTGGGGAGGAGCCCCAGGGCGGGGGGAAGGAAGTGCTCCTGAGGACAGCCCCTGAGGAAAGCCCAGGACCAGCAGAGGGAAGACAAGTGGCAAAACTTGTGGGGCCAGCCACCGCCCACAGGGCTCTGGGCCCAATCCTGAGATAAGTCAAAAGGTGAGACAGAGTGCTCAGGAAAGGGGACGTTAAAAAAAAAAAAAAAAAGGCTTGATCTCTACAGGGCTGAGGTATTAGAAAGGCGGGCCCTGGTCCCAGAGGACAAACATGCCGGGGGGGGGGCTTTGTTCTGGGGAGTGAGGGACCTCATATGTGACCCTGGGAGCTCCAAGCGGGCCCCACAGGTCCAAGAGACCGACTCCACTCCAATGGAGTCCCCTGGCCTCTGAAGCAGGAGCTCCCCCAGCGCCACCTCTGCCCCACATCAGTGTCGCAAGGCTCACGCACAGGCCACACAGGGCAGCCTGAGATGCTACAGTCTAGGGGTGGCTTACTGTTCCTGGTCACACCCTCCGTTTCCCCTGGTGCCCCGGGGCTCCTCTAAGTTCCAAGTGAGGCAAGCAGCACAGAGGGGGGCCAGGAGGATGCTTTATCAGGGGAGTAACGTGCAGGCAGCAAGTAGGGCACATGGTCTGGGTGCAGGAGAGGCCAGGCTGCCCTCTGGCTCAGCGCCTCAGTAGTGATAGACTTTCAGTCTGTTGTTCCCATCCAGGTCCAGCTGTAGGAGGTTGGAACCAGCTGCTGGCTTGGGCACCAAGGAGAAGAGAGGTCTGGCCACAAGGTGAAGGAGAACTCCACAGTCAGCTGAGCACAGTTGGGGAGGAGTCATGGACCAGACAGGACCCTCCTGGGACACCCCCACCCTGCCTAGGGCCCACCTGCCCTGGCAGTTAGAGCGGGAAGGGATCAGGGTTTGGGAGGCAGCTAAAAGGATACAACTTGGGGTCGTTCTTGTAATGTTCTAGCCACTTTCGGTTAGCTGCGATCAGGTCCTGCAAGTTGGAGGTGCCCACCTCAGGGACTCGGGAATAGGGACGCTGCAGGAGGCGGAGCTGCTCACTGCGGGGAGGGGAGAGGAGGCAGGAGCATGGCAAGAGTGCCCCTCTGGGGTGAGGAGCATCTATTTCCAAAAGGGAAGAGGGTGGAGCCTCCACCCTGGGTGAATGCACCTGACTTCAGGGCTCCCATGTCTGCCTGTGCCCAGCCAATCTCATCAGCAAACACTTTCCTCTCTATCAACTCAAATACCTTCCCAGCATCAGCTCCCAAGCTGGCCAAAGGATGAGAGGGGCTATGCTTATGGTTGGGGGCCTGCAGGGACACATCAAGGGGGGGTACATTTGGCAAGGAATAAGATGAAGGGGAAATTAATAACAGGTTTCAATAATTGCCCATCTGTCTCCCCCACAGGGAGCCCCCACTCCCTCCAGATGTTGCTCAGCAGGTCGGGGGGAAGAATGGAGCTGTGCACAGCAGACAAAGAGCTCAGGGCAGAGACGAACGCCTCACTCCACAGCCAGATCCCATTTCTCCCCAGGGTGCCACTGGGCAGCTTCCTCATGGGGCTGGCTCAGGTAAGGCCAGCCTGGCCCCACTGGGACCTCAGCAGCTTCATGGCCTGGGGGACCTGCCTAATGTCTGGGTGACGTGATAGGGCCTTCTGGTCCCTTCACCAGGTCCCACCTGCCCTGGGAGCTGCAGCTGAATGGAGTGGCTCCACCCTGAGCCCACAGGGAGGCTTACCTGGCAGACACATAGCCCAGCCTGTTTTCCAAGGGGGCAGGACCACTGTTGAGGAACGGGATGCCAGCTGGAAAAGTGTGAGGGAAGCAGTCAGAAATGAGCAGCAGTTTAGCCAAGCCAGCCCCCTCTTGCCTCCCCCAACCCAGAAACTGCAAAGGCAGTGCCCCAAACCAAAGACAGGAAAAGCTGCTGAGGTTGGAGGTGAGAGAGATGGTACCCAGAAACTGTCCTACTTATTTCTAAAACTGAAATTAGAAGCTCTTCCTTCAAATAACTGTTTTTATGGATTTTCACATTCCTCAGCAGGGCCATGAGACCAGAGGAAGCCACATACAGCCAAAGGGTTATAAACCCCGGAGTCACAGACATGGGGTCAAAATCCAGTCTGTTGCTTGCTCCCTGGGTACCCTGGAGGATATTACTTAACCTCTGAGTCTGTTTCCCCATCTGTAAAATGGGGATGAAAGTGTGGAATAACCTCAGAGGATTATTATAAGGACTCAGTGAAAAACCATATATAAAATGCCTGGCCCATAATATAGAACACTCAAGATGGCAGTGATCACAACTCTGACAAGTGACCTCCTCAGGTTCAGCTGAGCTCTAGAATCCATCATAAAGGCCCCATCAGGTAACCTGTCCTTGACCCAGAGGGCCTCCAGCCACAGGGCGAGCAGCAAGGTCCTCCCAGGGACCCTGAGAGTCCAGGGGCCATGCCAACGCTGGGGGTGAGGGGCAGGCAGAGGAGGGAGGCAGGGAGGCTGAGCCAGAACCGTGCACAGCCCAGAGGGAGGCTTACTTGGAAAATACTTGCGCCACTTCTCCACCAGGAAGTCGTCCACGGTCTGAGCCGCAGAGGAAGAGAGCCTGGGGCCCAGCCCCGGGTCCCGGGTCCACTGGGCAGACGTGGGCTGAGCCAGGGACGAGGCTGAGCCCCGGGCCAGGGAGGGGTTGGGGGGAGCCGGGGTGCTGCTGGAGGCCTGGGTGGGGAGCGGCACGGGCATGGAGAAGAGCGGTGGCGGCTGGGCGTTGAGGCTGCCCAGGACACCGAGCACCCCGTTGAGCTGGCTGCTGATGCTCTGCAGGGAGCTGCTCAGGTAGTGGATCTTGTTGGGGAAGGTGGGGCTTGGGGCCAGGTTGACTGCAAAGGGAAGAGGCGGAGGGTGGAGAACAGCCTGGCTGGTACTGCACCCTACTGGCCCACATTCCTACCCCTTCCCCTGTTCCTCTCAACAAAAGCCCCACAGCTTCAGTGTTTCAGAGCGTCTATAGGGAGAGGCCCTCCAGGAAAGGCCAAGAGGGCCGCTCCTCTTGCTGCGAGTCCCCCGAGCCTCTGGGCCCTGCAAACCCAGCCAGCTCACTCCTGGCAGGGCATTTGCTGACCACTTGCTCCAGACACTGGCACGGCAAGGGGGCCCTCTCTTGCTGGGCTGTGGGGAGGGGCTGCATCTCTGGTCCTCCCCCAGCCCACTCACAGCGAGGCAGGGGGCAGGAGTCAGAACTGTCACTGCTCCCATCTTCCAGGTCGCTGAGGTCAAAGGTCACCACCTTCTTGGTGGGGGGTCCTCTCAGCGTGTCCTCATCTGAAGCCTGGTGGGAAGACACAGCAGTTGAGGGCGGCACCTGCTCTGTGCTTCCTGCCCTCGTGACAGCTGAGGACTTGGTGGATAGGCTCTTTGGGTCCCAAGTTCTGGGGGAGGCACAGGCTGCCTTGCAGGTGAGGCTGAGAGAACTCAGCCACTGGAGATACAGGCAGTAAGGCCACCAGGGTCAGGCAGGCCCCCACCCTCACCCAAGTAAACACTCCCCACAGTTTCTTTCCAGCTCCTGCTGCACCCATATCTCAGGCATCCAGAGGAAAGCCTACGAGGCCCAGGGAAGGTAGCGAAACCAAGGAGCCTCTATTCCTGGCCCTCAAGGCACACCTCTCCTCGGGCACCAGGGCAGGACCAGTCCTCTCCTGAGAACCTTCAGCAAGAGGATCCAAGTCTGCTCAGGATGTCTCAGCACAGACCCAAACCCCCAAATGTGCTTGACAGTCAAAGCTGAAGTCACAGCCACTTTCAGCAGCTCAGAATCCCCAAGCCTACTGCCAATCCTGGGCCTAAGCTGCCCCGACACGGGACCCAAGAACCCCCACCGAATCCCAGGAACAGAAGAGGGAGGCTGGGGCCAGGCTGGGCTGCACCTCTTCCCGGAGAGAGGACTCCAGCTGATGCAGCTTCTCCTCCTTCTTCTTCAGGAGGTCATGGCCTTTCCGCATGGCTGACTTCATCTCATCCAGATGCCTGGTCTCCTGCAGCGAAGGAGGAAGACGGTGACTAACCACACCGGCACATAGAGGAGTCCCCCCTGCTCTGCCGTTTGTTGGCTGGGTGATCTGGGTGAGCTTAAATTACCGAACTCTGGATATTCATCTAAAAAAAAAAAAAACTTCTCATAGGGTCTTGAAGATTAGAAGAGATAACAGGATACATGCCCTGCACTATGCCGACACCTAATAAATTCTCAAAACAGTTACTATTAAACAAATGGTTATTATTATCATCACTGTTCCAACTACCATTACTACCCCCATCCTCAACAGCAGGGATTCAGCAGAGCAGTTCCAGGCCCTGCGGGTGGAATGCAGATGCCCCTGGAAGGCTGCCCCTCCAAAGGTACTGACCTCTGACCCTCTGCTGCCCCCCAGCCAGACTTAGGGGCCACAGGGCCCGCAATCCCTCACTAGCTCTGAGCATCATCAGAACTCTAAGGGACCAGGCATAATCTGCCAAGATCCTCACCTGGCAAAGAGATGTGTGATCCCACTAATAATCATGAAGACATGTCCTTTTCATTACAAATTAGGCTCTCAGAGAAGGAAAACAGGGAATTCAGCTTATGCTGAGTGTGCTCAAAAGATTTTCACTTATGAGTCAAGTCTTGAGTGTGATGGAATGGCCAAGCAATGTGGAACTTCTAGAAAATGGGAACACCACTACAACCCTGTACATTGTCTCTGGTTACTGTGAGGCCCAAATGACTTCCTAATAGAGAAAGCATTCTGCACTGCCAAGTGAGTGTAAGGAGCTTCCATCCTTGTGGCGATCCATAACCTCCATCTCCTCCTGTCTGGTCTCCCTAGACTTGTCCAGTGACTCTGCACCTACCTGGGCATGATCTACTGAGGGCAAGCCCAAAGGGAGGGCCAGCTTCCTGCCCCCGGCCTCCCCAGCGTGGCTGAGTTCCCCCGGGGCTCCTGACCTCCTCCAGGTCCTTGCACACGTCCTCCAGGGCCTTGGTGCCTGGTGGGTCTTTGGCCGCCTCCTGAGTGCTGGCCAGCTCCTGGCGCCAGTGCTGCTGGGCAGCCTTCAGAGCTGTCTGCCGCCTCCGCATGGAGCGTGACTGTTGCACGAGGAACTCTTTGGCATTGCGGAGAGCCACCCCTTCAGCAGAGAGGTAGTGCCGAGCGCTGCAGAACAGGGCAGGGCAGGGCAGGGGTGGAGCGGGGACACACGCACTATGGACTCCTGCTCAGGTGTCCAGCCTGAGCACAGACCGCAGGGCTAGGAGAGGGTGGGGACACCGCTGCTCAAGACCCATGGCATGAGGCACGGGCACTGTGCATGCCAGTCCTCCCACCCAGACCCTGACAGGAGCCGCACCTGAGGCCTCCAGAGACGGCCAGACCCTCCCATCAGCCTGACCCTCGTGCAAGGTCAGTCCATGCCAGCGTGCTGTGTCAGTGATCACCCTGGGCACCTTCCTGGCTTGTCACAGAAGACTCCTCAGTGCCCCAGCCCCTATCCTCGAACCAAGCCCCACTGGAGATCATGGGTCCAGGTCAGTCCCTGGCCCTGACACACGTCCTCACTCAACCATTCCTGGATCCTCAACCCAAAACAGGACAGGTTATTGGAACGCACCTGTCCAAAGATAGGTCAGTCTCCTTGCTCTGGGAAGAGAGAGAAGGATACCTCTTTATTCTGGTTCTAAGACACACGCAGTAGAAAACGCCCACTGAATGTAACAACATCAGGTAACTACAGGCTCAATAGACCCCGAAGTCCCTCCTAGAGGCCCAGATGATGGTTCTGCCAGCCACCGAGCACCAGTCACTTACAGATATAATTTGACTGATGCAGAAGTAGGGCTAGGAATGATAATAGGAGACTAAAAAGTCCTGGGCAGAACAGTCAGGACCCTTCCTGGAGCCCCCCCCGCCAGGGGCCCTCCTACCCACTCTCCCCCCGATGCAGCCCCATCGCTCCTGGACCTCAACCCCTCCCAGAGCCCCGCCCCTCGTGGAGCCCTGCCCAATTCCAGCCACCCTGACCCTTCCAAGAGAAGCTCACCGTCCGGGGGGATCTCCTCAGGTCCTCAAGGAGGAGACTGGGCTCCAAATGTGGGGAAGCGTTACTGTCCTTTACCTCCAGCTCTTTCAACAAGTCCTGCTGCTTCTGAGCCTGGACCTCCAGGTCGCTGTGATGGGAAATTGGGGAGTGGGGGGAGTTGGTGAGGCAGGGTCACATGTGCTGCAGGCCTGGCAGCACCTTTCAGGACTCCT
Source organism: Capra hircus (assembly GCF_001704415.2). Lineage (NCBI taxonomy): Eukaryota > Metazoa > Chordata > Mammalia > Artiodactyla > Bovidae > Capra > Capra hircus. The sequence continues at coordinate 54,279,051 of NC_030822.1, forward strand.
AGCGGGGAAGGGACAGAACCACCTCCACCCTTTCAATCCTGCCAAAGATGCTGAGGCAGGGCTGGGGCAGGGACCCCAGAACCGGGGGACCCGGGCTAGTCCCAGCCTCTTAACGCCCCCGCTAAGTCCCTACAAAACACAGCCCCTCCGTCTGGCTCCACCTCTGCCTGCTAACTGGGCCATGAAGAGACAGAGCCCCCAAGCGGCAGAGGTCAGAAGGCAGGCGGGAGGCGCAGGGGTGGCAGAGCGCAGGGGTCCAGACCACCTGACATGCTTCTGCAGCCTCTGACTCTGGGCCTGCAGCAGCTCCACCTGGGACTCCAGCTCCAACTTGCGGGCCTGAAGCTCCTCGAGGATTCTTCGGAGCTGCCGGTTTGACTCCAGCAGGTGGGCGTGCTCCTTCTTTGCCTCCTCCAGGTGTTGATGGGTGGCTGTGGCTTCCTGGGGGGCAGAAGGAAAGACAGAAGGACCTGGAGACGTGGGAGGGAGTGGACGGGGGAGTCACAGAGCAGACAACGGGGCAGCACTGGGGGAGAGGCTGGACCAGGCCCCGCCCCTCAGCGGCCCCGCCCCCCAGGGTTGCCCGAGCTGGTCTCCCACAGAGAGGCTATCTGTGGGATGCTAGCCAACAGAGTTTGGAACCCAATTCCCCAGACAGACCAGGGGAATGAAGGGGCTGGGGGCGGAAGGAAGTGCAACAAGGGAGGACAGGAGAAGCAGCAGGCGAACCTCGCTCTCCAGCGCGACCTGCCTCTGCGCATCGAGGAGCTGCTGCTTCTCTTTCCGGGCCGCCTCCTTCTGCGGAGCACAGAAGGTCTGGCCATCAGGCCGACTCCGGGCCTCTCCTGGGGGAGCGGACTTCCGGGTCAAGGGTACCCGAGAGCCTGTCCTCTGCCCCTACTCCCGCACCTGGACATCCAGCTGAGCCAATCGGGCCTTGACATCCTTGGTTCTGGTTTCAAGTTCCACCTCTAAATCTTGGAGCTTCCTTTCCTGCACGGAGTGTAGGTAGAGAGAAAGATAAGCGTGCAGCCAGTGCCCAGGCCCGAGCTGAGGGCCAGGAGGAGTTCGCCACCGTGTGCCCCATACCACGTGCTCCAAGCTGGGCTGGGCTCCCCCAGCAGAGCATCACCCCTTGCTTATTTCAGGGGGAATGGTGAGCATAGACAAAGACACCAACCCCAAGGCCCGAGGTGCACTGACCTCTGCTGCTTCTAGTCCTGGGGATGCTCCTTGGCCCAGAAAGCAAAAGAGCAAGGATGCCCCGGCTTGGGGATGGCCAGCGAGAGACCTCCCCACCCCTGAAGCTGTCAGGCTCCACCCCACTGCTGTGGCAGTGCCGGCCCCCAGCACTCTTCTATCCTGGGTGGAGGGGTCGGGGAGGGTGGGCCCCAAGCACCGTCAGCCCGGCGCCCACCTGCTCCCGGTGCCGCCGCCGCAGGTCCTCCAGCTGCCGGTCCTGCTCCTGCCTCACCGACTCCAGCTCTCGCTCATGGGCCCTGTGCAGGCGCTCCAGCTCTCCCGTCAGGTGCCCCAGGAGCTCAGCCCGCTGCTTCCTCTCCTGACAGAGGGTGGGGCCGTTGGTGGGAAACCACGGCGGCCCTTCCCAACCCTTCGACCAGAGCCGACCCCTACCCACTGCCCTGCCGCCTCAGGTCAGTAAGATCAGGGACCCCACCAGGCCTCTAAGGCTGGCTCCTGGAGATAGTGCCCGGACCACGTGGTCTCATCCCCTGAAAGCCTGCACCCCCCTCTCTGCTGCTGAAACAACACTGGACAGATGTCCTGAGAAATCCCTGGTGTGGACACCTGCCTCTCTTACCACTCCCTGCACACACAGCCTTCCTTCCTTAAGGGAAGGGGTTATTACTAAAATGTCACTATTCTTCAACAAGGGCAGAATTGGCTTAGGAAAGGAGTCAACTACATTTTCCTCTAGGCCGCTATTTCTGCCCTGGTGCAGAGTCTGGGATACTGGTTCAAGTTTCTTGAGGTGAAGCCTAGAAACTGGGGACAGAAGCCCATCCAGCTCTGGGCTAAAGTTAGCCACCAGCCCTCCCAGTTGTTTACCCCAACGTGAGCGTGCCATCGGGTCCACTTAGTCACTGAACTTTCCCCTCCAAGCCAGAGGCTGAAGATGGGCAGGTAATATCTAAATATTGGTTGGCTCTTGCCAATCTATTTCCGGGAGTCCTGGAATTTCTGTAGGCCTGGAGGCACAGCGTTGGTGGTTAAAAGTCGAAGGCTCTGGAGTCAGATAGTCTTGGCTTGAATCCTAGCTCCTTTACTTATCAGCCAGGGAGGCTTAAGGGAGTTGCTTAAGCTCAAGTCTCAGTTTCCTCTTTTTAAAATGGAGAGGAGGATAGTACGGATGCCCCCCACCCAAGGGTATTGTGAAGACTAAATGAGGTTAACGTGCAAAGAGCTCAGGATGCACCCGGCACAGCGTATGAGCTCAATGCACCTTGGCTGTTATTAACAGGAGAGCAAAGTGCAGCCTGATGGCGGGGAGGAGCAGGCTTCCCGTAATGCTTTAGTACAAAACTGAACTTCACCACTGCTGGGGGCCAGGTAAGAACACTTACCACCATCCCTGACTCCTTCCAAGGCCCTCCAGACGTCTGGGAAGGACCCCAAGGGGTGGGTGGGTGGGAGTGGGTTTGTGTGCGCACACACACACACACACACGCATGCGCCAGGGGATGTGGCCCAGTCACCTCGGCCTCGTACTGCTGCCTGGCCTCAGCCACCACCTGCTGGTGCTCCTCCTTCATCCTGTCCATCTTCCGCTCGTGCTCCCGCTCCACCTCCTGGCGCTTCTCTCTCAGGAGGCCACTGAGCTGCCCGGCAGGAGGCAGAGATGCGACATGCAGGACTGAGGCACTTGAAGGACTCACACACGTGTGCAACACACGCCCACCTCCCCCTACATTCACATGTGGCCACACCCAGCACCCCCTCCCACTCCACTCACGTACAGGGCACAGGGTGGAGAAGGACTTGGCCTCCAGGGAACTAAGGCACAAAAACAGAGCCCCAGCTGAGCCGTCCAAAGCAAAGCAGAGGCCCCTCGGGCCAGGACAGCTCGGCCGGCCGCCCACGATGCCGGGCCCCTAGGGCGAAAGGAGCAGACCAGCACACACCTCCTGTTCGTACTCCAGCACCTGGTACACCTTGTGATGGGCTCGCTGCTCTGCCCGCCCAAGGCTCTCCTGCAGCTGGGCCTCCTCTCTCTGGTGAGCTTCCTGCATCTTCTTCTGGAGGCTGGAGACCACCTGAGGAGGCGCCCGCATGGGGGAGCGTGACCCTCAGAGAGCCCTACAGAGTGGCCGTGGGCAACTCGCTTCCCAGGGACCCAGCCCCCAGCCCCCGGGGCTGCAGGAGAGGGAAGCTAGTGGCAGGGCTGGGGTTGGGGTGGAGTTCTGCCGACCAGCCAGCCGTGAAGGCTCAGAGCCCGGGGCCCAGCACACCAGGCTGTGCCGGGCAGGCAGGGCCGCCGCCCCTCACCTCCCTGTGCTTGGCCTCCAGCGAGGAGGAGAGCCGCTCCAGCTCCTCTCTGTGCTCCCTCTCCAGCGCTGCCGCTGCCTAGGGTGCAACACAGGGCCTGTGAGGACCAGGGCAGGCTGGCCAGGCTCTGACTCTGGGGAGAGGAAGAGCCAGGAAGACCATCCCCAAGGCCCTCGAGCTCAGGGGCCAAGGGGAACCACAGGCACATCTGTATTCCTCCAAAACAGCTATCCCTCAAGTCTGCAAGCAAACAGGGACATGGAGGCCGACGTGGAGGGAAAGCTTCAGTGAGGCTCGGCCATGGCCCTTCCACTCTCGGGCCTCTGGGCCAAACCACCGCACACAGGCCACACTCCTGCCTATGAATAAAGGCCAGGAGGCCTGGAAGCTCAGCACCGTCTCCCTGAGCACGTGCAGCACAGTGACCTCCCCTGTAGGTTCCCTTGGTCTGGGAACTGACACTCCACCCAGAACCAAAATAGAACACCAGTTCCACTTGGCCTACTACCTAGAGACAGACCACTGGATGGGAGGGATAGTGAGTAAGGATAAAGAACAAACTCCCCTGAGTGAGCCAGCCTCTCACTCTGAGGCAGGGGAGGGAAGGAGAGAGACAAGAGGTCATCACAGCTACCCTCAGGGACAAGGACGGGGACACTGCACCTCCGTCTCAAGGCCTCTGGTCTGGTTTCAACTCCTTCAGTCATGGAGTCTTCCCAAACCCCCAGGTCCTTTCCCTTCAAACTTCTTCTCTGCTGCTGACAACTCCCAACAGGCCCTGGAGGGGGCCCTCTGGACCCCACCGTGGAGACCAGGGCAGCATCTGCTCTGAGTTGAGCGGACTCCACATACGCTCAGACGGCCGGCCCAACATCACCACGCCCTTCCTCACAGACCCCGCGCTGCTGGCTCCCCTGGGCGCCAAGGCTGGCTCTTGTTCTTCCTCAGCACGCAGCCCTCCCCAGGGACACACAGGGGTGGAGAGGGGCGCTCACTTCTTTCCTCTCCCCTTCCAGCTGCTCCCTCAGCTGCTGCAAGGCCCTCTCCTTCTCCACCTTCAGGGCAGCCTGCTCTCTCTTCTCTGAAGCCTCCGTCTCTTCCCTGAGCTGCTCCAGGATCTGCCTGCTTCTCTCTTCCAAGCTGGCCCTCTCGGCCTTCTGCAGAGACTCCAGCTCTTCTCGCAGCCTCTGCAGGGAAGCCTCTTGCTCGGCCCTGGGCAGAAAAGGAGGTGGGAGTGGGTCTGGGCACTTGTGTTGGTCGGGGTGAGGTGGGGGGTGCCGAGAGGGGCGAGCCTCCGGGGAGGCCAGGTGGCCCACAGTCCGCACTCACCTGATTTGGTCCTCATCGGCCTCCGAGCTGGACTGCACCTGGGCGTGGAGCTGGGACAGCCTCTGGCGCTCCTGTTCTCTCATCCGGGTCTCCTCCTCCTCGGTGGCTCTCTGCAGCTGCTCCTTCAGGGAACTGCAAGGCAAAGACAAGTTTGCTGGCAGGACCACAAGGCCTTCCCCTTTTTACACCTAACCCCTGGCTCTCAGCCTCCAAAAGCCTGGAGCCTGCTTGTGAAGCTTCCTACGTCTTAAGGACAAGCCTAACCTTAGCTTCTGGGTCCTGCTGCCTTTAATACCTCCCAGGGCGAGAGGGGCTATGAACTCCACCTGCCCTTTGCCACAGGAAGCAGATCACAAGCTCCATAACCCCAAAATAGCATTTCTGCCAAAGGTTCTCCTCTGCAACCAGGTGGGAGGCATTTACTTAAGGTCGGATTCTGTCTGACCCCAACCCAGCTCTGGCCACATCACATGAGCCAGCATCTCCAAACCCCACCATACTCCTCCCTGCCTCCTGGCCTTTGTTCAAGGCAGCTCTCCCATTGAGAATCCCATTTCCTACCTGACGAACCCATGTTCCATGTTCAACACCCAACTCCCTCCTCTCACAGAAGCCTTTCCAACTCTCTCCAAGCTCATCAATCCCCTTTCAGCTCCCATCACACTTTATATGAGGACCTTTCTTATCCATGCCGCTCCCTGCCATGCATAACATCACACCATAATTCAGCCTTTGTATATGTGTTTTCCTTACAAGTATGGGAACATCTCCAGAGAAGGAATCTTGTCTTAAAATCTGCTATCTCCCAAGTGCCAAGCACAGTAACAGAAATGGAAGTAGGGACTCCATAAATGCTGGTTGAATTTGGGCAGTATCACCCAGGCCCAAACTACAAGCAAATTATCTGTGAGGGGTCCCTTATTCACAGACCGAGGTGGTGACCACCTCATCCCAAGCAGACAACCCTCGCGTGGGCCCCACGTGACCAGGGGCTGTCACGTGACCAGTGCTGTGCACTCAGGGAGTTCAAGCCTGAGAAAAACATGATTCAGAAGACAATCTCTCGGAAAAGCTTCTGCAGTGAATTCCAGAGCCAGAAAAGACTTCAGATAGTTTTCTATTTTCAGCTATCAACACCACTGCTCTCTTCCGTAATGACAGAAAATTTAAAGATTCTTCCTGCTAGATTCCCCCAGAAACCCTTTCTCTTTGTCCCAAGGCTAAATTTTACACATATCGCCACAGAATGGAAGGGTCTTTAGCAGTTAAGCCCTGCATTTTACAATGCTCTTCTCTCTTCATCTTACAACCAAACTCTGTTTTATAACTAAAGAAACTAAGCATCTGCCTGCCTGCCTGCCTTCTCATTCAAGAAATATTTGCTACAAGGTCAGTTGTGGCTTCCAGAAATTTCTACCAAGTGGTAATTTCCCAGTAGAGAGGAGACCCTACCTCTCAAAAAGGCTCATGTGTAAATAGAAACAGGGTTCTCATGACTACTTTGAAGAGAGCCAGGCAAGGCACTGCCCACAGAGAAATCACTTGGTCAAGACCACTAACACTGTACTGATTTCAACTGAAAATACAGCCAAGAACCAGCTTTATTGAGCAACTATCAGGTTTCAGGCCCTGAGTCAGATACTTTTCAACAGGCTGGTTTTCACTACAATTTAGGAAGGCTCTGGGAGGCCGCTCTGAAGTTGGGGGGTTCAGGAAGGGACAGAAAGCAGTCAGCACAGCCCAGGGTGGCCAGGGAGAGAGAGGAGCCTGGTAGGGAGACATTACCAGTATTTCTTCCTAGGCACTGCCTCTCGAGGTAAGCTGAGTCGCACTCTGTTTGGGGAGGGCCCCTACCCCAAGTTCCAGGCGGCTGGAAGAGGAGGATGCCTGGGACCATCTATTCTTTGGGGTGCTCTCTGGCAGGGGGATCCGGGAGGGGTGACATAGGATGGACTCTGGTCAGCAGAGCCTGTGTTGGGCACGGGTCTCGGCCAGGGAGCCCACCCCTCCTCCACCCGGGCCACAGAGGAGTCATCCTGGAGGGGCCGGGCATCCCAGTGGCAGCCAGGGTGGCTGGGCCGGGGGGCGGCAGGACCTGAGCGCCTTCTCTTTCTGCTGGTGAAGTTGCAGGGCCTCCGCCTCCTCCTCCTGCCACAGCTTCTCCCGCAGTCGCTGCATCTTCTCTCGCTTGGACTCCAGGAGCCGTGTCCGTTCTTGCTCGAGTTCTCGGGCCACCGCCTCTTCCATGGCCTCCAGCGCGGCCTCTGAGAGCTGCTCCCGGGGAGCTGCGGGCTCTGCAGATCGCCTGCCAAGGGCAGGAGCAGCGTTTCACTCGGTTTACTGTTCACCCACCTTCTGGCACCAGGGTTTATACAGATACCGAACATCCCACACGGAGCCGTAACGGAGGGCCCCTGGTCAGGAGTCGTACGTGCACGTCAGGTCGCCCGAGGGCGAGCAGCAAGGCTACCCTCTCGAACACAAGGGCAGCATCTGTTCCACAGCAGTGGCCCCCAACCTTTTTGGCATCAGGAGCTGGTTTCATGCAAGACAATTTTTCCACAAACCAGGGGTGCGGGGATGGTCTGGCGATGATTCATGGGCATTACATTTACTGTGCACTTTATTACTACTGTATCAGCTCCACTTCAGGTCATCAGGCATTAGATCCTGGAGGTTGGAGACCCCTGCTCTATACAATAAGCCCCACTGTGGCTGTGTGAGGGAGGGCCTGAGTGCCTAAGGAGTGGGGTGACGCATAGGAGGCTCTCAGGGGACTGGGTAGGTTGTGGCCCAAGTAAACACCCCGAGACATGGCTCAGGGGCTGGCGGCAGGAGAAGAGGGCAAACTTCTGTCCCTTGTGGACTCCTCCCGAGTGGATTCATGGCCCTGGTTCCGTCTCCTACCAGGGTTCTCCCTGTTACTTGAGGCTCATGCCGGCAGTTTGGGAAGTCCCCAGAGGCTACTCCCTGACTCTCAAAACTGAACAGAGGTCAATGCTTATGAGTCGGCAGGAGAAGCAGCAGCATGTCTCCTAGCCCTGAGGCCCAGAATAGTCCTTGGAGGCCCAGGAGTGCACAACCTCTTTCCACAGTGCCAAGGGAGCCAGGCAGGAGACCCTTCCCTAAGCCAGAGAGAGCAGCAGCGGCACATCTGAAAGGCCAGGCTCTGTTCCTCAACACTGCCACAGCTTCATCTGCTTAGAGTGAATTCACCGCGTGGAAATGGGTACCTCAACACTGCCACAGCTTCATCTGCTTAGAGTGAATTCACTGCGTGGAAATGGGTACCTCAACACTGCCACAGCTTCATCTGCTTAGAGTGACTTCACCGTGTGGAAATGGGTAAAAGGAACTCTAACTGGGATGCAAAAGGCAGGTGGTGAGATAAGGAACAATGGGATTGGTTAGAGAGATGTCTACAAAGTCATGAAGGCTGTTCTATTGAGCACATTTTGGCTCTTGAAGGAAATAGCCAAAGAGAAACCCCAAGAACACTTTAAGCAATGGAAACCTAAGTAGGATCAAGTATTTTGCTTCCCAGAGTGCTTTCCTAAAGCCAAGGGCGCGTGTGCAGGCCCAGGTCCTTAAATCTTACATTAGAAATTGGTCTGGCCGCCGAAGCACCACCTTCTCCTGCGATGCTCAGCCTGTGGCAGCCCTGGCCCCGTGGCCGAGTGGACCACAGCAGCACGCAGGCAGGGTCTGAATCAAGGAGGGGTGGGGCCAGAGTTCAAGAAGGGGAGCCAGCCTGCAGGGGATGCAGAACCCCCTCCGCCCTCAGCCCCCGCTCTGCAGCAGATGGAAGGCAGAGGGTGGGATCAGACTAGCACAGCAGAAGGAAACGAGGGCTCTGGAATTCCCTTCCAGCCCCTTGAGGCCAGAGACCGAGGAAACAGACAAAAGGCTACCGAAGTCTCTGAAATACCATTAAGATCCTTCCTAAAATCGTGACTTGGACCAGAAATGGTCCTGAGCTCTGTCTTCAGTCCCCTTCTGCTCCCAAGCCCATCTCCCTCCTTTCAATTCCCGCTTCCTCTCAGTCCCCTGACACAGCCCAGACTGATGCAGATGTAAGATGTAGCCACCACCTCCTCTGAGAATCCCGCCCGGGAAAAAGCCTCCCCCTAACCCTGCCACCGCCGCAGCTCTCCGCCTCATCAACCCTCCAACTCATTGCCAACCTGAGCTGAAAACATCTTTTTTTTCCCTGAGATAGTACCTTTTAATGTCTCCCTCCCCTGTGGGCTGCAGAGCTATGTGGGGCCCTAGGGACAGATGCTGCGGAGAGACGGAGCACCAGCCGGCGTGACAGCACGCACCCAGGCTGCACGCACCGCTGACCCTGCCTGCATGCCTGGCATGCAGGCAGATTGGGGCTGCTTTTCAGCGGGCCTCTTCACCGTGTCCCTGTTTTCAAGACTGAGTATCCCAAACTCCCAGCTTAGGTCCAGCGCTGTCAACAGTGAGCCTGAAAGATCTATGACATGCCTGGGAAGTCAAAGCCTCCAGGGGAAGAGGCAGGTCTGATTTCTAGGCCACTCCTCAGGTATCACCATCAGTGAGACCCAGTTTCCAGCAGCGAGTGGCCAAGAGGAGGCTCAGCAGAATGTCGTTTCAGGCTGCCAGCCGAGTTACTCTGAGATATATGAGGGAAAACGAGGAGGGACGGGCAGGGAGGGAGGAGAGGGAAGAGGGCTGTGGTACCCACAGTCCTGACAGGGCCGTGCCACCACTATCAGGGATCACTATCAGGGATTCTGTCTCCACTAATTTTCAACCCAGTAGTTTTTTTTTTTTTTTTTTACTTTTTATTTTACATTGAAGTGTTAGTTAGTCCCTCAGTTGTGTCTGACTCTTTGCGACCCCACAGACTGTGCCAACCAGGTTCTTCTATTCTCCAGGCAAGAATACTGGAGTGGGTAGCCATTCCCTTCTCCAGAGGATCTTCCTGACCCAGGGATCAAACCCAGGTCTCCTGCATTGCCGGCAGATTCTTCACTGCCTGAACCACAAGGAAAGCCGATTTTATATTGCGGTATAATCAATCAACAGTGCTGTGACAGTTTCAGGTAGACAGCAAAAGGACTCAGCCATACTCCCCTAAACTCCCCTCCCATCCAGGCTGCCATATAACACTGAGCAGAGTTTCTTGTGCTATACAGTAGGTCCTTGCTGGTTATCCATTGTAAATATAGCAGCATGTACCTGTCCATCCCAAACTCTCTTAACTATCCCTTCTCCACAACCATAAGTTCATTCTCTGTCTGCGAGTCTCTTTCTTCAGCGCAGTGGTTTTAACCCATTTGCTTTCTCTCTCTACAAACACCTCAAGAAGGATGCTGGGAAGACAGAGGGAAGGATATGCTTATTTCCCAGACCCAGGCCTTCCAGCCATAGAGCCCACACAGCAGTCGCTGCTTGCTGGACCCGCCTGCACTCTGACCTCCCTGTGCTCCGAACTCCTCCTGATTCAGCTTGCCAACATCCATGTAGGTGACAGACCCTCCCAATCATGTTTTTTATTCTCTATATTTTACAGTGTTACAATATCTGAAGAAGTTGGCTGGTCAAGGAGAGGGTGCCCCTCCCCAGACCAGGCAATCCTTACAGAGAGCATAGGGAATATGTCTTTCATAAGCAAACCCACCCTACCATCTCCTAATCTATTTCCCATGCCCCAGATCACCCAGGACCGAGCCCCAGGCAACCAGAGACCATGCCAGAGCCCAAAGCCATCCAAAATTATCCAAACTTCACCCCCATGCTCGCTCAAGTACTCACCCCGCCTCACCCATTGCTTCCCACGAAAACCCCAATAACAGCTCCGGGTCATGCTCTTCCTTCTCGCTTCTTTCCCCTCCTGACCAACTCTGGTCCTTCCCCACGTGGCCCTGCCTGGCATGGCAGGCCCTCTTCTCTCTGGAAATATAAGGAATAAATTCTTCTTTCAGTGGCATCGGCCTCTCCGTGTTGTCACTCAGTCACCTCTGCAAATTAAAATTCCGTGGATACAAATGAGGCACAGAGTCACTCCCCCGAGAAACCCAGAGAACAAATCCATTCTTAAGGCAGCTATAAAGGTCAATAGCAAGGAAGTTCCAGAGCCTGAGAAGACTCCAGGAAAGGAGCAGAAGACATCTCCTAAGAGCACCGTGTACACTGAAACTGTGGGGTCAAGGAGAGGGCGGCCCAGCAGGGACAGCCTCGCAGGGACGGGAGGAGAGACACAGACAGGAGGTCTTGTCAGCCTGGGCAGCTGGGAGGAGCCTCACTGCACAACTTCTCTCCCAGAGGCCCTGGGAAAACCCTCTGACCCCTGACCTCTGCCCAGAGGGTCCTGTTTCTGAAGCCCGCTCACCTCCTGTCCTCATCATAAGCACCCTGATCTGGCTGTCCACAGCCACCAAGGAGATCAGGGAAAGCCCTGTCGTTCCTCAGGGGCAGCGCTGTCACGGTGGGCTGGACCACCACCTGAAAAGGGGGCCAGCCCTTCTCCACATCACTCCTTCAACACTATAGGAGAACATGCATTCTTGGGTCCCGCCAGCCCTTGGCGACACTTGCTGTCAGTAATCAGTGCATGAACCTGTCTCTGCTCAACAATCAGCCCCAATCCTGAAGACTCTTAATCCTTCTGTACTGCTCAGCTCACAGGCAGGAAAAACTGTATCACCCTGAAACCCTGACACCACGCAGGGAAAAGACACAGTGGCTGCGGACCAAGAGACAGAAGTCAAGGGCTCCAGAGACTAGAATCTAGATCTAATTCCGCAATCAACTAGCAATGTGACCTTGGGCAAATCCCTTCACCCATCTGAACCTCAGTTTCCTCATCTGTAAAAGAGGTGAAAGAGGGGGAGAAGAGCTAAAAGGTTTCTAAGTTTCAGAAGTGTAACAGTGCAGGTGAGCTGTGAACCCAGGCACAGAAGAGCTATATTGCGTCCTGGATAATTCCATTCAAATGAAGCTGGGAACAGGAAAAATTAATCTATGAGACAAGAGTGGTGGCCTGGGGCAGGGGGACTAAGAGGAAAGGAGCCCAAGGAAGCTTATAGGAGGGACGGAAGTGTTCTCAAAGATCTGGGAGGCTGTGATACGGTGTGTGAAACGCGTTAGTCACTCAGTCATGCCCAACTCTTTGCAACCCATGGACTGCAGCCCACCAGGCTCCTCTGTCCATGGAATTCTACAGGCAAGGATACTGGAGTGGGTAGCCATTCCCTTCCCCAGGGGATCTGCCTGACCCAGGAGTTGAACCCAGGTCTCCTGCATTGTAGGCAGATTATTTACTGTCTTGAGCCACCAGGGAAGCCTGTGACATGGTGCATATGTATATAAACATTCATTGACTTGTACAATTCATGTGTACATACAACCAGGTACACAAATACCTCAATAATTTTTTAAAGGAAAACAGGGCTTGATAGAGCGGAAAACGTGGTTGACCAGGTTTCTGCTAAGGACCCAGAAGGTACTCTGCCCCCTCGCTTCCAGCCTCATACCCTAGGTGCTGATGAGGGGAGCCCTGGGGGCTGCTTAGGGGTCAAGGGTGCACACAGAGCCAAGGGTACACTCACTTTCCTCCCACTCCACTCCTTGAGCCAGGGCCAGATCGCCCTCTCCCCACCACCCAAGACGAGATGGGCACTAAAGCAATCCACACAAGGGAGGACAGGGGCAGACATGGAAACTGGCCCTTACACCTCTGGAGAGCCTGGCGGGGTGGGGCTGACCGCCACCTTCTCCTCGGGCTCTTCCTGCCCAGGATCCGGCCCCTCGGCCTGGGGACGCCGTTCCTCGCCCCTCTGGTGGGCGGCAGGTGGGCTTGGGAGCGCCTCCCTTGACAGCAACAAGGAAGGAACTGCGTTAAAGCCAGAGGAAGGTGAGAGGCTCCAGGTGTACCCCACTTGGGGTCCAAGGGCTCTGATGGGGACAAGGGAGGAGGCAGCCCCAGCAACACGTGCCATCTCAGGCCTCGGGTCTCAGCTCTACTCCCTACCTCCCCACACAGCAGGAGCTCCGGGGTGCTGCTGCTCTGCCTCCCCAGTGACTCAATTCAGCCAGGTGAGCTCTAAGGCCAGCATCCTTCTCTTCCTGCGGGAAGCCCGGGGCCCAGCACTAGCAGGGCTCCCTCCACCCGCTGGGCTTGCTGAATGACTAGCGGTGGGATGATCATGGGGAAGAAGGGGGCTGGCAGGTGGGGACCGGGAGACATGGCCACCCCCCAGCAGGAACGGCCCAGCCCGGGTGATAGCAGACTCTGCCCTAGGCCCTGACAGGGGGCAGCTGGGTCAGAAGAGACACCTCCTGTGCCAGAGTTTCTAAGCTCCCCTAACCAGCCTGTGCACCCCGATTGTAGCTACAGGCTGCAGACTAGGAAGAGGCAGAGTTCCTCCCTACTCAGTTCGTGTGAAGCACTAACCAGAAACCTCCACTGCTGCTGCTTAGGCTGCAAACCTGCCCCCTGCTCGCCCCACCTCTCCAGACCCACTGCCCCACAACCCTGGGAGGCTTCCGGCCACCCCTTACCTCTGCAGGGAAACAGAGGGTGGGGGGCTTCCCAGAGAGCCCTCCTCAGGCTCTGCTGCCTCCTTCTGCTCAGGCTGCCCCTCTGGGGCCTGTGGAGGCCCTGTGTCGGTGGCCCGGCTGTGAAGGAGACTCTGGAGCCACTCCCCACGCAGAAGAGGGGGAGATAACCTGAGCAGAGAGCAGAATCAGGGCCTCCACTCAGACAGCAGCAGGAGAACTGCAGAGTGGAGGATGTGGACCCAGGTCCGTGCCTCCTCCGGGCTGGACCCCAGTCCTGGCCCCACCTCCATGGAGGGCAACACAGCCAGAAAAGCAGGACAGAGAAGCTCCTGACTGAGCTCGCCCTCTGCCTGGACTGGACTCAGCCCTCCCAGGTCCATGGGCTGCATTTGCGTGGCCCAGGAGTGACATCTGGCCACACTCACAGGTGTATCTATCCCCACCATCTCTGGGGTCTGGGAGTTGGGGAAGTGATAGAAGAATTGAGCAGAAAGAGGGAGAAAAACAGAAGCCAGGCTCAAATGGTCACTCTATAGAAAATGCATGAAGCTGTAGCTTTGAGGAAGTAAAAATGCTGATAGCTTTCAAAGGTTCAAAAAGTAGAATGACCACCCCCTTCCCCTGCCAGGGTGGCAACCCTTCTCTTTCATGGGCCCAGGCCTGAGAAGCTGGAAGCCCCTGTCTCTCAATCACACAGACACACACACACACACATACACACACACACACACACACAGCTGCAGCCATTTCTGAAGTGGCTAGGCCTGGCTCAGAGCTGTAAGCTGCAGCATCGATCCTCTAGCATGGTCCCCCAGACCTCCAGCAGAGTATCCAGCCCTGACCCATGACCAAGGACACACGAGGCTGCATCCAATCGGGTGAAGAGGACAGAGCCCTGGCCCACAACGGGGCTATGGGCACAAAGTCCCACCAAACGCTGCGGCAGTACCTCCCACTTCTGTCTTGGTCTGCATGACGCGCACACACACAAACTCTGCAAGGCCATCCACTCAGTTCCTCACCTGCCTTCAGCCAGGAGCACACTGAGACACGTAGACCAAAGGCAGGAATTCTGGCCCCAAGTCCACGCCATACCAAAGTCCCCAGGGGCCGCCTCCCACGCACAGTACCTCTCCGAGCCTCCGGACCGCTTGCTCTGCAGCGCCTCTTGGCTGGACCGGCTGGCATCCTTGTCTTCTCTTCCCAACCTCTGGGCCTACAGACAAGTAGCAGTGGAAAGTGCTCACTGGGGTGGGGGGTCTGTACTGACGCCCATGCCAGGAGGGGCCACTGAGAGGCGGCTCTTGGTGAGGGAGGGCCACTCGGAATGCAGAAGAGAAGGCCTGCCTGCTGTACAGTGAAGCCCCTGCGGCTCTGGCTAAGCCCCCAGGCTCACAGCTGCTCCCAGGGCTGGCCTTGCTGCCCTGGGGAGGATGAGTCAGACAACACAGCCACTGCAGGCAGAGTCGGAAGCCACAGGCTGAAGGAGGACACACAAGAAAAAGAAAATCCTGCCTCCTACAGGTGGAAACATTCACTGCCAGCTGCAGAGAGAAAGCAGAGACGTCCGTGAACAACCCAAATCCACGGGCCCCCGACCGCCAGAGCCACCGGTCATCAGGAATGCTGAAATTCAGTGAGCAGGACTGGGGACAGCAGACAAAGGGCATCAAAGAGGAAGGATCCTGGAGAGATGGAGACGTGGTAAAACGAGAGACAGCTATACTCCAGATGAGAAGGGCACTGCGAGGGCAACCTGAAGAGAGGAAGACGGAGCGCTCCTTTGCACCATTCTGAGATCCCCCGACACCCAGGTGCCCTCAGTAGACAGTGATGCCCTCTTCCTACTCAGGAATTATACCTGCCAGACAGTGCAAAGAAGAAACGAAAAGAGTCAGCCCAAACCTCGTTTTAAAGTTTGGGTTTCTGGGCAAAGTTAGCAAGCTGGTGAAAAGGACTGCTCTTAATACATTCACCAATTTTCTGCAGGGGTAAGGTTACAGGGGTGGAGCAGTGCTGTCAGCCTGGACCTAACCCTTAGTTCCAGCACCTCCTCTACTGCAAAATGGGATCGCAGAGCTTCCCTTGGGTTTCCCTGGTGGCTCCATGGTAAAGAATTCGCCTGCAGTGGAGAAGAAAAGACATGGGTTCGATCCCCAGGTCGGGTGGCTCAGTGGTAAAGAATTCGTCTGCTGGTGCAGGAGACACAGGTTCCGTCCCTGAACCGGGAAGATCCCACACACCCAGAGTAACTAAGCCTGTGCGCCACAACTATTGAGACTGTGCCCTAGGGCCCGGGAGCCGCAACTACTGAAGCCCCCGCGCCCTAGAGCCCGTGCTACATGCAACAAGAGAAGTCACCACAATGAGAAGCCCAGAGCCTGCAGCTAGAGAGGGGCCCCTCTCGCCACAAGAGAAGAGCCCGCACAGCCGTGAAGACCCAGCACAGCCAAAGGTAAATGAATAAAATTATTTTTAAAAAAATGAGATAGTGAGCCACAGTGCACAGGGCTTCTAGTGGGGCCCAACTCCGGCCCAAAAAAGGCAAGCCACAAACACAGCTCTCCTCACACTCCTCCCCCTCTCCCCCAGCCTGGGGGTAAAAAAAAAAAAAAAGAAACCCAGCTTCGAGAGTGCCAGTCCCCATCCTAGGACCTGCACTCCTTCTGTCACACTCACAGGGGCCCCGTCTGTTCCGGGACACGAGGGTTAACAGGAGAGGTGGGGCTGGAGACAGCCCACTCCATCTTCCCCGGCGGGGTTCCGGCCGGGCTGGCACACCTCCGTGTCCCCACCCCCGTGCCCGCAGCCCCCCACGCCTCTCCACTGGCAGCCTGAGCCCCGGCAGCTGTGGCCGACTCTGCCATCTGGATGGGTGAGGAAGGGCAGGGTCTGAACTAAAAGCCAGCTCCCCCAAATTACATTAAAAATAGAAACGCTGCCTGGGAGTGCCTCCCGGTGCCTGCAGCAGAAGGGCTCCCTGCCAGCGCTGCCATTCCTGATCGCATCAGCCGGGCAGAGCCCACAGACAATGGCGGGGAGGGCGTCCTTCTCCCGCCCTGCCTCCTCCCCTTCCAGGGCTCAACTTGCAACTTGTCTTCCTACAGATCACACCACACTCAGCAGAGAGCACCCCCCTCCCACAGGCCAATCTATTTCACAAACTAAAATATAAGATGGTAACAAAGTACAGTGGTCGTAATAAATATTGAAGGGCTGAGCCCTGAATCAGAAAGGATGAGCTGCGGACAATGTCTGTTTCCTTCCTGATTCACCTTTCTGCTAGAGACTCAACCAGCCCTGAGGCAGAGAAAAGGGGACACCTTGGGCAAGTACCCACACAGAGGCCCTTTGAGCAGAGTTTTACTTGCTCCCTAGAACTCTCTGCCCCAGAAAGGGAGTCAAAGGAACCAGACAAGGCCATCAGGCACATCGGCACTCTTCAGAACGAGGAGACACATGCCTGTTCTAAGCCTCTGGCCTAAGACTGCTCAGGACACCCCTTCCCTAACCTAAACTCAGCTCTGGGGTTCTGTTTTCATTCACGATTCAGTCTTCACTTTATGTAAATCACAGGGACTTCCCTGGTGGTCCACTCTTTACAAGCCTCCCAAGGAAATCTGTTTTTTTTTTTCCTTGTGGCTCAGCTGGTAAAGAATCCGCCTGCAATGCGGGAGACCTGGGTTCGATCCCGGGGTTGGGAAGATCCCCTGGAGAAGGGAAAGGCTACCCACTCCAGTATTCTGGCCTAGAGAATTCCACGGACTGTGTAGTCCACGGGGTCACAAAGAGTTGGACATGACTGAGTCGGACATGACCGAGTCGGACATGACCAAGTGACTTTCACTTTCTTTCACTTAAGGATTCTAATATGGGCCAGATTTTAGAGTCAGAGCAATGGAAAATCACCTTGCCTGGCCAACTCGGTAACTTTCCCACTTAACCTGCTGCCAAAGGTACCTCACCAATCACCTGCTCCAAACCCTTGCTGACGAACACCACCTGGCCTTGTCTGTGCCTTTACAGACCTCCAGTGCTGCAAATGGCGGGCAGGCAGTGAGGGGGAGAGATCCAGCATCCGGCAGGGACCCGGTGGCTAAGCAGTGGCCCGGGAAGGCTTATCAGCCAGAGCTGAGAGGAACATGTCAGGCTCCAATCAACCGGACTCACAACTCTACCCCGACTCAGGACTGGCTTCACTAAGGGCTCCCAGGCTTGATTCACATTAAATACTTTTTTTCACCCAAACCAAATGCCCCCTCAAACCTGCAGAGACCGCATGTCAGAACCTCTCTCCTCTCAATAATCCCACAGAGGAGGCGAAAGTGACGTTGGCATTTATGTTTTACAGATTTTTTTTAAGGATGGCCATTCCAGCCAGTCTGAAGTGATACCTCATTGTAGTTTTGATTTGCATTTCTCTAATAATGATACCGAGTACCTTTTCATGTATTTGTTGACCATCTGTCTGTCTTCTTTGAAGAAATGTCTGTTTAGGTCTCTGCCCATTTTTTGATTGGGTTGTTTGATTTTTTTGGTTATTGAGCTACATGAGCTGTTTTGTATATTTTAGAGATTAATCCCTTGTCAGTTTTGTTTGCAAATATTTGCTAGTGTTTCACCATGATATTGGTGCTTGTTTTGAGAAAAAAAAAATTTTTAATCATGTTAAATAAATGGCTTCCTTAATGCTATTATTTTTAGAAATCAATATTAAATTTTTATCAAATACCTTTTGATCTCAAAGTGATCTGAAGGCTTTATCCTCTGACTCACAGATATCATGAAATATATTTAGAAGATTCATAATATTAAACCATCCTTCAATACTAAAAGAAAAAATTAAAAAATGACCTTGGCTTTAAGCTCCTTGCGGATAGGACCTGTGTCTGAGTCCTCTTTCTCCCCTACTCTGGGTTCAACGACACCCATCCCTGCCCAGAGCTTACATCTGGCAGGGGAGACAGAGAACCAGAAAACAAAAGCAGCAGCACTAAGGGAAGCAGAGGGAAGGACCGAGTCATCCTGCATGGAGGAGGTGACGTCAGAGGTGGGCCTCCGAGACCAAGAAAGAGCTCTCAGGGCACAAGGGGAGGCAGCTGGCTGGCAGGGTGGTGAAGCAGTGGACAGTGTGGCCCCGGGGAATGGTGAGTGGTGGGCACAGCCAGGGCATGGCAAGTGGGCTGAGGACATGACTGCAGAGGTTGAATGGGCCAGGTTAGGAAGTGCCCTGAAGTCCACAAGCTGCACAGTGCTTTTTTGCACAGGCTCAAATGGTCAGCCCTCAGGTGCTAAATGAATAGATGAAGAGACAAAAACAGGGAGTCGGGGGGGGCAGGGAATGCCCTTAATTCACGGCAGCAACAGAGCACAAATGCCCCATCGCAGGCATAGTCAGGGCCTTGCCTTGATGAATCAGAAGGGAGAGAACTTCCAGAAATGCACCCTGGGATGGGCAAGCCTCAGCTCTTGATTATCCCCCAAAATGAGGCCCCAGCCCAGCCCCAGAGAGACTCACCTCCCAGTGGGCTCCATCCAGGACGGAGGAGTGCACGTCCACATTCAGCAGGTGCTCTGAGATCTGGCTGCGGAAACCGAAGTCCTAGAGATGGTGGAGACGGGAAGGTCAGCTCTCCCCTCATCACGGTCAGTGCCCACCAGAGATCAGGGCCTCTCCTCCACCCTCACCTTCCCGAAAGACGCCTACTATGTGCCAGACACTGTGCCAAGCATTCCAACACCTACTCACTAACCTCATCTTTAAAATAACACTGGGCTTCCCCGGTAGCTCAGACAGTAAAGAATCTGCCTACAATGCAGAAGACCCGGGTTTGATCCCTGGGTCAGGAAGATCCCCTGAAGCAGAAAATGACAACCCATTCCCCCATTCTTGCCTGGAGAATCTTATGGACAGAGGAGCCTGGCGGGGCTACAGCCCATGGAGTCACAAGAGGAGGACACGACAGAGTGACTAACACTTTCGCTTTCCTTCAAAATAACTCTGCGACTGGATGGAAAGGTATGTGGTAAAGCAACTACGGTATATTGCTCACTGAAGACTCTAGGGGGTAAGAATGTAGGCATTCGCTATAAAATTCTTTTAATTTTTCCATACGGTTGAAATTTTTCATAATCAAATTACAGGGGAAGAAAGCAACCCAATGAGACTGTCCTCTTATTTTTATCTCACAGAGTAGGAAGCCGTTTGAGAGCCCATGTAACTTGCCCAAGGTCATGCATCTGTTAAGCAGCAGGGCTGGGGGTCAGATGTGTCCTGGGCCGACTCCAGAGCCCAAGCTCTTTGCCTGACATGTGCTGCAAAGCATGTCACTTTCCAGCTGTCTCTCCCTCCTGGCGCCTGACAGGAGGCCTAAGTGCCCAGAAGATCCGTGGGCAGGTAGGAAACAGGGCTTGCCAGGCCCCTCCCAGCGGGTTCTTTCCCCTTCCCATACAGGTGCCCCTCTGGACAATGAGGATGGATCAGCACCACTTTCTCCACTGGCTTCTCTTTGGGATGGGCAGCAAGGGCCCACGCAGGTGCCAGCTCCCCGCTGCCCTCTGGCTGCTGCAGAGCCAGGACCCCTCCCCCTCCGAACCCAGGAGCCCCTCTGGGCTAGGTGATGGATTGCTACCCGACAGCACGCTAACAGGGACAGTTCTGTCATCAGCCCTGATGAATGGCGGGATGCCCAGCCAAGGTCTGGTCCTGCTGGCCGTGGCTTCCTCCTCCACCCACTCCCGTAAAGAAGAATAATGCTGACGGACACACTTCTCCACAGGGCGACTCCCCGAGAAGGGCCAGGGCCCTTGCTTCAGAGAGCTCCGTGGCACGGTGACTCTTCGTGATGGTTTCCGCCAACAGTGACTTTGCCTCCCCTTCCTAGCTTGTGGGTTTTCTTTGTGGATGACATTTTCCTTTCAGCGTGAGTTCTACTCCACTCAATGCAGCTGCCATCTGGCTCCTTAAGCCCATGGCTCAGCGAGGGGCTTGAGCGCACACAGCCTCCTAATTCCTCTGCACCCCCTCGTATCACTACTGCTCATCCCTGACCCTCTCCCACTAATCCCTTCCCTTTGATCTGCCTCCTCCAAACAGATGGAGCATGATTTCTGGAAGAAACTCTCTGCCAAAAAGCACCCCAGACTACTCCCCTTAGATACAAACCTGGCAAGTGAAGCCAGGATTCGGGAGGCTCAGTGGAAGGTGGAAGGGCTGGAACAAAGACACCGTGGATAATGGCATTCCAGAGGAGTCTTCACTTTGGAAATGACCACACTTCAACACACTTCTTGGTCAGAGCCTGAGGACTGGTCCTTCCTTGCCACAGTTCAGTGATCCCATAAACTCATATACACAGTCTCCAATCTCCTACACTCATACAATGCTCTTGTTAAGAGCCCAGAGGCCATGATCTCATATGATCTCACAGGCAGTTCATGCAGCAGTAGCAGTAGTAGTAATAACAGCTATGCTTGTTTAATATTCATATGCTAATAATGTATATACGCTTTACCCCACCTTCTTCTCCCAACAAACCTAAAAAGTAGGTAGTGTTATCCTTGGTAGGGCGAGGAAATGGAGTTAGACAAGACCCAAGTTTGAGTCCTAACTTCCCCACTTACAAGGTGTAAGATGCTCGGCAAATTATTTAACCACAGTAACTCACGTATCCATGTTCTTTATCACTACTCTGCTGCCCACCGCCCCACCCCCCAACTCCCATCTCAGACTCAGACTCACCAAGCCAAGGAAGGACCTGGGGTCAGAAGCAGCGGAGTCTGAGAGCTGTAGTTGCTTCCCGGGTTCACTGATCTCCGACTCCTGGGAAGACAGACACAGAGAAGTCCCCAGAGCAGAAGACAGAGGGTCGTTACCAGCCTCCACAGCGCCCACACAGGGCTGAACCCAAACCGAAATCCACCTCCTCTGGAAAACCTGAAAGAGGCCTGTGGACCTTCCCATTCCCAGCCCCCAGCCCATTCAGGCTGGGCAGCCCAGTAGGGGCAACACTCTAGACGTGGAGGGACAGCCAAGTGAAGCAGAGTGGGAGGTGGTTAGAAAGTCAGCAGTGGAGAAGTCTGATGCTCTCCTAGAAAAACATGACGAGAGCATCTTTTCCAGAAAGCAGTGAAAAGCTCTTTAATTAATTCCCTCACCATCCCCCTGGAGGAGGAGCAGGACTGAGGGTTGGAAAATGAAGACACCAAATGCTCTCGCCCCTGGCTCCTATGTCTGTCCATCTGGGTCACTGGCCTCATCTTGCCAAGCAAGACTTCCTGTAACCTGACTGACCAGTGCTGGGGCAGGACACACCCAAATGTGCCCCCACTCCCACCTCCCTCAGTGCCTCCTCTCTTTATAGGGACATAAGATGCAACCAGGAATAACTCAAAACTGATGTCAAGAAGTAGGAGAGGGAGGTGGGAAACGGCAAGAGGAAGTAAGTGGGAGCCCAGAAGAGCATGAATATCCCAGGAGGGTGCCCGTGGAAAAGCAAATGTCTGCTCTGAATTTCTAGTGCCAGCAGGTATGGAGTTTCATTCAGGATTTTACTGCCTGCTGGGTCTGGGCATATTTGTCACAATTAAGGGTTCTGGCTGATGTTGACAGCCCATTGCAGGGTCTGCAAATGAAGCTTCTGACTCAGTAATGAAGATGAAAAGAGAGAAATGTGCTCTGGGCTCAAGAGAGCAGAGAGGGCTGGAGCCAGCAACTGCCCGTGGGACCGAGTGACTTACTTCGCTCGCCTCTGATCTGCTCTCTTTCAGGACAGAGGCCTCCTCCTTTGGCTCCTCTGCTGCCTCTTCCTTCCTGGAACCCTCCTCTCCTGCGTCCACCAGGTTCTCTGGTGCCTCTTTTTTAGTGGCATTGGTAGGCTGATCACCTCCGGGGTCCACCACACTTCCGGACGTCCCAGGATCCTTCTCATTCTTTCCTTTTTCTGGGGGCCAACTTGCCTCTCCTCGTTGTTGCTCTTTGCCGTCAGCACCGCTCAGGCTGCTGTCCGCACCTTGGCTGAAGGGCTTGCCAGAAGCAAGGGGGCCGGCAGCATCGGAATCAAGAGAAACGTCCTTCTCCTCTGGCTGGCTTGCTCTTGGAGACTCCTAAGGAGCAGCCAACAGCATCAGAAGGGAAGATGTCAGGAATTAACGCAAGGAGTTTGGAGACTTGATAAAACAGAACTGCCATTGTTCCCTGAGGCCTGCAGTTCTGAAACCAGTGGTTATCCCATACCTCAAAAGCTTTTAAAAACAGACTCCTGGCTCCGGCCCAGATCCACTGACTCTGAACTTCCATGTGAACCTGGATACACCCAACCTGACGCCCCTCCACTGAAGGGCTTGGAATCCAGGGCCCTAGACAGTGCCCACCTCTGTGACCACCCATCACATCCTCAAGTAATAAATCTGTCTCATTCTAGCCCCACTGGCCAAACCATAAGATTGCAGGCTCAGAAGTCAATACTTGTTTCTGATAATGATAACAGAGAACCGCATGAGAGAAAAGTCCAGAGCTTGTGTTTTTCATTTTTAAAAGGTAGCAGGGAAGAAATATCGAGAGGGTGCCCCTTCTCCATAGCAATGAGGGTAGCTCTCTCCCTAAAGCACCACCCCGCCACCTGCCACCAGGAGGCTACAACAAGCAGCCCGGGAGCCAGGCTCCTCTGCTGGAGGACCCTCAAGTGAGTCCTCTGGGAAAGAGGTGCCAGATGGGGTGAGGTGTGTAGGAGACTGACGGGGGGAAATGCCCATAAGAGGACACGGAAGGTGGGGAGAGGCCTGGCAACACAGGTCTGAGATCTGTGGCGGGAGAGAGGGAAGGAGGGGGCCGGAGGAGGAGAGCCTCGGGCCACAGCCCAGGTCTGAGAGGGTCTCCAGCCCTGTGGAGAGCCCCGCAGTCATCAGGCAGAATGGCCCTGCTCTGGGGCCTGCTGCACCACCACCGACGCCTTCAACAAGCCGAGCCTTGGCACGAGCCGGGGCAGATCAAAGGTGCAGGAGCTGCAGGCCGTCAATCCACCAAGGTCCCCTCTGCAGGGTCTCTTCACAGGAGATGGGAGCAGCGCCCCTCTACAGCTGCCCACCCTGCTTCTCACTCACAAAGCCCATGTGAAAGACCTAGAGACGAGACCTAGGAAAACACTAAGAGCTGCCACAAGAAGAAAAGGAACCCCCACCCTTGGAAGCACAGCCAGCCATCTCTCCTGGGATCAGGCAGAGAAGACCTCCTTCCAGAAAACATCTGGCCTGACACTTGGGCCGTCAGTGAGAACAGCTTATGGGCAGGGACTTTTGAGACCTCTTAACCCCTGACTCTGGAGACTCCAACAAGAAGCCCGATAACCAAAGTACAGAGGGCCAAGGAGAAGCCCCAAATCCAGCATTCACCCATGCCGTCTGTTAAAGGATCCACTGAACTCAGAGCTGTGACCACCCACTGTGGGTCTGGCAACCAACCAACCAGCCCACCCAAACTTTCCAAGGATGGTTAAGAGAGAGAAGCAGCAGAGCACCTTCAGAGCCCAGCTTCGGGGGACAGAACACCCAGGTTTCAAATCTTGGCTCCATGCTTCCAGGGACCTCGTGCAAAACTAAATTTTCTGTGCCTCAGTTTCTTCCCCTAAAATGAGGGGGTATCATAAGGCCTATCTCATGGGATTGTTGGGAAGATTAAATGAGTTAATGCTCATCAAATGAGTAAAGAGCAGAGAGCTGTACCTGGACACTGCAAGCACTCTGTAAACGCTAACTCATTTTTTCGTGTGCTTATTTGGCTGTACCAGTCTTACTGTGGCAGGCAGGATCTTGGATCTTCACTGCAGCATGCAAGATCTTTTTCAATTTTTTTAAATTGCAGCATGTGAACTCTTAGTTGTGGCAAGTAGGATCTTAGTTCCCTGACCAGGGATCAAACCCAGGCCCCGTGTGTTGGGAGCATGTGCACTCTTAGGCACTAGACCACCAGGGAGCTCTTGAAACCTCATGTTTTATGATGAGACCCACACGTTCATTCACTGAGCCCCTTCTCAACCTGCCATGGGGACCCAAATATGAAGACCTATCCTGCCCTCAATGAATTCAGCTGGGTCTGGAGAAAAGTGAAACACCCCTGGTGGCCCTGGCTATGAGCCTTGACTGCCGGAAGCAGAGGGCACGGGACACGGCGCTGCTGCTGTCATCAGCCCCAGCCTGCACCCAGGGAGGGAAGCAGAGGCTGAACAGAGAAGGGGTGGGCTTCCCTCACGCCCTGGCCGCACCAAAGCACGGTGCCCTCCAGTGCTGCCCGCCCTCCCGACACCCCAACTGCAGCGTGGAGGAAGTCCGCACAGTCGGCTCCTCCCTCCTCTTTGAGAGGCAACTGCAGGGCAAGGCCAGGCCTCCTCACCTCAGCGTCCCCACAGCGGCCAGCTCTCAGCAGTGGCCAGCATGCGGTGACTGGTCGGGGGCTCACGGAGGATGTGGGTAAAAAAGGTGTGGCACGTGTATATCACGGATTCTCTATTACTCAGCCATAAAAGGAATGAAACCACGCCATATGCAGAGACGTGGATGGACCCAGAGACTGTTACACAGAGTGAAGTCAGTCAGAAAGAGAAAAACAAATAGTGTATATTCATGCATTTATGTATAATCTAGAAAAAGGGTATAGGTAGTCTTCTTTGCAAAGCAGAGAGAGAGACAGACACAGAGGACAAACGTATGGATACCAAGCAGGGAGTGGGGGTTGGGACTGACATATATACTCTATTGATACTATGTAAACAGCAGGCAACTAATGAGGACCCACTGCACAGCACAGGGAACCAGGGTGTGCTGCACAGCACAGCTCAGTGCTGCTCGGTGGCCTGAACGGGAGGCAAATCCAAGGGAGGGAGTCCATGTAAACACAGAGCCGATTCACTCTGCCGTACGGCGGAAACAAACACAACACTATAAAGCAACTATAATCCAACAAAAATTAATGAAAAATCTTATGGGGGAGAAGAATGTGGGGGTGTCTTGGGGGGAGTGAAAGGTGTCTGGCCCAGAGAGCAGGACCAATCCTCCCTGGCCATGCTCATCTCCTGATGAAAAATGGGCAATAGACCTCTGATCGGAGGACAGAGAGGGTATCGGACCACAAGTTCACGTCTCCTCACACGGCTCACAGCCCTTCTCACCCAGCCCTGCCTGCTCCTCTGAGGTCATCTGAAGCCACACACATCCTGCCTGCAAACAAACACCACGCTATTTCCCTGCTCTGCCATGCGTATCCTTAACATACACACAGAATCTACCCTGACAAGCTCCCACTGGTCCTGACAGCATCACCTCTTCCAGGAAGCCTTCCTGAATTCAGCCTGTCCCACCCTTTTGCACAACCGCTACTGTACTATAACGGCTGACTTCCTTGCCTGCGACCCCCACCACATCAGCTCCCTAATATCCTCAGTGCCTTCTGGCACATACAAACTGCTCAGTCAGTGTTTGGGATGCAATTTTTAAAAATGATTAAGTGCGTCAACACAGAGAGAGGAATTCCTACCCTGTAAAGTGGTACCTACTTTACAAAGCTATACAGAGATCAGATTATATTTGTCACGGTGGTTATGAGATGGAAAATAGCTAGACAAAAGTCAACTATGGATATTCACAATGATGGAAAAACAAGTACGCTATCAAAAACCAGAGGACACCAGATCCACGTGGAGATTCCCATTCTTACACATGAGAGAATACGGCCAGACGGCAAGAATGTCAGGCCCAGGCTATGCCACTCTCAAGCCTTCAAAAGAAGAGCGTTTCACGACAGAGCTGAACCTATTCTGTCTATCTAAATAGTAAAATATTAAAACATGGCTAACATTAAAATAAATGAACTTGCATTCCCCGTGCCCATGTCAGCTAACTGCAGTGACAGGGCGGGCGGAGGGACATCTTGTGGGGGAAGATGGTAGAGGCATCTATTGTGGATTATCCACAAATGGATGAACGGGAGCTGAGTGTCTGGAAAACCCAGCCACCGCCATGCTCTTCTCCACCCCTGCTCCTCACCCCACCTCGGGGCCCACGGCCTGAGGCCCCACCCAGGACGCACGCCCAGGCCCCTGCACATGGCCCCCTGCACCAGCGTCCTATGGGTGAGAAAGGGGACACACCCCCAGCGCGGCCCTACTCCCAGTTCAACCATGCTCCCGCTCCTTCTGTCTCCTCCTGTCACAGCCCCTGGTCCTTGAGTGTCTCAAGGCACATTCCTGCTGTTTATTCCAAAAAGATCTTGCCATCTGCATAAAGGGGGGTGGGGGAGGGTGCAGGAGAGTGCCTGTAAGAATCGGTTCATGAATATTGAACATACCCCTCCAAAAGCTCTGAGGTCTCCCACACCGCAGTCCCCCTCCTGCAGCCCAGAACACAAAGGCAGGGGCCCTACAATCTACACGGGGGCTCAAGGGTGGGGAATGAGGGAGCTGAACACCACGTCCTTGCACTGATCCCGTGCTGGGGAGACCCCCACCAAGCCAAACGTCAGTCTGGTTTCTTTCCCACACCTCATTCCCACCCAGTCCGTCTCAGCTCTTTGCACTGCTCCCCGGTGGTGTGGTTAGCGCTTTCCAATCACACTGACATCATCCTGTTATTTCTAAGCGCAGCTCCCTCCCTCCCCTTTGATCTGCTGATGGGCTTTTCACCAGCTCCACAAGGCCACCTGCTGCCTGCTCGCCTACCCTTCAGCCTCCCCTCTTTCACTCCCTTCCATTCTTCGCGTCTGTTCCAGGAACCTAGCGCTTTTGATTCTGTAATAGACTAGAAATGGGTTTAAGCTGAAGGCAGGAGAGGAGGGGGATGGAGAGAGAGAGGCATTCTCGCCACCCTACTGCCCTCTCATGGAATCATGAGCAAAGTGACTGTTCACAGCGAGACAGGGTAGAACAAACTATAGGATAAGCTCTCCATCTCGGGCAGCCTGAGACGCCCGAGAGCTGGAAGAGGCAGGCAGCTCAGAGGACCCACGGTCTACACTACTGCTGTTCAGCCACCAAGTTGTGTCCGACTCTCTGCAACCCCATGGAGCGTAGCCTGCCCGGCTCCTCTGTCCATGGGATTCTCCAGGTAAGAATACTGGAGTGGGTTGCCATTTCATTCTCAAGGGGATCTTCTTGACCCAGGGATCAAACCTGGGTCTCCTGCACTGCAGGCAGATTCTTTACCGTCTGAGCCCTACCAATAAACTGGGACAAAAGCCATTTTAAAGGGTATGGCAATCAGAGACAGCTTTGTCTGTCCTGAAACTCCCATTCATCCCCAACACGAACTTTCCCCACCATGCAAAGCCCCAATTCCTGCCTGAGGCTAGAACACAGGATTCCAACACTCCATGTGGCAAAAAGAACGAAATCTGCTGGGACACTAGAGACAGAGGTGGGGAGTGTATGTAACACCTCCCACTCCAGACATTTCCCCCCATCACACTGAGTTGCCTATTAAAGAGGTTATAAAAAAAAAAATGCGCTTAAAAACTCCCACTCCTTCAAAGAAGCACATAAAGATCAGAAGGGAAGCATATGAAAACCCAGGACATGTCAAAGAAAATCCCTTTTTTTGTTGACATTTATATTATAAAGTAAAAATTAACT
Source organism: Capra hircus (assembly GCF_001704415.2). Classification (NCBI taxonomy): domain Eukaryota; kingdom Metazoa; phylum Chordata; class Mammalia; order Artiodactyla; family Bovidae; genus Capra; species Capra hircus. The sequence continues at coordinate 54,307,034 of NC_030822.1, forward strand.
CTTCCAAGTCATAGTACATTATCATAGGTCCATATGGGGATTTTCAATTCACCAGCTGAAGCAGGGACCAAGTATCCACTCTAGCCAGAACCTGGGAAAACCCAGGGAAGAAAGAAGCACAGTGAGACCTGCCAGCATATCCTCCGGTCCCAGCGTGGCTCAATCACTCACCTATTCATCCTCTCAAGAGAAAGTGAAAGTCACTCAGTTGTGTCTGACTCTTCACGACCCCATGGACTTAGCTACAAGGCTCCTCTGTCCATGGAATTCTCCAAGCCAGAATACTGGAGTGGGTAGCCGTTTCCTTCTTCAGGGGATCTTCCTAACCCAGGGATCAAACCCAAGTCTCCTGCATTGCAGGCGGATTCTTTACCATCTGATCCAGTGGATCTTACCAACCCAGGAATCGAACTGGGGTCTCCTGCATTGCAGTGGATTCTTCACCAGCTCAGCTACCAGGGAAGCCCCTCATCCTCTCAACTGCTCAGCAAAATACACCCATGTATTTCCTAAGCACCACAACAAGCCAGGTGAAGGACACACAGGCATGAATAGGCCAGAATCTTTACTCTCGATTTGCTCGGTCTCGGGGAGACTGCCCTTTCTCCAAAAGCCAGTGAGTCCTCCTGACACTGTATTCCTATTCATGGTCATCCTTCCAGGCTCAGAACCTGACCTACTGCTTCCAACAGCATCGTAACATCTTAATGGCAAATGAGAACAAAAAAAGTTATCATTTCAAAAGCATCAAAGAGACAGAAGGCTATGGATTTAATGCCAACAGACCATGCCCCACTTGAAAGGAAGAGTTTCAAAGTACACCCAAATTAGGTTGATGACACTCAGAAAAAAGTGTCACACATGGCAGAAAGCGTCATAGTCATAATCAAAGCATACATGATTGAGCAGAGCCCAAAACGGAGACAGTTTCTGAGGCAACAGAGACAGCTCGGGGACTCCCCAGGTGGTCCAATGGTTAAGAATCCGCCTTCCAACGCAAGGGACATGGGTTCGAACCCTGGTTGGGGAACTAAGATCCCACATGTTATGGGGCAGCTATAAGCCTGCATGCCACAACTAGAGAAACCCCTGCACCCTGCAACGAAGACCCAACACAGCCAAAAGTAACCTTAAAAAATAAAGCCAGACAGCCTAAGTATAAAATGGGACCCACCTAATGGCTAGAGTGGGGTCAGCTGAAAAAGCCCACCTACATCTCAGGACATGAATTTAAGCAACCTCCAGAAGATGGTGAAGGACAGCGAAGCCTGAGATGCTGCAGTCCATGGGGGCAAAGAGTCGAGCACAACTGAGAGGCTAAACGACACCTCAGGGGTCAGCGAGCATCCTCAATCTCTGCCAGCCTGAGACCTTCCCCTGGCTCTCGAGGAGAGCTGACGACCACAAAGCAAAAGTCAGAAACAGTAAGGGCGTGAAAAGGGATGATAAGGATATAATACTAAAAGATAATAAGGAAACAGTGAAATCCATGATACACACACTATTGTTTCATTGGTCAGTTTTATGACCATTCTAATAAATGTGAGTGATCTCTTCATTTGAAAGTGTTTAAAGTCTAAGAGAATTTTCTACTTTATGGAAAGCTTAACTGACCTGGCAATCAATATTTCAATGTTTGGGGAAATCTGAGTTGCTGACTTCATGATGTATTGGTTGTTTGAATACTCTGAACTGAACTGAAGGGTGCCCAGTTTCTCAGTCGTGTCCAACTCTGCAACTCCATGAATCACAGCACGCCAGGCCTCCCTGTCCATCACCAACTCCTGGAGGTCACTCAAATTCATGTCCATCAAGTGGGTGATGCCATCCAGCCACCCCATCCTCTGTCATCCCCTTCTCCTCCTGCCCCCAATCCCTCCCAGCATCAGGGTCTTTTCCAATGAGTCAACTCTTCACATCAGGTGGCCAAAGTATTGGAGTTTCAGCTTTTGCATCAGTCCTTCCAATGAACACCCAGGACTATCTCCTTTAGGATGGACTGGCTGGATCTCCCCGCAGTCCAGGGGACTCTTAAGAGTCTTCTCAAACATCACAGTTCAAAACCATCAATTCTTCGACACTCAGCTTTCTTTACAGTCCGACTCTCACATCCATATGTGACTACTGGAAAAACCATAGCCTTGACTAGACGGACCTTTAGAGAAAGCTTACTTGTCAAAAAATTACTAAATTAGACAGTAGGCCAAGAACAAATAGTAGGCAATGTGCCTTTTTCAGTAGAAAATTGCATTGGAGGCTTTAGCTATTACAATGACATGATGAGTTTTAGGTTTTGTCTGTTCGTTTTAAAGAACATTCTGGTGGGAGTGGAGGCCAGACCAAGGAAAGAGATGAGAAGCAACACAACTGCTGGGGGCACAGCCTGGAAGCTCTTCCCATCCACAGTCTGCGTCTTTGTCCAAGCTGTTCACTTGCCTAAAACATCCCTTCCACTCCCACGTCTAAAACTTAACTATTTCTCTTCAAGATCCAGGTCAAATGTCATCTCTTCCAAGTTCTCCCTGATCTCTCGGCAGGTAATTTCTCTCCCCTCTAAGGACTTCCCTGGTGGCCTGGTGGCTAAGCCTCTGCTCTCCCAGTGCAGGGGCCCCCGTTCAATCTCTGATCAGGGAACTAGATTCCACATGCCTCAACTAAAAGATTCCCTGTGCCACAACCAAGACCTGGTGCAACCAAATAAATAAATTCTGAACAGCATAGCTGTGCTAGAGCTCTTTACACACCCTCCCCTGCTTGAAAACTTCCTAAATATTCATTTATTCAGCACATACTGAGGGCTCACCAGAGTACCCAGCAATCTTCCGCTCTGACCGCACACTCCTGGAGGCCACCCTGGACCACACCTTACCAGTGTTCAGGTCGCCCACAGAGTCCAGCACACGGCTGCCCCACAGCCAGCACTCAACGGACGTTAAGAATCTGGATGGCGGGACTTCCCTGGCAGTCCAGTGCTAAGACTCTGAACTCCCAATTCAGGGAGCCCAGGTTTGATCCCTGGTTGGGAACTACATCCCACATGCTGAAACTAAAGAGCCTGCATACCACAATGAAGTCTGAAGATCCTGAGTGCTACAACCAAGATCTAACACAGCCAAATAAAAAAAATTTTTTAATTTAAAAAAAAAAAGAATGAATCCAGATGGAATTACACTTCCATTTACACCCTCCGATGGCTCCCAACGCCTGTGTAATTCAATCCCAGCTTCTCACCCGGCACTCAGGCCTTCCATGACCCAGCCCAACCCACCTCCACAGCCCCACCTCCCGACCCTCCGCCACATGTGCCTGAGCTCCAGGTGAAAGAATGGCCCTCGTCCTCCCCTCCTGCCTCTGCCCATTCAGTGCCCTGCAGCAGGCTCTCTCCTCACCGCTCGCCTCTGCGCACCCAGCCATGCTACCGTTCTTCCTGGCTCACCTCAGGTGTCAGATTCTCACTAAAGCCTTTCCAAACAGACGGGACACCCCCAAATTCTGCCCCCCAACAGCACTGTGGTTTACTCCCCGGATGGACTCCCTGCATTCTATCCTTGTGTTCTGGGTCTTTTATGAGACTATAAACTCTTCGAGGGCAGGAATCACAGCTAACTGAGGCTTGTACGGCTGAGAGTGAAGTGCCTCACATAGAAAGAGCTGATAAATGGCGGTTCTTTGATAAATGTGTAAATGGATGAATTCCTTTCCCCGCTTGTACTTCCCCCAACCCCAGGAACCCCATCTGGACAGGACCGGGACTAAAGAGTTCTCTTTCCAAATATGTCTCCCTGAGAAGAAAGGCTTAGGAAGGAAGGAGGGAGCCTGCCAGGCTGAGATGTCTGTCTGCAGGTGCTTCAGGCTCTTACCTCATACTCAAAGTCACCCCCCAGCGCCCCGATGTCCAGGTGCAGGTTCCTAAGAAGCTCACTTGAGCTGCGGACACTCTGAAAATGAAAAGGATCACAAGGAAACTGGTCAGCCCCGGGTGCAGGACCAGAAGCTCCTCACAGGTGCAAGAGCTCCACTTCCTGGGTCAGACCCAGCAGGGATACAGGCTGGGCAAACAATGAAGCCGTGGGCTGGAAAACCGCTTTCACTGATTTTCAAAGTAGCACAGAGGTTAAACCAGAAAGTTAAAACAGCTCAAGCACCCACCAACAGATGAACGGCTGAATAGAATGTGGTAATTTCATACAACGAAATACTATCCAGTCACACATGCTACAAAACACTACGCTATATGAAGGAAGACAGACACACAAGAGGACAAAGACAGTATGATGCCAAGTATATGAAATATCTAGAGCAGGCAAATCCACAGAGACAGGGAGCAGATCAGGGACTGGGGGGTACAGAGCGTCTCTGGGATTATGAACAAGCTTTGGAGACAGATGGTGATGAAGACTGTATAACACTGTGAGGGTAGTTAAGGCCACTGAACTGTACACTTAAAAGTGGTTAAAATGGTAACTTTCACGGTGTATATATTTGAGCACAATTAAAAAAAAAAAAAGGTTTTTTAACGGCCCAGAGGATTTTCAGGCCAAGAAAAGGCTTCGTTCTTACCTGGTTGTCACTCTCTGCCTCATCCTCCTCGTTGGTCTCCTCCCCTAAAGCCAAGAGGCTGAGAGCGTTCTTGTCCTCATGGATGGAGCCCAGGAGACCTTTTGCATAAGCAGAAGGCTTGAGACCCTGTGACGGCTCCAAAAGGAAGGAAGGTCAGAGCACTTAGTGGGAAGACCCTCAGCATGCTTTCACGTCTGTCAAGATGGCGCCTAGAGCGAGGCCACCATGTCTGAGAAGCTGACCCAGCAGCTCCAGCTCACACTGGTCCCTCCCTGTCCAACTCCTACTGCCCTGGCCGCAGGGACTGGGAAATGAGCCCTGAGTCTCTCTGACCATCCTCCACGGTGCACCCGTGTTCAGCATCACCCAGGTGTGACTCACCTTCTTCCACACCATATGAGTGTTGAGGACTCAGCCTGTGCCCTCTATTTCTCAATGGGCCACGGCTCCTAGCAAGGAACACGGAGGCCCCACGGTAACCAACTACACTGTACACAGAGAAAAAGCATTTACCAGCAAGAGTTCTCCGAGCTGACTGGACTCCACCGAGCTCCCCAGGCTCACACTCTGAGGTCCACGAAGAGCAGAGGCCGGGGCATCCACCAGGCCCCTTAACGGGGCCAGGCCCCCAAGAGGAACGTGGACGGGGGCTAACGAGGGGCCCGGGGCCTGGGCAACAGAAAACATCCTGTTAGAAACCCAAGCAACCACAGGGCTCTAAGTGTGGAGATGGATGTAAAAATAAAACATCTAAGTCCTGCCCGCTCAAATTTAAACCACCTCCGTTCAGAGGCTGCTAATGAAACACAACATCCCGAAGTCAGCATTGTGCCAACCACGTGAGAATCACGGGCTGGTTTCCAGATTCTCGTAACTCTGCTGCTATCTCCCAGCAAGCAGCTCTTCCACGTCTGGAGAAGCTGCCCAGGGCCCTACTCTCCCTTCTGAAGCCACAGAGGAAGCTGGGGAGGGGGTGGGGAGCAGAGACAAAAGCCTCATCTCCCAGCATGAGAAGACTCAATACATAAAGCTGAAAACTGACGAATCAAGAAAAAGCAGCCTAAGCATGTTATTTACAAATATGGAAGCGGACACCAGAATAAAGGCATTGCCGTGGTGGAGGTGGGAGGGGTACCCACACCGGAGAACTGCTATATTTTGTTTTGCACCTTTTGGCTTGTCGTGGCATTGTTTAATATGGGCATGTATTACTTTGATTAAAATAAATATTCACTCTGAAAAACACTCATGAGGGTAATTCCCTGGCGGTCCCGTGGTTAGGGCCCCATGCTTCTACTGCAGGGGGCATGGGTTCAGTTCCTGCTCAGGAAACTAAGGTCCCACATGCCACACTGCGTGGCCAAAAAAAGGAAAAAAAAATGTGAGAAACAGAAGAACTCTTTCTGCTCCCCACTGAGGAGCAAAGAGGCTGGAGAGAGATCAGCCAGAGGACTACAGCGCCCGCTCCTCTATCCTGTTCTCGGGATGGCAGGCTTCACGCTGGTGAGGACTGGGGAGAGACACCAGAGGATGGCAGAATCTGTGAGACTTGGGCCACTCACAGAATCCTGGATTCTCGGTTTACTCATCTGCAAATCACAGATGATATGTGCATGCTACTTAAGGTCTGCTGAGAACTTCAAATGAGATACTGAATGTAACAAGCATGTGTGCACAGCCCGGGCTACCCCAGTGCACGTGTGTGAGGTCCAGGTTCCCCCAGAGCATGTGTGCGCGGCCCGGGCTATCCCAGTGCACGTGTGTGAGGTCCAGGTTCCCCCAGAGCATGTGTGCGCGGCCCGGGCTACCCCAGTGCACGTGTGTGAGGTCCAGGTTCCCCCAGAGCATGTGTGCGCAGCCTGGGCTACCCCAGCGCATGTGTGTGGCCTGGGCTACCCCAGTGCTATGGAATTGCTATCATGACAGATTAGTATTACAATGATCTGGGCTTAGAAACTGAGGCAGGAGAGCATTTTGGTTACGGTTTACAATGAGCTCCTCAAAATCCATTTCTTAAACTTAAAATGTGTATAAAACAAAAATTCCATTCCTCTCTAATCCCACAGTGACTGAAAAGAGAAAGAGGAACCTGAGAGGGTCAAGATGAGAGGTTCCGGTGGCCTATCTTCTTACCTGTGGCCGGGCCTGAGGCCAGACCATTGGGTAGGTCCGAAACACAACCTGTTTGTGCCCGGGAAGGGCATTAGACTCCCAGCTGAAAGGCGATATGAGATGGCCCACTGCCACCCCCACCCCTGAAATCTTTGTATTGGGTCGGCTAAAAGTTCGTTTGGGGTTTTCTGTATCATTTTATGGAAAAAGCCCAACTTTTTGGCCAACCCAAAGAGATTGCCAGTCATCTAGCCTGTTGCAGGGTATCTTCTCGAGGCAGAAAAGGAGCTGAAAATAATAAAACTGGCCAACATTGCCTGAGCCCTGGGCTCCTGGGTAAAAGCACCTGTCTCATTCCACTCTCAAAACCATCTGAGGCCCCAGTCCCCACAAGAGCAAATGGAGATTGGTGAGGTCAAGGCCTCTGCCTGCCCCAAATCGCGAGGCCAGCAACCACAGGAGTCGATATAAAAAGCAGGGCAGTGTCTCAGCCAGTATCTCACACTGCCTCCTGGCTGTGGCGGAAAAGGAGCCCAGGAGAGCTGCTCTGCGGTGCACTGTGCGGAAACCTGACTGGCTCCTCCCAGCCACCCAGCCCACCCAGCAGATCAGTGAGCAAAATTCTTCCCACATCGTATTCATGGAAAATTACAGACTCCTGACATGGCTAATTTGCTAACATGCTGGGGGCCTGAGGGAGGGGGACATGCCCGCTGAGGGCTTTGTTCTCCCAGGCCTTTACCACATCAGCAGTTAGTAGGGAAATTATACATCCCTGGCTCCTAGCTGATCAGCTTCTATAGATGGCCATTAACTTTGGCTAAGAGCTGTGCGTGGCGTTGTCCTTCAGAACGGATAAACTTGCCACCATTGGGCTAATTAAAACTTTGCAGGATAATCTGCAGCTTATCTGATGTTTATAGTGCTACAGGGGTTATTAGAGCTAATGGAGAACCCAGGCATGACAGCAATTAGGAACTGAGGTAACAACTGAGTAAAGCCACAGCTGGGCAATAGCAAAAGAAGCCAGGGAAATGCAGATAAACCCCATGGTCTGTGATCCTATTTGACTTCTGAATGAAGAAGGTGGTGACTCTTTAAAGGGACAAAGGGCCCCGAATGACAGGGCAAGCCCACTCTTTGGTAGATCCCACTAGGGGAGGAAGTGGTCTGTGCAAATCTGACACAGGCTATTCACATGGTTCTGGAAACCCTGGGAAGGAAGGAGCAGCAGCAGCCACTGAGCAGAAGACAGTCCAGGCTTCAGCCTCTCCTCTCAGGTGGCGCTAGTGGTAAAGAACCTGCATGTCAGTGCAGGAGACGTGAGAAGCTCAAGTTCGATTCCTGGGTCAGAAGTAGGGAATGGCAACCCACTCCAGTATTCTTGCTGGGAAAATTCCATGGACAGAGGAGTCTGGTGGGCTACAGCCCAGGGGATCGCCAAGAATCGGACACAACTGAGCAAGTGAGCACACCATAGGACGGTATTAACTCTCTGTGCTAAGTCACTTCACGTCTGAGTCTCTGTGACCCTAAGCACTGTAACTCACTAATTCTGTGTGATTCTGAGAAGGGACTAAGTTCAGAGGCTGGGGGCAGGGTGTCTGCTGGGGAGGACCTCTCTATACTGTCAGCTGATGGGGAAGGCGTCCTGAATCCTGGAACAGTACCCACATCCTGCATGAACGCCATGACCTGTGCCACCTTACTCACCCTCAAAACAGACCATCTTCAGGGCATGGAAAGCACCCGTGAATTACGGTCAGATCAAGGGAAGTGAAGCCCAGACACCCTCCGCCCCCATCTTGTAGGTGATGGGGTAGAAGAAACAGGAAATGCATGTCATCCCACAAGATGGCCATCCCGGGTGGCTAAGGGCTCCCCGGTCACCGAGGAAGGACAGGCACCAGGAAAGCTGACCTGATGGCTGGGTTAAGACTGTCAGCACAGCCTGCTCCCTCCCTGCCGAGTTCAGTGGGCCTGAAGGCAGTGGTGCTCTCTGAGAAGCCTACCTGGTCGAGAAGCTGCATCTTGCCTGGCTCTGCCGCAAGCCCTCTGCTGGAACTCAGCTCGACCAGCCCCTGCCTGAGGGGGCTGCTGCCTGGCAGGAGACGAGAGGCCTCCTGCACGGCCGGGGCAACGTCCACTTCTGGAGGATGCTCCCGCGGCTCCGGCCCCCAAGGCAGAAGCCCGGAGTCCGTGGCTCTGACGGCCTCGTGCTCACCCTCGCTAGACAGCCTGGAAGACTCGGTGGCCAGGCAGCAGATCACGCTGGCCAGGTCTTGGCCCGGCATCTCCTGCGCACTCTCGGGCAGCCCCAGGCCCTCTAGCCGCCGGGAGATCTTGACCATCTGCAGGATGTGCTGGTAGAACCTCTGGTCCTCAGAGTAGTCTTCGCTCTCTGAGCACTCCTCAGCGGAGCTCTGCATGGGGAGCAGCTGGGGCGCCAGGAAGGCGCTGGGGTGCTGCTCTGTGGGCCCAGGGCCTGACTCACCCACGCCCCACTCAGATCCCCGCGGGATCTGCAGGTCCCACGGGAAGTTGGTCACCTCCCCCAGGACCTCCGAGCCAAGGTGAGAGGCCAGGCTGCTGCTGCTGCTGCTGCTCTCCAAGTCAGGCTCACAGGCACTCGCCCTCCTGTCCTCTTGAGGGGGCTCTGGAGAGCCTGGGGGTGGGCTCTCCTCAACGGCAGGAGGCCCCCCAGGAGCACTCCCTGCAGGGGCGCTTTGGACCAGTTCTGAGGCTAGGGTATCAGGGGGTATTAGCAACAGCCCCTGGGGTGGACCTCCAGCTGAGGCCCCTGGAGCCTCAGGGTCATCAGGCTCGGTTTCCTTGCCGCTCCTGGAGGCGTCCTCGTAGACAAGCTTGGACACCTGCCCCATCCACAGTCCTGGGGGCTCTCTTCTCCTCCTGCCTCTGCCCACGCTCCCTGCTTCCCCAGAAATGCCCTGCCAGCTCTGGTCTTCAGCTGGGCTGCTGTCTAACAAGAACTTGCTCTTCCCAGCAAGTAGCATGGGGTCAGAAGAACAAGGGGACAGCGAGGGGGCCTCCTCGGGGGATGGTGAGGGAGTGGGGCTCTGGCCCTTGTCCCCCCTAGGGCCAGTGGAGCTCCGTTTGGCCGCGCTGTGCCTGTGCTCCTCCCTTCTCAGCTGCGGGCCCTTGAGGGCCTCCGACAGCTTCGCATGGACAGCGGCCTGCGTCTTGCTCTCTAGCGCGTCCTGCCTGCTCTGGAAGGGCCCGGTGTTGTCAGGGCCCTGCGTGACAGGTTTCAGCTGTCTGCTCCTCATCTCCAGCTCTTCTATTTCAGGGTCTGAAAACCCCAGGTAGATTTTCTCTGTCAGCGGCTGGGGTTTCTCCAGACCCTGCTGGTCATCTAATTCTGTCCTGCAGTGGGCTGGGGCCCTGCCTAAGATTTTCTCCACATCGGCAAAGATCTGGTGGGTTCGGGAAGCTTGGCCTTTGAAGAGTGGCTGCAGCTTGCTGGGCAGGGAGCCCGTGAGAGGCCTGGGGTTGTCACCCAGCACACATGGGCTCTTCCCTTTCTTAAGGGAGCCCTCAGTTCTAGCCTGTGTCTCTTGATCTAGGTCCAGATCAGCCAGCCCAGGTGCTGGGAGAGGGAACGGGCCACGGAGAAAGGAGGAAGAAGGCAGAAGGCCCTGCTCAGGCTGTGTTTCCTAGATGGGTATATAAAGAGGCAGAGAAAATGAAGACGAAGCACTGCTGACTTCCACTGGCTACCATAGCTGCTGGCAAACCCTTAGCAGAAACCCACCCTCCATTCACAGCAAAAACACAAACCAAAGAGGGAAGAAAAGCTAAACACTCCCTTGGGCTTTGTGGTTTTCTGGGCTCTAGTTTCCTTATCTACAAAGAAGAGACTTGACGAGATCCACGGCTCAGGATCCTTGCTCCACATGGCACCTTGGGGCCACCACAGTGGGTATGTGGTGGGGAAGGAGCATCGCCCAGACCCCCACTCCCAGGTTCAACCAGAGCAGCTCCGCTTCTTTAGACACTGGCCCTCCATAGAGGAACTGATGTGAAGATGGCGTCACTACCAAGAAAACGTCTGAAAATCTCCAACTAGGTTATCCTGGAAGTACCATCACGCTCTCAATTCTGTCACTGGTTAATTTCATAAAAATCTACCACTCTTATCAAGGACTATCAGAAATAATCTAAGAAGGGAAGGAAGAGGAGAAACATGAGCAGCGAGCTGAGCCTTGAACACTCAGACTAGGTCTTCTACCAAATGAGCTGGTGCTGCTCAAGAGAGGTCCACACAGTCAGGGAATCTTAGGGTAGGAAAAAAAAAAAACCCTAGGGACTTCCCTAATGGTCCAGTGGTTAAGAAGCCACCTGCCAGTGCAGGGATATGGGTTCAATCCCTGGTCCAGGAAGATCCCACATGGCACAGAGCAACTCAGCCCATGTGTCGCCAACTACTGAGCCTGCACATCTGTGGTGGAGAAGCCACCACAAAGAGAAGCTTATACACTGTGACGGAGGGTAGCCTCCAAGAATGCCCACATTCAGCAACGAAGACCTAGTACAGCCATAAAGAAAGAGAAAAATTCCTAAAAGATCAACCACAGTCTTCAAATGCTCACACTAAACTCCACCCAGCTCTCCTCCAGGGAGCCCAAACTACCTGAGCCCAGATCACCCACCTGGTCAGGTCTGCCCCAAAAAAACTCAGGTTTCAGGCACCTGTCCTGAGCCCTAAGATCCAGACTGGTAGCCCAGGCCTGTCCACTTGCCCTAAGCTCTTGAACCACAGGAGGAATCCTTTGTAACAGGGAGCTCCAGGAACTCAGTCAAATACCCAGAACTAGGTCTATTACCCAACTCTCCAGCACAGAACCCTCACTTCATTCCCTCTCTCACCTGCAGTCATGTCAGAGACTACCCAGATGCCGACTGTCATCTAAAATAGGCCCCGACAGGAACTCCCCAATGGTCCAGTGGTTAAGACCACTTGCACACTTTCAGTGCAAGGGGAGCAGGTTCCATCCCTGCTCAGGGAACTAAGATCCCACAAGCCTTGCGACAAAAAAAAAAAAGAAAAGAAAAGAAAAGAAACTAAAATAGTATGAGATTAGTGAAAAGCCCATTATTCATATTTTACCTTGCAAATTCTTGCCATTAGAAAATTCAGCCTCTTTGGAAATGACATGTCCTCTTTTCTCCACCAGAAGAAATGGGTTTGCTATCTTATTTCTTAGAACCATGACTAGTAATATGGGGTGGGGGTGGGGGTATGGAGGAAGCCTATCGGTAGAGCTTGGAAATGATAAAAAGGATAAATTCATCAGCAACCATCCAACACCAGAACTGACACTTTGGGAAGGAAGGCAAATGGGGGAATTTTTGCTGAGAAGTAAGCATCTGGCGCCGGTGGTAAATAAAGACCATAAATAAGAGAGCAAATCAACTCGACCACTGAGAAGGTTGAGAAGGTATTCCCAGTGCTTCCCGCCAGGCTGACCTGGGTTCCCAAGCCCCTCCCTCTCTGCAGCATGGCCCACCTGCCTCACACCTGGAGGGACACAAGACAGTAATGGGAAAGAGTATTTTCAAGTCTTGAGTGAGAAAGCTGCTTGGGGAATAAGCTGAGGGCACCGCAATCAAACGTCGGTGTCCACCACGAACCAAGGACATCGGCCGCAAAGACCATCCACGGGAGCAGATAAAGCCTCAGACTTTTCTTTTTGGATCTTGAAGCCACTGGTGTTCTGACAACCGAATTATGGCCCATGAGACATCCAAGAATCCGTACCACTAGGACACACAATGAACCCACTCGGGGCAGGCCTGGCTTGGAAAGGAGAGCGGAGGCACTTGCTCCTCTAGGCTCTCTGCCCTCTGCCAACTGCTCCCTGAGACCCGGCTCTCCATAGAGGCAGACGGCATCAGTTATCGGACCACTGCAAAACCCTGTCCCTGGTGGGGCACTCACTCACTGACCCCGTTATGTTATATATGCCTCCCAATAGGGAGGGGGGCAGAAACTGCTTAGCAATAGTAAGCACTAGTTCTAGAAGCTAAAAGGAAAACCTGCCAGAAAACAGATACAATTCAGATGATGTACTATCACAAACGTACTATTGTTGTTGGTCTTAATCGCCCAGCTATAAACAGACAGAGGTTCCCAATACCCCCTCAGGTTTCAGGCCTGGTCTCTCCGGGAGCTGGCACCCACTAACTCACCAGGGGACTCTTGGAGGTCTCTTTATCCTTCTTGTTTTTCTTTTCCTTTTTCTTTTTCTTTTCTTTCTTCTTAGTGGCCCCAGGAGTTGACAGCTTGCCCCGCTCTTGGATCACCAAGTTCCGATAGTGTTCATCACAGGGGTGGTCCCACGTGGACTGCCCGTTGGCAAAATTGAAATAGTAAATATCACCTGTGATGTCCTGGCTGGGGGATGAGCAGAGGTCACAAGTTAGTCCCTGCTCAGGTCCAAAGCTACGCAGGAAAAAAGAAAAACAACAAGGAAGCAGAAAAGAGGGAAGAATTGTGGGGAGAGGGAAAGAGGGAGAGAGGAAGAAGAAGAGAAGAAAGAATTAACACAAAACTGGTTAGATGTGGCTAAGAATAAGGAGTTAGGTTAGATAGAAACAACCAAATAGGATATTAAGGACTTCTCACATGGAGATGTTTAATCATTAGGTTTCCCGAGAATTCATGCTAGACTAAAGAAGGAAAACTTGATTTCAGATGGATAAATACAAACGCTATGATGTCTTGGAGACAAATTCTAGGATAGACGTTGCTGAATATTTTCATAAATGATCTAAAGAAAAAAATATGTTGTGAAAGTTCTGATTTTGCAAAAGACTCTAAACACATAAGAGGCAACAATCCAAGTTAGTGTGGTCAATCAACAATAAAAGAAAATAATGTAGATGGGCCTCAAGAATCTGTTTCAGTATGGCGAAAATAAGTCTAAAATAAGTCATTCATCCCATCCACCATTATCGGTAATCCATTAGGACAGCTAATAGGAAAAAACCCATCACAATAGCAATCAACGTGAAAGATAAAATACCCAGGAATAAATTGTGTGCAGGACCTTCATAAAGTTTCACTGAAAATTCAAGGGGTGGGGATGGGGAACAACTGGTAAGACACCCTGTGTTCCTGAATAGGATTCAAGTCTGTAAACATGACAATAATCCTCAAATTAATATATAAATCCAATACAATCCTAATCGAGCTCCTTATGAAACTTGACCTTGTCTTGGCCAAGAAGCACATGAGAAGATGTTCAACATCACTCAACATTAGGGAAATGAAAATTAAAACCACCATGAAATGCCACTTCACACCCATTAACACAACTATTATCAAAAGAGCAGAAAATAACAAGCGCTGGCGAGGATGTAGAGAAACTGGAACTCCTGTACACTACTGGTGGGAACATAAAGTGGTACGGCCAAAGTGAACAACAGTGCGACAGTTCCTCAAAAAGTTAGAATTACCGAAGTTCCCTGGTGGTCCAGTGGTTAAGAATCTGCCTGCCAATGCAGGGGACACAGGTTCAATCCCTGGTTCAGGAAGATCTCACATGCCACGGAACAACTAAGCCCTGTGCCACACCTACTGAGGCCCCTGCACCCTAAAGCCCGTGCTCCGCAACAAGAGAAGCCACCGCAATGAGGTGCCTGCGCACCACAACTAGAGTAGCCCCTGCTCTCTGCAACCAAAGAATGCCTGCGCACAGCAACGAAGACCCAGTACAGGCAAAAACAAAAATAAATTTTAAAGATATAGCACCATATTAAAAATCTGAATTACCATATAAACCAGCAATTCTACCTCTAGGTGTACACCCCAAAAAATTGAAAGCAGGAATTCAAACAGGTTATTTGTACACCGATGTTCATAGCATGTTATTCACATAGCCAACAGAAAGAGAAATTCTCAGAGGCCAGAAACAGAAAGAAAGCATGAAATCTGAGTAATAAGTGCATGAACTGACAGGTAGGGATCTGGCCTGGATATAGGCCCAGGGAACTTGAGTTTAGATGCCAATCTAGAACAAAATGTGGCCTTAGGGGGTCGTAAGTTTGGAAACTAAAACTGAGACCCTACACATATCTGGGGCTCTTCAGGCTGTTCTCGCCATGAATAAAAAGCCCTAGTGGGGCACGGAAGTAGCAAGGAAGCACATCGCCCACTCCAGGTTCTAGGTGGGGAAAATAAAATTTAATGAAAAACTGAAACCCCAAGACATATGTACATAGAGTCCAAATGTGGTAAGAAAATGCCAGGTCCAGGAAATTAATGTAAAAATTTAGTCCTAAAGCACTAAAAAATCCTTGGCAGAAACCACTGTAAGGCTACTCAACAACCCAGGAATGAGACACTCACAAAAAATAAACCACTGCAGAAAATGAATTCACAAAATGCACAATGAATAATTACAAACCATGTGAGGAAACACTTCACCATGAGGGAAAATCAGTAACACAATGAAAAGAACTGAGAGTAGAACAACCAAAAGAAGACTAAAAATAACAATATTTTAAATTATCGGAGGGACAAAAGGAGGAGAATCCATAATGAAAGAACAGAACTCTTTAAAAATAAATAAATAAACCTACACACATTGACAAGAACTTAAGGGGACTTCCCTGGTGGTCCAGTGGTTAAGACTCCACACTCCTAATGCCGGGGGCCTGGGCTCAATCCCTGGCCAGGGAACTAAGATCCCACATGCCACAACTAAACCCACACACCACAACTGGAGAAGCGGGCATGCCACAACAAAGGTCCACTGCAGCCAAAACGAAAAATAAAATTAAAAAAAAAGAACATAAGAGAACTTGTAGGAATTCATAGTCATTAAATTCAAAAACAAACAAACAAACAAAAACAAAAACACGTTGATTAAGCAGCAGATTTGACATAGAGGAAACAAACAGTGAATTGGGAAATATATATGCTAAAGAAAATTAAAAGTCATTTTTAAAATATGAAACAGAAGTTAAGAGACATGGTGGATAAAAATAACTAGGTCTAATATATTTATAGTAAGAGTTATAGAAAAGAAAATGATAATGGTTGAGAAGTTTTCAAAACTAAAGAGAGACATGAGTCCTCAGAGTAAGAAAGCATTCCAATTCCTGTACACAGTAAATAAAAGTGAATCCACACCTACATTTACTGTAGTGAAATTACAGGACACCAAAGATTAAAAACAAAATGAAAACAACCAGAGGGGAAAAAATTGATTACCTACAGAGGAACAACTAATGAAGCCAAAAAACATGTCTTATTAGCAAACCCAGCAGACAGAAGATCATGGTACATAATATACAACATTGTCAAAGGGCTGTTTGACAAATCTGTACGCAACTAAACCATTATTCAAGAGTGAGTCCAGGAAATTCCCTTGTGGTCCAGTGGGTAGAACTCAGCATTTTCACAGTCAGGGCCCCAGATCAACCCCTGGGTGGGGAAGAGCGAGACCAGACAACAATTACTCAGGACACAGGAAGATCAACACATTTAGCATGCTTGATAAAAAGGACATTTAAGAAACAGAAACAGACTCACAGACAGGAAACAAGCTTATGGTTACCAAAGGGGATGGGGAAGAACAAATTAGGAGTTTGGTATTAACAGATACAATAAGGTCCTACTGTTTAGCTCAAGGAACTGTATTTAATATTCTGTAGTAAACCATAATGGAAAAGGACATAAAAAAATATTTCTTATACATACATATATAAATACACACACATATACATATATACATAACTGAATCATTTTGCTGTATACCAGAAACAAATACAAAACTGAAAATCACTATACTTCATTCTAAAAAATGAGAGACCACATTCTTATCAAGCACACATAAAACATTTAGGTAAGCAGGATCAATTACTGAACCAGAAAAGAATTCTGGAACAGCATGTAACAAAGAATAGAATAATGAACAAATAAAATTGGAAATCAATAATTCAAAAAACACCCAACTCTATCTCATCTCCTTCAAGCTATTATTTTGGAGAAAAGATACTTAACAAAATTTTAATAAATGAAATCCAATAATATGTAACCATTATCAAGCAGTTTACCCCAAGAAAGCAAGGTCGATCTAACAACTGAAAGCCAATCAACTGACCGTATTAACAGACCAATATAGTAAAATCATGATTCTTCTGCATATGCAGATGCATATATAGATGCAGGAAAAAATATTTGACAAAATTCAATATCCATTTCGGATTTACACTCAGCAGGCTAGAAATACAAGGGAACTTCTTCATCCTGACACAGGACATTTAGAAAACCCTACAGTTAACAGTGGCTAACGTCACGCTCAGTGGCGAAAGACTTAAGAGGCATGCTTCCCCTTAAGAACAGAAATAAGCCTAAAATGGTCACCGTCAACATTTCTATTCAACTATATTAAAGGTTCCAGGCAGTGCAATAAGGCAAGAAATAGAAATATAAGGTGTCCAGGTTAGAAAAGAAGATGAAAAAATGTCTTCATTCCCAGAAGACATACTATCTATGTAGAAAATTCTATAGAATCTACAAAAAAAGCTACTAGAACTAACGTAAGTTTAGCAAGGTTGCAGGCTAGAAGATCAGTATACAAAAATCAATTTTATTTTATATGAATGCAACCAACACTTGGAAATTGACATTTTAAAAGATAACATTTATAAACATAATGGAAAAGAATATGAAAAAGAATGGATGTATATTTATAACTGAATCACTTTGCTGTACAGAATTAATACATTATAAATCAACTATACTTCGATGACAAAAATAAATACAAGATACCATTTACAGAAGCATCAAAAAAGGAGATAAATCTGACAAAATATGAGCAAGATGTGTAAACTAAAAACTAGAAAAGATTTCCTAGCAATATTAAAGAAAGCCTAAATAAATGGAAACAGACTGTGTTCATGGGTTGGAAAACTCAATATTGTTTAAGATGTCAGTCCTCTCAAACTGATTTATAGACTCAGTGCAATTTCAGTCAAAACCCTAAACAGGATTTTTTATAGCAATTGACAAGCTGATTCTAAAATTCATACAGAAATGCAAGGGACCTAGAATACAACTTTGAAAAAGAAGAAAAAAGTTGCAGAATTTACTCTAAATGATATTAAGATGTATGATAAAGCTACAGTAACCCAGACAATACTGAAAAGCAGAGACATTACTTTGCCGACTAAGGTCTGTCTAGTCAAGGCTATGGTTTTTCCTGTGGTCATGTATGGATATGAGAGTTGGGACTGTGAAGAAGGCTGAGTGCCGAAGAATTGATGCTTTTGAACTGTGGTGCTGGAGAAGACTCTTGAGAGTCCCTTGGACTGCAAGGAGATCCAACCAGTCCATTCTGAAGGAGATCAGCCCTGGGATTTCTTTGGAAGGAATGATGCTAAAGCTGAAACTCCAGTACTTTGGCCACCTCATGCGAAGAGTTGACTCATTGGAAAAGACTCTGACGCTGGGAGGGATTGGGGGCAGGAGGAGAAGGGGACGACAGAGGATGAGATGGCTGGATGGCATCACGGACTCGATGGACGTGAGTCTGAGTGAACTCCGGGAGTTGGTGATGGATAGGGAGGCCTGGCGTGCTGCGACTCATGGGGTCGCAAAGAGTCGGACACGACTGAGCAACTGAACTGACTGACTGAACCCAGACAGCATGGTATTTGTGTAAAGGTAGACAGACAGACCAATGGAAGACAACAGAGAATCCAGACCTGGAAGGAATTCCCCAAGTGACAGCAATTACTCACGGGACTGGGTGTAAGGGTCAAAGAGGACACATATACGTAGGTTCCTTTTAAGTAGGGAGTAGAAATAAGTTTATAGAAATGAGATAATTTTTTCAGTATAAAGCATGATGATTTGATAAACTTCTTTACTATGAAATGATCACCACAGCAGGGTTAGTTAACACCTCCACTACCTCCATAATCACCTTTCCTTTTCTGTGGTGAGAATATTTCAGATCTGGGACTTCCCTGGTGGTCCACTGGCTAAGACTCCATGCCCCCAGTGCAGGGGGCCTGGGTTCAATTCCTGGTCAGGGAACTAGACCCCACATGCCACAACTAAGAGTTCACATGTAGCAATAAAGATCCCACACGCCGCAACTAAGACCCAGCACAGCCAAATAAATACATTAAAAAAATAAAAGAAAGAAAGAAAAAGAATAAAGAGATTAATGATGAGGCAAATGCGGCTAACATGATGGATACTGGAGACCAGCAGAAACCACGACCCTACAAATACAACCATGAAGCCCCAGCACCTAGAATACCACGCATAGTGCTGACGGCTTTCCTACAAGAAAGATGTCATAAACTGGAGAAGGTCCAAGGAAAAGCGGCTAAAAAGGTCCAGAGAATAGGGAACCTGCCACGCAAGAAGAAGCTGGAAGGATTAGGCCTCTGAGGCGGCGATGAGTGAGGCCACAATTGCAGTCCTTTTGAAGCATAGCCAATGCATTCAGTGGTTCAGGAAAGAGAATCATCACTCCCTGTACACACAACTGCACAATCCCAGCAGAAGACACGACCCCTCCAGGGCATCTGAGGGCTAGTGTGGGACAAAGGAAATCCCATCCTTTGGTAAAAAACTTAGGTCACTTGCTGTAGGGAGGCAGCGTAGACAGAGCTCTGTGTACACGAGGAAGACAGAGCTGGATCTCCAAGAGTGAAAATCCTGGTTTGGGGGGAGGATGTGAGAGACAGAGGTGGATGGCAGTGGCTGCCCCACCTCAGCCAGTCTGATCCTCACCGTCAACCTCTGTTCACCCGAGATGACCAAAGTGATGCCTGCTCCTCACAATTCAGAGCTCAAACTGAAACTGGAAACCTGGACCCATTCATGAACAGGTCACACAGTTCAGGGTTGGGCAGTCCAGGGAGACAGAAGCCACTGCCGGTCTGTGTCACCGCACGCAAACCTCTCCAACACCAGCATCCACTCTGGACACGCTGATGAGGTCCCAGTATTGCCACTCTCCATCTCAGTCAGCAAAGAGTAACAGTGATACCTCCTCCGTGTGCTGAAACAGATGGTAGCGCTCGAGAGCTTGATGCAGGGCAGCAGCTGAGATCCTGGGACCCTGGAAGTCTGCGCTGAGACCCTCCGGGACCAGAAAGGTAGCCTGGTTGCTGTTGTTCAGTCGCTCAGTCGTGTGCAACTCTGCAACTCCATGGACTGCAGCACACCAGGCTTCCCTGTCCTTCCCCATCTCTCGGAGTTTGCTGAAACTCATGTCCATTGAATCAGTGAAGCCATCCAGCCATCTCATTCTCTGTTGCCCCTTCTCCTCCTGCCTTCAATCTTTCCCAGCATCATGGGTCTTTGCTAATGAGTCAGTTCTTCACATCAGGTGGCCAGAGTATAGGAGCTTCAGCATCAGTCCTTCCAGTGAATATTCAGGGTTGATTTCCTTTAGGATTGACTGGTTTGATCTCCTTGCAGTCCACAGGACTCTCCAACATCACAGTTCTCCAACATCACAGTTCGAAAGCATCAATTCTTCAGTGCTCAGCCTTCTTTATAGTCCAACTCTCACATCTGTACATGAGTACTGGAAAAACCATAGCTTTGACTATACGGACCTTTGTCAGCAAAGTAATGTCTCTTTTTAACACACTGTTAAGATTTGGCATAGCTTTTCTTCCAAGGAGCAAGCGTCTTTTAATTTCATGGCTGCAGTCACCATCTGCAGTGATTTTGGAACCCAAGAAAATAAAGTCTCTCACTGTTCCCCTTGTTTCCTCATCTATTTACCATGAAGAGATGGGACTGGCATCTGCTGGATCATTGAAAAAGCAAGAGAGTTCCAAAAAAAGTCTATTTCTGCTTTATTGACTCTGCCAAAGCCTTTGACTGTGTGGATCACAACAAACTGTGGGAAATTCTTTAAGAGATGGGAATGCCAGACCACCTGACCTGCCTCTTGAGAAATCTGTGTGCAGGTCAAGAAGCAACAGTTAGAATCGGACATGGAACAACAGACTGGTTCCAAATTAGGAAAGGAGTACATCAAGGCTGTATACTGTCACCTTGCTTATTTAACTTGTATGCAGAGTACATCATTCGAAATGCCAAGCTGGATGAAGGACAAGCTGGAATCAAGATTGCTAGGAGAAATATCAATAACCTCAGATATGCAGATGATACCACCCTTATGGCAGAAAGCAAAGAACTAAAGAGCCTCTTGAAGAGAGAGAAAGAGGAGAGTGAAAAAGTTGGCTTAAAACTCAACATTCAGAAAACTAAGATCATGGCATCTGGTCCCATCACTTCATGGCAAACAGATAGGGAAACAATGGAAACAGTGTCAGACTTTATTTTTCTGGGCTCCAAAATCATTGCAGATGGTGACTGCAGCCATGAAATTAAAAGACGCTTGCTCCTTGGAAGAAAAGCTATGACCAACCTAGACAGCATATTAAAAAGCAGAGACATTACATTGCCAACAAAAGTCCATCTAGTCAAAGCTATGGTTTTTCCAGCAATCGTGTATGGATGTGAGAGTTGGACTATAAAGAAAGCTGAGTGTCGAAGAACTGATGCTCCTGAACTGTGGTGTTGAGAGTCCCATGGACTGCAAGGAGATCAAACCAGTCAATCCTAAAGGAAATCAGTCCTAAATATTCACTGGAAGGACTGATGCTGAAGCTCCAATACTTTGGTCACCTGATGTGAAGAAGTGACTCATTGGAAAAGACCCTGATGCTGGGAGGGATTGAAGGCGGGAGGAGAAGGGATCAACAGAAAATGAGATGGTTGGATGGCATTACCAACGCGATGGACATGAATTTGAGTAAGCTCTGGGAGTTGGTGACGGACAGGGAGGGCTGGCGTGCTGCAGTCCACGGGGTCGCAGAGTCGGACACGACTGAGCAACTGAACAGAACTGATGGGACTGGATGCCATGATCTTCTTTTTTTGAATGCTGAATTTCAAACCAGCTTTTTCACTCTCCTCTTTCACTTTCATCAAGAGGCTCTTTAGTTCCTCTTTGCTTTCTGCCATAAGAGTGGTATCATCTGCATATCTGAGGTTATTGATATTTCTCCTGGCAATCTTGACTCCAGCTTGTGCTTCATCTAGCCCAGCATTTCACATGATGTACTCTGCATGTAAGTTGAACAAGCAGGGTGACAATATACAGCCTGGACATACTCCTTTTCCAATTTGGAACCAGTCCATAGTCCTGTGTCCAGTTTTAATTGCTGCTTCTTGAACTGTACACAGATTTCTCAGAAGGCAGGTAAGGTTGTCCAGGTATTCCTATCTCTAAGAATTGTCCACAGTTTTTTGTGATCCACACAGTCAAAGGTTTTAGTGTAGTCAATGAAGTAGATGTTTTTTCTGGAATTCCCTTACCTTTTCTATGATCCAACAGATGTTGGCAATTTGATCTCTGGTTCCTCTGCCTTTTCTAAATCCAGTTTGAACATGTGGAAGTTCTTGGTTCATGTACTATTGAAGCCTAACTTGGAGAATTTTGGGCATTACTTTGCTAGCGTATGAAATGAGTAACTGTGCAGTAGTTTGAACATTCTTTGGGAAAAAAAAGAAAGGTGACCTGGGCTCTGGCCCAAAGCATCAGGCAGCTCAGCAGAGGGATGGCCCACTGCTGTTTCCAGTTCTATGCAGGACAGGCTTCAAAAGGTGGCCAAAGGATTTCCCTGGTGGTCCAGTGGCTAAGACTCCATGCTCCCAAAGCAGGGGGGCCCAGGTTCAATCCCTGGTCAAGGAACCAGATCCCACATGCCACAACTAAGATTAAAGACCCACAACTAAGGCCTGATACAGCAAAATAAATAAATAAAAATGAACATTTAAAAAAAAAAAAGGTAGCCAGTTAAAACTGATCTCCTCCCTCTGCCACACAGGCCAAGCCAGAGGGTCACACCCACGCTGAACTCACCATGGTTTCCACTCCACAGGCAGTGGGGCCACAATGCCCTCTCGCGCCAGCCACATCAGCTGTGGTTCCTTTATGGGATCAATACCAATCTCTCTGGCAAATTCAAGAATTTCTGCAAGGAGGGGCAGGGAGGTGCCAAGGTAAGAGAGATGGGGGTGGGAGGGGGTGGGTACAAAGAAGGAAAAATCACAATCAGTCTTGGGAGATAATGAGAGAGATATATTGCTCTCTGCCCCTGTTCCAGCTAACACTTGGTCTCTGGCCCTAGTTCCTGACACTGAGCTCCTACATCTTGTGCAATTTCCTGAGTGATGGGAGGGTCTTCTGTCCCAGTGAGGCGACTCTGAGTGGGCTCCTGGGTGCAACCTGGTCACCAGGAAGACCAGTCATGAGTAGAAGCTTGGAACTTTCAGTCTCACTGCCTCCATTCTCTAGGGAGGGGCTATAAAATGAGTTAGTAGGCGATCATACCTACATGATGAAGCCTCCATAAAAATCCCTAAACTCGGGTTCAGAGAGCGCCCGACACTTCCACGTGCCAATAGAATGTCACATCCCAGCTCCACCAGGACAGGAGCTCCAGCACTCGGGACCCTCTCAGGTCTTGCCCTATGTACCTCTTCATCTGGCTGTTCACCTCTACCCTTTATCCTATCCTTTTTGGGCTTCCCTGGTAGCTCAGGTGGTAAAGAATCCACCTGCAATGCAGGAGACCCGTTTGATTCCTGGGTCAGGAAGATCCACTGGAGAAGGGATAGGCTACCCACTCCAGTATTCCTGGGCTTCCCTTGTGGCTCAAATGGTAAAGAATCCACCTGCAATGTAGGAGATCTGGGTTCAATCCCTGGTTTGGGAAGATCCCCTGGAGAAGGGAAAGGCTATCCACTCCAGTATTCTGGCTTGGCGAATTCCATGGACTCTATAGTCCATGGGGTTGCAAAAAGTCAGACACAGCTGAGTGACTTTCATTTTGCAGGTCACATCAGTGGAGGATTTTGGATGCTGACATACCCAGGGACTAGGAAAGGCAAAAAGGACCAGCTGAAATGTAGCTAGCCAAGGACTGTGTGTTCATTAATTTCACAAATATCTTCTGAGTGCCTTCTATGTGCCAGTCACCATGTGCCAAGACTACAAGAGAAATGGCCTCTGTCCCTATGGAGCTTACATGCTGGTAGAAGAAACAGCCAGTAATGACATAAACATAAATATACAAGGAATTAAAGCTTCTGATAAACATAATGAAGGCAGTAAGTGAGGTATGAGACTGAGAATGTCGAGGTAGAGGGGCACTGCTTTAGAATGAATGGGCCAAAAATCTCTCAGAATGGTGACGCTTAACCAATTCTGTGGGAAGCAAAGAAGCCAGGCGTGCAAAACACCGAGAAAAGAGCTCTCAGGCAGAAGAGCAGGTGCAAAGGGCCTGCAACACGTAGCAGCCTGACCTGTCTGGGCATGGTCAGAAAGCCCATGTGACCAGTAGAGGGAGGGAAAGGCAGGCACTGAGTCAGCCTGGCCAGGAGGCAGGGCCGGGTCATACAGAGTCCTGCACATCCCACTAAGGGCACTGTGCTGAGTACAATGCAAGATTATATGGAAGACTATGAAAAGCAGAGCCCTGATAGGATCTGCTTCACACTGCGCGTTCACTCTGGCGCTAAGTGGAGCACAGACTGGAGGCGGAGGAGGAGAAGCAGGGAGTCAGACTAGGAAGCGGCTGCAAGCCCAGGAACAGAAAACGGGGGCTCGAACTCAGGATGTCTGCATGTGACTGAGCAGAAGAGAGGTTTTTTAAATAAAAATCCTGAAAAAAAGTTAGACCCCTTTCACAATAGCAAACCAAAAAGAATAAAATATTTAAGAAACAAACTGAGGGGACTTCCCTGATGATCAGTGGTTAAGACTCCATACTTTCAAAGCAGGAGATGTGGGTTCAATCCCTGGTTGAGGAACTAAGATCCCACAAGCCATATAGCACAGCACCACCCCCCCCACCCCCGCCAAAAAGAAAAAGAACTGAGCAAGAAGTGTGCAAAATCAAAACGAAGAAAACTTCCAGTTACCCCTGAAGAAAACAAAAAAGATGCAGACAGAAAGGAACAGATTTCTTTGATAGTAACCCCCAGGTTGACCTGGATGCATAACTTAACTGCAGAGATGGCAATCCTCCACAGGCTCATTCATAAATTTAACACAATTTTCTCTAATTTTTTTCTACTAACAGTCCCCTAATACACAGCCCTCCCCAGAAAGGCAGGGTGATTATAAAATCCATGAGGAGATAAAGCAGACAAGATAACCAAGAAAACTTTGAAAAAAGAAGAAGAAAAAGAAGGGCATTTCAGCCTTATTAGACACTGGAAGGCTTATAACAGAGCCTCAGTAATTCAGAACACAGCTCTGCATGAACAGACAGCCTCAAAGAATAGGAGAGAAAGTAGACCCTCATACACACGCGGCACTCAACCAGTGGGCAAAGGATGAGCTATTCAGTGAACGGTGTGGAGATGAACCGGAGGGAAACCTGAGAGCAGGGGAGCTTTTCTAACTATGATCAAAATTCAGGGGCCATATGAGAACTGACTTATAAATTTAACACAAAGATTAAAAATTTCTACCTGGTAGGACTCCCCTAGCAATCCTGTGGTTAAGACCTCGTGCTTCTGTTGCAGGGGGTGCAGGTTCAGTCCTTGGTTGGGAACTAAGATCCCAGGTGCCACACAGAGTGGCCAAAAAAACAATTTTTTTAATTTAAATTTCTACATGGCAAGCAAACAATAATCCTATGCTATAACAAATCCTATCCTATCCTAATGTGGGATCCACAGATCCAACAGTTCTTCCCCCAAACTGGCTCACAAACCATCTGAACTATAAGTAAAATCTGTGTGTCCAGGTCTGCAACTCAGGAGAAATTCAAAGAAATCTTCACCCATCAAAACAGCCTAGTGTTTCACAGTGAGGGCCCTGGAACTAGAAGACCTGTGTGTGGGTCCTAACTGCCCTGTAGTAAACTGTGTGACTACTGGGAAGTGACTTAACCTTTTGGTGCCTTGGTTTCCTCATTTGTAAAATGGGATAATAACAGTGCCTCAATCATGGAGTTGCTACGAGGGTTGAAAAGGAAATAACATGTAAAGATCTTTGGTAGAGAGACTGGCACATGGTAGCACTCAATAAATGTTGTTGTTATTGTTACTAATAATGCTATTGCTGGTTTTAAAAAAACACAACCACTTCCTGGTGGCTCAGACTGTAAAGAGTCTGCCTGCAGCGCAGGAGACCCAGGTTCAATCCCTGGGTTTGGAAGATCCCCTGGAGGAGGGCATGGCAACCCACTCCAATATTCTTGCCTGGAAAATTTCAGGACAGAGGAGCCTGGAGGGTTACAGTCCATGGGTTGCAAAGAGCTGGACAGACTGAGTGACTAACACACTTTAAGAAACTGAGTTTCCCCTAGCCTCAGCACATACTGTATTTTATGATATCTTCTTAACCATAACTTCTTGAACTGAACTGGTGGCTCAGACGGTAAAGCATCTGCCTACAGCACGGGAGACCTGGGTTCGACCCCTGGGTCAGGATGATCCTCTGGAGAAGGAAATGGCAACCCACTCCAGTACTCTTGCCTGGAAAATCCCATGGACGGAGGAGCGTAGTAGGCTACAGTCCACGGGGTCCAAAGAGTTGGACACGACTGAGCGACTTCACTTCACTTCTTAACCATATTTTCATTTAAAATTAATCACTGATCTGACCCGAGGTCACCAAACTTTTTCCATGAAAGACCAAACAGTAAATATTTTAGGCTCTGTAGGCTGTACAGTCTCTGGTCACAACGACTCAACACTGCCCCTACAGTGTGAAAGCAGCCATACACAACACAGAAACAAGGAAGTGCGGCCGTTTTCTAATAAAACTTTATTTACAAAAGCAAGCTACAGGCCAGATGAGGCCAGCCCCGGATCTAACCCAAATATACTGAGCAGCCCTGTGCACGTTCCCTCCTCTGCACTAGAAGGACGAAAATTAAATCAGAAACAATTACCCTCACAGAACTATCACGACACCCCCGGGGCCTCTTACCATGCTCGCTGGGGATGTAGTTCTCATCATAGT
The DNA here is from genome assembly GCF_001704415.2 of Capra hircus. NCBI lineage: Eukaryota > Metazoa > Chordata > Mammalia > Artiodactyla > Bovidae > Capra > Capra hircus. The sequence goes on from NC_030822.1 coordinate 54,333,760, forward strand.
CTTCCTCCAGAACCAGCTGGTCTCCTATGCGGATGGGTCTGCCGGCCATGATCAGTCTGGGCTCCAACGCCTAGATCCCCCAACCCAAAGAGAAAAATCAGTGCCCTAGCTTAGAAGGGGAGAAGTTGGAGCTGGTCTTGGGGCACCTGGGCAGCCCAGCCCCCACAGGCCAGCTGGGCCAAATAGGAGGTTTTTCCAGACACTGGGGAGAGTGGAGCGGGGAACCAACAGCTCAGAACTTACAAGCCTTATAGGCTCTGTACCCGGGAAAGTTTCTGGAGACACACCTCCCCCAAAGCCTTGCTGAAGACTCCATGGACCACAAAAGTTCTGGAAACCCAACTCTCTCAAGGGTTTGACTTCATACATTTGCCCACGAAGACGAGTAACAACTAACAGTCTACGACCCCTGCTAGAAAACCCTAAACAGCAAAATAACTGGCAGCACACGCACACCCATACACCAGTGTCCCCTGGTGAGCGCAGGCTGTCTCAACCTGTGGCCCCTTTGCACATTCCTACTGACATTCAGCAAAGCCCTCAGGGGGCTTACAGTCTAGTGGAGGCAGGCACACAGCTTCACCAGAAGTAGCAGGCAGAAGAGAAAAAGAAATCCTGCTCTGGGGAGTATTAAGGAAGAAGTCACACACTCCCAGTGCAGGGATGAAGGAAGACTTTGTTAAGGAACTGGGTTCAGAAGGCTGACAAGAGTTCTGAGGACAGAGGGAAGAACCCAGGCAGAGGGAACAGCCTTCGAGGCAAGGCATTATGCAGCGCCAACGCCAGCGTGCACGGCAGGGACCGCGGGGAAGCCAGGCCCAGTCATGGTCATGGAGAGCTTGGTGGACGAGGCTGAAGGGCCTCGACTCTGCCCTGTAGCAGAAGGGAGTCACTGAGGGCTTTGGTGGGAGAAAGTGACACAGAGTGGCCTTTTTTTTTTTTTTTTTTTCCAAGATGAGAACTTTGGCAGGAGTGTCCTGGCCGGATTGGAGAGATGAGAGACTAGCATCAGGAAAATCACTAAAGAGGCTATGGTCCCTGGGAAAGATGATGAGGGCTTAAACTAGGGCAGAATCAATGGGAATGGAGAAAAAGGGACAGACACAAGGGATGATATGATGTTAGGTTTAACGTGACAGAGTCAATTCCTAGGCAGGTTGATAGGAAGCCCGGGGTTCCTGAGGAGGAGAGGGGGGTCTGGGGCTCTCGAAGAGGAGATAGGGGTCTGGAATTCTCAAGGAGGAAGAAAGGACAAACACCTTTTTTTCTCTACATTCCTTAGTCTTAGGCACCTAAAACACTTTTTTTTCTTTAAGCCTGGAACTGATGATTACACAACAAAAAACTCAGTTTAAACTCTGTAACTAAGAATTATATATCAATGTATCCTGCTTGAGGACAGTTTCTCCTTCCTAAAAACCTTCTGGCTAATCCTGTTATCTTAAAATGTAAATTATGGGAGTGGGTCTAGTAAGATCTTTACAACCTTGAGACATTCTTCTGATTTATCGTAATAACTAATTTTAAAAAGTATATAACCCCCTTGCACAGACTAGCAAGGGGGGGCTTTCTCCATCCCCCTTCTGATGTCTACGTCAGAAGCTTTCGAAGTCCCTTTTCACTTCAGTGAAACTCTACTACACAAAAGTTCCTGGTCCCTGGTCCCCAAGTTAAATCTTCTTTGGAGATCACGAATCCGACACCTGTTCACCTAAGCTGTCAACAGGACCAGGATGCGGGCGGGGCGGGGGCAGAAGAGTGAAAAGGAACCAACTTGAATGCAAGGTTTTTAGCTCAGGGAGGGGGCAGTATCACATTCTTCAACTGACAGGCTGGTGCAGTTCCACACCTGTTCCTCCCTTCACGTTCCTGCTCCTTCAACAACCTCAGGACCCCAGGTCACAGCACCAGTCCCCTGTGGGAGCTCGCACACTGAAGCCTGAAGACGCCTGGACAAGTCAGCCTGTAGCGCGTGCAGACAGCCCCTTCAGAGGGCCTCCTCCACTGAGGCACCGTCAGCTGCCCCGCTGTGACCAAAGGAAGGAGACTGGAGGAACTTTCTGACGTCTCCTGCAGCCACCTCTTCAGAAACGGGCACTGTTCACTTGGGGCAGCGAGCATGACTGGGGAGTAAGCAGAAAGACCTGGTCAACAGGAAGGAGGCTGGGATACAGCTCATGAAGAATGCTCAGGAAACAGCCAGGTCAGTGACTCTGAATCTGCTCCAAGATCCCTGGAGGGGGGCCCCTGATAAACCCAAAGGATCTGAAGGACCATTCCGTGGCCCTCACTGCACCCTGGCAGGTGAGAGATGGACATGGGAGGTGTCCTGCGTTAGGACTCACAAAAGATGGTTCCCAGACTTCCCTGGTGGTACAGTGGAGAAGAATCCACTGGCCAATGCCGGGGACACAGGTTCGACCCCCTAGTCTGGCAAGATCCCACATGCCGCGGGGCAACTAAGCCCAAGGGCCACAACCACTGAAGACCACGTGCCCTACAGCCCGTTCCCCGCAACAGGAGCCACTGCAATGAGAGGCCCACGCACGGCAACTGTAGAGTAGCCCCTGCTCATCACAACGAGAGAAAGCCCAGGTGCAGCAACAAAGACTCAGCACAGCCAAAAATAGATAAAAATGCCTTTTAAAAAAGATACTTCCCTTTGTCCATCACTGGACCCAACGGAGCCAGCCTTCTGCCACCCCTCATTCCCACCACGACACCTCCAAGCAGTAACTTAGTGCCTCAGGAAGAAAGGCTCAAGAAAGCAGCATTCTTTCCCGCAGTACTTAAGCCCAAGTGAGACGCGCTCTCCCTCCCCTAAGAACACGTAACACCTGTGGATGTAATGCCTATAATGCCCCCACACACACAGTCTGCCATAAGTAGGGCCCCGACGTGGAAAAAAGCAAAGCAGGAAAGTACCAAGAACCAGGGCAGTAGAACGTGGTCCACAGGCTGGGGGCTTAAAGAGATCTCAGAATCTTTAATCCTCTGAGTCAGGGAGGAGAGAGAAAGAAAAGGGGAAAAGATCTCTGGGGGTGGAGGAATCACAATGGCCTGAACATCAGGCTGTACCTTATTCAATTCAACAGGCAGTGATGAATTCTGCACTGCACCAACTAACTCAAGGAATCTGAGAAGTTCTGCCTTTAACAGACTTCCCTATCCCTAGACACGTGCCATCTCCAGAAAGAGGGGGCAGGTAAAATCTCTTGTCTTCCTGGCAAAATGCCTCATTAGCTACTTACAAAACTGTCTGTGTTTAACTATTTATAAAGTTCGGGAAGAATGTGGAAAATATAAATTCCTGAATCACTCAAATGTCAAACAAATCTTCTGCCGGAAAAAAAAAATTAAGATGTGGGTGGTCTATTTCCTGGCTTCAGGAAAGAGGTAGGCAAGGCCAGGGCAAAAAGAACAGGAATTGCAGGATTGAGGAAGGTAGTGGAAGAGAAACCATATTCGTCAATGGCAGCTGGAGATCATTTATTCATTCCAGAAATACTGGGTCGGCCCAAAATGTGTGTTTGGATTTTCCCTTAATATCCTGCAGAAAAACCCAAATGAACTTTTTGGCCAATCCAGTATTTATTTATTGCTGGGCACTGGAGAGGCAATTAAAAACAGATCCAGCTGCTACTCCCCTGGAACTGGTCTAGTGAGGCAAGGAGACAAACCAGTCATAGGAAAGCGTATAGTTTTAACTGGGGAGGAGCTCTGAAGGAAATGTGCCTGATTTAGACGAAGCCTGTGCTGAGAAGTGAAGAATGAATAGGCAGTCACCAGACAAAGAGAGGAGGAAAAGGTGTTCTAACAAAAGCAGCAGCAGGTGCAAAGGGCCTCCAACAGGAAAGAACACTAGGCGAGGAGAAGGGTTGTCGGAGACGATGCTGGGCAGGTGGGTAGCAGCCAGGCCACGCCGAGAACTTGGCCTGGAAGGTCCAGAGAGCTGGAAGTGAGGAAAGGTGTTTCCAGATACACATTTTGAAAGAGGTTACTCCAGAAGCCACTGGAAATACAGACAGGAACGGAGGCCAGGTTGGAAAGAAGAAAATCAGAGTAGCTGCAGAGAGATTAGGAAGGAAACCATGAGCCAATCTAGACGAGAGCTGATGATAACCTGGGCGAGAGGGGGTGAGATGAGAGGTCTAAGAAAGCAGCCCTGAGGTCAGCTCCAGCAAACACACAACACGTGTCCTAACGTTTCCCACCAAGCCCGAGACCCCGAGGGACAGCGCTGTCAACCTTAGCCCCCTCACGAGGCTTCAGGACCATCAACACCGCACTCCGTGCAGCACTTACCAACCGAGCAGATGAAACCTGATGACATGGGCGTGCCACCAAGCCTGGCACTCACTGTGAGCCACAGAGCTTTGGGGGAGGCTCACCCAACTGTCCTCATCCATCTCCTGCCAATCCCAGAATCTACCCAAAAAAAAAAAAAAAAAGGAATGGCTCATATACCTCCTCCAGGAAGCCCTCCCTGACTAACCTCAGCCTCTCCTGTCAACTTACAACCACTTCAGCACAAAGCACACAGGTTTTCTTGTGTTCACAGGCATACTATTTTCCACATGACCTTTTTCATGGGAATGTGTTCTCTCTCTCCTATTAAACCAAAGATGTCTGAGGCCATGCCTCTGCCTCCTTTTGCCTTTTGCCACCAAGCCTAAAATAAGCTATGTAAAGGCAGAAGCCCGGTCACTGCTCTAAACTACTAACAGACAACCGAGGAATCTCAAAAGCCAGAAGAAAGCCCCAAGAGCTTTGGTCCCACTGCCCTTCCCATGCCAAATTTCTCCTCTGTGCTTTCTGTCAGACAGCATTAATGGTCGAAGCACCAGTTTGGGGGCCAGAAACAAGCGAATTAAATCCCATCTCCCTTGCTTACCAGCTGTTTGACCTTAGGCAAGGTACTTCCCCTTCTCTAAGCCTCAATAACCTCATGAGCATAACTCATACAGCCATGATAATCTACTTCACAAGGCTGTTTGAAGATGAAACAATACTTGTACCTAGCACAGTCCCTGATACACAAAATATGCTAAATAAATTCCACAAGGCTGTCTGAAGATGAAACAATACTTGTGCCTAGCACAGTCCCTAATACACAAAATACGCTAAATAAATTTAGCAGTATTACTGATATTACTGCCAATTCCACGGTTGGATCATTCTTAACTAGTAAACGGTCTCTCTCACCTTAAACCAAAACCTGTTTCTAAGGAACTTCCTCCCATTTGTCCTGTTCCACCCTCTGGACCCACAGAGAGCACCCAAGGCGTCTCTACTCCAACTCAAGTTTTCCCAGCTCCCTTCCCTTCAGCACCTGCCATTGGTTCCCAGTCTCCCCACGTCGTGGTTACCTTCCCATGCATGTGGTCTAATTTAACAGGCAAAGCCAAACAGTTCTGCACACCTGCATACTCACCAAGCACACACATGCATATGCGTACTTAGGGTTCCCTGAGTATCATTTCTTCCACCCTGCTTGAACAATTATAAGGAAAGTTCACTACCAGAAGAGAGAAGATTTACTGGACAAGGCAGTGAGGAGAACACTGAAGCCATTAGAGCTGATTAGGCAGTGGTAATGAGCACAGGCTTGGGAGCATTCTTGGCTTTGAATCCCGGCTCTATCACTTACCACCTGGGCAAGTTGCCTCAGTTTCCTCACCTGTAAAACGGGGATAACAACAATGTCTATCCAGAAGGGTTATGAGGACTAAGTGACTCAATACATGTAAAATACTCAAAACATAGTAAAATCTCAATAAATGTTAGTTGTTATTGTTGTTCAGTCAGTAAGTCGTGTCTGACTCTTTGCAACCCTACGAACTGCAGCACGCCAGGCTGCCCTGTCCTTCCCCACCTCCGGGAGTTTGCTCAGACTCACATCCACTGAGTCGGTGACGCCATCCAACCGTCTCACCATTCACTTATTTAAAGGGCATAGTCTACATCGCTCCAGAGGACAGATCTAGCACCGGGGAGTATAAATTAAGGCCCTTCAGGCATCCAATAACCACTTACTGATTGACTGGTCAGGCACTGTGCTGTCAGGGCTACAAAGCTGGGAACACTTCAGCTCAAGCTAGCTGTGAAGCCACATATGTAAACACACGATTATGCAGTGTGTCAGGCGCATTAAGGGAAGTAACAGAAAATGCAACAGGACACAAAGGCAACGGCGACCTATCCTACTTCGGGAGATCAGGAAAAACACTGCCGAGGACCATCGAGATGGCTTTGGAAAGTTAAGCAGGAGCTCATCAGGATGAGGGAGTGAGGTTATCTGGAGACAAAAGACACAGCTTGTTCAAAGGCAAAGAGGCAGAAGAGAGTATGTGGCAGGTGCAGAGAATTAATGACGACAACAAAAGCTTATATTCACTGAATACTTTCTCCGTTCCAAGAACTGTACTAGTGCTGTGTATACATCATCTCACCGCATCCTCTCTGCTAAACAGAGATTTTTATAATCTCTTATTTTTCAAAAAAGTAATCTGAGGATAAGCAAATTTAAAAAAACTTTAACTTGCTCAAGGTTTCACAGCTAGTAAGTGGTACAGCAAAACATGCATGCATCCATGTCTATCTGACTCCAAAGTCTTGAGCTCTTAAAAAACACCCTTTTAGACCTAGTTATTACCCCCATTTTACAGATGAAGGAACTGAGGCAACTTGCCCAGCTGGTAAATGGCAGGGCTGGGATTCAAAGCCAAAGATGTTCCCAAATCTGTGCTCATTTGTTGTTTTTGTTTAGTCACTAAGTCGTGTCCGACTGTTTTGTGACCCCATAGACTGTAGCCCGCCAGGTTCCCCTCTCCATGGTATTTCCCAGGCAAGAAAACTGGAGTGGGTTGCCATTTCCTTTTCCAGAGAATCTTCAAGACCCAGGGATCAAACCCATGTCTCCTACGTCAGCAGACAGATTCTTTACCACTGAGGCACTAGGGAAGCCTCTGTGCTTATCACCACTGCATAATCAACTCTACTGTCTTCCATGCTCTCCTCAGGGCCTTCTCCAGGAAATATTATCTTTTTCGGTCGTGAACTTTCTTTATAATAGTTCAAGCAGGGCAACCAGCGCACAAGGGACAATGGCAGGAGAAAGACGTACAATGGAAGGCAAGGGACACATGATAAATGGCTTGGGAGGATTGTGGCTGCATCTTGACATAACAAGGAGCCATCACAGGATTTCACAAAGGAGACCGGCCTGATCAGATCTGTAGAGAGATGATTCTAACAGCTGTGTAAAACTAATTGGAAAAGGGTAAGAACAGAAGCAGAGAAAGCACTTAGAAAGTTATCCGGAAAACACAGGCAAGAAATGATAAACGAAGTCAGTAGCTGTGAGAATGAAAAGGGCCAGATTCTAGGTGTTGTAGGAGGCAGAATAGTAGTACCTGGTGTCTGCAGTAAGTGAGGGAGAAACAAGAGAACAATCAGCACTTAGGCCAGTATATTGTGATCATCTGTTCACTGCTGTGCCTTGCCCAATAGCCCCACCTAGCATACGGCCTAGATATAGGAAATGTCCAACAAATGTTGGCAGCATATTCTAGACGAATGAATTACAAGTGCAGATGTGGCTGAGTGAGTGAAGGGGTGAAGTCCTTCACTGAGACAGGAGCTACAAAGGAGGAACAGATCTGAGGGACCAGGAAGGCTGGGTCAGCATTCCGCTGGGGATGATCAGTAAGCAAGTGGATCTCAAGAAAAGAGGTCTGATGGGAGCCAATTGGGGAGTAACCGTTAAACAGATGGTAATTGAAACTCTGGGTGAAATAGCCCCAAGACAGAATGTGGTGGGTAGAAAGGAGGGGCTTTGCGAAGGCTGATGGGGGCGGGGGCTAGGAAACCAGAGAGAAAGGAGTCGTAGAAGGCAAGTGAGGAGGGCAGTTCCAGAGGGAGAAGGTGGATTTTTTAATTAATGCAAGGAAAGAAAAAAGCAAAAAACTTACTATCTTCCCCAGCTGACCAAAAGACGGCAGAAGGTTGGGCCTGCCCGGATTCGGACATGGGGGAAGCTTCCCCAAGAGAGAAGTACTCAAGCAGGGTTTAGAAGGCCGGCCTTACACAAAAACTGTGAACAGGACAAACAAGCTAGAGGCCCCGCCAGCTCACACTCGTGGCCCAGGGCCCGCTCTCACTGCCCCGCCAGCACTCCTGCCCAGGCCCTTCCGCCCCTCGGGTTTTGGATACAGCCGCACTGATCAGGCCGCTCCATCCTCACTTCTTCCTTCAGTTCCCGCCCACACTCGTGCACATCCCGCTGGGTGGCACACGAATGTGCCTTGATTCTCCCGCTTCCCTCCGTTCCCCGCCAACCAACCTCTCCCGCAAGGGCGTCCTCACCTGGCCCCCACCCCGGGAGGCCCAGGGCGCTAGCTCCCGGCTCTACGCGGCTTCCCCAGCACCACCCCGGCTCCCGCTTCCAGGGACGCCGGGGTGTTGCCCTGCAGCGGCCAACAACCACTTCCGGAAAGGGTACCAGCCTAGCAACTAAGGGTACCGCCTCTACCTGGAGTCAATAGGTCGCTGAATGAGAGCCTAGCATCAGATTGGTTAAAGGTCCCGTCGAATCACGGCGGCGTTCTGCACGTTTCCCGTTGTATGATGGGAGATGTAGGCCAATATAGTAGATGGGTTTCCGCGTGAGTTTAAAACAGGATTCTGAATTTAGACATGAGGGGAATTTCTTCCTGAGCAGGCAAGGATCATTCATAGTATCGACAGTAACGTGTATTAACTAAGGTAATTTTTTGTCATCATTTTTAGTAGTATAATTAACATCAGGTGAATAATACACTGGTCCTCAATAATCAACCTACAGGCTTTAATAAACAAAAGACTCTCACGTGCTACTCATGAATTAAGAGACCACTACCCATCTTTCGGAGGAGGCAATGGCACCCTACTCCAGTACTCTTGCCTGGAAAATCCCATGGATGGAGGAGCCTGGTGGGCTGCAATCCATGGGGTCGCTAAGAGTCGGACACACTGAGCGACTTCACTTTCACTTTTCACTTTCATGCATTGGAGAAGGAAATGGCACCCCACTCCAGTGTTCTTGCCTGGAGAATCCCAGGGACGGGGGAGCCTGGTGGGCTGCCGTCGATGGGGTCGCACAGAGCAGGACATGACTGAGGCGACTTAGCAGCAGCAACCCATCTTTTTACTGGATCTCATGGCTCAGTTTGCATGTCTGCAAGAAGAGGATAATAATATCTGTCTTAACTATTTAAAATAGTCTGTTTAAGATGAAGTAACATAATGTGTAGCCCCTCCACACACCCTGTCTAGCAGAAGGGTTACTACTAATATAATTTCAAAGCCTTTAGTTTTGTTTTCACAAGGGCACATCTTCCTTTCTCTTACATGTCCTTAACCTCTGAGGAAGTTTAGGACAAGCCCAGCGCTGGCCACTACATCAATGGTGTAGGGAAAGAACAATTGGCCAGGTAGCGGTGGTCAAGAATTGATGCTTTTGAACTGGGGTGTTGGAGAAGACTCTTGAGAGTCCCTTGGACTGCAAGGAGATCCAACCAGTCCATTCTGAAGGAGATCAGCCCTGGGATTTCTTTGGAAGGAATGATGCTAAAGCTGAAACTCCAGTACTTCAGCCACCTCGCGTGAAGAGTTGACTCATTGGAAAAGACTCTGATGCTGGGAGGGATTGGGGGCGGGAGGAGAAGGGGACGACAGAGGATGAGATGGCTGGATGGCATCACTGACTCGATGGACGTGAGTCCGGGAGTTGGTGATGGACAGGAAGGCCTGGCGTGCTGCGATTCATGGGGTTGCAAAGAGTCGGACACGACTGAGCGACTGAACTGAACTGAGTAGTGGTCAGGCTCTCTCGTCCCATTCCACTCATGTCCTACAGCTGAGGTCACATGTGGCACTGCGAGTGCCCCCCCACCCCCCAGCACATTGTGGTGCGCTTGCTTGGCTGTCCTATATAAGCACCGCCTGAAAAGCTCTGGTGGGTGAGTTGAGTTCTTGCTGCTGAATCAGCCATTAGAGAGTAAAGCATGTCTGCCTTGCCACTGTGAATAAAGAATGTCTGCGGTTCCTATGGCTCCTTACATCTTCTTTCAGCTTTGCCTTGGCTACCCTGGGTTCAATGATCAGCAAGACAAATGGGAAAACCAGGGAGCGAAAAAAGTGAAGTGACTTGTTTGGTGAGAAGGATGGATCACCTGGAGCAAATCCTCACAGCCTTCCTAGGGGAGATGCATCTGGCTCCTGTTAAGCCCAGAATCTAGTCCCAGCACCACTCAGGGCCTGATCCCAGAAGGAGGAACTCAGACCAGTGTTCTTGTGGATACCAAAGCAGATATCCAGAATGTATTCCTCGTGTTTAACTTCAAGTCTTTCCCGTGGCAGTCCTGCCTATACTCCTTTTTTTTTTCTGACTGTAGATGACAGATCATGGCTCCCTCTTCTTCTCCACACTCCTTAAAAGTCTCACAACCACTGAAGGCCACTGTAGAGCCCAGTGCCCTGCAACAAGAGAAGTCACCACAATGAGAAGCCCCTATACACAAATAGAGAATAGCCTCTGCTCACTGAAATTAGAGAAGGCCTCAGCACCGCAATGAAGACCCAGCACAGTCCAAAAAAATGTCTCAGAGAGAGGCCAAGGGATGGACTGGGAAGAGACTCTGAGAACCCACCAGTTCATCCACCACGGTCCTTGCACAAAACTGGGGTTCAATAAATCATTCATAGATTTGGTCTCACAATTAGAACTCACAATTAATCTAGCTGACATTAATTGTCATCAAAATTCTTAACTTTTGTTCCTTAGCTTGTGTCACTTGCTCTCTCATGGGGAAAGCTAATAAAATAAGGGTTACTATAGAATTAATGAGGTTACCCCACACAGATAAGCAATTTGCATTCTATCAGGTTTCCCTGTAGATTTGTACTCAGAAATGCAAACTAATTTCTAAATGCCCTTAGGCAAACACAATTAACAAAGCAAGTCTTTGGGGGAAAATAACAAAAATGACACCTCAATTGATATGCCAGTACAGTAAGTCCCCTACATATGAATGAGTTCTGAGAGCCCATTCGTAAGCCCAGTTTGTTCTGAAGTCCAACAAAATTAACCTAAGTACCTAACTAACACAATCAGCTGTATAGTACTGTAATATAGTATTGTAATGGGTTTATAATACTTTTCACACAAATAATATGCACATAAAAAGACAAACAAAAACTAAAACATTTTCAGTGTCATCGCACCTTGAAAAAGTACAGTGGTAAAATACAACAGCTGGCATATAGGAGCTGGCATCGAGTGAACTAGCAAGAGTTGCCGACTGGAGGAGAGACAGAGGTGGGAGCCGGTAGAGCTAAAGGGTCATCAGCAATAGGAGACAGAGGGCAAGCTGCGATCTGAGTCACACTGGACCCTGATGGCACAGCTTCTGGTTCCTTACTGAACTCAATTCTATCTACTCTCTTGAAGAAACAATCCAGTAATGTCTAGGTAGTGGCTGTTCAGTCACTCAGTCGTGTCCGACTTTTTGCGACCCCACGGACTGCAGCTCACCAGGTTTCCCCGCCCTTCACCATCTCCCACAGTTCACTCAAACTTATGTCCATGGAGTCGGTGATGCCATCCAACCATCTCATCCTCTGTTGTCCCCCTCTCCTCCCGCCTTCAATCTTTCCCAGCCTCGGGGTCTTTTCTAATGAGTTGGCTCTTCACACCAGGTGGCCACAGTATTGGAGCTTCAGCTTCAGCATCAGTCCTTCCAGTGAATATTCAGGGCTGATTTCCTTTAGGATTGACTGGTTTGATCTCCCTGCTGTCCAAGGGACTCTCAAGAGTCTTCTCCAACACCACAGTTCAAAAGCATCAATTCTTTGGTGCTCAGCCTTCTTTATGGTCCAACTCTCACATCTGTACATGACTACTGGAAAAACCATAGCTTTGACCATACAGTCCTTTGTTGGCAAAGTAATGTCTCTGCTTTTTAATACACTGTCTAGGTTTGTTGTAGCTTTTCTTCTGAGCAGCAAGCATCTGGGTAGTATCTCTTTTTTTTTTCTCTCATCACAGATAACATGGTGGCACCGGTCTCATCACAGATAACATGGTGGCACCAGACTGCATTCTGAATGACTGCTATAAACTTTGTGTACCATTCTACATTTAGATCTGGTGCCTCAAAAACCAAGTGCCTCCTCAAAGAAACACTTCTCTTACCATTTCCTGTGTCACAAATCTCTTTGGTTCTTTTTCTTCCTCTTGTCTCTCCTCCTGTCCTTTCTCCTGGCCTCCAATTCCATCAGGTCTTCACATTCTCATCTTTGTAAGTTCACAACTTGGAGGTTCACATGTAGGGGACTTACTATAATATATCCAATGAGTGAGGAAGCGAAACAGAATTTCACACATTGTAAATTATCCTTTGCAGTCAGGAATGAACATTTAGGAGTGATTTTTTTTTTTTAAAGATGGAGGAGAAAAAAATAAATTATTTTCAAGTGTTATGTCACACTTCCAAGTCAGAAACTCCACTGTTAGAACTTTTTCTTCTCTTTTCATACTGTTTATTGTAATATACAGAAAACCATCTTTATAATAAGAAAAACATTCAATCCTACCTTTTTCTTTTCAAAAAGTGTGTAGAGAGGTGAAAATTTTCCTCTACACTTTTGATCCACCTTACTTAAAGTTGCAAACTGAGGGGACTTCCCTGGTGGCCTAGAGGCTAAGAGTCCATCCTCCTAGTGCAGGAAGCTTGGGTTCAACCCCCGGTCAGGGAACTAGATCCCAGATGCCCCTACCAAAGATCCTGCCTGCTGCAACTAAGATGGTGCCACCAAATAAATAAATATTTTTTTAAAGAAATAAATAACATGACAAACTGGAGACTTCCCTGGTGATCCAGCGGTTAAGACTCCATGCTTGCTTCCACTGTCGGGGGTGTGGGTTCAATCCCTGGTCAAGGAAGTAAGATCCTGCATGCTGGGGGGCCAATAAATAAAGTAATAACCTTAAAAAAATAAAATTTCAAACTGCCTCTCCATCTTCCTTCTCTGCTTTATCTTCAAAGCACATAGCACCATCTGAAATGCTATAATTTTTATTTCTTGTCTGTCTTCCTACCTTAGAATGCATAAGCTACATGAGGATTGGGATTCTGTCCATTTTATTTATTGTGTCCACAGTGCCTAAAACAGTGCTTAGCATATAGGAGGCGTTAAACAAATTTGCTGAATGAACGAGTGAGCAAAAGAAGGGAGGAAAGAATCCCACACTTCAGACAGAGGAAACCACTGTTGACATTTCAGTCCCCACCTTTGCTGAAGACATTTTAATGTCTATGCAGATGTAAATTTATGTGCAAACATGTATATGCACATGTGCATATATTCTAATTTTTACAGAAATGAGATCAAAGATACATATTTTTCTACAATGTTAAACAACTGAACATGTCATAAACATATTCCAGGGTGAGCTCATAGAAGTTACTCCACTCCTTATAATGGTTATATAAGATTCCATTGATTGAATGTCTCATGTCCCTATTGATAATCAATTTTTTGCTTCCAGAGTTTTGATGTTGTACATAATGCTGATACTGTTGGATTTTTGTTGGATAGGATTCTAGAAGTGACACTGCTCAGAGTTCACACTTTTTATGTTTTTACCAACATTGCCAAATTTCTCTCTAAAAATGGAGTAATTTACAGTCCAACCAATACCTTCACCAACATCAAATATTACCAGTGTGAGAGGCAAAAAAAAATTAATGATGATGGTATCTAAATTTATTTTGTGTGATTTTACTATTAATGAAGTTGAACTTTTTTTCATATGTTTAATGGCCATCTGAATTTCTTCTATCAAATATCTGTTCACATTCTTTGTTCATTTTTCCCAAGTTGTTGGGGGTTTTATAGACTTGTAGAAGCTCTTTGTATATTACAGACATTTACGCTTTGTCTCTTTATTGTGTGACCAATATACTGTGTGACCAGGGATCAAACCCATGCTCCTGTGATTGCTTGCCAGGGTGATTTCCCTGGTGGCTCAGTCAGTAAAGACTCTTCCTGCAAGGCGAGAGACCTGGGTTCGATCCCTGGGTCAGGGAAGATCCCCTGAAGGAAATGGCAACCCACTCCAGTATTCTTGCCTGGAGAATTCCATGGACAGAGGAGCTTGGTGGGCTACAGTCCATGGTATCACAAAGAGACGGACACCACTGAGTGACTTTCTCTTTCACCCTTTGTCTCTTTATTGTGTGACAAATTCATTGCGTGACTAGGGATCAGACCCATTGCCCCCGTAGTGGAAATGCAGAGTCTTAACCACTGGATTACCAGGGAAGTCCCTGTAATTTTATTTTTTTAATGTTGAGCTCTTTGATCTGCAGTTTATTTTAGATGAGACAGGGATTTAGTTTTCTTTCCTCCCAAAAGGCAGCCAATTGTCCCAACAACAGTTATTAGTAAATCCATCCATTTCCCTTTAATATGAGTGTCATCTTTATTATATACAAGGTTTCCCCATATATATATACATTTGTATGTTGATTTATAATTGTTTAACCTGTGTCCAATCATCTTATTGGTTAGAATTTCTCTATCCTTATTATGTGATTTGTAAATAATGATCCTTTGCTTTCTAACATTTGTTCCATTTTCTCATCTTACCAAATTAGCTAGACTGATCTAACCTAGATAAGAGTGATGATAATGATCTCTTTCCTAAAGTGAAGTTGCTCAGTTCAGTTCAGTTCAGTCACTCAGTCGTGTCCGACTCTTTGCAACCCCATGAATCGCAGCACGCCAGGCCTCCCTGTCCATCACCAACTCCCAAGTTCACCCAAACTCATGTGCATTGAGTCAGTGATGCCATCCAGCCATCTCATCCTCTGTCGTCCCCTTCTCCTCCTGCCCCCAATCCCTCCCAGCATCAGGGTCTTTTCCAATGAGTTAACACTTCGCATGAGGTGGCCAAAGTACTGGAGTTTCAGCCTCAGCATCAGTCCTTCCAATGAACACCCAAGACTGATCTCCTTTAGTATGGACTGGTTGGATCTCCTTGCAGTCCAAGGGACTTGTAAGAGTCTTCTCCAACACCACAGTTCAATAGCATCAATTCTTCAGCGCTCAGCTTTCTTCACAGCCCAACTCATGTCCATACATGACCACTGGAAAAAACCATAGCCTTGACTAGACGGACTTTTGTTGGCAAAGTAATATCTCTGCTTTTGAATATGCTATCTAGGTTGGTCATAACTTTCCTTCCAAGGAGTAAGCGTCTTTTAATTTCATGGCTGCAGTCACCATCTGCAGTGATTTTGGAGCCCCAGAAAATAAAGTCTGACACTGTTTTCACTGTTTCCCCATGAAAGTGAAGTGATGGGACCAGACGCCATGATCTTTGTTTTCTGGATGTTGAGCTTTAAGCCAATTTTTTCACTCTCCTCTTTCACTCTTATCAAGAGGCTCTTTAATTCCTCTTCACTTTCTGCCATAAGTGTGGTGTCATCTGCATATCTGAGGTTATTGATATTTCTCCCTGCAATCTTGATTCCAGCTTGTGCTTCTTCCAGTCCAGCGTTTCTCGTGATATACTCTGCGTAGAAGTTAAATAAGCAGGGTGACAATATACAGCCTTAACGTACTCCTTTTCCTATTTGGAACCAGTCTGTTGTTCCATGTCCAGTTCTAACTGTTGCTTCCTGACCTGCATATAGGTTTCTCAAGAGGCAGGTCAGGTGGTCTGGTATTCCCATCTCTTTCAGAATTTTCTACAGTTTATTGTGATCCACACAGTCAAAGGCTTTGGCATAGTCCATAAAACAGAAATAGATGTTTTTCTGGAACTCTTTTGCTTTTTTGATGATCCAGTAGACGTTGGCAATTTTTTTTTTTTTAAAACAAGAACTCAATTTTTTATTTCATCATTTCTTGCATTTGAAGTACTCCTCGATGACATCCTTGGCCTGAGATTCTTTGCCATAGTCCTTAACCACCACACAACTGCAACCAACCACTTTACCGGGTTTTCCCTCTCTGTCAATTTTACAGAGGCCTACCCATTCCCCTAGTTTCTTGTTGTCATCAACCTTAATCAGGTTGATTTGATGCTCAGCACAAAGGGCCTCCACCAACTTGACATACATAGGCTCATCACAGTTGGATGCAAGCACACATAGATGGGCTTGGCGCTTGTCTAAAGCTTTCGCAGCTTCGCGAATTCCACGTGCTAAGCCATCGTGGATGAGGGCGGTCTTCAGCACCTCTTGCAGAGCAGTATTAACGTCCATTACACCTCCAGCAGCAATGCCTTCCTCGGCCATGGCGGTGGGTTACGGGTGGAGCCGAATCTTGAATGCACCCGAGCCTCCGCCTCCGCGCGGCTCCGCGGCGGCAGGGAAAGAGCAGACGTTGGCAATTTTATCTCTGGTTCCTCTGCCTTTTCTAAAACCAGCTTGAACATCTGGAAGTTCACGGTTCACGTATTGCTGAAGCCTGGCTTGGAGAATTTTGAGCATTACTTCACTAGCCTGTTAGATGAGTGCAATTGTGCAGTAGTTCGAGCATTCTTTGGCATTTTCTTTGGGATTGGAATGAAAACTGACCTTTTCCAGTCCTGTGGCCACTGCTGAGTTTTCCAAATTTTCTGGCATATTGAGTGCAGCACTTTCACAGCATCATCTTTCAGGATTTGAAATAGCTCCACTGGAATTCCATCACCTCCACTAGCTTTGTTTGTAGTGATGCTCTCTAAGGCCCACTTGACTTCACATTCCAGGATGTCTGGCTCTAGGTGAGTGATCACACCATCGTGATTATCGGGGTCATGAAGATTGTTTTTGTTCAGTTCTTCTGTGTATTCTTGCCCCCTCTTCTTAATATCTTCTGCTTGTGTTAGGTCCATACCATTTCTGTCCTTTATCGAGCCCATCTTTGAATGAAATGTTCCCTTGGTATATCTAATTTTCTTAAAGAGGTCCTTAATCTTTCCCATTCTGTTGTTTTCCTCTATTTCTTTGCATTGATTGCTGAGGAAGGCTTTCTTATCTCTCCTTACTATTCTTTGGAACTCTGCATTCAGATGGGAATATCTTTCTTTTACTCCTTTGCTTTTCACCTCTCTTCTTTTCACACCTATTTGTAAGGCCTCCTCAGACAGCCATTTTGCTTTTTTTGCATTTCTTCATGGAGATGGTCTTGATCCCTGTCTCCTGTACAATATCATGAACCTCCGTCCATAGTTCATCAGGCACTCTGTCTATCAGATCTAGTCCCTTAAATCTATTTCTCACTTCCACTGTATAATCATAAGGGATTTGATTTAGGTCATACCTGAATGGTCTAGTGCTCAGTGATGTCCAACTCTTTGTCACCCCATGGACTGTAGCCTGGCAGGCTCCTCCATCCATGGGATTTTCCAAGCAAGAATACTGGAGTGGATTGACATTTCCTTCTCCAGGGGGTCTTCCCAGGTCTTGGTCACAGTGCAGGCAGACTCGTTACGTCTGAGCCACCAGGGGGAATCACTTTAGCCTGTCACTGTTACGTTTTCCATGCTCTATTATCTTGTTTTTAAGAAGCTTCTGTTTGGCTTTAATCAAGACTTCTGAAATTTGACAATAGTTTCACATTTGATAAATAATATGTTAATATAATCATATGACTTTTCTCCTTTAAGCTATTTTAGCTCTAAAGCTTTTTGTTTTAAGCTCTTACCAGTTAACATAAAGATACTTCTTGGAATGATAACACTTTAGAGCTGAGCATGGCCATAACCTTCAGCTCACTGATATCACAGAAATCAGTAGGGGCTTGAAGATTCACCTCAGTGAGGGTGGAAGTGAGGGTGGGTAGAGCACCAAAGACATAAAAAGATTCAGCTGAGAGAAGCCCCAGGTGGCTCTCACCTGCCTGCAGGTTGCAGGCTCCAGTGAAAGCAGACCACTCTCTTCATTTCCCCTTTGACCTTGCTCTTTCCTTTGGCTGCTAAGAACACCCTTCTAAACCCCGTAGTCTTGCTATCCAAATCTCTGCTCTTAGAAAATCCACCCATTCTTTAAGGTTCAAATTAAATATTACTTCCTCCCTCTGAGTCTTCCCAGGGACTCTCCCACCCCCAAACCCCTACTTCTTAAAGTCCCATCATTCTGTGTGCTGCACGTGCATTTTAAATTTCTCTCTGTGGCCCCAGGGCCTGGCAGAGTGCCTGGCATACAGCGGGTGCTCCAGAAATGCCCAGTGAAGGACTAACGGAATGAGAAAGGTCAGCCACCACTCCATCTCCACAGCCCTTCCCGCGCAGCCAGGGTTCTGCAGGGTGGACTCCGGCTCGGCAGAGGGCATCCCAGACCCCTCACCAACCCCGGAAGCCAGGCTGCCTGCCGTGGGAGGACTACACTTCCCAGCAATCCCAGGGAAAAGCGAAAACCCTTTGGCTTTGACAGCCACCACCACAAGTCTTTCCGCCTCCCCGGGCTGCCTGGGAGCTGGGAGCTGGGATTATGGTGGCCTGAGCAGCAAACGCAGCCGCAGGAGCCTGGAGCCCCTGACCCTTCCCCTGCCGCCGCCCCACTAGGAAGACCAGGAAAGCAGCCTCAGATCTGCCATGCCTGCCCCGCCCAGCCCCCCGGGGGGCCCGAGACGGCCTCTCCCGGACCGCCGCTGAGGCTGGACCACCAGCCAGATGTAGCCGGGCTCCGGAGCCGTCTCCTCCCCTTCTGTCTCTGAGGATCTCTCCTGTCTGATCCCCACCGCCTGGCCCAGGGGCTGGCCGAGGGGCCTGCAGGCTCTGGAGCCCTGATGCCTTCCTGCTCACTCTCCTGAGAAGCCACCTCTAGCACCCAGAGTTGGGGGCAGGCCCCAGGGACGGACTTGGGCCAAAGTGAGCCCAGAGTGCCCCAAGGCCAGGGCCCACCATGGCCCAAGCACTGCCCTGGCTCCTTCTGTGGATGGGCTCCGGGGTGCTACCTGCCCACGGCTCCCAGCCCGGCATCCGGCTGCCCTTGCGAAGTGGGCTGGGGGGTGCCCCCCTGGGGCTGCGGCTGCCCCGGGAGACCGACGAGGAGTCTGAGGAGCCCGGCCGGAGGGGCAGCTTTGTGGAGATGGTGGACAACCTGAGGGGCAAGTCCGGGCAGGGCTACTACGTGGAGATGACCGTGGGCAGCCCCCCACAGACGGTAAGGTTGCTGGGCCAGCACTGCCCTCCCTCCTCATGAGCCGAGGAAGAGAGGCTGGGGGTGTAGCATGCAGGGGGTTCCTGCTAAAACGGGGGCTGCAAGGTGCGGGCTGGAGGGATCCTCTCCCAAACATATCCTCTGGGATCATAGCGGCAGCAGTCAGCCCCAAAGCCCCGCTTCCCACTTCCCTTCCCCTCACAGGCTTTGACTGTCCTCCCCTCACTCCTAGTCTTATACACACACCCCTCAGGAAGGATTTGAGGGCAAGAAAAACACGTGGATGGGGGAGGCCTGATCTGGTGAAGAGTCCAAACCACAGGGGCTGTGAACAGGTGTCAGCCCACACCATGCCTGAGTCTCCCCACCCCTTTGCTCTGGGTCTTGGTCCCCCAATCTCAGCATCTAGGGTTCTGACCAAGGGATCCTGGCATGAGTTGGATCAGCCCTTTTCTCCCTCTGTCTGGGCGGCCGCAGGGCAGTGAAGCGAGGTTTCTTGTGACCTCCACTCTAGCCAGAAGCTGTGAGCTGAGTGTTGCCTTCCCCAGTCCCTCCTTCCTCCCCACCCCTTTGCAGCCTGCATTTCAGCCCCTCCCCCACCTGATGCCTCCCTGAGCACTGGCCAGAGGGAACTGAACTGAGCCTGGGGAAAGGACAGATCATAAATTGCATACAGCGAAGGAGCCAGAACCCCCTTCTAAGCATGAGACTCTTTCCATGAGCTGATAGGTGCTTGGGGGTGGCAGCAATGGAGAAAACACTGCCTGCCAGATCCCCATGCCCTGTGCTTCCTGACAGTCCTCCAAGGTACCTCCTAGGTGGCCATGGAGGGTGCAACCTTTGCGCCTCTGCCTGGGTAGGAGTTGGCCACGAGCAGCCCTCCGTGGGGTTGCTGTGGCTGACCTCTGTGAGCATTTGCCTCCTCAGTGGGGAGTCCTGGGCACGGGTAGCAGGATGGCTGAGTGTGTGCTGGTGAGTGTCACCTTGAATCTGAGCCACCCCCCTCCCCCGGATCTGTGTCTGGGAGGCTCGTCCTTGGGAGGGTCGGTGAAGGTGGGAGTGTGTCTATGGGCAGAGGGAACCGCTACACTTCCTGGACTTCCCAACAGCACTTACACCAAATCTGGGGGAGAAGCACAGCCCCCACCTTTCCAATTACCTGATGGAAGCAAGACTTCCAAGGTCCATGCCACCCAGGCCTATCTCCCACCCCCCACCCCCCAGTGGATCCAAGGCTCTGGGCTCCCCCACTTAGCCCTCCTCTTACCTGTGCACTATAAACAGACTGGAGTCAGTAAAAGGACACAGTCTGAATCCAGGCCTCTAGCAGCCTGAGCCAACAGGAGGCCAGGTGTTGTGAGGGAGCAGGAAGCTGTGGGACCTGGTTTCTCTTCCCGTTTCTGCTACTGATGTGCTGTGCAAATTGTGCATAGATCCTGTGACATGGACACAGGACAGGCTGTGGGACCAACAAGAGCTTCGGGGTCAGACAGACCCGGAATGCCAGCTCCACAACCCACAGCCTTTCCTTTTCCCAGCTGTGTGGCCTTGGGAAAATTATATAACCTCTCTGAGGCTCTTGCTGTGTCTTTAAAATGGGTGATATGAGATCTCCTTTGCAAGGTGATGGTGAGGATTAACAGAGACTTTGTCGGTGAAAGCATCTAAAACAATGCACCTAGACATATACTTGACCTCCAGTAGATGTGAAATCACTTTCTTCTAACTTGCCTGGCCACTTCTGCCTCTTCTGTGTTCTGCAAGGAAGCATAAAACCTTGAGTGTTCTGAGCCTCCACATGTTACATGTAGAACGTGTAAATGGGGGGCCTATTAACCATACTTCCTTGGACCCTTGAGATAAAGTGTACACATTGACAGAGAGCAATTTCCCAATAAATGTCAGCTCCCTCCCCCTCCTTCCCAGGAGTCGGGAAAGTGGGCTCAAAGTTCAGCACCAGCCCAAGGAGCCCGTGGCAGATGGGGCAACTCTGGGGGTTGTCTTACAGCTCC
This sequence comes from Capra hircus, assembly GCF_001704415.2. Taxonomy (NCBI): domain Eukaryota; kingdom Metazoa; phylum Chordata; class Mammalia; order Artiodactyla; family Bovidae; genus Capra; species Capra hircus. Next base: position 54,354,971 of record NC_030822.1, read on the forward strand.
CAGGCCAACACCGGCCAGTCTGCGCGCTCTTGGGTGACTTCAGTTCTCCCCCCAGCAGTCTGGGAGAAGGATGCCCTTTTTCCTGACCCTGGGGTTTGGAAGCACCAAATGAGAATGTGACAGGCACAGTGCCCTGAACAAGTAACTGTGAAACTTGGGGTGCACTTTCTGTGTGCCAGGCAACTAATTGCTGGGTTTGGGAGACTGGGACACAAAGAGACAGGAAATGTATTTTCTGCCTCAGAGAGCTTTCGTGTGGAAGTGAAAATTTAAGTCCCTGGAGGAGGAAATGGCAACCCACTCCAGTATTCTTGCCTGGAGAGTCCCATGGATGGCAAAGCCTGGTGGGCTATGGTCCATAGGGTCACAGAAGAATCAGACACGACTGAAGCGACTTCGCACCATGCATCCATACCTAGGTCAGAATCTCAGGCTGAATCTCAGGTTTGAAAATTACTGATCTGTAATACAGTGGAGTGGATGCTGTAGGTGTTATTTGCTTTAAAAAAAATTTTTTTTTCCATCTATACTCTTCTGAGGGAGGGGTTCTTTTCTTCACTTTATTTATTTACTTTGGCCAAATCATATGGCATGTGGGATGTTAGTTCCCCAACCAGGGACTGAACCCATGACCGCTGCAGTGGAAGTATGGAGTCCTAACCACTGAACCACCAGGGAAGTCCCTATAGATGTCCCGGAGGAGGTGAAAATCAGGCAAGGTCTCACAGAGATGTGCTGTGAGCATCTGTGAGCATGGCCTTGAAGGATGGATAGGAGGGGCGAGACTGCTTCCGTGAAGAAAGGTCCCCCAAACGGTGGGCTTCCCTTGTGCATCCACTCCTTCCCACCATCTCCCCCGAGACCAAGTGAGGACACAGTGAACGAGAGAACGAGTTCTGTGTGTCTGGGTTTATGCGTGCTTGTTCAGGAGACAGTGAGAAACCCAGGCCGGACTGTGGTCTGCCAAAGTGAGGGGAAAATTGAATTTGTGCAGCAGAATGACAAAAGAAGCAATCTGTTAGAAAGAAACATTTGGATTTTAGAAAGAATGGGACTGAGGGATGCAGGTAGCAGGAGGCTGTATCACAAAGGTCCAAGTGTGGAGGGCTGTGACAAGGATGGCGTGAGGCTGTAAGCAGGGGAAATGGGAAGGAGACCGGGCTGCAAGGGACGGTGTGAAGCAGTTAGACCAGACTTGGTAACACTGGTGTGAGGGTGAGGAAGAAGGTGTCAAAGATGATTTCAAGATTCCCATCTGGGATGAATTAGAAAATGACAAGACCATTTGTGAGAAAGCTGGCAGCCGGGGATGGTTTAGGAGTGTGGATATACGAATATATCTTTGTATTTATGGTTACAGTTTATAAAAGTTTTAAAATAAACTCTATATAGATTATTTTGTTCTTTCCAGTGATTCCTGCATTATATAAAAAGGTCTTAACCATTTTAAGATTCTAGCAGAAGAAATGGGGACTGAAAAATAACTAGCCAGTTGGCTGGTCAGTAAACTGGACCCTGTCTCACCCTTTACTTCCCCCTCAGCCTTGCGTGTGTGCTGTGCCAAATCACTTCAGTCATGGCCGACTCTTTGCAGCCCTATGGACTGTAGCCCGCCAGGCTCCTCTGTCCATGGGGTTCTCCAGGCAAGAATACTGGACTGGGTTGTCATGCCCTCCTCCAGGGGATCTTCCCAACCAAGGGATCAAACCCACGTCTCTTATGTCTCTTGCATTGGCAGATGGATTCTTTACCATTAGTCCTACCTGGGAAAGCCCTACTCAGCCTTACTACCTATCTATTTGTGTATCTTGGAGGAGAAGAGAGTTTATTAGAGAGTTTATTAGAGATCCCGCTTCCATTTTCTCATCTCCCTTACTGTATTCATTAGCATATGTCACTGTGTTTGTGACATATAAATTTCATAAAACACCAAGCTCTTGAGGACAATGTCCTTTTTAATTGATTATTTTTCTGCAGGATTTCATTTCTCCTTAGCTAATGTCTATGATAGCATCATACTCAGAAAAGGCACCTAAAAAGTGTTCAGCAAATGAATAAATAAAGTGTAAGACTTCTAAGTAGAACTGTGGATGAGCCATTGTAAGTGCAGGGCTGGAGCTCTTCGAGAAAGCATTTTTATTCTCTTCGCTTCAATGAAAGAATGTCATCTCATTGGAAAGGTATGCATATCACCATCCAAACACAGGCTCATAATTTAACTGTTAGGATTGAAGTCTGGTGGTGGTCAATTTTCAGTTTCACAAATATTTGTTGAACACTTACCACGTACAAAAGAGAAGGATATGTCGGTCTTAGTCCTTGGAGCACTCATCATTTGGTGTAAGACCCAGATACGTAAGCGCCTAAATATCACCTAAGACCAAGTACACTTGGTACAATGAGAAGTTAGTTCTCTGGTGGTCCAGTGGTTAAAACTCCACACTTCCACTGCAGGGGATGTGGGTTTGCTCCCTGGTTGGGAATTCTGCATGCTGCAAGGTACGGCCAAAAAAAAAAAAAAAACAGAAGAACAGTGAGTCTTAGAAGTATACAGAAAGCAGCGGCTACTTCTGACAGTGTTAGGAAAGGCTTGCTAGAAAAGGTAGCATTTGAATATGGCCTAGAAAAATGAGAAAGCTTTGCTATTTGGAGAGTGGTTGGGGAGAAAAACTTCAAAAAGAGAGCCATGAGCTATGCTAAGAAGCTGGAAGTTGTGATAAGGATGCTGTGAGGCTGACTGGGGGTTGGGCTTCCTTCTGGAGGCAGCAGAGAGACGGTCTAGTGAATTTTGGTTCCAGGAAAACATTCCCAGGCTGGAGAATGACTTGGATGGTCTAGAATCCAAGAAGAGGATCTCAGTTAGGACACATGGGTCTGAAAGAAGATGTGAAGGAGAAGTCTTCAGAGAGATGGCATCACCTGTCAGGTCAACTGGATGTTCCTTGCCACTTCCTTTGAACTTCTCTGACTGTGTTTGTGTCAGGGTATACAACAAAAGGAACAAGCTTTCAAAGCACAATGTGCTTCCCAGATGGTTTAGTGGTAAACAATCTGTTTGTAATGCAGGAAATGCAGGAGACAGGTTGGATCCCTGGGTCAGGAAGATCCCTTTGAGGAGAAAGTGGCAACCCACTCCAGTATGCTTGCCTGGAAAATCCCATGAACAGAGGAGCCTGGCAGACTATAGCCCATGAAGTTGTAAAAGATTCAGACATGACTGAGCAATTGAGCACGTTTAAAGCACAGTACAGTTTACCAAAATTCCATGTTTATTATTATACTTTCATTACACAGGCAAGGTATTAGCATGTCCCTTTTGGGGAGGAGAAAACTGAGGCTCAAAGAGATTAAGTGCTTTGCTCCAAGTTATTCAGTTATGGAAGAACAGAGCTGGATTCAAATCCTGATCTTTGGATTCCAACTCCACATACTTGGCTGTTTCCAGCACTCTATAGTCTGGGACATATTGGTTGACTTTGAGATGCCAGTGGACAATTCTTGTGGATGCAACCAGCTGAGAATGAAAGTGAAAGTGTTAGTCACTCAGTTGTGTCTGACTCTTTGTGACCCCATGGACTGTAGCCCACCAGTCTCCTCTGTCCATAGGATTCTCCAGGCAAGAATACTGGAGTGGGTTGCCATTCCCTTCTCCAGGGGATTTTTTCCGACCTAGGGATTGAACCCAGGTCTTCTGCATTGCAGGCAGATTCTTTACTATCTGAGCCATCGGGGAAGCCCTCAGCTGAGAACGGGGATCTGGAAACCAGGAGAGAAGTTGGGACTGGACAGGAAGATTTGAGGATCACCTGTAGAGGGTTAGCTATGGAAGTCAAATTAGCAAACAGACTTATTCTTTGAGAGAATGGAGAGAGAAGAGAGAAATGATTAGGGGAAGAATATTGGGTACAGAGATCAAGAGAACAAAGAAAAGTAATCAGAAAAATAGAAGACTACAAGTGGGACTTCCCTAATGGTCCAGTGACTAAGACTCTGTGCTCCCAATGCAGGGGGCCCATGTTTGGTCACTGGTCAGGGAACTAGGTCCCACATGCTGCAATGAAGACTGAAGATCCTGAGTACTGCAAAGACCAGCATGGCCAAGTAAATGAATATTTTTAAAAAGAAAGAAAATTATTAAGATTCAGGATCTCAAAACTCATGAAGGGACTTCCCTGGTGGTCCAGTGGCTAAGACTCCATGCTCCCAATGCAGGGGGCCAGGGTTCGATCCCTGGTGAAGGAACTAGGTCCCACATGCTGCAACTAAGACCAAGGGCAGACAAATAAATATTTAAAAAAAAAAAAAAAAAACATGAAGACACGAAGTGATTTTCCTGACCCCTCCCTAGAATGATTTTCAAACTGTGATTTGTGGGATTCTGTAACAGGACCTCAAGGGTGAGGGAGAGGTTAGGAGACAGGTAAGCAGGCAGACCCTGTACCTTCCACCTTTCCACTCACCAGGCATGCCCCCCGTCCCACCTGCCTCCAAGTCTCCCAGGCCTCTCAGCATAGGTCAGTTTTGTTTTTCAATAGTGGAATTCCAGGTTTGGTTGATTGACTGGCAGATTGAGTTAAAAGGTTGAAAATTAAATTAATTAAGATTAATTAAAAGGTTGAAAACTTTTGAACTCAAAGAACCACCCTCTAAGTTAGACAACCCTGAAACCCAACAACCCCAGACAGTGTTGGCCTCAGCACTGGGAAGCGACCTCCAGATTGGGGTTCGGGCTTCAACTGTACATAAGCCTCTGCTAGGATTCTCAGGCTGTCCTTTCACACCTGTCTCCTCCTTCACCTCCCCAGGTCTGGAAGGAAAGAGTTCAGAGCTGGGAGTGGGAGGCATTGAGAAAGACTGTGTCCTCTTACTAAGGTAGGCAGTCAGGAGCCCTTCTTGGGTATCTCTGGTAAAGAGCTAAGCAGAAAACTGTGGTTAAAAATCCAGGAAGAGAAACATCCCTCAGGAAAGCTTCCTCCCTGACATCTAACTTCTCTGTCTGCTGGGAGCCACCTGGCTTGGGGGCCTGGACAGTGGGGAGTTCTGGAAACAGACCACTTTCCTGGTCCTAGAGTTCCCTGGACTTCTCCTGGCAGGAGGGGCCCAGTGGCTACCCTGCCTGCTGACCACTGTTACCCCATCAAGTACAGGCTGGACTTCTTGGTCGGCCTCTCGGGATTGGGGAACACTACCAATTGTTCGACTCCAGCACCTGTGGAATTTTCACCAGATAGCCCAAGGCCTGAACCCTGGTGTCTCCTTATGGCTCGAGCAAACAGACCTATGTAGGGAACATAACTGGGCACCATGGGGGAAAGCAGGTATATGCCAGAGATCAGCTTCATTTTCACCTGATAAACTCCGAGATGATTATAGCCCCTGTAAGCTGCGGATGGGATGAGGTTAGACAACAGAAAGAACACACCATCTGACAATAAGCAGGCAGCAGTGGCTGTGATACCCTCAGAGTAGGATTTCCTAAGTCAGTTTCGTGGAGACTGAAGGTGCTAAAAAGACACTTTGAGGCAAGGAGGGGATGGAGTTACAGGAAGTAAAATCTCTCTTCCAACCACAGCATTTCTGCTTTTTTCTCTTTGATAGACTGGAATACTGCATGAGATTGGAAAAAGCTTCTGTTGCTTAAAAAAAAAAATTTGAAAACCATTGTCTTATATCTGTTGTTTCAGAATAGTAGGCATATATGTTTTTTGACCGTTTACATTTATCATCGCATTTGAATAGGTAGCGCTGATAAATATTAGTTGAGCTGGGTTTGAGCCTGGGGGAAACGGAACAGCCTGTCTAAAGTGGGAAGTGTACCCTTAGGGTTTGGGGTGACCCGGCCTCCTTGCGATTCCTTCAAAAAACAAGACCAAGGAGTCCGCTTGCTCCCAGGTATCGATTGCCAGCTTCAGCCTGGAGAGCAAAGTGGAAGAAGAGGATGTCTGGGACAGGAGTCCATTTCTATCCGGTCAGCTGACTTGGTCAAGGTGGGAGGCGCCTGGATGGGACGGAATTGCCAGACTCAGTTAGAGGCAGGAGCTGTGTGCTGCGCTGGCCCTCTGCCATGCCCAGCTGCTGACTTGCTCCTTGTGTCCTTCCTTGCCCCCCTCTATCAGCCTTGGGCAAACTTAGGTCTGGGGATATCCACTTAGGGAAGCAGACGAAGCTGACTCAGAAGCCTCTGGGACCAGCAAGCCCTGAAGTCACTCCAATTGCTCTAAGAACCTGGGCAGCTACTCTGTCAATTTCATGGGTATGGTGGGCATCCACTGTTATCATCTCCATACACAGTATCTGACTGGAAGTCATCCCTGAAAGGACCCTAGGGAGAACTAATAGCAAGAATCTATAGTCCCAGAAACCTGCACCAAATGAGGCAATTATGATTACAATTACAGTTTAAGAAAACTTGTTACAGAGCACCTACTAAGGGCTAGGTAAGAACTAGATAATGAGCTCAGAAACGTGCTCCCTGCCCTTGTGGAGCTCGCCATGTGTGGGACAGCCAGCCATCGGATAAATGGTTTCAAGTTGGATGCGGGGGTAGATGGAGCAGCATGTGTTCTTGAGGGCCTGTGAGAGTTCCAGGCTGGGCTGGGGCGTCAGGGCAAGACCGCTGGGGAAAAGAACGTTTAAATGGTGGCTTGGAAGTTGAGCAGAAGTTTGACAAAATAGGGAGAGAACATTTCAGGCAAAGGGAAGGGACTGTGCGCAGGTGACAGATGGTTGTGCTCCTGTGAAACTTGAGAAGCATGATGATGAAAGAGGGGGAGAGAAAAGGGACGGCATTTGGAGTTGACCTGTGGGTGGTTAGGCGCCCCCGAAGTCAAGGGTCTCAGGATTTAATTCAGGAAGTTTTGTTATCAGTTATCTGATGCAGCGTAACAAAGTAAAACAAGAGTCATCGTCTCTCAGGATTCTGTGGGTTGGTTGTGGTTCTCCAGCAGGGCTTACCTGGGCTCCTCACGTGGCTGGTGGGTCAGCTGGGGGCCAGATGAAGCTGGGCCGGCTGGACCTCCTCCTCCATGAAGTCTTTCAACCTCAAGGAGGCAAGACAGAGCCTCCTCAGGTACAGTCTCAGGGCCACACCCCAGGAGGCCAGTGCCCTCCCCACCCAGTGCGCACACACTTATACCTCTGCTTTCCTCCTTTGTTGATGTCCCATTGGTCAAATCAAATAATGTGGCCAAGTCCGGCATCAAAGTTACGGGGGATCACACAAGGGCAGGGACACAGCAGGTAGGATTCACTAGTGAAACAATCTGCCTTTCCTTTCCAAATGAGAGAGACAGGAATGTCAAGGAGATGAAAGAGCAGACTCTCACGGATGGGCAGAACCAAACGACCCAAGCTTTGTGGCTCGTGTGTGTGCGCTCAGTCGCTTCAGTCATGTCTGACTGTGCAACCCCAGGGACTGTAGCCCGCCAGACTCCTCTGTCCATGGGGTTCTCCAGACACGATTCTCCACAGAATACCGGAGTGGGTTGCCATGCCCTCCTATAGGGGAACTTCCTGTTGCAGGGATCGAACCCACGTCCCCTCTGTCTCCTGCATTGGCAGTGGGCTCTTTACCACTAGAGCCACCTGGGAAGGCTTGTGTGCAACAGGGGTCAAATCCTTACTTACCCTCGATCTCAGCTTTCTCCTCTGTGAAATGGAAGAAAGGCTCCTACATCTCAACCAAGAGGCTTGTGATACAAGAATATAAGGGCTCTTCCCCATAAACTCTGAGGCCGACACAGAAGGAAACAGACTTTCCTTTAGCAGAAAGAATCAGAGTTGCAGCCCCCTCCCAGAGGTATGCAAAAGTGGTAAGACCCTAGCGAAGGCTGCCAAGGAAAGTTGTGTTTGTTTGGCCAGAACAATAACTCTTAATAACTGGAGAACTCTCAGAATGAGAACAAGCTCCCATCTCTCCAGGCAAGTAGACAGATGACTCCTGAAGGTTCTTTTCATCCAGAAGAATGGAAGCAACTCCCATCTGCTAGTGAGAGCAGGGGCCAAGACAGGTGGGATTTGGGGGACAAGGAGTTTACCCTGATCTCACCAGCTCCATGCCTGTCTCATCATCCAAGATCACTGCTGCAAACCCCTCTAGGGGAGCCTTGCCAGTAGAGCAGAATGGGCAGGTGCATTGGTCCCTGAAGGGCTTGTTAGCATTTCCCTGTGAAGCTACTGGCCCTCAAAGGCCCCCAGGGGCATGCTTGTTTGTTAAGTGATTGGCACTGACCTCGTCCTGACCCCAAGCTGCGGCCCTCTGGGCATCTCAAGGCCAGAGCTACAGAGACTTCTGAGTTGACCTGGCCCCAAGCAACGAGGAAGATGTAAGATGATTCAAGGACTCCAGGCTGCCGGTCAAACCAGTAGGCCTGGTGAGAGGAAGGCAGGTCTGAGCTAGAGCCACACCTATAATCTAAAAACACCCAGTTTGGGGACCACTGAGAGATTCCTCCCTCACCCTGAAAATAGGGTAGGTTATCTCTTTCCCTTTTTTCCTCTAACCATTCATTAATTCAAGGAATACTTATGAGAATTTCCCTGGTGGTTCAGTGGCTCACTCAAATGCAGGGGGCCTGGGTTTGATCCCTGGTCAGGGAACTAGATCCCGCATGCCACAACTAAGAGCCAGCACAGCCAATAAATAAATAAGATATACTTATTGCTAGGCACTGTGATATGCACTGGGGACACAATGGAGACTTGAAAAAAAAAATAGATATAAGGAAAGGTGAGATTCAGTGGCAAGTCCTATGGAAGCATCTTAACAAGAAAATATGACCTGGTCTTTCTCCTTGAGGAAGTCCCTTCTGAGCTCAGACTGAAGGATGGTGAGTAGACAGAACTGCAAGTGGAAAGGAGGATGGTCCATGTAGAGCGAATGACCCACGCAACAGTCTTCGAGGAGGGACCATGGCTGAATGGAGGACCTGAGATGAGGCCAGTGTGGCTGGTGGGAAGTATGGGACAAGCTAGGCTGGCTACAAGGAGGCAGGGTTGGACCATGAAGGGCTCTATAGGAAACATTAAAGCTTTAAATCTTTATCATAATAGCAAAAGGAAAACCATTGACATGGGAGGGTAACTTGCTCACATCTACACTCTGGAAAGAACATTAGCCGCAGTACAGAAACAAGTTGGCAAGATCAAGGGTAGACGTACCAGGACCAGTTGAGAAGCTATTGTGATATTCTAGGATGAGATGAGAGCTCTGCCAGGGGTAGCAAAAGAGTTGGCAAGAAGTGAATACTTTGAGAGGCCTTTAAGCTTAACTGGACAGGACTCGTTGATGCCTTGGATAGAGATGTGAAGAGGAAGGTGTTAGGATGTCTCTGAAGCTGCTCACTTACGGAACAGATGGATGGTGACTAACAGAGGAAACTTTGGAGAAAAGACAGATGGGCAGGACCAGGTAAGGTCAGCCCTGGCCATCTCGAAGTTCAGGTGTCTTTGAGGCAGTTCAACAAAGAGTAAGAACTTGGAGCTTTAAGTTCAGGAGTCACAGGGATATAGGTGGTGATTGCAGCCGCTGCCATGGATGAGATGTCCTGCGGACAGAGCAGGGTGGGAGAGGAAGCGGACCAAAGCCCAGGCCTTGACGTGAGCCTGCAGAGTAGACAGAAGATCCATCAGAAGCGGGAAGAAAGTATGCAACAGGGACGAGTGTTTCAAGGAGGGAAGGGGCCTTCCCTGGTGGTCCAGTGGCTAAGACTCCAAGCTCCCAATGCAGGGGGCCCAGCTTCCATCTCCAGTTGGGGAACTAGCTCCCATATGCCTCAACCAAGACTGGTACAGTCAAATAAAAAATAACTATTACAGAGGGAGGGGTCAGCACCATTGACTGTTCTAGAGAAGGCAAGTGAGATGACGATTGATTTGAAAACAGTCTTTTGTATTTGCTGATGTGAAGTCCTTGGTAACCGTAGTAAGGGCTGTGCTAGAGTGGAGGAAGGGAAAGAGGCAAGACTCAGTTTGAGGATGGGTTGCGGAATGAGTAGGAGGTGGAAAAATGAAGACAGCTTGTCCGATAACTTTGGTTGTGAAGGGAGAGGAGAGAGAGGGTGACTGGAGGCGGGTGTGAGAGTAAAGATTTTTTTTTTTAATGAAGGGACAAGCATTTATAAATGCCAATAGGAAGAATCGCAGATATGGGGGTGGGGGTAGGGTGGCATGAGGGTTGAATCCTCCAGAGCTAGGAGGAGGGTCCACTGAGAGGCAGGACACAGCACAGCAAGGACAGATGGAATGATAGTCGTGGGGGATGGGGGGGGTCCATCTGGATGCCCCTATTTGGTGAAATAAGAGGGGAGGGCGTTAGCTAAGATCTGGCTGCATGTAAACCCTCCCCTTTCAGGCTGCCCAGGGGACTCATGATAGAGATGTGGGAAGGACAGGACCAAATTCACCTCTCAGAAGCAGGATCACAGTGCAAAGGGCAAACTGACCGAAGGACATTTGCTTGGGAGGAAATGGCAACTGTTTATTTTGGTTTCCCCCTTTTTTGTGGAGGGTGCAGAGGGGGAGGCGGGGAGAGCAGTGGGAGCCTGAATTCCTGGTGTGGGGGGTTGTTAGAGGGAGGGGGAGGGAGTGGAGGGAGTCTGGCCTCCCTGGGCAGAGTGGGGAGACCTTCCAGAGGTGAGGAGAAAGGCTAGGACTGGAAGGGCACCAGGAGAGACGGGGCCCTCCAGGCTGGGAAGGGAAGGACCTGCAGAGAGGGCTCTTCCCCCTGCAGGAGAGAGATTTGGAGTGGGGAGGCCTGAAGCCCCCAGATAAGGCTGCCATTCCAGGGTCAAGGGTGGTTGGTTTCCCTCAGGGCCAGCCAGGTGCCCGTACTCCACCCCAACCCCCCACCCAACCACAGGCACCATCTTGTGGAGACCCTCTTTCTTTGGGGTCCAGTGGTAACAGGGATCCCTGTAAACCTGAGGCCAGCCCCCAGGATGGAGACCAGAGTCCTGGCAGGTGGGGGACGGCGTCCTGAGGAGTGGGTGGGTGAAGCAGCCTTTTTAATCATTAACCTGGTTGATTGAAATCTGAACTGCTGTGCCTCCCGCTTTATTGATTCTCTCTGAAAGCGCAGCATCTGGGGCTGGTGGCTGCTAAGAGACCAGGGAGAGGGACAGAGGGGAGAGGTAGGCGCTGGGCTGGGGGGATGAGAAGAAAGGGGAGCCAGGCCAGGAGCTGGGGCTGGGAAGGGGGAGGAGGTGGGGTCTGAGGGCTGGGCAAGTGGGCGCTGGGGGAGGTATAGTCAGCAGGGCCCCAGAGGACCATTGAGAGCAGGAAGAAGCCAAAGAACCAGATGGTGGGGGAAACACAGTGACCTGCCCAGGGTGACAAGGTCAGAGCCTGCACCACAGCTGAGGTCAGCTGACTTCACGGCACTGAGGAGAAGCGATACAGAAATGGAGGGCCCCAAGGTCGGGGGAGGAGCTGAGGTGAAGGGCACAGTAAGCCGCCAAGAGAGGATTCCCTTGACAGATCACTGTGCTCCTGAGGACCAGGGCCTTTCCTTTTTGCCTGTGAGGATGGAGGAGGCATCAAAAAATGGCTGACCACCTGAGGAGGGGTCAGGCCATCTCGGGAGGAAGAAGGATGAGGCGGAAGAGACAAAGACGGAGCTGCGCAGCGAGGAACGGCAGGATGATAGCTGTCTGTCTTCGCTGAGCCAACACCGGGCCTGAGAGGTGGCTTTTCACCAGGGCCGCACACGGGACTCCTGGATCCCCAGTACCTCCCCGGTGGGACTCCTACATCTGGGTCCCCTCTGAGACAGAGGGGAGCACTTCGTGAGGAGCTCTATTCTGGCAGGCAGGGTCAGAAACATGCGGTCTCCCTGTTCCATCCTGGTGCCCACAGCGCCCCTGGCCAGTGCCAGCTCCGAGAACAGCTGGTCTCTGAGCTGGGAGGGGGACGAGCCAGGCTGCCTGCTGGTGACGTGCCCCCTAGAACCAGAGATGAGGGGAAAGGGCGAGCTCTGCAGACAGGCTGGGCCAGAACCCAGGGTGAGGAAGGGCATCTGATGGCAGAAACGGGAATGGAAACATACACGCGCCAGTGACGTGGCTCTGATGACACAGAAAACGTTCCAGTCCTGCAGAGAAGACAGAAGCAGACACAAGGCTTCTGAGGCTGTGAGGAGGCTGTCACAGGACGCCACCCTGTGTCTGTGGTCCTGGCACTAACAGGGGCCAGTCTGTCCAGTCCTGCATCTGGGAGCTTCACCCTGGACACTCCAAAGGGAGACCACGTGGCTGGGGCGGGCGGGGGCTGCAGGACAGAGCAACGGAGGGAGTGGGTCCAGGCCTCCTGTCCTAACATCTTCCTCTCCCTTTTCTCTGGCAGCTCAACATCCTGGTGGACACAGGCAGCAGTAACTTCGCAGTAGGGGCTGCCCCCCACCCTTTCCTACACCGCTACTACCAGAGGCAGCTGTGAGTACCAGGGAGAGCAAGGGGGAGGGCCCTTTTCCAAAGACCCAGGGCCAAGGAGGGTCTGGGAGGGAGGAGCTGCAGGGAGAAGGACCAGCTCCCCAGACAGTGACCCAGTGACAGGAGGGAGGGGGGAGTAGAAAAGCTGGGTGGAATGGTAAGTTAAGGGGTGGCCAGGACACACTCCAGTTCTGAGACAGGGCAACTTCCTGGGGGAGGGAAGGAGGGAGAGCAGCCCCAAAACTCACAGTACAATCTCGGGGTCCCCTGTCTCCCCGCCTTAACTGCGGGGCGTGGGGGCTCCATCCCACAGACCTCAGTGGCTCTCGTTTTCCGACACCCATCTAAGTCGAGGCTGAGCACACTGCAGTGACAGCTTCCTTTGCGGTGTCCTCACCTGACACAGTGCAAGGAAGCGAAGGACAAGCCTTCCACAATCCCACTGCCTGACCTGGTCATCAGGGACTGAAAGCTAAATGCTTCCCTGTGCATCCCCGGAGTTGCAGCTGGACTTGACTAACGGGTGGGAGGGACAGTAGAAGTGGCCTTTTAAGGTATGAGGGGCAGTGAGGGGTGATCTGGGAGCCCCTTTAACAGAAGAGCAGGAAGTGGTGTATCTGTGTGTGAAAACATATGAGAGGAGACTGACATCCCATCCCTGGACTTGTAGGCAGATGCCAAAGCCGCCTTCTCAGGCCCCTCCCCTTTAACTTTCCAACCTCAAGAAAGCAGTCAGGGAAGGGGGCGTGGTCAGGATGAGTGAAGGAGCATTCATTCCAGATCTGTGTCCCCTTGCTGCCCCATGACTTACACACAAGCCCTGGTCAGAGTGATCCCACACAGGCAGTGGGGACTCAGAGTGATGAGCAAGTTTCCTCCAAGGGCTGTGCCTTGCCTACCCACACTGCTGAGGTGCCTGTGCAAACCCTGTCCTTGGACGAACTTGCTGAAGAGATTCCACACTCACCCCGCCTGGTACTTTCTCTACCACCCAGATGGTACCACCAGGTCCCAAGGCAGCAAGAGTCAATGGCTCCTTTTCTTTAGGAGCGAGATAAGGTCAGGGGGTGAGAGGTGGGAGATGCTCGCTAGCTGTCCCTTCTGCAGCAGCAGGCACAATACACAAAGCCTAGGCTTGTTCTTGCAGGGCCTGAGCTCCAGATCTAGGAATATGAGCTGTGGACACAGGAGAGCGAGCCCTAAGCAAGGTCACCTGACATTCTGTTCTGAGTGAATCATCTACGGATGCTCTGTGGAGCAGCCTGACAGCAGCGTGCAGATACCTGGGATGAGATTAGGCACCAGGGAGTAGGTAGGATGCCGGATCCCTACTGGTTGTGGTTATGCACCCACAGATCTCTGCCTCCTTGCACAGGTCCAGCACGTACCGGGACCTCCGGAAGGGCGTGTATGTGCCCTACACCCAGGGCAAGTGGGAGGGGGAGCTGGGTACCGACCTGGTGAGCATCCCCCACGGCCCCAACGTCACCGTGCGCGCCAACATTGCTGCCATCACAGAATCAGACAAGTTCTTCATCAATGGCTCCAACTGGGAAGGCATCCTGGGGCTAGCCTATGCAGAGATCGCCCGGGTGAGAGGAACAAGGCACTGTGTCTGCACGCTACACAGGGACAGAGTTGGAGAGGAGGGGTGGGAGGGGACTGAGGAAGGGAGGGGAACAAATCCGTTTAAAGAGCTGCTTGACAGGGGACAGGGTGGCAGTCTGAACTTGATCCCTACAGAGGGCTGAACTATGCTGACAGGTAGAGGAACAGGCTGTTTTTTCTATTGACTCTCGGATCTTTAGAATAAGGGAGGCCCCCATAACTCTGAGACAGGTTAAGCAGATGGGAATCAACGGTCCTGTAGACCTTTTCTGTTTGCACTGCCAGTGTGCCTTGCTGTCCCTCTCACCACCAAATCTCAGTGCCTTAAGATGGTCTTTTCCCAGGAACACCCAAGTTTTGCTTTTGCCCCCTGCCCCGCTCCTCTTTCCACCGGGGCCCTCTGAGCCAGGACTCACTCCTTGTCTCTCTCTGCCACAGCCTGATGACTCCCTGGAGCCGTTCTTTGACTCCCTGGTGAAGCAGACCCACGTGCCCAATCTCTTCTCACTGCAGCTCTGTGGCGCTGGCTTCCCCCTCAACCAGTCGGAAGCACTGGCCTCAGTTGGAGGGAGCATGGTGAGTAGGTCCTAGGAGAGGGGAGCCCCCTTGCTTCCCACCCTCTGAGGCTCCACCACAGCCTTGGGCTCCACTACTAAGAATCAAGAGAAACCTCTGTATAGTCCCCACCTCCACTTTTCTTCTTCCACCCTTGTCTTCTCTGCATCCTTCCAGAAAGGATTTGAGGCTCCTATGGTAAACTCGGAAAGGAGGAGACAGGATTAGGAAAACTTCAAAGGAAGTAATAAGGCCTCTCAAATCAAGACGATTCAGTCTGATGATCAGAAGGCAGAGATGTAAGGAGTTTAAAAGTCCATTTATTAATTAATTAGGACAACTGGTGAATGGTTCTCTATCTCCAACAAGCAGAGAAAATAAAACTTGTAATAGAAGCAAGTTATCATTCACTCCACATTTATTGTGCCAGTTTAGGTTTAAATAACTTTATATCAAGGGTTGTGTGATTCTGAAAAAAGTAATTAAAAATTCTGGAAAGCCTCCTCCCCTGAATACATCCTTGACACACTGAAGAAAGTATCGATTGCTTTAGGACGGGGTCTGATTAGATGCAGGAAAATGAGAAAGCGGATGTGCAGAGGGATTTGCCCTGCTGCCCCCTCAACCCCGAAATGGCTGCTCCTACTGCTGGCACTCTGGGTGACTTGCTGTCCTTCTGTGTCGGTTCATGGGTACTGCCTTTTTTTTCCCCTAGATCATTGGGGGTATCGACCACTCACTATACACGGGCAGCCTCTGGTATACTCCCATCAGGCGGGAGTGGTATTATGAGGTGATCATTGTACGGGTGGAGATCAATGGACAGGATCTGAAAATGGACTGCAAGGAGGTAACAAAACCCAGGGGGAAGCAGGGAGAGGTAAGGGGGAGCAACAGAGCATGAGGCCAGACCCTGAGTTATGAGGTTGGGAGGATAAGGCAGAGGGGCAGGACCTGCAGGAGGGTTGGGGGCTGAGCATGGGACTGCCAGGAACTTAAAGGTCACAGAGGGACCAGAGATTTAACGTGGGACCAGGGCCCACATGGGTTAACGTCTGGTAAGGAAGAAGCACGTCTTGCTCTGTGACCCTGGGCGAGTGGTCTGAGAGGCAGAGTGCCACGATGCTGTGGAAGGCTCTGGCTTCAGAGTCCGAGCCTTGGTTTCTAGCTCTGGTCTAGCTACGTGCCCTCAGGCAAGTCACTATTCTGTGTTTCAATTTCCTTATCTGCAAAATGGAAGTAAAAACAGCTTTTCCAAAGACTGTGGTGAAAACAGAGAAAATGAATAAAGTGTTTATCCCAGTGCTTGACACACGGCAGGACCCAGCAGCTGAACTATTTGGGCATTCCTGACCTAGATTCTTAATGTACATTAAGTTAGAACAGATACAGATGTATTATGAAAAGTTAAAAGTATTATACAAGACGTTTTTATTTTCAAGATTTGGAGAATGTCTACCCACCTAAGAAAACACGAGTTAACGTTTACTGACTGCTTCCTATGTGCCGGGCACAATTCTCAGCACTTCAAATATATTAATTTATTTAATGCTTATAGTAACTCTTTGAGGTAGGTACTTTTATTATCCTCATGTTACAGATGAGGAAACTGAGGCACAGATGTTCAGTAACTTGCCCAAAGAGATCCACCAAAGAAGTGGCAAAGCCAGGGTGCCAACCCAGGAAGGACCCCAAGTAGTCAGACTCACCCCTCCAATTTTGGCCAATGCCTGGCAGCAAAAAGGCTTTTGATATGCTAACCTCTTTTCTCCCTCTCAGTACAACTATGACAAGAGCATCGTCGACAGTGGCACCACCAACCTTCGATTACCCAAGAAAGTGTTCGAAGCTGCTGTCAAATCCATCAAAGCAGCCTCCTCGGTCAGTGGGAGTAAGGAGAGGGATACAAAAGATAACAGTATCACGGAAAGTCACGAGGGCCAGTCCTCCACAAGAGCCAAGACGCCTACCCTCAGACCCCTCTACTTAGATCACTTAAAAGTGGTTCTCTTCCATGGGCCTCAGTCTGTTTGCACACAGTCTCCCTGGTCAGTTTTAGCCTTCACTCTTGCTCTCTTCCTCTAATCCCTGGGTTTTGGCTTAGCTTCCCTCGGTTTAGGTACTTCACGGAAAAGCACATCTAGGGCCCAGTAAGTGTGATCTAAAAATGGGAGGGGCGAGGTGGTCTCTGTTATCCCTTTCTTGCCAACACAGACGGAGAAGTTCCCAGACGGATTCTGGCTAGGGGAGCAGCTGGTGTGCTGGCAAGCAGGCACCACCCCGTGGAACATTTTCCCAGTCATCTCACTCTACCTAATGGGCGAGGTCACCAACCAGTCCTTCCGCATCACCATCCTTCCACAGGTATGTCCCTAGCCATGATCAGTGGGGTCCCAGGACGAGAACAAAGTACACTGAGAGATAGTCAGCAGGCCTGGCTTCCTGGAACTCGGAAGACAAAACAGATGAGGGCCCAGTGGTAAAGGGCTCTGGGGGGAAACCAGACCCATGGAGCTCAGGGGCGGCCAAGGCAAACGCAGCCTAAGGGTATCGACACCAAGAAGGCAGAGCTGGTGTGGGAGAGAGGAAAACACGAACTCTCACCCTGTGACTGCTTATCCTCAGCAATACCTGCGGCCCGTGGAAGATGTGGCCACCTCCCAAGACGACTGTTACAAGTTCGCCATTTCACAGTCGTCCACCGGCACTGTCATGGGAGCGGTCATCATGGAGGGCTTCTACGTTGTCTTTGATCGGGCCCGGAAACGAATCGGCTTTGCTGTCAGTGCTTGCCATGGTGAGAGCACCAGGGATGGGGGTGTGGGGTCAGTCTGTTCTCCCTGTCCAGCGGTGAGGGCACCAGGCCCCTATCCGTCTGGGAGGTACCTCAAGCCAGAGGCCACACATTGTGTAAAAGCTAGTGTCTGTGCTTGTGCTTTTCTTGTGGTCACTTGGCGTGGTGACCCCTGCCTGGACTGGCAACCTCTGTTGGAGACTCAGAGCAGTAACATTTGCTCCGGCACCCCGGAAAGCTCTAGATCCACAGGCAGTAGGCTGGGCCAGCGGCGACCCTGTCAGCTGCCGTAAGCCAGAGCTGAACATGACTAGCAGGGGCTTGCCACTGAGTTTCAGCAGGAGCAGGTAAGTTTACTAAGTATATGTGGGGCTGGCTTTTTGGATTTTAGGTATCATTCCTACTGGACAGGGAGACAGGAAAAGGTTGCTGCCCTCAAAGACCTGGCAGGGAGAGCCGTGCCTCCACTAGCAGTGGCTGTCTGTCCTGCTCCTAAGCATCACCCGGAAGGGAGATTCCACAGCCTCCTCCAGGGCTGGTTTCAAGGCCTGTCCCAGGAAGCTCGTTCTGCTGTGTAATCCTAGCTGCTTTGTGACTCACATATGCCCTTTCCCCAGTGCATGATGAGTTCAGGACGGCAGCGGTGGAGGGCCCTTTCGTCACCCCCGACATGGAAGACTGCGGCTACAACATCCCACAGACGGACGAGTCGACCCTCATGACCATAGCCTACGTCATGGCTGCCGTCTGTGCGCTCTTCATGCTGCCCCTCTGCCTGATGGTGTGCCAGTGGCGCTGCCTCCGCTGCCTCCGCCACCAGCACGACGACTTTGCTGACGACATCTCCCTGCTGAAGTGAGGAGGCGTGCGGGCAGGAGAGAGACACCCCCGCACCGCAGCTGGTGGCTCACCCTGGCCACGAGGAGGAGACACGGATGGCACCCTGCGGCCAGGGCACCTCAAGGGCCTCGCCCACCCACCAATGCCTCTGTCTTGACAGAGAAGAAGGAAAAGCTGGCAAGGTGGGTTGCAGGGACTGCACCTGTAGGAACCAGGACGGGGAAGCAAGAAGTACTCTGACAGCGGGAATACTCTTGGTCACCTCAGACTTGAGTTGGGAAATCCTGCTGCTTGAAACTTCAGCCCTGAACCTTTGACCACCATCCCTTTACAGAGTCTCCAACCCAAAGTATTCTCCTTTTTTTTACTTCTGGAAGTAAGGTGACCTCCCCCCACCCCACCCAACAGGTGTCTCTGCAGTACCCTGGCAGAGCAAGGGCCAATCTTGTTTCCCTGCTGGCCAGTCAGCAGGAACGGATGGATGCACAGGTTGCTATTTGCTTTAGAGATAGGGACTGCATAGACAAACCTAACCTTGGTGCAAAGACTGCCTCTTGAATTAAAAAAAAAAAAATTAAAAAACAATTTGTACAAATAATTTGTACAAATAATTTGTACAAATGGGGGTGGCTGGACGAGGAGACAGCGAGGGAGTGCAAAGACAGGGAACAGCTGGGATCAGCGCCAGGCAAGGTTAGAAAGCGGCTGCTCGCCAGGCCCAGTTTTAGACAGCATCTCCAAGACAGAGCCCATCTTCTAGGATGGGTGTTGCTTCCCAGCGTCTTCTTTTCTGTGGTTGCAGCCGTGCGATGGGAAAAAGGGCTTCTCTAGCCAAAAAGCTCTTTTTAGCTCTCTTAAAGGAAAAGTGCCCACTAAAAGGTTCCACCTGACAAATGAGTTTCTACCTTATTATTAATTCTTTGTCCCTACCTGAACCCTCTAGTCTACATGTGATAGGCAGCACTGAAACATCCTCAACCCCAGGAGCCCCAGATGCCCTATGGGAAATCAACCAGAAGAGAGCAAATACAATAGGCTGCACTTTGTCTTCCTGGCTGCCTGTTCACCCCACCCCCGCCCAAGCCCCATTCCTCCGGAGCTTCGCAGCTGAGGTGCTAAGAGCAGATAGGAGTCCTCCCCTCGCTAATCCTTGAAAGCAGAATCCTGGAGATTCATTCGACAGGTACAGAGTTGATGCTCCATACCCCTGCCTGGATTTCTTTCTGTTCAGCTGTAAGTGGCAGTAAGATCTTGACATAATCAGAGCAGCTTCATTGCCTTCTCACCCTCTCAAGCTCGCCCTCGTTTATTTGGCTAAGGCATCCCACAGTGGCACTAGTATTATGCCAAGAGTGTCAGGAACACAGGGCTTTTTGGCTCCAGCAGCATCACCTTCAGGAACTAGGCTGCGTGGAGAAAGGATGGCAGCCCCCAGGCTTTCTGATTCCTTTCACCACAAGAGTCCCTTGAAGGACACCATCCTTGGCCCCATCCTGCTCTTTACACCCCACTCCTCATACGACTTGGGCACCCAGGCTGGTTCTTGGGCCAGGCAGTGGGGACCAAGTTCATTTCCTCCCTATCAGTTCTAAGCCAGTCGACTAGACCAGTGTTAGTGGGAAGAGCTGCATTCTCTGACTGTTCCACTGGATCCTATTCCTATCTGGTCAACACACTGCTTCCAGGTATGGGACCTGCAGAGAGTGGAAATACCTGCAGAAGAGGCAGAGGGAAACACAAGGAGGGCCTCGGGAGATCCTGGCCTCAGTCAGCTGCCCACAAGCCATAAACCAATAAAACAAGAATACTGAGTCACAGTTTTTTATCCGAGTCCTCTTCATTCCCACTGCACTTGATGCTGCTCTGGCTGGCTGGGAACACCCCATGACCACAGAGACTGACAGGAAGATTGGAGACTGTCCACTTCCGGTTCCGAACTTACTGTGTAAATAAACTTCCAGAATTGCTTCTATGAAATGAAAATGCCACGTTCTGCTTTATAATTCTTGACCCATGCTGGGGAAAACTGGCTTTCCCCAGCTCTTTCCAGGGCATAAAACTCAACCCCTTCATTAGTAAGACTCATTGTCTGACTTTTTTCTTTAAAAGAGAAAACTTGTACTTATTTTTCTTTTCATGGTTTCTTCCTTTCTTACCCTGAAACCATGAACTCTGAAGTGTAAAAAAAATCTTGACCACAGCTTCTTGCTTGTAAAAATATGTATTATATATTTCTATTTTTAAATCTACGCCAGAAAAATGACTGTGCCATCTCCACTCACTGCATCAGGGGCCTTCCCCATGGGTCTGCATGGCTTGTACCAGTGCAGGCCAGGGGACAGAGGGAAAAGGGAGAACAACGGTGGCCAAAACCTAAGTGTTGCTTTTGGATGGATCCTGAACAAGAAAGCAGAGAGCGATGATGAGACCCGGCCCCCACGCACAACCTCCACCACACTGTCCCCCTGTGGCAGCCGGCTTTCCAGGGGCTTTCATTAGGAAGCAGTTAAGCCCCCTATCCCCTTCTTCTTTCTCTTTACGGCTCTGGCGTCAAGAATTTGTGGGAAAGAAACAGAATATTCTTTATACCTATTTCTAATTTCTAAATTTTCATGGGATATTGAAAAATACAGCAAAAGGCCCGAAGGCTGCTGCAAAGTTGAGGGGAGATAAAATCTGAAGATTACAAGATAAAAAATGAATCCCTCCCCCAAGTGAAAAAAACAAAGGAACTGGTCTTCCACATTGCCGCCTTCCCGGTTCATGATAGCTGCCAAACGGGAGACATTAATATGTCATTAACCAAAGAAAGTGGGTCATCTGACCTCTACAGTGGGGAGTGTTCAGGCCATTTCAATCACCCTACGAGATGCCAAGGAGATCCCGGGAAATCCAGCTCCTTATACTGATGCCAGTCAGTAAACCTGGGCAAGTGAGACAAGAGAGGAGAAAAAGTCTGTTCATGACCTGACAGGCCAGGGTGAAAGACAAAGTAGGAAGCATCACATACACACAGAGGAGAGAGCTATTTGCTCTGACAGGAGAAGTCTCTGCTACCCGCATAAGTACTGCCAGTGCCAGCAGGCATTTCTAGGTCCAAGAATGGGGAAAATTCAGCTGTTGGTAATATAATAATATCCTTTCTCTGGAGCTAATTTTTTATTAATGCTTAATTTTTACTTGGGCTTTCCTGGTAGCTCAGCTGGTAAAGAATCCGCCTGCAATGCGTGAGACCCTGATTCAATTCCTGGGTTGGGAAGATCCCCTGGAGAAGGGATAGGCTACCCACTCCAGTATTCTTGGGCTTCCCTGGTGGCTCAGCTGGTAAAGAATCTGCCTGAAGTCATTTCCTTTAAGAGTAAAGATAAAAGGATAGGAAAAAATTCAAAGCTCTAATAGAAACTCAACTTTCCCAAGTATAAACCTAGGAACTGGAAGTGCTCAGTAAGAAGAGGTGGAAAAATGACTCAGTTCCAACTAGCCATCCACAGAACAAATGACTTATAAACTTGAAATCTAATCTCCCTTCTTCATATTACTTTGGTCTCCATTTTCTCCCTAACAGGAAACATGTTCCCCTAGCTTTCTGGCTTCAAAAATTCAAACCTATATCCCATGATCATTCTGAAAGTAATTTTGCACAGACATCTCCTCACCCCAGTGCCTGCCTGGAACTCACTCAAGGTCACCAGACAACTTGGTTGTGAACCAACCGCCTTAACCTTCAGGGGGAAGAGGGAATAGCTAGACCAGGAAACCATAAGTGAAGGGGAAGAGGTGAGGACTTCACAAGCTTGGTCTGTGAGAGCTTGATCAGAAGCCAAGGCAGTGGTGGAAACGGAGGGCGTGGCCCAGAACAGACCTGTGGGCTGCGCTAGCTTCTAAAGAGATGACTACCCAGGGAGCAGGGTGGACAGAAGTCTGTGGGAGGCATGGGGGCAATGGGACCTGGTTACACTGTTATTCTTGGACTGTGAATTTTGCTGATGTAAAACAGACTATTCTGTAAACCTAATGTCATGTACAAATAATGAGTGTTAACACAGTAAAACATTCAAAATGAAAAGTCAAACTGTCAGGGTTACATCTTGTTTTCCTCAATCAGTCTCATTTTCTCCATTTGGAGGAGAGGGGCTGAACAGCACTGAGGCTTCCGGAGGCTTTCAGTGAGCAAGGCATCTGGCTGAACAGCAGGTGAGCACCAGGGTTCAAATCTGCATACATGAGCCTTAAGAAAATGGACTAGAGGCTGAGCCAAACCAAAGCAGGGTGACCGTAAAGCAAGAGTAGCTTCCTAGCTGGTTTTTTACATCTATCTGAAAACAGCCCTAGGCAGGAATATCGTAATTTCAAGGCCAAATGAAACATCACCTTACCTATAATCTGCTTCCCCCAGAGGACCTGCAAGGTGAGGGGGACAGACCATTTCTGCATAATATACATACTTTCATTTACGAACATTTGAATACAGACTTTCTATACACACATTACCTATATAATAAAAATGTACATGGCATGAGTATATGTCACTGTATAAATATAGAGTTTTAGAAATCTGGAACCCGCGCATCCTGTTCACATCAGTTTCTCCTCTTCATCCTCCCCAGTCAGGTCCGTCATTTAAGAGTTGGACAAAAGGGACAAGTGTCATTTGTGTTGGTCTGGGCCCAGAATTTGATACACTGGAAAGAAAGAAAGACATACCTTAGGTTGATCTGGAAAGATGGAGAGGAGTGGAGAGAGTGTGGTTAAGGTTTTCAACAGGTGTACGGAATGTTAACTAAGTCAGAAGAGCTCACTAGGGGACCTGAAGGGCTGGTTCACTGGCTTTTACCTCCAGAAGAGTCTTCAGAGCAGGTGAACCTGATTTTTTTTACAGGGAACACTAAAAACCAGCTCATCACAGTGTGAAGCTGCTTTCTGTTGACTGACTAGGCTTGCTTCTTCTTACAATCCATTTAGGCTGAGATAAGCTTCCATCTCCTAATATGCACTGCCCTCAAATCTTGTTCAGGGTTTTCCCTTCCTAAGAATTTAGATGTAAATTTAGTTTCTACCTCTTAGAAAAACAAAATGAACAAAACAAAATAGTAAAAAGGAAATCATCCCAGGTGCTAAGAGACTTAACTCAGTCTGGTAACATAATAAGAGACAGGAATAACTTATCAGTTTGTGAAGATAATCTGTAACAGGTGAGTCATCAAACTCTTTTATTAATGGAGTTACGTATTTCATATTCAAGTTCCCTATCCCATTCCTGTCACCTAAGCAAAATCTCTTGGCAATGGTACATCTGAAACAATGTCTAGATACATACATCTTTGTGTCAATTTTCCAAGACAGTGACTCTCAGCGTTCTGGTAAGAACTGTTTATCCAGTCCAGTCCCCTACAGGGAATGGGGTAGAAGGAAGTTGGGAGAGCCTAGCTGCCAGTATTCTGAATTCTGCTCATGTTTTAAGCCACGATTTACTGAAAACCTTATGTTTAGATATTAATGATGGCATCAACACTGTAAAAAATTCAGGAAAATTAAGATGATCACAGCTGTCAAAAAGGAAGAGCAGAAAAAGAGGAAGGGCTGCAGCACCCACCTCCTTGTGCAGCACGTGGGTACATGCCATCGGATGCAGCTCGCTGGGCTGGACAAGTTTCTGGCACATTAGACACAGTTTACAGGTGGCTGGAGCCTGCACAGCAGAGGAGGGACCGTCAAAAGAGGGAGGAACCTCTGGGTCTCCTTGCTTTTTATGCCCATGATTCCATCTACAATTTCCACGTAGCAAAAAGATTTTACACCACAGAAAGAAAAGTTCAAATACAGAGTACTTGCATTTTCCCAGCCGGGGCTACCAACAACCCAGCTGAGGAGATAATGGTTTCTTCCTGCACTCCACCTGTAAATCCACTCCTTCCTCACCTCCCCCAGCTTCTCCAACATCCCAGTTTTCAAAGAAAAGAGTCTTACATGTGAAGACCTCCCAGGATATGACACTTGGGCAGAAGGCAAGAACATTGGGGTACTGATTTGGGCCAGTGGAGCAGGGTACAGGGCCCGGATCCGACCAAGTGGCTGTGGGCAGAAACATTGTCAGAGTGAGGCAGGAACATCTGAGTAAAAGGGCGTTACCAGAAGGAAATCATTCACTTCTCAGCCCAACAAAGCAAGAAAGCAGGCCAGATACCCCTGGCTGCAATGCTGCTTCTCACCCCAAATTTTTCTGAAATCTGCCTCTTGCCTCAACATCTCAACAGGTTTGCTGCTGCTGCTAAGTTGCTTCAGTCGTGTCCGACTCTGTGCGACCCCGTAGATGGCAGCCCACCAGGCTCCCCCGTCCCTGGGGTTCTCCAGGCAAGAACACGGGAGTGGGCTGCCATTTCCTTCACAGGTCTGAGGTCCCCCCAAATAGCTTTTCTTACCTGAGTACTCGCCGCCACCCGCTCATGCTCTGCCAGTCGTGCGGCTACCAGCTGGATCAGCTCCTCCATGGTCAGACCTGCCATGGTCGTACGTGCTGTCTTGATTTGCTGAAGAATGTTGGTCATCTGGGCCCTAAGAAAGAGAAATGTTGAGGGGGAGAAATTTTGTGCTACCCTCATGGGGAATATCTATGAAACCTCTCCTATTTTAACCCATAAATATTTCTCTGGAAAACACTTTTTAAATTAATCCTTAAAGATACTTACTTATTGCATTGTGGGAACCGAGTCAGCAACTTCTCCAGAATCTTCTCCAGTTTGTCTACTGGTTGGGGCCGGGGAGTTTCAGCAGAAGCCTTAACAGCACCCAAGCCTGGAGGAGGCGGGATGGAGGCGGCAGGGGGCACGTGCGGACCATGGGGGCCGACAAGGGAACCCAAGCTGGGGCTATTTCTCCCATGGGAGCCAGGAAGGGGTGGGGAAGGCTGGTTGGGCTGGGAAAGGGCAGGGTTCAGGATTGGGAAAGACAAGGACCGGGGATCTGCACTGGGCATAACCATGGGCATTGTGACCTGCCCAATGGAGAAGGGCATTCGAGGAGCCAGAGAGGGACTGGGCTGAAACACCTGAAGCATGAAGTCTGTCTGCAGAACGGAAGAGGTGGCAGATGAGAGGGAAAGAAAGAAAACAGAAGTTTAGGAAACTGACATCAATAAGCAACTTTCCTGTACCAAATAAGGACATCCAATACCTTCATAAAAACAAGGGAAAGATTCTAGGCCCCGCCACCAACATGAAAAAGTAGACTCGCCAGAGCCAGCGCGCTTACCTCTGATGGGGGTGGAGGCAGGGTGGGGGTAGGGATCTGAGGAAGGCTGCTCAGCTTGGCTCCATTCCTCACGAGCTGGATGTGATTATTAAACTGGTCCTAGGAAAGAGAGAAGAGCGAGTGCTATCCTTTACTGCTGAGCAGAGTGAGGCTCTCTATACAGAGACCAGCATCCTGTAGCAGGAAGACAAGAGGAGTGGTAGAACGGGCCCTAAGGGCCATGCAAGTGGGCCTGCCCTGTGGCCAGGAGTGTGCAAGCACAGATGAGCTCCAGTGGTCACCCATCACTCCACTTACCCGAACATTCTTTTTCATTATCCGAACTCCATTCAGTCTTGTCTCCCACTCCTGTTTGGAACGAACTGTCTCTAGTGTTGGGGGAGTTGACCTTTCAAGAAACCAACAGTGATTTACAGAATTAAAGAGAGTCCCATTCCTGACTCTTTCAGATAGCAGAAGAATAGCTAAAGAGAAGGGCCTGCAGAGAAGAGGTTGGAGCAGATACAGGAGAAGGCCATGGTCCTAAGTTGTTTGCCTCACTTTAACTCCAGCATCATGGAAGCCAAGCACTGGAGAAAGAGGACCCACCACAGAGAGAGGGCTCTCATCTGGCTGAAAATGCCACAGGGGTCTCCAGACTTCATGGCAGAAAGAGGACAAATGACTGTATAAGAAACATATCTCCAAAGACATTTGTTACACTTGACAGCATAAGAGATACTGTTTATCCAATTCAAAATAATACAAGAAAAAGGACAAAGCTATAAAACTGCAGAAAGTGAAGAGCCAGAGAGTGTATAAGTTTAGAATATAGAAAGAGAAATCACTGAACAAAACACTGTCACACAAAGATGATTTGCCGTGAAGACAGAATACATGCCAGACTAGCTGGCCTAGGGTTTCAAAGCCCTAAAAAGAAATTCCCCACAAAACACAAAACTGCAGGGCCATTAAAACCCTAGAAACAGAAGGTACTTACTTGAGGTAAGTAAGGTGTAGCTCTGCCTCTTTTTCTGCTTCTTCTAGTTTCAATACCAGCAACTCTTTCCGACTCTCTAATGATAAGATCTAAGGAAATCACACACACACACACACACACACACGCTTTATTAATTTTACACACACAAAGCTACCCCTAGGTAGTTAAAACAATGTTTAATGGCTCTATGGTAGGATACTTACATGGTTTGGTGTATAACACCATATTAAAAGTATGTACCACCTAGAAGCCCCAAATCCAGACCTTCAACACAGTGGCTCTTCTCACCTCTGCCTTCCAGGCCCGTTCTGTCTCTTCCATAATGTTCCGATTTATTTCACCATCTTGATTCTTGAGCCTATCCAGTTCCATTTCCCACACTTCTCTGTAAGATAAGAAACAAATGGAGATGTGAACATTTCTACTTTCAAATGTAGGGTGTTCATACAATTTCAGACCACTTTAAACATTATTTGTATTTATCTATAGTTAACACTTAGACTGATAAAGTCAACTCGAGTAATAGATGAAACGAGGAGGGCATATTCTTCCTCAATCTATATGTGTTGTCCTCCCCAAATAAACTTCCTGCCAGAGGAAGCATTGTCTAATAGTTAGACAAAGGTTTATAGTTAGATGTATTCTCCTAATATAGCTAATATTCCTCAAGTGAAAAAATATATGAAAAGTCAGAATCCTCTTACCATAACAATATGTGGAATATGTTATGGGGTCAATCAAGGATCCATTTAGCCTACTAGATACTCTTTGACAATGAGATAATTGCAGGAAAACATGTCAGCTGCCTTCTGTGAATGACGTTATTCTGAAAGATTATAAGTGTTCCTCCAATACCTCTAACTTTCACTAAGTCATTTGTCAACTACGGTAACACTTATATTAGAAAAAGTCTCTCACTATGTCAGTGGGGGGCATCCCACAAATTCACACACAAAAATCTTTTCCTCTGGGCATGTGGGAACATTATCTCATTGGGATCCAGTAAGACAAAAAGAAATATTAGCAATCACAACAAAAATGGTTAAGGAATTCTTAAACAGTCATAAAAATGGTCAGCCTTATCATATCTTCACTAGCCTGTAAGATATGTATCTGATTTCACTTCATTAAGAGGTACTAGCTGCAACCCATGCTAGGAAAAAAAAAAAATCAGTTGGCCATAATAGCTGGTCAAAAAATTCCTTGGTAGAACAGAAACCAATGAGTATGTTTTAACTCTTTAAATGCTTGGTTTAATTTCTCTCAAGTCCCATGCTGCTGTTATTTTGCATAGCCATTTTAAGGAATCAATGGTTCAAATGAATAAATCCTACCAGATCATACAAGTCTGACTTGCTGCAGGTCCCAAGATGTTTGCATTTTACATAATTTAAAATTTTAATTTTGCTTTAGGTCATATAAATAATACAGATTATAAAAAGTTAAGAAAATACAAAACAGAGCCTACTGATTCAAAAAGATAACATGTACCCCAAAGTTCAGAGCAGCACTATTTACAATAGCCAAGACATTAATGCAACCTAAGTGTCCTCTACTGACGGATGGATAAAGAAGATATGGTTTATATATACAAAGGATATTAGTCAGTCATAAAAGAGAATGAAATAATGTTATTTGCAGCAACATGGATGGACCTAGAGGTTATCATACTAAGTGAAGTAAGTCAGACAGAAAAATACCACTTATATGTGCAATCTAAAAAAAGGATAAAAAAGAACTTATTTACAAAACAGAAACAGACTCACAGAGACAGAAAACTTATGGTTATCAATGGGGAAGGGGGAGGGGCTGATAAATTAGGAGCCTAAGACTAACAGGTACACACTACTTTATACAAAATAGATAAACAACACTGTATTCAGTATCTTATCATCTATAATGGAAAAGAATCTGAAAAGAATATACATACATATACATGTAAAACTGAATCACTTTGCTGTACACCAGAAACTAACACATTATAAATCAACTAGACTTCAATTAAAAAGCAGAGTCTCACACACTTCACGAATGAGCTTATAGTTGTCTGGGGGGAAGGGATAGTTAGGGAGTTTGGGATGAACTGTACACACTGCTACATTTAAAACGGATAACCAACAAGAACCCACTGTATAGCACAGGGAATTCTGTGGTAGCCTGGATGGGAGGGGAGTTTGGGGAAGAATGGATATATGTAGATGTATGGCTGAGTCCCTTTGCTATTCACTTGAAACTATCGTGACATTGTTAATTGGCTATATCCTAATACAAAATAAAAAGTTAAAAAAAAAAAAAAGAGAGAGTGTCTAATAAAGATGTCCCAACTCTTCTACTTACTGCTTGAATGCCCCTTGATAAGTTAATCTTTCTAAGGCTCAGTTTCTTCTTCTGAAAAATGAGTAGAATGTATGTCATAGGACTGATGGGAGAGTTCACTGAGGCAACACACAAAGAATTTAACAGGGTGCTTGGCACATGGGAAACATCCAACAAACTGCTCTACAACTGCAACTGCTCTACTCACAAAACATCACTACTATACGTCTTTCCAGTCTTTTAAAATAAATATTTGTGTGCATATATATATATGTATGTTGCTGCTGTTTAGTTGCTAAGTCTTGCCTCACTCTTGCAACCGCACGGACTGTGGCCCGCC
This sequence comes from Capra hircus, assembly GCF_001704415.2. Classification (NCBI taxonomy): domain Eukaryota; kingdom Metazoa; phylum Chordata; class Mammalia; order Artiodactyla; family Bovidae; genus Capra; species Capra hircus. Next base: position 54,384,076 of record NC_030822.1, read on the forward strand.
AGACTCCTCTGCCCCTGGGATTTCCCAGGCAAGAATGCCTGAGCGGGCTGCCATCTACTTCTCCAGAGGATCCTCCCGACTCAGGGACAGAAGCCGTATCTCCTGCACTGGCAGGTGGATCCTTTTCTGCTAAGCCACCAGCGAAGCTCATATACATAGACGTGTAACATAGAAATCCATTACATACTTTCTTCAAACAAAACCTGTGATTTTATGTTACTTTTTCATTCTAAGATATTTTTCCATATCATTGAAATATTCTTCAAAAATGTGATTTTAAAATAACTATCCATTATACATATATCTCATTATTTATTTAGGTATTCTCTCAAGTTATTTTTAATTTCACAATTATAAATATTATAATGAACATCTGTACATGTGTACTAACATAGGTTGATGATAAAAGTAATGTATTTAATTTGAGAGGGAGTTTCTTATAGCAGTTAAGAGCATAGCTCACAGCTCAAACCCAGACCCTATTACTATCTATTCAACCTCTGGCAAGCTACTTAATCTTTCTGTGTCTTATTTTCCTTGAGTAAAATGGAGACAATGAAATCATCTACCTTCCACATAGGGCTATTATGCAGATTAAATGAGTTAATACATGTAAAACAGAACAGTTTCTGACATATAGTAAGAACTTAATAAATGTTAGTTGTCATTTGGATGTTAGAACATCTTCCTTCAGAGAAACTAAAATATATGAATACATATTTTCCACTACAAGTGGAGAGAAGCAGATGCTAAGTGTCTTGTAAAGTAACATAGAGACAGAACTAAAAATTAAGATCTTGAGTTCTCAGCCCAAATACTCTCCTTTCAGAATATATTATACTCCAAACAAGGCAAAAGGAAACAAAACAAATACTGGTGGATAAGGTTAATATAGACAGGAGTTGGTTGTCCTGAATTTGAGGTAGGTTATGAAGTCCTTTTCTCGGAACTGAAGCTGTTGAGTTGGCCAAGAAGTTCATTCAAGTTTTTCCATACAATTGTACAGAAAAACCTAAACAAACTTTCCAGCCAATCCACTAATACAAACCAATACAGAATGTATGAATCAGACAAAAACAGAAAAAAACTTTACCCTTAGATGTAATGCAAACTTGTTTATGAGACTCGAATCCTTACGTGATTTAACTCAGTATCTGCTAAGCAGCCTACAAAGTGCTGCTGCTGCTGCTGCTGCTAAATAGCTCAGTCGTGTCCGACTCTGTGTGACCCCACAGAGGGCAGCCCACCAGGCTCCCCCATTCCTGGGATTCTCCAGGCAAGAACACTGGAGTGGGTTGCCATTTCCTTCTCCAGTGCATGAAAGTGAAAAGTGAAAGTGAAGTCGCTCAGTCATGCCTGACTCTTAGCGACCCCATGGACTGCAGCCCACCAGGCTCCTCCATCCATGGAATTTTCCAGGCAAGAGTACTGGAGTGGGGTGCCAGTGTCTTCTCCGACAAAGTACTAGGAAAGCGAAAAGAAAGAGTGAGTTATGTCTGACTCTGAGACCCCATGAATTTCTGCTAAAAGCTGGGGATAGACCGATGCCTAGTTCCTGCCCTCAAGCAGTTCACAATTCAGTAATCATCCAAGTGAACAAAAGGAACAGGAAATTCTGGACAGATCAAACAGCATGTGCAAAGGCCAAAGAGAACGAGAGCACCAAGCTGAGGAAAGAGTCCAGGTAGCCAAGGAGTATGTAAGTAGTCCAGGCTGGGACACAGATGGGAGTGTCACTGGCATAGAGATGGCAATATGAGCCCTAAGTAAGGAAGAGTAAACCTGGAACAGCAGTTTGAAAAACACCGTCCGCAAAACCCTTTGAGGGCCTGGTCTATGAAGCAAAATTAATTTCATGACAACACTACATCTATTTGCTTTTTTCACTCTCATTCTTTTATGAGTCTACAGTGGAGTTTTCCTGATGCTACACAGCATGTAAATGATATCATCACTCTAGTGGCTAGTGGAGTATATGTTTCTGTAGTCTAATGTTTTCTAGTATTTTCTAAGGTAGTAGGCTTAGGATATAATTCAATTTTTTTCCTCCTTAGTACTTCTGTTTGGGCTCTTATAATTATATCTTCAGTTACACTTGCTGTAATCTCATTATTATCCAATAAATCATTACTGCAAAATTTCAAAGTTCTCCACACATCAGATAGAAACAAGTACTTTTTGTTATTTTGCTTTGCAAAAACACTTTTTAAATTTGGGGGAAACTCTTAATTTTTCAGTTCAGCTCAGTTGTGTCCAACTCTTTGCAACCCCAAGTACTGCAGCACACCAGGCTTCCCTCTCCATCACCAGCTCCAGGAGCCTACTCAAACTCATATCCAATGAGTCAGTGATGCCATCCAACCATCTCATCCTCTGTCATCCCCTTAACCTCCTCCCTTCAATCTTTCCCAGCATCAGGGTCTTTTCGAATGAGCCACTTCTTCGCATCAGATGGCCAAAGTATTGGAACTTCAGCTTCAGCATCAGTCCTCCCAATGAATATTCAGGACTGATTTCCTTTAGGATGGACTGGTTGGATCTCCTTGCAGTCCACAGGACTCTCAAGAGTCTTCTCCAACACCACAGTTCAAAAGCATCAATTCTTCGGTGCTCTGCTTTCTTCACGGTCCAACTCTCACATTCATACGTGACTACTGGAAAAACCATAGCTTTGACTATACAGATCTTTATTGGCAAAGTAATGTCTCTGCTTTTTAATCCTCTGTCTAGGTTTGTCATAGCTTTTCTTCCAAGAAGCAAGCATCTTTTAATTTCATGGCTGCAGTCACCATCTGCAGTAATTTTGGAGCCCCCCAAACTAAAGTCTGTCACTGTTTCCATCGTTTCTCCATGTATTTACCATGAAGCAATGGGACCGGATGCCATGATCTTAGCTTTTTGATTGTTGAGTTTTAAGCCAGCTTTTTAACTCTCCTCTTTCACTTTCATCAAGAGGCTCTTTAGTTCCTCTTTGCTTTCTGCCATAAGTGAGTGAAAGTAGCTCAGTCGTGTCCGACTCCATGGAGTGTATGGTCCATGGAATTCTCCAGGCCAGAATACTAGAGTGGGTGGCCTTTACCTTTTCTAGGGGATCTTCCCAACCCAGGGATTGAACCTAGGTCTCCCACATTGCAGGCGCATTCTTTACCAGCTGAACCACAAGGGAAGCCCAAGAATTCTGGAGTGGGTAGCCTATCCCTTCTCCAGCAGATATCTTGACCCAGAAATTGAACCAGGGTCTCCTGCATTGCAGGTGGATTCTTTACCGACTGAGCTATCAGGAAAGCTCTTCTGTCATAAGGGTGGCAGAAATTTTTAAATTATACCTAATGTGTATTATTTTAGAATTTATTTTTTCTAAAATAAAAGAAAATTTATTTGTAATTTTTCATTTATTTTTAAGAATCATTGACTCTGGAATTCCCTGGCAATCCAGTGATTAGAACTCTGCACTTTGACTGCTGAGGGCATAGCTTCAATCCCTGATTGGGGAACTAAGATTCTGCAAGCTGCCTCGTACAGCCGAAAAATTTTAAAAGAAAAAAAAAAATCATGGACTCAAAACAGGGAGATTAGAAAACTTACTTTCTCAACCCACAGCTGCAATACATACATTTAAAGATTGCTAAAATAGATGTAACTGGCCTAGAGTCTCTGACTCACGGAAAGGAAGAATCTACTCCAAAAATAACTGGGCAAAATTATATATAAGAAACCACAGTATGATACGAGCCATTTTTCTTTCTCTTGACTTTATAGATGTTAATAATTTAGCTAACTGTATCTTAAGCAACAGAACATTTTCTAATTACATTATGCCAGTTAAGTTACAGTGACATTTTGAGATCAATCATTCAGAATTTAAAGTAGTTGAATATTGTAAATGCAGATGTGATGAATCTTTACAATTCTTAAAGATTGTTAACACCTTTCAATCTAGAAATGAAAAAGCCATTGAAATATCTTAGGGTAAGTGACTGAACTTCCTTAACTGGAGAAGCACAACTTGGTACAGCTGACATTGCTACATGCCTTCTGAATGAAGTCAGTAAAATAAATCATGGCAGTGCCCCTCTTTTAATGATATACTTTCAATTCACCAAATTAAAGATTCTGCTGCAAATCTAAAGACTTGATTACTATCTCATCTGCAGAACTAGAATTTTACTTTACAAACAGATGAATCCATAGACAAGATGAGACCTGCCATTTTGTTTATATTCATCTAACACTGGCACCAGTTAATCACTGACAGTGATGTCGTGTATGAATTCTTAGTAACAAACACAAGTGATGCTGACATAATCCAAGATGAATATAACTGTTTTGAATCTCATGGTTTATCTTAGAACAACTGTGCAGACACTTACTTTGCACTTACTAGTATGAAAATTAAAGTGGATACAAACATTGGCACCATATACAAATGAAGTAAGTGGCATCAAATTACACTACTAGTCACTGTATTCTTTGCTGCCACACGTGCAGTTGGGGGATGGGCAGTTTTACTTCAGGATGCCTTGACAAAAGCCATCAAAAGTAATGATTTTATTAAATTTCAACCTTAAACACATATATTTTTAATATTCTGTTTATGAAATGCTACATGCCGAAATACTACACTTGTCTTGAGGAAAAGCACACGTGAGCCTGTTTGAGTTGAACCAGCCTCTTTTTTCATGTAAAATCATTTTTACTTCAAAGAACAGCTGACATGCTCTTGAAAATGAAAAACTCTTGTTATTTCAAAGGAAACAACTGACAGTGTTTGTTGCCAACAATAACATTTGAGCTTTCAGGCAAAATTTAAAATTTTTGGAAAGTCTACATGGGCCACTGGGAGCTTGAAGGCTTCCATTACTTATTCTGATGAGATCATAAGTGACATAAACAAATGTGATTCTTTAAATACTGTATAATAAAATGTATTATTACTTGGAAGAGCTGCATAACTTTGAACCAGCAGTTTCTAAACTATCAATGTACTTTTCACCAATTCAACTGCAGGACCCACCTGGAACCCCAGAGTTGGTATAAAGATTATTTTCAGCTGAAGACATTTAAGTTTCAACAGATGCAGGAAAAAGCCTCCTCAGAGCTTTCTCTAGCTAACAGCAGCAACTTCTGGGAAATAAGGCTGTCATAAATTCCTCTTCAAGGCAGATCTACTCCCAGAAGAAAGAATGCAAATAAAATCTACCCAAATCCCTTCTCTGGTGGAATTTCATGGCCCTGAAGGAGATGGAAAAACCATGCATACCTATATATATATTATCACAAATTTAGAACTACCGCTTGTTCTCCTGAAAACTCATTTATCTTTCCCCAAATCCAAACACTGTCCTTCCTCCCCACTTTTAAGAAGTCTTTTGTTTTTGAATAAGCCCCAGATTCTAATCATTCCTTTGAGCTAGTCATCACTGAGTTCTTCCACTGTATTCATGCTGCATGTATAAACTGGGTTTTTTCCTGTTGTTACTCTGTCTTTTGTCAGTTTAATTCACAGTCCTCAGAAACTGAACCTACTAGGGTAGAAGGAAAAGGTTTTCCTCCCCAAGTCAAAATAGTTAAAGATCCATTGAAAGTGCAAGTAAAGACAGTGAATTTTAATGTAACAGTACGAAATCACTGATGTGCTTTCAGATTCCACAATACAACTAAACTGTAAGAAACTATCAGCTGTTGAGCTGTGGAGCACTATCAAAGAAGAATAGCCACAATTATCTAAAAAGGCTATTGGGACTTTCCTGATGGTCCACTGGTTAAAACTCTGCACTCTGGTCCAGGTTTGATTCTGGTCAGGGAACTAGATCCAACATACCACAACTGAAAAAAAAAAGATCCTGCATGCATCAGCTAAAAAGAAAACTACCACATGCTGCAATGAAGATCCCATGTGTTCTCTAGTGGAAACAAATAAATAAATAAAAATAAACATTTAAAAAACTATTACAATACCCCTTGCTTTTCCAGCTGCACACCTGTGTATCACCAGACTTTCTTCCTACACTTTAACCAAAACAACATATTGCAATAGAGAAGTAGATAGGATTAAAGAAGCTTACAAAAATATAAACAATGTCATTCTTCTAACTAAATTGATATTTGCTTTTTGGGTTAGGCATAGATTTCTTGGAACACAAAACACAGGAACCACAAAAGAAAAAAAAAAAAAGGTAACCTGGACTTCATCAAAATTTAAACTTTTGGAAATAAAAGGAATCCAAATTGGAAAGGAAAGAGGTAAAACTGTCACTGTTGGCACTATACACAGACACTATAACAAGACACTATACACAGAAAAGGCCTCCCTGGTGGCTCAGATGGTAAAGCATCTGCCTGCAATGCAGGAGACCCGGGTTCGATCCCTGGGTTGGGAAGACCCCCTGGAGAAGGAAATGGCAACCCACTCCAGTACCCTTGCCTGGAAAATCCCATGGACAGAGGAGCCTGGTAGGCTACAGCCCATGGGGTCACAAAGAGTCAGACACAATGGAGTGACTTCACTCACTCACTCATACACAGAAAATCCTAAGGACACCACCAAAAAACTACTAGAGCTCATCAATGAATTTGGTAAAGTTGCAGGATACAAAATTAATATATAGAAATCTATTGTGTTTTTATACACTAACAAGGAACTATCAGAAAGAGAAATTAAGGAAACAATCCCATTATTACCATTAAATCAAAAAGCTAAAATACCTAGGAACAGGCCTACCTGCAAAGGTAAAAGACCTGTACTCTGAAAATGATAAGACACTGATGAAAGAAACTGAAGACAACACAGATGGAAAGATATACCATGTTCTTAGACTGGAAGAATCAGTATTGTTAAAAATGACCATGATATCCAAGGCAATCGACAGATTCAGTATAATCTCTATCAAAATACCTAAAGGTATTTTTCATAGAACTAGGACAAAAAATTTTTAATTTGTACTGAAACTCAAAAGACATCAAATAGCCAAAACAATCTTGAGGAAGGTTAGAGCTGGAGGAATCACACTACCTGACCTCAGATTATACTGCAAAGCTACAGTAATTAAAATATTAAGGCACTGGCACAAAAACAGACACATAGATCAATAGGATAGAGAGCCCAGAAATAAACTCAGGCACCTATGGCCAATTAATCAAAAAAGAAGGCAAGAATATACAGTTCAGAAGACAGTCTCTTCAATAAGTGGTACTGGGAAAACTGGAGAGCTACATGTAAAAGAATGAAATAAGAACTTTCTCTTACACCATATACACAAAAATCAACTCAAAATGGATTAGAGACCTAAATGTAAGACTGGATACTATAAAACTCCTAGAGGAAAACATAGGCAGAACACTGTATGACATAAATTGTAGCAATATTTCCCTGGATCCATCTACTAAGTAAAGGAAATAAAAGTAGAAATAAACAAATGGGACCTAATTAAATTTAAAAGCTTCTGCACAGCAAAGGAAAGCACCAACAAAATGAAAAGATAATCTACTAAATGAAGAAAATATCTGCAAATGATATAATTGATAAAGGATTAATATATCCAACACACATAAACAGCTCACACAACTCAGCATCAAAACAAACTGATTAAAAGATGGTCAAAAGAATAGACAATTTTCCTAAAAGAAAATGCATATGGCCAACAGGCACATAAAAAGATGTTCAACACTGTTAATCATAAGAGAACTGCAAATCAAAACCACAGTGAGATATTACTTTACACCTGTGAGAGTGGCTATCAGTGAAAAGAACACAGATAATGGGATGTAGGGGAAAGGGAACTCTCATACACTGTTGGTGGGAATGTAAATTAGTGCAGCCACTGGGGAAAACAGTATAGAAATTTCTCAAAAAACTAAAAACACAAATATCATATGGTCTAACAATTCCACTTCTGTGTATATAACCAAAAAAAAAACCCAGAAAACCCCACAAATTCAAAAAGATTTGTGCACCTCAGTGTTCAAGGCAGCATTATTTACAACTGCCAAGATATGGAAGCAGCCTGTGTCCCCTGACAGATGCATGGACAGAGAAGATGCGGTACATGTATGCGATGAATGCATTCAGCCATAAAGAAGAAAGAAACGTTGCCATTTGAAGCAACGTGTATGGACCTGGAGGGCACTATGCTAAGTGAAGTCAGTCAGATAGAGACAAATACTGTACAATATGTGGAATCCAAAAAATACAGCAAGCTAATGAATATAACAAAGTTAGAAGACTCACAGATACAGGGAACAAACTAGCGGTTACCAGTGCGGGGGTGGCAATACAAGGGTGGGGAAGTGAGAGGTGTGACTACTGAGTGTAAGATAAGCTAGGAGGATGGATAAACAACAGAAGGAATATAGACAATATATTGTAGTAAGTGTAAATGAAGGAAAATTATATAAAAATAATTTTTTAAAATTAAATGTTTGCATTTCAAAAGATACTGTTACAAAATGCAAAGAAAGGCAAGTTATATACTAGGAGAAAATATCTGTGAAACACAGATAAAAGGACTTGTACTAAGGATTCTCAATAAGAAAACATGTCTTTTGGGTTTTTTTTTTAGAAAACATGTTTTTAAATGGGTAAAATATTCAAACACTTCTCCAAAAAAGAACAACAAACGGCAGATATGGACATGAAAAGATGTTCACATCAATAGTCATTAGGAAAATGCAAAATAAAATCACAACAAGATACTATTAAACACTTATCAGAATGGCTAAAACTAAAAAGACTGATAACACCAAGTACTGGTGAGGATAGGGAGTAACCAAAACACTTATGCATTGCTGGTGGGCATGCAAAACAGTAGAGCAACTTTGGAAAACCATTTGCCAGTTTCTTATAAAGTCAAGCCAACACATGGTCCAGCAATCCCACTCCTAACTATTTACTCAAGAGGAAACATGTTCACAAAAAGACTTGCACTTGAGTATTCAGAGCAGCTTTTTCTTCATCTTTTTTTTGGCCACACTATATGGCATGCAGGATCTTAGTTCCCCATCCAGAGATCAAACGTGTGCCTCCTGCAGTGGAAGCATGGAGTCTTAATCACTGGGCCACCAGTTTTATTTATAATAGACAAAAAATGGATATAGCCTGAATGTCCAAATAAATAAATAAACTTAGTATATAACCTCAGTAAATAAGTAAATACTATTCTTTAATAAAAAGGAATTAAACTACTGATACATGCAACAACACGAATAAATTACAAAAGCTTTTATCCTCAATAAGGGACAGAAAATGCTGTATATTCTATGAGTCTATTTACACGAAGTTCTAGAAAAGGCAAACTACACTGAGAGAAAGCAGACCAGTGACTGCCAGTGCCTCAGGGTAGTGGGGGCAACTGATTCCCAAGAGATACGAAGGAACTTTCTGGAGTGATGCAAATGTTATACCATGATTGTGGTGGTAGTTATATGACGGTATACATTCTTCAAAATGCATCATTTAAAACTGGTGAATTTTACTGCACTGCATGGTATCTGCACTCAGCAGTTTATTCTTGCTGGGTGTTCAAAGCACAGTGCTAATATAAATTTAGTACCTGGCATCATTGTTTTTCTTGGCTTTGTGCATGTTAGGCTGGTATTTTTACTGACACAGTATCCCTGAAGTTTCTCATACTGTAAATTTGACATAATCTTCAATAGGAACTAATACTTCTCTTTCTCTAGGGTCTCTAAAATTCAGAATCAGGCAGATCCATCTCCTCTGACCCTAAACATGGTCCTAATGTAATTGTTTGAGAAAACTGGATTCCAAAGATTACTGTTGGGGAATTGTTTTTAAGACTTTTTTTTATGAGGACCATTTTAAAGTCTTAATTTGTTACAATATTGCTTCTGTTTATATTTTTTGCTTGTTTTGGCTGAGAGGTATGTGGGATCTTACCTCACCAACCAGGGATCGAACTTGTACCTGCTGCAATAGAAAGTGAAGTCTTAACCACTGGACCATCAGGGAAGTCCCCAGTGGGGTATTTTTGAAGTATGTTCATATGTCATTGGAGATCAAAGAAATCCAGTTTAAAAAATTGTGGCAAGGCTGCTTGACACGATAACTGTGGATTAAGCAGAATTCTTTCTGAAAGGACCACCTTGAAGATTATGATCCAAACACTGGAGGAACTAAGGTGACTGGCAGTGGATGGAATCAGAATATGTGAAATTTCTTTAAAACTTACTGACTTACATAATTTTGCCTATGTTACACATAAAGAAAACCCTTTACACTTTGTAGGAAAAAAAGGGTTAATTTTATATAAACTATACCTCCTTAAAACTGTATCTAAAACAAAAATTAACAGCCTCCACCCTCAAGGCCACTGTCCTAAATCTGCTCCACTTTCTTTATTCATCACCTCTGCCATCTCAGCCACCTCATTGTCACTACTCCTCTTCTCCCTCTAATAATCAACAAATCTCACCAATCCTACCTCAGAACACCCCTCCTTTCTCTTTTTCTTCCACTGAGATCAGGCCCTCATTTTATCTTTTCAAAACTCTGTCTTCCTGACATAAATTTATCTTCACTTTAGCACATCTAACTTAGTGAAGCCACAACTGTCCCTCTAAAAATTAAATCTGTAGAGCTTCCACTTCCAGTGAGGGTAGTTGTTGTTTTGTTGCTCAGTTGCTAAGGTGTATCCAAATTTTTGTGACCTCATGGACTGCAGCACGCCAGGCTTCCCTGCCCTTTACTATCTCCTGGAGTTTGCTCAAACTCATATCCACTGAGTTGGTGATGCCACCCAACCATCTCATCCTCTGTTGTCCCTTTTCTTCTTGCCCTCAATCTTTCCCAATATCAGGGTCTTCTCCAATGAGCTGGCTCTTCACATCAGGTGGCCCAAGTATTGTAACTTCAGCTTCAGCATCAGTCCTTCCAACCCAGTATTCAGGGTTGATTTCCTTTAGGATTGACTGTTGTGATCTCCTTGCTGTCCAAGGGACTTTCAAGAGTCTTCTCCAACACCACAGTTCAAAAGCATCAATTCTTCAGCCCTTAGCCTTCTTTATGGTCCAATTCCCACATCCATACACGACTACTGGAAAAACCACAGCTTTGACTAGACAGATCTTTTTCGGCAGTGATGTATCTGCTTTGTAATATGCTATCTAGGTTTGTCATATCTTTTCTTCCAAGTAGCAAGTGTCTTTTAATTTCCTGGCTGTAGTTACTATCCACAGTGATTTTGGAGCCCAAGAAAATAAAATCTGTCACAGTTTTTACTTTTTTCCCATCTATTTGCCATGAAGTGATGGGACCAGATGCCATGATCTTAGTTTTCTGAATGTTGAGTTTTAAGCCAGCTTTTTCACTCTCCTCTTTCACCCTCATCAAGAGGCTCTTTAACTCCTCTTCACTTTCTGCCATTAGAGTGGTATTATCTGCATGTCTGAGATTGTTGATACTTCTCCCAGCAATCTTGATTCCAGCTTGGGATTCATTCAGCCTGTCAGAGTTGCTCCTAATAGACCAATGATTTCTACAGATAAAAAACTATAAGTTCCACACAAAATGTAAAAAAGCACTAAAGAGCAAACATAAACCAGAAGACCTGACAACTGGAAGTGAACATCATTATTGTCTTCTGTTTTTTATGGCTAATCATCATTCAGCTAAGGACAAGCCACAGATAGCTCTGTGATGACAACTAAAACTGAGATATAAATTTTGAAGCCTTACTAGTTCAAGAACAAAAAGGATAAAACTGGGAGCTACCGTAACAGCTGGAAAGTGAAGGAGAAATCCCCAAAAGATAAAAGCCATTGACAGGGAAGCCCCAATTCTGCATAAAAATTGATTTAATCTCTGGATGATCCCTGAACCACCCATGCAGAGAGGAGACTCCAAGGAACTCATCTACAGATACACGAACTGAACAGAAACCACAGCTGCTGCCTACCAAGCAGGTATGTATGATGTTTAAGCCTAGAAAATAGCCTGATGAGATAAATTTAAAAAAAAATAAACAAACCACAAGATTTTATGGAAGAATACAATAGAATCGAGAGTTTCTGCAACATATTATTCACATATTCAGGATTCAACCCTCAATTATCAATATAAGAAAGGGGAAACATGATCCATACTCAAAAGTAGGGTCTGTACATTATGGTCTGTAGATCAAACTCTGGCTGCTACCTGGTTTTGCAAATACAGTTTTATTGGAACACAGCCATACTAATTTTGTTTACATATTGTCTATGGCTGCTTTCCTGCTTCAATAGCAGAGTTAAATCGTTGCAGACTGTGTGGTCTGCAAAACCTCAAATATTTACTATATGCTTGCCAATCCCTTCCCTCCACCCTGAGCTATTTATGACCAGTGATCTGCTTTCTCTCACTATAGTTTTGTCTGTTCTAGAACTTCATGTAAACAGAATCATACAGTGCATACCTTTTGTGTCTGGTTTCTCATTTAGAGTAATACTTTGATTCTGACTCTCGGTCAAGAAAAATGAGCAATCAATGGAAAGGACTCCAAGGAGACCAAGATGCTAGAATTAGCTGGCAAAGTTTTAAAGCACTTATTTTAATTATGCAGAGAACATAAAGAAAAATATGCTCACAAGGAGTGAATACATAAGAACAATTTTGCGGAGAAAGAGATACTACTAAAAAAAAAAAGAACTAAATGGATATGAAAGAACTGAAAAATACAATATTGGAAATATAAAATTCAATGCATGGGCTTAACAGCAGACCGGAAACTGTAAATGATATAATAAAAAGTAGGATTTCTCAGGCACTCCAGTGGTTGCTGCTGCTGCTACTGCTGCTAAGTCGCTTCAGTCGTGTCCGACTCTGTTCGACCCCACAGACAGCAGCCCACCAGGCTCTGCTGTCCCTGGGATTCTCCAGGCAAGAACACTGGAGTGGGTTGCCATTTCCTTCTCCAATGCATGAAAGTGAAGTCACTCAGTTGTGTCTGACTCTTAGCGATCCCATGGACTGCAGCCCACCAGGCTCCTCCGTCCATGGGATTTTCCAGGCAGACTCAGCAATTCCAATGCAGGGGGCACAGGTCTGATTCCTGGTCAAGGAACTAAGATCCCACATGCTGTGTGGCATGGCCAAAATAAAAAAAGTAAATCTGAAGATACATAAATGGAAATTATCCAATATGATGAACAATAAACTAGAAAGAAATAAGAGCCTCCATAAGCTACAGGACAATATCAAAAGTTCTAACATGTTAAAGTGGAGTCCCAGAAGCAAAGGAGGGAATGAGGAAGGAAAAATATTTGAAAATTATGTCAAAATTTCACAAACTGTGGTAAAATATATAACTTTATAGAATAAGTAGATGAGAAAACTTGAAACAGGAATAAAAGGAAGAAAGCCATACCTGGGAAAATCAAAGTCAAGCTGCTGAAAACCAAACACAAAATATTAAAAGAAACCATAGGAAAAAAATGACACAATACACAGAAGAAACAAAACAACCATTACTGAGTTCTCATCAGAAACAATGGAAGAGGGTGGGCTGAATTGAGAGAGTAGCATTTAAACATATACATTACCACATGTAAAACTGATAGCTAGCGGAAAGCTGCTGTGTAACACAGGGAGCTTAACCTGGTGCTCTGTGACAACCTAGAAGGGTGTGATGGGGGAAGGCGGTGGGATAGAGGTTCAGGAGAAGGGGACATATGTATACTTATGGCTAATTCACATTGTTCTATGGCAGAAACCAACACAACCTTGTAAAGCAATTATCCTCCAATTAAAAATTTTTTTTAAAAATTATAGGAGACAGTTAATATTAAAACAACATTTTCAACTGAATAAACAAATTGCTAGATATTCACACAATGGACTGACTATATTCAGTATTAAAAAGAAATGAACACCTATACCTATTTTAAAAATTGATTTAATAATTAATAACCTTCTAAAACAGAAAACACCAGGCCTAGATGGGTTCACTGGTGAATTCTACTACATATTTAAGGAAAAAATTAAACCAATTCTCTGCAATCTTACCCTAATACTAATACCAGACAAAAATAATAGAAGTAAAAAACTACAGACCAACATCTCTCCTGAATAGAAACACAAAAATCCTCAACAAAATACTAGTAAATCAAATATAAAAAATGTATAAAAAGGATTTTGACCAAGTGGGATTTATCCCAGGTATGCAAGCCTAGTACAACATTAAAAAATCAACTAAAATTATCCATCATATCAAAAGACTAAAAAAAGAATCAAATGATCATGTCAATATATGCAGAAAAAGCATTTGACAAAATCCAGCACCCGTTAATGATAAAAACTCAGTAAACTAGGAATAGGGAGAACTCTCAATTTGGCAAAGATTATCTACAAACAATCTAACATCATACTCAAGAGTGAGAGACTGGAAGCTTTTCCAAGATCAGGTACAAGCTAAAGATGTCCCCTCTCACCATCTGTTTTCAATATTATACTAGAAGTTCTTGCTAATATAATAAAGCAAGGAAAGGAAACCAAAGGTATACAAATTGGAAAGTAAGACATAAAACTGTTGTCATTTGCACATGACGTGATCGTCTATGTAGAAAATGAAAAAGCATAGACAAAAAAAAGAAACCCTTGAACTAATAGGTGGTTACAGCAGAGTTGCAGGACATGAAGTTAATATACAATAGTCAGTTGCTTTTCTAAATGTTAACAGTGAACATCTGAAATTAAAAACACAATATCATTTATATTACATACATTTAGGCATAACTCTAACAAAGTATGTACAAGATCTGTATGAGGAAAATGACAAAAACTCTGATAACAAAATCAGAAAACTAAATAAATGGAGAGATATTCCATGTTCATGGACAGGAAGACTCAACATTGTCAAGATGTCAGTTTGGGGGACTTCCCTGGCAGTCCAGTGGTTAAAAGTCCACTTGGCAATGCAGGGGACACAGGTTCGATCCTTGGTTGGGAGGATGCCACATACCGTGGGGCAACCAAGCCTGAGCATCACAACTACTGAAGTCCACGCACCTAGAGCCTGTGCTCTGCAACAGGAGAAACCCATTGCAACGAGAAGTCCACGCCTGCAACTAGAGACCTTCAGCAACGATGAGAGTGGCCCTCACTTGGCACAACTGTAGAAAGATCGCACAGAGTAACAAAGACCCAGCACAGCCAAAAACAAGAGTCAGTTCTTCCCAAGTTGACCTATAGTCAGTGCAATCCCAATCAATTCCCAGCAAGTTATTGTATGGATATCCACAAACTGATTCTAAAGTTTACAAGAAGAAGCAAAAGACCACAACACTGAAGGAGAAGGACAAAACTGGGAGACTGATGCTACTTGACTTCCGGACTTACTATAAAGCCATAGAATCAAAACAGTGTGGTATTCATAAGAGATAAATGGAACAGACCAGAGGGCCTAGAAATAGAACTCCATGCTGCTGCTGCTAAGTCACTTCAGTCATGTCCGACTCTGTGTGACCCCATAGACAGCAGCCCACCAGCCTCCCCCATTCCTGGGATTCTCCAGGCAAGAACACTGGAGTGGGTTGCCATTTCCTTCTCCAATGCATGAAAGTGAAAAGTGAAAGTGAAGTCGCTCAGTCATGTCTAACTCCTAGCGACCCCATGGACTGCAGCCCACCAGGCTCCCCCATCCATGGGATTTTCCAGGCAAGAGTACTGGAGTGGGGTGCCATTGCCTTCTCCAATAGAACTCCATAATACAGTCAAATGATCTTTAATAAAGGAGTGATGACAATAAAATGGAGCAAAGAGTCTCTTCAACAAATAGTGTTAGATGTGGATATGTTAGGTGGCTTCAGTTCTGTCCAACTCTTTGTGACCCTATGGACTGTAGCTCGCCAGGCTCCTCTGTCCATGGGATTCTCCAGGCCAGAACACTGGAGTGGATTGCCATACACTCCTCCAGGGGATCTTCCTGGCCCAGGGATCGAACCTGCATCTCTTATGTCTCCTGCATCGGTAGGCAGGTTCTTTATCACTAGAGCCACTGGTTCTTTACCTGGGAAGCTCATTCGAAGAGGACATCAACATGCAAAAAAATGGATCTAAACACAGACATTACACCTTTCACAAAGGTTAACAGAAGCTGGATCATGGACCTAAACGTAAAACACAAAATTATAAAACTCCTAGAAGATAACATCAGAGAAAACTGAATGAACTTGATATATGACACGACCCATGAAATACCTGATAAATTAGGCTTCATTAAAATTAAAAACTTCTGTTCTGCAAAAGACGGTATCAAGAATAATAGAAGACAAGCCATAGACTGGGAGAAAATATTTGCAAAAGACACATCTGACAAAGGAACGTTATCCGAAAAACACAAAGAGCTCTTAAAATTCAACAATAAAACAAACAATAGGGGAGTTCCCTGCTGGTCTAGAGTTGGGACGCCGGGCTTTCACTGTTGTGGCCTTAAAAAAGGTTTAATCCTTGGTTGGGTAACTTAGATCCTACAGGCCATGCGCCACAGCCAAAAATATAACAATACAATTAAATTAAAAATATAATCTCTCAGTTAAAATAAAAAAGATTTTTAAAAATGGGCCAAAGACTGACAGACAGCTCACCAAAAAAGATATACTGATAGCAAATTAAGATGTGAAAAGATGCTCATCACTTGTCATCAGGAAAATGAAATTAAAACACCAATGAAAAAAAAAAAAAAAAAAAACACCAATGAGATACCACTGTATACTAAGCAGAATGGCCAAAATCTAGAACACTGACAACAAATGCTGGCAAGGATGTGGAGCAACAGGAACTCTCATTCGTTTCTGCTGGGAAAGCGAAATGGTACCGCAGCCACTTTGGAAGACAATTTGGCAGTTTCTTATAAACTAATCTTATTCTTACCATACAATCCAGCCATTACACTTCTTGGTATCTACCTGAAGGAGCTGAAAACTTATGTCCATACAAAAACTTGCACATGGCTATCTACAGCACCTTTATTCATAACTACAAAAACTTAGAAGCAACAAGTTATCCTGCAGTGGATGAATAAATAAAAAACTACTGTACATTCAAACGATGGAATATTCTTTGATGCTAAAGAGAAATGCGCTATCAAACCATGAAAAGGCATACTTTCAAATGCATATTGCTAAGTGAAAGAAGCCGATCTGAAAGGCTACATATCGTATGATTCAACTATATAGCATTCTGGAAAAGGCAAAACTACAGAGACAATAAAAAAATCAGTGGGGGAGTGTGCGATGAACCAGTAGAGCACAAAGGATGGGGAGTGAAAAATGCTCTGTATAATGATGGATATATGTCATCATGCTGCTGCTGCTGCTACTGCTAAGTTGTGTCAGTTGTGTCCGACTCTGTGCGACCCCACAGACGGAAGCCCACCAGGCTCCTCTGTCCCTGGGATTCTCCAGGCAAGAACACTGGAGTGGGTTGCCATTTCCTTCTCTAATGCATGAAAGTGAAAAGTTGAAAGTGAAGTCGCTCAGTCGTGTTCGACTCTTAGCGACCCCATGGACTGTAGCCTACGAGGCTCCTCCATCCATGGGATTTCCCAGGCAAGAGTACGGGAGTGGGGTGCCATTGCCTTCTCCGATATGTCATCATACCTTTATCCAAATCATAGGCTGTATAATACCAAGAGTGAACCCTAAGGTAAACTATGGACTTTGGACGATTATGACGTGTCACTGTAGGTTCACCTTTGGTAAAAAATGTGCCATTCTAGTGAGTGACATTGATAAAGGGAAGGCTGTGCATGTGTGAGGGCAGGGGGCATATAGGAAATCTCTTTACTTACCTCTCAATTTTGTTGTAAACTTCAAACTACAATAAAAAAATTAAGTCTTTTATTAAAAAAGTAATGAACTATTAATATAGTTCACATTCATCACAACATCATAGATGAATCTCAAAACTGTGGTAAGTGACGAGATTTCTCTGGTGATCCAGTGGCTGAAACTCTGTGCTCCCAATGCAGGGGGCCAGGGTTCAAACACTGGCAGAGAACTAGATCCCACATGCTGCAAATAAGAATTTGAATGCCACAACTAAAGATCCTGAGTACCACAACTGGGACCCAGTGCAGTCAAATAAATAATTTTTTTCTCAATAGGGTGAGACTAGAAAAGATAATATAGTAACACAGAAGGAAAGTGTTCACCTGGGAATAGAGAGGAGGAAGCAGAGTGATTAAGAAGAAATACAGGGAATATTTTAGGGTAATGGTATATGCTATACCTTGACTGTGTTAGCATTAACATGTGTGATCAATCTGTCAAAACTCATCAAAATGTAACTTAAAATAAGGGTATTTTATTAGTAGTAAATTATATGCAAAAAAATTTAATTTAAAGAATAATTCTAAGTTTCAGCAATTAAGACTATGAAAATTTCCCAAATACTTTATCCAATAAACTTATAAATCCTTCTAATGTGGTATAATCACCAGGCACATAATTTGTTTTTATGATACATTTTGCCAGTGAATGAAATAGATGTGTATTCAGGGTGAAAAAGGCCAAATTAAAATAGAATTCTACAGAATAGTCAATGAATTAATATTTAATCTAGACAGTAAAGAATGCACCTAAATCTAATCATATCACTAGCTGTATTAAATACAAATATACTAAGAGCCTCTAAAAGGAACCTTGTCAGAATAGATTTAAAAAAAAAAAACAATTATATGTTGATAGGTTGAAGGTAAAATATGGAAAAATATATACTATGTAAAGAGTAAGCATATCTAACTGCAATATCTATATCAATATTACATAAAATAAACATTAAGATTATGACCAAGATAAAGACATTTTATAATGATTCAATGTCAATGATGAAGACAATTTATCAAGAACACATAATAATAATAATTGTATATGTATCTAACAACACAGCTTCAAAATATAACAACAAACATTGACAGGATTAAAAGGAAAAAGAGAAAAATGTATAATTACATAGATTTTAACACTGCCCCCTCAGCAAATGATATAACCAAATATTTTAAAACATAAAATATAGAAATACTTTATTCTATATAAATTATATCTAAAATTTCATTTTTTTAATTTAAAGGATAATTCTAAGTTTCAACAATTAAGACTATGAAAGTTTCAATTAACACAGACATAAAAATCCTTTTCAAATATCAGAGAGTCAAATTCAGCAATACATAAAAACAACAATATATCTTGTTCAACTTGGATGCATCCCAAGAATGGAGAAATAGTTTAACATCTTAAAATAAATCAATGCAATTCATTATATTAACAGAATATGGGAGAAAAAAAATTTGATAAGTTAATAGATACAGAAAAACCATTTGACAAAATTATGCATCGATTCATATTAAGAACTCTCAGAAAACCAGGTGTTTTTATAGAAACTGATAAGCTGCTTCATATAGAGACAAATATACACACACATACATACACACACACACACACACACATAAATGCAAACAACCTAAAATATCCAAAGTAATCTTGAACAAAAAGCAGAAGATTTTGTATACTCTGACTTCATGACTTACTATAAGTCTATAATAATCACAATGCTATGGTTCGGCATAAAGATAGGCAAATATATCACTGCAATGGATTGGTACTGTACCCAGAATAAACCCACTATTTGTATAAATGACTCAAGGTGCCATTTGGTTTTTGGCAAAGGTGTCAAGCAACACAATGAAGACAGGAACATTTCTCAACAAATGGTACCAAAACAACTGGATATTAACATGGGGAAAAATTAACATCAACCCCTACTTGTCACCATACACAAAAATTAATTTGAGATAGATCACAGACATAAATATTAAAGCAAAAATGATAAAAATCCCATGAGAAAACAGAGAACACCACCTTTGCTACTTCAGAGTAGGCAAAGGTTTCTTAGGACAGAAAATACAATAACTATAAATGAAAACTTAATAAATTAGATATCACTGAAATCAAATTTTCTGTTCACCAAAAGATGCAATTTTAAAATAGATAAATCAGAGTAGAAGAAAATTTTCACATGACATGTAACTGACAAAAGACTTATATTTGGAATATGTAACAAGCTTGTACTACACAGTTACAAAAAACCAAAACCTCAACCTCTGCCCTGCAAAAAGGTGGTGATGGAGAAATATCTGACAGAACACTTCAGAAAAGCAGATAAATGAATGGCCAATAAGCACACGAAGAAAGTGGTCAACATCACAGTCACTGCTGTTGTTCCTGTTTAGTCACTTCAGTCGTGTCGGATTCTGTGTGACCTCATGGACTATAGCCCACCAGGCTCCTCTGTCCATGGGATTCTCCAGGCAAGAGTACTGGACTGGGTTGCCATGCCCTCCTCCAGGGGATCTTCCCAACCCAGGGATCGAACCCAGGTCTCCTGCACTGCAGGCAGATTCTTTACCACTGAGCCACCAGGGAACCCTAATGACTAATGGGAAATGCAAATTAAGCCACAATGAAATACTTACTGCAGTCATTTGAATGGCAAGGATGGCAATTCTCAAACATTGTAATAGAGTGTAAAATATCATACAAACTTTGAAATATGTCTGGCCTTTTCTTATAAAACTAAACATATACCTACTACCCTACAACCCAATAATTCTATTCCAAGGAATATACCAAAGAAAAATAAAATCATATGATCACACAAACACTTGTACATGAATATTCATAGCGGCTTTATTCATAATTGTAAAAAATCTGGAAACTGCTACTTGCCATCAATAGGAAAAAGGATAAACTGGTATATTAACAAGAGGAATACTACTCAAGAATAAAAAAAGACAACATGAAAAATTCCAAAAGCACTATGCTAAATGAAAGAAGTCTTATACAAAAGAGTACAGTGTTGTATAATTTCATTTATATGACATTCCAGAACATGCAAAATTAGTCTTTGAAGAAAAAATTCATAACAGTGGTTACCTTTGGGAGCATAAGGACAGGGAATGATAGCATGAGGAATTACTTGGTTTAATGGCAGTATTTTCTATATCTTGATGGGATTTGAATTACACAGGGATATACTGATTGTCAAAACTGACTGCATGGGGGCTTCCCTGGTGGCTCAGTGGTAAAGAATCTGCCTGCTGATGCAGGAGGTTCAAATCCCTGATCCGGGAAGATCCCACATGCCTCAGTGCAACTAAGCCCATGAGCTACAACTATTCAGCCTGGAGCCACAACTAGTGAGCCCACATGCCGTAACACTGAATCCCACGTGGCCCCAGGGCCTGTGGTCTGCACAAGAGAAGCCACCGCCAGGAGAAGCCTGCGCACCAAAACTGGAGAGTAGCCCCACCAGCCACAACTAGAGAAAAGCCTGTGCAGCAGTGAAGATCCAGCACAAATGAAACAATAGTAAATAGAAGAATTCTAAACTCACTGAATGGTGTACTTGATGTTTATATATTTAACTGCGTATATGATTTATTACCACAAAAAAAGGAAACACAAACTATATAAAATCTAATTAATGAGACACCTTTATGAGTTTAGAGGTGAAAGTATTGATGACTACCTCTTACTCTAATATGCATAAACAAATAACACGGACTAATGAATAGAGGAATGGACAGAGGGAAAGACTGTTAAAACAAATTTAACAGAATGTTAACTGCTGTTTTTAATCTAGGTCATGAGAGTTAATGTACAATACTTGCAGTTTCTATGAAGGAAAAATTTTATAATAAAATATTGGGAGAAAAATAAATCCAATATCCTAATTCCCCTGCCTAAAAATCCCTATTTAGATTTAATATTTATCAATAGCCTTTACTCAGACCTGGTTCTCATTTATACCCAACAGTTTCTGACACTGTTAACCACCTTCTCCCTTTGAAACCTTATACTACTTACTATTCAAAACGGTTTCCTTGTTTTTCTCTGATTATTCTTTTTGTCTTCTCTTCCTCTTTCTACTCCCAAACTGCAAAGTTCAGAACTGAGCCCTACTCTATACTTTTTCCCACAGAAAATTCACTTATTTTAACTATTGCTTATATGCAACTCCAAATGAAGATATAGCATCTTTTCTGTATTCAGTCTCCCATTTCTAATTGTCTACTAAGTATTTCAACTTGCACATCCCAAACCATCAAAAGTATTACTTTATTCTCAAATTGAGAACTGGTATTCTACTTCCCAATTATTGTCCATGGTGGGACAGTTATGCAGGGTCAAACTGTGAAGTTATTTTTGACTTCTCCCTCCATCCTAATCCTTAAAATAATCAGATACCAAGTCCTCCTAAATCCATTTTTCCCTTTTCATTCAGTCACCATTATTAGTCTTATAATAATTCTTAGAAACTCACTTTATCCTAAGAGTTTACTGGTCCATGTCCTAGCCTCTGTTTCTTCGCATATTTCTAAAACATCTTCAGTTATGTTACTCCTGTTTATATATAACTTCTATGATTTCCCAGATGGCTCAGTGATAAAGAATCTACCTGCCAATGAAGGAGCCGCAGGAGACGCAGGTTCAATCTCTGGGTTGAGAATATCCCCTGGAGGAGGAAATGGCACCCCACTCTAGTATTCTTGCCTGCAGAATCCCATGGACAGAGAAGCCTGATAGCCCACAGCCCATTGGGTTGCAAAGAGTCAGACATGACTGAGAGCAACGGAGCATGCACATGATTTCCCATATCTAGATAATACTGTTACATGCCGAGCAGAAAAAGTTAAACAAGATGTGTTACTTGCTGCGGTAGCAAATCTCCAGGAACGGAGTCTTCCCAATGAACCAGGCCTCCTCCTCACAGTCCCCTCCCACACCGAATCTGGGCTGGCCCTATCACTCACATTAACCAACAAAATGCCGCAGGAATAGCACTGTGCCGGTTCCAAGTCTACGCCTTAAGAAATTCTGGAAACATCCACTTCTGCACTCTTGGAAGCCCTGAGCTGCCAAGTAAGAAATCTGACCCCTTTGCAGGAAAGACCACCTGGCGAGGAAAGAGTCCTGAGACAGCATGGAGAGAGAGAGAGAGAGAAAAAATCCTTAGACATCCCAGGGTCCCGCCTGAGCCCGGCAGGACTCACAGACTGTAGCTTTTCAGGTGGCCCTGCCAAGGCAGCAGAAATATGAATGAGGCCATCTTGGACATTCCAGCCCCAGGTACCGTGAAACTGAAGCTACAAGAATGACTCCAAAGGGGACTAGAAAAACCACCCATCTGAGAATCAACCCAAAGAACTGAGTGCTTTTTTTAAAGAAAGCAATAGATAACTGAAATACTTGCTCTCAAGAAGCTAACTATATAATGCGGGGAAACATTCCAGTAAACAAAAAGGACCATCAGAGGTCAATGTTATGACAGGAATATACACACCATGCCAGATGAATACAGAAGAGAGTCATCTAAATTAAATGGGCACAGTGTGTGAAGGGGTGGATAAGGGGTGTGTTCCCTTTTCCTTCTTCAATGGTGGTTTGGGGGAGTGCTAAAAAGTATAGCAGGTTTCCCTGGTGGCTCAGCGGTAAAGAATCCTCCTTCCAATGCAGAAGACACAGGTTCGATCCCTGAGTCAGAAAGATCCCCTGGAGAAGGTGGGAAATAGCAACCCACTCCAGTATTCTTGCCTGGGAAATCCCACGGACAAAAGAACCTGGCAGGCTACAGTCCATAGGGTCACAAAAGAGACAAGACTAAGCAACTAAGCCAACACCACCTAAAGATAAGCTAGGGACATAAATAGGAACGAGATAATTAAGGGCTTCTTACACTAAATACAGAGTTTAAACTTTACCCTAGGAACTAGGAAGGATTTTAAGCAGGGAAATGACATTTTCAGATCCACATCTTAGAAAGATTTCTATGGAAGCTGTGTACTAGACAGACGAGAATGGAGGCAAAAAAAGTTCAGTAGCCTGCATCAGAGCTAGAAGAAGGGATAGAAACCCGAAGGAAGAGTGGCGGAGTGAATGGAGAGGGATCCCTAATCTACAGGACATGGTAAAGCACATGTGGTGGAGAGGGGCTAAGAGAGAGGAACGTGGAATGACTCATTCCTTCCGCTGAGGCCTTGGAAGAGGGTATGGTGCCACTTATGGAAAATTGGGAGAAACAAGGCAACAGGATTCACACACAAGTAGAAAGTTTAGACTCAGATACAAGAACAGGAAGAAAGCCATGGATGCATCTACTGACAGGAAACGGAAGGAAGATTTACTCGGCGGCCCCTATTTTTTCAGTGAAATAAAAAGCAAGCTCACATGCTAAAACTAATGAGAGAAATGGTGGAGATGGAAAGTTTAGAAAGAGAAGTAATAGTTAGGGACAGCCCTCGGAGGAAGAGGGAGCCCTGAAGATCTATCTGAGTGCTTTTGAAAGTCAAACTCATTCTGGCCTCAAGATGCTCAGTGGTAGGATTTCCTCCAGCAGACTCAGCAGCCCAACTATAAGAATAGAGACGTTAAGTGGCTAACTTGGGCCAGGACTGGAGTACCACGAAAAAAAGGAAAGGAAAGGAACAAGTCTCAGCAGAATTGATGGCAATGGTATAAAAGTAATTCCAGTAATGGACTTTGAGTCTCAGCGGGCTAGGTAAAGAAACACTTCCGGGGAGCTAGAGGACTGGCGGAATATGTAATGAGGTCAACAAACAAGAAAGAGGATCTGATGTGGTCAAAGTGTACATTTACTGGGAATAAGACAGAAAGCTGGAAGGACTGAAGGCTGTGGTCAAAATATAGGATGTTTCAACAGCCTGGCTCATTGCTTTGCACCTAAGAAATACTCACTGAACTTACTGATGGCCAGACAGGCTATTAGGACTTCAAAGCCTATCAGTTAAACAAACTAGCATTTGGTGAGAAATTTCCAAAAGGAATCCTCATGCACACTGTCAATTCAATAAACTCTTATATCACATCCAAAGTAAGGCTTCCAACATTAACTCCCCCGATCTGCTATTTACCTATCACAAGCTCGTCACACAAGCTCAAAGCATTTAAAAAAAAAAAGAAGGATCTTGCTTGATACTGCAATTTTTCTGCTACTTGTCCCAAGCTACCTCTGAATCAACTGACACTGTCTTTTAAAGTGCAAGCTCACCATATTTATTCAAGAAGAGCCCTATTTGCTGTTATTCTTGATGAGTCACTATTCAAGGCAGAGAGCTTGAAAAGAAGTTTGGCCCTAGAAAAGACCTAGCTTGGCAGCCTCCCCTTTCTAATACCAGCAATAATCTTGAAGCTGGGAACTAGAAAGTGTCCCCTCAAATGCAAGACAACATCACTGTAAGGCAGCCAGGTGTCAAGGAGAAAAGAAATCAAATTTATGACTAAACTGAATATTTGGTCCTTTACTTTTTTGTCGATTCATGTTGTCTTTCTTAAAAAATTATAGTTATATTTATAAAACAGTAACTACCTTCAAATAGTACAAAGCACTTAGCAGATTTCAATTAAGTAAACTCATTTTTCTATAATATCAATCAGAAATTATCTTAATTTCCTATCCGGTAATTCAAATTCTTCAGTCTATCAGGGAAAAATCTCAAACCCCTTAACAAAGTATATAAAGCCTTTGTTCTGACTTCTGACTCCTCCACTAGCCTCATTCCTCTCTACTTAACCTCAGTTGTTATTCTCTCTCCTCTGTAGGTCCCCTGCCTGCAATATCCTTTTCCTTACTCACTGCCTGACTAATTCCTCCCTGTATCTACCCTGCAACTTTTTCTTTGAAAATTTCAAACCAACATAAAAGTTAATAGAAGAGTACAATAAACATATGTCCTAAAAATAAATAAATTTTTGCCCTTCATCTGGGTCCACCAGCTGTTACACTTTTTGCCACATTTACTTTACCCCTCTCTCTGAACTATCTGAAAGTTATAGACATCATGACACTTAACCCCTAAAACTTCAGCAAGTACCTCTGAAGAATAAGATCCTTCTACGTAATCACATACCATAATCACCCAAAATATTTATCACTTGATACAGTATTACCTAATATGCAGTCCAAACTCAAATTTCCCCAGGTATTCCGAAATGTTCTTTCATAGTTACCATCTCTCATACTTGAAAAATGGTTTGGCAAATGAACCTGCTACTTTCCACTTAGCTCTCTGACACATCAGCAAGCCAAGATTTTCTTGATAAATAAAAATGCATTTTAGTAGAATTGAAGTAAAATCAGAGTATTCACAGCTATTTTGATTTCCAAACAGGTCACAAGAAGAAACTTGGAAATTTGAAACTATGACCGAATTTTATGCCACCTTAGTCCTACTGCAGTACCCTGAAAAGGACACAGATTCATTAAATAGCTTTCCAAACAGCCTACAAACTACTTTTGAAATTTGCTTTTGGTGTTGAACATAAATACAATCAAAGTAGTCTCATCATCTAAACTGTAAAATATCAGTCAAGCAAATGAAACAGGTGCTAGATATATACCAAAATCTTGATCATACCTGGGACCAAGCAATTCACTACTACCATTTCAATGTATTAATGAATTCCTGAGACACTTTTTGTTAAATTTAACATAGGTTGCTGAAAAAGCTAAAATTACTAGAGGATATTAATTTGTGCACTTGTTTTTCAAATAAAAATTAAAACTGAAAGAAAAGGAACTAGAAACAAACAGAACTGGCCTCTTATATTCAAACACACACATTCACAGAGCATTTTTATTCTTAACAGCATCATTTACCTTCTGCCCTTCTCACAAAGCTTCTCAATTTCAGCTTTTAGATCCTGCTCCTTCTGCAGAAACTCCTTCTTTTCTTTCTCTATTTTCTTCTTCGTTTCTTCTCGCTTTATTGTTACATCTTGGATAGCCTTTAATATCTCCTGAGTCCCACACAATTATAGTCACACACAAAGAAGGAAATGAATTAGTTCTTTTGGTCTGAAGGTTACTTTCAACTATCACAAATTAACACTGAGTTTAGAGAATTTAAAATGAACTAAAGGAATCTAGTTCATGAGTAGTCCCAAAAGCCAGTACTTAGATATAAGGGAGTAAGTAATAACGCAGCTATCAATTCAACAGGAGGAAGAATTTCTAACAATCACAACTATTCAAAACTGGAATTTACTGCCTTGTGAAGCAATAATCTCCCCATTACTGGTGCTCAAATAAAGTCTGAATGAACACCTGTCAAGACTGCTGAGAAAGGCATTCTTGCACAGGGTGGGAGTTTGTTACTTTCAACAAATACGGTCTTGCTTTGTTTTGTTATGGTTCTACTTTCTTATGTGTAGGGATTATCTGATCTTTTTAAATTATCTGACTACATGTATAATAAGTCAAACAATTAAAAAGTGATAAATTTAAGTCATCTCTTATTCAGTCGCTCAGTTGTGTCCGACTCTTTGAGACCCCATGGACTGCAGCACGCCAGGCTTCCCTGTCCTTCGCCATCTCCCAGAGCTTGCTCAAACTCATGTCCATTGAATCGGTGATGCCATCCAACCATCTTGTCGTCTGCCCCTTTCTCCTCCTGCCTTCAATCTTCCCCAGCATCAAGGTCTTTTCTAGTGAATCAGCTGTTTGTATCAGGTGGCCAAAGTCATCTCTAATTCACACCAATTCTACCCATAAAGTAATCAATGTGTTAAAGTGTTTGTACTATGCTTTCACAACTTAATGCATCCTCACACCAACACATGCACTTATATACGTATTTCTTTGCTTTTCTGTTTTTTTATAATGAGGTAGTTTTATATACATTATTCTGCATCTTGCTTTGTTCAACTGACACAAACATACTTATAGCAAATATAGACAAAACTAAAAAACAGCTGCATAACACGACATGACACATGTATTTAGCCAATTTAGCCACTCTCTATTAAAAGCGTCCATCAGGTTTATTCCAGTTTTCTTGTACTACAAACAGTACTACAATAAACATTCTATGTCTACACTTTCATATAAAAACCTTTTATTTCTGTTGAGTAGACTTCTAACAATGAGGAGTCTAGGTCAAGGTATATATACATTTTAAAACTTAACTGACAATTTCCCAGTATCTTTTCTTGGAAAAAAAAAAAAAAATTCAGTAGCAATTCACACTCCTACCAATGTCTAAAAAGGGCTCATTTTTTCTTACCCTGACAGCTTATTTTGTTTTGCCCAATCTCATGGGAAAGAGGGAGGAAGAGTATCTAATAATTTTAATGAGCATTTTACCACCTCCTATTCTTTTCCTGTTTTCATTGTCTGTCTCCTCCAACTAGAATAAACATCCAATGAAGGCAAAGACTATGTTTTGTTTACCACTAAATCTTCAGGGACTAGATTGGGAACTCAAAAAATATTTGTTGTATGAATGAATCAACAATAGTAAGGCTGAGTTTATTTTCATATATTTATTCCCCATTTGCTTTTCCTCTTCTGTGAATTACTGTTTATAATTGTAGGCAAAATAACAGCCCCTGGCTCACAAAAATATCCATGTTCTACCCCTTGGAATTTTTGTTACCTTCCTTAACAAAAAGATAGAGAGAGAATCCTGGATTACCTGGGTGGGTCCAATCTAATCACAAATAGTCTTTAGAAGCAGAGAAACCTTCCCTGTCATGAGCAGAGGAAGATGTGATTAGGGAAGAACGGTTACAGAAATGCAACACTGCTGACTGTGAAGAGGGAGAAGGGGTCACAGGTCAAGGAATGCAAGCAGCCTCTAGAAGCCAGGAAGGCAAGGAAATGTCTTCTCCCCTGGAGTACCAAGAAAGGAAGGCTGCCATCCCAATACCTCGATTTTAGCCCAGTGACACCCATGTTGGGCTTCTGACCTACAGAACTGATTTAATAAATGTGTTGTTTTAAGCTCTAAATTCATGACAATCTGCTACAGTAGCAATAGGAAACTATTACAATAGAAAAGTAATACAATAACCTTTCCTGGTTTCTTTAGACTATTTGGCTTTTACTATGAATTTGGGGCTTCCCTGGTGGCTCAGTGGAGAAGGCAATGGCACCCCACTCCAGTACTCTTGCCTGGAGAATCCCATGGACAGAGGAGCCTGGTAGGCTGCAGTCCATGGGGTCTCGAAGAGTCAGACACGACTGAGTGACTTCACTTTCACTTTTCACTTTCATGCCTTGGAGAAGGAAATGGCAACCCACTCCAGTGTTCTTGCCTGGAGAATCCCAGGGACGGGGGAGCCTGGTGGGCTGCCGTCTATGGGGTCGCACAGAGTCGGACACGACTGAAGCGACTTAGCAGCAGCAGCAACAGCAGCTGGTGACTCAGAGGTTAAAGTGTCTGCCTGCAATGCGGGAGACCCAGGTTCGATCCCTGGGTTGGGAAGATCCCCTGGAGAAGGAAATGGCAACCCACTCCAGTACTCTTGCCTGGAGAATCCCATGGAGGGAGGAGCCTGGTAGGCTATAGTCCATGGGGTCGCAAAGAGCTGGACACGACTGAGTGACTTCACTATTCACTATATGAATTTGTAGGAATCAAAGTGTCTTAGATCTTAAACCCTTCATCAGACCTGCTAGAAATATTTTCTCTCAGTCTAATATTGATCTTTTGACTGTTTTCTGTATCATTTGCCATATCAAAAATTTTAACTATATATAATTAAATTAACTTTTTAAAAATCTTCTGGGTTTTCTGCCTAGATTAAGAGGAACTTTTGCAACTTAAGGTACATACATATTCTCCTAAATTTTCTTCTAACTTAAAATTTTTTTCCAGTTTTCTATGTATATTTTTAATCCACTTAGAATTTTATTTTTAAATACAGTATGAGACAGGAATCTAATCAAATGACTTTCCAGTTAGGCAATCAATTACATCAACAAAATATATCAAATAAATATATTCTGAACTAAAATAGGAGTGAGAATTTGGACAAGATGCCCTCAAAGTTCTTGTTTATACTTAAAATTCTATGATAACTGTTAGGTAGGTAGAATAGGGAAAAGGAGTCCAAAATGGCAGTGGCTAAAAGACAAGGAAGGGAAAAGCCCGAGAAAATAGGACAAAAGAAGGTCCGAGGACCGGAGTGAGGACCTCAGGTAAAACAAACAACACTCCTGCCTGGCCCAATGTACATAGGACAGGCCCAGGGAGAGATTAACATATAAAAAGAAGAGCCAAAGCCAGCTCTCTCTCCCACACGCTAGGGCGCTCTTCTCCTCGTGTCTTTGGATTGACGTGCCCTCATGCCTCGAAGACGGATTTAACTGCTATCTTCTAAATAAAACAGAGCTGTAACACTGAGCTGGAACACTGATTTGTCTAAGAGCTATAATATGGTCCTTTCAAGACCTGAGAGCTATAACACGGTCTATCCAAGACCTGAGAGCTGTGACACGCCAAGGGGGCTTTAATGTCCATCACTCCAAATCTTTGTTGTGACGAGACAAAGAACTGAGGAACAGACACTCGCGTGACATAACCATTAAAAAGTTACTTGCAGATTGCCTTTGGGGGAGGTTGATTTGTGATGCCGTCTGCAGCTCACCTGTGCAATGAAATCTGTTTATTCCATCTTTTGTTCCTAGGGACTGTTTTAATTTTTAATTCAAATACATTGTTATCCTTTAGTCAAAGGACATGGGAGTATGTTTTAGGTCATTTTAACCTAGCCTCGCTAGGGCTTCCCAGCTGGCTCAGATGGTAAAGAATCTTCCTGCAGTGCAAGAGACCTGGGTTCGTTCCCTGGGTTAGAAAGATCCCCTGGAGAAGAAAAGGAATGGCAACCTACTCTAGTATTCTTCCCCAGAGAATTCCATGGACAGAGGAGCCTGGCGGGGACAGTAAACAGGATAGCAGAATCAGACAAGACTGAACGACTTAACACACACACACACACACACACACACACACACACACACACACACACACACTGCTTTTTTATTTCTATTAATTTGAAAACAAAGTTAAAGTCTAATTAGGGACTATAGCTTTACTTTTTGCCAATTTTAATATAAGCAGGATACCTGGTGATTCTTCATTTCTTCTTCTCTCCTTTGCTGAAGTTGCTTTAATTGCACTTGGAGCTGATTCTCCACTTGCCTCTGCTTGTCCAAGACCTCCTGGTAACGCTCCTTCAACAGGGTTCTCTCTGTCATCATTTTATCCTATGGGTAACAACAGAAAAGCAGTTGAATTCCTCAATTTAACTGCAAGAAACATTCACCGTAGGCTTGTTCAAGGCATCAAGCAGAGCTCTTAGGCTGCAGGGTCCAATACTGGCGCTACCAACCATGCTGTCTGTTATGTAAATTTAAAGTAATTAGAATAATAAAATGTAAATATCCAGCTCTTCAGTCACCTTGCCACATTCCTAGTGCTAGGTAGCTTTGTGTGAGTAGCGGCTACTATGCTAGACAGCAGACATAGAGAACCCTTCCATCGTGAAAGGAAATTCTGCTGTACAACACTGCACTAAGATGTGGGTGGCAACCATGGCCTATGAGCCAAATCCAGCCATCGTCTGATTTTATAAGTAAATGTTTTCCAGGAACGTAGCCATACCCGAAGCTTTACTGGCTGCTTTCACACTACAACAGCAGAGGGGAGCAGTTACCAAAGAGCCCAGCTCACCTAGAAAGCCTAAGAGCTCTACTAACTGATTCTTATATAAACTATTTCTCTGCTCTAGGGAATAAGAGAAATAAGGTATTTTATCATCTATTAAGAAGAAGAATGAGCAAAAAACAAAGAACAGATCATTTACTCAAAATGCATCCAGAAACTGAATTCCTTACTGGTCATTAGCACTAAAAACTGACAAACCCACCAGTGCTCTGGGGGACTTGCGATTCAGATCAGGCAAATTGGCAAGTTCTCACATAAAGTAGGAGCAGGAGTAAAGCTTTTAAGGGCCACAGTTCAGCTCTGCCTCCCTGACATTAGTAAGTCAAGAAAAGCAATGGTTAGCTTTCAAAGGAACACTAAAACTTAGAGGGTCAACTTAAAACACATTTGGTACAAGGAAGCCCATGTAAAACTTAAACAGAGCATTAAACTGAATTCATTCACTAGACAATAACTATTTTCAAAGAAAAGAAAGGTTTTAGAAGTGAATGGGGGGAAACTTATCACCCTATGATAAAAAAAAAACAGAAGCTCTCAAAATGGGACTTTAGCTTTGGGATAAGCTAGTCCTTAGTCCAGGTACTGAAATGTGACTGCTGCTGCTGCGGCTGCTGCCGAGTTGCTTCAGTTGTGCCTGACTCTGTGCGACCCCACAGATGGCAAGAACACTGGAGTGGGTTGCCATTTCCTTCTCCAATGCATGAAAGTGAAAAGTGAAAGTGAAGTCACTCAGTCTTGTGTGACTAAGGCTCCCTAAATAGATGACTACTTAGCATCATAACTTTAAAGGTTTTCTGAACCTGAGGTCTATGGATAGGTATGTACAAAATTTTTTGAGAGGAGAATTCAGTTTTCAAAAGATTCTGAAAGATCGTAACCCAAGAAAAGGTTGAAAAAAAAATGTTAAGAACCAACTGATGAAACTAGTAAATATGAGCATTCTTTTCTTTTCTTCTCTCTTTACTTTCTTATGGAAACTTTTTTGTCCATAATGCGTCTTTATATACAACACAGAATGGGGAAAAAAGAACTCAAGTCTTCACAGAAAGAAGTTTCAAGGACACACTATTAGTACATGCAAATTGATGACTTAGAGGTGTAGAGGAAATTACTTGATCCAATTATCCAAGCCAAAGGGTTACACACTGCTACATTGTTTCATTGGTGGCTAATTGGTTCTGAGAGCCCAGAGGCCCAATTTGAAATGCAGGCAGTGGGCAAATTACTGTAAGTGCATGAAAAGGTAGCAAATAATACAAGAGCAAAGTTCCTTGCATTGCTATCCAGCTTAATACCTGACTAGTTCCACTGCCTTTTTTAAAGCATGTGGCCCACATCACCACCTATTAAAAACACAGCCAAAGAGACCACAGCCCTGGGCCTCTTTCAGTCCAATGGCTTGCCAGTCTCTACCCGTTTCAGACTGATGCTAAAGTTTATCTGCAACTTCTTAAGTTGGCCTCTTCAACTGCTATAGTCATGCCAACTCCACGTTACAACTGTGGGGACCAAATAAATACTACATGTAAAGTGCCTAGAGTAAGTGCTCAAGAAAAGACAACTTCTCCTCCCCTTGGAGGTTCTCTTCTAGCCTCATTCTCAGCTTGCACGTGGCCATCAGGTCGCTCATCTCTGGTATCTTTTTACTTGCCTGTTATAAATAACTCCTGAGTTGCTACTCTCTATTTAAAAGTTTTTATTGGCCTCATGTAGTTAACACACTCCAATAACTGACTTCTTTCCATCTGCCCCTCAATTTCTTTGACTTGCGCCAAATATCTACTTTATTTCCTCTTATATACACTTTCCTCAACAGTACTTACTGTTCTAGAAAATTCAAAGACAAACAACAAAATATTAACTGGTTTTCCTCCTTATTTCCACTCAACTAACATGCTGCTGCTGCTGCTGCTAAGTCGCTTCAGTCGTGTCTGACTCTGCGCAACCCCACAGACAGCAGCCTACCAGGCTCCGCTGTCCTTGGTATTCTCCAGGCAAGAACACTGGAGTGGGTTGCTATTTCCTTCTCCAATGCATGAGAGTGAAAAGTGAAAGTGAAGTCGCTCAGTCGTGTCCAACTCTTCGCGACCCCACAGACTGCAGCCTACCAGGCTCCTCCATCCATGGGATTTTCCAGGCAAGAGTACTGGAGTGGGGTGCCATTGCCTTCTCCACTCAACTAACGTATCTTATCCTAAAGACCTCTTCCTGAACCAAGGGTGCCTTTCTGCACATTATCCTTCCTCTTAAAAACAGACATTCAGATATTCACACACATACAAGGTAGAAGTTTTTGCCACAAAATGCCAGGGACAGATCAAGGGGACCACTTTAACAAAAATAAATGTGAAGCTCTCTAAGTTTTAAAAACCATTACCTACGAATATAATAGGAAGACACAACTACGCAATACATGAGAAAAAGACATGATGAAGTTTGAGTGCAAGCTCAACAGTGTGATGAGATGGCCAAAACAAGCTGCTGTCAGCTTAAGAAATGGTGTCTCGAATGAGAAAGAGAACAAAGGTCCCATTGTGTTGTGAAGTAATCATACTGTCTGTGCATTACTATGTTTAGCTCTCAGGATCACATTTTAAAAGAAACATTGAGAAGATGGAACCTGTCGAGGTGGAAAAGAAGTCAGGATGATGAAAAGCTGAAAAATATATGAAGAAAAGAAGAATATTAAAAACATCTGGGGACATTTCACCTGGAAAGGTTCAGACCTGAGAGGTAAGAGGAAAAGGCATTAAAAAAACAAAAACAAAAAAAACACACTTTGACTACATTGGGGGCTAACAAGTAAAACATGTTAGATTTACTCTACATAGCTCAGGAGAGAACTATAACAAGAAGCTTCAGAGGTTCTGTTCTCATCTCATAATAAGATCTAACAGTAAGATCTATTTTCTAAATGTGGTATGTTGCTTTGTGAGTAGTAAGTGTCCCATCTCTGGAAGTAATCAAGCAGAAGTTAGCTGATCACCTGTCAGGGATTTTATAAAGGAGATTCCTGCACCTTTTCCAATTGGGATCATGTGACCCTAGATCTTCCGCATTAACAGTTTCATATACCAACAATGACAGTTTAACTACTCACCAGATTCTTTTCAATATCTTGATCTGTGTTTACCTCGGAATCAGTCGTCTTAAAGTCAGTCTATAAAGAAAGGAAACAATTATATTCAGAACTGTTCAGAGACATTTTAAAAGGCAGAATTATATAGTCCATTAACTGAGAAATCTGTCACAAGTAAGAGAGAAATTAACTTTTTGTTCTTTCTCCTTATCAACTTCACAGTAAGAGAACTGTAGTTCTGGCAAATGCCCTCTGACACCCATGCTGCATTAAGCACTTATCCCACAAAATAACCTGAATGAGACCCAACAACTGATGGGGAGACAACCCCAAAGCTGAAACAAGAATTTGGGCCCCCTACAATTTATTGTGCCCATTCTTTCTACGACAAAGCATGTCAGTCACTATAAGGCAGGAGACACTGTACTTCTTAAGATGTAGGTCAGAGAATTAACAAGGATTCCTCCTGCAAGTGCGAAGATGGGAACTATGAATGCTAATGACCTACGCTCATCAATTACTCAGTGCAAGCTATTGTATGTAGGTCATGAAGTTCCTAGTCGCCATGATTAGATCCTGGCTATTACTTATGGAACATCAGTAACACCAGAATGAAGTTATCACAGAGCACCATATAAGAGTAGTATGAGAGTCGCCATTAAAAAAAAAGAGAGAGAGAGAGAGACAGAGCAGTTTTCCACCAACTAGGAAGAAGTATCTCCTGCCCTCCAAAAAAAAAAAAAAAAATTAAATCAAAAGCCCGAATTCCATGTTAGTAGTAGAAACTTGATACTTGACCTGGACAGCAATGTTCTGAGAAAGCTTCAGGGAAGAGCTATCCTGATCATCATCCTGATCCACTCTGACTCCTTCAACCCCATTTGCTGGAGGCACCACAGGTGGGAACTCCAAGCCTGGGTCCCTGCTCCCTTCCTTTAGGATGGAGGCTTGTGGGGCCTTCTCTTCAGCACAATTCCCGGAGGCAAGCTGCTTTGAATGGCACCCTGCCTTAAGAGACCGAGCGGCGGGATGGAGGCTCTCCTGGAGGCACGTGTCCCCCTCCTCTCCTGCCGTGCTGGCCACGTCCTTCAGATCAGACTGGGACCCACCGCCAGACAGACCAAGGGCCGTGGCTATCACGTTTTCTCCTAAAACCGCCCGGTGCGCTGCTGAAGTGTCACCTGCTGATGAGCCAGGATTCTGCTCTGGGTGTTCCAAATGGGCATTTCTGTTATTCTCCTTGGTTATCGTTTGGTTACTTACACTCGACAGAGGCGAGTTCTTATGCTTCTGTGCAGGGTCTTTGGGGCTATGAAAACAGAAGATAAAAAGTTTCTCTCTTCATCCAATCTTAAAGAGGCTGAAACATATAATACTTTTAATACAACCACTAGAAGAACAAGACTGGCTATACAAGCCCCTCCAAATTATCAGGATGAAAAGGAACTTAGCTTCCATTCAGTAATTTTGATCACACACACAAAGACTATAGCACAGTGGTGAAGAATCTGGGTTCTGGAGACAGTCCACAATAAATAATCACACATGAATGACTCTGGGAACCCAGAAATTGGGTGGTGTCAAATTTAATAACTGGGGGAATGCAGATAAAATAGCCTACTGTTAGACTATTTCATTTAAGTACATGTACTACTTTTGTTACACATATTTTTAATAAATAAAATATTAATTTGGAAACTGGTTTTATTCCATTCTCATTTCACAAAAATAATTCACACTCAAATTCCCTAGACAGATCTTTGACCAGAAGATTTAGGTTCTTCAACTGCTTTCTAGAGCATAGCATCACTACTTCATGTTGCCTTAAGTACAGACAATTTTGAATCCAAAATTGAAGCTGCCAGTAGAAATTTTATCCCAGATGACACATGTATAACACCGGAAAAACTGTTTTTATCATTTGCCACAACCATTAACATACTACTTTTAAGAGAGATCTTCAAAATCTATTTATAAGGGCATCCAACATTCACAACTCTAAGTCTTTCACCCAATAATAATGACTATATATGCATTAAATTCTTTTGCCATTAAAAAAATTAAAACTGATTCTGTCCACCGATACCCTTAAGCACTCCAAACCAGCACTGACTGAGGCTTTAGGTCATTATGCCTTTCTTTCCTCAAGTACCTACTTTTCTAGAAAATTCAAAAAAAACAAACACAACAACAAAATAGTACCTACTGTTCAAAATAAAACAACAGAGAGCATCTTGTAACTTTAAAATGTTTATAAATGCTCTTTGCTGACTCCTGGGATCAAGTCGGGTACGGGGAAAAAAATTATGAATTTGGACAGACACAGTACCTAGGCGAGAATCCTGACTGCTATTTATGAGTGGTTTAACTCTGGACAAGTTATTTAACTCCATTTGTAAAACAGAAATATTACCTACCTAATAGGATTATTGTGAGGATTACATGAGATAAAGCATCTGAAGTATTTAGTTCTGGCATACAGTAAACACTCAATAAACCTTGGCTGCTATTATTATTACTAGTAGTATATGCCTGTTTTTCGTGGTTTTTTTTTAAGCTACACCATGCAGCATGTGGGACCAGGGATTGAAACCATGCCCCCTGCATTGGAAGGGCAGAGTCTTATCAACCACTGTACCACCAGGGAAGTGCACTCTATATAAAATGAAGATGCAAGTTTATGGTGAGGTTTTACTTAACTCCTGTCCCCATTACCCACTAACAAACCTCTCTTCTTCATTTAAATAGATGTTTATTAAGTACACTGGAGTCAGACAAGCCTGAGTTTAAATCCTGACTCCAACATAGCATGGAAACCTTGGGCAAGTTACTAACCTCTCTATGTCTTAGTTTTCTCGCCTGTTAATGGGAATAATAGTATTAGCACCTACCTCCTGGGATTGTTAGGAGAATTAAATGTATTAACACATACCGAGCTGCTAGGACACTGTTATCTATTGCATTAGGTCCTACGTACTCTACAAAAGTGTTGAGGTAGCCAACCTAGTACAACATTATACATAACAATGCTTTCATCACTATAAAATGCCAAGGCTGGGTAATCATAATTCCAGTCTTCAAGAGTTTAGATGCAAGGCAAACTACACACAAGAAGTAGTAAATCATACTAACAAAGCTGTCTATTTATCTATAGATACAAATGTAGGTCCAGTACATATGCATATACAAAGCATACATATATGCACACCCAGGTACAATACATAAACATACAGTTAAACAGATAGTCCATGTAGAAGTTGGGAAATATTTGCATTTTCAAATGAGTCTGACCAACTGTATTCTAATCTATGTACTCAACAAACAATTAGCATGCCTGCTGAGTGTCGGATACTGGTGCGGGGTACCAAATATACAAATAGAGATCAGACAGTCCCTACCTTTAAAAAAGCTTCATCGAGGGCAACGCCACTAGAGCCCAAAAGGGGAAAGACCAACTACACTTCTGTAAGAAGCCCATCTCCAAAGCCCCTCACCCAAACGCAATCTGCCCTGTCAGGAGCCCACACGTTACCTTAGACCATCTGGAGGACCTTCGTCTGGTTTGGAAGCACAGACACTAGAAGAGGATTCCGGAGGATTGGGAGCAGTGGCCACCACGCCAGCTACCTCAGATGCTGCCATCGTGCTCTGCACATTCAGAAACAAATTATAGCTACAAGTTCCAAGATTTCAAAACAAATGTATCTTTCCCCATCAGAATGTCCATACAGCAGAATCATATCAGGAAAGAAACACAAAGAAAAAGCTGGTCTCCAGGAGAAAATACTTGAGTACTTTAAAAAGATATAAAAAGATATAAAAAGAGCCATGGCATGAAATAGGTCCCAAGGGACATCAATCCTCAAACGTCATTATATATATCATTACATATATTACACACATATATATGTGTGTGTGTAAACAACACTATATATGCCTGTCAAAGCTTTTTCAGTTTAGGAGAAATGCAGTCTCACAGACTGAGAATCCTCCAAATGATCCACATACCTACCTTGCCTAATATCATTTACAAAAGATGTGATTTGGGGCCTAATATCAATGGTATCTTATGTTTTAAAATCATTTTATGCCTGTCACATTAAAAGCATTCTCCATTAATATAAGTAAAGTTTCCTGGAAGTATTCTTGTGGGAGAGAAAAAATAGTATTTAATTGGGCAATCCAAGTATCTTTTACTCTGTGTTCCCCACAGATGGGAAAAGTTTGACAACCACTGACTGCGGAAAGTACACTCCTCAGAGTTACTGGAGGTGCAAAAGAGTATGAGAATCTCAGTCACTCCAGCATGAAAATGAGAAGCTCAAAAACTGTAATCCAAGTAAGGGAAGTGGGACAGGGGCCTTTTTTAGATCAAAAGGTCATCCTTTATGTTGCAGGACAAATTCATGGCCTTCTATGGTGAAAAGATAAAAAAGAATATGGGAGGAGGGAGGTGTAACATAAGGTTAGCTTAAATTCTCGTTTTTATTTTAATAGCATCCCACGTACATCTCTGACCCGCGAAGAAAGCATAGGGCAGGCATGGAGGCTGGCCTGTGTCAACATTTAAGTTCCAGGCCATCGTCCCCCTGTGCCTCAGTTTTCCCCATCATACGAGCTCCCAGGAGAAAAACGGGCCCCAGATCGCCATTACTGTTCTCACAGGTGCAAAACGTCCTGCCCCATCGGAGCCCGGGCCGGGGGTTCCCGGCGCCCGGTAAACAAAACCACAGGTCACAGGTCCTACGTGCAACTCGGTGGCTGAGAGCCGCAGAGGGGAGGGGGACGGGGACATCTGGCAGGAGGCTGCGGCCGCGGCGGGGGGCGTTAGGTCGAAGAGGCCAAGGGGAGCCTCGCACCACAACCCGGCGGCGATCTGACGGCGAAGCCGAGAGCGACGGGTCATCGGGGGAGATCCGGGGACGGTCGCGAAAGGGACAATGGGGGGAAGGGACGCCGAGTGGTCCCGGCCGCCCTCCACAGAGGGGCTGGCCCCGCCGGCCGATCCCTCCGGCCAGAGCCCCCTTCGCACCTTGCCCTCGGCCCCCCGGTCAGGCTGCCAACCCCCCGTCCCACTTCTAGGCCGGGACCCCCATGCCCGTCCCCGCAACTCCCTCCACGCACCACCGCCCCCCGGCAGCCTCGACCCCCGCCCCTCGCGCCGCAGCCCCTCGCCCGCGCCCCCGCCCCGCACACACCTCCCGCGTCGCGCCCCCGGGAGCGAACGGGGGAGGGACGGGACGCACCTGAGCGGGCGGAGCGGGGGGGAGGGGGCGGCCGAACCTGGGGGGGAGGGGTCGAGCGCCGGCCCGCGCGCGCGACACCTCCCACTTCCGGCGGCACGAGCGGCGGGGGGCGAGGCTCGGCCCCGGGAGGAGAGGCCGCGGTGGCACCCGCGCCGCCCCAGATGGCGCCCCCTGGCGGCCACAGCCGGCGCGGTCGGGGCCGAGGGTGGGGGACCCGGGGGACGCGGACTTGGCGGAAACCGCCCCCCGCGCTGAGATGCTAGTGGACTCCGCCCGGGCGCAGGCACTTGATAGATGGCGACCGCGAGAAGGACTTGGGACCTGGCAGAGGGAGAACCCCTCTCTAGGAAGGTTATGAGGCAAGAGTCAGGGTCATGGCGGTCAGAGAGAGAAGAGGAACAAGTGTTGTTTTAAAGGTCTCAACCGAGATGCCGTGTCCAGAGGACGCCGTGAGGGAGAGGGCCGGCCTTCTGGAGAGGGCAGCTTCTGCAGGTGCCCCGAGGGCGCGGGCCGGTGGGCCAGCCGCCGCACATGCTGCTCCCTCGGCGGAGGACGCCCGGAGGGGCCGCCCCGCCCCCGCGCCCCGCAGCGTCGCCGGCGGCTCCTGGCCACTCTCTCGGCCCGGCCGGGGGCCCGCCGCTGATTGGCTGCGCCGCCGGGCGGAAGTGATGCTGCTGTCACCGGCTTCTCGGGCTCCCGCGGAGCCGCGAGTTTCCGCAGGCGGGCGGCGGCGGCGGCGGCGGCGGCCGGGCCGGTGAGTTGGGAACTCGGTGGGGGCGGGGCATGGGAAGTCCGGGTGCTCTAGAACTGGGGGTGGCGGGGGGCTGCAGCCGCTGTCTGAGGATGAGCGAGCTGTCCAGAGGGTGCCGTCATTCCCCGCGTGCGCGAGCCCAGGGAGAAGGGGCCACGGCGTCCAGGATTCCAAGATCGTGCGGGTCCTCTGAGGAGAGGGGGCCCTTTGCACCGGGCATTGGAGGCCAGCGGTCGGTGAAACTGACCTCTGGCAGGCAGCCTGATTTCTAGGAACAGGTTGTAGAGGTTGCGAGGTTCCCAAGAGGAGGAGGAGGAAGACAGCCTTTTGGGAACAGGAATCTTGGACTCGGGCTGCCCTCCTTGGCACCTAAGAGCTGTGGAGACACGCCTAGTTAGTTGGGGGCAAAGTTGAAATCTGCTTTCAGATGATATCTAAGGTTCCTTTCCCAAAAGCCGAGGGTGGAGGTGAGCTGCGGGGTCAAGTCCTGCCCTGCCAGAAGGACTGGAGGATGTGGTGGTCAGGTTTCCCCTGTCTTCCGGAAATATGTGGGCTCCGCTTAGACTGAAGGAGCCTTGCCCAGTTGGGTCGCTGTCAACTTATCTCACAAGAATTTTGTTTTGCTTCAGTAAGGCCTGCAGACTGGGAAGGACACCTGAATGTCTTGGGACAGTGAAGGCTGCTGGCGGGCAGGGAGGTATTTTCCTGGGAACCTAAGAGAGAAGGAGATACATGGATCTGGGGAAGGAAATGTTAGGTGGTGGAGGTTCCCTTCTCCCTTTCCAAAAAGACTTGTGTACAATACCCATATTTTCAGACTGATCCACTTGGGTATGTGTGCAGGTACTAAGCCCTGCCTCAAGGTGACCCCCTCCACCCGCCCACCCACCCCCAGCTCACCAGAGAGCAGATGCTTCTGAAGGAGCTCAGCCACCAGTAGAGACACACTTGTCCCACGGCCCAGTCACCTGTCCCTGTCCCCACATTTGCCCACTAATTTGGCCCTTCTGTCAAGCCATGGGTGGCCGTCCCAGGTTTAGAACGCTTCACAGA
The DNA here is from genome assembly GCF_001704415.2 of Capra hircus. NCBI lineage: Eukaryota > Metazoa > Chordata > Mammalia > Artiodactyla > Bovidae > Capra > Capra hircus. The sequence goes on from NC_030822.1 coordinate 54,425,722, forward strand.
CAACTTGCTGAGCTAGTGACTAAGGGAAGCCCTGTAGTGGTACTTTCCAATTCCCACCCCACCCACTTGCCTCTTATTCCTGTTCAGTTTTGTTTGCATTCTGAGCTTTTCCCCATTCTTCCCCTGCCTCCTCCTACTCTTATTTCCCCTGGCGTCTTTCACAGGTACAGAAACCAGGAAGTGAGCTACCACCCAGACTTCTAAGAAGCAGTCCTACCTACTTTTTTGTTCTTTTTTTTTTTTTTTTAATATTTAGTTGTCTATTATTTATTTTGGCTGCACCGGGTCTTAATTGTGGCATGCCAGATCTTTAGTTGCTGCTTGTGGAATCAGTTCCCTGACCAGGGATCAAATCCAGGCCCCCAGCATTGGGAGCACAGAGTCTTAGCCAGTGGACCAGCAGGGAAGTCCCCTTATCTACTTTTTCAAGAGAAGTTTTGGGTAAGAGTTCAAGGCCTCTTCTCGGCATCTAGGAAAAAAAAAAGAGGATGGCCCGATAATTAGGATGAGAAGTACGGTTTCTGGGTTTTGTACCCATCTGGCCTTACAATACCAGTTTGGTTCCAGTCTGTGACCTATTTGAGATTCCTGCAAGTGCTCATTGGCAGTTTCTTTGGTCACAGATCCCAGGGTTCCTGGATAGCCTCTGCCTGCTCCACTGGGTTTGGGAGGACACCGTTTCTTGTTTTCTTGGGACCTACAGGTCTGCGGTCTGTGCTGGGAGTCACTGCTACTCACAACGGAAGGAATGCCTTTTCTCCATTTGCACAAAATGAGCGTGAGGTGGTTAACCAGACCAGGAGCTCAGCCTCACTCTGAGTCCAGGTGGGAATGGGCCCCCACCGTGGGAAGTTAGCTGAGAAGTCAGCTGGGGGAAGATTTCTGTCCCCTCTGAAGAAGGGAGGAGGGTCTTTTCTAAAGAACAATCATGGAGCTGCCAGGAATTGGCAGGAGCGATACGACTTCTGAGCTCAAGATGGCAACAGTGGGGAAGAGCAGTGTGGTACCCGTTAGCACCTGGGCATTCCTGCTTGATTGTCTCGTGATAATCGTGCCATTGAGGGACCCACTAGGCTTAGTGCTGCCCCCACTCCCCCCAGGGGCTTATCCCTGTTGGTCAGAGATCGGTGTGAATTAAAAGGATCACACATTTAATGATTTAAAAGGCATGGGTTAGGAGTCTCCGGGTGTGGTAGGTTGGTGCTCGGTTGCCCCCTGAGATTCCTGCCATTATCAGCTCTCTTACCTCTCTTGTCCTTCTCTTTGTCCGCAGACTACTGCTCTGATGCCGAAAGGGAGGCAGAAAGTGCCACACTCAGATGCCCCCCTGGGCCTGCCCACGGGCCTCTGGCTGGAGTTAGCTGGGCTCTTGCTACTGCTTCCCTGGGTTATGGGCCTGGTGGGGGCAGGTGGGCCCGGGGTCCAGGGCCCCAGGGGGCTAAGCTGGGCAGTGCGTCTGGACGGTCCAGAAGGCAAGGGTGCAGAGGAGTCGCTGGAACGGCGGGCAGATGCTCTGGCCCAGGCGACGGGGCTGATGAACGCGGGGCGCATCGGGGAGCTCCAGGGGCACTACCTCTTGGTTCAGCCAGCGGGGCATCGCCAGGCCCGGCAGGTCGAGGCCGTCCGGCAGCAGGTGGAGGCCGTGCTGGCCAGGCACGAAGCTGTGCGCTGGCACTCGGAACAGAGGCTGCTCAAGCGGACCAAGCGCAGCGTCCACTTCAATGACCCCAAATACCCGCAGCAGTGGCACCTGGTGAGTCCACCCCTGCCGCTTCCAACTTCAGACAGCTGGGGCGGGGGTACCCGGTGCTCTAGTGGGCGTTTGTCTGTGTTAACTCTTCAGGGGCCTCCCATCCTTTGCTTGAGGAGACATTTCCGTGGGCTTCAATGGTAGGCTTCATCCTCGGGCTCCACGTGCCCTGTGCTCACTCCCAGAGAGCCAGAGGACTGCGGTGCCCGGCGCGGGTGCTGGGGCCAGGCCGCCTGGGCTGCCTGCCACTGACTAGCCTGTGCCTTTGGGTGCACTGTTTAACCTCTCTGTTAATGGAGACGGAATGGTTGCAGTTAAGTGAACTAATGTATGTGTGCCAGACACATGGGAAACACTTTACAAGAGTTAGCTAGTAACATTATATTACACAAGGTTAATATAATGTATATCATGCCTGTGCAGGGGTTAGCTAGTAATGTTATGTTATACAATGTTAATATAGTGTATATCATGCCTGTGCAGGGGTTAGCTGGTAATATAATATTATACAATGTTAATATAATGTGTATCATGCATGCAGTGGATACTAAGTCGTTTCACTCATGTCCTACTCTGTGACCCCCTGGACTGTAGCCATCAGGCTCCTCTGTCCATGGGATTCTGCAGGCAAGAATACTGGAGTAGGTTGCTGTGCCCTCCTCCAGGGGGTCTTCCCAACCTAGGGATTGAACCTGCATCTCTTACGTCTCCTGCATTAGCAGGCAGGTTCTTTACCACTAGTGCCATCTGGGAGGTCCCAATGTATATCATACAGCATATTAATACCCAGCCCTTAACCCTAGTCACTGTTTCACCCTTGTTGCCCATGAGTGATGCCAAGCTTTCCTGGACACCTGGGCTGTGGCAGAGCTCTCACAGATTCCTCCTTGGCTCCGTCCCCACCTACCCCTGTTTGTCCACCCCTCTCTCTGGCCCCCTGACAGTGGCCAAGAGTGCGAAGGGGGTGCTTGCTATGCTTGTCTCCCTGTGGGCTGTGCGGCACATCGCTGGACTCCCAAGGCTCAGAGAGCAGTTCCTGACTCCGTCTCTCCCCCAGAATAACCGGCGGAGCCCCGGCAGGGACATCAATGTGACGGGTGTCTGGGAGCGCAATGTCACCGGGCGCGGGGTGACCGTGGTGGTTGTGGATGACGGCGTGGAGCACACCATCCAGGACATCGCACCCAACTACGTGAGTGGTCCTGGAGTCAGTCCCGCCCCCAGGCCTTACCTGATTCTTGACGTTGCCTCAGGCCTGTTCCCTTTCCCCAGTGACCTCTCACTGGGCCAGAGGAAAGGGGCTGGGAGGTAGGATGCTGCTCTTCATCAGCTCCTCTCCCCCAGGCAGTCTTGTGGCCTGGCAGCTAGGACACAGGCTCCAGCCCAGCAGAGAGATACTTCCTGGATCCTGCTGCCACTCCCTGCCCTGGGAAGTAAGGAGTCAGTTCAGTTCAGTTCAGCTCAGTCGCTCAGTCGTGTCCGACTCTTTGCGACCCCATGAATCGCAGCACTCCAGGCCTCCCTGTCCATCACCAACTCCCGGAGTTCACTCAGGTTCACATCCATCGAGTCGGTGATGCCGTCCAGCCATCTCATCCTCTGTCGTCCCCTTCTCCTCCTGCCCCGAGTCCCTCCCAGCATCAGGGTCTAAGTGGCAGTGCCTCCCCCTCTGTAAAGCCTGCCCTTTAAGTAGCCAGAAGCCTCTTTTATCCCCGGCTTACCATGGAAGAGCTCCAGGGCATATTTCTATAATAATGGCCAAGAGAGAAGTTTGCCTAGAGCTATAGCACTTCTGGTGCTAAAGACCCTGCCTGCCAGCGCAGGAGGCCTGGCAGATACAGGTTCAGTCCCTGGGTCGGGAAGGTCCTCTGGAGAAGGAGATGGCAAACTCTTCCAGTATTCTTGCCTGGAGAATCCCACGGACAAGGAGCCTGGCAGGCTACAGACCATGGGGTCAAAAAGAGTCGGGCACGACTGAAGCGACTTGGCACAGCACAGCACAACACGCAGCACTTCTCAGCTCTGCCCTAGGTGTCCTGTCCTTATGCCGCCCGTGTGGGTGGCAGAGATGGGCCTGCAGCGTTGGCTCAGAGCCCCAAACCCCCAGTTCTCTCTTCCTGAGCTCCAAGACCTGACCGGTTGGAACCAGTGAGTGATCACATCTCCCCCCTCCTCCCCTGCCATGTTTCAGAGCCCTGAGGGCAGCTATGACCTCAACTCTAATGACCCTGACCCCATGCCCCACCCAGACTTGGAGAATGGCAACCACCACGGCACGCGGTGCGCGGGCGAGATTGCTGCTGTGCCCAACAACAGCTTCTGTGCGGTGGGAGTGGCGTTCGGGAGCCGCATAGCAGGTACCTCCAGTCCAGCCTCGGTACACCCTCCCACCCCCCCACCCCTCCACCCCATGACTGCTGTCTTCATCCTCTGTCCCTCCTCCTTGAATTTCAACACGACTTTATTTCACCTTCAACACACAGCAGAAAGCAAAGGGAACGCTTATAAATAGGTATCTGCAGGACAGATCGGCTCATTGATTTTTTTCTCAGTGCTTTGGTGTTTCTAACATGTTTTTAGCAGCAAACCCCACTTTAAATAGGGCTTCCCAGGTGGCTCAGTGGTAAAGAATTTGCTTGTCAATCAATGTAAGAAACACAAGAGATATGGGTTTAATCCCTGGGTCAGGAAGATCCCCTGGAGTAGAAAATGGCAACCCACTCCAGGATTTTTGCCTAGAAAATTCCATGGACAGAGGACCCTGGCAGGGTTTGTGGGGTCTCAGAGAGTTGGGCATGACTGAGCACGCATGAGTATATAAAACAGCTAAGAGCGTGAAAATGAGGTGGGTGAGAGATGGCGGCCCAAGGACAGCTGCTCAGACTCCGCTTCCCTTTTCCTGATCATGGTCATGCCCCATCAGTGCTCAGCTCATTGCAATGATAGCTCCTTTTACTTATCCATGTTTTCGTATTTTCATGGTTTGCCAATGGCCTCCTCATCTCCCCTTCTTTCTTGATCCCATGTGTCTGTGGAGGCCTCTCTCCCTTCTCCCAGCTCCCTAGCTCCCACCCCTGCTGATGGTCACTGTCTGCTCCCAATCCTTTCAAGAGACCTGAGTGGCCCTGGCCCATACTGGGGTGGTTCTATGGCTCCTCGGCCTCTCAGTCTTTGTCCATCAAGGCAGAGGGTGAAGGGAATGGATGCGGACACCTTCCTGGTGATTTCTCATAAACGCTTGGAGCCTGCATTTACAAGGCTGGAACAGATTGGCTGCATTCCTCCTATAGTCCAGCAGGGGTCAGCAGCCCTCTCTGTAAATGAGACTACGGAGGGAGGGAGCCCAGGTCCCTTCTGAGAGCTCCACCAGGATGTGACCTGCCCCTTCTTAGAAGGTGAGACTAGACGTCCATGGGAGGAGCAATGGGCTGAGAACCATCTGTTGAATACCATCTGTGTCAAGCACCACTGCAGTATTTTATGAGATAAAGGATGTGTGAAAAAAGGGAACTTTGGATTCCCTACCTTCTAGCCCGTGCCTCTGGCCATCAGACCCCAGGATCCGTAAAGTCTAAGATTTAGCATTACATTAGAAAATATTTTTGGCCAGGTACATGCACATGGTATAAAGATGCAAAAGATCCGAGAGCACTTAGAAAAGTAAGTCTCCACAGGGGCCCCCCACAACCACCCAGCTCCCTATGTAGGAGACCAGCATTATTGAGGAGCTGGTATGGCCTACACCGCCTAGGTATCCGAGTACTGGATGGACCCCTGACAGACAGCATGGAGGCTGTGGCGTTCAATAAGCACTATCAGATCAACGACATCTACAGCTGCAGGTGAGGCGCCGCCAGGAACAGTGTAAAGGGGCCGGAAGTGGGGCACCGGGCGAATCCCCCAACCAGAGGACAGCAGTGTGTTTGACGGGCTTTCCCATGGGGTACAGCTTGTAAGTCTACCGCCCTTATTTCTCCAGACCCCCAGCTTCTGGGTTCTCTGTCTTAAGCCCCAAGTCACCCCAGTGATCAGGTTGCCACACAAGGAGTATTCCATCCTGCCTCGTGTTTATTTGTTTAATAAGCTCGTAATGTTCTGGAAGAAATTCAGGATTCCTGTCCTACCACAGCTGGGCTGAATACACAGCTCAAAGCCCCTCTGCCCCACCCAGGGACACACCGGCAGCTCCAAGCTGTGGATCTGGCAGGAAGGGGGTGGATGATGAGGAGCTGAGGTTGGGCTGCTCGCGCCGCATCGGCAGCAGCCTGTTCTTCCCCAGCCAGCATCTCCTGTAGATACATGACGCCCTCCACACGCAGAGAAACGACAGAGAACTCCTAGACAGCTTACACAGGCTGTCTACTTCCTTTGCAGGCGCTCTGCCATCAGGCCTAGAATTGGCTTCTTTGGTGGGGAAGGGGTGGTCTCTCATCCCTTTCCACCACACTGTACTCCCTGGGGACCTGAGAAGGGGTTTTTAGGAGCAGGTTAGAGTAGTCCTAAACTGGGAAGGTTTCCAAGGACAAGAATGTTAGCACGTCCTGTTTTCCACTTTGGAGTGAGGGCTAGACTCTTACGTCCTTCCATCACGCGAGTCCTGGGCTGGAGCCCTTGGGAGGAGGGGAAGCGTGGGGCAGAGGGATGGCCCGCCGAGGCTGGGCTGGGTGGGCAGCCACGGCCTGGCCCTGGCTCTTCCCACTGGGTGTCTCTCCACAGCTGGGGACCAGACGATGACGGGAAGACGGTGGACGGCCCCCACCAGCTGGGCAAGGTAGCTGGGAACTGTGGAGTCCTTGGGGACCAAGTTCACCCTCATCATCCCATTCCCGGAACTGCTCCCGCCCTCCCTCAGACCTGCCTTGTAGCCCCCACCGCTCCTTTGGGAACAGCACTCCTGCCCCGGGGTGAAGGGGTGAGGGGGACTTTCTTAGAATGGAGCAGTGCTTTGCTCTGATTTTGTGCTCGGCTCCGCATTTCTGGCCCCACCTGCTCTGATAAGCAGAGCGCATCCATCAAGCAGTTGTTCCACTAACAGCCCCCTTACCCTCTCAAGGCCATCTTTAAGTCTCTTTCTCCTTTATCCAATGCCCTTGGGGTTTTGTGTTTTCCTCTAGAAGGGGACAGGAGGGCGAGTGGCTTGGTGGGTAGGGTCTTCCTGTGAGCTCCTCAGCTGAGCTGCGTATTTCGCTCCTCAGGCCGCCTTGCAGCACGGGGTGATCGCTGGCCGCCAGGGCTTTGGGAGCATCTTTGTGGTGGCCAGTGGCAATGGGGGCCAGCACAACGACAACTGCAACTATGATGGCTACGCCAACTCCATCTACACCGTCACCATAGGTAGTGGGCCTGGGGTCCCACAGCGCATGGGTGCTCACGTTTGTGTGTGTGTGTGTAAGAGAGAAAAAGAGAGACTCAGCAGCGAGGAGACTTGTATCTGAGGGTGTGTGTGTCACTTAGAGGTGACCAGACCATGTATCTCAGTGTGTGTGTGTGGTGTGTCCCTCAGGGGTGAAGAGACTGTGTATCCGGGTGTGTGTGTATGTGTGACTCAGGGGTAAAGGGACTGTATATCTGGGTGTGTGTGTGTGTGTCAGAGGTGAGGGGACCATGTATCTCAGTGTGTGTCACTCAGGGGTGAAGGGACCGTGTATCTGGATGTGTGTGTGTGTGTGACTCAGAGGTAAAGGGACTGTATATCTGGGTGTGTGTGTGTGTGTGTCAGGTGTGAGGGGACCATGTATCTCAGTGTGTATATGTGTGTGTCACTCAAGAGTAAAGGGACCATGTGTCTGGATGTGTGTGTGTGAGGGGACCAAGTATGTCGGTGTGTGTGTATGTGTGTGTCACTCAGGAGTGAGGGGACCATGTATCTGGATGTGTGTGTGTGTGTGTGTCACTCGAGCTGAAGGGACTCTGTGTGTGTGTGTCACTCGGGTGAAGGGACCATGTGTCTGGGTGTATGTCACTCAGGAGTGAGGGGACCGTGTATCTGCATGTGTGTGTCAGTGGTGAGGGGACCATGTGTCTGGGTGTGTGTGTCAGTGGTGAGGGGACCATGTGTCTGGGTGTGTGTCACTCAGTGCTGAGGGACCGTGTATCTGGGTGTCTGGGTGTGTGTCACTCAGTGGTGAGGTGCCATGCATCTGGGTGTGTGGGTGTGTGTCACTCAGTGGTGAGGGGCCATGTATCTGGGTGTGTGGGTGTGTGTCACTCAGGGGTGAAGGGACCGTGTGTCTGGGTGTGTGTCACTCAGGGGTGAAGGGACCGTGTGTCTGGGTGTGTGTCACTCAGGGGTGAGGGGACCGTGTGTCTGGGTGTGTGTCATTCAAGGGTGAGGGGACCGTGTGTCTGGGTGCATGTCACTCAGGGGTGAAGGGACCATGTGTCTGAGGGGACCATGTGTCTGAGTGTGTGTCACTCAAGGGTGAAGGGACCATGTGTCTGGGTGCGTGTCACTCAGGGGTGAAGGGACCATGTATCTGAGGGGACCATGTGTCTGGGTGTGTGTCACTCATGGGTGAGGGGACCGTGTGTCTGGGTGTCATTCAGGGGTGAGGGGACCGTGTGTCTGGGTGTGTGTCACTCAGTGGTGAGGGACCGTTTATCTGGGTGTGTGTCACTCGGGTGAGGGGACCGTATGTCTGGATGTGTGTCACTCAAGGGTGAAGGGACCGTGTGTCTGAAGGGACCATGTGTCTGGGTGTGTGTCACTCATGGGTGAGGGGACCGTGTGTCTGGGTGTGTGTCACTCAGTGGTGAGGGACTGTGTATCTGGGTGCATGTCACTCAGGGGTGAAGGGACCGTGTGTCTGAGGGGACCATGTGTCTGGGTGTGTGTCACTCAAGGGTGAGGGGACCGTGTGTCTGGGTGTGTGTCACTCAAGGGTGAGGGGACCGTGTGTCTGGGTGCGTGTCACTCGGGTGGGGGCCGTGTATCTGGGTGCGTATCACTCAGGGGTGAGGGGCCGTGTATCTGGGTGCGTATCACTCAGGGGTGAAGGGACCGTGTGTCTGGGTGCGTGTCACTCGGGTGAGGGGATGGTATATCTGGGTGCGTGTCACTCAGTGGTGAAGGGACCATGTGTCTGGGTGTATGTCACTCAGGGGTGAGGGGCCATGTATCTCGGTGTATGGGTGCGTGTCACTCAGTGGTGAGGGGACCGTGTGTCTGGGTGTATGTCACTCGGGTGAGGGGCTGTGTATCTGGGTGTATGTCACTCGGGTGAGGAGACCGTGTATTTGGGTGTGTGTCACTCAGGGGTGAGGGGACCGTGTGTCTGGGTGTGTGTCACTCAGGGGTGAGGGGACCGTGTGTCTGGGTGTGTGTCACTCAGGTGAGGGGCCGTGTATCTGGGTGTGTGTCACTCAGGGGTGAGGGGACCGTGTGTCTGGGTGTGTGTCACTCGGGTGAGGGGACCGTGTGTCTGGGTGTGTGTCACTCGGGTGAGGGGATCGTGTTTCTGGGTGCGTGTCACTCAGGGTGAGGGGACCGTGTATCTGGGTGCGTATCACTCAGGGGTGAGGGGCCGTGTATCTGGGTGTGTATCACTCAGGGGTGAAGGGACCGTGTGTCTGGGTGCGTGTCACTCGGGTGAGGGGATGGTATATCTGGGTGCGTGTCACTCAGTGGTGAAGGGACCATGTGTCTGGGTGTATGTCACTCAGGGGTGAGGGGCCATGTATCTCGGTGTATGGGTGCGTGTCACTCAGTGGTGAGGGGACCGTGTGTCTGGGTGTATGTCACTCGGGTGAGGGGCTGTGTATCTGGGTGTATGTCACTCGGGTGAGGAGACCGTGTGTCTGGGTGTGTGTCACTCAGGGGTGAAGGGACCGTGTGTCTGGGTGTGTGTCACTCAGGTGAGGGGATCGTGTTTCTGGGTGCGTGTCACTCGGGTGAGGGGATCGTGTTTCTGGGTGCGTGTCACTCGGGTGAGGGGACCGTGTGTCTGGGTGTCACTCCGGGGTGAGGGGACCGTGTGTCTGGGTGTGCCCCCAGCTTCCATGTGTCTGTCTGAGTGTGTGTGCACAGTCTCTCTTCAGACTCATAGTGAGGAAGAACCAGCCCTGCTCTCAGGGGAGGTCAGGACTTCCTTATAAGTTATTCCTGGGAGCACTTTCTGCCCATCATCTGCGATAACCCCCTCTGCGCCCCCAGCCCCCAGCTCCACCACCACAGCTGGTTGGGCCTCTGCTCCAACCTCTCTTCCCACGGGTCACTTCCCTTCTGCCGAAACGTTCCCTGACCTCCCCGCCACACCAGCCTAAATTAACTGCCTTTTACCTGTGCTCCCTGCTGTAGGCATTTACCATCCCAACTGTACTTACTTCCCTGACCTCCGCTCTGACCATGGGCTCCCTGAGATCAGGTCTGTGGCCTTTCCCCACAGTCCCCATCTCTCACTCACACAGTGTGTGACTCGCGGTAGATAACCGATAAGTAACTGAGAAACGCATGTGTGAATGGATGAGTCCGTGTCGAGTGGCCACCCCCTGCAGTCTGCTGAGAGAATGGTCTCGGCACATACTACCCTCTGCCATTTGAGACTGCTTGTCCAGGGGAGGCATGTGGGTACTTGAAGGACTTGGACCACTGAGATCATTTTTTAAGCCCAGGACCAACCCCTCGATGATAACTCAGAGGTAAGTCTGATGTTCTCAGACCCTCACCTCCACTCCCATTTCTCTGCTCCTCCCTCAGGTGCTGTGGATGAGGAGGGACGAATGCCTTTCTACGCAGAGGAGTGTGCCTCCATGCTGGCGGTCACCTTCAGCGGCGGGGATAAGATGCTCCGGAGCATCGTGAGTGCGCTGCCCCACCCTGCCGGCCCTTTGCTCCCCAGCCCGGCTCTCGGGATCCTCTTCCCTAGCACATCTGTTTCCCTAAGAGTCTGCCCTTGTTGGTAGAATGGAGTTGAGGACTCTAAATGTATCTGTGTAAAGGGTCTTTAATCTTTAAATTTTTAAAAATCCTATTTACGTATGGCTGTGCTGGTCTTCCTTGCTGCATGGGCTTTTCCCTAGTTTCGGCAAGTGGGGGGCTCTGTCGTTACAGTGTCTGGACTTCTCGCTGGGGTGGCTTCTCTTGTTGCAGAGCACAAGCTCTGGGGCACATGGGCCCAGTACTTGCAGCTCCCAGGCTCCAGAGCACGGGATTAGTAGTTGTGCCGCAAGGGCTTAGTTGCCCCAAGGCATGGGGAATCTTCCTAGCCCAAGGATTGAACCTGTGTCTCCTGCATTGGCAGTCGGATTCTTTACCACTGAGCCATGAGGGAAGCTCCTTCATCTTTAAATTTTTAACTTAACAAATATGCATATCTTTATAGGAATCACTCTGAGCACACATGGATGAAAGAACCTTTGAAATGTCTTCCTTTGGTAGAATACGGGCTTTGCCTAATTTCTTTGGGCTTAAAAAAAATCATCATTGCATTGCTATGCAGTCCTTAAGTAAATACTTCGAGTTCTGATCCTGTTCATCCTCAGGAGTAAAGCTAGTGGTTGTCTGCACCGCATGGGTGGGAAAAGGAGTCTGGAATGTCCCCGTCAACCCCAGAGATAGCTCTTTCCTTGGAGCTGGGCTTGGAGTCACAGCAAACAAGAAGTTGGAGCAAGGAAGTGGAGTTTCTCAAGCTGTGGGAACCTGTGAAGGAATTCAGAGTGCAGTGCCTACCCCCAGCTGGCTCAGCTCCAGCCCATCATCTCAGAGCTCCCTGGCCGTCCTGATGCCCGTAACAGAGTGACCCAGGGACGGGGGGCTCTAGGGCAGGGCTGGGCTGCAGCCAGCCGGTGTCACATTTCTCCAGTGGCTCGCACTTGGGAGGACTCTCTGGGGCCGCTGGGAATTGGGCTGCTGCCTCTGGGTCAAATTCTCTTTCCCAAACTGAAATTCTGTTTTTGCCGCTCAATGACTTCTGGTCAATACAATGTTCCAAGGCTCTGGGCCAGGTGACCCCAGCCCCTTCCCCGACCCTGGGAGAAGAAAAAAGGGAGTGAGCTAAAGTAAGCGGGTAGGAGGCTTTGCTTAACAGACAGGAGTCTGGGTGCAGAGGGACACCACCCACCCCCAGCCCAGGCCAGGCTGGAGGGGGAGGAGCAACAGGAACATCCTGGTAGGACTCTTGCTCACCCCAGCTACAGTCGGGGGCCGAGAAGTTACCGGGCATACAAGATCCCCTTGTTCTGGGGCGCCTGTCTTTTCTCCTCTGGACTCAACTCTGCTTCACCCCCACCACTTTCTATCTGAACTATAATTTGCCCAGAAATGCAAAGAGAGTTTGTTCAGCCAACCTCCCATCTTTGAGTTGTCCCTGTCTTGAAAACCAGTTGCCAGTTTCTGTTCAGTGACCAGCTCAGTGGGACTGCCTCCCCCAGGGCGGGCACGGAGGGACACGCCACCCCACCGTCTGCTGCCCAGGGCTCCTGCCACCGGAGGCAAGTTCACCAGCCTCCCGGCTCCACACTAGACTGTCACTGTGAGGCTGTTTCCTTAACAGGAAAAAATTAATCTGCTCCCTGGCACAGACCAGGCTTCCCACCCTCATTGAGACTTCCACTTGAAGAGTTTTTCCCTTCTCTTCTGTGAGAGCACAGCGTCTGAGTGGAAATGACATGTATTGGCAGCTGCTATAACAGCTGGAAGGCAAGCAGCGAGGATGGTGGAGAAAGGGCAGCTCTTGGCAGAAGGTAGCACCTTGGTATCTGACCCAGGAGAGAAGCCTGGAAGGAAAAGATGTTCTTGTGTTAGCATGGGCACCACATGCTAGATCCAGAGGGCCATGGGCTGGAATGGATTCAGGCAGGGCCCTCCCTGACTCCACCCTGTGTGGCTCCAGGGAGGATGAGAATGTGGAAAGAACTGGATGCCATACAGGTGCCATGTCCCTCCCCCTCAACCCCCACTCTCACCTCCCACCTCAGGACTGCAGGTAGAGAAGGGGGACCTGAGGCACTCGGCCCCAAGCAGGGAGGTGGCCCGGCCAGTCGATTGCCACAGGCCAGGGTGGGCAGCGGTGCAGATGCTCCGCCCATGCTGAGCCCACCACTGGGCAAGGGGAATGCTGTCCTCTCCCTGGGACACACTCCCTGTGTTCACCCTGAAGTCAGGCTGGCCCGTCTCTGAGCCGCCAAGCTGGAGTTCCTAGCCCGGCGCCATCACTGTTGTTCCAGCCCCAGCTGGGGGGCCCCCAGAGCTCCCCGGCCACTCTTCTGTCTCCACGGCTGCAGGGGCAGGGGCCGGGGGGGCGGTGATTGGGGAAGGGATCATCAGCTGAGCAGGAATCAGGACACATGAGGCCTCTCCCCTCTCCACCTCTTTTCTGCGCTACTGCAGCCAAGACCCTCAGAGTAACTCGTTTTCCTCAGCTCTCCAGAGGTTCTCCTGTAAGGCCCAGGAGGATAAAGAATCTCCTTCATCCTGACCGGCCAGACGGAGAGGTCCCAGGAGGCTCGCTCGCTCTGAGGCCCCGCCCTGCCCTCTCCCCCCACCGCCCCGGAAACTCAGGCCCTAACCAGTAACCCCCCCCATCCCCCTCATTCCTCTTCCCAGGTGACCACCGACTGGGACCTTCAGAAGGGCACTGGCTGCACCGAGGGCCACACGGGGACCTCAGCTGCCGCGCCCCTGGCAGCTGGCATGATAGCCCTGATGCTGCAGGTGCGGCCCTGCCTCACGTGGCGTGACGTCCAGCACATCATAGTCTTCACAGCCACCCGGGTGAGCCCTTCGCAGGCAGATGCGCGGCCTGGCCCAGCCCACTTCAGAGTTTTGATCCCGAGGGCTTGGAGGTGTCAGGAGGTTCAGATTCTAGATGTCCCAGGCATTAGGTGCCAGTGTCTCCCAGAGTTGCGTTCCTACAGAAGCAGTGTGGAGACCCCACCAAGACCATAGACCTGAATTCACTTGTCCCTGTCCTGCTGCGGCCATGTCACCTGCAAAGGAGCATTCTGGGCGGGCTCCCAGGTCCTTCTGTAAGCAGGCCATTGGGCTGGTGACATCACGGGGCTTTGCCCTTTTGTCCCAGCTTTCCTCGGGGAGTCCCTTCCTAGCAGCCTTTGTGGGAGAGTCTGGGCTGGATGAGCCATCAGGGTGAGTCGGGAAACCTAAAACCTGCAAGGCTCACTAGGACCCCTGTGCTGTCAGTACGAGGACCGCCATGCAGAATGGATCACCAATGAGGCCGGCTTCAGCCACAGCCACCAGCACGGATTCGGCCTGCTCAACGCTTGGAGACTCGTGAACGCCGCCAAGGTGAATGGCTGTCCTGCGTGGAGGGGCCAAGGGGGCGAACTGAATGCCTGAAACACTGCCCGTCATGTCATAGGTGCTTAATAGATATTCATTCACCCAAGACCCATTTTACCCACGAAGAAGCAGGCTCAACACTCTATAAAGTTTCTTAAACTGACAGGAGTAAATGAGACCTTGGTGTTGCATGGAGCCCTCAGGGTGTCAGCTCCCCATCTGCTGCCCTGGACCTAGCATGTTCCCCGGCTCTGTGTTGTGATGCCATAGGGAGCAGTCCAGGTTGTCCGCAGAGTGAAAGACAGTGATGATTAAGGGAGAAATAAAAAGTGCAGCCCTAGGGGTCAGGTAGGTGAGATTGGCTGTGCGAAGTCTCTACGTTTATTCATTCGCTGCCCCCTCTTCCTTTCACAGGTCTGGACGTCTGTCCCTTACTTAGCTTCCTACGTCAGCCCTGTGTTGAAAGAGAACAAGGCAATCCCACTGTCCGCCCGCCCCCTGGAGGTGCTGTGGAATGGTAAGCGGTCAGCAGAAAGGGAGTTAATCCCGGGCTAGAGGCTCAGGGCGGGGTGATGGAGAAGTTAGACTCGTCCTCCTGCCGGTCCTGCCCCTTCCTTTAGGAGCTGAGCTCCAGCCAGATCTGCGGCGTTCTCTCTGACCATTTTAGGACATGTTGCTGCTTCTGAGTTGGCTGGCCCCCTGGCTGCTTGAGAGACCTTTCTCCTGAGTTGCAGGTGGTGGGAGGGAGCTGCTGAGCAAGCCATTAGGAAGGCTGGCAGAAGGGCTGGGCCAGGACCTGGGAGGACAGGCACGAGTCGAAAGATGTTCCTCTGACTTCCATGCTAGGAACTTGCCCGATGATCCTCTGTAGCCCAGTGGGCTTTGGATGAAGTGAAGGAGCTGGGAATGTCTCCCTTTGATTCGAAGGCTTGTCTAATTACAGAATCAGCTGGGACCTGTTGGGGGAGGACAGAGGAGTCCCCAGAGGGCTCTCTAGACTGGAGTGGCCCTCCCTCTGCCTCCACCTCCATCCCACCCAGGGCGACAGGACTGTCCTAACGGGTGAGGGCTGTTTGTGGGCAGTCCGAGACGTGGTCTCATGTTGAGCCCAGAGGTTGAAACCCTTCCCAGAGAAGAGGGCGGCTGGGCTGGGGTACCATGCTAGAGGATCCTTTCTGCAGACTTCCCAGAGTTGCCACTGGAGAGTTTTCCATACCTCCAGTTCTTTGGGGATTTTTTTTTTCCTCAAGGAATTTTGACAAGCAGAGTTCTCCACTGTTTTGTAAAGTTGGAAGCATGCCATGCTTTGTACCCAGGTGGAGCTTTGTCCTTGCTGTTCCCATCCTCCTAGGAAGTGATCAGACCAGCACAGTGGCCATGAGGAGGGATGGCCAAAGATGGGAGCGTAGAAGGGAGGGTTGGGGCTGCTCCCCTGGGTGGGAAGAGTTCCGTTGTCTCTCTCCCTAACCATGTCCAGCACTTGCCCAGTTTCCCCTCTACGTGGAAGGAAATCCATGGGCCCGGTTCATTGCATTTTCCGTAAAAGGAATGCTATCTTGGAAAGGGCATAAAGCATCAGCCAAGGCAGAAGAGTGTAGGAACATTCCCAGGAATGCAGTTCAAGTAGGAACCTCAGGGCTTTGCACTCACATGTCTTGGAGACAATATATCTTTTAACTTTTATTACCTCCTATCCAGAGCTGCTGTCTCTCATTTAAGTAACAGTAACCCACAGTCAATCCATCAAGTGAGGCGGTCAGCTTAGAAGCAGGTTAGGGTCCTTTTCAACTTCATCATCCTCTGCCTCCCACTAACCAGGGACGTTCCCCAGCATGTCTGACAAACTCCCTCGGTACAGAGGCATCTGGAAACTGCTTGTTTGTTACGAAGAAACAGGAGAAAGAAGGACAGATTGTCCTGGGAGGAGGAGAGCAGGAGTTGGAGTAGGGGAGAGAAAGACGGAGAGAAGGGAGGTGGACTCAGCAAGTTTTGCTAACGGAGCCCTTCACGGGTTTGGAGGGCAGCCAACAGTCTGTTGATCTCCAGGGTCAGCAAAGATGTCTTCCCCTCTGTTGTTGTGACTCCAGACAGAACTGAAGGTCCAGGCTCATGGGCATTCTTGGAGGCTGCAGGAAGTCAGTCCAGTTCATGTAGAGCTGAGCAGCTCAGTCCCGGACGGTCAGCAAACGTCTTCCTCTATGGCCAAGTGATAGTCTTTCCCACCAAGACCTGGCCAAGTCAGTGTCCGAGGGCTGGCAGGTGAACTTTTTTGTAAGAGAGAAGGAAGTGAATATTCCTGTTATGGAAAAGGAGGTGAAATTCCAAGACTCTAGAGCAGTGGTGACCAAGAGAACTTTCTGTGATGGTGGAAATGTTCTCTATTTGTGCTGCTAAGCTGCTCCATCGCACGAGGGATCTTAGTTCCTCGACCAGAGGTTGAACCCGTGTCCCCTACATTGCAAGGGAAATTCTTAACTACTCGACCACCAGGGAAGTCCCTGTAATTGATTTTAAATAGCCACATGTGGCTGGTGCCACCTTCTTAGGCAGGGCAGCTCTAGAGCAAGACAGGTTGTCATTTCTCCCCATTGGCAGGAGGGCCCTTTGGTTTCTTTAGCTCTGACTCTGGGTCTGAAATGTCTTTGGAGGGCGGGAGAGAGGGTGGGGCTTGGGAGGCGGATCTCAAACACAAGGGAGCCTGTGTATATTTACAGAAGATTCCTGAACACCTCTTGCAAACACCCTTTTATCCTTGTTTGCAGCCCCAGCTGACTACCGCCAGCCATGTTTCAGTCCTGTTCCTTCCTGGCTCCAAATCTTCCTCTCCTGCCCAGTCTTTCCCTCCCCATTGATTCTTCCTTCTGCCTTCCAACTCCCTCAGCACATCTGTTAGGAAACACCTTTAAACCCCTGACTGCCTCCAGCTAGTAACCTTTTCAAATTAACTAACCAAAGCAACTGCTCACCTTTATCCCCTCTCTCCACTGCTGAAGACTTACTTCATCACTCTGAGGTGCCCCTCTCAGGCTCAGACCCGGGGCTAGCTCACAGCTCATCTCGGTCGGTGACGCTTAGCCCTGTTGTCAGACCAGATTAACGAGGCCTGTGTGTCAGCCTTCCCCCTCCTCCACCTCCTCCTCCCTGCTCCTCCTGTGGCTCCAGTGGCCTCCTTTGCTCCATGGTCCTCTTCTGGCCTGAGGAACTTGGTTTTCTGTTCACTCACCTCACTGCTTCCAAACCATGAGTTCCGTCTTAGATTCATGCCATATTCTTGACCCTCCCTCTACGTCTTCGTCCTCGACGGCCCAGTTGTACTTAGGGCTTTAGCTGCCACCTCTCCACAAATGATTCCTAGATTGACATGTCTTATTCTGATCCCTAAACAAGGATAGTGACAAGGGTAGAGATTTTTCTAGTTTCTGTAAGATGATGGGCAAATAAAACCCTGGGATCTTCTCGGCAGTGGTTGAGCAAGATCCCGTCTTGCTGAAGGTAAAATAATAACATGATGATCATCATCAGCTAAGATGAGTGCCCTGGGACTTCCTGGTGGTCCAGTGGTTAAGACTCCGCACTTCTGCTGCAGGGGGTACGGGCTTCATCCCTGGTCAGGGAACTAAGATCCTGCATGCCATGCAGCGCAGCCAAAAAAAAAAAGATAAATGCCTTTTACGTGCCAAGCACTGGCCTGAGGGTTAACTCGTTTAATATACTAGCTCAATTCTAATGAAATAATTCTCATGTTCTCACACGCGTGGCCACCCAAGTCCCTGTACACGCCAATAAGTAACTGCACGCAGCATGCCACTCTGTACACATGCTAACACAGACCAGCACGCTCAGGTCTCTTTTAGGATTCTATTCCGCTCTATTATGCTTTGTAATGTGTCGCTTGGTGGCTCAGATGGTAAAGAATCTGCCTGCAATTCAGGAGACCCAGGTTCAATCCCTGGGTCAATAAGATACACTAGAGAAGGGAACAGCAACCCACTCCAGTATTCTCACCTAAAAATTCCATGGACAGAGGAGCCTGGTGGGCTACAGTCCATGGGGTCACAAAGAGTTGGACACAACTGAGGGATTAAGCACACCTACATGCATAGTAAAAGTTTATATGTATGTAAGTTTCACATATATAAATGTACGTATGCACAACCTCACCACACCAAAGTAAGACTGAAGGAATGGAAGTGGAATGAGCACAAGGACAGAGAGAATGAGAGAAGAGATCACAGCAAAGTAGAGATTGCAGTACGTTTTTGGAAGATAGAGCACGAATGGAGAAGTGAGCAGGGCTAAGAAAATTGCAAACCAGATACCTGCAAGAGTGATCCTAGGCAACAAGCTCGTTTATGCCACAGAATCTCCAAAGACTCAGGGCTGGGAATTCCCTGCAGTCCAGTGGTTAGAACTCTGAGCTTTCATTGCCAGGGCCCAGGTTCATTCACTGGTATGGGAACTAAGATTCCACAAGCCACGCAATGTGGCCAAAAAAAGGGCTCAGGATTCAGAGGCCCCATGCCCTTCAGAGGACAAAGATGAGGTATGAGAGTAGAACCAGGTGTCATTTAAAAGGTGGACGCCCAGGTGCCTTCTCCCATGCTTAGCAGCCAGGTGGTGGCAGGAGTTGGGAAGTTTATTCTCCAGAGCCCGGAGCCCCCAGGTACAGCAGAAAACAGGAGACAGAGGGTGTATCTTAGAATGATTAACCATGAACCATATAAGGGGGACGTGTTACAGATAAGGAAACTAATTCTCGTAGCTAGTAAATGGCTGGCCTGGAATTTGAGCCCAGGCTGGGTGGCTCCAGAGCCCAGGCTCTTAGCATTAGTAGGCACAAGTGATGAGTTGAGAAAGGGTTTGTTTTCCCTTTGTAGTGGGAAAGGCGTAAGCAAGAAAATCCAGCCAAGAGACTGTATAATTGGTCTGATCCAGTGCTGGCCTTTTGCCGGATAGTTACTGTGAAAGGGAAAGAAAACAAGGGAATGTAAATAAGAACGTGTTGGAGAGAGGAGTTGTGGGATCTTAGGCGGTTAGGGAAGAGGAGCTTGATAGATCTCTTGAGGAGCAAGAAAATGAAGGCATCACGAAGGTGGTGGAGGGGCTTTCCTGGTTGACCGTCCAGTGGTTAAGACTCCACACTTCCACTGCAAGCAGTGCGGATTTGATTGCTGGTTGGGGAACTAAGATCCCACATGCCGCATGGTGCAGCCAAAAAAAGAAAGTAGTGGAAAAAGCGAAGGGACAGCTGGTTGCTTTCTGGGAAGGCGGAACATTGGCTTCCATGAGTTGCAAGAGTGAAAGAAAAGACACATGTGCACACAGACAAACGCAGTGAGAAGGCTCAGTGCGTATTTACCAACACGCATCAAGAATTTGCAGCTTTTTTGTTCTCATTTTTGCTCAACTACTGTTCCAATTTGTGTTGTTTACATAATAAATCCCACAATGGAAGTTACTAACCCATTCAAAAGTGAAGCAGTGCCAGATAAGGACGAGGCCCGGGGTCTGGCCATGGAAGTCTGTGCTGACGTGGGGTGGAGAAAGGTCTGTGGAGCCAAGGAAGGAGAGGCATGTGAAGAGACGACATCGAGCAGGTAGACCCGTGAACGCTGGTGTCGTCTGGTAATGGGTGATGGCCCTCCTCCCTGACGTGAGCCCAGTGAGAAGGGGACTGAGTGGAAGGCCAGGATGAACAGGAAGGGCAGACAGTGGGGCCACAGGAAGCTCTGGGCCTTTTCTTCCCCCTCTCCTCTTCTTCTTTTTTACCTTGGCTGTGCTGCACGGCTTTTGTGACCTTAGTTCCCTGACCAGGGATTGAACCCCCGCCCTCAGCAGTGAAAACTCAGATTCCTAACCACTGGACCATCAGGGAACTCCCCTCTCTTTCTTCTTTGACCAGTTATCCACGCCCACACCGCCTCACCCATAGACTAGAATCAGCTATTTTAGCTGGCCTTCCTGTCACCTGTTTCTTCTTTCTACTCCAGTTCAGCCTACCCACAGCTGTCAGGAGTAACCTCCCTTTAACACTTTTTAAAAAAAATTCCGTCCTTGCACAGTAATCTCTAATAGTTCTCAGTTGCTTGTTTAAAATAAAAATGTTAAAGCCTTTCCCATCCGAGGTCCTGTGCCCGTCATCTCTTACTTCCTCTCTGAGCTTCTTCATCTTGGGTATTGGGTATTGGGAATTGGGTATTGCTCTCTGCTTTGCCTGTTGGCCTGAATTAATGGAAGAGAAGTTGTCTTGGAAAGAGTCATTTCTCATCACAGCCTAATTTCTTAATATTCCTCAAGTGAGTCTCCTACTTCACTAGTTCGGTTTTTTAACTTTTTATTTTGAAATAATTGTTGATTGACAGGAGGGTGCAAAGAACGGTTCAGGGAAGTCCTATGAGCTCTTCTCCTGATGTTAAATGTCTTTGAATAGAACAATAGGAAAACAAAGAAAATGATATTGGTCCAATTCATAGAACTTACTCAGATTTTACCAGTTAGAGATTCTGTGTGTGTGTGTGTGTGTGTGTGTGTGTGTGTGTCTGTGCAACTTTACCACGTGTAGTCTTGTGTATCCACCACCACAATCAATGCCGAGAGCCATCCCGTCCCAGGACTCCTCTGTCACCCCGTATGGCCACACCTGACCCCTCGGCCCCATCCCTGGCAACCGCTCATCTGTTCTCCATCTCCACAGTCAACATTATTCATGAATATTACGTAAATGAAATCGTGCGCGGTGTGTCCTTTCAATATTGGCTTTTTCCCTTCAGTACAATTTCCTTGAAGTTTGTTCACTTCACTAGCTTGGGTGGGTTTTTTTTGTTGTTCGTTTTTTTAAGTGCATAGCTCATCTTTTATTTACCTGTGGCTCTGTTGGGTCTTCATTCCCGGGCGCCGGCGTGTCTCTAGTGGTGGCAAGCAGGGCTACTCCTCGTTGCGGTGGCTCCTGTCGTCGCAGAGCGCAGGCTCCAGGCGTGTGGGCTTGAGCAGTCCCAGTGCTTGGGCTCAGCAGCTGCAGCGCACGGGCTTAGTTGTGCCACAGAATGTGGGGTCTTCCTGGACCAGGGATCAAACCTGTGTCCCCTGGGCTGGCAGATGGATTCTTAACCAGTGGACTACCAGGGAAGCCCGTCACTTCAGCAGTTTTTTCCTTTCCCCCAAAAAACGTGTGTTTCCTTCAATATGAAACTTGGTCATTTCTACCTCTGCCTTTATATGTACCGTTTTCCCTTCTAGAGTACCCTCTACCAACACTCTCTACCAATCTGTATCCACTTCCTTCCTCAGAGTGTGTCTCACAGTTGAGTGCCTAAACCTGTCTGCCTCATCTCTGTTCTGGCATCAGTTATGTGGACCTCATACGATGTCATTTTCCACTTGCAGGTAGAAGGCAGAGGCCGTATCCAACTTACCTTTACATTCCCAGCTTCTAGTACAGTGCCTGAAATGTAGGAGGTACTCAGGAAATTACTTTTTGGATGAATGAACGTTGGAAATGGCTCCGTTTGTTTCTTGTCTTGTGTCTTAGTTATGTGTTGCCTTCCCGACTGGACTCTAAACTAAATTATAAACTTGAAATCAGCAAGTGTATTCCCTTTCCTAGTGTACACAAGGTTCAGTCAGGGTTGCCAAAGATACTTGTATATGCCTTTGTGTTTGGTGGGGTGAAGTGAGGGCGTAAGTATCTGTGGGGCTGGTTTCCCAGCTGCCCAGCCTGACTTCCCACAGTCAGCAGGATGGACCTGGACATGTCGGGGCTGAAGACCCTGGAGCACGTGGCCGTGACTGTCTCCATCACCCACCCACGACGTGGCAGCTTGGAAGTGAAGCTCTTTTGCCCCAGTGGCATGATGTCCCTTATCGGCGCCCCCCGCAGCTTGGACTCGTACGTACTTGTGCCCCTACCTTCTGAGCTCTCTTTGCAGCGAGGGCCTTGTCCAGGAAAAAATCTGGCCTTGTCCTAAACTCCCCTGGTGTTGGCTTTGTGACCTGCTCTGTTCGAGTGCTTACAGCGTGCTCGGCACTGCACTTTACGTATGTTTTCTTCAGTCCTTGTAAGAACGATGCAGAGGGACTTCCCTGGCAGTCCAGTGGCTAAGGCTCTGTGCTCCCAGTGCAGGCGGCCCGGGTTCAATTCCTGGTCAGAGAACTAGATCCCACCTACCACTCTGCATGACCAAGAGAAAGACGATGGAGAGTAGACTTTGTAACCTCCTTTTACAAGTGAGGAAACAAGTCATAGACCTAGTAAGTGCCTGAGAGAGTAACAGTGAGCCTAGATCTACGGGACTCCCAAGCCTGTATTCTCTCCACGTCTCCTTTTTCCACTTCACCACGTTGACACACGCCCCTCAGCTCCTGAGACCATCCCGGGGCAAGGGCCAGCACTTGAGGGCCCCTCGTGGCACCCTCCTGATTGGCTGTAGCTCAGACCATAGCTGCTACTACAGTAAGAAAGTGCTCCTGGGCAAAGGGGTCAACTCCCTGCTCCACACCCTCCTCTGTCTCCTGTGCTCTTGCCCCAGGGATCCCAACGGCTTCAATGACTGGACCTTCTCCACGGTGCGGTGCTGGGGGGAGAGGGCGAAAGGGACCTACAGACTCGTCATCAGGGATGTAGGTAAGCCTGCCCGCCTCCCAGCCAGTTCCTCTGGATCTCAGAGTCCCCAAAGAAAGTGTCCCAGGTGGAACACCTAGGGTGCCATCGGACCATAAGGGTAGCTGCCAAGAAGTATGCCTCACCCACAGAATGGGCATTGAGACCTGTTCATTACTTGTTCATTAATACTACCTCTCATCTTCCTTGGCAAAGTGACTGATCCATTTTTCCTCAGGATAGCAACACAAATTCCTTGTTGAAACCACATTTCAAGTTCTTTCACATATAACCATCCTGCGGCCAGCCCTGGTAGGCAGGTAAGGGCAGGACTAATTTTCACCATTTTTTTTTTAAACTGAGGCCCACTCAAGGTTTGAAGTAACATATGTGAAATCATACAGTATTTTAAGGAGAAAATTGGAAATTGAACCCAACCCTCCCAATTTCTCCCAAGTTAGGTATACATCAGGCTTTCCTCATAGCTCAGTTGGTAAAGAATCCTCCTGCAATACAGGAGACCTCGGTTTGATTTCCTGGTTTGGGAAGATCCCCTGGAGAAGGGAACAGCTACCCACTCCAGTATTCTGGCCTGGAGAATTCCCTGGACTGTACAGTCCATGGGGTCGCAAAGAGTCTTTCACTTTCAGGTATACCTCACCAGACCGGTGGTTTTCAGACCTTTAATTTAGCAGGACTTTTTTTTTTTTTTTTTTTCCCCAAGAAAAAAGCTGAAACCCTAAAACATGAAAGAGGAAAAACTTCTTAGCTTTGGAGTGCTCCCTTTCACCCTCCCCTTTCCATTCCCAAGAGCACCCGAGAGGCAGGTCTGCAGAATCGCGGGGTCAGTGGGACACAGATGACTGTGGCCGCCCACCCATGCGGGCTGAGTCCCTCCGGGTGGCAGGGCGGGCGGGCCTTCTGCCATCTGGCCAGCCGCGAGGCGAGACTCACGGACCACCCTGCTTGCCACCCTAGGAGACAAGACATCCCAGGCCGGCGTCCTCCGGCAATGGCAGCTTATCCTGTATGGCTCTGTGTGGAGTCCAGTAGACATCAGAGACAGACAGAGGTAGGTGTAGACATGGGCGTCAGAGGGCCGGGGACTTGGGGTGGAGGATGGGGAGGCCACCAAGGGAGCTCCACTTTCTGCGTCCCCTGTTTGCTGTGGGACCTCACCCTGTCCAGCGGGCAGGCGGAAGGATGGGCAAGGCAGGTGGGTAGAGGAACCAGGCTGAGTGGGGCATCGTTGTCTCCTCTCTGCTCCACAGGCTACTAGAAAGCGCCATGAGTGGGAAATACCTGCACGACGGCTTCACGCTGCCCTGCCCGCCCGGGCTGAACATCCCCGATGAAAACGGTTACACCATCACTCCCAACACTCTCAAGGTGCGGGCAGGCAGGGGTGCCCTGGGGTGTTGTCCTCAGTGGGCGACTCAGGCTTCTTGGGAGTGATGGACTGGGCAGACCTGGGTCCCCATTTTCCTGGCTGACTCTCTTGTCGGGGGGAATAGAGGGTATGGCTTGGGGGGTGGGAGAGGCAGCCCCCAGAAGGAGAGAGACTCTCTGAGCTCACTGTTCTGGGCTGAGAAAGGCTGCAGGCTTCCGGGAGAGCAGCCCTACATAGGTGCTTGCCTTTCCCCCAGACCCTGGTGCTGATTGGCTGCTTCACCATCTTCTGGACCATTTACTACCTGCTGGAAGTATACTTGAGCCAGAGGAACGTGGCCTTTCGCCCAATTTGTCGGAGTGGACCGTGCCACTGGCCCCAGCGAAGTCAGAAAGCCAAGGAGGAGGGGACAGAACTAGAATCAGTGCCCCTTTGCAGCAGCCAGGATCCAGACGGAGCGGGGCTGGAGAGCGAGGGCTCTCCCACCACCTCAGGGCTCCACGCCCCGGACCTGCTGGGTCAGGGGGACTGGAGCCTATCCCAGAGCAGGGGTGCCCTGGATGTCCCTCAGCTCCTGCCCCCAGACCTGCTGCAGGGGAAGGAGGCGCAGATGTGCTGACCTGGGACCTGGCAGCCACCGTGGGACGACGGGCTTTCACTTCCTAAGACTGTAGGAGTGTGGAAAGCTGCTTCCTAGTCCTGGGAGCTCTGGGCAGAAAGCAGTCCGGGTGCTTCCAGCTGGGACCAGAGGCCTGAAGACGCCCTCTGGCTAAAGACCACGCTCAGGGAGGACACGGGCCTGCAGAAGGTCCAGTCAGCAGAGCAGCAGTGCCAGAGAACAGGCTGGCAACAGCCACGGAGCCTTCCTCCAACAGAGTAGGAGCTTTAGGTGAGAAGGTCTCGGACGACAGCTTAGGGCTTCCACTGGGCCAGCCTCCAACCTTGCTTCTCCAGGGCAGGCCAGCAGTGTGGGTCACCTAGACCCTCAGCACGCATGGCCAGGAGAGCATCTCAGCAGAAATGTCACTGGGGGCCCTTGGGAAGAGGGCTTAGGGGTGGAAGCTGGAAAGAGCCCCCCGGATATGCCTGTCCGTGTAACGACCCCTGGGCCAGAAACAGCAGCCCTTCCCTCTCTGCCCCTCACCATCGAGCCTCAGCCTTGGCCTTGGCCATGTTGGTTTGGCAGTCAGCCCCCAACTCAGCACACGTGCCCTGAAAGCAGCTGCCTGCATCAGTCCTGATCAGCAGAAGCCCACCTTGAGCACACCCCGACCCCTTCGTCCTGAATGACCAGTACAATGCGCCTGGCAGGGCTGTGGATGGGCACGGCCCCAGGCCCAGGCCGCTCCACCGGGGCATCTTCAGCAGGTCTGCCGCCGCCCCACCTTCCTCTGCAAAGTACTCAGGGAAATGGCCGTGCCCACCGGAGGCCGGCCGGCTGCCTGTCGGGGTACGACTCCCTCCCATTCTTGGCCTCCTCCCCTCTGAGCGAGTTGGTTGATTGGAACTTTGTTTTTTTTTAATGCTTACGATTTGGTTTTCTCTTTCCACAGCAACATTTTGTTGAATTTTTTCGGCACAGCTTTTCCAAAATAAAAACCTTCCAGTGTCGCCCTTTGCCCTCTCCTTTTGGCCACCTCCCCAAAGCTAACACAAGTCACCAAGCTGCCCCTCTTTCCCTTCAGAACTGTCATCCATGCCCCTCTTTCACCCCCTGAAATCGTGGAACACAAGGAACACACGAGAACCCGAGCTGCCTGTCTGTTCCCCGCTCAGACTTCTGGAACCAGAACCAAAGCGACCAGGGCAAATCAGACTTTGGCAGCCAGGCCTGAGAAAAAAATTTATGTATATATTTTTTTTCTTTTTGAATTTCAACCCCCCAAATATTCCAGCAAAAAAAAAAAAAAATCAAGGGAGGTTGGGCTGGGTCTCCTTCTATGAGCATCTGCTTCCAAGGAGGACAGTGGACTTGCCCACACCCAGGCTACCGCCAGCCCATGTCTCCCCTGCTCAGCCCAGGATGGGGAGATGGCAGAGCTGGTGGGGGAGCTGGGAGGTGGGCCGGGGGAAGAGTGCTTTGGGGTCAGGAGTTGGGCTGAGGCTGAGGGGTGGGGGCGAGCTGCCCAAGTGCAGTCACCTTTGCTCAGTGACGGAGCCTCGAAGCTTGGCCGGGGCTGAAGGAACTACACGGCTGTGTGTGAGGCAGGCAAGGCAGGATGCTGTGGCCAGCGAGCTGGGCAAAGGCGGGGCTGGGTGCCGGCCCTCGCCCTCTTAACTGATGATCTGCCGGGGCCGCCCATAGCCCGTCATGCCAGCCTGCGAGGCCCCTCTGTTGCTGCCCATCTGTAGGCCGATGACATGCTTGCCCTCCTGCAGCTGGCTCTCTGTGAATTCCCTCTTATGCTCCTGGGCTTTCCTAGGAGAGGAGGAACCAGGACAAAGACTTGCCGGGACTGTGTGTTTTCCATCTGCCTTTGGTTTCCTTTGTTACTTCCTAGCCTGATGCCATCCCCTCCCACGTTTCCCTGCTCTCATTTCCTTATTGCAGTTGCCCCGCAGCACAGCACGGGCTGGGACAGACAGGAGGGTAGAAAGGGAGGAGTCAAGATGTACTATGGACCCACTTGCCCCACCCTAGCCCTTCACTGTGTACCTTTCCTGGCTTTCTGCTTCCTGTAACAACTGCACTAACCGGCTAGCCCCCCTCCTGTAGAAACCCAAGCTTAGCGTGCACGGAACCCCTGGTGGCCACATACTTCATAAACCAGTTGGGATCTCCACGGTAGTGTCCATCATTCTTGGTCACTGCCAAGCTGCCCAGGGCCATCAGGGTCCTCTGCACCGCAGCCAGGTCTTTGCCTGTGAGTAGGAAGAGGGGAGGGGAGACAGCCTTTAGGACTGTAAACAGAATCCAAGGCAGAGCCAGCCTGTGCCCCTTAGAAAGATGGCCAGCCCAGGGGCAAAGGTGGTCCTGAAATCAAAGGGGGTGCAGAGATCCCACTGTGGGAATGGGATTCTCCTGGTGTATGTCACTCCGGATGTGCAGACCCGTCATGGTGGCAGGTTGGATCATCCCTCATCCCTGCCTCCGCCTCCTGTTCACCTGCCTCGTCCACCCGTCTCCTCTCTCTACCTTCAAAGAGGTCAACGGTCTGGAACATGTCAGTCTTGGTGACGCCATAATCCTCAGCTGCCTTCAGGAACTGAGCCACCTGCTCCATCTGCTTGAAGACCATGGAGGGCGGGTTCTCGGGCACCTTCACTGGCTTGGAGCCATCAGGATACAGGCTGTTGACCAGCTTGCTCAGAATCTGCCAGGCGAAGAAGGCAGCTGAGCACTCAGCTTGGGGTGGGGGTGGGGGGGCCACCCCACCCTGCCCCATGACGCTGGCACGATGGCACGACCCCTGGCCCCTGCCCCAGGTGTTACTCACCACGCCGTTCTTCAGCCAGACCTGGAAGCCCAGGCGCCCGCGGTCGGGGCGCCCCACATCGGGGCCGCACTGCACTACGATCCACTCCACCAGCCGCTCCTCCAGCTCCTCGTCATACTTCTTCTCGATTTTTGATTGCACTTCCCGGCTCATGCCATAGGAAGGACCCTTGTTGGCCATGTTGGCGGGGAGCTAAAGCAGCACAGGCCAGAGAGGGAGGGGGTCAGGGAGTCAGAGAACAGCTCTGCTGTCACCGGTGCCTGGCAGGTCTTGTCTTCCAGCTCTGAGGGTCGGGGGAGAGGGGAGACCAGCCTAGCTCTTTATCTACCTCCCCGTGATTCCTGGTTTTGTATCCACGGCACTCACCTGGGCTAGCTTGTCCCCTCAGTCCAGGAAGCCTCTCTGAACTTGGAGACTAGATCTTTGGCAGTCTAGAGCAGGAGTCAGTAAACTGTTCTGGTAAATAACCAGATAGTCATTTTACTGACAGTCATATTTTAGGCTTTGCGGGCCATAAACTCCCTGCCATTGTAGCATCAAAGCAGCTTTGGGCAGTATGTAGACAAGTTAGCATGGGTGGGTTCAAATAAAACTTTATTTACACAAAGCGATGACAGGCTCCATTTATGGGTCTGACAATTCCTGGTCTAGAGCGCCCTTTCTTTGCTAAGACTGGTGACAGAGGCACTGGAGAGGTCTTTTGGAAGAGACCACATTGACCCTCACAATGAAGCCAGCAGATGTCTTTGTCTGTGAGGTGTGAGGTGGTTTGGTGCCTCTGCTTGAAGTTATGGGGGTCCCTCCAACTCTCAGTTCTCCCAGAAGCAGGAACCCCAAAGCTCCAGCTCTTTGCTAGCTCAGTTCAGCCTCCAGGCGACAGCCACAGAGGCTGAAGCTTCCCCACCCCTGGTAAGGGCTAGGAAGCCAGGAAAGCCCAGGAGCTTTTGGCCAAGAAGTTGCATTTCCCCAGAGGAGCCAGATGCGCGAGGGCTGCCAGCCGATGCACCCACCACCCTGCCTGGTGACCTCAAGCTCTCACCACCGTGGGAGCTTGAGTAACCACGAAGCCGGAGTTCTCCAAGGACGTGAGCCCAGCATCTGCCAAGCAGAGCAGGGAAGCCCTCCCCAGCCTGTGGCCTAGGGCCCGGGGCTGGCCCCACTCAGGAGCGCCCACAAGTGGCAGGGGAGCAGCGGGAGCAGGGCCAAGCAGGGAGGCTGCTGGGCAGGCTTGGGTGTGGCCAGTCAGGAGGAACCTGAGCTGGCTTCAGGTATCACGTGGCGCCAGAGCTCATCGGAAGAGTTCTTTGAAAGAAGAATCAAATGAGGCCAAACCATTCCCTGGCCTCCGAGAGGTCAGAGGTTGGGAGGGAGAGCATGGTCTGAGGATGGAGGCAGTCACTACCGTGTTCCCCCAACTCCCTCTCCTGTCAGAGCTGAGCCCTTCTTCCTTCCCACTCCCATGGAAGGCAGTGGACATCACCACTTCACAGGGTCCCAGCTAAGCTGCCAAAACCCACTTGCCCGGCCTTTCCTTCCCCAAGGCTGACTGATTTCCTAAGCTCTCATGCCCCGTCTGTGCAGGGAGGATAATGTATCTACCCCAGAGAACTGGGAACATTCCAGAAGGCCCTGTCTGTGACGACCCAACACATGGTCTGTCCCTCAGTGGAGCTCCTTAAAACGCTGGTCTTTTGCCCCCGGAGCCAGTCTCCTGGTAGTGACCCAAGAAAGCCAGCCCCTGACCAAGTGGTAAAAAGCAGTTTCTCCTGCTCCAGGCTCCACCCCTCTTCATAATCATATTCCCTGAGGGGATTGCAAAGTTTGGGAGAAGAAAACAAGAGAAAGGCTCCTCTAAATTCCAGCCACTTGGCCCCTCACTTCTCCCTGAGTCTGCTTCCTTATTTGTAAAGTGAGGGCTGGACCACCTCCGAGGATGTGGTTCTCAGAGCATCCCAGCCAGCGATGCCAAAGAACCTAAAGGCCAAAAAAAAAAAAAAAAAAAGAACCCAAAGGCCAAGTCCCTCCCTTCCCTACCCCGCTGTGTCTCGTCCCTGCTTCCCAAGGACTCCTGGGCGAAGAACTGGGGTTAAGACACACCAGTAGCTAGGACCAGGGGATTTCAGCCCATATCCTTCATCCAGGCCTCTGACCCTCCCGCCTCCTCTCAGCTTTCACCGCACCATCCCAGGCAAGCAGGAGGCACCCCATGGCCCGGGCCCCACCCCCCACCTCCCAGTCCTGCCTTTCCCTCCCCTCTTCCCCCCCTTTCTGCCCCTCCCCCTCACCAGACCTCACACTGGGCCCATGAGGAACAGGGGCCAAGCAGAGTGTGTCTCCCACCCCCAGCATCCAGCCTCAGATTCTGGACAGTCAAGGTGCCAGGGCTCACAGGGACAAGGACACAAGCTTGCAGCCCCAAGATCTAGAGACATTTGCATTTTGATCAGAACCAGGGAGGGAGATGAAAGACACCCCACCCCCACCCTCCTCCCTCCTGGTGGAGAGTCTGAAAGAGGGAGGGTTCCAAGAAGAATCCTGCCAGGCCCTCTGTCAAGGGCCTCTCCAGGCCCACCTTGGAGCTGCTGGGGAGAAGGGGGGTGAGGGGAGAGAGTGGCCCACCCAGGGTCTTTCCAGGCAAAGGTTCCTAGGACAGGATGGACAGGGAGCCTGAGGCTCTGCCTTGACCCCCCTCTCCCCCCTGGCCCTGTGGCTCCATCAGCCTCCCCTCCCCGGAGGAAAAAAAACAAGCCCAGCTGCCAAGAGGTGGGCAGCTCCTCCCAGCAGGAACCCGGAAAACCAGGGTTCTCTGCTGGACTGCTGTGCCCCTCTGTCTTCAGAACAAACAAAACACAGGACACAGGACAAGCACAGGAGCAGTGGCTTGACTAAATTCTGGGGTCAGAGGAGACCTGTCCTACCCACCTACCCTTTGAAAAACAACCACTAAAGGAAACGCCAGACCTCAGGAGAAGGCCCTGCCTGGCCCTGTCTGCACCGCCCAGGCCATCACGCCAAGGCTCTTGGCAGGCCACCTCCATCCTCTGCTGGTGGGTGACCTCCCCCTCAGGGTATGGAGGGAGCTGCGTGCCTGGAGAGGTGGGGAGCTGTGTGCTTGGAGAGGTGGCCTCTTACCGTCCCCGCATCCTGCCACCCGGGCCAGTTCCAGAAGACAAGAGCTTTGTGGTCCTTCCCACTTCCTCAATGGCTACCCAGGGCCTTTCCTAGGCTGCTCAGGCCCTGGTGACCCAGCAAAGAGTCACTGCGCTCCAGCCCTGGTGTACTACACACCCCCTTCACCTCCTCTGACATCCTCCTGGCCTGGCTGGATAGCAGACAAGCAGCCTTGCGTCTAAACCGACTTCACCTTTGAGCCCATCACACCACACGTAGGGTGACTATGGCTGAAAATGGGGCGCCTCCCTGACCCCAGTTTCCCAGGTTTCCACCATCAATCCTTCTGCACCAGCCAAGTCTCCCTGGGCATCTCATTTGGGTTCAAGGCTGCCCAGTCTAAGAAGTAAGGGACTCTAGTAACCCCCTCCCACCCAGCAAGCTGGGACCACCTCTGCAGGTGGAGGCGGGGAGTGCACACTGAAGAGGGTGGGCTTCCCCCTGCCTGGGAGCCTGAGAGTTCTGCCTGCAAGACACCCACAGAGACCTCCCCTCCGACTGCTGAACCCCAGCCCAACTCCCCTCCAAACCCCGGACAAATGCACTTACAGGGTTTCCTCGGGGCTCTCGGGGAAGGCGTGAGCTCTGTCTGGACTTGGACAGACAGGATGGGGCGCTGGCTGGGTGAGGGGTTTAAAGGGCTGCCACGGCGGTGATGTCAGCCTCCCCCCCTCTGACTCGCCTCGGCCCCCTCCTGTCCAGAGGAAACCGGCTCCTTCCCCACCCCCGGCCCCCCCAGTGACTCCACACAGGCTCCATATTTGGGGAAAGACACCAAGTTGGAGCAGTCTACCGGGGGCTGCCCGAGACATTCTCTGCGTGCTTTGGGGATGGAGCCGGCGGGGGCGGGGCCGCGCTGCCGGCGGGGAACCGCCGGGAAAAGCCTTTTATGGACAGGACCACGAAGGCTTTCCCTGCCGTCTGGACTTAGGGTTGCTCCTCTGACACTGTTCTCTGCCTCCGGGTTTGTGGGGAGGGGGAAATTCAAGAGGGGCTGGCTGTCCAGCGAAAGGGGTTGGGGGACCCCTACCTGAGGCTTGTGGGGGACTAACCAGCCATTCTCTCCTCCTGGGGCTTTTAGCTCTGGCGGGAGACAGGAGCTCACCTTTCCCGAGGACCAGGCTACGTGCCAGGCATTTTGCAAACGCGCCCATTTGATACTCACAGCTGCATCATGATAGCATAATTACTCTCCCATTTTACAAAGGAGGAGACAAAGGCTCCGAGGGCGTCTTACCCAAGGCCACGGGGTGAGTCTTGAGAAGCAGAACCTGGGCATCCCTGCCGACCCCCAGCCACGCGAGAGCCAGTGAGGCCGACAGACCCACCCTTCCAGCTGTACCTGCTCAGGTTGAGTTCCCAGTTGGGGTGGGTCTTAAATCACACGCTTTCCCTGGGGGTGGGACTGGAGGGTTCAGGATCCAGAGGGTCTGCAGGGCCTGAGGCACCAACACTGGGGTTGGAGGCTCCAAGACTTCTATCATCCCTCCCTTTTTTAAAAATGTCTTTGTTTATGTGTTTATTTATGGCCAGTGCTGCTCGGCCTGTGGCATCCTAATTGGATGTGGCATGTTAATTCCCCAACCAGGGATCGAACCTGCACCCCTGCAGTGGAAGGGCAGAGTCTTAATCACTGGACCACCAGGGAAGACCCCCCTCCCCATCTTTTCAGTCTACCTCCTCTGGAAAACAGACGACCCCATCACCCAAGGAAGGAGACCCGCTCAGATCTCGCTTCAGCGCAGGATAGGAAGTGAAGAAAGGTAAGGGGCACCCGGTGGGGGCTCTGGACTGCCTGCTGTGGCACCACTCCATCCTTGGGTAGCCCGGCAGGGAGGAGCTAATACTCCACCACACACTGCGCACCCACCACCCGGCACCACTAGGAAAGGCCTTTCCTGCACAACCAGCTCGGGACGCGAGTCTAGCGGTGCAGAAGTACAGTGCCCCCCAGTGGCATCTGCGGGGAAGAGCAGGGACAGGAGCTAGGGAGCCGCTAAAGAGGAGCCCACTAGACTTTCAGTTGTGTCCTTAATTCACCAGGTTCCTCCTCGAAAGCCCGCCCCGCCCCATCCCCGGCCCGCCCCTCATCTTGTCCTCCTTAGGCTGCCAAAATTTAAATAGCCTTCCAGGGTCATCTCGAAGGTGCCCCCTCCCCCGCCATCCACTCCATCTCGTGTTCTCTAAGCACCACCTGTCCATTCAAGTCAGGTGAGGGAGCACTGCCCTGTGCCTGCAGCCTGCTGAGCGGAGAGGGACTCAGATAAGAAAGTGAAGCTGGCCTGACTGGCGGCTGGGAACCAGGTGGGCAGAGGCTGCCCCCATTTGCCAGGTGAAATGGCACAGCTATGGTTTTCTCCCTACATGATCCTCTCCACTCTCACGGCGCCTGGCACAGAGCAGGCCTCTGGTAAAGATAGACTGAATTGATGCCATTGCTCACAGGAGAGAAAAACATGAGGCTGTCAAGGGACTGCTATTCCCAACAGGACTGGGCTTGGAAGAGAAAGGCAGACCAGGAGATCTGGGAAATGGAGGAGCCTGGCCCCAGCCCTCGTTCTCAACATTTCCATCCAGAAAGAGGGAGCAAAGGCAGGCCCAAAGACTGCATCTGGTTGTTTCTTTAATTGAATGCAAACTCATTCATAGAAAACAGAAATGCA
The DNA here is from genome assembly GCF_001704415.2 of Capra hircus. Classification (NCBI taxonomy): domain Eukaryota; kingdom Metazoa; phylum Chordata; class Mammalia; order Artiodactyla; family Bovidae; genus Capra; species Capra hircus. The sequence goes on from NC_030822.1 coordinate 54,458,967, forward strand.
ACCATAGCATGGAAACAGACATTAAACGGAGCTCTGAAGAAAGATCCAGACCCTCCGCCTCTCCCCAGCCTGAGGGAGAGCTAGAAAAACAAGTTGAGAATAAAACACATTCCCATCCCCAAGGCCGAGGCCCGACTTGATCTCCCCAACCTTGGCATCTGGAACAGACCAGGTAGGGCGAAAGAGCGGCCAGGGGAAGCAGAGTTGGGGCAACTCAGTGTAAACTCAAGGTTTCATACGTGTGCATGTGTGTGTGTAACACAGAACTTGGCTGAAGACTGGACGGAAACTTAGAAGCCAGCCCTGTGTCCCAGAGTGAGGCTGGACCAGGGACACAGAGGGCAAGGGCATGTCCCTTCCCTGAGCCCCTAAGACAGGCACTGGGGCTCCTGCGGCCGTGGAGGAGCTGTGCTCTCTGTAGCGCCCCTCCTTCGCCTCTGGACATTCTTGGGCAGTGTCAAATGGCACTGAAAGGCCCGCAAGTGGGGCTTGGCAGGACTAAGGGCCTGGAAAGAGGACGAAAGGAAAGGAGTGAGGTGCTTCTTCCGTCCAATCCTGGTTGCCATCATCAGTCTGGGGGCTGATGGCACATGAGAAGACCTCCAAATCCAGCTCTTCAATCACAGGCGGTTCCCATGCTGCGGGCTTTGTCCCTCGTTGCTAAAAAACCAGCCCTGAGCGCAGGTCAGAGGGAGGCGGCAGCGCTGTCCAGGATCCCTTGCAGGCCTTAGCACCAAAAACCCAGCACCAGCCAGTCTGCCCCCCAGATCCGACAGCCGCATCCATCCTGGCTGACCAGAGAGGGCAGTGATGGCAGGCAGGCGCAGAACCAGGAAGTGGAGAGAACTCTGGTGCAGGACAGAGAATCGGGCCCCACACTGGGGGCCCTGGAGTGGAAGCTCGGGCAAGAAGGGTGGGCTTTGGGTCCAGGCCAAGGGGGAAGGGGAAGGACAGCCAGAATGCAAGCCATGAAATGGGCAGGCAACGCTTCCCTCCTTCCTCCTGCAGAACGACAATTGGACAGCTGATGGACTGGGACCGGTGGAAGGCCCCAACACTGAGAAGAAAGCAGCAGTTTGGCCAACATTCAGGGTTGAAGGGGCACAGGCCTCATCCCTGGCAGAGCGCAGGAGCAAGGCTCAAGGTCACCCTGTGACTGTCCCAGGCCCAAGCCTGGGCTGGACCTCGCTGTCCCACCACCCCTGGCACTGGGCGGCAGGGCTGGGACTCAGGCCCCTGGCACTGTGGAACCTCCGGGAGGTGAGGCAGAGGAGCTCGGGGCTCCATGAGAGAAGCAAGGGGGCCCAGCTCCCCTAGAAGACGTAGATCTTGTCCCGCTGCACGGTGTCCAGGTCGTCGTCCAGTGTCAGCAACACCTGCGGGGGGCGGATGCAGAGTCAAACAGGACGGGAGACCCCCTCTGCCCCCTCTCCAGTCCCTCCACCTACCAGGAATGACCCAAACATGGCGATGGAGGAGAGGAAGTGCCAGATGTCGTGATCGTCAAAGAAGTCGAGGAGGATGCAGTCCCGGTTGTGCTCCCGCGACTCTGCGGGGGTTTTCTGGAGAGGAACAGGGAGAGCTGTTTGCTGACATCGCCCGGCTGAGGCCGAGCCAGACCCACTTCCATTCGCTGGAGGGTACCTCTGATGCCAGCCCCAGCCTCAGGCCAGAGAGCACCCTCTTTCGGGCTCACCCCTTGCCTTATCTCCCACATCTAAGAAATTACTTTTAGTTGCAAACTTCTCCCTAAGGGCACTGGTCCTGATTACCTTGCAAAGCTAGAAGCTTACCAAAGGCTCCTAACTAGTTCCCTGACTTAGACCTCGCCCCCTGCACCAATCAGTCCTCCAGGACAACTTCCAGCTCACTTTCTTTGTGAAACACTCAGCTCAGACAAACCTGCCCGAGGACAACAGTAGCCATCACCTGCACCTCATGGTCCTCCATGCTCTCGCCCCAATCTCTCTCCCGCCAACACTGGCTAGACTGTGTCTGAGGGCTGTCTGCGCCATACACGGAGGCTGCAGAGATGACCAAGAAAGATCTGGTCTGTTCTCAAGGAGCTCACCATCTCCACTTGTTCCCAAGTGAATGCATCATTGACCCCAAAGCTGCCTCCGTCTCATTACTCAAGTCATGGTGCCTCTGGGCCACAGAGTCTTTAAGGCCAAGAGCAAGGTCCACCTCCTCTAAGAAGCTTTCCTGGACCTCCTAACTCATAAAAGTCTTTCTGCCCTCTGCCTCCTGCATATCCCCTCACTTGTCCTCCCTGTTACCCTTCATCTTGTGCATCATATTGCAGAGAAAAGCCAGGAACTGACAGTCTTTCTGTCCTTGGAACTAGATTTTAAGTGTTTCAAAGGGGACTTCCCTGGTGGTCTGGTAGTTAGGACTCTGCACACTCACTGCCTAGGACCTGGGTTCAATCCCTGATCAGGGAACTAAAATCCCACAAGCCGTGCTGTGCAGCCAAAAATAAATAAATAAAATTGCTTCAAAAGAAGAGATCCTGCCAGACTTAGTTCTGATCACAGCAGGTGCCCTATGAGCAGAGGGAAGAACCTGACATCTCTGGCTTCAAACCCCAGTGGTGCCACCACTAGCTGTGTGACCCTGGGCGGGTCACTTGTCTGTCTGAGCCCCGGCTGCCGCGTTAGTAAAATGGGGATACCTCCACCATTGACATGGTCAATGTCAGGAGGATTAAACGTGAAAGCGGCTGTTAAAGAGCACTGGCGATGCTCCAAACAGGTTTGAAAAGAGACCTGTGTGTGGGCTCACAATGAGCCTGTAGCAGGAGAACTACTCACCTGCCAGGTGCTGAGTCCCTGGAAGAAGAAGAAGAGGGCAAAGCCCCAGACCACCGAGGTGCAGACGATGCAGAGCAGGGGAATGAGCTTGATCCTTTCCCCGCTCCGGAGCTGAGGGAACATGGGGGAGACCGGCCTGAGGCCCCGCCCCACAGGGGGAGCACAACCAGCCTGAGGCCCCGCCCCACCCCGGGAGTACCCGGGTTGGGGGGTGGGAGACTGGCCTGAGGAACCGCCCCACTTCCTGCCTGCCCTTCAAGCCGCTTCCCAGGCATTCAGGACGGACCCTTTAGGAAGCCTTCTCGGATCCATCCCATCACCCCAGAGCCTCACCTGTCCCCACACTGGCAGCCGGGTGTCCTCACCCCTGAGGTCCACCCTGGCTGGGACTCTGTGTGCCCCTGTCTGCTGTGGGGTACAGCTGGGTCCTCCTCTCACACTGGAAGGCACGAGGGCCCTGTGGAAACCCGTGGCCCTCCAGACCCAAGCCCACCACAGTCTCAGCGAGCCCACCTCCTCAACCTTTCTGTGCGGAACGGGACTCTTGCCAGCTGTGTCCTGAAGTGCTACCAGTTCCGTGGGCCGTACTGAGACTACAGAAGGGGCTCAGGAAACAGGTCAGCATGTGGCGGGCTTCCGGGGAGTAGTGGAAGAGACTAGCCTCTCCCCTCCTCAAAACTCAGTGGATGGAGAGGGGCAGATGGAGACGGACAGAAAGATTCCCCTTCTCTCCCGGTGCTGCCCCAGGCAGGCTGTGTCCATGTCCCTCCCTTCAAAGCAGAGCCCTGGCCGGGCTGGCCGAGGAGGCTCAGCCTTCCCCGCTCACCTTCATAATTATGTAGAAGGCAAAGTAAAGAAGCAGGTTGCAGATGCCAATGGCCAACAAGTAGGAGGCGAAATCGTTGGGACGCATGATGAGCCCGTAGGCCGCCCTGGCAGGAGGGAGGGCCAGCTGGTGAAGCAGGGGACGGCCAAGAGCAAGGAAGGGGCTTCCCTCCCCACCCCCACCCTGTGTTTTATGACGATGTGGGGTGGGGTTCAGAGGCCCACAGAAGATGGAACCCCAGGGGCTAACACCTGTCTCCCAGGCCCCCAATTCTCGTGCCCATATTTGTCCACAGCCCCCAAAGGAGCCAGCGGCTGGCCAAGTCCGCAGCTGCCCACCCCGCCCGGGGACGCAGGTGATGGCTGGACTCACAGCGACCAGTTGATGATGTTGCCCATGACCAGCAGCACCATGCGGTCCTGGAGGGAAGCAGAGATACCGGGCTGAGAGACCAGCGGCGAAAAGGGGCGGGAGGCCCGAGTCGCCCCGCCCCGCCCCGCCCCGCCCGGCCCCGCCCCACCCCGCCCATCAGCTTCGCTCCGCCCACCCCCACCCCCGACTGGAGGAAGGAGCGCAGACAGAGGAGGGGCCCAGGAGCTGAGCAGGTACCACGTAGAGAGGCCCGCTGCACTGCCGAATGCAGTCCGTGTAGAGCACGTGGAGGATGCGACGGCAGATCCCCGAGTCTGCGAGAACGGAAGGTGCTCAAAGGCCCAGGCGCCCTTTCGTCCCAGCCCCTGCGCTGCGCCAGCAGAGAGGGCCCAGGGCCTTCGGAGGCACAGCTGTGCCAAGGCCTCATGAATTCTGTGCCCAGTGATTCTCCCAGGGTCTCCGTGAGAGGACAGAGCCCCAAAGTCTCCTGTGAGGCCAGGTCCCTGAGGCCCCCAACCCCAGCAGGCCCTGGGCAAGCCCTCACCCAGCTTCCAGCGACCCATGTAATAGAGCTGTGTGCTGAGCAGCAGGGTGGCAGTGATGTGGATGACTGAGAAGACAATCCAGAACGCTGTGTTCCCCTTGCCGAAGACCTGTGGGGGCCCCCGAGGGCAGGGGTGAGGAGGTGCCAGGGAAAGCCCCCTCCCTCCGCCCCGGCCTGCCCTTCTTCTGGAGGAGCTGGGCTGGCAGCCATGCCAGGCTGGGAGGGCGCGCTAGGGAAGGAGCAGGGATCTCTCTGGCAGGGGTGGTGGGCAGGGGTGTGTGCACATGCGTGCACCTGTCCTCCAGGTGAGCAGAGTGGGCTGGGGCCTCACCACGCCCAGCACGGAGAAGAAGATGACGATGGCCAAGCAGGCGTAGGCGCTGTAGGCACTGGCGTTGATGTCTGGGTGCCGCTTCTGGTAGAGCTTCAGCATGCAGAGCCCCGCGATCATGTACATGAACGACGTGTCTAGGCAGAGGGACAGATGTGGCCGTGAGCTCGGAAACCTCCACTGAGCCCCAGCATGGAACCCCAGCCCCCACACCTCGTCATGGCCACGGAGCAAGCTGGTGATAGCCTGGCACTTGAACTCTGGCTGCTTGATTGTCCTGCCACGCCACACTACTGCCCCTGTGGCTGTCACCCACAGTCTGACTTCCCCTGATGACAAGGACAGCTCAGTCCAAGCACCCTGAGATTAGGAACTGTGTCTTAGTTATATTTTTTTCCATAGAAAAGACTTGGTAGATGCATGAAACGGCACTCAGATGCCTATTTTCTACAAGCTAAGCTGCAAGGAGATCAAACCAGTCAATCCTAAAGGAAATCAACCCTGAATATTCTCTGGAAGGACTGATGCTGAAGCCAAAGTGTTAATACTTTTGGCCACAAGATGCAAAGAGCCAACTAACTCATTGGAAAAGATCCTGATGCCGGGAAAGATTGAAGGCAGGAGGAGAAGGGGGTGACAGAGGATGAGATGGTTGGATGGCATCACCAACTCAATGGACATGAGTTTTGAGAAAACTCCAGGAGATAGTGAAGGACAGGGAAGCCTGGCGTGCTGCAGTCCATGGGGTTGCAGAGCCGGACAAGATTTAGTAACTAAGCAACAACAACAACAAGGTGTAGGTTCACGCAAGTCCTCCAGCCCTGGAGTCTCCCACACAGCTGCATCTTGGGGATCTCAATCCTTGCAGGTGAGTGGGGAGGGCAAAGTCAGGCAGGTCCCTGTTCTAGGTTCAGCCAGCGAACAGGGAGGCCCCACTCACCAAACTGGAAATTGGTGTAGTTGGGGCAGACGTGATAGCAAGCACTAAGCAGCCCCTCCATCATCAGGGCCGTGCCCATGGCATAGAAGAGGCCAAAGTGTTTGGGGATCCCACATTCCTGTCGGGGAGGGAGAAGGGAAGGGAAAGAGAGAAGGTGAGGCGGTGAGGTGGGAAAGGAGGAAGGAAGGGGCCCTGAAGAGGGAGATCACGAGACAGGAATGGGCCGGGGATAGAGTGATTTAGGAAGGGCTGGGCTTTGATGGGCAGGGCTGGGTTGGGCAGGGCCATGCCTGCTAGCAAGGGTCTGGAGTGAGGCCTGGGCAGGCGGGGCGGGCGCGCTGCTCACCAGGGCGCAGAGGTCGTTGCGCAGCAGGGCCCGGTTGTGGTTGATCTCCCGTTGCAAGATGATGAGCAGGAAGAGCAGCCCCAGCAGGATGTACCCCAGGTTGCTGAGGATGTTGTTGAAGGCGCTGGATGGGACGACACGGGGCGCACTGTCTCGACCTCAGGCCCTGGGCCCCTTCCCTACCCGAGAGGTGGGCATTCAGAGAGCCCCGGCCCCTTGCACCAGTTCACCGAGAGACGGGAAAAGGGGGTCTCGCAAGACGATTCCCACCTGAGGTTGCCCAGCGGGTGGGCACAGAGGAAGTTGTAGTAGCAGATGTCCTGGTTCCCTGTGACATTCACCACCTGCAGTGGGAGTGGGGACAGGGTGGGGTGAGGGGGAGCTCCTGACTCTCCTGACTCAGGCCACAGCCTGGCCACCACCCGTCCGGTTCTCCAACGGATGAGGGGTGCCACCTCGGCCAGCACGCGTGTGCACACACCACCAGCGAGCCCCACTTCTAGCACGGTCACTGCCCTCCTCGCTAGGTGTGGCTCAAAACTCTCGAGGCATCACCATGACAGGTTCTTGCCTCACGGCATAGAGAAGAAGGAAGGGAAACTGAGACTGACTTTCTCACCACTTCCGTTTCATAAAATCCCCACAAACTGGGGGAGGTGCCATCAGGACTAGCAGGCTGCTCCCCATTTGGCCGATGAACTGACTGAGGCTCAGGGAGGTTGAAGGACTTGCTCAAGGCCACCCAGCTGGTAAGGCAGAGCCGGGACTGCAACCCTAGGACCTGGCCTTGCTCCAGAGCCTCAGGCTGGGAGGCTCTGCCTGGGCAACGCCACAGAGTCTATGGCAGCTGCTCAGAGGCTCTTAGCACGGGCCCCGCCCGCTCACCGTCTGGTAGGTGATCACCAGCTGTACCACAGGAAGTGCGTAAAAGACGGCAATGGTGGCGATGTTCCTGGGGAGTGGGAGAGCGCTGATGAGCTGGCAGCAGCCAGAAAGAGAACCCAAGACCCCACCACCCTGTCCCGCCCCACCCGCTCACCAGAAGTAGATCTGGTATTTCTTCCGCAGGACACGTTTGTCCTTGCGCGCCAGGTCAGCCACGTAGAGGTATTGCTACGTGGGGAGAAGCTGGAGTGAGCCCCCTGCCCCACCGCCCTGGAAGGCCCTCTTGCCCTGGTAGAGGAGGACAAGGGGGGCCTCCCTCCCACTGGCCAGGGTGCTGGTGGGCAGGGTTTCGGATGATCCAGAGGCCTGGGAGCCGAGTCAGTTTCTCCAGAAGCTATGCTGCCCTAACAGAGCTTTGCTTTCCTAACATGCCATGGGCCGGGGGCAGTAGGGGCAGGGGGCCTATGCAGGGCTGAACATAGAGTCTCGCTTCCTTGTTAACCAGGGCCAGCCCTCCTGGGCTCACACCTTGGTGCGAATGACGTTCTTGTCTGAATCAATGTCGGCCAGAGTGTCGTAGTCATCTTCCTCCACGGAGCTCATGGAGTCCAGTCTTGGTCGAGTGCCCGCAGGGTCTGGGGAAGAAAGCGGGGAAGGGTTACCAGGCGGGCACTGAACCCAAAGTCTGTAGCAACTGTCACAATTTCTAGCTGGTGGGACGAGGCAAACTGTGGGCTCAGAGTTGGGGAGGAGGTGGGCTCAGGCCTGGGGAGGAGGCAGGAGGGGCTCCCGAGTCCTGGAGGGAAGCCAGGACGGGCTCTGCAAACAGTCCACCCGGCAGGGACCACACAAGCCCTGCCCCTCACTGGGCTAGGGCTTCCAGGCCAGGACACTGAGCAGACCTCAGGCCCCAGACACGAGCAGCAGGACTGAATCAGCAGAAGTCATGCTGACGAGAAGATGCCCAGTCGTGTGGGTTCTGAGAAGACACTGCTGTGGCCCCCGCTGGGAAAAGACCCAGTGGGCCCTGGGGTGCAAGCAAGGGTGACAGGCCGCCTCTAAGAAGCACCGGCCACTTCATCCTGTTCTTTTCCCACGTCATCAGAAGCTTCCTCCCACAGCCTTGCTGACCAGAGTCCCCAGAGGCTGGGACGTCACACCCTTGCCCATAAGCCCCAGCAGGCCAGCAAGAGAGGTGCTGGGAAACATAACAGCTGACCAACATCTGGCCTGGGGATGGCGGGGGTGCCAGCCCCCCAGCATCAGGGGCCAGTGCCTGCCTATTTCAAAAGACACACGAGCTAGCAATTATCGGCATTAGACGGGCAAGCCATGCACAAAGCATCTTTCTGGTCCTCGAGCCTCCTGGCTCCAGTCAACCGCCCTGGCAGGAGCTGATTGGCAGAGCAGTGCCCACCCTCCCCACATCTACCCATGGCAATGCACAGCTGCCGCATCTGGCCAAAGGGGAGGCGTCGCTTGAACTGGTTGTGCCCTTCAAAGGAAAGGGAAAGTTAGCGGGGAAGCGGGGGCCAAGGAGGAAGGGATGAGGGAGGAGGAGGCAGGGAGACAGCAATCCCTTCCCTGGTTCCAGCAGCTGGCAGAAGAGGCAACAGCAGCTAGCACCAGCCCGGCATCACACAGCCCTCCCCTGCTTGGCCCACTCACCCGGGTAATTGTAGGATAGGTCCCCGGGGCCCGTGCTGTCAACCAGACCGTCGGTGGAGCCGGTGGAGCCAGAACCATTCTCTGCAGGGGAATCGTAAGTGGTGAGGCTGGCAGAAGAGACCTCGGGGCAGGTGGCCCTGGACCCAACCCCAGGGGCTGCTGAGGAGGCCACTGGAGGTGGTGACCAGCAAGCTTGGGCGCTAACACCTACCAAAGGAGCCGTAGTTGTAGCCGTCATAGGGAGAGGTGCCAGGAAAGGAGTCGGCCAGGACCCGAGGGTGACCTGCAGGGAGAAGTCAGGGACCTTTAGCCTTGGCAGCACAGAGAGGCTGAAAGCCAGGGAGGAGAGGGCAGGAAGACTCCAGAGAAGAGAGATGCTGAGGACCATGGTGGCAGCAAAGAACAAGCAGCTATCGTTCCAGCAAACACAGTGCCTCCCACCACCACCACCACCTGCCCCAGTAGAAACATTCACCCCCTCTGTCCTCCCTAGAGACTGCAATGTCAAGGAACTGACCATCTAAGTTACCGGCAGCAAGGACAGACCCGCATCGCCAGCCTGGGTCCCACACAGACCCCCCTGAAAAACTTCCCTTTCCCACCCACTCTGGATGCCAGCTCCTCTGCCCACAGCGCCTGGAGCTTACCAAGAAGAGAAGCTGAGAGAGAAGGTCCCAAGCAGGAGGGAAGATAGACAGAGCGGGATAGAAGAAAGGGAAAGAGAACGAAAGGTTAATAATCCCAGACAAGGTGAGCTGCGTTATCTGAAGCGGCAGACTAGGTACGCAGACCCAGGCATGGCGTGAATCAAGTGATGGCCTTTAAAATGGGTGTGTTAGAGACCAAGAGGCACTCCGTCCCAGCCCCATTTCCACCTGCGCTGTTACTCCCTATCTGAACATCCCAAAGCCCCTGCCTCCTCCAGCCCCCACGGGCACCATCCACCGCTATCCCCTCCACTCCACAAAGCAGACAGCCCTCCCCACCCAGACCCTCTGCAGGTACCGCTTTCTGGGCAGGCTCGGTCCACGGCCACCAGAAGGCTCTTCTTCCTTTGCCTGCGGGGACAGAATCCAGAGGCAAACCAGAAGGGCAGGAGGAGGCGCCGTCCTCTACTGGGCCGGCCCGCCTTCCACCCTCTCCATCCCACAGCCCTGGCCTCCCTCCACGACCCCAGGGGTCTTCCCAGGCTGGAAGCAATGTGGGGTCTCCCTGCTGGGGAAGAAGATTGAGGGGGAGGGGTTGGTCTCCAGAGGAGAGGCCCAGGGACCTGAGACCCTCACAGGGACTCGCCTTCCTCTGCCCCATGGAGGGTGCTCAGATCTGGCCAGGCCATTTCCCCGGAGCAGGGGAGGGTCCAGCGGTTCCACTGTACCTCCAGTTTTCCCAACAGGCCAGGAGCACGGTAAGCAGGTAGAAGGAGAGAAATATGCCCAGGCAGAAGAGCATACCACCAACGTAGGCCTCCGCTGTGGGGAGGGGAGCGGGCAGGGAAACAGACCAACGCTTTCCAAGCCTGCCCACCGCACACGGGCCCAGCCTCATCTCTCCCACATCTCCCCTCGGTGGAATGGCCCAGCCGGTGCAGACGATACACCAGACTCAACGTGGTTCCTGTCTGCTCAAGTGCCTCCCTCTGCTAGAACTTTCTGTTCTAGTTCTTTCTTCTTGACTTAATCTTCAAAGCACAGCTGAGGCGCTGTGTCCCCCAGGAGGCCTTTTCCGCCCTGACCTCCCACAGACACCATCCTGGGCTCCTCACAGCCCTCGGCACCCGTACAGGGCAGCGGGCTCTAGGCAGGGGCGCCCCAAGGACCACAGGTGGAGCACTGGGCCCGCAGAAGGGGCTTGAGACAACGTGCTGAGGAAGGGCTCTGTGTGGCGAGGCAGCTACTTTCCCGTCCCGTCACAATCTTTTATGTTTACCTTATACGTTCCACTTTACAAAGGGCTCTATTCAATCACTCAGTAAATATTTTTTGAGCCTGACTAAAGGGCCAGGAAGTTTCCTACCAATTTTGTAGGACTGACCAGTTTTGCTGAACCGACTTAGTGAGACTAACAGAGACTAACAGATTTCTAGCACTCCTATTATAGAGATGGGGAAACTGAGGCTCAATGAGATTACCCTGCCTATAAAGGCAGGCACAGATCTAGAACTCAGTCCCGCAGTCTCTTCACTCATGGATGCTCCGAAGTGCGTTACGCTGGCACTTACCGCGCTCCCATCATGAAGTCTGCTAAGAACACTCCTTCTTCCTACCCTGTCAGCCTGCTCGGGTAGGCCCTCCTCATCCGTCCCATTCAGAAAACACTCCCTACCCCAGGCCTGAAAGAGGAGCCAGAAGCCAGGCCATCCCCACTCAGCCACCCACACTCACAAGTGACTGCTCTCGAGACCAGCACGGACAGGGTTTTCTGGCGGTGCCCTTGATCGACCGGTTCATCTGGAAGTAAAATGGCAAAATGGCAAATAAGTGTCTGCCTGTAGCGTGGGTAGAGTTGGTGGGATCAGGCCTGGACGAGTCTAGGGCCAAAAACCTAGATCTCATCAGATCCACCATCCACGCAGGCTCTTCTACCTCCCAGGAAGAGCCCAAGCCCTCTCCACCCCCAGCCAGGCCCAGGGCACAAAATGTACCTTCTATAAAGGGGTAGAAAGGCAGGGAGCCCCCACAGGCCTGGTCTTCAGTTTTCACCACCACCACCACGTAAAAGCTGTTGCTGGGGAAGTCCTTACGCTGCAGGATGATGACGGTGATGATGGTGACGGTGGTGATGACGGCGGTGGTATGATGAGACTGCTGTCTTCACATCACCAGCATCATTTGTCATCACCATCCCCACCCTCTTCTGAACAGACACTATACTAAACACTTGGCATATATATTATTTTAATTAATCCTCACGAAGATCCTCACAAGTAGGTACTATCATCATCCCTGTTGGATGTGAGCTTGGAGTCACACTGCCAGTAAGTGGTACAGCCAGGATCATCTGACTTCAGAGCCCAAACCCTGCACCTCCATTATTGCCCCGTGAGCAAATGTGGGTATGCCCACCACCGTGGAAGCTGTGGGGGCCTGCTGCAGTTTGAGCATCAGTCAGAAGAAAAAGTGGAGGGATCATGGTGCCTCCACCAGCTGCACAGCTGGATGTCATGAGGTGAACATCTGCCTCCCCCTCCCTGGCCCCAGCACAGGTTCTAGCCTTTGCCAAGAGCAGCCCTCATCACCAGCCAGTTGTGGGGAATGGGGCAGACGTGATAGCCATAAAGGATACCCTGCTCTTTCCTGTCCGCAGAGGCAACTGGGATTGAGATTCAATGCTTGTAAATACCAGGGGACCCAAAGTCTTGGGGACTGGCACACCAAGACTCAGCCCTGAGGCAGGTTAGGAATGGGGCAGGGGCAAAGCAGCACGGTTGAGGAAGGCTAATCACCTGGCCGCATCCCCCATGGGGCCACGTGCATTTCCTACCTGCACGGTGATGGCTGCCTTCTTGGTCATCGTCTGATACATGCCGATGAAGGCTACGTTGTTGTCTAGGTCATACACAGGACACTGCAGGGGGAGGAGGGCAGAGACAGATGGACAGGGTCCTGGGCCCTGTCCCTTCTCTCCAGCAGCCCGGCACACCACTGGTGGGCCGCTGACTCACCAGCACATCCTGGATGGAGATCACTGAGCAAGGGAAGGCCGTGTTGGAGGCCACCTTGACGATGACCGAGTCCACTCCTTCTGGGAACTCATACTTGAAGTACTGAGGGCACAGGGAAGGAGGGAGAGCCCCATCCCGTGAGGATGCTTTCTCTGCCCCTCTAAAGGGAAGGGTGTGAATCCTCCCAGGGTCAGGCAGTGGAGACTCTCTGCAGAGAGACGCTCTGACCACAAGCAGCAGCCCCATTTCCCACACACTGCTTCCCTCAACCTCAGCTGGGCAGGCAGGACCACGCCCAAGGGGCAAGTAGAAGAGATGGCCATCCAAGCCCATGTCTCTGCACTTCCCAGGCCGTCTGTTCCCCACCACCTTGGGGCCAGGGCTTCCGTCTCTATAGAATTCTCCATGGAGAGTACAGCCAACCTGAAACTCCTGGCAAAGACTGCTGGCCGCCCCCACCCCCAAGTTCAAGCCTCCCCATTTCTCCCCCTGAGAGGCAGTAGACAGGGAGGCCTTACCTGGGGCTGCGCTGCCGTGGTGTTGAAGCTGAATGGCTCCCCGGTCCTGTGGGGCAGAGAAGAGCCGCCCCCCCGCCCCAGCACCATCACTCCCAGAGCTTGGGAAGGAGGACAGTCCCGCACGCCCCCTCCCTCTCCCCTGCAGACCTGAGCACGAAGTCGTCCATTCGGCTGACGCGGAGCTGGTACGTGGTGTTAACTGGTGACAGGGTGGACACATCCACGTAGAAGAACTGGACCTCGGACTCATTCTTGGTGGGGGGCTGACACAGCGTTCGCTCCACCTTTTGGTAGAGGTACTTGCGCTGGAACCTGTGGCCCGAGGCAGAGTCAGGACGTGACTGCGGTCCTGCCGCTCCAGGGGACCAGGGCCCTCGATTCCTCCACCCTGGTCCCACCACCTCCCTACCCGACCCCCGAGAGGCTGACAAGCTCCTGGTCGGCTGGCTTGGCCCTCTTGCTGTTGACCAGCCTTCTGTCTTAGGGGATTGGGAGGAGAAACAGAGGGGTGCCAGGGTGGTCAGAGGCCCTGGACAAGGGTCTGGGTGAGGTTCTGATCAAGGCCTGGCCTCAGAAGACCCACCCCCACCCCCCAGCCGCCCAGGTCCTACTCACATCCCTCGGAGGATCAGGGGCACCTGGAAGGACACCACCGCCTCCTTCTGGCGGACCACAAACAGCAAAGGAGCACCCTTCTGCTTGTTCAGGACATTCACGGACACTCTCACACCTTCCGTCTACAGGGGGACATGGACATGGCCCTTGGTCAAGCCCGTGGTGGCTCTAATTCTGTCATGGGGAACTCATGGCTCCAGAGACCGTGAGCTCTGCCCTTGCTCCACAGACCACGCTGAGCTCTCCCATCCGGGTTGGGCTGGGGAGACATCTAATGGCAGCCCACTGCAGTGCTCTTGCCTGGAGAATCCCACGGACAGAGGAGCCTGGCGGGCTACCGTACACACACACACACACACAGACACACAGAGACACACAGACACAGACACACACAGACACAGACACACACACAGACACACAAACACAGACACACACACACAAAGACACACAGACACACACACACAGACACACACACACACCGCTTCTGCCAGAGCAGCCCCCAGCGTCCAGGAGGGGCTTAGAAGAGAGGACAGGAATCACAATGAAGACCTGGGGTATCCCCCAGGACACCCCACTTCTGTAAAAGTTCACGGTGTGCACATGTGCCCACACGCACATGCACGTACACATATGTGCATACGGAGGGACACAGGAGAGCAAGACTGCTCTGCAGCCTCCTTCCTTGTGAGTCAGGAAAGCTGCTATTCCACAATTCATCTGGTGGCCAGAGGCCACACACAGGGCAGTGGGGAAACAGGACTTGTTGAAAGCCAAGAAGGCCAACTTCTATCCTCAGCTCCGACCAAAGGTTGGGGCTGTGGAAAAGTCACTTCACATCTCTGAGCCTCACCTTACCCCCTCTGTAAAACGGAGACACTGCCACTCTTGGCACTAGGAAGGGAAGGATATAGGACACTCAGAGCTTAAAGAAAAAGAATAAAATTAAATTAATCTTGGGAATGCTTGTTATTGGGCTGCTGAAACCCAAACTCAGGGCAGCACTCCCCTGAGGGGTAGAGGCCACAGCCCTCAGGGTAACCCCACATATGGGTAACCTCATGTATGGGGGCAAACAGAGACAGGACTCTAAGCTGGATGAGATCAAACTTCAGAGAACAAGCACTGAAGGCTGATCCTGGCCTGCCATCGAAACCTAATACCTCCCTATTCTAGAGAAAAAAAAAATCAGATTCCCATTCTGAACTCCACTATTTCTTAGTAAATCCAGTCCTGGTGAGAGCTGAGTCGGAGACCATTGGCCAGGCTGGGGCAAGAGTTCTCCCAATTTCAGCCCCACCTTGGGTCTGAACTTCCCAGACCCGGCTGTGCCCGGTGCTCAGCTCACAGGTGGGGAGGAAATGAAAGAGCAATCAGACTGGGGAAGCTTCTCCACGGTAGGCAAACTCCCTCTCCCCTCCCCACCCACCCTGGGGTTGGCTGTATCCCCACCACCTTCAACTTACAAGGCCATCTGGCTTTCTAAGGGAGGATGAGGGCTGGGAAGGTCCCAGCAGTTACAGCAGCCTGGAAAGGCCTGCATTCATTTCCCCAGGGAGTCTCAGCCATAAGCAACCCCCAAGCCCTGGGCAGAGCCTTTCAGCTTGGGCCAGTCTCATCCTCCTGGGGTTTTCTGGGCCAAGCCCAGTAGCAAGCCTGCTTCCTTGCTCCCAGACCCACAGCACTGTCAAGATTCTGAGTGTTGGGTAGGGAGCAAGGCCAGTCCTGCTCAGACTACCGCTGATGGAAAGGAAGTGATGGAAAAGAGAAGCGGGGAATGAGGCAACTTAAGTAGCCCGTCCAGGTGTAGCTTCAGAACAAACATCCCCAGCGCAGGAGGAAACTGTTGGCCAGAGGGTCCAGTGTGGCGCTGGAAAACCCAGGGGGGTCGCTGTTCCGGCTCGCCCCACTCGCCACCAGCCCGGAGCCCAGCCCCTTCCCTCACCCGGTTGCGGGTCACGGTGTGGTTGAAGGTGTAGATGTTGACCAGCTCGCTGTTGACCTCATCCACGTAGGTGCGCTCAAACTCCGCGTCTTTCTGCGAGACGTTCTTAGGCCCCAGAACCCCCAGATGGCTCTCGACCGAGGCCACCAAGAGAGCCAAGAAGGGCAAGCCCAGGGCGAACATGGCCCCCGCAGGGTGGCAGCGGCAGCGGCAGCGGCGGCAGCAAGCGACAGGACACCTCCAGGGCGGGTTGGGGCTTGGGCCGCAGCTTCCAGCATCTCACCAGGACCAGAACTTTAACCCCGGCCTGAGATTAGGAAGCGTCCCCTCCCTGGAGCCGCAGACGCGCTCTCAGGGACCAGGGAGGGGACGGGGCGGCTGCGGGCGGGAGGGCCGGGGGAAGGGTGACGGGCCTCAGGAAGGGGCCCCAGCTCGCCAGGGGCCGAACACGGCCGGGAGACTCGGTGGGCGCCCGCCGGGGATGTGACAGCCGGGAGGCGGCTGGTTGCTGGGAGCCTGGAGACGCCGCCGGGGAAAAGGGGGAGCGAGGGAGGGAGAGGAAGCCGGTGGCCTAGCCAGCCGCGAAGGGGCGGAGAGTCTGAGGGTGAGGGGCGTGATAGGAGGTAGCGACCCGACGCCGCGCGGCGCCGCCAGTTCTTTCGGGCGCCGGCCCTTTAAGGGCGGGCAGACGCGGCGGCTTCGGCGCTCAGAACTCCAGGGAGTGAGCGACGCCGCGGGGCGGTAAACAGCAGGACTGCCGGCCCGCCCGCTGACGTCAGGGGAAACTGACACCGATTTAAAGGGCCAGGGCTCGAATTGGGTCTTAAAGGGGCCGCCGCTTTCCAGCTGGAGGCCTTCTCCCACTCCTATCCTGTTGCCGCCTCCTCTTTCATTATCTTTCCCGTCCCTGAAAGGTCACTTTGGATTAGATGGATGGCTCCGTGAAGGATCTCCAAGAATTGGATTCTCGTTGACAAATTATCTTTCTCAAACATAACGATTACCCTCACCCCTTCAACGGTGCCATTACCTCTAACACTACCTCTAACACTCCTGGGCCTTTTTTTTTCCTCCCAACGATCCTAAGAAAAGAAAAATTTCTAAGAACTAGGAAACTGCCCGAGCAGGGGGAGCCCAGACAGAACCGCCAGAGGAACCCTCTCGCCTCCCTGAAGCGGCCACCTAGCTTCAAGGATGCCTTCAAAGTTTGCCTTTGTCTCTGATGAGGCAGCTACAAAGTTCATTGAAAGATAGTGACTTTGTAAATTGGTGAAACCTTTCTACAAATTATTTTTGCACGATATCTTAAGAAGCTTAAAGAGCTTTACACTCTTTGATCCAGTAATTCCACTTCTGGGGCACTATTCTAACGAAATAAGAAATACTGATTAAAAAAATTGTGTGGGCAAATATGCTTATCACTGTGATATTTACATAAAGCATAAAGGAAACAGCTTTAATGTCCGCAATGAAGGAGTGGTTAAGTGTTCTATTATCATGAAGCCATGGAAAGTGACGCCTAAGACTTTTAGGAATATGCAAGCAAAGAATTCAAGATATGACACTATATAAACAGTTTTCAAATACATAGAAAAACACTGACAAATGCATGAAATTTAGTAATGAGTGTCTTTGAATTACAGGCTTCCCAGGTAGCTCAGATGGTAAAGAATTTGCCCCCAGTGTGGGAGATCCAGGTTTGATCTCTAGATTGGGAAAATCCCCTGGAGAAGGGAATGGCAATCCACTCCAGTATTCTTGCCAGAGAATTCCAGACAGAAGAGCTTGGCAGGCTATAGTCTATGGGTCAAAAAGAGTCAGGCACTACTGCAAGGAGATCAAACTGGTCCATCCTAAAGGAGATCAGTCCTTGGTGTTCATTGGGAGGACTGATGCTGAAGCTGAAACTCCAATACTTTGGCCACCTGAAGAGAAGAGCTGACTCATTGGAAAAGACCCTGATGCTGGGAAAGATTGAAGGCAGGCGGGAAGAGAAGGGGATGACAGAGGATGAGATGGTTGGGTGGCATCACCGACTCAATGGACATGAGTTGAGCAATCTCTGGGAGTTGGTGATGGACAGGGAAGCCTGGCATGCTGCAGTCCATGGGGTCACAAAGAGTCGGACACGACTGAGCGACTGAACTGAAATGAACTGTGTTTGGGATGGGGAGAAATGTTCCAACTCTGCCTCATGTTTGGGGGCAACATGTGCCCCTCGGCCTTTTAAAATGCACATGGAGACCCTACATACAGTTTTTTTTTTTTTTTAATATTTACTTATTTGGCTGTGCCAAGTCTTAGTTGCGGCACGTAGGATCTTTAGTCTTCATTGCAGCATACAGGATCTTTTAGTTGCAGCGCGTGGGATCTAGTTCTCAGACCAGGGTTCAAACCCAGGCCTCCTGCATTATGAGCGCAGTCTTAGCCACTGGACCACCAGGGAAGTCCCTACATACAGTTCTTGAATCCCAGCTTCTATAAGTGGAGGAGGACAGGAGGAGAAGGGGGCAGCAGAGGATGAGACGGTTGGATGGCATCACTGACTCAGTGGACATGAGTTTGAGCAAACTCCAGGAGACAGTGAAGGACAGGGAAACAAGGAATGCTGCAGTCCATGGGGGGTCACAGAGTCTGACATGGCTGACTGAACACCACCACCAAGAGGTAGAACTCAGGAATGTGCATTTTAAGAAGCACTCTAGAAGTTTGCTCTGCACAATAAATTTTGAGAACTACTGCCCTGGGGGCCAAACAACCTTGGCCAATCAATATTCCTGTTTGTTCCCTTTCTCTGGGCAACATCTTGGGAGAAATCTATTCAAATAAACCCAGAAGGGAGTCTTCCTGTTTTCAAGGTCCTCAGGGCTTGAGCCTTGAGACAGGGTTGGGGGTGGAGGCGGGGAGCTGCCCTGTATTTACTTGCCTTCTCTGGTCTGCAGAACTTTCCTCCGCCCTTCTGCTCCACCCATGGCTGGTAGGAGGTTTGGAGGTGGGGGTGGGGGAGAGTCAGCACAAGCTTGTTATGAATAGGTCCTTTCTGAAGTCTGGCAGCCCTGAGTGGAGAGAAGACTTTTTTTGTTGGCTGCAGCAGTCAGCATAAAAGAAGGGCAGTACTGGGTCTCAAAGCCAGACTTCTGAGTGCAAAAAGACATCAAGTTCTGAGGGCAGACCCCCTGACCTTCTGTATAGGTCCAGCCACTGCATTCTCTGCCATGTTTTATAAAAAGCCCAACCCCAGCCCTGGTGATGAAGAGGGGAAAGGGTGGGGTCACAAGGCTGGAAGACTTTCATTTCCCTGTCACCCAACCTTCTCAGCCTGAATGTAGAAAGGACCTGGGAAATGGGACCATTCACCAGACAGCTGACCAGGTCCCCAGCTTTCCATGAGTCCAGCTCCATTGTCTGTCACAGGATTTTCAAAGTTTGGAGCAAGAGGACAGGGAGGAAACTTTGGCTGGCTCAAGGGTATTGTTAAAATGACCTAAATTCACCAAGAACAGGATGCTGTAGGAAGTCCAGTAAACGGATCAGCCGATTTGATCAAATAATTGAGGAATCTATGGGTAGGTGGTGGCTGTCCCTGTGGGTAGGTGGCAGAATCACATCAGACTTTAGAATAAAGTAATGATATAACTTTAACCCAGAAGAAAAAGTTGCAAAACCAACCCTCGTGAAGGAAACGAACTTGAATTTCCCTATTTCCATTGTGACTGTAGAAAGGGCTCAGTTTATCTACTCAGAACTCTGATGGAATCATCCTGGATACAGGCAGTCCTGGAAACAAGAGTATATAGCTCTTCTTTCCATCAGGTTTCCCTGGTGGCTCAGACAGTAAAGAATCTGCCTGCAATGCAGGAGACCTGGGTTTGATCCCTGGGTTGGGAAGATCCCCCAGAGAAGGGAAAGTGTACCCACTCCAGTACCCTTGCCTGGAGAACCCCACGGACAGAGGAGCCTGGCTGGCTACAGTCCATGGGGTCACAAAGAGTCAGACACGACTTAATGACTTTCAGTATCATGCAATTTCTGTTCTTTCCCAGGGCTGCCTTCCTGTCTGTTTATCTCTCCTTCAAGGACTATAAAAAGATGGTGCACATTAGATTAGGAATCAGTTAAAAATACAGTATTAACTCTGTCCTGAGGATAAGGTCTCAGACCCGTCCCACGGCTTCATGGTGTTGTGGGAAAAGCAAGGACTTTGATGATATACAGTTCTATGTTTAATTCCCTGCATTGTCCATCTTAGACAAATTACAGTTTCTGAGCCTTCAGGATCTACCTCTCATCTCAATCATGTGCTCCTAAACGCCGCACAGTGGAGCTGGGCTTGACTGCATTCATCATCCTAAACTATTGTCTAAAGAGGAGAGGAGTCAAGGGAGAGCAGCTTTGACTGTGTGAGCAGGACTTTCTGCCAGAGACACATCAGCCTCTTTGCATTTCCTAAACCTGGGCTTTCACCACTCTGATGGGGAAATAAGCACAATGAGTTCAGGCCCAGCATCTGGTTCCCTGTGACCATGTGATAGAAAGAAACCTCAGGGCTTTCCAGGAAATGAGTCTGGCCATCAGGTTGCTGAAAACAAGCAGATGAATAATTGATCAACTCAAATCCGCGTCTCCAAAGATCACCGATAAAATTGAGCCAGCCATCATCCTATTTCAAGAAAGCTTGCTTCTCTGGCCAAGAAATCAGAAAATGCAACTAAAGAACATTACACTTCTGACTGTATCTAAAGATTGCATGCAGCTCCCAAACTGTTATTCATAGAACGGATTCTCTCTCTTTACATTCTAGCTGGGACCCCATAGCTGCTTCTGTTATTTCATTGGTCCCTGGAGCCTTCACAAGTAATTTTTTTTATTCATACACCTTTTTTCCTCTGAACCAATCTAGCGTTTTCTTCTAGTTTCATTTTTCCTATAAAAACAATCTTTATTGAGACATCCCTGGCGGTCCAGTGGCTACGACTCTGTGCTTTTGCTGCAGGGAGCGTGAGTTCCATCCCTGGTATGAGAACTAAGATCCTACGTGTTGTGTGGCATAGTCAGAAGAAAAAAAAATGTATTCATTCCATTTAGTTTTTGTTTTTAATTTTTCATTGAAGTGTGCTTGTATTATACTGATATACAATATTATATGGTACTGAAGCTGAAGCTCCAATACTTTGGCAAGCTGATGAAAAGAGGTGATATAACTGGAAAAGACCTTGACGCTGGGAAAGATTGAAGGCTAAAGGAAAAGGGGGTGGAAGAGGATGAGATGGTTAGATAGCATCATGACAAACGACATGAATTTGACCAAACTCCAGGAGATAGTGGAGGACAGAGGAATCTGGCGTGCTGCAGTCCATGAGGTCACAAGGAGTCAGACGTGACTTAGAGACTGAACAACAGTGAAAATATGATGTGTTACAGGTGTCCGATATAGTGATTCACAATTTTTAACGGTTATACTCCATTTATAGTTACTGTAAAATATTAGCTATATTTCCCATGTTGTACAATATATCCTTGTAACTTACTTTACACATAATAGTTTGTACCTCTAAATTCCTTACCCCTACATTGCCCCCCTTTCTTCTCCCCATTAATAACCATTAATTTGTTCTCTATATCTGTAAGTCTGTTTTTACTTTTTGTTATATTCACGAGTTGTATTTTTTAGATTTCACATATAAGTGATATACAGTATTCATCTTTCTCTGACTTAATTCACTCTAAGTGAATTAGTGAATAATACTCTCCAAGTCCATCAATATTGCTGCAAATGGCAAAATTTCATTCCTTTTTTATGGCCAAGTGGTATTTCATTGTATATATAATACCGCATCTTCTTTATCTATTCATTTGTTGCTTCCATATCTTGGCAACTGAAAATGATGCTGCTATGAATATTGGAGTCCATATATCTTTTCAGAATTCCATCTAGCTATAATCAAACAACTCCAGAAAATGTCTCAAGATTTAATGTAATAAGTATATACTGCCTCTTTCTGTTTTTGTTGTTCTTAAGTGAATTTATTTATCATTAGCTAGAATAATGTCTATTGTTTCTTACAAGCAGCAGCAAGATACTATTGAAAGAACAGGAAATGAAGTCAAAAGATTTGTATTCTTTAATTCTGGCTGTTACTGGTTTGATGATCATGAAGAAATCACTCAATCTCCTATTCATTCATTCAGTGCCTAATTTGTACTAGTCACTAACCTAGGTGCTGTGAACACAAAGATACTTAAAACGCATTTTCTGTTCATAAGGAATTCATATCTAGCAGTGTAGAAAAGTGGGAAATGCAATGATAAAAGATTTATAAAACATATTATGAGGATTCAGACATGAGACACGTAATACAGATGGGAGCTGGAAATAGAAGAGATCAGATACATTACAGGAATCTCAGGGATTTTTAGAAGATGAGTAGGAGCTAGCCGGAAGCTTTCCTAGTGGCTCAGCAGTAAAGAATCTGCCTGCCAATGCAGGAGATGCAGGTTTGATTCCTGGGTCAGGAAGATCCCCTGGAGGAGGAATGGCAACCCCCTCTAGTATGCTTGCCTGGAAAATCCCATGGGCAAAGGAGCCTTCCTGGTGGGCTACAGTTCATGGGGTTGTAAAGAGCCAGACATGATTTAGCAACTAAACAGCCACAAGGAACTAGCTTAGCAAAAGGGGCAGGAGCATATGCCAGACAGAGGGTCTCAACTTTGGGCAAAGGCATGGACTCAAAGTTCAATGCTATTGACATAAAAGTTCAAAGTGGTGGGAGGACATGAACAGAAGAGGACCAGGTCATGAAGCACATTGGATGTTACATTTAATAACTGGGACTATCAGTGCTTATCAAAGAATATGCTGCACTATACTGATGTGTCATTTACTTTTGACAGGGGTGCTGTCAAAGCTTTATCAGTGTATAAAATGTTTTTTTGATACATAATTTTTGATGTGGTTAGTTAAGCTAAAATAAGCCAGCAAATAGAGGCAAAGCATAAAATGAGATCAAAGACAGACTATGTGTTTAGCAAACCTTTAAGGTCTTTGTGGCTATGTAGCTGGACTTCCCTGGTGGCACAGGGGGTAAGAATCCACCTGTCAATGCAACGAATGCAGATTCAATCCCTGTTCTGGGAAGACCCCACAGCTGTGGAGCAATTAACCCCACGTACCACAACTGAGTCTGTGCTCTAGTGCCCGAGAGCCACAACTACTGAGCCCCGAGATGCAACTGTGAGAGCCTCTGCGCCTAGAGCCCGTGCTCTGCAACGACAGACGCTATCGCGATGAGAAGACCGTGTACGGCAACAAAGAGTAGCCCCGCTCACCACGACCACAGAGGACCCAGCGCGGCCAAAAATAAACAAACAAATACAGGGCTCAGTGGTTAAGAAATCTGCCTGCCGAAGCAGGCGTCAAGGATTCCCAGGGTCGGGAAGATCCCACATGCCTTGAGCAAGCAGCTATGCCGTGGCTGGAGGGAAACAAGGATGGATTCCCTTGCTGACTCCTTTCCCAAGCAGATGCTGGTGAGGGAGCTTCCCCTTCCCCCACACTACCCTCTCCCCCACTTCTGGGCCACTGAAGAGGTTCAGAGGGGGTAGTTTTGATACAATCAACAAAGCCTCAGGCCTCCAGCGGCTTTCATTGCTGTGATTTAAGAGGAACCTGTAAGCAACTCACAAGGTAGTGCCTCTGGGGGCGGGTGGAGAGGACCGTGGTTTGATGGGGGAGACCAAGGAGAAAAAAACACCTCAGCTTAGTATCTCTATCCCTTTATTGGAGTAAATCATTTCAATATCGTAGCCTCACCGTGGTTAGAAGTGACAAAGTGAATGTTACAAAAAACAGAGAAACTTTTAGCTGCTGAGAAACATAATGGCTTATCAGTTTGCTGTGATCATCGCTGGCATGGTTGGTTGGGGCCCTTTAAGGCTGAGTGACCCGTTCTGGTCACACAGCTCTGAAGAGGGAGTGCCTGGGGAGGCAAGTGTGATAAAGAATTGTGTCCACGCCGTCACTCAGCAGCCACCCTTAGACTGAGGCCATTCATCCAGTCAGGTGAGGTGGGCCACAGCATACACCCACACTACACCAGCTCAGCAGTGCCCTTCAAGGGAGGCGGCTGTGCCTTCTGGTCTCACGTGAACTCTCGTTCTGTATCTTCACCTGCAATTGTGGTCCCCACTCGTATCCCTCAGCATGTGGAAGCTGGCAACTCCTACTGTATTACTTATTAAAACAATGTTTTGTGGGGGCCATGCCAGGCAGCGTGTGAGATCTTACCTCCCCAACCAGGGGTGAACCTGTGCCCTCTCCAATGGAAGCACAATGTCTTAACCACTGGACCACCAGGAAACTCCTAATCACGCTGCCAGTTATCATTGGCTGCACTTCACTTTGGCATGCTTTAGAATTTTTCGTGAACTTGTTTATTGGCCGTGCTGGGTCTAAGTTGCTGTGAGAGGGCTACCCTCCGGTTGTGCTTCGCATTGTGCTGGCTTCTCTTGTGGAACGTGGGCTCCAGGGCACCTGAGCTTTTGTAGTTGTGGCCCTCAGGTACTGGAGCACAGGCTCAGTAGTTGTGGCACACAGCATAGCTGCCTCAAGGCATGAGAGATCTTCCCGACCCTGGGAATGTGTGTCCCCTGCATTGGCAGGCAGACTCTTAGCCACTGGACCACAAGGGAAGGCCTCCTGTAGATTTTTCCAAAAAGTTATTGGCTGTGCTGGGTCTTCGCTCTAGTTTGGGCAAGTGCGGCGCAAGGGCGTCACGTCGTGGTGGTTTCTCTTGTTGCGGAGCACAGGCTCTAAGGCTAGTGGGCTTCAGCAGGCACATGGGCTCAGCTGGCCCTAGTCCTCAACAACATGGTCTCGGTAGTGGAGGGGCACAGGTTTAGCAGCTTTGAGGCATGTGGGATCTTCCTGGACCAGGGATCGAACCAGTGTCCCCTGCATTACAAGGCAGATTCTTAACCACTGGACCATCAGGGACACCTTTCTTTAGGTTTTAAATCTTATTTCACTTAATTCCTCCAGGTAATATCCTCCTGCTAACCTGAACTTCCTGACATGTTCATACAGTAGCCAGGTGGACCACCTTCATGTGTCCCACTATAAATGCTTAGCTCCATAAACACAATTTAAATCTACTGCTGGTTTTTAAGGTGGAAAACAAGATAGCCAGGGAATGCACTTAAATTTTAATAATTTTGTGGCCTCATAGAGAATGGAATCAAAAAGGAGTATAACTGGTTGCAGAAAGGCTGACTGAAGCTGTTGCCTTGCTGCAGGTGAGCAGACTGTCCCCCAAGGACTCTCAACTGAAAGGAAACTAGCAATCTATCTGTCATGAACTGTCAATCAGAATCTAAAGCTAAAAAGATACCCAAGGTTGAATGAGTAATCCGAGGGCAAGGACTTTGAAGTCAGGCAAAGTGGGGTTCAAAGCCCAGCCCAACCACTTAGATGACTCATCTCTGACAGGACAGAAAACTCCCCAGGCCAAAAGTAAAGTGGGAATGCACCCACCTAAAGTGCTTAGGTGGTTAACATATGGGAAATATTATCTTGAATCTTTTTTCCCTAGATGACACATAAACTCAGAATAGTCCAATTAATTTGAAATACTTAAGTTTAAGCTGGGGGCAACAATAAAGAAATATGCCAAAGTGTAAAAAAGAAAAACTGGTGATTATTAGTGTGAAGAATGGAGAAACAGTGGAAGCTGGGGCAGTTAACGTGAATAAAATTCTAAGACTGAAATTAGGAAAAAGCATCAAGAGGTCAATTTAATAATTTTTAGAGTTAATTGTTTTTAACTACCAGATAGTACTAACAAATCTGAAACATTTTATTTGACAGTTATTTCCATTTATCTACTTAAAGGTTCCTTCTATCTGCTCATCCCACCCTGCTGACCATTCTACACCCCCAAGGAGATCCGTGATGAGGGTCAGCCTGGAACATTCAGTTCCACAGAAAACAGACGACGACAAGTATCTAATTGCTTGTGATTAGGAAAAAAAAACCCATCTCTTCTTCTTGCCACTGGAATTCAAGCTATGATAAAGGAGACAGAAAGACAGTGAGTTCGAGTGAAATGTTTACATTTATATTGAAATATGCACTAAAACAGAATGAGTTCTACTGGTCAATGAAACTTTGCCAAAGCGGAATCACAAAACTTCCGTTGGGGAGGTCCAGTCAGCTAGCAGCAGTGATCCCCAAGCAGGAACACCAAGGAGAAGCCTGGGTGACCCCAACCCCAAAAGCCTCCTTTGAAGAGACTCCAATTCACTTCTCCCACATGCACCCACACAGATTTAGGAGCATAGCCATGCTCCTCATTTTCGTATATCTTTAGTTTCTTTTTTGCTGCAATAAATATAAAATTGGCAATGCTCATACACCACAGCACAGACAATATCTCAGGCTTTAGCATACAGCTGTAAACAGTGACTAGGTTAAACAAATAAAAAAGGAAAAGAAAGTTGAACATTACTTGTAAATGACGACAGAATTCCTAAGAGCAGGATATGAGCTACTCAAGATTTGTTTCGGTGGGTTAAGGTTACTGACACAAAGTTCAGCTTTGGACCTATGTCTGGACTTGAGGTGGTAGCCAGCACACTGCCTGTAGCAGTCTAGAAATGCGTGGGGA
The DNA here is from genome assembly GCF_001704415.2 of Capra hircus. Classification (NCBI taxonomy): domain Eukaryota; kingdom Metazoa; phylum Chordata; class Mammalia; order Artiodactyla; family Bovidae; genus Capra; species Capra hircus. The sequence goes on from NC_030822.1 coordinate 54,485,089, forward strand.
ACAAAACATGACCCAGCTCACCTCTGGCAGCACACCTCCAGCCTGCCACACTCAGGAAAGGGCTGCAGAAACCTCCAGAGTGGCGTCACAAGCTGCCGTCTAGTGTAGCAGGAATGGGTGGGCAAAGGAATGGGAATGTGCTGGGAGACCAACAGAAAAACACCTCGCTGGCTGCCTGCAAAACTGGCTCCTTAATCACAAGGACAATTAGGATGTTTCACTTGGACAGTTCATTAAACTTCATATATATGTGTGTTTGTGTGTGTATATGTATTATATATATATATATATGAACTCTAAAGATTAGGCATAAGTTCTGTCACTGCAGCAAACTGGGGTGTCAAATGAAAAAAAAAATTAACACTTTTTGCCTAAAGCAGTGCAAAGAAAGCTGCAAGAAATGAAAGTGGACTCAGTATCTGCACTGTTAGCAATGGGGCTGACTTTTATTTCAAAGGCTAGTGGTTCAGATACTATTGCTCGAATAGCTCTGGTAAATATAAAATGTAGTAACATCCAAGGTTTATACACAGAAGCAAAGGAGCTGAAGGTCAGCTGACAAAGGGGTATGTGACTTAGTCGAGAGAGAAGCTAAAAGCACATGCTGCAGGAGAGACCTAATAGGGTTTGGACCGTACCCCCATCTCTGACAACAGAAAAAGACCTGGAGAGGAAACAGTCTTTTCACACATAAAACTGTGGCTTAATTAATTCTCCTTCCTAGAATTATACCTCAGCTAAGAAAAAAAAAAATCTGTCCTGAAAAACTCAAGAGCCTGGGCTACTAAAAATAAGAAGGAAAATTTAATATACTAAACAAGTTTAGTAAACATCACATATATTTTCAGTTGTTAATGAAGACATGATACATTCAAAAGTTTTTTTTTTAAGACAAAAAAAAAAAAAAGACCCCACAAAATACCTAGAAAAAGCCTTGAGAAAAAAAAAAAATCTGCCCAAGTTCTATCCCTTTCAATCAGATGTGGCTCTTAGCACAAACCACAAATCCCCCTCCAACACACAACAGCAATATCATGTACCTTGCAAGCCAAGTATGAAACATACGCCTTAGTTACTGAACTTGAATGTTAAGCTGAATCTCTGCAGAGCCCATCTGGATGGGTTACTTCAATATCCACCTGGTCCAGTTTAAAGTATTTGTTTGTAGATCCAGTTTGTATATATTCCATTGGTATACGAAATAACAGACCACCTGCTCCTACTATTTTTTAAACGGCAGTTCTTGTAGCTCATCAAACCATTAAGATTACAAAGAGCTCTCTTGAAAGAAATACACAGATGAAGATATATTAAGGAGAAATCCTTAAGGTTACACAAGATTTTTTTTTTTTTAAACTAAAATAGGGGGGATCAAGTAGAATGTTTATTCTGAAGAGCAGTTTCACTGTTTCCCCATGAGAAGAGGCCAAATTTTTCTGGACTGATAATTTAAAAACTAAGCCAAGAAAAAAAGCCAGGTCTTGTGGAGTTGGAAACAGAGTTCCAATTTTTTCCCCCTAAAAGAAGGAAAACTGTTAAGAGGTTTTAAGGGAGAAACAAAAACATAACCAATCAGAACTCTGAATATGGACAGCACTACACAGACTCTATAGCACAGAACACCACGCAAGAATGAGTTACACATCAGTAATATCATAAGAGTAACTGGCTGGGGACTTACATTTCCAGCAACAGAGCTCCTAGGTTAAAAATGTGTTAAAAGCTTGTAATGTCAACAAGGACCCCCCAAAAAAGAGAGGGGATGAGGGGGAATAGAGGAAAGGCTGCATGCATGGGTCTATTACAGACATGATATTCAGCAGCATAAAAATAATACCCTCAACAGAGTCCCCCAAATGGGGCCAAACCTATTTTTCACTGCTAAGCATGGGAAGGATTAAGAGTGGAACAAATTCACTAGTGACTATAGCATCTCCCATATTTGAATGACAAGCACGTTCTATCTGATGCTATATGTTGCTACAACATTGAGAATATGTATGAGTAAAGCAAAATAAAAAAGACTAAATAATGAACTTTAACAACTGGAAAAACATCTGTTTTAAAGCCAAGTAGGTGTGACTCTAATCATTATTATATATGACATAATCCATACAAAGAAAGGCCAAGCATCTTCATTTTGTTCAGTACTTAGGCTTGATGTTTTCCTAGGAAAAACAGTGATAATTCAAAGACTGTATCACACATATAACTAAAAAGTCCCCTTCTGGTTTCAAATGAATTTAAACAACCATCTTCCTTGGCTAATTTTTCTCCTGTGTAAAACAAACCTTCTATGTACAGGACCAGTTTAAATCCCTCCTCCCCTTCAAACACTAGATAGGAACATTCAGGAACATTCGACAATGCAAAGTGCCTTAAGAAAGAGAAGGATTCTGTAGTGCCAGTGATAGAACTGATCTGAGGAGCCTGGGATGCTAGGAACACTGATGGGAGCCAGTCAGGCAATGGTGGTTTGTTTTTCCTCAGGTGTTTCCTCCAACAACTGCATGATCAGTTCATGGAGGGGTTTGCAGATCTTTGCATAGCCACCCCCTGTGAGATGCAGAAAATCAAACATGTCGTGGCAGGAGATGGCACCGTCCGAGTGCACGAAGCCCCCGTCTGTGTCCAGGAGCTGAACGTTGGCGAGCTTCGGCAGGGAGACCTTGAGGAGCTGGTTCACCTTGGCATTCTTTTGCCTCAAGGGGTTGGGCTTCTCACCTCGAGGTAACAAACCCTGGGGAACAGCACAGAAGAATATGAGAAGACGCACTGTTTTTCTCTACTTACTTGTGATTTCAAATATCCCTGGGACTCTCCATTTAGCATTTTTTATACCTTTGATTTATGAAACACTGGACTAGGCCCATCTTAATGAAAGTTCTCTGACTATTCCTGCTTGGTTTCTTTCCAGGTTCCTCCTCCTCCTCCTGTCCCTTAATCGCTGGTATTCCTCAGGGTCTTGTCCTTGGGCCAGTATTCTTCCCATTCTACACACTTTAGCCCAGGTCACTTCCATAGCTTCAGAACTCTGACTGAACATCCAGGTATAGAACCAAACTTGAATGTCTCTCAGGCACTCCTAACTCAACATGGCCAAAAACCATTTATCATCTCCCCTAGACTACGTTCCTCCCACATTCTCTATGGCAACTGTTCTTTCAACATCCCTGAGTCTCTCATCCCATAAACCTTGTCTACTTATTGTTAAATCACTCAGCTTTTACATCCTAAATATTTTTCCAATCCATTTTTTTCTGATTATAAACAACACTGTTATTTATTACTCATCTCAATTAATGTAAAAATCTCCTGACTGACCATCCTCCCTTCAGTAATATCTTCCCTTCAATTCATTCTCCAAACAGTCCGCCATATAGCTAGAATATCTGGCTCAAACACACATCTATTCATCAATGCCACCTGAAACCTCCCTAGTACACATAAGAAACAGAGTTGGAACAGGTGCTGTCTTGATGAATCAGAGCCACGTACTATCTGGCAGTACGAAGAGAGATGTGGCAGGTACAAGATGAGTTTGGAATATCCTGAATGACAGAAAGTAAAGAAGTATCCCTCCCAAAATGATGGGCACGGTCACAAGCATACAGCAGCTAGGTAAAAGGGACTTCCAAATGGCCAAATCTAAGATAATTTGAAGTGTGCGCTAAGTATAAAACATGTACCAGATTTCAAATGTTTAGTACTCTCCCAAGATACATACATTAGGGAACTCTGCTCAATGTTATGTGGCAGCCTGGATGGAAGGAGAGTTTAGGGGAGAGTAGATACAAGTAGACGTGTGGCTGAGTTTCTTCGGTGTTCACCTGAAACTATCCTAACATTGTTAACTGGCTATACTCCAATACAAAACAAAAAGTTCAAAACAATAAACAAAACAGAGATGTATCCTAACTATGTTTTAAACTTACTTGTTAATGATCTAATATATTTTTCAGCTAAATCAGGTGTCTGTCCTTCTCCTATAGTAAATAAAAGCTGGCTCTTATATGCAAGAGAAGGTTTTATCATCTCAAACTAGAAATGGCCTTTACAGATAACTAATCCTATTATAAGATTGTCAGAAATCCCCAACCAACCTTTTAGCTGGTTTACAGCTCATGATGCCACAACAGCAAGTTGTTGTTATTTAGGCAAAAATGCTGCCACTTGTTTCTCCTACTGGGTTTGATAAGAGGTCTTATTTCATAAAAATGGGTTTTCTGTAGGCATTCTACTAAAAGAACAAGAAAAGTTTTATGCCCAAAGGAAGTACTTACTCATGTCTACTTTAAATTTTTTCAGCAAAACGCTGGGCTTTTATTTTCAATTTGCTGTATGACGGTACAGTTCCAAAGAGAGCTACAGAACTATGACTATGATACACCAATATCTCCTTCTATCCCTGTTAAGTGCAAATGAGGTCAACCCTAAATCCTAGTTTATATGACAGTTAAAAGTGCAAGGTTCTACATCTAACAGTTAACAAAAAGCAGCCCTCACTGTTGGCACATTAAAGCTTGGCTGAGATATCATGAGCAACTAGGAAGGATGGTCAGCAACCAACAAACAAATATGCTGTTCTGACTTTCAGAGAATGTCACAGCAGTTAAAGCCATAAAAATGTTAAGCTGCAAAAGCAGAGCGCCATGCCTACTGGAACTGTCAAGCAAGGATGAGAAAAGTAATGTATATTTTGTGGAACATTTTCCTTAATAAATATGTATCAAGGGTACGCCATGTGATCTGTGATTTTTCTCTGTAGTAAGTGGTAATTGCTAATGTTAAAGAAGACAAAAAATTACAATCCTAATTCCTTTACCATGTAATAATGATTTTAAATTCATTTCCTTTTCTAATTTGCATATTCACTTTCAAGCAATTCCAAATATAATATACACTGTTTAGTATTCAGACTTTTCGCTTAAATAATACTGTAAATTTTGTTTGCACACAGACCTTGTAATTGTCACATGATTAGTGCTATTACATTCAATGACTTGTATAATCATTCTCCCATGGGGTTGATTATTTAGGTTATTTCCAATGTTTTAGTATTGTAGATACCACCACTGTGTATCAAACTCAAAAGCCTGGCTGAAACAAAGAATATTTAAGGAGGATTTATTTAGCAACATTCAGGCAACAAGTATGTCCTAAGCAACTACAATGTACCAGCCACTGTACTTCAGAGATGGGACTCTTAACCACAATGTAATCCTTTCTGGAATAAGGCAGGATCTAAACAAGGAAGTTAATTAAATACCATGTAATTAAAAAAACAAGACCTGGCTCCCCAGAACTCTGTTATAATATCCAAACTCCTAACATGGGAACTGTGGCCTCTTTCTCTGAACTACCCCAGACCTGAACTTTATTCCATGATAACCTTCAATTCTTCCAGTACATTCCTTCACTCACCCAACAAACACACACATGACGAAGTCTTTGATCATTTCCTTCCTTTCTTCCTCCCTCCTCCTCCTCTCTTTCTTCTCTGTAATACTTTCTCTTCTTTCATTTCTCCGTTTGTCTGGAGACCAGTGAATTTTTTTTAAATTTTTTAAAACTCAGATGTCAACTTTTACATATTTATCCTGCTATGTCCATCCACCAGCTCCTTGAGAGGGACTACATCTTACTCATCTCTAAATGCTCAGGGCCTAGGAGAGTGCCTCGTACATAGTGATTCTCACACTTTTTTTGAACAAATCAATACCTTAATAATACTTATCTCATTAAAAAACTGAATCTATACCAGATTTCTCAAAAACATGTTTTTAGCTGGCTAAGAATGTCTACAGGTAAACTTTAACACTGAAACAGACAGCTGTTTACCCCTGAGATCATAAAGACAATGTTTTAATTCTACAGAGGGTAGCATTTCCTGATGGGGTAAGGTTATGAAGCACAGATTTTCTTCCTGATGGAATCTCTGATATATTAAAGAATTCAGAGATCCTGATAAATACACCACCTTAACTATATTAACAATGGAATAAAACAACAGATCTAGGCTAATCTAAACCCAGCTCTAATGAAAAGAGAATTCAGGGGACTTCCCTGGTGGTCCAGACTAAGACTCCACGCTCCTGATGCAGGGGTCCTGGGTTTGATCCCTGGTGAGGAAATTAGATCCCACATGCTTGCAACTTACCAAAAAAAAAAAAAAAAAGATCCCTCATGCTGCAACAAAGATCGAAGATCCTGAATGCTGTAACTAAGATTCCATGCAATCAAATAAAGAAACAGTAATAAAAAAAGAGAACTCAGGACTAAAAAAAGGTCATATGCATTTAAAAAATTATCAGAAGACCAGAAGATTTAAAGGGAAGAAAAAAAACTAAGACTACCTTAGGCAACAAAGAGGACCTATAATTCTAAATAAGGATGAGCAAAAAAAAGATAATCCCCACAGCTGATTCTAGGAAATGATGAGACCCATTAGACAATGGCACATATCAGACAAGAGCTTCTCAGGAGCATTATAAGCTGCTTCCAACCTGAAGATTCTTTATATTCATGAATGATCCCGTTTCTAAAAAGACACCTCATCTTTACTTTAAGATATTGAGGTCTCCACCCACCCAAAGACCACATACCAATACAATGATTTTGGCCTGTGGCTGCCTTGTGTTGATGAGCTGTACGATGGCCTCGATTCCACCTGCTACTTCCTCTGCTGTATTTTCATGGTTGTTTGTTCCTACCCAGACAACAATGACCTGTAATTGAGGGAAGGAAGAAAAGATACCCAGGCATAAAGTAATGTCCACTAGTTAGCTGAAAATCTTATTTCAAAAATCAAAGAAGGAAAGATGAACTGCTCAAATGGTTAACTTCAACAGGGCAGGCATCTTAAAACAGTAATGTAGGCCTCATATATATTAATATCAGGATAAATTCCAAACACAGCAATACTTAAGTGGTAAAGTTGTGCTAGGGAGAGACGGGAAATTTTATCATTGTGGAGTTGGTAGTTAATCTCTTAAAATCCAGAAACTATACAAAAAAATAAAATAAATTTAACTATATAAAAATAAAACCACTGCATGTCAAAAAACAGTGAAATAAGAAACATGGGAGAAAATATTAGTAACATTGAAAGACTCTGGTAGATGTAACCTTCTAGAAAACATAAAAATAAAAGTACCCAAGGGAGGGTATTGGGTATAAATACACAGTTCTACTTAAGGCAGAGTCAGTGGCATGGAGGCTGGATATAGTTTTCAGAAGTATTTCTGCTTTAACAAAATTTTCTACATGGTGACTATTATCCGTAGACGTACATCTTACTACGTAACCTGACAAAGTAACTTCCACCCAGCACCAAAGGAATATGCATGAGTTCTTCTATTAGAAAGGCAACGACAAAATACTTTCTACTACAGAAACTGCTGTCAGTGCCTCAGTTTTGTTCTCTTTTTGTTGTTTGGGGTTGGAAAAACTTATATGCAGCATGCCAACTCAGGACACTGATAATTTGATAAGGCACTGGGTACATGTTTGCGCTGAACATTTGTTCACATCTGTTTCAAATTTCCTTTAGAAGAACTTGGAGGCCGTGATTACCAATCTGTTTGTGTGTTAAATTAATCCAAAATTACTTCCTCGAGTGAATCACAGCCCTGCTCCAATGGCCCACCTCTGAGCACTTTCCTCCCCTTACTGCTTCAGGTCCACAGAACAGCAAACCTCATTAGCATCAAATGTCTGCCAACAGCAGATGAAGATAATTGTAACAATAACAATTTCAAGTATGAGCCAAAAAAGCAATACACTGATCCGTAATTAAGCATGTATTTGGAATGTTCTTAATGATAAAATCATCTATCTTAAAAAGGCATGAAGCCAAGAACAACAATGAAATAATGGTTTAAAGAAGCAATTGAAAAAAAAGTTTAACCACTTAACTTTTTAATTTATTTGGCTGAGCCAGGTCTTAGTTGTGACATGCGGGATCTAGCTCCCTGACTAGGGATCAAACTCATGCCCCCTGCTTTGGGACCATGAAATCTTAGCCACTGGACCACCAGGGAAGTCTCAGAAGCAATTTTTCTTAAAAACTACCAGTTTCTGACAATTTAACTCTCTGCAAAAGACTTAAGGTTTTTTTTTTTTTTTTTTTTTTTTTAAAAAGCTTCATTTCACCTTAGGTTTAATATTCTCCAGTTCTCCATTCTTTAGTCTCCATAAAACATGTCTTGTTGTGTCTCCCCCAATTCCAAAATTCAGTGCATGAAGTGGGGAAAAAAGCTCTCGCCATATCTAAAAAGAGAAAAATTCATTTATTTAAGCTTAAAGTATTGGGAAATAAAATCCCTCAACTGCAATGTATTGTGAGGCATTTGAAATAACAGCTTCCTTTTTCTGTATTCAAATATTAACACCCCAAGTGGTATGCTCTCAACTGCGGAAAGCGCTTTGTAACTCAGTTCTCAGTGCAGCATTAGGCCTCAGCTCAAGACCTGAGTCTCAACGCAGAGGTTGTGACCATTTAAAGAGGTACCAACATTTATAATTAAGCAGTCAACTCAATAAATTCATCTTTCCCTTTATTAAATCATTTAAAAGAAATGAGGTGAAGTAGAAACATGAGATGAAAAAACTTAAGAGTGCTAAACACAAAAAGAAACCTATCTTTTCTGTTAAATTTCCCTTGGAAGAATGCCTAAACAGATTCAAAAGTTCACCCCAAAAATACATAAAATTTTAAAATGGTAAAGCACAAATAATAGGAATTGAGAATCACAGCTAGGACAAACAAAAATGAGCAAATACAAGCAAAGAAATAGTAAAATGCAAGAATTCAAAGTCATGACTAGGACAAATATAATGTGAGGCTTCTTGGAAGCCAATGGAAAAAGGGGAGTGTACTAATAAATAACGCTACATTTCCAGTCTCGTGCTTGATGGCACCAAGAATCCCGTCAAGCAGGTCTCATTTCCCTTCTAACTCTGGATTAGAGTGGAATGGATGCCAGTCTGCTGTTGACGGATGTGCTGACATCAGCAGCCAAGGACCACCCGCGCCCCTTCACTTTACCTCGCATTGCTGCAGCAACTGTACCATGGAGTCCCCCACAAACAGGACATCCGGCTCTTTGTCTTTGCAGTCCAGGACAAATCTGTTGTGCTGGTGTGAAGAAGAAAGAACAATCAGAAGCTGGCATTTCTTTCCCCGTGAGGTTTCTTGGCTTAGTCAGAACAGTTGTCCGACCAGTTACTCTGTTATTAAACATTCTCTTTGGTCTGTCCGTAAAGCTGATTCCTCTCAACTGCGATCAACTGCTGGATCCTACCGAACTGATCATTCTCATGTGCTCAAGAAAATTGGAACACTGCAGAAACCGGAAGAGAAAAATGCATTCCCTTTTTATTTTTTCTTAATAAAGCTTATCTTCTCCTCCAACTCTCATGAAGAACACTTCACACATATGAAAAGCTGAAGGAACACAATGACTACCTGTACACACTCCACCTACATTCAACATTTTCCCATATTTGCTGTTATCTCTGTGTGTTTGCTGAAACACTGATTCTTCACCTTTAAATATTCCACATGCTAGGACTTCCCCGGTGGTCCAGTGGTTAAGAATCTGTGCTCCCAATGCAGGGGTCCAGGTTCCATTTCTGTTCATGGCACTAGATTCCACATGCTGCAACTAAGAGCTCACATGCCACAGTGATGACTGAAGAACCCACACGCCACAACTAAGACCTGGCGCAGCTAAACACATTAAAAAAATAAATAAATATTTCACAAGCATCTCCTAAGCATAAGGGTAGTCTACTGTAAAGCCACAGAACCACTATCAATACATCTAAGAAAATGAACAATAATCCCACAACTAATATTCAATCTTTACAACGGTTCCAAGAATTGGATAAAGTATTTTATATGTATCTTTTTTTAAACTAGGATCCAATCAAAAGGCATGCATTTTATTGGAATGATTTTAATATGGTCTTTGAAAATGTCTGCTAACCTCTCAAGGTGAGATGTTGGCATACTAAGAATCAGGCTTTTTCAGTCTAATCCAAGTTTCTAGGCTCAGGTGACCTAGCCCAGGCATGCTTCTCTCTGCTCTTAAGGTAAAAAGATTTTATTCATTGATGTTAAACCAAAGGACATAGTTTAAGTTGTTATATTCATCCCCGAAACAAATTAACACAATGCTTTAACAGGTCTCTAACCCAGTTCTATAGAAAGGTCCAAATGCGGTTTCTTCTTCTCAATCGCTACATTCAATTCTTCTTCCCCTAGGAGAAGGCAATGGCACCCCACTTCAGTACTCTTGCCTGGAAAATCCCATGGACAGAGGACCCTGGTGGGCTGCAGTCCATGGGGTCACGAAGAGTCAGACACGACTGAGCAACTTCACTTTCACTTTTCACTTTCATGCATTGGAGAAGGAAATGGCAACCCACTCCAGTATTCTTGACTGGAGAATCCCAAATATGGCGGAGTCTGATGGGATGCCGTCTATGGGGTTGCACAGAGTTGGACACGACTGAAGTGACTTAGCAGTAGCAGTAGTAGGAATTAAGGTGGAGATGCTATTTAAGTATTTCTGCTGATAACACAAGTGGAGATGACACTGTGCTGAAACTGAGATATTCCACTGCGACTGGTGAAAATACAAAAACATCTCTGGAAATAATTTGACAATTAAGACATCTCTTCTTAATTGGACAGGATTTGGGATAGCTTTTTCTTTTTTCTTGTGTAAATGATTTTTTTTTTTCGCATATGTGTATAGGTTCATGTCTTGTGTAAACAATTTATATGTTGCCAAGGCAAGCACTTTAAAGTGGTTTTTTTTTTTGGCTGTGCAGTGTGGTGGGATCTTAGATCCCCAACCAGTGTTCAGTTATTTTTTAAAATTTACTATTATTTTAACAGTGTTTTTAAACTTAAGGGATAAGATAAGCAAGAATAAAACTTCAATTTCACTGAGTAGTGCTCTTTCACATCATGTCATCTCTCTGTGGGTACTCAGGTATCAACTACTACTCAACACCAACAAAACAGCTCATGTTTAAAGAATATCATGGAATTTAAGCTCTGCTGTTCTAATTGTTTCAGTCCTTTATATTTTCTTTTTAAATAGTTGCAATGACCTTCGAAAAACAGAAAAGATCAAAGCAAAATACCTATAGCCCTACCATCTTAACCAGTACCTATTAATGTTTTGGGGTATCTTTTCTCATCATTTTTTCACACATTCCCCATTCCTCCCCTGCCTTAAAATAGTTGAAACATGCACATCTTCCTCTGGCAACACAGCTTTGAGGACAGAAAAAACCTATGTGCAAATTCTAGCTTAACTAATATCTGGTCAGTGACCTTAAGCAAGTACATAACCCAAGTCTTCCACATCTGCTGACAATTCTGTTTTAGAGTTGTAAAGATGCGAGTTCCATAAAAGGGACCCAGCTTTTTGCTAGCACCCAATAGGCACTCAATAAATAGGGCCATTATAATTGCATATAATATTATATTAAAAACATTTTTCTATGTGGCTACATGATTTCCATAATCATAATTTAAAAAAATTTTTATCACCCATTAAAAGAAAAATATTCATTTACATATTTGGCCAGGCCACACCGTTTGTGGGACTTTAGTTCCCGATCAGGGATTGAATCCAGGCCCTTTGCAGTGAGAGCATGGAGTCCTAACCACTGAACCGCCAGGGAATTCCCTATAACCATAGTTTCTAACACTACTTAATATCCTACTGCCGCATCCAGTGAGACATGCATATTTTGTTTTTAGCTCTTTTCCTAATGAAAGATTTGCCAGGAACCTCCTACTGACTGAGATGAAGAAATTTACATGTGTGGTTTTTTTTTTACATATTGGTAAGTTTTAGGTCAAAGATTAACACTTTTATGGATCTTGGGGATATTTCCAAACTCTTAACACAACGGCCACTGGCTGCATCTATACTGACTCCCGCACGCGTAAGAACTCATCTTACCACAGTCCCACCTGTACTGGTCATTAATATTTCCCCCTCCCTCCTTCTCCTCACTGTTTTAATCTGTGCCTTCTGGAAACAAAAAGTTAGACAGTTCTTGTCATGCTCATTGAGATATTTATCCAGTATATCTGAGGATATTTTCACTGATGATACAACAAAAATATCAGTGTGTCATCTGTGATATTTATTGAAAATACTTTTGTCAGTCTGCTGCTAAGCCTTCTTTAGCTGGTTACTGTTTTGATATGATTTGCTATTAAATTTGTCTACAGTCAAGTCTTTTAGTATCACCCCCCCAAAAAAACTTTTTGCTATGGAAAATGTCAAGCGTACAGGAAAGCAGAGAGGACAATACAATGGGTCTCCATATATCCATCACCAATTACAGCAATCATCGAACTATGGCCATTATTAATTCAACATTTCAGAAACTACTGCCCCACCTCATTCTCAAATTACTCTGAAGCAAACCAAGGATGGAGCATTTCATGTATAAAAATTTCAATATGTAACTCTTAAAAGATTAAAAAAATTCACTAACAAAATACCAGTTCTACTCTTCTAAAATCAATAGCAATTCTTTAATATCAACAAATAACTAGTGCTCAAACTCAATGTAACAAAATTTTATGTTTTTTAAAATCAGGGTCCAGACAATTTGTCTCCTAAAATCCCTTGTAATGTACAGGTTCCACCTCTCTCAGTCACCACCTTCCAAACTATTTTTTAAGGAATATGACTGTCTGACCTATAGAATCTTAGGTCATATCTAATCTCCATAGTCTGGACTCTGTTGACTGCACTCCTGTGGTGGTGGTGGTGGACATGTTCACTGGCTCCAGCTACTTCTAAATATGTGGTACTTAAGTCTAGATTAAGGATGGATAGTTTGGCAATACTCCATGAGTATCACTTTAATACTTGTTTTAATCATTATTTTTAAAAAATGTTTTGAAATAATTTTAGATCTACAGAAGATTTGCAACGATTGTACAGTATCTGTACATATGCATGGCACATCTGTCAAACATAAGACACTTCCATTAGGGAATACTAGCAAACAAAATAAACTGCACTCACACCTCACTAATTTTTCCACTAATGCCCATTTCCTGAATCAATCTGGGATATTACGCTGAATTTAATCTCATATCTCTTTTAGTCTATTCCAATATGGGACAGTCTCTTGATTTTTCCTTTTCTTTCATAAGCTCAACACATTCAGCTGTGTGCAGGTGTTCTGCAGATGGTCCTTCAATTTGGGTCTGTCTGATGTCTTCCCATGAACAGACTGAGGTTATGGATTTTTGGGGAATATGACGACAGAGGTAATTGCCCCTGTTTATCATATCAGTGGGTACATGATACCAACATGACCTACTGCTGGTGATGTGAACACTGATCACTTAGGTAAGGTGGTGTTTGCCAGTTATCTCCACTATCAAGTCACTATTTTCTGTTCCACACTCTGTTAGAAGCAAAATCCAGCACCAGTTCCTAGAGGGAAGGGTATCAAAAAATGTGCAGTCATATGTTAAAGCTACCAAAGTAATTTACAAGGAGATACTAAGCAAATATATTGTTTCTCCTGAAAGCTGTGTCACTAATGTTAGGATTCCTCAGTGGATCTTGCCTACAGTACTGCAGTGTCCTATCCATGGTTTTCTTTTTCCTCCTCCCTTCTATATTTATTTAAAATATTCTGTAAAGAAGATTTTGCCCTCCTATTTATTCATCCATTCATTTATTTACAGGGAATGGATCAATGAATACTCATTCTTAGTTATAAGCCAATATTATCAATTATTATTTTGCTCAAATTGTCCAGCACTGCAGTTTGGGTGCTCTTTCCAGTCTGCTGCAGGTGGTCAGAGTTAATGTCATCAATGAGAGAAACCAATACTGTGTGCATTCTACGTGCTGCACTGGGGACCCATCACTTCAGTGGTATTCCTACTGGCCATCTTTTTTTTTCATCCCCCTTCCCTTTTCTTTCTCGAGTAGTTCCTTGTTTTCTTTCACTGTAAGATGTTCCAGGCCCATCTTTTTATTTTCTTTGCCTCGGCTATAAAAATCAATGATTTCTCCAAAGAGTCCTGGTTCCTTTCGCTGGAGAACTGTATTTAAGAGCCAAGATCTAGGTGCACAATATATTTTATTACAAATTAGTCCTTCCATATTATACAAGCTTTTTTAAAAAAATTAAAGTCATGTTCTTCTTTCATTTGACTATCTTTTTTCCCAGTCGGTGCTAATTATTTAACGTCTGCTAAATTTATGCCAGAAACTACCCCCCCAAAAAATAAATAAATAAATCTAGCTTTATTACTACTTTTCAGTAAACTTATAAATGACCTAAGTGCCCATCAATGAGAAAATGAACAACCCACTGTGGTATTTTCACATAAAGCAACAAAATACTAGAGAGAAAAAAAAAAATATATCAATTATAGCTATACTTTTAACCTGTATGATATACTGCAGAAAAAACACATTCAGAAAGATACTGAAAGATAAATAGGAAGATACTGTTTACATAGTTTAAAAACATGCAAATATACTAATTACACTGTTTAGAGATTATATATGTAGTATTTAAATACATGAAAAAAATTTAGGATACTGGGTAAGTAGGAAAGAGAAAGAAATGTGACCAATGTGGCATATATGGGGAACACAATTCTTTCAGCAATGCTGTAGATTTTTAGAGTGAGAAGCAAACACACAGATGCTCAGAATATTTCATAATACCTTTTTTTAAAAAAAAAATTGTATGTATTTATTTGGCTAAACTGGGTCTTAGTTGCAGCATGGGGGATCTAGTTCCCTGACCAGGGCTCAAACCTAAGTCCCCTGCTTTGGGAGCACAAAGTCTTAACTACTGGACCACCAGGGAAGTCCCCATTATACTTTCTGAAAGACATAAACAAATGAGAAAGATTAAGAAAGAACAACCAAGTAATTGATACATAGAAGAACACTCAAAATAAAAAACTACCACTCAAAATGTAATAGCTAAAGGCTGATTTTTAAGCCCAAGAAGACAAAAACAGAAAGCAAATACAACTATGAAGAGTACAAAAACAATCATGAAATACTAAAACAGGAAACTCTGCAGACTTAAAATCATATAGAACTTGTTAGTTCAAAAGGTAATATGGTTCAAAACAGATAAAGTGATAACACTTTATTAAAAGTAAGCTACAAATACTGCAAAAAAAAAGTGCTGAAAAAAACCCAGTGGGACAAAAAAAAAGGGGAAAAAAACCCCGAAAACAAAATAATAGGACATATTAAGAATGCAACGGCACCAGAGATCGAAGGGATCCCCACTTGCTAAACCTGGGACAACCTGACTCTCAAAATTACAGTGGATTATAACCCAGTTGAATAAAGTAGGAACCTGTGAATCTATATTATAACAAATTAGGACTGGTTTAGGGCAACACTATTTTAACCAAGTGATCGAAGTCAGTATCACCAATGAGACAAACCAATGTCAAAATGCCTTCTATGTGATGCACGGAAGACTACTTCCCTGATATTCCTGCCAAAAATGTATAATCTGAACCCTGATTACGAGAAAAGAAGACAAACTCAAACTGAGGAACACACCACAAAGTAAACAGCCTATACAAATGGTTAAGTCATGAAAGACAAAGGCTAAGAAACGTTTCTGATTAAAGGAGAATAAAGAGATATATGACAATCAAACGCAATGTGCGATCCAAGACTGGGAAGAAAACTGATATAAACAACAGACAGCTGAAGAAATCTGAGTATGGTCTCTGCATTAAGTAACAGTATGGTGGTTTAGTCGCTGAGTCCTGTTCGGCTCTTACAACCCCATGGACTCTAGCCCACCAGGCTCCTCTGTCCACGGGATTCTTCAGGCAAGAATATTGGAGTGGGTTGCTATTTTCCTCTCCAGAGTTAAGAGTATCCTGTCAGTGTAAAATTTCCTGATTTTAATAACCATACTGCAGTTATGTGAGAGAATGTTCTTTTTCTTAGAAAACACTCAAATATTTAAGGGTAAAGGAACATCATGAAGACTGCAACACAGTTTCAAATGACTGAGAAAAAATATTAAGTTGGTAAATAGTATAAACAGATACAGACAGAATAATTATGCAGATACAGCAAAATGTTAACTAACAAGTGGCGAATCTAGATGAAGGATATAAGAAGTTCTTTCTAAACTGTTTGTAATACTTGTTGCATACTTATGAACTTACTTTGAAATTTAAAAAAGCTTAAAAAAAATAGAAACCTCGCTATCTACTAAAATTAACAAAGGGCAATGAACATGCTTTAAAATATTCCTCAGTTCCAACATCACATGGTGGTTAGAATGATATCTCTAACATAAAATTTTTATTTTACAGTAATCAGTTCTTGTTGACCATTAAAAACACCCTTTCGTAGCTTTGGTCAAGGCTCTAAAAATTGAAGAGATTCACCCTTGTGAATAATAACACGTGCACCTCCTTTACCTGAGACATCCATCTGTCGTCTCCTTGAATATCTTCTGCTGCATGTGGAATGGCTGCTGGGTTTGAGTCTCCTTGGCTCATTCTACACCTGAGGGAAAAAAGGTCTATGTCATGTTTTGTTCACTGACAGGAATGTCTGTTACCGCTTACTTAAATATCACATGTCAGGTTTTATACAAGAATTAAATAAATTTCATTGTGGTTTTGCCTAGAAACGATGCAACTGGAGTTTATTTCCAGCAGATGAGATCCAGGACATGACTGCACAAGTTCCATAAATATTCCAGCACTACTAGACTTCCAGACAGATTTGAATACCATTCAGGAATAGTGCACTACATTTTAAAAGTCTGCTCCAAGTATATACCTTACACTTACATTCACTTTTCATGAATATACATTATTGTAACAACCAAATGACGAGGAGTTAAACTCTTATGGTTCAAAGATATCTTACATAAATATATTAGATATCTATATTATTATAGAAATATAATAACATATCTATATCAGTTCAGTTGCTCAGTCGTGTCCAACTCTTTGAGACCCCATGAACTGCAGCACGCCAGGCCTCCCTGTCCGTCACCAACTCCCAGAGTTCACCCAAACCCATGTCCATTGAATCGGTGATGCCATCCAACCATCTCATCTTCTGTCGTCCCTTTCTCCTCCTGCCCTCAATCTTTCCCAGCATCAGAGTCTTTTCAAATGAGTCAGCTCTTCACATCAGGTGGCCACAGTATTGGAGTTTCAGCTTCAGCATCAGTCCGTCCAATGAACATCAAGGACTAATCTCCTTTAGGATGGACTGCTTGGATCTCCTTGCAATCCAAGGGACTCTCAAGAGTCTTCTCCAACACCACCATTCAAAAGCATCAATTCTTCGGCAATCAGCATTTTAACAGTCCAACTCTCACATCCATACATGACCACAGGAAAAACCATAGCCTTGACTAGATGGACCTTTGTTGACAAAGCAATGTCTCTGCTTTTGAATATGCTATCTAAGTTGGTCATAACTTTCCTTCCAAGGAGTAAGCGTCTTTTAATTTCATGGCTGCAATCACCATCTGCAGTGATTTTGGAGCCCTGAAAAATAAAGTCTGACACTGTTTCCAGTTTCCCCATCTATTTGCCACAAAGTGATGGCCATGGATGCCATGATCTTAGTTTTCTGAATGTTGAGATTTAAGCCAACTTTTTCACTCTCCTCTTTCACTTTCATCAAGAGTTCCTCTTCACTTTCTGCCATAAGGGTGGTGTCATCTGCATATCTGAGGTTGTTGATATTTCTCCCAGCAATCTTGATTCCAGCTTGTGCTTCTTCCAGCCCAGCGTTTCTCATGATGTACTCTGCACAGAAGTTAAATAAGCAGGGTGACAATATACAGCCTTGATGTACTCCTCTTCCTATTTGGAACCAATCTGTTGTTCCATGTCCAGTTCTAACTGTTGCTTCTTGACCTGCATACAGGTTTCTCAAGAGACAGGTCAGGTGGTCTGGTATTCTCATCTCTTTAAGAATTTTCCACAGTTTATTGTGATCCACACAAAGGCTTTGGCATAGTCAAGAAAGCAGAAATAGATGTCTTTCTGGAACTCTCTTGCTTTTTTGATACAGCAGACGTTGGCAATTTGATCTCTGGTTCCTCTGCCTTTTCTAAAACCAGCTTGAACATCTGGAAGTTCACAGTTCACGTACTGCTGAAGCCTGGCTTGGAGAATTTTGAGCGTTACTTTACTAGCATGTGAGATGAGCGCAATTGTGTGGTAGTTTGAGCATTCTTTGGCATTGCCTTTCTTTGGGACTGGAATGAAAACTGACCCTTTCCAGTCCTGTGGCCACTGCTGAGTTTCCCAAATTTGCTGTCATATTGAGTGCAGCACTTTCACAGCATCATCTTTTAGAATCTGAAATAGCTCAACTGGAATTCCATCATCTCCACTAGCTTTGTCTGTAGTGATGCTTTCTAAGGCCCACTTGATTTCACATTCCAAGATGTCTGGCTCTAGATGAGTGATCACACCATCATGATTATCTTGGTCATGAAGATCTTTTTCGTACAGTTCTTCTGTGTATTCTTGCCATCTCTTCTTAATATCTTCCGCTTCTGTTAGGTCCATAGCATTTCTGTCCTTTATCGAGCCCATCTTTGCATGAAATGTTCCCTTGGTGTCTCTAATTTTCTGGAAGGGATCTCTAGTCTTTCCCATTCTATTGTTTTCCTCTTTTTCTCTGCATTGATCACTGAGGAAGGCTTTCTTATCTCTCCTTGCTATTCTTTGGAACTCTGCATTTAGATAGGTATATCTTTCATTTTCTCCTTTGCTTTTCACTTCTCTTCTTTTCACAGCTATTTGTAAGGCCTCCTCAGACAGCCATTTTGCTTTTTTGCATTTCTTTTTCTTGGGGATGGTCTTGATTCCTATCTCCTGTACAATGTCCAAACCTCCGTCCATAGTTCATCAGGCACTCAGTCTATCAGATCTAGTCCCTTAAATCTATTTCTCACTTCCACTGCAGAGTCATAAAGGATTTGATTTAGTTCATACTTGAATCGTCTAGTGGTTTTCCATACTTTCTTCAATTTCAGTTTGAAGTTGGCAATAAGGAGTTCATGATCTGAGCCACAGTCAGCTCCCGGTCTTGTTTTTGCTGACGGTATAGAGCTTCTCCATCTTCGGCTGCAAAGATATAATCAATCTGATTTCGGTGTTGACCATTTGGTGATGTCCACGTGTAGAGTCTTCTCTTGTATTGTTGGAAGAGGGTGTTTGCTACAACCAGTGAGTTCTCTTGGCAGAACTCTATTAGCCTCTGCCCTGCTTTCTTCTGTACTCCAAGGCCAAATTTCCTTGTAACTCCAGGTGTTTCTTACTTCCTACTTTTGCATTCCAGTTCCCTATAATGAAAAGGACATCTTTTTTGGGTGTTAGTTCTAGATGGTCTTGTAGGTCTTCATAAAACCGTTCAACTTCAGCTTCTTCAGCATTACTGGTTGGGGTATAGACTTGGATTACCGTGATATTGAATGGTTTGCCTTGGAAACAAACAAGAGATCATTCTGTTGTTTTTGAGATTGTATCCAAGTACTACATTTTGGAATCTTTTGTTGACCATGATGGCTACTCCATTTCTTCTAAGGGATTCCTGCCCACAGTAGTAGATATAATGGTCATCTGAGTTAAGTTCACCCATTTCAGTCCATCTTAGTTCAATGATTCCTAGAATGTTGATGTTCACTCTTGCCATCTCCTGTTTGACCACTTCCAATTTGCCTTGATTCATGGACCTGACATTCCAGGTTCCTATGCAATATTGCTCTTTACAGCATCGAACCTTGCTTCTATCACCAGTCCCATCCACAACTGGGTGTTGTTTTGCTTTGGCTCCATCCCTTCATTCTCTCTGGAGTTATTTCTCCACTGATCTCCAGTAGCATATTGGGCACCTACCGACCTGCGGAGTTTATCTGTCAGTGTTCTATCTTTTTGCCTTTTCATACTGTTCGTGGGGTTCTCAAGGCAAGAATACTGAAGCGGTTTGCCATTCCCTTCTCCAGTGGACCACATATCTATATGATAATATATATTATTTTCTAGATATCTATATTAGAGAACTAGAGTCATACACTTAAGAATTAATACAGCAATGATTAGAATCCACTGATTACTAAACAGATTATAATATACTATACCATATAATCTGTAGTACAGTATATACCTGTACTACAGATTATAATAAAATTAGTTGTGGGCTTTGGCACTGATTTTTGACAAATGTTTACTAGGTACTTTTATTTTTGACAGGTCTCCACTGATAAAATGTGATTAACGATGAGCCTAAGTATGACATCTGATAGTAGAGGAGACCCTGGAGGAGGGCATGGCAACCCACTTCAGTGTTCCTGCCTGGAGAATCCCACGGACCCAGGAACCTGGCGGGTTACAGTCCACAGGGTCGCAAAGTCAGACATGACCAGAGCGACTTAGCACCGCACAGCACAGTGCAGATGAACGAGTAAGTGCAATTCAGGAAAATTAGAAACACTGCTCTTCAAGAAAGACAAGTAAGAAATCAGATTGTTTTCAACCAACTCTGGAGAATATATAATACATACTAGAGACATTCGGAGAAGGCAATGGCACCCCACTCCAGTACTCTTGCCTGGAAAATCCGGTGGACGGCGGAGTCTGGTGGGCTGAAGTCCATGGGGTCGCTAAGAGTCGGACACGACTGAGCGACTTCACTTTCACTTTTCACTTTCATGCACTGGAAAAGGAAATGGCAACCCACTCCAGCGTTCTTGCCTGGAGAATCCCAAGGACGAGGGAGCCTGGTAGGCTGCCATCTACGGGGTCGCACAGAGTCGGACACGACTGAAGTGACTTAGCAGTAGCAGCAGAGACATTAGGCTCAGGAGGTCTTTGGGCAAATGCAAAGGATGATGAAAGAGAAAAGGCTGGGTTTTGTGGCTTACAGAAAAAGAGGTCATACTCTCTATTTCCTTCCTTTGCATCCTCAAATAAAACTGAAATGTCTCAGAAAGAGGACTGAGTTACAGCTTTTCAGTAAGTATTCACTGAGCAAATAAAATGCACTGGATTGCCAAGGTAGCAGCTTTTGAGGATCAGAAAGTAATAAGCCCTAAACATGAAAGCAAACTTTCATTCATAAAAAATAAATTATAGAAGCAGACAATTTTAACACTAATTATGCAACCAAACTCGCTCAGCTCTAAATGACCCTAGGTCTAAAAACAACTGGGCTCAGGGTTTAGCCCATATCTGACTAAAGATGTAAGATATCATTCACAACCTGTGTTTCTTCAGATTACTAAACTATGCAACTACTGAAAACAGCAGAAAGACTAGTATCAATGCTACGCTTTCTACATACCACTTGCGATCCTCACAAAAGTACTGCAAGATGAAGAAAATGAGGATCAGATAATTTAGGTAATTTGTGCAGTAAGTAACTGAAAAGAGGTTTGCCTGACCCCAATTACATCGTATCTGGCCCACTGATCAAAAACCAGTTCATGCTGACTCCCTAAAGGGAACCTGTATCATTTCAACAATAAGGAAGAACTACAAGATGAACCTGTATAGATCTAATCAGACTATGATATCTGTTTGGGGGTTTCACTGCCTAAGAAAAGTATGGAGAAATTAAAATACATTAAAAAAAAGATTACGAGGCTAAAACAAACAGCTATATAAAAATGTTTATTTTTGAGGTTCTCCTGTTTTTAATCAACAAAACATTTTAATATTCCATATTCCATTCCATATTCATTTCTTGGGGGCGAGGGGGAGTCTACCTTCAATTCTTGGTTTAAGTCTGGCTATTCAAGTGAAATCTGATATGGCACTTAATAACTGTTTTAATTTTAAAAGTAACTTTATTTCCTGCTAGTCAAAAAGCACTACTGCTCTTGAGATTGACAAGGAGCAATCTCATTTTCCAGACTTCAAAACTGGATACAGAGGACTCCCCTAGTGGTACAGTGGATAAGTGTCTGCCTGCTAATGCAGGGGACACAGGTTCGATCCGTGGTTCACAAAGATTCCAAATGCTTCGGAGCAACTAAGCCCATGCACCACAACTCCTGGAGTCTGAGCACTCTAGGGCCCATGAGCCACAGCTACTGAGCCTTTGTGCTGCAACCACTGAAGCCTGTGTGTTTAGAGCCTGTGCTCCACAGCAGAAGCCCATGCACTGCAACAGAGTAGCCCCGCAGCTGGAGAAAGCCTGCACGCAGCAATGAAGGCCAAGTGCAAACCAAAATTAAATAAGTTTAAAAATCAGATATGCATTTATTCTTTAAATACAATGCAAAGAAATACATAGCAACAAAACAGCTCCATTTTCCACTCACTCACGGAAAAAATCTATTGCCCAGCTTTTAATATAGATTAAAACGCCCAACTATTTCTCATTTATTTCCCCACCTGGAGCATGTTAGGTGTTTCTGACACAAAACTTAACTGACACAGGGTTAACTGAGAGATCACTACTAAAATGGAGAAAAATAATTTGTTCTACTTGAATGGGAAAGACTAGAAATCTCTTCAAGAAAACTAGAGATACCAGGGGAACATTTCATGCAAAGATAGGCACAATAAAGGACAGAAACAGTAAGGACCTAACAGAAGCAGAAGATATTAAGACGTGGCAAGAATACCCAGAACTATACAAAAAAGGTCTTAATGACTTGGATAACCACAAAGGTTTGGCCACTAACCTACAGCCAAATATCCTAGAATGTAAAGTCAAGTGGGCCTTAGGAAGCATTACTTCGAACAAAGCTAGTGGAGGTGATGGAATTTCAACTGAGCTATTTCAAATCCTAAACATATGCAAAAGCAGAGACATTACTTTGCCAACTAAGGTCCATCTAGTCAAGGCCATGTTTTTTTTCCAGTGGTCATGTATGGATGTGAGAGTTGGACTGTGAAGAAGGCTGAGCGCCGAAGAATTGATGCTTTTGAACTGTGGTGCTGGAGAAGACTCTTGAGAGTCCCTTGGATTGCAAGGAGATCCAACCAGTCCATTCTGAAGGAGAGCAGCCCTGGGATTTCTTTGGAAGGAATGATGCTAAAGCTGAAACTCCAGTATTTTGCCCACCTCATGAGAAGAGTTGACTCATTGGAAAAGACTCTGATGCTGGGAGGGATTGGGGGCAAGAGGAGAAGGGGACGACAGAGGATGAGATGGCTGGATGGCATCACTGACTCGATGGACGTGAGTCTGAGTGAACTCTGGGAGTTGGTGATGGACAAAGAGGCCTGGCGTGCTGCAATTCATGGGGTCGCAAAGAGTCGGACACGACTGAGCAACTGAACTGAACTGAACTGAAAAGATGATGCTGTGAAATAGCTGCATTCAATATGCCAGCAAATCTGAAAAACTCAGCAGTGGCCACAGGACTGGAAAAGGTCAGTTTTCATTCCAATCCCAAAGAAAGAAAATGCCAAAGAATGTTCAAGCTACCATGCAATTGTGCTCATTTCACATGCTAGCAAGGTAATTATCAAAATCTTTCAAGTTAGGATTCAACAGTTCATGAACTGAGAACTTCCAGATGTACAAGCTGGATTTAGAAAAGGCAGAGGAACCAGAGATCAAATTGCCAACATTCGTTTGGATAATAAAAAAAGCAAGAGAATTCCAGAAAAACATCTACTTCTTTTTCAATGACTATGCTAAAGCCTTTAACTGTGTGGATCACAACAAACTGTGGATAAGTCTAAAGCGATGGGAATACCAGACCACCTTATCTGTCTACTGAGAAATCTATATGCAGGTCAAGAAGCAACAGTTAGAACAGGAAGTAGAACAATGGACTGATTCAAAATTGGGAAAGGAGTACATCAAGGCTATATATTATCATCCTGCTTATATAACTTATATGCCAAGTACATCATGTGAAATGTCAGGCTGGATGAATCACAAGCTGGAATCAAGGTTGCCTGGACAAATATCAACAACCTCAGATATGCAGAAGATACCACCCTTATGGCAGAAAGTGAAGAAGAAAGAACCAAAGAGCTTCTTGATGAAAGTGAAAGAGGAGAGTGAAAAAGCTGGCTTGAAACTCAGCATTCAAAAAACTAAGATCATGGCATCCAGTCCCACCACTTCATGTCAAACAGATGGGGAAACAGTGATGACAGACTTTATTGTCTTGGTCGCCAAAATCACTGTGCACAGTGACTGCAGCCAGGAAATTAAAAGATACTTGCTTCTTGGAAGAAAAGCTATGACAAACCTAGAGAGCATGTTAAAAAGCAGAGGCATCACTTTGCCAACAAAGGTCCATATAGTCAAAGCTATGGTTTTCCCAGCAGTCACGCATGGATGTGAGAGTTGGACCATAAAGAAGGTTGAGTGCAGAAGAACTGATGCTTTTGAACTGTGGTGCTGTAGAAGACTCCAGAGTCTTTCGGACTGCAAGGAGGTCAAACCAGTCAATCCTAAAGGAAATTAACCCTGAATATTTGTTGGAGGGACTGACACTGAAGCTCCAATACTTTGGTCACCTTTTGTGAAGGGCTGATTCACTGGAAAAGACCCTGATGCTGGGAAAGACTGAGGACAACAGGAGAAAGGGGTGGCAGAGGCTGAGATGGTTAGACAGTATCACAGCTTCAACCGACTGGAGTTTGAGCAAACTCTGGGAGATAATAAAGGACAGGGAATCTTGGCGTGCTGCAGGTTCACAGGGATGCAGTCAGACACAATTTAGCAACTGAACAAGAGCAAACACTCTATGATTACATAATTGAAACCATTTTCCTAGCGATCGTTAAAAGAACTGTGCATATGAGGTGCCTCCCTAATAAAAAATATCCAAATACATCCCTCATCACTTAAAAACACAATGCAGACACTTCAACTACATTTCAGTTCTTGGGATACCATGTTCAGATCTTGTCAAAACCTAAGAAGAATGTTTTTGACAAACCAGAAGGTGTCTCAAGGAAAGGAGCCAAGGAGAAATTTAAAAACCATATCAGAAATAGTTGAAAGAAATAGGTACATTCCTAATCTGTAGAAAAACTGGTTGGGGAAGAGGAGATCACAAGACAAATGGCTGTCAAAGTACTTGAAGATTACTAGGAAGGGACTTAAGGCTTATTCTACAGTGTCTCCAAACAGGAAGACAAGGCCAGTGGATATCGTGTACAGAGACAAATTTCTAACACACAGAACTGCAAATGACATCATCTGTCTCTCAAAGCAGATTCCTCCAAAGGCAACTCAGAGATGAGGTGAACATCTATTAGAAAAGCATAAAGAGAACTAAACCATATGAGTAAAGACTGGCCCAGATTAATGGGGTTCCAACATTTTTTTAATGTTTTAGAAACTTTTTGAAATGCTCCTTAATATATGTATAGTTATAAATCAGTTGTGAATTGCTGTTAACCTGTATATTAAATATTACTAAAGATAATAAAAACTTCATTCCTAAAAAATGCATGTAGAAAGAGATTCTAAATATTTTCCTATATTCTAATGGATCACCTCATGCAACCCTGGGTAGTGCATGGAAGTATTCTGAAAGCTGTAATTAGTAACAACAGAAAAAAACACCAGGAGAGGGATCTGACTCCCATCTCACCTCATTGATTCGTAATTAACTGCCCTCATGCAGCAAGCCATTAGCTTCTGTGATCACAAACAGCAAGTTCAGTTACAAAAACCCAGCAGAATGCAGACAAAGGTCCGAGGAAATTAACTTATAAGTAGACTCTATTCCAGGCAAACTTTAACTGTCCATTAAAATGAGTTCTCTGGGAAGATGAGGAGACTTGCACAGCATTTCCCAATTTTCCGACTTCTCTACCTAACTCAGACTATGAAAATATAGTACCAGAATTTCCAAATGCTTGTACCAGAATGGTGTAGTGTGTCTAGTTCCAACAACAAAGAATTACAAACCCTCAAGCTGAGCTGGATGCTTCTTGAGTCAGGAAACAGATGGAGAGGGAAAGTCCAACTAAGAATTTAAAAAGATTTAGAATGTTTCCACTCTGACCTAAAGCTCCTCATTTTCAGAGAGAGCTGGCAGGCTTTCTCTAAAGGAGAAAACAGGCCTCATCCGTAGTTCCCTGCCTCAGTGGACTGGTGGATGGGCCCTCGGGTTTCAGCACATCCATAATTTATTATCAAATGCCCAAGCCAACACATTAAAGCAGGATGATTTCATACTTCTTCCCTGCTCCCCCACAAGGAGGCAACCTTTATATCAGAACAATGTGCCCAGGAGAAGAATCTAAAGACACAAGGCCTATCCCAGGCAAGGCATATTGGAATGCTCAGGGGGACAATACCCATGTTCTCTCCACACCTTTACCACTTCCCTGACATCAACCCCCCTCCCTCATCATACCCCTCATTTAAGGCTGAACGAAATGAGATTTCATGGTGGGTCCAGGCGGTCTTCCCTTTCTCCGTGGGTAAGCTCTAAAAACAGGCCGAAGCTTCATGTGTTTGGTTTCCTCAATGTCCTCAATGTTTGTATACACATTATGAAAAGCAACGCTGGCTTGGGAGTCATGGAAAGCAAAACAGTGAGTCACTGTGCAACGGGTCCATCACAAACCTGAAGGCCGGAAGATCCTGATCTGGTACATGGACCCGGACCAGCTAAAAAGCATCTAAGAAAACCTGTCCACCAATAGGTTTACCTAAGTTGGTTGACCTTGGGCAAATCACCAGCCTCGCTGGGCCTCATCTTTAAAATGAGGTGATGATGGACTGGGCAGCCCTCTAAGAAATAGGCTCTTCTGAGTCGTGGCAGTCTATTTTTGAATATATTAGAGGAGGCAACGAGGAAGTTTCTGCACAGTTGAAATTTTTCAAAAAAAGGTCTGGGGGTAAAAAAGTGGTCCGTCTAAAAGCAAGAGCAACTGGTCTGGGTCCGCGCCAATGGCCTCTCAGACAGAGGAAAGGGGAGAAAAGGGTCAGAGATTCAACCTCGGGGACGGAGGGAAAGGCTGCGGCCAAGACCCCGGGGCCGAAGTGTGGCTGGAAACGGGGCTGGCGGCGGCGAGCCCGGCGAGCGGCGGAGGACGCAGGGCGGCCTCCTCCGGGGGCCGGTCAGGGCCCGGCCGGGCGGCGCGCCCCGCCACGGGTCTCGGCCGCGGGAAGCGGCGGGGAGGCGGGGCGGCCGAGGAAGCGGCAGGCCTGGGGGTGGGGCGCTGGGGCAGGGCTCCGATGAGCGCGGCGAGCGGCCCGGAGGCCCGGGGACCGGGGCTGGCTGGAGGGCGGCCGGCGAACCGCCGCCGGGCCCGCCGAGACTGCGCGTGCGCGCGAAGGCCCCCGAGGGTCGCGGGCGGAGGGGGAGGCGCGGGGGGGAGGGGTCCGGCGGAGTGGGGGAGGGGACGCGAGGTCGGGGCCTCGCACAACAACAAACCGCAGCCCTTTCCGACCCCCGCCTCTCAGCCGCCCGTTTCCCGCTCCTCCAGATGCACTCACTCAGGCACAGGGTCCGTGCGGAACCCCAGCGGCTGCGGCGTCGGCGGGTGGCGCGTCTGTCGCTCGCTCAGTCCGGGCGGCCCCACTCCGGCGCGTCCCTCCTCCGGCCCCAGCACCCGCTGCAGCGCCCCCACTTCCGGTTCCCCTGCCACTCAGGCAAATGGCTTCCGGAAGTCCCGCCCCATCCTGCCCGGCCTTCTCTTGCCTCTGCCCGCTTTCCCTTTCTGCGGCCGCTTGGTGCTAGCCCTCAGGTGTCCTGAGGGGCCCCTCCGAGTTTCCCGCTTTGTTCTCTGTCCTCCCTTTATTTTGCCTGTAGTCTGCGAGACTTTGGCCTCTATCTTTCCTTCCGCTGCATCCCTCAATCCTGCGTTCATATCACCGCAGCGTGGAGATGGCATTCAGGACAATGTGCGGTGACCTCACGCTGACGCCATTCCCTTCCAACCCCGCCAACCTGGCTTCCTTCTCCACCCCGTGGAATAAACCAGATTGCTGCCAGAGGGAGGGAAATAGGGCCCCGAGGTTAATGAGGCAAGTGCCTCACATTCATGGGTAGAATTTCTGTTTCTATGATGAATGTACGGATTTTAGATGACCGCCTCTTAAGCTAATACCATAGCAGGGGTATGGAGAACCAGAGTCTTTTTCTTTTAGAGATCCATGCAGTTTCAGGGAAGACGTGTCTGTGTCTGTGTGTGTGTGTGTGTGTGTGTGTGTGTGTGTGTGTGTGCGCGCGCGCGCGCGCCGCGGCGGCACACGCACGCGCACACACGTACAGTCAATATGAAAAGACCTGTGCTGAATGCTATATAAATGCGGGATCTGTAACAGCAAAGAGGTGGGGCAAAAGATGAACGCAGGCTCTAGTTAGCAAAATGTTTGGTTGAGCAACATCCAGAGCTGGCCCTTTAAAAATGAATGGGATCCATTCAGACCCTTATCTGTATTGGTGGAGCCTTCTAGAACTCTGAAAATGATCAGGGGGCTTGTTTTTGCAGACAAAACCTGTTAAGGGTTGCTGTGAAAATCTGGAAGCCTAAAGTTTCAAGGTATATCAAATTATTTTTCAGATGACCTGTGCTGTCGAGTTATTTATCAGGCATATAGAATCCAGAATAATTTGTCCTATAAAACGCTAACTTACCTTAGAATTCTCTTGCAGATGTTCACACACTATATAGCACACCACTAGGTAAATTGTTGATTTAAATGTCTTATTGAAAAGAATTTGTGTTTGGGGACCTCAAATGATGGTGTCATGGTAGAATAGAAAAAGGAGCCCAAGATGGCAGACCACCGGGTCGGGTGGGGTGGGGGGTTGGGGTGAGTCCACCAAAGGGGAAGTGGAGGACCAGAGCCAGAACCTCCAGTCCTGGGGTGACTAGTCAGGCTCCAAGAGGAGGAGACAGCATAAAAAGGGAAGCCAAGAGGAATGGAACTTTTTCAGGGTCTGCCCTCTCTTGGGTCCTGGGAGCTTACTGCTCGTTTCCCGCTTGAGCTGTAACAGTTGTAGCTAGTTTCTTAGGAATACTGCCTGCTTAATAAAATCTGATCTCTTTGACCTATACAGGTGGCTGGTCATTGCAAATCTTTGCTATGTGAAGACAAGAACCAAGGGAGAGGGGTATACCAATCTGATAACGGTATAGAAAGCAATCTGGAAATGTATTGATAACAGAAGACAGAGCTTGAATTATTCTCCAGGGATAAATCCATGGAATCCTGAATTTCCTCAATTTTAACACTCAACACACTATAATGTAATTACTACTTTAATATAATGTCTCCCCTGCTATATTCTAAGCTCCGAGGGAGCAGAGACTTTG
Source organism: Capra hircus (assembly GCF_001704415.2). Classification (NCBI taxonomy): domain Eukaryota; kingdom Metazoa; phylum Chordata; class Mammalia; order Artiodactyla; family Bovidae; genus Capra; species Capra hircus. The sequence continues at coordinate 54,514,394 of NC_030822.1, forward strand.
TGTGGATTCCCAGTACCTGGCATGATGCCCAGTGAATAGCAGATACTTATTAAATGTGGCTCAACCAGGAATAAATGATCAAGGGTTGAATTTGTGCCTATGTGATAGCTATGACCTATCTGTGCATTTTCTTGTTTTCAACTTTTTAATTAAGAAATACAAACAAGGGAAGTGTGCCCCCAGGGAACAGTAGTTAAACTAGCCTCTGGAAATATTTGAAGACCTCTATGGCTCGGACAAGCTTCCCATCTGTCAATAGCAGTAAAGAGCCTGCCTGGCAATGCAGAAGACATAAGAGATGCAGGCTGGATCGCTGGGTCAGGAAGATCTCTTGGAAGAGGGCATGGCAACCCACTCGAGTATACTTGCCTGGGAAGTCCCATGAACAGGGGAGCCTGGCCAGCTACAGTTAATGGGGTTGCAAAGAGTTGAACACGACTGAAGCCGCTTAGCATACACACATGGCTCAGGCAGTTTTTAGTGTTTAATAAGGCAAAAATCTCAATGTCACCGAACCCTGAAATTCATGGAGGTTGTCTCCTAATAGGTCTGTTTTGGCTTTCTAAGTAATGCGTTTAAAAAATGCAGGTGGTTGCGTGAAAAGGACCATAAATTAGGCTTCAGAATACCCTGGATTCTTGTCTGCTCACTTTACTTTCTTGAACCTTTGTTTCTTAGTCTGTAAGATGAGAAGGATGGACTAGGTCATTGCAAAATTGTTTTTAGCTCTAAGCCTCCAATGTCCCCCCAGTTCCCTGAAGGAACATAACTCTGGGGTATGCAACCCTATCTCACTTCTCCTCACTTCCCACACACAACCTCCCCTTCCCCTGGGCCTCATTCAGGATCTGTGTTTTCCATAGTTTTCCGTATCACCATACAATTGGTGATAGGTAAGAATAGTTGTTTTCGACTATGAAACAAATTGACTGAAAGCTATCAGGAGAGCTTGCCCTTCAAGTTGTTTTTCCATTAATGATGATAGGTTTAATGATTCTACCTGGATTCTTTGGTCTGGTTTCCCACAACTGAATGCCAACCCAAAGGGAGAGCATATAGAAATCCTGACAAAAGGTCTGTGGACTGACTGTTGCTATTTAGTTGCTAAGTCATGTCTGGCTCTTTTGAGACCCCCATGGACTGTAGCCTGTCACGTCCTCTGCCCATGAGATTTCCCAGGCAAGAATCCTGGAGTAGGTTGCATTTCCTTCTCCAGGGGATCTTCCCTACCCAGTGATTGAACTTGCATCTCCTGCATTGGCAGGTGGATTCTTTACCACTGAGCCATCAGGGAGCTTATTGGAGTATCGTAAACATAATCAAATGTAAACCTAGGGCTTTGAGAATGAGATGTGTCAAAATACCACCCAAGTGGCCTGAATTTAGGAGACTTCTTGACATTTCATCACTTACAGTAATTAAACCGGAAGACTTCTGGGGACCCTGGCATTTCAGATATGAAAGGAAAGAAGGTCTGAGAATGGACACACAGTGTGAATCCAGGGAATTTCTGTGGGTAGAAAGCAAGGTCAGATGGTTTACAGAAAAGTTTCAAAGTTATATTTATTGTTAAAACAACATTGAGAAATATTTTAACAGAAAACAAATTTTACTCCAATTCTCACAAATTAACAGGTTTTCATTAACACATTCGTCTCAGCTTCTTTCCATCAGTAGCCATAATGTCAATATATATTTTATTTCTCAGTTTTAAGATCTTTGTGATTAAGTCAAGATATTGTTAGAAATAATGTAAAGAACATATTATAACAGCATATTTGTCTTCCCAACTGAAAGTTGTTAGTCACATTTTTATATTTTTTTAACAATGTGTGTGTATATGGTTTAAAATCATTATAAATGCACAAATTAAAACACATTTGATGTTTCATTATTACAGTCATTACACTGATTGATAACCAGATTGTTCCCAAGTGATCCTATTTAAGTTGGCTCCTGAGTCATTTTGACATAACCGAACATTGATCTGCTTTCTGTCACTTGAGTTTTGTTCTTCCTTCAATTTCAATAAATAGTATCAACCTTTGTTTCTGGCTTCTTCTGTTTGACATGATACATTAAGATTCATTCACGTCGTGTGTCAGAAGTTCACTCCTTTTTATTTTCTAGTAATATTCTGTTGATGTATATTTTACAGTTTGTTTATCCAGTCAATAGTTAATGAACATCTGGGTTGTTTCTGGTTTTGCTTATCATACATAAGATGAAGATAAAAGTTCATGTCATAAATCTTTGCATGGACATGTGTTTTCCTTTCTGTTGGATCTCTTGGATCTAGGTGTATGTTTAGCGTTATAATAAACAGCCCATCTGTTTTCCAAGGGGGTTGATCATTTTACACCCCCATCAGCAGTGTGAGGGTTTCAGTTGCTCCAAATCCTTGACAATGTATAATATTATCAGTTAAAGAAATTGGTGAAAGTCGCTCAGTCATGTCCGACTCTTTGCGATCCCATGGACTGTAGTCCATGGAATTCTCCAGGCCAGAATACTGGAGTGAGTAGCCTTTCCCTTCTCCAGGAGATCTTTCCAATCCAGGGATCAAACCCAGGTCTCCTGCATTGCAGGCAGATTCTTTACCAGCTGAGCCACATAGCCATTCTAGTTGTTCGTAATGATATCTCATGGTGGTTTTAATTTGCATTTCTCTGATGATATTAAGCATCTTTTAATATTCTTTTAGGCCATTTATATATCTTCTTTTTCAAAGTGCCTGTTCAACTCTTTTTAGAGAAATATTAGACTGTCTTCTCATTACTAAATTGTAAAAGTTCTTTTATATTTATAGTAGAAATCCTTTGTCAATATATGTGCTTGGAACATTTTTCCCCCAATCTGTGGCTTGTGTTTTCATTTTCTTAACAGTATCTTTCAAAGAACATTTTTTAACTTTGGTATGTGTGTTAGTCACGTTAGTCGCTCAGTCGTGTCCGATTCTATGACCCCATGGACTGTAGCCCACCAGTCTCCTCTGTCCGTGGGATTCTCCAGGCAAGAATACTGGAGTGGGTTGCCATGCCCTTAGTCTGACTTTGGTAAGGTACAGCTTATGATTCTTTCATTTACAATGTGTGATTTTTGTGTTCTATTTAAGATATCTTTATCTACTATTAATTACAATCAGTAATCCTAAGGTAATGTTTGTGTGTGGTGTGAAGTAAAGGGCAAAGTCAATTTTTTCCCATATGGATATCCAATTTTCCCAGCACTATTTGTTCAAGAGGTTTTTCTTTTTTCCATTGAATTACCGTGGCCACTTTATTTAAATACAATTGATTCAATTTCAGACTTATATACTATTCCATTTATCTTTATGTCTATCTTTACAGCAATACCAGACTATCTTAATTATTGTAACTATATGCTGCTGCTGCTGCTAGCTATCTTCTTTTTCAAAATTGTTTTGACAACCTAGATAATTTGCATTTCCATATAAATTGTATTTATTTATTTATTGGCTGTGCCTCATGGCTTGCAGGATCTTAGTTCCCAGATCGGGGACTGAATCCAGGTCCTGGCAGTGAAAACACTTAAGTCCTAATGACTGGACCACCAGCGAATTCCCTCCATATAAATTTTAGGATGAAGCTCTTGATTTCCTTAAAAAGCTTTTTATAATTTTGATTAAGATGCATTGCATATGTGTTTAGGGAGAAATGGCAACAACATTGAGTCTTCTGATTCATGAATACGGTTCATTGTCCCATTATTTTATTTTATCTTTTTTGGCCTTGCCATGTGGTATGCGCGATCTTAGTTCCCCAACCAGGGATTGAACCTGTGCCCCTGAGGTGGAAGCACAGAGTCTCTTTTTTTCAATTGGAGGATAATTGCTTTACAATGTTTTGCTAGTTTCTGCTGTACAACAATGTGAATCAGTCATAAGTATACATATATCCCCTTCCTCTTGAACCTCCCTCTTACCCTTCCCAACCACCCCTCTAGGCTGTCCGCAGAGCAGCGTAGCTCCCTGTGGGGCCTGAGCTCCCTGTGTCGTGCAGTAACTTCCCACTAGCTAGCTATTTCACGAGTGGTAATGTATATGTTTCAATGCCACTCTCTCAATTCGTCTCACCCTCTCCTTCCCCAGTTGTGCCTGTTCTTTATGTCTGTGTTTCTATTCCTGCCCTGCAAATGGATTCATCAGTACCATTTTCCTAGATTCCATATATTAAGTTGTTAATATACGATACTTGTTTTTCTGACTTGCTTCACTCTGTATAACAGACTCTAGGTTCATCCACCTCAGTTTAACTGACTCAAATTCATTCCTTTTTATGGCTAATATTCCATTGTATATATGTACCACAGTTTTATCCATTCATCTGTTGGTGGGCATCTAGGTTGCTTCCAGTCCTGACTACTGTAAATAGTGCTGCAGTGAACATTAGTGTACGTGTGTCTTTTTGAATTTTGGTTTTCTTAGGGTATATGCCCAGTAGTGGGATTGCTGAGACATATGGTAGTTTTATTCCTAGTTTTTTAAGAAATCTCCATACGGTTCTTCATAGTGACTATGTCAATTTACATTCCCATAGTGCAAGAGGGTTCCCTTTTTTCCAGCATTTATTGTTTGTGGATTTTTTGATGATGGCCACATTGACCACGTGAGGTGACACCTCACTGTAGTTTTGATTTGCATTTCTCTCATGATGAGTAATGTTGAGGATCTTTTCATGTGTTTCTTGGCCATCTGTATGTCTTCTTTTGCAAAAGAAGACCTGTTTAAGTCTTCTGCCCTCTTTGTGATCGTGTTGTTTCTTCTTCTGATATTGAGCTGCATGAGCTGTGGAAGCGCAGAGTCTTAACTCCTGGACTACTAGGGAAGTCCCACTGCCATCATTTTAGATCGTCTTTAAACAATACTCTGGAACTTTCATTGGAAAGGTCTATATATTTAATACATTTATCCTTAAGTATATATATATATATATATATATATATATTCTTCACATTCATAAGGACATTTTTCTTGAGGTTGTAGCAAACACCCCATTTTTGGGAACCCCACAGTAAAGTGTTTAATTTCTGACTAAATGTACCCGAAAAATTTAAACAATCAACTTGATGTCTATAATAAGTGTAACAATGTGCTTGAGGAGTTAAGAACCTCAGTGCTAGGCCTAAATACACACCCCGTCTAGATATCTAACTCACTGGCTAAGTGCTTTGCTTTCAATGCTCACCAACTTTGAAGACTGTTGCTGTTGTTCAGTTGCTTAGTTGTGTCCAACTCTTTGCAACCGAATGAGCTGCAGCATGTCAGGCTTCCTGTCCTTTACTATCTCCCAGAGCATTAGTGCTTCCAATGAATATTCAGGGCTGATTTCATTTAGGGTTGACTGATTTGATCTCCTTGCTGTCCGAGAGACTCTGAAGAGTCTTCTCCCGTGCCACAGTTTGAAAGCATCAATTCTTCAATGCTCAGCCTTCTTTCTGGTCCAACTCTCACATCCATACATGACAACTGGAAAAACCACAGCTTTGACTATACAGATCTTTGTTGGCAAAGTAATGTCTCTGTCTGAGTTTGTCATAGCTTTTCTTCCAAGGAGCAAGTGTCTTTTAATTTCATGGCTGCAGTCACTGTACATAGTGATTTTGGAGCCCAAGAAAATAGTCTTATAGAAAATAAATATGGATGAACAGTCAAGGATAATTTTCAGGTCTCAAGAAAGAAAACCATGAAACCAGAGGAGAGCAGATGCTGGAACCAGTCAAGAATAGGAATCAGCAATCAGAAGCCTAAGAGACTGCTATGTAGTGGGAAGTTGGAACTCAGGAGGTAACTTGACATTGTCCACATTAATTTTAGCAGGCAATTTCTTGCATCTTCTTGTATGCCTTAAAAAGCTGAGTATTTCTAAAGGCAATGTCTAAATAAGTAATTGACAAAGTGATCTTAGTCCCATTGAATTTCTTTTCATTTCTGTTCATTTCATTTCAGTTTATTTAATTTATTTAATTCTTACTATGAGCCAGGTGCTCTGCTAATCAATGTGGAGAAAAGATGAGTAAGGTAACATTTCTCTCCTCAAGGAACTCACTGTCTAGTGATCGATATGGACACAAGGACCATATTTATTCTGATTAAATATACAACAATAGAGGAGAACATTTCATGGTCTAAGAAATGAAGAGGAGGTGGGTTGATTAAATAGGGTTTCTAGGAGAAAATGATGCCTCATCTGAATCTTTGAAAAAAAAAACAACAACTTTTAAAGAGCAGTTTTATGTTCCTAGCAACATGAGAAGAAGGTATAGAGATTTCCCATACCCCTCTCGTCCACCCACATGGACAGCCTCATCCCTATTGTAACAGAATGGCATCTTTGTTATAATTGATGAACCTACATTGATACATCATAATTACCCATAATTACTTTTATTAGGGTTTACTCTTGGCATTGTACATTCTGTTTGGAAAAATGTATAATGATTTGTATCCATCATTATAATATCACACAATATTTTTACTGCCCCCCAAATTCACTGTGTTCCACCTATTCTTCCCTTCCCTTCCCTCCTCCAAACCCTGGCAAATCACTGATTTTTTTAATGCTGCCATAATTTTGCCTTCTCCAAATGTCATATGGTTGGAATCATACAGTATATAGTCTTTTCAGATCAGCTTCTTTTACTTAGTAACATGCATTCAAGATTCCTCCATGTCTTTTTGTAGCTTTATAGATTATTGCTTTTCAGTGCTAAGCAATATTCTACTGAATGGATATACCATTCACCTGTTAAAGAATATCTTGGTTGCTTCCAAGTTCTGGCAGTTATGAATGAAGTTGTCTTAAACATAAGTGCAGGTTTTCATGTAGATAGACCAAAGTTTTCAACTCATTTGGGTAAATACCAAGAAGCTTGATTCCTGGATTGTATGATAAGAGTAAAAGTATGCTTACTTTTGCAAGAAAACACCAAACTGTATTCCAAAGTGGCTAAACCATTTACTATTCCCACCAGCCTATAGCACATCCTTATCAGCCCTTGCTGGATTTTGACTATTCTAATAGATGGGTGGTGATATCTCATATTTGTTTTATTTGCAATTCCCTAGTGATATATGATGGAGAAGGAAATGGCAACCCACTCCAGTGTTCTTGCCTGGAGAATCCCAGGGACGGGGGAGCCTGGTGGGCTGCCGTCTGTGGGGTCGCACAGAGTCGGACACGACGGAAGCGACTTAGCAGCAGCAGCAGTGATATATGATGTGGAACATTTTTCACATGCATATTTTCCATCTGTATATTTTCTTTGGTAAGGAGTCTATTAAACTCTTTGGCCCATTTAAAAAATGAGGCGATTTTCTTATTGAGTTAAGTTTGTATCAGTCCTTTATCAGGTGGGTCTTTTGCAAATATTTACTGCCTCATCGTTTTATTCTCTTGACATTATCTTTTGGGTACAAAAGTTTTTTTTTTAATTTTTAATGGAGTCCAGTTTATCAATTATTGCCTTCATGGACTGTAGCTTTGGTGCTGTGTCTTTGACATACCCAAGATATTTTCATCTATGTTATTTTCCAGAAGTTTTATTCTTTTGCATTTTTCTTTGTTTTTGGTTTTCTATAGGTTTAAAGTGGTATACCTAGGGGTTTTTTACGTTTATTCTTCTTGTTGTTCTCTCATCTAATTGGATCTATGATTTTTTGTCTGACCTTAATTTGGAGGAATTCCCGGTCATTACTGTTTCAAAGTTTCTCTTGTTCCTTTCGCTTTGTCTTCTCTTTTTGCATTTCTATTTTGCACATCTTGCATCTTTTGTGGCTGTCCCACAGTCCTTGGATATTCTATTCTGTTCTTTTCAGTCTTTATCCCCTTTGCTCTTTGGTTTTGGAAGTTTCTATTGATATATCCCCAAACTCAGAAAGTCTTTCCTCAGTCATGGCCAGTCTACTAATATGCCATGAAAGACATTCTTCTTTCCTGTTACAGTGTTTTTGATCTCTAGCATTTAGTTTTGATTCTTTCTTAGAATTTTCATCTCTCTTCTTACATCACCCATCCATTCTTGCATGATGTCTGCTTTATCCCTTCAAGCCCTTGGCATATTAATCACAGTTTTTCTAAATTCCTGGTCATTCTAACAACTCTGGTTAGATATCTGTTTCTGGTGCTTGCACTGTCTCTTCAAACTGTGGATATTTTGTATCCACAATTTTAATATGCCTTACACTTTTTCTTAATTGCTGAACATGATGTACAAGGTAAAAGGAACTGCTATATACAGGCCTTTAGTAACGTGATTATAAGGTGCGTGTTGGGGTCGAAGCATTCTGTACTGTCTTAAAGAATAAATAAGAGTTGCCAGGTATAAAGCAGAGAGGGCAGAGGAGAGAGGTAAGGGGATAGCCAGGTTAAAGGCTTGAAGCAGAAGAGTCAGCAGGAGCAAAACCTCCCCTGCTTAATAGCTCTCAGGGTTAAATACTATGGTGATAACTTCATATTAGCTGTCTCCCTCACCAGATTGGGATCATGCCCAAATCAGCTTTATATTCTTCACACTGACTAACACAGAGCATGGATTCTGTGTACAATGCACTGTGAAACTAATAAATAATAATTTCCCAATGACAAGGGACCTTTCTGCTGTCAGAGAATCACCCTGGATAAGCACAAGTCCAGCTTCATTATTACACTGGTGAGTAAATTAGAATTGCCTCAAATTCTATTCTATTGCCACTATTCTTTCTATATTACAACTACCACAACATAAAGATGGATGGTCGTTTATATATACTATATATATATACATATATATGTGGTAGTTTATATATAATATATATGGATGGTACTTTATATACACTCTATATGCTGCTCATTTGATCCCTGGGTCAGGAAGATGCCCTGGATGAGGGCATGGGAACCCACTTCCATATTCTTGCATGGAGAATCCCATGAGCAGAGGAGCCTGGCAGGCTATAGTCCATGGGGTCGCACAAAGTTGGCCACAGCTGAAGCAGCTTAGCACTCAGGTATGCATACTACTCGTAAATACAAATATTATAATGTCCTAAATATATAGTTTATGTACACGCATATAAAATAATTGGGTTTCCCAGGTGGCACTAGTGGTAAAGAACCTGCCTTCCAATGCAGGAGACTTAAGAGACACAGGTTTGATTCCTGGGTCAGGAAGATCCCCTGGAGAAGGGCATGGCGACCCACTCCAGGATTCTTGCCTGGAGAATCCAATGGACAGACATAGCCTGGCAGGCTACAGTCCACTGGGTCGCAAAGAGTCAGATATGACTGAAGTGATGCGATTGAGCATGCACGCACGCACATATAATAATTACAACTTCACATTTTGAAATTACTTTCATGTACGTTACCCTGGTTGATCCTGCTATATTGACCTTAATGCTACTATATTGTTTATGGCTACTATATACAGAAAAGAGAGAAGTAACAGCAAAGAGATTTTAGTCGTTCCGTTGACAAACATTTATGTGTCAGACTGTGCTAGCCACCTCAGGGATACAAAAGGCAAATTGAAATGACAGTATTGATGATAAAAGGGTTATTTGGTCCAGCTCTCTCATTTTATAGACAAACGCCACAGGTACAGGAAGTCTAGCTTTTTGGCCGCTGCTGGTAGACTCCAGGATTCTACAACAATCTAGTAGTAATGACAAAATGAAAATACATGAAACAGTTCAAAAGCAATTAGGCAGTGAACAGTATGGTCCTGCGGAAAAGGCGATGGCACCCCGCTCCGGTACTCTTGCCTGGAAAATTCCATGGATGGAGGAGCCTGGAAGGCTGCAATCCGTGGGGTCGCTAAGAGTCGGACATGACTGAGCGACTTCACTTTCACTTTTCACTTTCATGCATTGGAGAAGGAAATGGCAACCCACTCCAGTGTTCTCGCCTGGAGAATCCTAGGGACGGGGGAGCCTGGTGGGCTGCTGTCTATGGGGTCGCACAGAGTCGGACACGACTGAAGCGACTTAGCAGCAGCAGTAGCAGCAGCAGTATGGTCCTGACAGAGGGGGATAAGATTCGTGTGGAAGAAAGGTAATGGGCCTAAGTGTCAGGTGCAGCCCTGGGAACTTTTATATGATATTTTTAATCCTCAAAAAGGGCTTCCCAGGTGGCTCAATGGTAAAAGAACCCACTTGCCAATGCACAAGACGTTAGAGATGTGGGTTCAGTCCCTGGGTCGGGAAGATGCCCTGGAGGAGGGCATGGCAACCCACTCCAGTATTCTTGCCTGGAGAATCCCATGGACAGAGGAGCCTGGGGGGCTACAGACATGGGGTCGCAGAGAGTTGGACACGACTGAAATGGCTGAGCACAGACGCACACATGCACAGTCCTCAAAAAACACATCATCATCCTCACTTTACAATAAAATTAAAGCTGAGAGAAGTCAAGTAACTTACCAAAGGCCCCACAGCAAGTGGTGGATCTGGAATTCAGAGCCATTTCCTTATAAACCCAGCTCTTATGTTATTTAAACTTCAAAACACTGAAGCAGAGCAGGCATGGCCTCTGTGTGGGATGAGAAAAGCTTTTCAAAAGTGTTGGGAAAAAAAAAGAGAGAGTAAGATCAAAGTAAGCAGGGCCTTGCAAAGAGGAAAGTGTTCACTTAGAAAGGCAATAGAGAACTTTTTTAGTGCTTAAGTATAAGGAGTAACACAACCATTATTGGGGAACTTGAAAGTTAGAAGGCGTCTCAGGTGAGAACTCTGCAGAAATCTGTTTATATTAAATAGCACAACTTATAGATATTTACTCAAATTCTTTTTTTTAAGATTTTTTTTGATGTGGATCATTTTAAAAGTTTTACTGAGTTTATTACAATATTGCTTCTGTTTTGTATTTTGGTTTTTTGACTGGGAGGTATGTGGCCTCTTAGCTCTCCCACCAGGGATCGAACCCATACCTTCTGCACTGGAAGTCAAAGTGTTGACCACTTGACCGCCAGGGGAGTCCCTTAAATTCTGATTTAAGTAATCAGTTGACAGGGAGCTTACTTCTTCTAAGGCCAGCGTTTTCCTTCCTAGCCCTAATTATTGATAGCTCTTTGGTAAGCATACTTTGTATTTCTTCAGCCAAAAGAACAAAATAGCATAGGACCAAGGTCGGAGCTTTGTATTCTCTCACTGCTGGAGAACTTTCAGGTTGAAACAAAGCCAGTAATCCATTTATTTGCATCCATTCATTCTTTTACAATACTAACCTAGTGTTCCCACGTGGTCACTTTCTATCAGTTTGGGATACAGAAATTTCTGCCCTTTGGGAACTTCAATGTGTTGTCGTTCGTGTGTGTGTGTGTGTGTGTGTGTGTGTGTGTGTGTGTGTGTGTGTCTCAGTCATGTCTGCCTCTTTGCAATCCCATAGCCTGCCTGGCAAGGCTGGCAAGAATACTGGAATGGGTTGCCATTCCCTTCTCCATGGGCTCTTCCCGACGCAGGGATCGAACCCTGGTCTCCTGCATTGGAGGCAGATTCTTTACTGTCTGAGCTACCAGGGAAGCCTGCCCTTTTACCTCTGCCCTTATTAAAGGCCTCTGATATCCCTCCCACCCTTACTTTTTAAACTAAAGTCTCTTGATTCCAAGTTCAAACTACACTCTTTTTAAAAATTTTTTATTTTATTGAAGTATAGTTGATTACCAATGTTGTGTTATAGCTGTGCTATACAGCAAAGTGATTCAGTTATACATACATACATTCTTTCTCATATGCTTTTCTATTATGGTTTATCACAAGATATTGAGTATAGTTCCCTGTGGAGGTTACACTCTAGAGTTCACCCAGCAGTATCACAGTTATTTAACATCTGTCTCTGGTCCCTCACTCTTTGTTTTTCTTTTTTATGGGAGTATAATTGCTTTACAATGTTGTGTTAGTTTCTGCTGTATAACAAAGTGAATCAGCTATATGCATATATACATCCCCTCCCTTTGGAGCCTCCCTCCCACCACCCGCATGCCACCCCTCTAGGCCATCACAGAGCTCCGAGCTGAGCTCCCTGCCCTCTATAGCAGCTTCCCCCTAGCTGTCTATTTCACACAGGGTGGTGTACATAGGTCAGCGCTATTCTCAATTCCTCCTTGGTCCCTGTCTCTGATTTCCCTGTCTGAGCGCAGGCCAGGAAGAGACCTTCCTCTTTCTTTGCCATCTTTCTCTCTTCCCCATCCTCAGTCCCCACATGCTCAGGTGCCAGGTACTTGCCCGTGATGTAGTCCTTTCCCTTTTTCTCCACCAAAAACTCCTGCTGCTCCTTGATTCTGTTTCTGCACTGCAGTGACTCACCCTCTTTTTCTCTTAAAGTCCAGTTTCCTTACTGTGGCTCTAATTCCCTCCTCCTTTTCAGGTCCTGAACTGCCTCCCCAGCTTCATCTCCCACCCCTCCGGGGCACACTTCATTACCTCCACACCTCCATCTACCTAACTTTCCCCAGGCAGTTCTCCTTGTCTTTGCGCTGGCTGTCCTCCGCCTTCAGCGTCCTTTTTACAGTCCTCGACCTGTGGGAATTCTATGACTTCTTAAAGCTTTGCAGAGTTCTAACAGCCCTTCCTCTGTAAAGCTTCCCCATTTTTCCCCAGTTAGAACAAGTCAGAAGTGACTGCACTTTCCCGTTCTGCTTTTCTTTCCGGTGCTACCTGCCCAGGGTCTCTTTCTTCTTGAAGAAGTTATCATGTTATGTAGTTAAGAACCGGATCCTCAGCAAGATGGCACACTGGAAAACAATTTGCTGAAATATTTGATCTGAGAGGTTAATTAGCTGATAAAGTTTAACTTACAAATATAGGAGGCAGACCATATCATTGAAAGTCAGACCGCAGTTCTGACTTCTCCCTTTTTCCCTCCCTCCCTTTCTTCCTTCCCAAAATGAGGCTGGCAAAGTACACATTAGTCAGATAATGCAGGGCCTTGGAGTCCGTGGTAAGTGTAAGCAGAGATCATTAAAAGATCATGGACTTCCCTGGTGGCAGAGTGGATAAGAATCCGCCTGCCAGTGCAGAGGCCCCGGGGTCAATCCCTGGTCATGCTGCAGAGCACCCGAGCCGGCACACCACAACTACCGAAGCTGCCCAACAAGGGCCTCTGTCCTGCAACAAGAGAAGCCACCACACTGAGAAGCCCGTGCACCACAGCTAGGGAGTTGCCCACCCCCACCCCTGATCTCTACACCTAGAGAAAGCCCGTGTGCAGAAACGAAGACCCAGTGCAACCAAAAATGAATAAATAAAATAAAGCTGTGTGTACATGTCAAAAAAAATTTCATTAAAAGATCTTAAGGAGAGGATTGAGAAGATCCAGTTTCTGTTTGTTTTTGTGAAAAAGCCTAACATATACTGTTTTAATCATTTTCATGGGTACAGTTCAGTGGCATTTTCCATTCACATTGTTGTGAGCTTATCAGTACTATCCACCTCCAAAACTGTTTCATCTTAAACTGAAATATCAGTCAACCATTTTGCCTTTTTGCATTTCTTTTTCTTGGGGATGGTCTTGATCCCTGCCTCCTGTACAATGTCACGAACCTCCGTCCATAGTTCTTCAGGCACTTTGTCTATCGGATCTAATCCCTTATTTCTCACTTCTACTGTATAATCATAAGGGATTTGATTTAGGTCATACCTGAATGGCCTAGTGGTTTTCCCTACTTTCTTCAATTTAAGTCTGAATTTGGCGATAAGGAGTTCATGATCTGAGCCACAGTCAGCTCCTGGTCTTATTTTTTCTGACTATATATTTCTTCGACTACGAAGAATATAATCAATCTGATTTCGGTGTTGACCATCTGGTGATGTTCATGTGTAGAGTCTTCTCTTGTGTTGTTGGAAGAGGGTGTTTGCTATGACCAATGCGTTCTCTTGGCAAAACTCTGTTAGCCTCTGCCCTGCTTCATTTCGTACTCTAAGGCCAAACTTGCCTGTTATTCCAGGTATCTCTTGACTTCCTATTTTTGCATTCCAGTCCCCTATGATGAAAAGAACATCTTTTTTTGGTGTTAGTTCTAGAAAGTCTTATAGGTCATCATAAAATAGTTCAACTTCAGCTTCTTCAGCATTAGTGGTTGGGATATAGATTTGGATTACTGTGATATTGAATGGTTTGCCTTGGAAACAGAGATCATTGTATCATTTTTTAGATTGCACCCAAGTATTGCATTTTGGACTCTTTTGTTGACTATGAGGGCTACTCCATTTATTCTAAGGGATTCTTCCCCACAGTAGTAGATATAATGGTCATTTGAATGAAATTTGCCCATTCCAGTCCATTTTAGTTCACTGATTCCTAAAATGTTGATGCTCACTCTTGCCATCTCCTGTTTGGCTGGCAAAATGGTTGTCTGAGGAGGCCTTACAAATAGCTGAGAAAAGAAGCTAAAGGCAAAGGAGAAAAGGAAAGATATACCCATCTGAATGCAGAGGTCCAAAGAATAGCTAGGAGAGATAAGAAAGCCTGCCTCAGTGATCCATGCAAAGAAACAGAGGAAAACAATAGAATGGGAAACACTAGAGATCTCTTCAAGAAAATTCGAGATACCAAGGGAACATTTTATGCAAAGATGGGCTCGATAAAGGACAGAAATGGTACGGACCTAAGAGAAGCAGAAGATATTAAGAAGAGGTGGCAAGAATACACAGAAGAACTATACAAAAAAGATCTTCATGACCCAGATACCCATGATGTTGTGATCACTCACCTAGACCCAGATATACTGGAGTGTGAAGTCAAGTGGGCCTTAGGAAGCATCACTATGAACAAAGCTAGTGGAGGTGATGGAATTCCAGTTGAGCTCTTTCAAATCCTAAAAGATGATGCTGTGAAAGTGCTGCACTCAGTATGCCAGCAAATCTGGAAAACTCTGCAGTGGCCACAGGACTGGAAAGGGTCAGTTTTCATTCCAATCCCAAAGAAAGGCAATGCCAAAGAATGTTCAAACTACCGCACAATTGCACTCATCTCACATGCTAGCAAAGTAATGCTCAAAATTCTCCAAGCCAGGCTTCAACAGTATGTGAACCAAGAGCTTCCAGGTGTTCAAGCTGGATTTAGAAAAGGCAGAGGAACCAGAGATCAAATTGCCAACATTCATTAGATCAGAGAAAAAGCAAGAGAGTTCCAGAAAAATATCCACTTTTGCTTTATTGACTATGCCAAAGCCTTTGACTGTGTGGATCACAACAAACTGTGGAAAATTCATAAAGAGTTGGGAATACCAAACCACTTGACCTGCCTCCTGAGAAATCTGTACGCAGGTCAAGAAGCAACAGTTAGAACCGGACATGAAACAACAGACTGGTTCCAAATTAGGAAAGAAGTATGTCAAGGCTGTATATTGTCACCCTGCTTATATGCATTATATGTCACCATTTAACTTATATGCAGAGTACATCATGCCGGGCTGGACGGAGCACAAGCTGGAATCAAGATTGCCAAGAGAAATATCAATAACCTCAGATATGCAGATGACACCATCCTTTCGGCAAAAGGCAAAGAGGAACTGAAGTCTCTTGATGAAAGTGAAAGAGGAGATGAAAAAGGTGGTTTAAAACTCACATTCAAAAAACTAAGATCATGGCATACAGTCCCACCACTTTATGGCAAATAGATGGGGAAACAGTGGAAACAGTGAGAGACTTTATTTTCTTGGGCTCCAAAATCACTGCAGATGGTAACTGAAGCCATGAAATTAAAAGATGCTTGCTTCTTGGAAGAAAAGCTATGACAAACCCAGACAGCATATTAAAAAGCAGAGATATTACTTTGCTGACAAAGGTCCTCTAGTTAAAGCCATGGGTTTTCCAGTAGCTGTATGAATGTAAGAGTTGGACCATAAAGAAAGTTCAGTGCCAAAGAGTTGATGCTTCTGAACTGTGGTGTTGGAGAAGACTCTTGAGAATCACTCAGACAGCAAGGATATCAAACCAGTCAATCCTAAAGGAAATCAGTCCTGAATATTCTTTGGAGGAACTGATGCTGAAGCTGAAGCTGCAATACTTGGCCACTTGATGCAAAGAACAAACTCACTGGAAAAGACCCTGATGCTGGGAAAGATTGAAGGCAGGAGGAGAAGGGATGAGATGGTTGAATGGAATCACCGACTTGATGGGAATGAGTTTGAGCAAGCTCTGGGAGTTGGTGATAGGCAGGGAGGCCTGGCCTGTTGCAGTCCCTGGGTCACAAAGAGTCAGACACAACTGAGCGACTGAACTGAACTGAAACTGAAATTTAATATCTGTTAAAAAATAGCTCTGCAGTCTCCTCTTCCCCCACCTCCTGGTCACCCCATTTTATTTTCCGTCTCTGTGAAACTGACTGTTCTAGGTACGTCACATGAGTGGAACCATACAGTATCTGCCCTTTTGTGTTTGGCTTATTTCACTCGGCCTAATATAATGTCTTTAAGGTTCATCACTTAAAGACATTTAAGTGTCTTGGGACATTTAAGCGTAGCATGTGGTAGAATCCTTCATTTTTAAAGCTGAATAATATTCTATTGCATTTATATACATAAAACTCATGTTTTGTTTATCCATTCAAGAAATCAGTGGAAATCAATGTTTCCATCTTTGGCTATTGTGAATATTGCCGCCATGAATTTGTGAATATCTGAGTCCTTGCTTTCGGTTCTTTTGAATATATACTGACAGGTAGAATTGCTGGATTGTGTGGTCATTCTTTAATTTTTTGAGGGACTGCCATGCTATTTAGCACAGTGGCTGCGCCATTTCCCTTTCCCATCAGCTATGCACACACACAAGTTTCAGTTTCGCCGTGTCTTTGTTAACACTTGCTATTTTCTGCTCTTGTTTCTTCCTTCCTTCCTTCTTCTTTCTATCTCTTCCTTTCTCCCTCCCTCCCTCCTTCCCTACTCTTTTACTTCCTTCCTTCCATCTTTCTTTTCTTTTCCTTTTCTCTCTCTTTCTTTCATCATCCTAATGAATGTGGAGTATTATCTCATTACGGTTTCGACTTGCATTTCCTTAACGATTAGTGATTTGAGCATCTTCTCATGTGCTTATTGACTATCTGCATGTCTTCTTTGGAGAAAAGTGCATTCAAGTCCTCTACTCATTTTTAATTGATTTGTTTGTTTTGCTGTTGAGTTATAGGAGTTCCTTATATTTTGGGTATTAATCCCTTATGAGATATTTGCAAATATTTTCTCCCACTCCATAGGTTGCCTTTTCACTCTGTTGATAGAGTCCTTTGATGCACAATGTGTTTTCAATTTTGATGAAGTCCAATTTACTTATTTTTTCTTTTGTTGCCTGTAAATCTTTGCCAAATCCAAAGTTATAAAGCTTTTCTGTTTTATTCCAAGAGATTTATAGTTTTAGCCTCTACATTCAGATCTTTCGTCCATTTTGAGTTTATTTTTGTATAGGGTGCGTGGTAAGAGTCCAGGTTCATTCTTCTGCATGTGGATATCCAGCACCGTAACCCACTCCAGCATTCTTGCCCGAGGAATCCCATGGACAGAGGATCCTGGCGGGCTGCAGTCCATGGGGTCGCACAGAGCTGGACATGAACTGAAGCGACAACACGTGCATACATGCATATCCAGCACCATTTGTTAAAAATCCACTTTCTGTTTCTAAGAAGTCATTCTAATTCCTTTATGAGGAGGCACTGTAGGAGGTAAAAGCAGAAGCAGGGAGAAGAGCCTGAAGGGTAACAGCAGTCAGGTGAGAGATGAAGGTACAGAGATGACAGTGATGTAGAAATATGGTGGATGAAGTAAACCAAAGTAAACAAGGAAAAGAGGAAATGGATGTAGGAATATTTTGAAGGTAGAACTGATAGAATCTTCTCCTGACTTGCATATAAGATGCAGGGAAAGAGAGAATCAAGAATTGCTTTAATCTTTGACTTAAGTTTGAAGAGGGATGGAGGTGACTGTGTGGACTTGATTAAGTCACTTCAGTTGTCTGAGCCTCAGTTATTTGCAAAATGGCAAAAATAGTAAACATATCAACTCTACCATATCACACAGTTGAAGGGATAAAACGAGATAATAAATATGAAAAAATTTTGAAAAATTAAAGCAATAACACAAGTAAGGGCTGATTGTATTTTCACTATAGAATTTGCTTTTTAACAGAGGGGTTCATGGGGCTAATAGACTTAACCTCATGAAGTAAAAGCAATTATGGTGGAATTTCAGATGCTACAGTTCTCACTCAAGCGAAGACCTTTTCCTGTGTTCCTCAAATCACATGTAGGTGACCAGGCTTCTCAGTCATACAATTTGATCATCGCTCTACTTACAGAATTATAATTGAACTAGGGGCTTAATAATAATAAAAGACACATTCGCACAGTACTTCTGTCTTGCTTCTTGCACTGTGCACTGAACCCAGGGTAGACAAGGCATGACCAACGAAGCTGGAAAAACACTCGAGGAGCCATGGGGACTGCAGACATGTCTATTCTCTCTGGGCAACAGCAACCAGGGGTCCTCAGGCAGGACTTGTAATAAACTAAGACAGAACAACAGTGGCTTGTGGCCCAGCGGGTGCAACGTGACATGCATGCTCAGTGCTACAGCTGCAGCTGTTACACAACCTTACAAGCTCAGCAATATCATTGTTTGCAGAACATGGGGTGAGGCAGCATGAGAGAGTGGGGCAAGAGGGCCTGGCTGATGCCGTGTCGTCAGTTAATTTCTCCACAACCCTGTTAAGTCCCTTTACCATCTTATTTAATAGTCACTTATCCCTACGATTTGGTATTATTATTCCTCATGTTCAAATGAGAAAAGTCAGTTCCCAGAGGTTGAATAACTTGGACACTATTAGCCAGTAAGTGATAGACCTGGGATTCAAACAAGGTCTGTTGACTTGAAATACCCGGGTTTGATCCCTGGGTCAGGAAGATCCACTGGAGTCTTGCCTGGAGAATCCCATGGACAGAGGAGCTTGGTGGGCCACAGTCCACGGGGTTGCAGAGAGTCGGACAGGACTGAGCGACTAACACTTTCCCTTTTCAGTCTGTTTCTACCATACCAAGAATATGAAGCTACACAAATCCTACATTTAATCTTCCAGATTCCCAAAGGTCCTCATATTTTCGTTGACTTGTTTTCCTAAACTTTTAGCAATTATTGAAACACAAGACACATGTTTCTCTGCTTTGTTTTTAGTGGCTTCACAAAATACTAAGAGTATGATGGGCCCTGTTGTATTAATTGAGCAACTATGACTGTCTTACACATTATACTGACCTTGTAATCCCATCATATTAGTAATCTTGGATTTTATTTGAGCAGATCAAGCACCGGAAAATCCATTTACTCACCATGAATGAAGTAGTGTCAGTTCAATTTGATGTATTTTCTGCAAGTCTGTAAGAGTATTCTTAATGGTAGCACCTGTTGCCCTCAAGCTTGCCCCAGTGGGAGGTAGGAAAGACCTTCAAACTATGGGCAGACTCACATCAGCTGGGTGTCTTGTTAAAATATAAGCTCTGATACAATAGGCTTAGAGTAGCATTTCTAACAAGCTTCTAGATAATATCCCAGTTGTTGGTCCTTGACTCCATATTCTGAGTAGCAAGGACCTAGACAAACCCAGAGGCTATAGTCAGTCTCTTTGGTGTCAGTCTTGCTGCAAGAGCGAGACTGAAGTCTTGAGCTGAAGTCTACCATTCTTGCCATACGTGATTTCTGGATTAGTCCTCTTGTTCTCCTCACTGAAACTATAGGCCTACCCTGAACTTTATCAGTGGGTTTTGTGACAACCTACATAATTCTTTCCAGACTACCCTTCCTGGGGACAGGTCTCCATCTCTGTTCCTCCCCATTAGATTCTGTTTCAAACTAGTGGCTTGATTTTTTAAAATATTTATTGATGTGGCTGTACTGGGTCTTAGTTGTGGAAGGCAGGATCTTCATTTCTTGTTTCAGTACACAGAATCTTTCTGTTGTGGCATGCAAACTCTCAGTAGCAGCATGCGGGATCTAGTTCCCTGAACATGGATTGAACCTGGGCCTCCTGCATTGAGAGCATGAAGTGTTAGCCACTGGACCACTGGGGAAGTCCCAAAAGCTTGATTACTAACATTGTCATGGTGAGATGGTGCCTACTATCATGTATCACCCCTCTATCACAAGATAGAGCCTCTTGGATCTCTAAGTTGACCCAGAGAAAGACAGGGTTTGCCATGCCTTTGTTGACACTGACCTGAATGACTGGTCACCCTCCACAGGGCGTCTATGTAGCCTTCCTCACCCTGATCCCACTTGTTTCTGGCAAGAGATGAGGTAAGGATTTGTAGGTAGGATTTGATGGGGATTTCCTGGTGGCAGAAATGATAAAGAATCTGCCTGCAATGTAGGAGACCCAGGTTTGATCCCTGAGTCAGGAAGTATCCCCTGGAGAATGGAGTGGCTACCCACTCCAGTATTCTTGCCTGAAGAATCCCATGGACAGAGGAGCCTGGTGGGCTACAGTCCATGGGGTCAAAAAGAGTCAGTCAGACATGACTGAATGACTAACAATTTGAATTTTTCACTTTTGATGGATAAAAGACTGGAGGTATGAAAGTTTGGAATTAATTTGGCAAGCTTAGCACATTTATGTAATTCCACTCCCTCTCAAAGCACCTCTATAACTATGGTAATGGTATTTTTAAAAGACAATAAAATCACTAGACTTGAAAGATAATAACCAAAGAGTTATTCATTTGACAGAACTGAGAAACCTCAATCCCTAACTGGCAGTGGTGAAATCTGAAAACAACCTGAATTACATCACAAAATCTTCAGAAGTCACAAGAGTTGGCAGCACTAGGTATTCAGTTGGCCAAAAAATTTGGGTTTTCCGGTATTGGCCAACCCAATCCCTCTGGAACTGGGTGTAAGAGTGGGAAGGGAATGGGGTTGGACTCAGATGAGGAGTTTTGTGTGAAAGCTAAGTGAGAAAGACAGATTTCTCAACCCATTCCATTCCACTGGTTGATCCCATCTTCTTCCCAGGAGAAGATTTGAGTTATATTCTCTGGAGAAGGTAGAACAGACAGGTTCTGGCCTGGAGGATGGGAGGCACTTTAACACAGGAGGATGAAGTGACTCTTTGTGTGTGCTGATTGCTGGATGCAGAGAGCCCGAACCTTTTTCCCACTTGATTCCCAGAACACACACCTTTACCAAGGCAGGTGGTTGAAAGAAATTTCTCTGGGGAATTTTTTTTTCTTTTTTTTAAGATTTATTTATTTACTTCTGGCTGAACTGGGTCTTGGCTGCTGTGCACAAGCTTTCTCTAGCTGTGTAAGTGGGGGTTACTTTCTAGTGGTGGTGAACAGGCTTCTCACTGTGGTGGCTTCCCTTGTTGCCGAGCATGGACGCTGGGGCACATGGGTTCAGTAGTTGTGGCCCACAGGCTTAGTTACCCTGTGGCATGTGGAACCTTCCCGGACCAGGGATCGAGTCCATGTCCCCTGCACTGGGAGGCGGATTCTTAACTAGGGGATTATCAAGGAAGCCGCCTCTCTAGGGAATCTTGTTTCCAACAAATGACCTTTGCAGCTCACCCCTATAGTGAAGCTCAAAGTCAACAAGCCCCATGGATGTACTCAGAGATTTCAACAGATATTTACTCCCTCACTCTTAACTGAGAGCAAGGCAGAGGCCAAAGTTACCAGATATGTGAGAAAAGTTCCTAATATTGAAAATGGAGGAAAAAAACAAGAAAACAAAACACAATTTTTTCCCATGATATTTTCGTGGAAAAAAAAATGTGAGTTTTATGATATCTCAAAAAGAGTATCATGATTGGGAATTCCTTGGCAGTCCAGGGCCCATCCTTCACGGCAGAGCGCCTGTGGAACTAAGATCTCATAAGCCACACAGTGCAGACAACCAAATAAAACCCCCCCAAAAAAGAGAGAAAAAAAGTATCATGGCCAAAAAAACAAAAAAGAGAAAGAGAGAGAATCTTTAATGTAAAGACCACCTAAAATATTTTACTGGACAATGATATGGAGATAAAGGACAGCAAGATCTAACGTGTCCTCATTGCTACTGGGTAATATTGCTCGCAGGCTTCTCAAAGGACAGAGCCAGGAAATAACCATACCTGTACCTGTATGTGTCTACACCACACTATCATCATCTCTCATATCTGAATTAAACTAAGCGTGAGTTCATCCTGATAGCGCTCGCTATAACCCAGTATCACATGGTTCATTCTAGCTTTCCCTCCCTTCCCTAACTGTGCCTGCTCACTCCAATAGTGAGAAACCAGGCTCACACCACCTGCCATTCATATACTTATTTTTTCATTCCCAGGCTTCTTGTAGAGTGGTTTTAGAATTGTAAGCCCTCACCTCCAAGGAAAACAACTTTACCAACTAGATGACAGAGCTTAAGCATGGTTTCTTTTCAGTCTTACAGTTTCCAGAGTTGCCGAAGTTACTTAAGCCAGCACCTCTGTTTCCCCACCTGCTTCAGTGAAATTCTGTCATATATACACAGTTAAATTCTTTTGTAATAGTCTATATTCCATCTTAGAATTTTCTATCCTCCAGGTTGATTTTTTAAAATTTGCATAAATGAAGATTCACTCTTGGTACTATAAAGTTCTACCAGATTTTACAACTGGGTTGTGTCAGGAACAATATGTATTTCAGGCATAAAGTGAGATGAAATATAAGACAAGAATCCTCTGAGAGTGGGCAAGGGAAGAAGATAAGGAAGAAGCAAAGAGATAGATGCAAATTATTGACAAAGTTCCATTTTTCAAGTTAAGCAGTGAGTTCATTACATTAATACATATAAATAATACATACATACATAGACTAATATTAATAGTACATACATACCAAAGATTATGAATTGTGATTATAATCAGATTGTAAGGACTTCCTATCCCCATCAGAATGGAAAATGGGCCTTCCATTGTCCCCAGTATTTTAATCAAAAGGGTCAGAAACTATCCAAACCTTCCTTGATGGATAAATGGACAAACAGAATGCAGTCTAGGTACGATGCATTAGTATTCAGCCTTCTAAGGTAAGGAAATTCTCTGGAATTCCCTTGAGATCCCATGGTTAGGACTTCATGCTCTCACTGTTGAGGGCTTGGGTTCAATCCCTGGTCGGGGAACTAAAATCCCACAAGCCAGGTGACAAGGCCAAAAATAAGTAAGGAAATTCTGTCACGGGCCACAACATGGATGAGCCTGGAGTACATTATGCTCAGTGAGATTAGCGAATCATGAAAGGAAAACACTGTATGAGTCGACTTACATGAGTTACATAGGGTAATCACATTTATAGAGACAGGAATTAGAATGATGTCATCAGGGGCTAGGAAGGGGGAATGGGGCGTTAGTGTTTAATGAGTACAAAATTTCAGTTGCAGAAGGTGAAAAAGTTCTAGGGATGGATGGTGGTGATAGCTGCATGAGAATATGAGTGTACTCAATGCAACTGAACTGTGCAATTAAAAATGGGTGAAATGATGCATTTATTATATATGTATGTATATAATTATATACATAATTTTTCATAAGACAGACTGAAGAAACAGGTTTGCCTTTCCCCAAGGGAACGTGTGCATCGGGGTCAAGACCACATCCCTTTGCGTTCTTTTACCCCATCATCAAGAGAGCGGAGGGGATGGAATTCCCTGGCAGTCCAGCGGTTAGGACTCTGTGCTTCCACTATGTTCCACTGCCGCGGGCCCAGATTCAGTCCCTAGGTGGGGGACGAAGACCCTATAAGCTGCATAGGGCAGCAAAAAATAATAATAATAAAGTGCCAAGGGGGCCAGTGTAGCTCATTTGTGCACTGAACTAAGACCACACAACTCTCAGGTCTTGTTTCCATATCACCGGATCAAAGAGGGGATCTCTAACCTCAGACCAACCCCTGGTTTCCTGAGAAATCCCAACTCCTTCAGCAGGTACCAAAGCGGACTGCGCATCTGGCGTAAACGTGCCCCTCCAGCAACAGAGCCAAGAGTGAACCTGAACTCCTGAGACCCTTTCCCCTCCATCAGGCTTCCTACCTACATCGTCAGACGACAAGCAGGGTCCACAAACTGGGACCGAGATCTCAAACTCCTAGACTGCCTTGCCTCTGTTAACAGGAGCAAAAAATGATAGCCAGACACCAGCTCCTCCCTATTGCCTGACAACACTGAACAGATTTGAACTTCTGCCTTGAATCCCTTGGAACTAATCCTATTAGGTCTATTACCTCTGCTCTGGAAATGTGTGTATGTGTGTGAGTACACACGCATGTGCGTGTACTCAGTCATGGCTGACTCTTTGCCAGCCCATGGACTGTAGCCTACCAGGTTCCTCTGTCCTTGGGACTTTCCAGGCAAGAATACTGGTGTGAGCTGCCGTTTCCTACTCCAGAGTATCTTTCCAATCCAGGGATCAAACCTGTGTCCCCTGCATCTCCTGCACTGCCTGGCAGATTCTTTACCACTGAGTCACCTGGGAAGCCCTACAGAGGGTACCAAACTGTGAGACTTATCCCCCAGTGTTGAGCAGTTTCCGTAGTCAATGAGCAATGAAGTAGCTCAAGGTGACCATGGTATGACTGCTGTCTGTTTGCTCAACGGCGCCCTCCTAGGGGAGGGTGACTGGCTTGTCTGCTCCTTACTGCAAAAGATACTGAGACCTGGCCCTGTAGTTCTCAGCTGAGGCACAACCTGTGGAGTGTGTGTAGCAACCATCTGGGCCTATTGTATCATCCTGTGGGGCCCAAGGGCAAGGGGAGTCAGCACAATGAGGCTGATGCTCTTGCTGTTTGCCGTGCTGTAGTGAACTGTTTTGCCCTGATCTATTAACTTTCATTTTTGACTTTTAGCTACCAAGGACTTGTGGCAAACTAACCTGCTTGCTTGTCTAGTTATCACCTTTGGCGTCTTGTTACTTCTTATTTTCCTCTCTGAGGTGGGGTTCTTCCATGACATCCCATAAAGATTGGCATATCCCCTACTCTGTCCCCTCTCACCTTTCCACACTTCTAAAATGCTTTCACTATTTACCTTAAATTTTGTGATCAGTAAATTTTGTGATTAGCAAAATCACCTATAGTCACAAATATCTCTTAAACATTCCCTTCATCTTTTTGCATTTAGAGTGGTGGGCACATATACACCTGTGACTGTTATATTCTTGGACCTGGACATGGGTTAGATGTCCTGCTATTTTCAGATTATTCTCAATCTTTCCTCTCGGATAAACCCAAGCTCAGAATCTTGTATTCCACCATCACCCACTCTCTCTCGTAGCTTCAGATACCTTCAGATATTCTCCTCATCTCAATACACCCGTATCATCTATTTTCTCTTTGAGCTCCTGGCTTACTCTCAGAAGGGTTCCCTGGTGGCTCAGACGGTAAAGAATCTGCCTGCAATGCAGGAGACTTGGGTTCAATCCTTGGGTCAGGAAGATCCCCTGGAGAAGAGAATGGCTATCCACTCCAGTATTCTTGCCTGGAGAATCCCGTGGACAGAGGAGCCCGGCAGGATACAGACCATGGGGACAGACTGAGCGACCAGCACTGCTACCACTCCCTACTCTCTAGAACTCCTCACCTCAATTCCTGGTGATCTCAACACACCTGTAAATGATCCTTCTAACATCCTGCCTCTCGATTCCTTGGCACCCTTTCCTCCATTAATATTGTCTTCCACCCTATTTCCATCTCATTTTACCAATAACTAAAGGCTTTCATCAGTTCAGTTCAGTTCAGTTGCTCAGTCGTGTCTGACACTTTGCAACCCCATGAATTGCAGCACGCCAGGCCTCCCTGTCCATCACCAACTCCTGGAGTTCACTCAAACTCACGTCCATCGAGCCGGTGATGCCATCCAGCCATTTCATCCTCTGTCGTCCCTTCTCCTCCTGCCCCCAATCCTTCCCAGCATCAGGGTCTTTTCCAATGAGTCAACTTTTCACATGAGGTGGCCAAAGTATTGGAGTTTCAGCTTCAGCATCAGTCCTTCCAATGAACACCCAGGACTGATCTCCTTTAGAATGGACTAGTTGGATCTCCTTGCAGTCCAAGGGACTCTCAAGAGTCTTCTCCAACACCACACTTCAAAAGCATCAATTCTTTGGCGCTCAGCTTTCTTCACAGTCCAACTCTCACATCCATACATGACCACAGGAAAAACCATAGCCTTGACTAGACGGAACTTTGTTGGCAAAATAACATCTCTGCTTTTGAATATGCTATCTAGGTTGGTCATAACTTTTCTTCCAAGGAGTAAGCATCTTTTAATTTCATGGCTGCAATCACCATCTGCAGTGATTTTGGAGCCCCCCAAAATAAAGTCTGACACTGTTTCTACTGTTTCCCCATCTATTTCCCATGAAGTGATGGGACCAGATACCATGATCTTCGTTTTCTGAATATTGAGCTTTAAGCCAACTTTTTCACTCTCCTCTTTCACCTTCATCAAGAGACTTTTTAGTTCCTCTTCACTTTCTGCCATAAGGGTGGTGTCATCTGCATATCTGAGGTTATTGATATTTCTCCTGGCAATCTTGATTCCAGCTTGTGCTTCTTCCAGTCCAGCGTTTCTCATGATGTACTCTGCATAGAAGTTAAATAAGCAGGGTGACAATATACAGCCTTCACATACTCCTTTTCCTATTTGGAACCAGTCTGTTATTCCATGTCCAGTTCTAACTTTGCTTCCTGACCTGCATATAGATTTCTCAAGAGGCAGGTCAGGTGGTCTGGTATTCCCATCTCTTTCAGGATTTTCCACAGTTTATTGTGATCCACACAGTCAACGGCTTTGGCATAGTCAATAAAGCAGAAGTAGTTGTTTTTCTGGAACTCTCTTGCTTTTCCTATGATCCAGTGGATGTTGGCAATTTGATTTCTGGTTCCTCTGCCTTTTCTTTTTTTTTTTTTTTAATTTATTTTTTATTTTTTTAAATTTTAAAATCTTTAATTCTTACATGCGTTCCCAAACATGAACCCCCCTCCCACCTCCCTCCCCACAACATCTCTCTGGGTCATCCCCATGCACCAGCCCCAAGCATGCTGCACCCTACTTCAGACATGGACTGGCGATTCAATTCTTACATGATAGTATACATGTTAGAATTCCCATTCTCCCAAATCATCCCAGCCTCTCCCTCTCCCTCTGAGTCCAAAAGTCCGTTATACACATCTGTGTCTTTTTTCCTGTCTTGCATACAGGGTCATTGCCATCTTCCTAAATTCCATATATATGTGTTAGTATACTGTATTGGTGTTTTTCTTTCTGGCTTACTTCACTCTGTGTAATTGGCTCCAGTTTCATCCATCTCATCAGAACTGATTCAAATGAATTCTTTTTAACAGCTGAGTAATACTCCATTGTGTATATGTACCATAGCTTTCTTATCCATTCATCTGCTGATGGACATCTAGGTTGTTTCCATGTCCTGGCTATTATAAACAGTGCTGCGATGAACATTGGGGTACATGTGTCTCTTTCAATTCTGGTTTCCTCGGTGTGTATGCCCAGAAGTGGGATTGCTGGGTCATAAGGTAGTTCTATTTGCGATTTTTTAAGGAATCTCCACACTGTTCTCCATAGTGGCTGTACTAGTTTGCATTCCCACCAACAGTGTAGGAGGGTTCCCTTTTCTCCACACCCTCTCCAGCATTTATTGCTTGCAGATTTTTGGATCGCAGCCATTCTGACTGGTGTGAAGTTGTACCTCATTGTGGTTTTGATTTGCATTCCTCTGATAATGAGTGATGTTGAGCATCTTTTCATGTGTTTGTTAGCCATCCGTATGTCTTCTTTGGAGAAATGTCTATTTAGTTCTTTGGCCCATTTTTTGATTGGGTCGTTTATTTTTCTGGAATTGAGCTGCATAAGTTGCTTGTATATTTTTGAGATTAGTTGTTTGTCAGTTGCTTTCCTCTGCCTTTTCTAAAACTAGCTTGAACATCTGGAAGTTCACGGTTCACATATTGCTGAAGCCTGGCTTGGAGAATTTTGAGCATTACTTTACTAGTGTGTGAGATGAGTGCAATTGCATGGTAATTTGAACATTCTTTGACATTGCCTTTCTTTGGGATTGGAATGAAAACTGACCCTTTCCAGTCCTGTGGCCACTGCTGAGTTTTCCAAATTTGCTGGCATATTGAGTGCAGCACTTTCATACCGTCATCTTTCAGGATTTGAAATAGCTCAACTGGAATTCCATCATCTCCACTAGCTTTGTTTGTAGTGATGCTTTTTAAGGCCCACTTGACTTCACATTCCAGGATGTCTGGCTCTAGGTGAGTGATCACACCATTCTGATTATCTTGGTTGTGAAGAACTTTTTTGTACAGTTCTTCTGTGTATTTTTGCCACCTCTTCTTAATATCTTCTGCTTGTGTTAGGTCCATACCATTTCTGTCCTTTATCGAGCCCATCTTTGCATGAAATGTTCCCTTGGTGTCTCTAATTTTCTGGAAGAGATCTCTAGTCTTTCCTGTTCTGTTGTTTTCCTCTATTTCTTTGCATTGATCGCTGAGGAAGGCTTTCTTATCTCTCCTTGATATTCTTTGGAACTCTGCATTCAGATGCTTATATCTTTCCTTTTCTCCTTTGCTTTTCACTTCTTTTCACAGCTATTTGTAAGGCCTCCTCAGACAGCCATTTTGCTTTTTTGCATTTCTTTTCCATGGGGATGGTCTTGATCCGTGTCTCCTGTATACTGTCATGAACCTCCATCCATAGTTCATCAGGCACTCTGTCTATCAGATCTAGTCCCTTAAATCTATTTCTCACTTCCACTGTATAATCATAAGTGAAGTGAAGTCGCTCAGTCATGTCTGACTTTTTGCAACCCCATGGACTGTAGACTACCAGGCTCCTCTGTCCGTGGGATTTTCCAGGTAATAGTACTGGAGTGGATTGCCATTTCCTTCTCCAGTATAATCATAAGGGATTTGATTTAGGTCATACGTGAATGGTCTAGTGCTTTTCCCCACTTTCTTCAATTTAAGTCTGAATTTGGCAATAAGGAGTTCACGATTTGAGCCACAGTCAGCTCCTGGTCTTGTTTTTGCTGACTGTATAGCGCTTCTCCATTTTTGGCTGCAAAGAATATAATCAATCTGATTTCAGTGTTGACCATCTGGTGATGTTCATGTGGCCCAGAGGAGCAACCCCACGTCCAAGGAGCGGTGGCTGTGCGGGCGCAGGAGGGCCGAGAGAAGCTGCTCTACGTTCAAGGTCAGGAGGGGCGGCGGTGAGGAGATACCCCTCGTCCAACGTAAGGACCAGTGGCTGTGCTTTGCTGGAGCAGCCATGAAGAGATACCCCCACGTCCGAGGTAACAGAAACCCAAGTAAGACGGTAAGTGTTGTGAGAGGGCATCATAGGGCAGACACACTGAAACCATAATCACAGAAAACTAGTCAGTCTTATCACACGGACCGCAGACTTGTCTAACTCAGTGTAACTAAGCCATGCCATGTGGGGCCACCCAAGACGGGTGGGTCATGGTAGAGAGGTCTGACAGAATGTGGTCTGCTGGAGAAGGGAATGGCAAGCCACTTCAGTATTCTTGCCTTGAGAACCCCATGAACAGTATCAAAAGGCAAAATGATAGGATACCGAAAGAGGAACTCCCCAGGTTGGTAGGTGCCCAATATGCTACTGGAGATCAGTGGAGAAATAACTCCAGAGAGAATGAAGGGATGGGGCCAAAGCAAAAAGAACACCCAGTTGTGGATGGGACTGGTGATAGAAGAAAGGTCTGCTGCTGTAAAGAGCAATATTGCATAGGAACCTGGAATGTCAGGTCCATGAATCAAGGCAAATTGGAAGTGGTCAAACAGGAGATGGCAAGAGTGAATGTCGACATTCTAAGAATCATTGAACTAAGATGGACTGGAACGGGTGAATTTAACTCAGATGACCATTATATCTACTACTGTGGGCAGGAACCTCTTAGAAGAAATGGAGTAGCCATCATGGTCAACAAAAGAGTCCAAAATGCAGTACTTGGGTGTAATCTCAAAAACAACAGAATGATCTCTGTTCATTTCCAAGGCAAACCATTCAATATCATGGTAATCCAAGTCTATGCCCCTATCAGTAACACTGAAGAAGCTGAAGTTGAACGGTTTTATGAAGACCTACAAGACCTTTCAGAACTAACACCCAAGAAAGATGTCCTTTTCATTATAGGGAACTGGAATGCAAAAGTAGGAAATAAGAAACACCTGGAGTAACAGGCAAATTTGTCCTTGGAGTACGGAATAATGCAGGGCAGAGGCTAATAGAGTTTTACCAAGAGAACGCACTGGTCTTAGGCTTTCATCAGTGCCATGCCATTCTAACCAACTGTCACTCTTTTCTTTCCCCCATACTCATTTCAGTTCCCTGACACTTATAAATTTTCACTCTCTTGGAACTCCTGTCCTCCTATTACCTTTTCACTGTATCTTATTTCCTCAATGGCCTTTCTCCTTTTCGTACCCAGCTTAAATTCCATGATCAACCACTGTATTCAAATCTCTGTGTATACTTAAAACTCTCTTATTCCTTTCTCTTTTTTTGAAGAACGTATTTTTAATCTTCTAATACAGCACGATTGTACTACTGTACAACAGCTGGCATACAGGGGCTGGCATCGAGTGAACAGATCAGAGTTCCTGATGGAGGAGGGAGAGGAGGTGGGAGATGGTAGAGCTGAAGGATCATCAGCAATAGGAGATGGAGGGCAAGCTGCAATTTCATTCATATCTGACATTGCTGGCTCAGGTTCTGGTTCTTTGCTGGCTTCCATTCTATCTGCCCTCTTGAAAAAACCTTCCAGTGATGTCTGGGTAGTTGCTCTTTTTTTTCTCGGCACAGATCCCATGGTGACACTGGCCTGCATGCTGAACGACTGTGGCAACCTTCATATGCTGTTCCATGTTCCTCTTGCCTCTGTCTTAGTTTGTCATATTTATCTGGCAAAACCACAACTCTGAATACATAAAAACTTTTCACTTGCTCTGAGCAGCTAAAAGTGACTGGAGAAAAGATATAGCAAGGCTTACTAGTCCCGTGAACTTCAAGTGTGTGCTAATGTTGCTAGGAACGATGGTATATACCCCTATTTCATTCACTTATCCACTCTTCTTGATGAGAATGTCACAGCTTCTCTCTCCTCAAAACATGCTAACTCCCATCCACATCATGATCTTACTTCTTATTTTGCTGAGAAAATTTAAGCAAACAGAAGACTTTCATAGACTCCCAACATCACAACTCACATCTTTCTACCTGTGATCACAGGTAAGCTATCTGTTTTCCTGCCATAAACCAATCCCTCCCAGTAACCCTGCATCCCAGATACCCTCCCTGTCATCTACTGGAGGACATCACTCCAGAAATTGTCCCTTCTCTGTCCTAAAAGTCATCATTTTCCACTCTTTATTAATAGGTCTTCTCAGCACATAAACATTTCCCTCTTCCTCAAATATATTTCTTCCAGTTTGTTTGGCTAACTCCCTCACCTTCTTCAAGTCTTATATTTTTTAAAACAACTTTTTATTTTGTATTGGAATATAGCCAGTTAACAGTGTTGTGATAGTTTGGGGTGGACAGCAGAGCAACTCAGCCTTACATATACATTTATCCATTCTTCCTCATCATCCTTCAAGTCTTTATTTAATAATGGAGAAGGCAATGGCAACCCACTCCAGTATTCTTGCCTGGAGAATCCCAGGGACGGGGGAGCCTGGTGGGCTGCCGTCTATGGGGTCGCACAGAGTCCGACACGACTGAAGTGACTTAGCAGCAGCAACCATCTATAAAGCTTTTGCAGACCACCCAGTCCTGGTACTACTGAATCCTTTATCTTGCTGTAATTACTTTCATGCATCACATTTGACATCTTCTACCATATTATATTGTTAATTTCTTTATTACTTTTATAGCTTACTGTTGAATTCCCCTCATTAATATTAAGCTTCAAAAAGACAGAGATCTTTCCTTTTGCTCACTGATGGATGCCAGGCCTCCAGAATGGTGCCTGACCTGTGGTAAGAACCTTAGCAAATACTAATTGGAGCAGCGAATGACCAATATGAAGCCCAAGATGAATCTTGCTGTTGCTGTTGCTGTTAAGTCGCTTCAGTCGTGTCCAACTCTGTGTGACCCCGTAGACGGCAGCCTACCAGGCTCCTCCGTCCTTGGGATTCTCCAGGCAAGAACACTGTAGTGGGTTGCCATTTCCTTCTCCAATGCATGAAAGTGAAAAGTGAAAAGTGAAAGTGAAGTCTCTCAGTCGTGTCTGACTCTTCACGACCCCATGGATTGCAGCCCACCAGACTCCTCCATCCATGGGATTTTCCAGGCAAGAGTACTGGAGTGGGGTGCCATTGCCTTCTCCGAGATAAATCTTACCAAAGGACAAAAAACCAGACTCAAATAAAAGAAGATATCTACTGTGCTCTTGGATGGGAAGACTTAACACAACTAAGATGTCACCAACTTACTACATAAATTAAATGGAGTGCCAATGAAAATCCCACTTCAATTAAAAAATTCACTTCTTATTATAAAAATACACAAAATAGAGAGAATAATACAGTGAGTCCATATGTCTCTATCATCCAGCTTAAGTAATTATCAACTTTTAGTTGTATTTTATTTGTATTATCTCCCCCTCTACATCCCCAGGCGATTTATTATTTTATTCCTCCCAAGTTGTTTATTTAGAAGAATTCAAACTTATGGAAAAGTTGCAAGAATAGTTCAAATAAAAAAATGCACCCTAGATTCAACAATTGTTAATATTTTGTCTTATTTACGTATTAAAATAAATATATCCTCTTCTGCTTCCTATATGAAAATAAAATTGCTTGTGTATTAGAATATATTAGATTGTACTGCAAATAGTGCAGTGAAAAAGCATGTGTTTCTGTCTATACCTTTGGAAGGTGCTATATGTAGGAATATGCATATTTTGTTGGAGATAGTTGCAAACTTCGTGACATTTTATAACAGAGTTTTAAATTTTAATTTGATTATCTTAAAATTCATGTGGGAGAAAAAATATTTAAAAATAGCAGACAGACTTCTCTGGCAGTTAAGACTCTGTGCTTTCAATGCAGGGGGCATGGGTTCAGTCCCTGGCTGGAACTAAGAGCCTTCATGCTGCATGATGTGGCCAAAAAATAATAATAAAATATCCAAGAAAATCATGAAAAAGAGCAACAGTGATAAACTAGCTACAACAGAAATTTTATTATAAAACCTTGGTAATAAAATATATGAGAACAGTAGAGAGTACTCAGAAATAAATCCAAAATATATGATACTTTTATACATTAAAATGCTAGTTGAATTTATTGGAGAAAAGTGGCCTAGTGGGAAAATAAAGTTATTACTTCACATCATGTGCAAGTAAATTCCACTTAAAAGTAAACAATAGTATAAGTTATAGGAGAAAATTTAGGCACCTACACACACACACATGCACACACACACATGCACACACAGTTCAGTTCAGTTTAGTCGCTCAGTCGTGTCTGACTCTTTGCGACCCCATGAATCACAGCAGGCCAGGCCTCCCTGTCCATCACCATCTCCCGGAGTTCACTCAGACTCACGTCCATCGAGTCAGTGATGCCATCCAGCCATCTCATCCTCTGTCGTCCCCTTCTTCTCCTGCCCCCAATCCCTCCCAGCATCAGAGTCTTTTCCAATGATTCAACTCTTTTCATGAGGTGGCCAAAGTATTGGAGTTTCAGCTTTAGCACCATTCCTCCCAAAGAAATCCCAGGGCTGCTCTCCTTCAGAATGGACTGGTTGGATCTCCTTGCAGTCCAAGGGACTCTTAAGAGTCTTCTCCAACACCACAGTTCAAAAGCATCAATTCTTCGGTGCTCAGCTTTCTTCACAGTCCAACTCTCACATCCATACATGACCACTGGAAAAACCATAGCCTTGACTAGACGGACCTTAGTCGGCAAAGTAATGTCTCTGCTTTTGAATATGCTATCTAGGTTGGTCATCACTTTTCTTCCAAGGAGTAAGCATCTTTTAATTTCATGGCTGCAGTCACCATCTGCAGTGATTTTGGAGCCCAGAAAAATGAAGTCTGACACTGTTTCCACTGTTTCCCCATCTATTTCCCATGAAGTGATGGGACCAAATGCCATGATCTTCGTTTTCTGAATGTTGAGCTTTAAGCCAACTTTTTCACTCTCCTCTTTCACGTTCATCAAGAGGCTTCCCCTACCTGCTAAATGTTACATAACCAGTAAATCAAGACAGAAGGCATAGGAGCTAAAAAGGGATAGATTTAACAATACCAAAAACCCTTCAAAAACTGTGGAAAAGATTACCTAAACAAAGAGACACTGTTAATATTTTAATAAATGTTTTTGCAGTAGAAAGAACGTATAAGGACTATGAAGCATAAATGTAAAGAATTTCTACAATTTGGTAACAAAAAGACAGCACATAGAAAAGTAGACAAAAGATATGAATGGACAATTCACAGAAGATCAAATACAAATGACAAGAAAGCGTATAAACCGATGCTCATTTTTTCAGCAGTCAGAGAAATGCAAATTCAAGTACAATGCTGTCATTTATACCTATCAAGTTGGCGAGAACTAAAAACAGTAATAATGCCTACTGCTGACAGTGAGTAGAAAGGGAAGGACTCTCATAGTGGTTGAAATATGAACCCTATTGAGTTTTTAAAGGCAATCTGGAAGCATCTGTTAAAATATAAAATGCTGGATAAACAACAAAGTCCTACTGAATAGCACAGGGAACTAGATTCAACATCTTGAAGAATATGAAAAATTATGTGTGTGTGTGTGTGTATATATAACTGAGGTTTCCCTGGTGGCTCAGCGGTAAAGAATCTGCCTGCTAACGCAGGAGTTACGAGTTCTATCCCCGAGTTAAGAAGATCCCCTGGAGAAGGAAATGGCAACCCACTCCAGTATTCTTGCCTGGGAAATTCCACGGACAGAGGAGCCTGGTGGGGTACATTCCATGGGGTCTTAAAGAGTCGGACACGACTTAGGGACTAAACAACAACAACAAATGTATAACTGAATCACTTTGCTGTACAGTAGAAATTAACACAAATTAACAGTAAAATATATTTTAAAATAGGAAGATTGAATTAAAAAACATTAAAAAAAATTTAATGTATGCACCCTTCAAGCAAGCAATATCAGTGCCAGGGATCTATCTCATAACAGGTAAAGGTAAGGTGACCATTATTGAGTATTTATTAGTGCCAGGTTCTGTTCCGTGCACAATAATGCATTATCTCAGTTAATCCTCGCAACAACCCTGCGAGGTAGGTACTATTATTATCCTTATTTTTGGTGGGGAATGATGAGAAACTGCTGGCACAGAGAGATCATGTGACTCACTCAAGGAGACACACTTCGCAAGTGCAGAGCTGGGTTTCAAATCTAGGCTGTCTGAATTCAGGGCTTGTACTCCTAGCTACCAACTGAATCCTCCTTTCATAACAGAAATAAAAGCACCAGTGTGGGAGGAAATAAGCAGAAGGGTGTGCTCGGCAGCATTGTTTATAATGGCAAAAACCAGATGCAAGCAGAATAACTGTCCACAGGGAATGTTTGAATAAACTGTGGACCATTCATATATGAAATGTTACCCAACCGTAGAAAAGAATGTATTAGATCTATACCTTGATTTGAAGGGATTTCCACAAAGTCAGTCAGTTCAGTTCAGAGGATCAGTCATGTCCGACTTTTTGTGACCCCCTGGACTGCAACACGCCAGGCTTCCCTGTCCATCACCAACTCCCAGAGCTTGCGTGTCCATCGAGTCGGTGATGCCATCCAACCATCTCATCCTCTGTCGTCCCCTTCTCCTCTTGCCTTCAGTCTTTCTCAGGATCAGGGTCTTTTCTAATGAGTCAGTTCTTCACATCAGATGGCCAGAGTATTGGAGCTTCAGCATCAGTCCTTCCAATGAATATTCAGGACTGATCTTCTTTAAGATTGACTGATTTTATCTTCTTGCTGTCCAAGGGATTCTCAAGAGGCTTCTCCAACACCACAGTTCAAAAGCATCAATTTTTCGGTGCTCAGCTTTCTTTGTGGTCCAGCTCTCACATCCACGGACTGTAGCCTGCATGGCTTCTCTGTCCTTGGAATTCTCCAGGCCAGGATGCTGGAGTGGGTTGCCATTTCTTTCTCCAGGGGATCTTCCCAACCCAGGGATCGAACTCAGGTCTTCTGCATTGCAGGCAAACTCTACCATCTGAGCCATCAGGGAAGCCCGTTTAAGCTTATATGGCCCGAAAACTTCTCGTCTCCTCTGGCCGTCCCCCATCTCTTTCAGATTCTCTGACTTCACTTTCTATTTTAACCAGCTATTCCTGTTCTATCCGATCTAGGCTAGGATATGACCTCTGGCATCAGGGCCCTTATTGTTAGTGGATAGTTCTCCAGCTCCTTGTCTGCCATTGCTTACCTGCCCTTTCAAGGACCCAGCCTCTGGCCACCTTCTTTCAGAAGAGGTTTGCTCATATTATCACTTCTTGTGAAATGCCTGTTTCCCAGGAATGAGTTCTTTTTTCATCTGACCTTGCAAGTTTCTGTTCTGACTGCTTATCTGAGCCCTTGGTGTTCCCGCCACCTCTCTGGTAGAGATGAGGAGAACAAGAGTCTTTTCCTTTGGTAGGAAAGTAACTCCTTGATTAAAGTCTGATTGTGCCCCAGTGAATAGACACCTAGGTACTTTCGGTGTCAGAGCAATCAGCACCCTCTTTCTGGCAGGTGTTTCTGACCCACCATGAGGTAGATTCCATTAGCTCCTCTCTAGATTATAACCTCCTTGAGGGCAGGAACAGGGATCTAATTTATCTTGGTACATCCTGTAACATCTAGCACAGTAGTACAGTGTCATTTCCATAGTGGATTGATTCAGAAACAACTTCTTAAGTGCCTATGAGCCAGGCATTTTACCTGATGCTAGAAATACCATGCAAACAGCTTCTCTCTTCAAAGAAACCCCTTGTGTTGTATTGGGAGTTGGGACCCATGAAAAAAAATGGCAGAGAGGTGATAATTGAGTTGGATTATAGGCAAACAGGGGGTCATTGTACTATCTCTTTACATTTCTGTGTTTGAAAATTTCCACAATAAAAAGTTTTAAAAGGTAGAGACTGGGGAAAGTGTCCTGGGCAGGATGGAACTCTGAGAATTTAAATAAATAAAGCAATTAACTGATGTATTTCCCACACACTGAAGCCCTGACTCCCAATGTAATACTTGGAGACTAGGCTTTCAGGAAGTAACTAGGTTTAGATGAAGTCTTGTGGCTAGAACTCTTATGATTGGATTAGTGTCCTTATAGGAAGAGGAAGAAACTAGAGCTCACTGGCTTTCTGCTTTGCCTTCTCCAAACCAGGAAGAGAGTTCCCACCGGAACTCTACCATGCTAGTAACTTGATCTTGGACTTCCAGTCTTAAGAACTGTGAGAAATAAAAATCCCTCTGCCAATGCAGGAGACATGGGTTCAATCCTGGGGTCAGGAAGATCCCCTGGAGAAGGAAACGGAAACCCACTCCCTCACTCCAGTATTCTTGCCTGGGAAATCCCACGGACAGAGCAGCCTGACAGACTACAGTCTTGGGGCCGTAAGAGTTGCACACGACTTAGTGACTATTGATATCACTTATATGTAGAATCTAGAAAAATGTTACCAATGGACTTATTTGCAAAACAGAAATAGACTCACAGACATAGAAAACAAATTTAAGGTTACCAAAGGGGAAAGGAAGAGAGAGGGGTAAATTGGGAATTGGGGATTAACATTCACACATTGCTATATATAAAAGAGATAAAAACAAGGACCTTCTGTATAGCACAGGGAACTATATTCAATATCTTATATAAGCTATAATGGAAAAAAATATTAAGAATAAAAACATATATATATGAATCACTTTGCTGTACACCTGAACCGTCATAAATCAACTACAATTCAATTTTAAAAAAATTCTGTTGTATAAGTCATCCACTCTATGGTGTTTTGTTATGGCAGTCTGAGCTAAGATAACCAGTAACCAGAACTAAGTAAAGGATGTGGTCAGAATTAATTTTATAATAATTTAATCAAGGGCTTTGTGATTTGAAGGCCATGAGGGCAGTATATATACAGTCACCAGAAGCCTGAAGTTCAC
Organism: Capra hircus; assembly: GCF_001704415.2. Lineage (NCBI taxonomy): Eukaryota > Metazoa > Chordata > Mammalia > Artiodactyla > Bovidae > Capra > Capra hircus. Next base: position 54,552,550 of record NC_030822.1, read on the forward strand.
CCTTATATACTTAGAGGAGGACTGCTACCTGAATTTTCTGAATTTACCTGCTACTCTAGTTTTCTCCTTGTCAGACTTCTAGGATCTGTAGTCTGGAGTGCAGTTATTCTATAGCAATAGGAAGAATGCACTGGTAAACCCTGCCAACAGCTGTTTCATCCCTTTTGTTCTGCTGCTGCTGCTGCTGAGTCGCTTCAGTCATGTCCGACTCTGTGCGGCCCCATAGATGGCAGCCCACCAGGCTCCCCCGTCCCTGGGATTCTCCAGGCAAGAACACTGGAGTGGGCTGCCATTTCCTTCTCCAATGCATGAAAGTGAAAAGTGAAAGTGAAGTTGTTCAGTCATGTCCAACTCTTAGCAGCCCCATGGACTGCAGCCCACCAGGCTCCTCCGTCCATGGGATTTTCCAGGCAGGAGTGCTGGAGTGGGGTGCCATTGCCTTCTCCGCCCTTTTGTTCTAGGTGTATACAAAACTTTCCGCAGCCCCAGCAGTGGTGGCTGGAGATGATGTCTGGGTCAGGGAAAGCGTTTATCAGGGGTAAGGATCAGCAATCAAGGAGGAAATCAAGTCTTCAGGCTCCTATGGCCCCATGAATTTCTTAGCTTTTCCTCAACCATTTTAACAAGTTTGTTGAAGGCTCCAAAGTTTCAGTTGCCTGCAAACTCTTAACAGTGGGGGAAAGAAGGGTAGATAAGGCTGCTGCTGTCTATGCCTCAACTCAGACTTATTGAATTAGAATCCCTGAGGCAAATTTGCTAAGCGATTATTACACCTGTTATTACAGGCACTAAAGATGAAGAACCTTTGTACTGATTTACACCCTTTTCTTTGGTTACATCCAAACCACAAGCTTATAAACCTTGAAATTTTTATCATCATTAAGTTTCCCAAACCACAAGCTTATAAACCTTGAAATTTTTATCATCATCAAGTTTCCTCTGATTTACTTGTCACTTAGCTAGATTGCCGGTTATTGTCTCTCTTCCGAAACAGGAGACTGAAAAATCCTTTCCACCATAGGAAATCCTAAAGGAGATTCAGTTTCCAATTCATTAAGGTGAATTCAGGATTAAGGACGATCGTTTTTCCTCCCTACCCCGATAGCTTCATCCCCAATGTATTAAGGATGCAAAGGGAACACCTGTCTCTTGTTTTCAGAGAAGATAGAGTGTTGCCTATGGCAACCAGCAGACCGCTTGAGATTTACTGCTGCAGGTTCCCTAAGCAACCCTGGCAGCCATCTTTGCAGGGACTCTTGAGCGGGCCAGGGCCACGGATAATCTAGCTCTACCGCATCATCGGCTACCACTGGTTTCTGAATTTCCCGGGAGCCGTAAGGGACTCAACCAACCTACTCACCAGGGGAAGAGCTAAGGGACCTCTGTCTCCTTTAGGCCCCTGGAGCAAGATAGAACACAGAGAAGGCTTTCTTTGGAAAAAGCAGAGGCAACGGCTGCTCTGGGTATAGGCAAATGGCAAGAATTACCTGGGAGGGAGTCTCCCTACCGAGCCCTTAGTCTGGCACAGAGGTGTTAAAAAGGGCTCTTTTTAAACTCAATTGGCACTTTGGGTGTTGGAGAATCACTCCTTGAATGTTTACTCTCTGACTCGTGGGCTAAGAGGCATCTTTCAGTATTTAAGCAGGCCCGGTAAACAACTTCAAGGTCCAGTGGCCACCTCGTCTGTGACGCCAGTGAATCCAGTCTAGCGAACTTGTCGTTATCTGAAATGACTCTGTATTATGTGAACTTCCTGCTGGCCTTTTATGGCTCACTTGATAATAAAGGGACCCCAGCCCTCTGCAAATCCCACTTCACTCCAATGTTCCTGGACACTCCATAGGCTGTCTAACATCCTCCATCCCTGAAATATCCACAGTGCTGGATCAAGACCTGCAGCTGCTCTGTGCTGGCCTCTGGACACCGCCTCCTACCATGCCGCCTGGCATGGCAGTCTCTGCTGGGGGCTGTCGCTGCTCTGATGGGAACAATGCCCGCACTGTTGCACTCGGTTATTGCGCTGCCGCCCTTGCTGGAAACTGACACCTCTGCAGGCTGGCACTGCCACGACTCTGCTCTTTCTTCCAGGTTCTCTTGGTCTTTCCCGTTGCTCCGCTGGGCGCCTACTGAGTATCAAAGCAGCACTTGTTCCGTAGCGGAATAGGGAGTAATTTCTATCGCTCTTTGTGTTATGCACTCAGAGAGGGGTCCTCAAACAGGCTGTGTGAACTCCAGTGTGTTATAGAGATAAGGAAACAGCTCTTTAAATGTCTGCAGACTTGTCATTTCTCTGAGGCCTGGGTTTTCATTTAAGTGTTTAGGACAATGTTGCATTTGAGTAACAACAATCAGACTCCACCCAGGTGACCAAGGCACTAATTCTTGTGAGCCTATCACACCTGACTCCGTAGTCCCCTAGGAGGAGGTCTCTCAAGTGAGGCACAACAAGCTTCTCACAAAAAGACTTCCTCAAAGCCACCCTACATGCTAACCAGACACATCCAGCCGTATCTGAGACACCTGCAGCAGAAGAGATGAGAACCCTGATCAACCCTGTGCAGCTTTTCAAGGTTGTGAGCCTTATTTATAGGCTTCCCAGGTGACTCAGTGGTAAAGAATCTACCTGGCAATGTGGAAGACACAGGAGACACAGGTTCAGTCCCTGGGTTGGAAGGATCCCCTGGAGGAGGGCACGGCAACCCACTCCAGTATTCTTGCCTGGAGAGTCCCATGGACAGAGGAGCCTGGCGGGCTACAGTCCATAGGGTTGCAAAGACTCAGATGTGACTGAGCGTGCGTGCACACACACATGCCTTATCTATACTTATAGGATCACAAGACGCTGGAGACCAGAGGCCATGTTTTCCAATTCTTTCCCATCTGTAACATTAGCACAGTCTCGCAACTATCTGAACCTTAAGCAAAACAAACCCACACAACTCTTCATAATGTACAAAGCAGTTTTACAAACATTATCTCATTTAGTTTTTACAGCCACCCTGTGGTTAGGGTATTAGTAGCCTCATTTTGCAGTCAAGATACTCCATGCTGTCCAAGCTCGCCAAGACACTCAGCGTGAAGCTGAGCCTTGACCATCTGCTAACTGACTCCAGCGCCCGTCTCTTTCCATTGCTGCACTGCTGGCGCACTGGGAATATCACAGCACTCACGGGGCTTGCCTGGTGGCTCAGACTGTAACGAACCTGCCTGCCATGCGGGAGACCTGGGTTTGATCCCTGGGTTGGGAAGATCCCCTGGAGTGGGGCATGGCTACCCACTCCAGTGTCCTGGAGAATTCCATGGACAGAGAAGCCTGGAAGGCTCCAGTCCATGGGGTCGCAAAGAGTCAGACACGACTGAGCAGCTAACACACACACAGTGCTCATACTCCCAATCTAGGTTCAACCTTCCTTTATGTGACCTCTGTCTATCCTCTCCATCTCAGCAGAAAGCGCGAAAGAGGACCGAAGACAACCCGTTTTTGCTTCATCCTTTTCCTTTCCTTTCTCAACTTGCTGTCTTGCGTTTGGGGTCATTTCTCACTTGGACCTCTGAGACCTTGTTAAGGGCTGAATGTTTGTGTCCCCCACCTCTATATCTATATACTGAAGCCCCGACCCCTCAGTGTGATGCCTTTGAGAGGTAATTAGGTTTAGATGCGTTCCTGAGAGTGGGGCCCCCATGATGGGAGTAGTGTCCTTGTAAGAACAGGAAGAGGGACCAGAGAGCACTTTCTCTTTTTCTGAGAAATGAGGACACAGCAAGATGGCCACTGTTTCCAAGCCAGGAAGAAGCCCTTCCTCCTGGAACGGAATCTGCTAGAATCTTAACCTTGGACTTCTCAGCTTCCAGAATTATGAGAAATAAATTGACGTCGTCTCAGTCACCCAGTCTGTTTTGTTCTGGCAACCTGAGCTAACCAATTCAGACCTCATAGCCCACTCTTGCTTTGCCTTGGATTCTCAGCTCCCTGGCCTGCCATGATCATTGTAAGGAGAGGGTTTTCCTTGTTGCTGCTTGGGTCCTTTGGTTTCTAGGCTTTTCTTGACCTGCTCGTGGGAGGAAACATCGTAAGGCAAAAGTACTGGCTTCATAAGGAGAGAGTCGGAAGATGTAGTTTCAGATTCCAAGCCTGCTAACAACTGTGTGAGCTTAGACAAGTCCTTTCATAGCTTCATCCCTTTAAGGCTCAGTTTTCTCATCTGCAATGTAAGGGGATTAAAAAACAAGATCCAGGATCCTTTCTGGTATAAAATGTTCTCATTTCATCAATTTGAATTGGCATCCTAGTTTCCTTCTCTGTTGCTTTCAGTCTCACGACTACCTAGCATTCATTTTTATCAGCCATAAAATTCCATCTATCCCTCTTCCTAAGTGCTTATCATAAATTTCTTATTATCAGATGCTAAAGTATGCCCTGGTTATTTCCCTGGGAAAGGGATTTTTTTGCTGCAAAACCAACTACAGCATAATACTATCTTTGCAAATTACAGGAAAAAAGTTTAGACCAGCTTCTCAAAGGCAAGGAGCTCATTTCACTGAAGCTGTTATGTACACAATGTTGGAGGTGTTTACGGCTTGTTGGTTTCTATAACTTGAAGTTAAGTGGTCTGCTCTGTATTTTTAACTTCATCCCACTACTTTTGATAAACTTTGCACAGCCTTGCTGTACTGTCTTCTATGGAAAATCTGCTAACCTCTTTCCATTATTTTGGCGAGGTAAGTGAATATTATTCTAGTTCTTTGCCCAATTCATACCTCAAACCCCTTCCTGGAGGAGTTGTAATTCATGATCTCCTTAGGTCTGTCAAATACTTGGAACAGCTGGTCCTGTGGCTGCATCTTTGCCTCTATGAAACCCCAGCTTTAGCTGTATGCATATTCAACTTCCCCCAAGTTGACAAGGTTGGTTTAATAATCGTCCCCCTTACACAGAGGGCAAGGGAGACGGAAGAAAGAAGCAAACCTCTCCAAGTTGGTAGGTGGCAGGTTTAATAAGCAAGGAAACTTACGATGCTTGTCTTGGGTGCAGGCAAGATAAATTGATCTGGGACTGCCCTGGTGGTCCAGTGGTTAAGAATCTGCCTTCCAATGCAGGGGACACCAGTCTGACCCCTGGCCTGGGAACTAAGATCCCACATGTCCTACGGCAACTAGAGAGAAGCCAGTGTGCCACAACAAGGACCCAGCACTGCCACATAATAAAACTAAATAAAGAAAAACAACAAAGAACCAAGTAATTTCTGAAAAACCAATGAGATGACTAGATTTCCACACCCCCACACCAGAACCTTAAAAGTTTGCATAGAGGCCTTAACTGGGTTCAGTTACATGTTCAGTCCAGTCTCAACAACACCGCTGTCTCTTAAGGCTGTGATCTTGGAGCAGCTCCTACAGTAGGAACAGTAGGCAGAGTGGCATTCCAAGGACAGGGGAGGGAGCAAGAAGCCTCCAGGTGCCCACTTGGAGGGTCAACCAGCAGTCATATCTTTTTGATGACCTCCTCCAACATACAGGGTATTATGTAAACACATGGTAGCTGAGCATAATTCAGCTCACGAGACTACCTCCAAATGAGACAACCCTTGGGGTCTATCAACAAGGGATAGACAGAAGCAAGCAGACATTGTTACTGCCACCGAATCAGCTGCGTTTTTTATAACCATGAGGGAGTCTTCCGGGACTTTAGGGCAAGTTTGCCAGTTTTCTCAAGAATCAGTGGGCTCAGCTGTGTGGCCCGTTTCAATCATTGCCTATGAAGTGGGTTTTTGTTAAATCTTTGAGGACTCTTTGTTTTTTATGGTGGGTTATTTTTGGGGGCTTTATTTATTTATTTCTTTATGGCTGTGCTGGGTGTTCGCTGCTGCTTGTGGGCTTTTTCTAGAGTGGTGAGTGGGGGCTCCTCTCCGGTTGTGGTGCTCAGGCTTCTCATTGTGGTGGCTTGTTGCAGAGCACGTGCTCGAGAGTCCAGGCTCAGTAGTTCCGGTGCACAGGCTTGGTGGTTCCGTGGCATGCGGAGTCCTCCTGGATCAGGGATCAAACCTGTGTTCCCTGCATTGCCAGGCTGATTCTTAGCCACTGGACCACTAAGGAAGTCTTCTTTGAGAGCTCTTGTTCATAGCAGAGATGAATGGAAATAGACATTTTATTTCTTTCTCCTGTGAAAGTCTCCCTCCCTGAGTTATTTCTCATACAATCCTTTCCCCAGCAGTGTGTGTTCTTTATAGAAATAAAACTGACTCTGAATCTGAATTCTACAGCTCAGAGAGTAGTTCAGACTAACCCTTCCCGCTGGCTTCCCTGGAAGCACCTCTTCTTACAGAGAGACCTTGGTGATTGCATGAAGAGCTTGAGTCCACCCCCCACCCCTCTTTATTGAACTCCTTTTAGCGGGTCACTATTGGTAGAGAATTTCTTCCAGCTGAGTTTTCCTTTAATAAAAAAAAATTAACACCTTTATTGAGGTATAATTGACATACCATAAAATTAGCCTATTGAAAGTGTACAATGTGTGGGTTTTTAGAATATTCTCAGACTTGTGCACCCATCATCACAACCTACGTTTCGACTATTTTCATCACCCTAAAGGGGAATGCTGCATCTAGTGGTAACCATCCTCCATTCCTCTCCCTGGCCTGATGTGGCCAGCCCTAGTCAACCACTGCTTTTCTTTCTGTCCCTATTGATTTGCCTGTTCTGCACACTTATATGAAATACGTATATGGAATCATACAATATGTGACTTTTTGTCTTGCATTTCTTTCGTTAAATGTCTGTCTAAGTATTTCATTCCTCTGGATGCTATTATAAATGGGCCTGTTATCTTAATTTCATTTTCAGAATTTTCATTGCTGGCGTATGAAAATCTAATTGATTTCTGTATATTTTTCTTGGAGCTTGCAACCTTGCTCAACTCATTAGATCAGACGGTTTTCTAGTGGATTCCCTAGGATTTTCTATACATAAGATCATGTTATCTGCAAACTGAGGTAGTTTTACTTCTTCCTTTCCAATTTGGATGCCTTTTATTTCTTTTTTTCTTGCCTAATTACCCTTTCTGAAACCTCTGGTACACAAGGTTAAAAGAAGTAGAAAGAGGGGACAGGAGCGTTTTTAAAAGGCTTTATTTTCCCTGGAAACGTGGTTACAAGGCGACTTGTTAGACGTCTTGTTATTTGCATCTTATTATTTGTTATAACAGTAGTGAAAAAATAGAATCAATAGCATCCCACTTGTCCTGGCGACAAGATTAAACTACCTCTTTGGAGAAACTATTTTTAACTCTTATGCAGTCTTGGGGTCATGATTTAATGATAGTTTGGACTCTTTCATCTTTCCTTTCTCTTGTATCAAGGTCCAAACGAGATCTTTGCCAGCTACCCCTTCCCATGCCCTTCTCCCAGCTTTCTGTTTCCTGGCAGGCACAGAGTCCTATGTGCTCAAGTTTCTGGAGGGTGCTTGATGGCTCAGCAAACCCTTCACTTTTCTTTTGGCTTCTTAAGTAGTGCCTTGGGATCGTCACATTTCTGCAAGATAAACTGCTCAGAACAAACTTAGATTTTGGATGGCAGCCCTAGAGAACCAGTTATGTTTGCCTGAATGCTCAGAATAGAGAATACACACTTTTGGATAAAACTTTCCTGTCTTTCTCTTGCTTTACTTTTGCCAGCATATGCTGAGTGCTACAAGGTACCAGCACTGTATTAGACTCTGGACATGTTGAAATAAAGTGCTGAAGAAATGCTCTGCACATACAGAAGTCCTTGGCCTCAAGGAAACCACAATTAGTGGGGAGGCATTAATTTATTTAAGAAATATCTACTGAGCATTTATGATATCCCAGGCACAGTGTTAAGACCTGGATAGTGGTGAACTAAACAAATATGTTCCTGCCTATCTGGGGATTGTTATCTAATTAGACACCCATTCATGTAAAGTAAGTTAGATTGTTAAAAAAACGCTACAATAGATTAATAATAATTTTAGCAATTATTCATAGAACACCAGTTATCACTATTGCAAGGTTTTTTGTTTTTGTTTTTTTATGGCTGTGCTGGGTCTTTGTTGTCTCGAGGGCTTTCTCTAGATGCAGCGAGCAGGGGCTACTCTTCATTACGGTGCGCTGGCTTCTCATTGCAGTGGCTTCTTTTGTGGTGGAGCCGGGCTCTAGGGCACATGGGATTCAGCAGTTGCTGCACGTGGGTTCAGTAGTTGCAATTCCTGGGCTCCAGAGCACAGATTCAGTAGTTGTGGCACACAGGTTTAGTTGTGCTGAGGCGTGTGGGATCTTCCCAGACTAGGGATCCAACCTGTGTTTCCTATGTTGACAGGCAGATTCTTAACCATTGAACCACCAGGGAAGTCCCCCCTATAAGATTTTAAATGAATTTTAGAAGAAAAAAATGCCGCTTGGAATAAGTTTTCTTTCTCAGTGAGCTCCTACAGTGTTCTCAAAGAGTGCTTGCATTCTGCAGAAAGCTTGGGAATACACACAATTTCTCAAGTAGACTGTTGTGTAGCAATAGTATAAATATTTTAGTATTTTACTTACATATATACATTAAATTTTAGAAGGAAAAACCATTAGTATTTTAAACAAACAAACAAACAGACCATAGACATTGGGATACTCTAAAGTTTGGGAAACTTGATTTGGAGATCAAAAGGCCTGGATTTGCTTCCAGATTCACCATGTCCTAGCTGTGTGAGACAGTCATCAGACTGGTCAAGTAAACTGACCATCTGTAAAGTGGGATAATAACTACTTTATGAAGTGGTGAGACGGTTGTCATTGGACACGTAGGTTTCCACCATAAACACAGATAGTCCAACTTCCAGAGACTGAACTGTGCGTGCTTAGCCAACCAACTAAAACATTTAAAACTATAATTTTCTCTTTTTAACTCTGAAGTTAATCCATTTTTTGAAACCCTAATTCTATTCTCAATCCTCCTAATCTTGTGAAAGTTATTTGGAAAGCAGCATGTTATTATTTATATGTTTTTAGTGCTGCAAGGGAGAAAATTAATACTTGAATGCATATTATGTACAGACTTTAATCCAGGTCCCTCTATGTGTGTATGTATTTATTTTTAAAAATTATTTGTTCATTTGGCTGCGCCGGGTCTTTAGTTGCAGCATGTGGTATCATTTAGCTGTGGCATGTGGGATCTAGTTCCCTGACCAGGAATCAAACTCTGGGCCCCCTGCTTTGGGAGCTTAGAGTCTTAGCCACTGGACCACCAGGGAAGTTTCCCTCTATGTATTTATGATAGTTGATTCTCCTAAAAACCCCATGAATTAGGAGTGATTTTCCACGAAAGGAAACTGAGGCTCAGAGATGAGTCTGTAAATGGAAAAGCCCTTCGGAAAACTTAGGTCTAACTATCTAAGCATGGTCTAACCCTTGCTCTTTTCACTCATTGTTCCAGGCTGCCCTTTAAAAAAGTCAAAGGAGTATAAAATTATTTTGAAAATAAGAACCAACAGAAATAATTTCACCCTTAATAAGTAATCTTTTAAAATGCCATGAGGACTCTGAGGATAATTGGAGACATCGTTGGGTGGCATAAAACCGCAGTTGTGGGCTGTTATCCCAGCCCAAAGTACCACTGTAACTTTAGCCCACTGTACTTTCTATTTGGCCGCAAAGACATCCAGCTTCCTGGAGCCAGCTTCCATTTGGATTCCAACATCCTGGCTCCTGCTGTGGGTTTGTGGTTTTCAACTGCCTGCAGTTGAAACAGAAAGGACTAGAAGGCTGTAGTGGCATGAGGGAGTCCTGCTAGGCATCATGTAGTTTAGAACTTTGACCAGCAGGTGTCTCTGCAGACAAGGGAAAGGGTTTCTTTTGGGTTTAAAGATGAAGATGGGTGAAGATTTCTAGTTTAATTGAAGAAAATTGTGGTGGAGATGAAGCAAACAAAGGTGGGTCAGCTACCTATAGAAATCAATCCCAATAGTACAAGTTTTTCTTAGCCAGTATCTGGAAAGGCTGGTAGAAAACTTAAGCAAACCCCAATTATAATGTAGGGAAACTGCAATAAAAGCTATGTCTCTTGCACTGTTTTCCAAAAAATGCAAGTCTGTTTGAAGGTAAGCACTAAAAACTCAGAGGCAATTCCCAAGGCAGGTGCAGCAGAGAGGATGGCCTCTTAGGGGAGATGTGAAGATGAAGGGAAAGGGACTTCCTGGAGGCCCAGTGGTTAAGACTCCTTGCTCCCCATGCAGGGAGCCTGCGCTCCATCCCTGGTAAGGGAACTAAATCCCACATACTGCAACTAAGAAAGAGCCTGCATGCTGCAACTTAAGATCCCATGTTCTGTAACCAAGACCTGGCACAGCCAAATAAATAAATAAATGGTTTTTTTTTGTTTGTTTGTTTTAAGAATAAGGAAAAAGAGGAAAGATGCAATTCTGTCAGTTTAGAACTAGGGAAATAAAGAACTTCTGTCTGAGATAGACCTTGGAAGCACACGTTTATTTTCTACGAAATATGGTGAATTCCTAGATTTGAGATACACTTCTATATTCAAGGAGGAAAAAAGGATCCACATAACGCCAAAATCTTAATGTTTGTTGAATATCACACTTTTCACTTGAGAGAAACAAATCATTAAACACTTCTTTCTAAATTAGTGTAAATATTTGGGAGTTGATTATAGGGTAACTAAGTGTAACTTGCATTAAGGAGCATATCCTTTTGTAAAAAAAAGTTGTTCTGAATGAACTCTTTTTCTCTACTAAATATGTTTTTTCCAGTGATTTTCCTTATAAAACAACAGGTGTATTTACCTAAGGAAAATATCGATCCCAAATGATAATATAGTCACATCTGAGAATGCAGAAAATCTTTTTAAAAAGTCATCTTTATTTAATAATAATCTAAAAATGCTTAAATTGTATCCTAGAACATATGCAAAGTAGTAAGGGCAATTTTTTTTGTTTCATTTAGCTCAAATGGTTCCATTAAGAAGAAAAATGTGAGCAAGCTGAACAGAAAATCCTAGATCGAAAGCTTATTAGCTGTTCTCAAGCCCCCTCCCCAGGACATTTTACAGCAAGAGAGTATGTACTTATTTTGCTCAGACCTGTTTCTGGGCGCCCAGAGGAAGCGCTTGGACATAACTGGGTTGGTCTGGGACAGGAAAGGCAAGGTAAGAGTCACGTAGCTGAGGTGGTAACTCAGAGCACTGCCGTGATGGAGAGAAGACACACGTTCAGCGCTCCTGGAGAACCAGGGCACACCGAACGCCTCAACAACGTGCATACCACAGTGCCCGGCTTTCTGTGTGATGGCGGAATTATAGATTATAAACTGGTGAAGAGGGACTTCCCTGGTGGTCCAGTGGCTTACTTAGGCTGTGCTCCCAGTGCAGGGAACCGGGTTCCATCCTTGGTCAGGGAACTAGATCCCACAGGCCACAACTAAAGAGTCCACGTGCTACAACTAAGACCCGGCATGGCCAAATACGTAAATAAGTATTTAAAAAAATTGGCTAACAATTGCCTTGTTTGGCAATATGTGACATGCAAACACTGCACGATGTTGCCTTTTGGCCCACAGAATTTCTGAATAATACTTTGCTTCTTTCCGAGCGGTAATGAGCTGAGACAATGAAAAGTGAGGGCTTAGATTTTCTTCAAGGTCCTGATACTTCTGAGACTCTGGAGCTATGTGGTGAGGCTGCAGTTTCCTTCTGGGTTGCTGGTAAATTGCTCTGCAGACAGGCTCAGAGGGACTTTAAAATCATAAAAGTGAAAGTGAAAGTCACTCAGTCGTGTTCGACTGTTTGCAACCCAATGGACTATACAGTCCATGGAATTCTCCAGGCCAGAATACTGGGGTGGGTAGCCTTTCCCTCCTGCAGGTGATCTTCCCAATCCAGGGATAGAACCCAAAAGAGTTAATATATTCCCTCCCAAGGCTTATATCACTCCCCCCTCAGACCTTGAGTCCTCAGAGGTTTTGCATTGCTTCCAGAAGTTCCTAAGGGCCTATCCTATCCATCAAGAATGCCTTGGCTTGCCCTTTTCAAGTTTTAGAAACAAAACACAATGATATTACGAAGGAAATGTCTCACTTTCATCTTTGAGTCTATTTTTCACTTTTGCAGAAAAGAGTGCTTTGGTTATGGAGGTGGATTGGGAGCCAGGTGGTGGAGTTTCTGCCTTCACCCTGGACTGCAGGGCTCCAAGAATTTCAGCCCCCAAGCCACCTCTCTGAATCTGCAGCAGGCCAGGAACACACTTTCCCACCCATTTTCCAGGGCAGCAAAACACTGGTACAATAAGCAGTGAATCTCTTCACGGATCTACTTGCAAGTGAAGCAGACGTCGATCAGTTTTGCAATCTGCTATTTTTTAAAAAATCTGTTCTATTAAAAAAATATATTTTTATTTATTTATTTGGCAGTGCCAGGTCTTAGCTATGGCACATGGGATCGAACCCAGGCCCTATGCATGGGGAGCATGGAGTCTTAGCCACTGGACCACCAGGGAAATCCCTGTCATTCTTTATTGATATGATCTGGTGCCTGCTCTGTCCTTTTCTCCAGAACTCTCAATTCTTCTTCTCCCATAGGTCTAAACTGAGTTTGGGGACGAAACTGCTTTTCCTGCAAGCTACTGCATTTTCCTACTAGCTGCTTTCCTAGAGCTACTAGTTATAATTAGTGGGGGAGGATCTCTGTTTCAGAGGTAAATTGCCTGGGGTTGAATCCTAATTCTGGGACTCACTTTCTAGCTCTATGATGGTGGTCAACTCCCTTAATCCTTCTGTGCCTCATTTTCCTTGTCTGCAAAATGGGGATAATAACATATCCTGTCTCACGGGGTTGTTGAGGATTAAGTTCATTTAAGTAAAACTGCTTAGCATAGTGCCTGGCAAATTGTTGTTATTGACTGTGAGTGGACTTTCCGGATGGCGCTAGTGATAAAGATTCTTCCTGCCAATGCAAGAGACATAAAAGATGTGGGTTTGATTTCTGGGTTGGGAAGAACCCCTGGAGGAGGGAATGGCAACTCATTCCAGTATTTTTGCGTGGAAAATTCCACGGACAGAGGAGCCTGGCGGGCTATATAGTTCGTGGGGTCGTAAAGAGTTGGACACTACTGAGCAACTGAACCACACACTGACTGTTTTTCTCCCCAGACTTAACTCAGTCTTGGTATTCAATAAATAATTATTAAATGCATACATTTAAACAGTTTTCCTTTTTCTCTGATGATCTTCGTTGATCAATCCCCTCCCTAATTTTCTATATTCTTCTCACCAAAGACTCTTCAGGGAAATCTCTAGCAAGTCTTTGTCCAAGTCTCAATGGGGCACAGTTACTGGCCTCTATCCATACAGGCAAAGAGGGAAAATCACTTAACACACAGCGTACACCGTCTGGCCATTATTACAGACAAGAGTTATCTGCCTCTTTCCCTGGGGAGTTAGACCAATGCTCCATTTTCTAGTTTCTCCCCAGAGGCATCTTTGTTTTTGACACCCTTCAGGGAGCAGCAAAAGTTGCTGTGCTTGATGTTCAAACGATCTCTACAAGCAAAGGAGAAGCTGTTAGGCTGATAGTTTCAGTGCTGCTCCTGCAACCCTCAGAGCAAAAGATTTTTTCCCCCTTGCTTTATTTCTCATAAGTTTCCTGTTGAGACCCTCCTCCTCCTTTCCTTAGGGAAGATAGTAGAACTAGGACCCTTGGGCCCGGCACCAAAGTTAATGTACAGTTCCTGTTAGAGGCAGGTGAGTAGGTCGAAATGGTAAAAGAGGCTGGCTGCACACCATCATTTATCTGGGATTGAATGAGCTCAACCAATGAAAGGTCTTAACCAGTGCCAGAAGCTGAGGACCACTTCATCCTTATCCTCATTTGCTAGTAAAGAAGCCAATTAGTGTTAATTGTGTTGGCAATTTGGAACAGCCACCAGGGGATTGATTCAAGGCAATTGTGGAATGACCTCCCTGTCCTGTCCTAGTCCCAGCGATTACTCACAGTCACTTGAGGAATCAGAGAGCTAATAAATATCTTTCGGTCAGATAGAGTAAATAGGTGCTCTGCTTCTCACACATTCACAGTGCACTGGGTGTCAGTTTTCAGTATTGTACATGTAGTGACCTGACAACACAGTTCTGCCATTGAGAGAGACATAGATACAGAGGAATCAGGATTGGAAAGTGGGATACATTTCAACATTGGCCTGTTCATGGCCTTCTCTCCTCCCCACTTGCCATGCCAGTATGTGTGCAAGCTCGGTTGTGTCCGACTTTTTGTGATCCTTTGGATATAGCCCACCAAGCTCCTCTGTCCACAGGATTTCCCAGGCAAGAATACTGAAATAGGTTGCCATTTCCTTCTCCAGGGGATCTTCCCTATCCAAGGATCGAACCACATCTCCCAAGTCTCCTGCTTTGCAGGCAGATTCTTTACCCCTGAGCCACTGAGGAAGCCCTTGCCTGCCCAGAACATCTTGTTATTGATAGCCAAGTAGCCTACCTCTCCCCAGCCTTACCTGAAGCTGTTAAAGCCAATCTACTTAATAGAGGGAGGAGAGAAAGGAGGGGGGAGCTGGTGAGGGCTCCGGAGGGCGCAGAAAAGCAGATAACAGAGAAGAGAAAAGGGATATGAGATTTATTGTTGGAATTTGATTTGATCACCTTTAATGTCCTTGGAGAGTCGCTGGTAGGGGTGGAATTTTTATTTTATTATTTACTTATTTATTTTGCCCAACAGACCGATCGTCCTTAACCATGAGGTGACTCACTGGACAATGCGCACATTGCTTCACCAGGGTTTTACAAGTGACAGAAATAGGATGCAGGCACTTTTTGACAATGATCTAGCTATAGAATTGTTCAGAGAAGGGGTGGGAGGAAGGAAAATGACGTCCCTGCTCTGGCCCTCACCCACCCAATGACTGAAATGCGTGTTTGGGCTGGTTTCTCCGCCCTTGAACACGCAAATCTTACTTTCCCTATTTTCTACATTCGGTGACAATTAGATTGGTTGTACCAGGTTGTAAGAGGAAGGAATTTTACTGAAGAATTCCCTTGCCTCGTTACCGACTTGGTTACAGTTGCTTCAGTAATGTAGCTGTTCCTGCCTTTGGGGCCTCAAGGGCTAAAGTGGGACAGTGCTAATATTTTTGATGATGAGGAAATACTTTGCTTTAAAGGAGGCTGGGTGACTGCCGAACTGGGACAGAGGTCACAGTAGGGGGTGACATTAGCAGTTCCTGGGAGGATCGAGGGCAGGTTTTGGGTCAGGCACAAGCACCCCCCGACTTGGGCAACGCTGCATTGGCTTGGAACTGGCTGGCACACTTGCGGTACCCACTGTCTCCTCCCCGGAGGGGGGCACCCGGGAGCCGGCGCGGGAGGAACCCGGCCCACGCGGGAAGGTCGAGCTAGCCGGTGAGGTCATGGTTGCCATGGCTCCGGGCAGTGACGCGCGTCGGCACGTGACGACAGGTTGCCATGGCTCCCGGCCCCGGCGGCGCGGGCGCTCCGCCTCCTGGAGTGACGTCCGCCGCCCCCCCACCTCTTTTCCCGCCCCCCCCCCGCCCCCTCTCCCCCCCCGGCCGGCTCCCCGCGGCCCCGGAGGTTTCACTGCACAACAAGATGGCGGCGGCGGCGGCGAGCGGAGCTGGCGGGGCTGCCGGGGCCGGAGCGGGGGGAGCCGGGCCGGCCGGCCGCCTGCTGCCTCCGCCCGCCCCGGGACCCCCGGCCGCCCCCGCTGCTGTCCCCCCGGCGGCTGGCCCGCCGCGTCCCCCAGCCCCGGCCTCCCGCGGGCCGGTGCCTGCCCGCATCGGCTACTACGAGATCGACCGCACCATCGGCAAGGGCAACTTCGCGGTGGTCAAGCGGGCCACGCACCTCGTCACTAAGGCCAAGGTAGTGGCGCGGCGGGACCGGGCGGCGGCGGGGCTGCGCGGCCCGGGACCGTCCGAGTGTGGCGGGGGAAAGGGAGCCCCGCGACACCGAGGTGGAGGGGTCGGCGCCGCGAGCGGGGCTCGGGAGTGCGTTGGGGACCGGGGAAGCGGGTAGAGGGTTATCGGGCAAGAGTGAGGAGAGGGAGAGCAGGAGGCGGGGGGCACCGGGGGGCCCGGGAGAGGGTAACTGCACAGCAGAGGAGGCGCAGAGCAGCCACCAAGCGCCGGGACCTGGGGAACTAGGGAGCCGGGGATGGGCAGGGGGCTCCCCGGGCTGTACGGAGGGTCGTAGCAGGGGTGATGAGAAAGAAGACATTTGGAACTCTCCCGGAGCCAGGAGACAGTAAGCTAAGAAGCCTTCGAAACCAGAAATTAGGAAATCCTGCGGGAATGAGGGCAGGGGGATAGGAAACGTGGACCAGGAGGATGGGGGAAACAAGGGTGAAACTGACACAGGTGGGCTTTGAGGGGAAGAAGGATGGCTGGGGTCTTGAGGGGGGGTACAAGGTACTGGGAGGTATGAGGGACCTGGTACCTTATGACAGCAGCACCAGTCAGCATTTGGTCTCCCAAGACTGCTAGATGGTGGGAATGAGAGACTGAGGACAGACAAGATTATTGGAGGAGGCGATGAAAAAAATGGGGAAATAAGGAGGAAAAAAATTACTTTGCTTTTCCACAGGAAAGGGGTCAGGGAACAGAGACCCAGGGGTACCCCTGCTTTGTGGTGGCCCTAGGTAATCAGGGGTTAAACAATTTGGGAGAGCTGGATTGCTGGTTATATTTAGTTGTTGGAGGGTCCAGAACCATATAGTTTACAGAACACAGGGTGGGCTGTCAGTGGTGAGGAGGGGGCCTGGAGACTGGGGAGGTGTGTGAAGAATCTGGACACTCTTTGGGCCCTTTGGTTCCCAAGGGATTTGTGGAGCAGTGGTGGTGAAATTGGCAAGGTCAATTAGGAAGCCATATCTTACACGTTTAAAATTTTACCTACAAAATTCGTTTTTGGAGGAAATATGGTTAGTTCTTTCCTGTGGCCTTCTTCATTGGGAGTCTTGGCATCGAAGACACCAGGAGGAACTGCTTGGTTTGGATAGGACTCCCAGAACCCATTTATACTTTAGATTTCTTTCTTTGCTCCATCTCTCACTTGAATGAACACTTTCGGTGAAGTCATTCATTATATTTAAAACTGCAATTTGTGTTTCCCTCAGCTCGATGAAGAACCCTTACAGCTGCTGCTGCTTCCTACCAAAGCCACATCAATTCCCCTCACCTCCTCAGCCCAGTCTTTGGTCCTTGTTTTCGCTTGTATGGCAATCTCTTGTTTTCAGAAGGCAGTGACTTATCTCTGCCGTCTCTCCCTCTCACTACCCGAAGTTCCTTTTTCCCTCTTTTCTGTCAGACTCTAAAGGGCCCTTCTTACCGGGGTTGTGGGGTGGGTGGGTGGCTGTGGAAAATTGATTGGTCAGTTTCACTTCCTCTTGGGGGGGCCCCCTTCAGCCTTTTTTTTTTTCTTTTCAGTTTTTATCAGAGGGCCTCAAGTCTACAGGTCTGAGCTGAATGAGATACCAGAGTCCAAGGTTTCCTGACGCTACCCTCAGACCCTGACACGGAGTAGGCTGAACTAAGACTCTGGTGCATCCCTGCCCCTCCGAGTGTTTCCTATTGTGTTTACAGTTAGCCCAGACAAATTTATGTTTACAAACAGCTCTAATTGTTCCAGCCTCGTTCCTTGTTTTGGTATTTCCTTTTCCACACCCTCCCCCTCCCACCTAAGTAATCACTTGGGCTTCTATGATTATTTTGCTCTGACCTCTGGGGGATGGACTCTGTGAACTTAATTGGCTGCCTGGTTTATGGTATCTATGATTTAAAGAATTCTGTATTGCCCAGCCCTTGGATACACCAAAATAATGATTAAAAAAATCTGGGACAGAGGGTTCAATGTTTTTGTAAATGTAATTGCAAACAGTTGATTCTTGGCTTTATACATAATGGAGACATTTCTATCTTCAGTAGTCAGCAAAGCCGGTGGCTAATTATGGCTGGCCTGCCCGCTTTCTAATTTTCCAGTGTGTGTGTGTGTCTAAGTTTTTCTCTAAGTTGTTGGTATCCTTTAGGACTGCAGCATTTTAAACATCAGCTTGTTTATAAACGGGTGTCACTGTTTATGTTGGTTTTTATCTTTGATCATTTGTGGTCAGCAGTTATGCAATTCCTATGTATGGAAATATTCAAAATCTTGAATGAGGCTGAAACGGCTTGGACAATGAGTTGCATGTGTGACGGGACCACACCAGCACTCATTTGTGTTTCTGTAGCAGTGTGCAATTTCCTAGTTACAGGCACCCTCTCTTTCGCTGCTTAAATTACTCTGCCGACACGCGTGAAGCTTAATTCACAAGGAGTTGTCATGTGCTCTGGGTAAATGATGAACATATTTTGGCCTGCTTCTTGCTTATCTGAATCCACTTTGGAAAGGTTTCTCAGATGCTTGCAGCTCAGATGTGTCTAACAACTGTTGACATACGGTGTGATGGCCTATTAAGGCCAGGGTTGGGTTATATAATGGCGAGGAAGGTGCCTGGGTATTGGCAGCTGCAGAAGCTGCTGTTCAGTTACTCAGGTAGAGAGATTTTCTCCTGTGCACTGCAGCGTCTATCTTACTTCTGCAGTCAGGTAACTTGGGACCAAAGAGAGTCACCTATTTTCACCTATTTTTTTCCCTCTTCTGTTTTCAGAATGTATCTTTTTGTTCATTTGTTTGTTTTGTCTTTTAGAGGTATGTGATTTTTTTTTTTTCTTTATGCTCCCTGTCAGCCACTGAATGGTCTGGGTTTTTCGTATAACCATCAGACTCAGGTAATTCAGGTGATATTTGTGTTGGTTGAAAGAGGTTAGGTAGTAGGTGTTTTCTGAACATTAGAGAAATATTTATGGTCATCTTTTCTTACACACACTACCTCTTCCACAGACTAAGAGGCTAAAGTAAACTTTATTTTTTGACCAAGCTACCATGCTCCGTCCAACAATAAGTGGTAAAGCTGGCCCTTTCCCAAATTTTGTTAACTCTCTAACCTCCTAGATCAGGACCCTGGGATGAATAAAACAAGTAGAGAATGGGAAATATTTTCCTGTTCTGTTGCTGGTGACTTTTGCAGCACGGCATCCATGAGCTCAGACTTAATACTGGCAGCACTGCAGTGGTTACAGCGCCACTGCAGAGCTGTTACCAGGAGAGAATGTGCGTCTGCGACATACTCTGGTCAGCAGCTCACCCTGGCTGTCTTTGTCCCACCTTCTTTGAGTTCCCTTTTGTGGAGGAGCCTCGGTTTGAGATTCTCTGGTCCTCTTCTTTTGGTAGGACACTATGAAATATTTAGAAGATTAAAAAAAAAAAGACTTTCTACTGTCAGTTGTTTATAGTGGGTTGCCTGTGCCTAATTATACCTTCACTGGCTGGATGAATGGGAACAAAGAGTAGGTATATTTTGTATGCATTAAAAAGAAAGTATCCATGACTATAAAAGCCATTGGTCAGACACTTTAAAACTGCATTTTAATAAGTGTACATCACTTGCGTGTTTATTGGTTTGTGGGAAGAACTTGAGCTTTGGATGGGACTGGCTGGGTTTGGATCTTCTGCTACTTTAATGGGCTTCCCTGGTGGCGCAGAGGTTAAAGCGTCTGCCTGCAAGGCGGGAGACCCCGGGTTCCATCCCTGGGTCAGGAAGATCCCCTGGAGAAGGAAATGGCAACCCAGTCCAGTATTCTTGCCTGGAGAATCCCATGGACGGAGGAGCCTGGTAGGTTACAGTAATTTAACCTGTCTGTGCTTAGATTTCTTCATGTATAAAATGAGATGACAATAGTATCAATACTTTGCTCACAAATTAGGGTGTTATGAAGATTAAATAAAATAACATATGTGAAACTTTGAGAAACAAATGAGCCTGGCACCTAGTAGGCATGTGGTAGATGTCATCACCGTCTTCATCATCACCATCAGATACTGTTGGGACAAAGATGAGTAACGTATAGTTCCCTTTGTTTGCTCTTCACCCCTTTTGGAACAGTTCATGAGTGCACGTGTCATTTGTTTTGTGTAGGTAGATGTTATCCTGATGATGTGATTTCAGGGTAAAAAAATAGTTTGCTATTATTTCAGGTGCCTCTTTGAGAGAGTAGATTTAATTCCTGTGGACTTTGGGCTAATTTCATGAAATTGACATTTAAAACATAATTTCCCATTAAATTTTTCAAACACTTCTGAGACTTGTCTAATGAAAACTGTGGCTAATATTGGCTTTTTTTTTTTTTTTTTTTAATTTATTTATTTGGCTGCGTTGGGTCTTAGCTGGGGCATGTGAGTTCTAGTTCCCTGACCAGGGGTCGAACCTGGCTCACCTGCATTGGGAGCTCAGAGTCTTAGCCACTGGACCACCAGGGAAGTCCCTAATATTGGCTTTTATTTGGTTTGCCTTGAATACTCCGGGTGTTTGTATAGCTACACTTTGTCACATTGGTGACAGAGCAGAGTTTGCAGTGTTTTCGCCAGAGAACTCCTAAAATTTCATGGAGAGTGTGAAGAAATATTCCTACAAGCCTAAGGACACATTTGCACTTGGGTGCAGAGTGTGCTGCTTAGAAGGCCAAGGTCAGGATTCTTAACTTTAGATATTACGCAGAGAAAACATTTTGCCCCATGACCCCATTCCAAATACTGATCAGCCAGGACACATTTGTGTGCCTTGCGGTTTAGCGCACTCATTTCCATGAGAAGAACAACTCAAAGCGGGCTAATAGTATTGTTTTTACTCTAAGGATGATACTTGTGCTCGTTAGAAGGCTGAAAACAAGATTCATGAGTAAATAGAAAAGAGAATTATGTAAAAAAGAAATTGAAATTAGAGATGAATATTAGTTACATTGAAGGAGAATAGTTCCATCTCTGGATAATCTAGAAATGACTGTTAAAAGATGACTTACTTCATTTTGATAGAGATTTGTTGAAACTTTGTGAAGAGCTAAGAATGATTTGGACTAGTTTCTCCAGAGTCAGAATACCAGCATTCCACTTTCAGCATCAAAGCTGTTTAACATTTTGACTTTGGTGCCAGCTCCCTAGAAAGTCAGAGATCTGGCTCAAGCCAGAGGTGCCCAGACTAGTTATTTCTGTGCCAGAAGTGCTGTTTTCATTTTCCAGGCATCAGTCTGGCTAATGTTTTCTAGTTCGTGGCATAAAAGAGAACAAAATGGATGCTCTGGAATGAAAAAGATATGCGTTCTTTCTACCAGTGTCTCTGTAAGTCTAAAAAACACCTAAAACCTCTCTGCATAGTAATGGAACTTTTCTGTTATCCATTCATTCATTCAGCAGGTATTTACTGAATGCAAATTTTGTGCCAGGTTCTACTCTGGCTCTTGAATACCCCATGAAAGAGAGAGAAAAAAGCTGTTGCCTTCTTGGAACTTATTTTCTTATGGGAGGAGACAGATGAGAAGCATGTAAACAAATAACTTTATATAGTGACAAATACTATGAAAAAAATAAATGGGCTAGAGAGTGTCTGGGGCAGGATGCTGCTTCAGATTGAGTGTCAGGGAAGGCCTTTCCAGGGTGGTGATATTTGAGCTGATCACGTGAATAATGAGAAAGAGCCAGCTTGGGAAGATTAGGAAGAAGGAATGGCAGGTGCAGTGGCCTTTGGGTAGAAATGAACTTGGTTTGTCTAAAGTTTAGGCCCAAGGTCAGGATGCCTGAGAGCTTAGTCAGTGACAGAAGGGATGGTGAGGAATTGAGATCAGAAGGTTAGATAGGGGCCAGATCATATGGGTCTTACAGGCCATTTTATGGAATTGGGTATGAAATAAGGGATTGACCTCAGGGGATATCAAGGCAGAGCACTGACGTTATCTAACTTATGTCTTAAAAACCTCATTTTGGATATTTTCTGGCTTAGGGTAAAACAGCTTCTCCTGATTCATTTCTTCAGATAGGGGAGGTGTTAAATTTTAACAACTTCTGTTCTTTCACACTATTAAGAGAATGGCATACATTTTACATACAAAGTAAACATGATCAGCTAACAAATAGTTGTCGATTTGGGGAGCACTAAAAAAGATCTTAGAGATGTTCTATTCCAACTCTTTTTTTCAGAGTCTGGAAAGATGAAATTAACAGAATTTAGAATCTCAGACTTTGCTCAGCCAGTAAAGAATCCACCTGCCGTGCAGGAGACACAGGAGATGTGGGTTCAGTCCCTGGTCAGGGAGCTGGGATCCCACATACCTCACAACCAATAGACATAGAAACAGTATTGTAACAAATTCAGTAAAGACTTAACAAATGCAGGAGAAGTAAAAAGAGAGTAAAGAAGCACAGAAAAAGCAATGACCATAAACACAGTCTGCCTTATATAGTTTTCTTTTGCCGCTATATCTAGCTCACACCCAGGGAATATGAGTAATTATACTTTTGCTGTGTTGGGTTGGTCTGGTATGTCTTTGAAGGTACCTTTCTTAGATGGACTCTCTATTTACCAGATCACTACCAGTTTCCAGGGGATGGTGCCATCTTATAACTCATGAAGAGAACTAGTCACCAAGATACATACATTGATGATACAGGTGAGGGCCAAGAGGACCATTTATGTAGAGCTGCCCTTACATGGTTCTAATTTCTGATCCGAAAGCGCTGGCCTGTTCCACATGTGAATGATCTCACCCATCAGGTGAGTCCCTGCCTTCTCCTTCTAACAGTGAGCAGACTGGTCCCTTCTGGTATAATAGTATAGTCATACTGTCTATGGATAACTGATAACATCTAGAGGATGAAAATTAGATACACTCTCATGGACTTTTGTTCCAAGGTAATAAATACTTGTTAAATAAGTGGCTTTGGCAGTGTCTTTGAGAAGCCCTCAATGGTTTTGGATGTATTAGCTTCAAAGAGTTTCTTTTGGATCTAT
Organism: Capra hircus; assembly: GCF_001704415.2. Classification (NCBI taxonomy): domain Eukaryota; kingdom Metazoa; phylum Chordata; class Mammalia; order Artiodactyla; family Bovidae; genus Capra; species Capra hircus. The sequence goes on from NC_030822.1 coordinate 54,575,454, forward strand.
TTAGAGTTAAAAATTCCATCAGCTGAGGACAGAACTGTTGGATGAACTGTGGCATAGTTATGTTAGGAACATATTTCTATTTAGGAGGTATGTGATCCACGGTAGACCAGGAATCTTTAGCCACACTGGTAAGTATTTCATCTCAGAATTTACTGTCTCAGAGACTTAGGAATCAGATTGCAAATACTCAGCCTCGTTTCCCAGAAACTGAAAAGGAAGGAGACTCAAACCCATTGCCTGTTTAAGCTCCACTGTGTAGGCTGGGCTCACTCAGTTGGATACTTTTGGCCAGTTATCTTACACTATATTTAGGTTTTGGTTTGGAATTTCTGAGAAATCCTCAAATTTCTGCCTAGTTTCAGTTAGTTTCAGTCTGTACTTACCAGTAGTATGCTTTACTTCTCCTTGCTCTCTCCAGAAAACTTGAATGCAAAATTTTAGGCTACCTTAGCACGTTTCTTGAGACTGAAGTTTTAGAGAAGAAGATTTTCATTTAATTCATTCCATCCAGCCAGCGAATAAACTTTTGAAAAATTGTTTATCAAAAACTAGGAATGAATGATATATGGCACAAAATTCAAAAAGTGCAGACTTGTATGTAGCGAAGTTGTCTTCCTGCCACCCCAGTGCCTCATGCACACAGTTTTGTTAGTTTTGTGGCTAATATTTATTAAGGGCTTCTCTCGATCAGTCCAAATGCTAGGTGCTCTTTGTTTTCTGGCAGTGTTGCCACATGCTTGAAATTTCTAAAAATCATTTTACTTAAAAATTAAAAGAAGAAAATACCTAACTTTTAGGGCTTGTTAGGAGGCACACACACTGTGATAACTGAATGTCACCTCCATGAGGGCAGGCATTTTAAGTTGCTGTTTGCTGCTGTATGTCCAGTGCCTACTATGATGCTGGTAAATATTCATTTAGGGAATAAATGTAAGGATTTAAAAAAAAGAGATCTGACTTAATTTTTTTAATACTCTTAATGCATCTTTGAGTTTTATTACTGAAATTTTCTATCTCCAGTTAAGATGTTAAAGGAAAGTAATTTTCTACTTTTTTCTCACAAATCTCTAGGTAAAGAGATTTTACCACCTTTCTGGGCAAGTTATTTTTGGCATATTTCAAACTTTCATTATTAATAAGTTCAGTATAATTTCACTAAATCCTGCAATTTAAATTCAAGTCCCTTATTTTGAGGGGAAAGTTCTTTCATACCCAGGCTCCCCGTGGGTTGCCGCCTTGAGAAGGTCCCACGGGTGCAGTCAGTGTAGTCAGCCAGCGCCTTGTTTTTCCTCTTCTGCCTTGGAGCTTTTCTTTGCAGACCCACCTGTCTGTCTTCTACTGCTGGCGTTTCCTGAAGTAACTTCATACTGTTTGCTAGGGTTCCCACTTGTTCTTTATACTAAGTGATCTGATTAAAGCAACTAGTATTTTTCTGTCCCCGGTCCTTAATTTCAGGGAGTTACTTTTATTGGGCCTTACTGTTAATGAATTAATTCAAGTAGTAGTTAAAAAATTTTTTTTATTTATTTTGAATTGAAGGATAATTGCTTCACTATATTGTGTTGGCCTCTGCTGTGCATCACCATTGGGCTTCCCTGATAGCTCAGTTGGTAAAGAATCCACCTGCAATGTAGGAGACCCCGGTTTGTTTCCTGGGTTGGGAAGATCCACTGGAGAAGGGATCAGCTAGTATTCTTGGGCTCCCCTTGTGGCTCAGCTGGTAAAGAATCCGCCTGTAATGTGGGAGACTTGAGTTCGCTCGCTGGTTTGGGAAGATCCCCTGGAGAAGGGAAAGGCTTCCCACTCCATTATTCTGGCCTAGAGAATTCCATGGACTGTATAAGTCCATGGGGTCACAAAGAGTTGGACATGACTGAGCGACTTTCAAAATACATCAGCATGAGTCAGCCATTGGTATATATATGTCCCCTCCCTTTTGAACCTCCCTCCCAGCTCCCATCCCTTCCCATCCCTGTGGGTTGTCACAGAGCCCTGGTTTGAGTTCCCTGAGTCATACGGCAAATTCCCATTCGTTATCTGTTTTATATATGGGAGTGTATCCGCACCTTTATCCCACCCTCCCTTCCTCCCCGCTGCCCGTGTCCATAAGACTTTTCTCTATGTCTGCTTCTCCATGGCTGCCCTGCAGATGGGTTCATCCATAAAGTCTTCCTAGATTCCATATATATGCATTAATATATGATGTTTGTAGTATTTTTTGTGTTATCTATAGGCAAAAAGTAGCAACTACTGATACTAGAAGACAAGAGGATAAATGTTATTCTTTTCGGAGTGGGCAAAGTGTTCAGTTAAAGGAACAGTTGAATGCTTGCAGCTCAGACCTGATAGAGGTGGACTACAAGAGGTCTGGAGTGTAAATTGTCTTATTTCAACCCAATTGCTTATTATTACGGGCTCTCTTCTACCACCTTGCTCTATTTTTTTTCCAGTTATAATTGGGGAAACAGAAGCAGAAGGAAAAAAATCACCCATCATGCTGTCACCCACAGGCAATAGTTATTAATTTTTTGTAGTATATAATTAGGATCATACTGATACTCTATTTTATTCCTCCCCCTTATCATTATAGGTATTTTCTCATCATTCAAAACTATTTGTAAACATCAATTTTGATGGATGTGTACTTTGCCATTGTATCGTTGTGGTCGTTCAGTCTCTCGGTTGTGTCCAACTCTTTTCGACCTCATGGACTACAGCACACCAGGCTTCCCTCTCCTTCACCATCTCCCAGAATTTGCTCAAACTCATGTCTGAGTTGATGATGTCATCCAACCATCTCATCCTCTGTCGCTCCCTTCTCCTCCTGCTCTCAATCTTTCCCAGCATCAGGGTCTTTTCCCGTGAGTCGGCTCTTTGCATCAAGTGGCCAAAGTATTGGAGCTTCTTCAGCTTCAGCATCAGTCCTTCCAGTGAGTCTTCTCTAGTACCACAGTTTGAAAGCATCAGTTCTTCAGTGCTCAGCCTTCTTTGTGGTCCAGTTCCCACATCCGTACATGACTACTGGAAAAACCACAGCTTTGACTAGAAGGACCTTTGTATACGGACCTTTGCCATTGTACGATCGCTGTTATTTTTTGACCTTTTTCATGTTTTAAGGTTCTTCCCAGTTTTTCACTGTTAGAAATTTGCTGTGGTGACCATTTTTGGGTATGAATCTTTGATGCATTTCTGCTTTTTGCTCAAGATAGATTGTTGGATGTGAAATTATTGGTGAGAGAATACACATGCTTTTAAGACACCTGATATATATATTGGCACATTGCTTTCCAGAAAGGCTGAGCCAGGGTTAGCCCACCAGAAGTTTTTTTTTCTTTATTGTCTCCTCTTCTGCGTTTGTTTTCTTGGAAGGCAGGGCTGTTACTCCCTGCTGCACCTGTAAACCTTGGGTGATAGATGTGGAACCCACTAAAAGAGGGCTGGAGCTACTGCCTGGTCGTTGTTCTGAACCAGACCTGGCTGAGGAAGGAAAAAAGTGTGACTCTAATCTTTTAAGTTGTTTTTTGTGAATCATCATTCTCTCCTGATCTTTCACAAAGAGGTATAAACTTAAATTGGAGGAGCTGTTGAAGGCAAGAAGAAAGGTTGATGAGAAAAAGATTCTGATTACCTGAACCTTTGATTTTTAAATAACTTTTTTGGTAGACCTGAGGGAGAATTTCTGAGATTGATGAAAATTGTAAATTGCTCCTCTTTTTTTTTTAATGGTAAGAAGCTGATAAAGGAAATTATAAAGGAAATAATTATGTGAATAAATGTGGTGATGCACCAGTCTTATTATGTCTGGATTTGTTGTACTTACTGTATTTTATGTGTTATTTAAGAGGTTTTCAATGGTAATTGGGCCATATGGACTATTGTTCTTACAGTGTTTGGGTTTACCCACTGCTGTATTTTGGGCATCTGACAATATGCCCTTTTATTTCCAATAGAAGGCCTTTAATACAATAAGTTTGGGTTATGATTTTCTTAATTAGGGGAAAGGAATGAAGCAGAGAAGTCAGAAATAATGATACCTATATACTTTTAATATTTTATTTTAATTTAAAATATAAATATGCATTAAACCACTAGTCTTTTTAAAAAAGTGTTCTATGGAAAATTTCAAATGTAAGCAAAAGTAAAAAGAATCATATGATGAACCCCTCATTAACCTACCACCCACTAAAAGCAGTTAATCACCTCATGGTCAGTCTTTCGCACATATCACTTCCAGCCTCTCTTTTCTCCCTAGTTTATTTTGAAGCAATTCCCAGAATCTTATTTCATCTGTAAATGTTTTGGCATGTGTCTCTAAATAGAAGAGGATTCTTTTTCAAAAAAACATAACCCCAGTACTATCATCCTACCTAAAACAATTAACGATAATTCTCTGATGTCATTAAGTATCAAATTAGTGTTAAAATTTCTCTGATTGTCATATATATACAATAGCAACCCACTCCAGTATTCTTGCCTGGAAAATCTCATGGACAGAGGAACCTGGTTAGGCTATAGTCCATGGGGTTGCAAAGAGTCGGACACGACTGAGCGACTTTACTATATACACACACGTTTAGTTTTTTTTCTTTGTTAACAGTACTTGTTTATTTGAATCAGGGTCTAAATAAAGTCCATACTTTATAATTGATTGATGTCCCTTAAGTTTTATATTTTTAAAAAGAATTATTTATTTTACTTTATAGATTTCCCCTCTTTTATTTTTGCAGTTTGTCTAAGAAACATGTTTGCTAATCTTTTGCGTAGGCCTTTCTCTGTATATTGATATCTTGATTAGAGTTCTGCCATCTTATTTGTGTTAAACATATCCATAGTTCATCATTTATGATTTCCAGTTTTGTTTTGCTTGTTAAAAGCAATTTAAAGGCATTTTGTGAAGCATTTTGGACATATACTCTTTCTTGAGTTTTTGATTCTCTCTCCCTCTTGTCCCCATCTTTTACATTTGTTGCACTTAAAAAAAACAAGGTAATGCTCAAAATCCTTCAAGCTAGGCTTTGACAGTACGTGAACTGAGAACTTCCGGATGTACGAGCTGGATTTAGAAAGGGCAGAGGAACCAGAGATCAAATTGCCAAGATCTGTTGGCTCATAGAAAAGGCAAGAGAGTTCCAGAAAAACATCTGCTTCTGCTTCATTGACTATTCTGCTAAAGCCTATGACTATGTGGATCACAACAAACTGGAAAATTCTTAAAGAGATGGGAATACCAGAGCATCTTACCTGCCTTTTGAGAAACCTGTATGCAGCTCAAGAAGCAACAACTAGACATGGAACAATGGACTGGTTCAAAATTGGGAAAGGAGTACATCAAGGCTGTGTATCTTCTATTTAACTTCTATGTGGAGTACATAGTGTGAATTGCCGGGCTGGATGAATCACAACCTGGAATCAAGATTGCCAGGAGGAATGTCAACAGCTTCAGATATGCAGATGACACCACTCTAATGACAGAAAGTGAAAAGGAACTAAAGAGCCTCTTGATGAATGTGAAAGAGGAGAATGAAAAAGCTGGCTTAAAACTCAACATTCAAAAAACAAAGATCATGGCATCCGGTCCTATCACTTCATGACTAAGAAATGGGGAAACAGTGGAAAAAGTGACAGACTTTATTTTCTGAACTCCAAAATCTCTGCAGATGGTGACTGCAGCCATGAAATTAAAAGATGCTTTCTCCTTGGAAGAAAAGCTATGACAAACCTAGACAGTGTATTAAAAAGCAGAGACATCACTTTACTGATAAGGGACCAGGTAGTCAAAGCTATGGTTTTTCCAGTAGTCATGTACAGATGTGGGAGTTGAACCATAAAGAAGGCTGAGTGTTGAAGAATTGATGCTTTTGAACTGTGGTGCTGGAGAAGACTCGTGAGAGTCCCTTGGACAGCAAGGAGATCAAACCAGTCAATCCTAAAGGGATTCAACCCTGAATATTCATTGAAAGGATTGATGCTGAAGCTCTAGTACTTTGGCCACCTGATGTAAAGAGCTGATTTATTGGAAAAGACCGTGATGCTGGGGAAGATTGAGAACAGAAGGAAGCGACAGAGGATGAGATGGTTGGATGGCATCATCAACTTAATGGAGTTAGAGCAAACTCCGAGAGACAGTGAAGGGCAGGGAAGCCTGCTGTGTTGTAGTCCGTGGAGTTGCAAAGAGTTGGACATGACTTAGCAACTGAACATCCATGCATCCACATGTAATGTGACTTTACCAAGTCATTTTAAACATTCAGCCTAATTTTCAAAGAAGCATGTCTTTCTTTTCTCCTGGGTTTCTCATCAGTTTATATAGCTAATTAAATTGCATAGCTGTAATAACAAGAGCAACTGGTATAAATAGATTTGGGAAAAAAACAATTAATTCTTGGTAAGCATGCAACTTAATGGATGGGAGCAGGAAAAATATCCAGGATTAGAATGAGTGGCTATTAATTTGAGTCTGGTTTGCATTGCTGGGGCTTGTTATTTTACAGAGGGAAGGGGAAGCATCAGTAATTTTTTTCAGGTTGGTTGAGAGATGGTGCTGGGTTAAGAGAGCTTCTATACAAATTTTATAATTATAAATGAGCCAAATTGTTAGAAATCTGAGGACAAGATATTTTATAGAATCTTTTATTTATAGTGTATTCTGCAGCATGGTATTTTTGTCCACTTGTGTTAAGAGTTTGCATAAACTGGACTGAATTTGACTATGGGCCAGCGATGTTAAAAATTTGGTGAGGAAACAGCCAAAACTTTGTCGTTTGAAAGCTTTGTATCTGTTCGCTGCCAGTGTAGTGTTCCATGGAACAAGCTGACATTTTCATGTAGTCGGTTGTTTTCTGTTCCTGGCGAGAGAAATCTTGGTTCATGTACCACGGGAACAAGATTGTTATTGTGGAAGGCAGGCTCAGAGCTGTTTCTTGTTAGGATTAGTTGGGCACCTGCAGGATTTCTTCTTTCTTTCTGCTTCCTGCCTCCTGTTGTCCTTTCCGTCAGAATGTTTTAATGTTGCATAAGCAATGTTCTGACAATAGATGATTTTTTTTTTTTGGTAGCTCATTTTTCTTTTTTTAAACCCTTGAAATAATGTTTTTAGTGATGGTATGTTCTTGGCTTACTTTCAATTTCTACATCAACAGTGATATTGTTATTCTTGTCAAATGGGGCAGTTGTATTCCAGCAATGATCTTTGTGTCCAAGTCAGCTGCAGAGAGACCCTGTTCATTATACCTAAATATCTTATATGTGTATAGTAATTCGGGGAGGTAAGTCAATTTTCAGATGATACTTTTGGATCTCTGTATAGGATTTTACTGCCCCTCTGCCCGCCCCCCGCCCCCGAATAAAACTTGTTTGAAGCATTGTTACTCACTAACCTCTTTGACATATGCAGAAGAGTGGCCGGTGATTTCAGCCTCTCGTGCCTCTTCTGATCTCATTTTCCTTCTTCCTTTTCAGCCAGCAGCTGCATCCCGTGCCCTGCTCTAATTGAGCTCCTAGTAAAAGGGGCACTGTTATACTGAGTCACAACCTCTTCTATCAGTGGCTGTTAGATTTTTTTAGGCCAAGAACCCATTTTGGAGTCACATTAAAATTTGAAAACAACATTTCAGTTGTGTGACCTAACCTCTTCCTTTCCTTATGCTAGTAGCAGCATTTTCTGCTTTTCTGACTCTTCGGGGGAACCTTTTTGGCCAATCAGTTGCAGTAAGGAAGCTGCCCATTGCTGCGGGAGTCAGCCCACGTATTTCCAGTTTCAGTTTTTACTAGCCTGGCAGTTTTCTTTCGGCACATCACTTAACCTCATGGGGCTTCCACTTTCTTTTTAATGTATCTATGTTTTCTATGGCTTTATTGAGATTCACATGCTGTACAGTTCACCCAGTTCATTGCTTTTAGCCTATTCACAAAGTTGTGTAACCATCATCACAAGCCATTTTAGAACATGTTCATTCCCCTTAGAAGAAGCAGCCACCCATTAGCAGTCACTGTTCATGTCTTCAACCTCTCTCCCCGTGCTCTAATCAATCACTAATCAGTTTCTATAGATTTTCCCATTCTGGACATGTCATATAAATAGAATCTTATCACATATGGCCTTTTGTGTCTAGCTGCTTTCATATAACATGTCTTCAAGTTTCATCTATGTTGTAGCATATGGCAGAATTTCCTTCCTTTCTATGGCTGAATGATATTCCATTGTACAAATATATTGCATTCTGTACATTCATGAATTGATGACATTTGCATTTTTCCACTTTTTGACTAATATGAACAGTGCTGTTATGAACATCTGTGTACAAATTTTTGTGTGGACATATGTTTTCATTTCTCTTGGACATATACTTTGGACATATATGCCCAAGAAGTGGAATTTCTGCATCATAAACATTCCATGTTTATCTTTTTGAGGAATTGCCAAACTGTTTTCTAAAATGGGTGCACCATTTTGCATTCCTAGTAGGAGTGTATGAAGCTTCCAGTTTTTCCACATGCATACTGAAACTTGTTATTTTCTTTCTTTTTGATCTAATCATCCACTGTGAAGTGGTTGCTCCTTGTGGTTTTTGATTTGCATTTCTCTTGTGACTCCTAGTGTTGGGCATCTTTTTATGTGCTGAGTGACCATTTGTAGATCTTTGAAGGGTCTGTTTAGATTCCTTGCCCATCTTTTAGTTGGGTTATTTGTCTTTTTATTGTTGAGTTGTAAGACGTCTGTATATTTTGGATACAAGTCCTTTATCAGATACATGACGTGCAGATATCCTTTCCCATCTCGTAGGTTGTCTTTTCACTTTCCTGATGGTTTTGTTTGCGGCCCAAAAGTTTAAAATTCTGATGTTCTTGTTTCTTTATTTGTAAAGTTATTCTAACTCTGAAATTGTGTGTTCTATTATGAATGTGTTTGTGTTCATTCTGAACCATTTTCTCACTTTGGTATGGTACTCTCTTTTTTCTTTTTCCGGTTTCAGGGCATGTGGGATCTTAGTTCCCTGACGAGGGATAGCCATGCCCCCTGCAGTAGACGCACAGAGTCTTACCCACTGGGCCTCCAGGGAAGTCCCAGCCTCAGAGTCTCTTAAAAAAAATCTTTGTATCTCTCTGATATACGTGCCTTATGAAATAATCAGACTCTACCCAAAATGTATAATGTCTAAAGTGAACATTCCTTCTCTCTAGAGAGAACACTGTTCACATTTTATAACCAGATTTTTTCTATTCATATATTAGAATTTTATGTTTTTCATTGAAAAGGGATCATGCCGCATACTCTGCTGCTTATTTTTAATTTTTACTTAGTGTTGCAGTTTTATTGAGATTTAAAGGACATGCATTGCTGTGTAAATTTAAGGTAAACAGCATAATTGATTTACATACCTAGTGAAATGATTACCACAATGAGTTTAGTGAACATCCATCATCTCATATAGATTTAAAAAGTTAAAGAAAAATAAAGTTAAGGAACTGGAAACATTTTTTTCCTTGTGAAATCCTTTCTCTTAGGATATTGTTGTTCAGTCGTAAATTGTGTCCAACACTTTGTGACCCCATGAACTGCAGCACGTTAGGCTTCCTTGTCCTTCACTATCTCCCAGAGTTCGCTTGAACTCATGTCCGTTGAGTCAGTGATGCCATCCAACCATCTCATTGTCTGCTGCCCCCTTCTCTTCCCACTCTCAAATTTCCCCAGCATCAGGGTCTTTTCCAGTGAGTAAGCTTTTCACATCAGGTGGCCAAAGTATTAGAGCTTCAGCTTCAGCACCAGTCCTTCCAGTGAATTTTCAGGGTTGATTTCTTTTAGGATTGACTGGTTTGATCTCCTTGCTGTCCAAGGGGCTCTCAAGAGTGTTCTCCAACACCACAGTTCAAAAGCATCAATTCTTCAGTGCTCAGCCTTCTTGATAGTCCCACTCTCGAATCCATATATGACTACTGGAGAAACTGTAGCTTTGACTATACGGACCTTTGTTGGCAAAGTGATGTCTCTGCTTTTTTGTCATAGCTATCCTTCCAAATATCCGTTGGATCATAGAAAAAGCAAGAGAGTTCCAGAAAAACATTTATTTCTGCTTTATTGATTGCGCCAAAGCCTTTGTAGATCACAGCAAACTGTGGAAAATTCTGAAAGAGATGGGAATACCAGACCACCCTACCTGCCTCCTGAGAAATCTGTATGCAGGTCAAGAAGCAACAGTTAGAACCGGATATGGAACAACAGACTGGTTCCAAATTGAGAAAGGAGTATGTCAAGGCTGTATATTGTCACCCTGCTTATTTAACTTATATGCAGAGTACATCATTCAAAATGCTGCGCTGAATGAAGCACAAGCTGGAATCAAGATTGTTAGGAGAAATATCAATCACCTCAGATATGCAGATGACACCGCCCTTATGGCAGAAAGTGATGAGGAACTGAAGAGCCTCTTGATGAAAGTGAAAGAGAAGAGTGAAAAAACTGGCTTAAAGCTCAACATTCAAAAAACTAAGATCATGGCATCCTGTCCCATCACTCCATGGCAAATAGATGGGGAAACAATGGAAACAGTGAGAGACTTTATTTTCTTGGGCTCCAAAATCACTGCATATGTTGACTGCAGCCATGAAATTAAAAGACACTTGCTCCTTGGAAGAAAAGCTATCACCAACCTAGATAGCATATTAGAAAGCATTGGCATTACTGTGCCAGCCAAGGTCCGTCTAGTCAAGGCTATGGTTTTTCCAGTAGTCAGGTATGGATGTGAGAGTTGGACTATAAAGAAAGCTGAGCACCAAAGAATTGATGCTTTTGAACTGTTGGTTCTAGAGAAGACTCTTGAGAGTCCTTTGTACTGCAAGGAGATCAAACCAGTCCATCCTAAAGGAAATCAGTCCTGAATATTCTTTGGAAGGACTGATGCTGAAGCTGACACTCCAGTACTTTGGCCACCTAATGCGAAGAACTGACTCATTTGAAAAGACCCTGATGCTGGGAAAGATTGAAGGCAGGAGGAGAAGGAGATGACAGAGGATGAGATAGTTGGATGGCATCACCGACTCGATGGACATGGGTTCGAATAAGCTCTGGGAGTTGGTGATGGACAGGGAAGAATGGTGTGCTGCAGTCCATGGGGTCTCAGAGTCAGACATGACTGACTGAACTGATTCTTCCAAGGAGCAAGTATCTTTTAATTTTGTGGCTGCAGTCACTGTCTGCAGTGATTTTGGAGCCCAAGAAAATGAAATCTGCCACTGTTTCCACATTTTCCCCGTCTATTTGCCATGAAATGATAGGACTGGATACCATGATCTTCATTTCTTAAATGTTGATTTTTAAGCCAACTTTTTCAGTCTCGTCTTTTGCCTTCATCTAGTTGCTCTTCAAATTCTACCATTAGAGTGGCGGTATCTGCATATCTGAGGTTGTTAAAATTTCTCCTGGCTGTCTTGATTCCAGCTTGTGATTCATCCAGCCCAGCGTTTTGCACAATGTGGTCTGCATAGAAGTTAAATATGCAGGGTGACAGTAGACAGCCTTGATGTGCTCCTTTCCCAGTTTTGAACCAGTCCATTGTTTCGTGTCCATTTCTAACTGTTGCTTCTTGTCCTTCATACAGGTTCTCAGGAGGCAGATAAGGTGGTCTGGTATTCCCATCTCATTAAGAATATTCCACAGTTTGCTGTGATCCACACAAAGGCTTTAGCGTAGTCAATGAAGCAGAAGTAGATGTTTTTTTGAAATTCCCGTGGTTTTTCTATGATTCAGCATATGTTGGCAATTTGATCTCTGATTCCTCTGCCGTTTCTAAATCCAGCTTGTACATCTGAAAGTTCTTGGTTTATTTACCAGTGATGCTTAGCTTGAAGGACTTTGAGCATTACTTTGCTAGCATGTGAAAGGAGTGCAACTGTAAGGTAGTTTGAGCATTCTTTGGCATTGCCTTTCTTTGGGATTGGAATGAAAACTGACCTTTTCCAGTCCTGTGGCCACTGCTTAGTTTTCCAAATTTGCTGGTATAATGAGTGCAGCACTTTGACAGCATCATCTTTTAGGATTTGAAATAGCTCAGCTGGAATTCCATCACCTCCACTGGATTTGTTTGTAGTAATGCTTCCTAAGGCTTATTTAAGATATACTCTCTTAATAGCTTTCATATGTAACGTATAGCGGTGTTAGTTATATTTATCATGTTTTACATTACATCCATAGTACTTACTTATCTTGTACTTGAAGTAGCTTTTGACTTCCTTCATCCAGTTCCTCCTCTCCCTACCCCTGCCTCTGCTAATCACAAGTCTGATGTCTTTTTCTGTGAGTTTGTTTTTGAAGTATTAATATAATTGACCTACAATACCATGTTAATTCTTGTTCTACAGCATAGTGACTCATTATTACTATAGTATTAAAATGATCACCGTAAGTGTAGGTAAGATCTGTCACCATACAAAAGGTATTACATAATTATTGACAGACAGTATTTCCCACGCTGTACGTTACATACTCTTGACTCATTTATTTTGCAGCAGAAGCTTGTACCTCTTGATCTCCTTCACCTATTTGTCTTCTTGCCTTACTCCTTTATCTCTCTGGCAACCACCTATTTGTTCTCTGTATCTATGAGTCTGTTTCTGTTTTGTTATGTTTATTTGTTTTAGGTTTTAGATTCCATGCATAAGTGAAATCATATAGTACTTATCTTTCTCTGTCTTATTTCACTTGGCATAATACCTTCTGATCTATCCATGTTGTAAACAGCAGTATTTCCTTCTTTGCTTTAGCTGAATAATAATATTCCTATATATATATATATATATATATATATATACACACACACACACACTGTGTCTTTTTCCACTCATCTGTTGATGGACACTTAGGTTGCTTCTATATCTTGGCTATTATAAATAATGCTGCAGTGAACAGAAAGGTGCCTGTATCTTTTCTAACTAGTGGTTTTGTTTTCTTTGGATAAATAAGTACCCAGAAGTGGAATTGCCAGATCATATGGTAGAGTTCTCTCTCAATTTTTTTGAGAAATCTCCATACTATTTTTCATAGTGACTGTATCATTTATGTCCCCATAAACAGCTGATGAGGATTCCCTTTTCTTCCCGTCCCCATCAGCACTTGTTATTAATATTTTTTGTTTTTTTGTTGTGCCACTTTGACAGGTGTGAAGTGAAATCTCACTGAGATTTTGTTTTTCATTTCTGTGATGATAAGTGACATTGAGCATCTTCTCATGTACCTGTTGGCCGTCTGTATGTCTCTTTTGGAAAAATTTCTATGCAGGTCCTCTGCGCATTTTTAAATTGGGTTGTTTGTTTTGTTTCTGTTGCTCTGTATGAGTTTTTGTATATTTTGGATATTAACCCCTTATTGAATATGTCGTTTGCCTGAAAACACATATTCAAAAAATATTGCTGGGACTGATGTCAGAGCATGTACTGCCTGTGTTTTCATACCTTGGATTTTCTGTCTTTTACATTGCAGTGTAGTTCATTTACCGGTAGTGTTAGTTTCAGGTATATAGCAGAGGGATTTAGTAATGTATGTATTTATCCTTTTTCGGATTCTTTTCCATTATAGGTTATTACAGACTACTGACTATAGTTCCCTGTGCTGTACAGCATGTCTTTGTTGTTTATTTTATATATAGTGGTTTTGCTACTCACTTTTTAAGTTAATATCTCCCTCATCTTGTCATGTCAGTGCATTTTGTCCTAGGCACAATCTTTTTTAATGGCGGCAGAGTGTTCCATTTTATGGATGTACTATATTTAAGTAGTATCCTATTGATAGGTTTAGGGTTGTTTCCAGCTTTTTTTTTTAATATAAATTATATGTCACTTAACAGTTTCTGCACATTTATAGTTGTGTATGTGTACTAGTGTTTCTTTTCTATTCCATTTGTTTGGATTATTTATTTTCCAGAAGACTCATATCTCAGATTTAGTTTAGTTTTTAAAAATCAAGAGTTTTATACTAGAGTAAACTTCCCAAAAGTTGTGTGTTCTTTTCCATTATGATATATACAACGTTAGAAACTAAGTTCTTCATTTTCTCAGTAATTTAATAGAATAAGTCACTAGAGGTGGAGTGCCCAAGTCAAAGTATGAGTGCTTAAAATTTTACTAGTGTTGCCAAATTGCCCTCCAAGAAAGGCCAAGCTAATTCACTCAGTGGAGAGTATGTATGAAGTGCTTCTTCTATCCTCTTTAAACCCTGGCAACCAGCCATTTTTTAGGGAGTGAGTCTAACAGGTAAGAAAATGTCATCTTACTTTGTAAGAGTTATTTATTATTACTAAATTTGACTATCATTTGTCTATTTGCTATTCATATTTTTTCTTGGAATTTTTTGTATCCTTTGGTTAGTTTTCTGTTGGGCTTTTTGGCTTTTTCTCATTAATGTGCATAGCTGGGCTTCCCTGGTGGTCCAGTGGCTAAGACTCTGAGCTCTCGAGGTAGAGAGTTCTCCCAGGTTTGATCCCTGGTCAGGGAACTAGATCCCATGTGCTGCAACTAAGACCTGCAGCAGCCAGATAAATAAATGAAAATAAATAGTTAAAGAAAGTGTGCATAACTTTTTGAATATTAGGGAAATTAGTTACCTGTGAGACCCTGATGCTGGGAAAGATTGAACGCAGGAGGAGAAGGGGACAATATCACCGACTCGGTGGACATGAGTTTGAGCAAGCTCTGGGATTTGGTGATGGACAGGGAAGCCTGGCGTGATCCAGTCCATGGGGTCGCAAAGAGTCAGACACAACTGAGCGATTGAACTGATACTGATGTTTCTGTGTTTGTCTTGACAATGTGTACGTAAGTAAAATACAAATATTTTCATGTTTACATTTTACAGTACATTAGATTTTTATGTTTTATGCTTTCTGGCTTCTCGTTTTCTTTCTTATCCTAATCTTGTGAAAATATTTACCCATGTTTTCTTCAAGTACTTTTTATGGTTTTCTTTTTAAATTTAGATCTTTGCTTCATCTGTAATGCATTTTGGTTTAAACCAAGTGAAAAGGGAATTAGTTGTGGAATTTATTGGAGTTGTGATTTTGCATTTGTTTTTGTTGTTATTAATGACTTTCTATTTTCCCTTGACTGGGAGCTCCTTGAGGGGGATGGAGTGTGCAGTTTTTTCCCTTGTTCTTATTTTCAGTATCTAGCACCAATGCTTGCAAGTGATAGGCCCTCCACTTACTGAATGAGTGAATCTATCTTTTTCTCCCCCAGTTGTCTAGTTTGAGGGTGGCAGAGGATGAGATTGTCAGATAGCATCACTGACTCAGTGGACATGAATTGGAGCAAATTCCAGGAGATAGTGAAGGACAGTGAAGCCTGGCATGCTGCAGTCCATGGGGCTGTAGAGTCGGTCACGACTTCGCGACTGAACAAGTTGTTTGTTGTCCCAATAAAATTTATTAAATAATCTATCTTTTCCCTTTTGATTTAAAAAGCTACTTTGTCTACAAAATCTCCAGATACTTCAGTTTATTTCTGAACTCATAATTGTTTGATTGTGCTGTCTTTACTTTCTTTGATACTGTATAGCTTTAATTATTATAGCTTTATAGTACTTAAAGTACATTTGGAAGGCCAGTGTTGAACATTCTTAAATATAATACCAGTTTGGGAAACCTTGTAATCTCCTTTAGTAAAAGTCCTTGCTATCCTGTAGAGAACATTCATTTAACTTCTTAAACATTTAATGCATTCTAAGAGCCTGCAAAGTAGAGATGATTTGGGAGTATTACTTGCTAAAGAGCTTTCCCTAGGATATGACATACTTATTATGTCAAGTTCTGACTTGACATACTAAGTGTCTTAAAAAAAAAAAAACCTCTCATTTTATAATCTTGGATATCTCTAGAAAAGCATAGCATTTTCCTCACAATCTTTTAATGCAGAAAACACAGAGAGATGGTAGGTGGTAGAAAAGGCATCAAGAAATCATGCTGGCACCCAGCTGAAGTCAAAGCAGATAGTGAAAAAGATATTACCTAAAAGTGCTATAATAGAATTCAGTTTAGTGACCTTGATTTCTCACCTGTGCTTGACTTGTTTGCCTCCTGTGGCTTGCAATAATAGATTGATTCAAAGGATATGACTTGGGTGAAGTCCAGGTAACATGGCTGAATAACCTCTTCTCTGGTAGCATTAAAAATTCTTATAGTCTGATATTAGCACTGGGATTTTCTGTCATGTCTGTCTCATGCAGGAACCAACTGTAGGATCTTGTGAGTATTAAAGAAGTTTAAAGCAGAGAAACTTGAAGTCTGGTGAAAGCTGATCGAGCAGGGCATACTTACTGTGTGGAACATTGTTCTAGAGTGCTTCAATGAAACTCTTAATTTTAAATAACTGCTCATTTATATTTCCAGATGATTACTCATTTTGTGTTTTTAAAAAAGAAACTGTTTTGTCCAATTCTCTCAGACTTTTTCTTGGTAAGCCTATCCATGGGCTTCAGTAGGGTTAAAGTAGAAAAATACTCAAATAGGTTCGTTTGGGGCCCTTAGTCTCCACCCTAGAATAAAAGGGGTTTTGTGTGGCAGGACTAGCTGATTTGTGTGATTCTTCCTTTTGTAAGTTTTCTGTTGGTGGAAAGTGGGCTTGCTTTTCTTTTAGTTTTATTTCTCATTTTTATCAACGCTGGTCATAACTGAGGGATTTTTAGGCTGTTAACTGTCCCAGCACACCAATAAGCACCTTGTTAGTAGATGTTACTCATCATGACTAGTTACTCCTGAGATTTAACTGTGCTTGGAAAACACCTGTCTGTATTTGAGCTTTGCTAGGTGGTTGGCTTTTGTGTTTGAAGATTTGCTCCTGAGAAAGCAAATAGCTGTTGGAAACAGAAGGGAGAAGGAGTCGGCACATTTCTATATGCTTTCATTGAAGAGATATCCTAATTAGAACACTTTTGGAGGCTTCACCTTTTTGCACTAAAGTAATCCAGCATTTCATTCTGTACTGCATTGAGGTTTTGGATCTCCATACCAGAAAGTGAGAACAAGGATTGAATGTGAAAGGAATATTCAAAGGATGAAGCTCATATTCAGTGGTGTGCGCTTCATAATCTAGGTTCAAGGATACCCTGCACGCCACAGGACAGCGAGAATGGAGGCAGTTTCTGCTGCTGTTTTGAGCAGTGTTTCAGCTCCTGGGATGTCATTCCTGATTAAAGTCATGTTTAAGGCAGTATTGTTTATAGTTTACATTTGGGAGGATGTTGCCTCAGTACATTTCATTTATCCTCCTGGAAGAGTTATTTTGCACGGTTTGGAAGCAGTGTTTTTCCACCAGATTAGAGGAACAGAATTCACTCTTCTGTAAGTCAGGGGATGATCTGCAGTAGAATCGTTTAACCATGGAGACTCAAATGAATGACTTACTTGGATCCTGTGGTGAACCTGGAGTAATTAAGAGGAAGAGCTCAGTCTTTGGTTCAGTAAAGTTGGCATTGGAATGATTCCTGACCAGACTTGAAGGTGGAAAATGTTATGGTTCAGAGGGCCCGTCTAAGACTTTGCAGTAGATCCCTTAAGACAATAAATTTTATAAATAGCGTTGAGTGTGGAAGTGCATAGCACATGGACACACAATAACGTAGTCAGGAAGTTTGACTGGAAGGAATAAATTATCTCTGGTCACTTCAAGGAATGAGATCATGGAAGGGTACGCAGTTTGTTTCAGGTGGTGGTAATTGTGAAGTTGGGGCTGGCCCTGGAAATGACTTGTCAGATATCCTGTCATCCTCACTAATGGTCATATTATTTCTTAGGCTTATAGTTGTGTCAAGAGATGGTTTTCCATCTCTTCCCATCCAGAGGCTAGGGGTTCAAAAATTTAAAAGCTGCAAAAGAGAGAAATACACAGAAAAGTTTTCTTCCTGCACATGCCCCGTGGCTAACTGGATGCCGATACAGTCAGTATGATCAGCGTCTTAGATGCTTGTTTAGTCGCTAAGTTGTGTCTGACTCTTGTAGTGCCATGGACTGTAGCTTGCCAGGCTCCTCTGTCCTTGGGATTTCCCATGCAAGATTCTGGAATGGGTTGCCATTTCCTTCTCTGGGGGATCTTCCTGACCGAGAGGGATCCAACCCACATCTCCTGCATTGCCAAGCAGATTCTTTACCACTGAGCCATCAGGGAAGCCCAGGGAAGTGTCTTATCTATATTGTGATATTTCATGTGTTTACAAGTAAACGTGTGTATCTGTTTACTGTACCCCCTCTTTTAAAAAAATTGTAGTAAATTATACTCACTGATCTGCATCTTTTTTCACTATTATATCTTCAGGATTAGGACCTGTAGGTATATAAGAAGCTTTCTAATAAAAAAAAGATGCTATACAGTATTCCTATGAAAGGATGTTACACATATTTTTTTGGTTAGTCCCCTAATGGATGGCTATTTGAGTTACTTCTTATCCTTTGCTGACATAAATAATGCTAGAGGAGTTAAAAAATGTTAGGGTTTTATATTCAAAAATAAATGTTAAGTCATAATAGAGACTTGTAATAGTTATAGTAATATCTCAGATCTGCATCACATATTCACAGATATCTTATTGGAGCCTTACTTCGATCTTGTGAGATAAGCACAGAATTTTACAAAGAAGAACAAATTTGAGTAACAGAAGTAGAGCAGAAGAATCAAGGTCTTTTGACTCTGACTTGAATTATCTTTCCACTTTTCTCTCCTGTTGTGGGATATAGGGGAATGGTGGGAGAATAAGATGAAGTAGAGAGAGAGGGATGCGCCTGTTGTTCTAGAAGTCAGGATCCCGTTTACTGGGAGAGAAGAGCTGGCATTCCGCCTGTGACAGAGATAGAGAGGTTCTAGGCACTGGCAGAACTTGCTGGGTTGATTGCCCTCTTGGAGTATAGTAGTATAGCAGTCCGAAACGTGGTCCTTCTTGAGAAACTGGATACCTCAGAGTGCCTTAGAATAGACTGGGGGACAAAACTGAGCATTCGAAATCTGGTAAGAGAATGCATGTAGCCTAAGGCAATGAAACAGAAATAGGCAATAGAGAAAACAGGATTTTCTAGAGGCCCCAGAGTCAGGCAGGACGTGACGGCATTGCAAGGAGATGGCTGTGAGGTCAAGCCGGTTTTGACCTCAAGACTGATTTCTGGGAGGGAGCCTTTTTCCTCTAGAGACCAGATGAAATTATAAAAGGGTAGGTAAGTCATCTCACAAGTGGACTAGAGAGAATGAGGCTGAAAAGGCTTTCATTATAGAGTTAATACTATTTGGAAACCTGAGTATAGGTGTGTTCACCAGCCTTCCATCATAATTACCATAAGCTAAGTGCCTATTGTATTCTGGATACTACACATAATTTCATGCTTAACCTCTCAACAGTTTTGCAGAGAGGCTGTTGTTATACCTAGTTTCCATAAAGGAAACTGAGGTTCAGTTGTGTAGCTTCTTCAAGGTCACATATCTTTTTAAGCAGTAGAGCTGAGATTTATAAGTAGGTCAGTATGACTCCAAGGCTCTTGTTCTTTCCACTATGCCAGGTGTTAGGCACGCAAATTGAAAAGTGAAATTAAAACTAACCAGAATTCTCTCACTGTCATTATAACAGCGTCAATGTATAACCGGACAGCTTGCCTGTTTTGCGTGATTCGGGCTGGAGGAGCAGAAGCGATGCTAAGGAAAATGACTGGCGATGCTCCCAGCTGGCCAGACTCACTCTGGACATGCTTATAATATGGATGGAAGCAGTGCACTTACGTTGCGTGTGTAGCTTTATCATGTAATCTCCACTGTCCCCTTCCCTCATGAGGCTTCAGTTCCTAAAGTCCGTCTATAGAGATTAGACAGCTGCCACTGAAGACCATCCTGGAGAAGGAAATGGCAGCCCCCTCCAGTATTCTTGCCTGGTGAATTCCATGGACAGAGGACCTTGGCAGGCTACAGTCCCTGGGGTCACAGAGTCGGGCATGACTGAGCGACTGACACACACACATGCTGAAGACCGTAGCTGGTGGTAGGTAGCCAGGACCTGGAATGTTTTGTTGGGGAGGAATATCTGGGGGATCTACTATATACACAGAGTGTATGCCACAGTCATGAATTCTTCTCCAGTTGTGAAGTTTGAGGAGGTAAGAATTTCCTTGGCTTAACAAAGTTTGGCTTATAGGCTGAAGACTCTACTAGATTTTATTACTCTTAATTCTTTAGCATTATCCTGCAAAATATTGGAGAATAGTTATTGGATAATACTTCTGCTGTACTTCCAAGGACTGCTGAAGGGGATGTTGGTATGGGAGGTTGACATGGTGAAGTATCACTTGGAAGCTGTGATTCAGCATTAGTCACTGGCTTTTGTGCTAGGTTGCCCTCAGCCGTCTCTTGCTTTAATTGTGGTGTGTCTCCGACATTTGATTACACAACTACCAAAGAGGCTGACCTGAGTGATAACCCAGTCACATTTCCAGATAGTAAAAATATTCAGGAAAAAAATTACTCATCTGTACCAGCTAGTGGTATTAGTTCTCTGGGGAAATATTAACATGGTTTCTAGGTTATGCCCAATAATATGACAAAGATGAATGACCATTTAAGGAAAAATGGCTATTTACACTTTTTATTAGTGTTCTTGAAAAGTGGAGACATAACAGAATGTGCTTTCTGGACATACTCATTTTGGTATTTAATATGAGATCAGTTTTATATCTCTTTCGTTGACTTTTTAAAATTTAAGTTTATTTTTTAACACCAAAAACATTCTGTATTGGGGTATAGCTGACTAACAATGTTGTGATAGCTTCAGGTGAACAGTGAAGAGACTCAGCCATACACATGCATGTATCCATTCTCCTCCAAACCCCCTCCCCATCCAGGCTGCCACATAACGCTGAGCAGAGCTCCATGTGCTACACAGTAGGTTTTTGTTGGTTATCCATTTTAGGTAGAGCAGTGTGTACATGACCTTCCCAAAGTCCTTAACTATTCCTTCCCTACCAGCAACCGTGAGTTTGTTTTCTAAGTTTGTGAGTCCCTTTCTGTTTTGTTTAAGCTCATTTGTATCATTTCTTCATAGATTCCACAGATAAGGGATGCCACATGGTATTTTTCCTCCTCTGTCTGACTGACTTCACTCAGTTTGACAGTCTCTGCATCCATCCATGTTGCTGCAGATGGCCTTATTTCATTCTTTTTAATGGCCGAGTAATATTCGTGTGTGTGTGTGTGTGTGCACGCGCGCGCACACACACGTGACGTCTTCTTGATCCATTCCTCTGCTGATGGGCACTTAGGTTGTCTCCATGTCTTGGCCAATGTAAACAGTGCTGCAGTGAACACCGAGGTGCCGGTGTCTTTTTGGTCTTGGACTTTTAAAATCGTGAATGGGTTGGGTTCATTTTACCTATTTTTACCTTATTTCTTACCATTCTGTGTTTCCTTACTGCCTCATGAAATTGCCATGTTTAATCTTATTTAAAAAAAACATCTCTTATCTGGAATGCCTATCTTTTCTTCTCCTCCCTTTCTTTTCTATTTTTCCTTGTCCTGTTCATCCGCAAATATTTAAATGTTCCAGGCTGTGTGCCAGGCTTATGGTGTGTACCCTCATGACTTTACGTGTATCCTAGCGTTGCTGATCCTGCTATGCCCTGCCTTCAAGGTTCAGCTCTTCTGACCTTCACATCGTTTTCTTTGACTTTCTCTAACCTCTGTCGACCCATCCCTTTTATGAGCTCCGTTGCTTTAAGTCTGCTTTACACAATTTAGTGCTTATAAACACACATTAATCTAGTTTTACCAGAGTGTGAGTTCAGTTCAGTTCAGTTCAGTTGCGTCTGACTGTTTCCCACCCTATGGACTGCAGCACGTCAGGCCTCCCTGTCCATCACCAACTCCCGGAGCTTACTCAAACTCATGTCCATTGAGTCGGTGATACCATCCAACCATCTCATCCTCTGTGTCCCCTTCTCCTGCCTTCAATCTTTCCCAGCATCAGGGTCTTTTCAGATGAGTCAGTTCTTCACATTAGGTGGCTAAAGTATTGGAGTTTCAGCTTCAGCATCAGTCCTTCCAGTGAATCTTCAGGACTGATTTCCTTTAGGATGGACTGGTCAGATCTCCTTGCAGTCCAGAGGACTCTCAAGAGTCTTTTCCACAGAGTCTTCTTGTGTAGACTCTCAAAAGAGTCGTCTTCTTGTGCTTTTGAACACCACGATTCAAAAGCATCAATTCTCTGGTGCTCAGCTTTCTTTATAGTCCAACTCTCACATCCATACATGAATACTGGAAAAACAATAGCTTTGACTAGACGGGCCTTTGTTGGCAAAGTAATGTCTCTGCTTTTTAATATGCTGTCTAGGTTGGTCATAACTTTTCTTCCAAGGAGCAAGTGTCATTTAATTTCATGGCTGCAGTCACCATCTGCAGTGATTTTGGAGCCCCAAAAGATAAAGTCTGTCACTGTTTCCACTATTTCCCCATCTATTTGCCATGAAGGTTAGTTTTCTGAATGTTGAGTTCTAAGCCAGCTTTTTCACTCTCCTCTTTCACTTTCATCAAGAGGCTCTTTAGTTCTTTGCTTTCTGCTATTACGGTGGTGTCATCTGCATATCTGAGGTTGTTGATATTTCTCTCAGCAATCTTGATTCCAGCTTGTGCTTCATCCAGCCCTGCGTTTCTCATGATGTACTCTGCCTATAAGTTAAACAAGCAAGGTGACAGTATACAGCCTTAACGGACTCCTTGCCCTATTTAGAACCAGTCTGTTGTTTCATGTACAGTTCTAACTGTTGCTTCTTGACCTGCATATAGATTTCTTAAGAGGCAGGTCAGGTGGTCTGGTATTCCCATCTCTTTCAGAATTTTCCACAGTTTATTGTGATCCACACAACGGCTTTGACATAGGCAATAAAGCAGTAGATGTTTTTCTGGAACTCTCTTGCTTTTTCTATGATCCAGCAGATGTTGGCAATTTGATCTGTGGTTCCTCTGCCTTTTCTAAAACCAGCTTGAACATCTGGAAGTTCTCGGTTCACGTACTGTTGAAGCCTGGCTTGGAGAATTTTGAGCATTGCTTTACTAGCGTGTGAGATGAGTGCAGTTGTGCGGTAGTTTGAACATTTTTTGGCATTGCCTTTCTTTGGGATTGGAATGAACACTGACCTTTTCCAGTCCTCTGGCCACTGCTGAGTTTACCAAATTTTCTGGCATATGAGTGCAGCACTTTCACAGCTGAACTGGAATTCCATCACCTTCACTAGCTTTGTTCATAGTGATGCTTCCTAAGGCCCACTTGACTTTGCATTCCAGGATTTCTGGCTCTAGGTGAGTGATCACACCATCATGGTTATCTGGGTCATGAAGATCTTTTTTGTATAGTTCTTCTGTGTATTCTTGCCACTTCTTAATATCTTCTGCTTTTGTTAGGTCATACCATTTTTGTCCTTTGTTGAGCCCATCTTTGTATGAAATGTTCCCTTGGTATCTCTAATTTTCTTGAAGAGATCTCTAGTCTTTCCTATTGTATTGTTTTCCTCTGTTTCTTTGCACTGATCACTGAGGAAGGCTTTCTTATCTCTCCTTGCTATTCTTTGGAACTCTGCATTCAAATGGGTATATCTTTCCTTTTCTCCTTTGCCTTTAGCTTCTCTCCTTTTCACAGCTATTTGTAAGGCCTCCTCAGACCACCATTTTGCCTTTTAAAATTTCTTTTTCTTGGGGATAGTATTCATCCTTACCTCCTGTACAGTGTCACAGACCTCCATCCATAGTTCTCAGGTACTCTGTTTATCAGCTCTAATCCTTTGCATCTATTTGTCATTTCCACTGTATAATCGTAAGGGATTTGATTTAGGTCGTACCTGAATGGTCTGTTGGTTTTCCCTACTTTCTTCAGTTTAAGTCTGAATTTGGCGATAAAGAGTTCATGATCTGAGCTACAGTCAGCTCCTGGTCTTGTTTTTGCTGACTGTACAGAGCTTCTCCATTGTTGGCTGCAAAGAGTATAATCAATCTGATTTTGGTGTTGACCATCTGGTAGTATCCATGTGTAGAGTCATCTCTTGTGTTGTTGGAAGTGGATGTTTGCTATGACCAGTGCGTTCTCTTGGCAAAATTCTGTTAGCCTTTGCCCTGCTGCATTCTGTGCTCCGAGGCCACATTTGCCTGTTACTCCAGGTGCTTCTTGACTCCCTGCTTTTGCAAGTAGGTTTTTTGCAGGTGTAAGTTCCTCAAAGACCGAGACTGCTGTGTTGATTTTTGCCCTCCACAATGCTAAGTCCAAGCATGTGGATGGTAAAGGGGTTTTGATTCATCAGTCCCTGCTGAATGTCCAACTTACTAGCTCTTGGAGTTTAGAAGTAGTTAGAAAGAGTATGCTTTTTTCCCCCTCTTGTCTCCCAGTTGTTCACCTAACATTTGCTATCCGCTTGTATTAACCTATAGTCACAATGAAAGAAAATAACCCCAATGATTCACTGTCTGCATTTATATTATTTTCTAGTGAAGAGTTTGTTTTTGAGCTGATTATTATATAGCATCTTACTTGGTTCCCTTTGTGGCTAGTGAGTGATGAATTTCATGGCTAAGGAAGAGAGCCAACCCAGTGTTGATCTGTCTGCATTGTGCTTATAATTTTCTGGGTTTAAATGCCCTACCTACTGTACCTTAGTTCACGAAGTAACTTAATAGTAATTTTAAGTAAGTTACTTAACTTAATAATAACTTAACTTAAAATGGGAAGCTGACAGTGTAAGAACTTAAAATTTAAAATTGAGCTCCTGAGATAGTCATAGAAACCGAAAAGTAATCATTTAATGGGGCCTACATTATTTACATTTATATGACAGTGGAGTTCAAAACTTTTTTGATGGCAGAAACCAATACAATATTATAAAGCAATTATCCTTCAATTACAAATAAATAAAGTAAAATGCTTTTAAAAATGCCATGGAGTGGTAAATGAAATGTGGCCGCTCACCTGTGGAGGAAAGAGGCTGTGCCATTGGACTGAATGCTTTTCTGACTGTGCCGAAAGCTCTGAGGTAATGGCAGACTTCAGTATAAGGCCTGAGGAGGGCTGTTTTCTTGATTGAGAAGGAGAGCAGTGGGGACTGGGAGATGGAAATGCCCTTCTGCATACACCTAAAAATTAAGAGAGTTTGGCTGTGAAATTGAAGGAAGGCCAAAGAGCAGGAGTGAAGAAACCATTTTTTCTCCTGAAGTAATCTGAGATCCTGACTTAAACAGACCATTTGATTTAAAAATTGTATAAAAAGTACTTCGGATGAGTTTCAGTTGTTTATGTAATGTTTTATTATTTAATATTGGGTACATAGAAATACGTTATGTTTTTACAATTTGTGCTCGAAATATTTAACAATTATTATATGACAATAAACAGATTTGAACATTGACTAGATATTTAATGCTAAGGAATTACTGTCTTTTTAGGTAGAATAGTAATGTTATGCTGCTGCTGCTGCTGAGTCGCTTCAGTCGTGTCCGACTCTGTGCGACCCCATAGACGGCAGCCCACCAGGCTCCCCCGTCCCTGGGATTCTCCAGGCAAGAACACTGGAGTGGGTTGCCATTTCCTTCTCCAATGCATAAAAGTGAAAAGTGAAAGTGAAGTCACTCAGTCGTGTCTGACTCTTTGCGACCCCATGCACTGCAGCCTTCCAGGCTCCTCAATCCATGGGATTTTCCAGGCAAGAGTACTGGAGTGGGGTGCCATCACCTTCTCCGAGTAATGTTATAGTTGTATTCAAAAGAAAAAAGTACTTACCTTTTAGAAATTTATGCTAATATAATGTGGATGACATTATACGGTGTCTGGGATCTGCGCGGGAGAGGAAGGAAAAAGAGGTCAGGAATATAGGTACAAATGGCTATGTGTTTACAATTGTTATAGCTGTCTGATGGGTACAGGAGGGTCATTATACAGTTTCTTTCTTCCTACTTAAATGCGTATTTGAAAATTCCCATTATAATGACAGCAACAACAACAACAAAAATACTGAAATCCACAAAAAACCAAAAAGCCTAACAACTTAGAAATAGAATTGTCAAACCTACACTTCTGGGCTTCGCTTATTAGCTCAGTCAGTACAGAATCTGACTACAATGCAGGAGAGCCAGGTTCAGTTCCTGGGTTGGGAAGATTATCTGGAGAAGGAAATGGCAATCTACTCCAGTATTCTTGCCTGGAAAATCCCATGGACAGAGGAGCCTGGTGGGCCATAGTTCATGGGGTCGCAAGAGTTGAACATGACTTGGTGAGTCAACCACCACCACAACCACACTTCTGCCTTCTTCCAGCTTAACTCCAGATGAGTTCAGTTCAGTTCTGTTGCTCAGTCATGTCCGACTCTTTGAAACCCCATGGACTGCAGCACACCATTCTTCCCTGTCCATCCCCAACTCCCAGAGCTTGCTCAGACTCATGTCCATTGAGTCGGTGATGCCATCCAACCATCTCATCTTCTGTCATCTCCTTCTCTTCCCACCTTTAGTCTTTTCCAGCATCAGGGTGATGCTTTCCAATGAGTTGGTTCTTTGCATCAGGTGGCCAAAGTACTGCAGGCTTCAACATCAGTCCTTCCAATGAATATTCAGGACTGATTTCTTTTAGGATTGACTGGTTGGATCTTGCAGTCCAACGGACTCTCAAGAGTCTTCTCCAACACCTCAGTTCAAAAGCATCAATTCTTCAGTGCTCAGCTTTCTTTATGGTCCAACTCTCACGTCCATGCATGAATACTGGAAAAACCATAGCCTTGACTAGACGGACCTTTGTTGGCACAGTAATGTTTCTGCGTTTTAATATGCTGTCTAGGTTGGTCATAGCTTTTCTCCCACGGAGTAAGCGTCTTTTAATTTCATGGCTGCAATTACCGTCTGCAAAGATTTTGGAGCCCAAGAAAATAAAGTCTGTCAGTGTTTCCATTGTTTCTCCATCTGTTTGCCACAGAGTAATGGGACTGGATGCCATGATCTTAGTTTTCTGAATGTTGAGTTTTAAGCCAGCTTTTTCACTCTCCTCTTTCACTTTCATCAAGAGGCTCTTTAGTTCTTCACTTTCTGCCATAAGGGTGGTGTCATCTGCATATCTGAGGTTATTGATATTTCTCCTGGCAGTTTTTATTCCAGCTTGTGCTTTGTCCAGCCCGGCATTTGCATGATGTACTCTACATATAAGTTAAATAAACAGGGTGACAGTATACAGCCTTGATGGACTCCTTTCCCAATTTGAAACCAGTCCATTGTTCCATGTCTGGTTCTACTGTTGCTTCTTTTTTTTTTTTTCTTAATTTTTAAAAATTAATTATTTATTATTGAAGGATAATTGCTTTACAGGATTTTGCTGTTTTCTGTCAAACCTCAACGTAAATCAGCCATGGGTATATATATATCCCCTCCCTTTTGAAACTCCCTCCCATCTCCCTCCCCATCCTACCCCACTAGGTTGATACAGAGGCCCCATTTGAGTTTCCTGAGCCGTACAGCAAATTCCCGTTAGCTATCTATTTTCCATATGTTAATGTAAGTTTCATAAAGGAAACCAGTCCTGGGTGTTCATTGGAAGGATTGATGCTGAGGCTGAAACTCCAATACTTTGGCCACCTCATGCGAAGAATTGACTCATTGGAAAAGACTCTGATGCTGGGAGGGATTGGGGGCAGGAGGAGAAGGGGACAACAGAAGGTGAAATGGCTGGATGGCATCACCGACTTGATGCACATGAGTTTGGGTGACTTCCGGGAGTTGGTGATGGACAGGGAGGCCTGGTGTGCTGCGATTCATGCGGTCACAAAGAGTCGGACACGACTTAGCGACTGAACTGAACTGAATAGAATGTAAGTTTCCATGTTACTCTTTACATACCGTCTCACCCTCTCCTCCCCTCTCCCCATGTCCATAAGTCTGCTTCTTGACCTGCATACAGTTTTCTCAGGAGGCAGGTAAGGTGGTCTGGTGTTCCCATCTCTTTAAGAATTTTCCAGAGTTTGTTGTGATCCAGAGTCAAAAGCTTTGGCATAGTCAATGAAGCAGATGTTTTTCTGGAACTTTCTTGCTTTTTCTATGATCCAATAGATCTTGACAATTTGATGTCTGGTTCCTCTGCCTTTTCTAAATCCAACTTGAACATCTGGAAGTTCTTGGTTCACGTACTGTTGAAGCCTCGCTTGGAGAATTTTGAGCATTACTAACTCACTCCAGATAGAGCAAGTAAAACTATAGATTCTTGCTGATGTTGCCAAAATGGAATTTGGTTTAAGATTTTCATCCTTTCAGGTTGGGAGACTGTCTGTAATACAGTGTCATTGAGAAAGCAGCAAGCTCTACTTTCGTCTTCCCAACAGTGGGGTGCCTTACAGCAGGACGGAAGTCATACTGTCCATCTCTAAGTCTCTTCCTTTCTGTAGGTGAAGAAATACTGATTTAAAAAGCAGTACAAGATTAGAGAACAGGAAAATATGGTTTAAAATTAAATGCCACATTTTATAGTTCTGAGCAAGCGCTAGAAATTAAGAAAAAGGAGTGAATGTTTTTGTTCACTAAGATGTTAATCTTAGCCTCCTAAATTATCCTCCCCCCAGGGATAAGCAGTTTTTATTAGGCCAGTGACTTTGGGATCACCTTTAAACACAGTAGAAGAGTTGGATTGCTGACCGAAGTAGGGGCACAGTGTGTCCAGGGAGGGAAGATACTACGTTTGGGGAAAGTGAATGGATTTGGATTGATACATGAGATATTTTAGATAGATGAGATTGGGTCACTTTCATGAAGGATATGGCTTTTTGGCTGAGGCAGCTGGGCTTGCTTTTATAGTCTGTAGGGAGCCATTTTGAGGTGCGGAGCCATTTTTGACTCTTAATATACCTAGTTATTAATTTAGTTTGATGATAATTTAGATATTCTTAGTTGCATGCTTTTGCATGGAGAATATAACTTTCCTGTATAACTTAAATTTGTTTTCACATAAACTCTTTATTTGTTGCAGTGTCTCAAAAGGGTTATTCAGAGACCATACTTTATTCTGTTTCAAAAAGGGGAGGGACACTGGGGTGCTCAGAGGTTTTGTCAGTCAGTTGCTAAGTCTTGTCCGACTCTTTGCGACCCCGTGGACTGCAGCACGCCAGGCTTCTCTGCCTTTCACTATCGCCCAGGGTCAATGACCTTAATAAAGTGTGACACAGTGGCAGATCTGGGTTCAGGTCAGTATCTTGGGTGTTGAACTCCTCTGCTCCCTTCACTTTATATTAAAGGTATTTGTTTTGAGTTGTGTAGTGCTCAATGTTGACTTTAGGCATTTTCTTGCCCCACGTTCTTCCTGGCAGTATATATTTTTCTTTGCCGTTATTATTACTATTTTTTTCCTTTTTCTCTTTTTCTTTCTTTATTTTTTCAGCCACGTCCCACATCCTGCATGTGGAATCCTAGTTTCCCAACCAGGATCAAACCAGTGCTCCTTGAAATAGAAGTGTGGAGTCCTAACCAGTGGGCCTCCAGGGAATTCCCAACTCTTGAATTTTAAACATGGTTCTTGCCAGTTTTTTCAGCAGATCAGGACCCAACACTTCTGTTTGGTGGTAGTTGTTTCATTACCATCAATAAATCTGCCCATTGTAATATTATGCTCCTGACTCATGCTCTGATTGCTACCACTATGTATCTTACTTCCCCACCGCCCTGCGGTTTATAGAATGGGGTGATGAGCCCAGCCTTTTCTGAGATTTTTTTTGTGTCAGTGATCTGAAAGTATTGAGTGGATAGTACTATAAACACCTTAGGAAACATGATAATTTTATAGATCTTTTTCTCCCAAATAAAATTTTAATATTCTTAATCAACTTGATTGATGTATAATTTGCATTCAGTAAAATTGAACTGTTTTAAGTATGTGATTTGCATTTTGACAGATAAACTCACCCAAACAGTGGTCATATAATTAAGATGTAAGACTTTTCTGTTCTCCCCAGAAGTTCCTTTTGTGCCCTTTGCATCCATTCTCACCCCTCTTTACCCCTAGAAATTCACTGATTTGCCGTCAGCATAGGTTAGCTTTTCCTTTTCTGGACTCTCATGTAAACAGTCTATCCAGGATGTACTCTTCTTTCATTAGCATCCTGTATTTAGGATCCTTCATTGTTGCTGCCTTTATCTGTAGTTGGTTGCTTTTTATTGCTGAGTGGTATGTGGGAGCACTGTTGCATTGTAAGGACTGTAAAAGGATTTGCTTATGCATTCCTCTGTATCTAACACTTGAATTGTTTGTAGTTTTGGCTATTATGAATAAAGCTGCTATGGCGTGATGTGAAATTTTGGGTAGACTTACATTTTATCCTCTTGGGTAAACACCTTGGAGTGGAATGGCTGGATCATATGGTTGGTAGGTGTGTGTTTAACTTTTTAAGAAACTGCCAAATTGTCTTCCAGAGCGGCTGTACTATCTTACATTCTGTCTAGCGGTGTACGAGAGTTCCTGTTTCTCCTTATCCTCACCAACACTAGGATGATGAAGTTTTGGCCACTCCAGTTCTAATCATTGTGGAGTGCTATCTTGTGGTTTTAATTTACATTTTCCTAATAACTAATGATATTGACATCTTTTCGTGTACTTACTTCCTAGCTGTGTATCTTCTTTGGTGAAGTGTAGTAATACTTGTTCAATCTTAAAAAATTGGGTTGTTTTCTTAATAGTTTTGAGCACTCTGTATGTTCTTGAAACAAGTCCTTTATCTGATAAATGCTTTGCAAAGATTTTCTTCCTTTCTTTGATTTATCTCTTCATCCTTTTAACAATGTCTTTTTTTTTTTTAATTAAAAATTTTTATTGGAGTATGGTTGATTTGTTGCTCAGAGGTTAAAGCATCCGCCTGGAATGCAGGAGACCCAAGTTCGATCCCTGGGTCGGGAAGATCCCCTGGAGAAGGAAAATGGCAACCCACTCCAGTACTCTTGCCTGGAGAATCCCATGGAGGAAGGAGCCTGGTAGGCTACAGTCCATGGGGTCGCAAAGAGTCGGACACAACTGAGCAACTTCACTTCACTTCACATGTCTGATTCTTCAACACCATGGGCTGGAAGCCAGCCAGGCTCCCTGTCTGTGGAATTCTCCAGACAAGAATACTAGAGTGAGTTGCCATATCCTCCTCCAGGGGATCTTCCCAATGCAGGGATTGAACCCAGGTCTCCTGCATTGCAAGTGGATTCTTTACCGTCTAAGCCACAAGGGAAAGTTGATTTACAGTGTTAATTTCAGGTGTACAGCAAAGTGAATCAGTTATACATGTATCAACAGTGTCTTTTAGGAGCAAAAGTTTTTGAGTTCCAGTTTATCCATTTGTTCTCTTATGAATTGTGCTTTTGGTATCATTTCTAAGAAATCTTTGCCTTTAACCCATAACTGGAGCCCATGAAAACTGTCTTCCAGCTACTTCTCAGGTACCCAGGACAGTGGCAATGTCTTGTTTATTAACCATCAGATTTTAACACTATTAAAAAAATAATTTCTGTGCAGTAATACCCATCTGTATCTAACATGGTTTATAGAAAAATCATGTTTTCTAGTGAAGACCAGATTCCCTCCTTAGTATAGATGTCAGGAATCTTAGATTGATACAAGTTAAAAAAAATTAATCAAACTTATTTCAAGGGATAAAGTTTACTAAAATCAATTTATGAAGATTTAAAAAGATTTGAAGATATTGAAGAAAGGTGCTAGATTTGTGTGAAAATAGCCCCTTTGTTGATGTAACAGATAAATAAATTTTGATAAACTCCTTTACGTACAATAGTTTATCTTATAGTATACTTAAGTTTCCATGCTCTTGAATGAACTTCAGTATAAGCTTTGAAATTTGTTTCTCATGATTTTCAAAAGTTTATAGCTTGTCTGACTTGCTGTAAGTAAAATGGAATATTCATTCCTTCCCATTGCTCCTGCCTTGCAGGAGGATTCTTTTCCATTGAGCCACCAGTGATCATTAACAGACAAGTTATTTTCTGTGGGATCCATTCCTGATTTCTCTATAGCACAAGATTTTTAGCAATTAAAAGGCAAATACACTTAAGATCTATTACTAAATTGTGTCCGACTCTTTGTAACCCCATGGACAGTAGCACGCCAGGCTCCTCTGTCCTCCACCATCTCCTGGAGTTTGCTCAAATTTGTGTCCATTGAATCGATGATGCTATCTAACCATCTCATCCTCTGTTGTCCCCTCAGATCTATTAATTAACTATAAGTAATATTTTGAGTGTTTTTTGTAGGCCATTTAGTTATTAATTACTCTGCCTTTTCTGTAGAAAGAACTTAAGTTGAAATTCTGTGCCTTTTCCAAAAGAGGCTGTTGTAGATGTATGAATAGACAGTCAAGATCTGGGTAGCAGCCAGTAATTATAAGTACAAAATCTAGAAAGATAACATGCTCAGTTATATTGTGTGCTTAGTCAGTTAGGCATATCCTACTCTTTGTGACTCCACGAACTGTCTCCTGCTAGACTCCTCTGTCCATGGGATTTTTCAGGCAAGAATACTGGAGTGGGTTGCCATTTCCTCCTCCAGGGGATCTTCCTGACCCAGGATCGAACCCATGCCTCCTGTATCTCCAGCATTGCAAGTAGATCCTTTACCTGTTGAGCTGAATTGTATTGTTCCTCCTAACCTGTGGCAGTATTTATCAGTAGAGAAGAAATGTGAGTGATGGTCAAATACGAAACTACTGCTGAAGGTAAAATGCCTGGTAGTTGAATTGGAAGAAAATTAGTTTCCTCCAGAGTCTCTGTTATCCAGTTTTGAGAGTCAGTAATCTCAGAAAGATTGAAGTCAGGAGGAGAAGGGGAGGACAGAGGATGAGATGGTTGGATGGCATCACTGACTCTATGGACATGAGTTTGAGGAAGCTCTGGGAGTTGATGATGGACAGGGAAGCCTGGTGTGCTACAGTCCATGGGGTTGCAAGTAGTCGGACACGACTGAGTGACTGAACTGAATCTCAAAAAATAAAGAAAAAGCAGTTAAGAAAGGGAGACTGTAAAATGTATGCTGTTTTTTATTTAAAATAAAATAACAATATAATTGTCTCTAGAAAATAAATTATCTTTGTAATTGTCTTTAGAAGATAATTACAAAAGATGTAGGGTTATGTAACTTTTAGGGTTTCTGTGATGATAAAGAAGTATATTATAAATTGGATAAAACAAGCACTCTGTGTTGTTTAAATTTTTTTTCTTGGCAGTTACTGACAAATTACACTCAGAGCAAGCTTAAGAGCTTGTTTGGGACAGGAGCAAGCCCAAACTTAAAAATACTGAGGAATTTTGACCTTAGTTTTGAGTCTGTTTTCTCTTGACCAGTCTGAATGTTTAATGCTGTACTTTTACAGGCACATTTTTTTCCCCCTAGATCTTTCCGATGATATGCCCATTGGTGTATAATAAAGTTATCAGTATACCTGAAGAGGTTTTTGTCTTGTTTTGTTTTTCTCGGAGTAGAGTGTGCCTTTTCTAGTGTTACTGACAAGGCTTGTCTTTCTCTTCTAAGTGAGGAATCTTAAGAAACTTCACTGAGAACTTAAGAACTTAAAACCTGGGAATTCTCTCCTCCTGATAATTCTTTTTACTCACATCTTTATTGATAAGTCAGGCCAAAGGGATTATTTACCTTTTGAAAAAGGGAAACCAGGTCCTACAGTTTGTTTTGGTTGCAGATAGCCTGGCAGCTGAGTTTAGATTGAGCAGAGGGTGCTGCCCTGCTTAGTGGTTCTGCCTCTGGACGCTTTAGAAACCAAGGTGCTGTGCCTGTTATTAGTATACGTAAACGGTGAAAGGTAGTGAATCTTTGCTTTGCTTTGTGCAAGGATTCCAACCTCACCAGTTTAAGGTTTCATTGTGGTTATGGTCATATCTTCTGAGACAAAGATGCTGATTATTTTAGCTTCAACTTGTTTGGTGACAATATTAGGGAAAGGTGAGGGTGCTGAATTCCAACAACTAGTAGTATATATTTATTAAATTCAGGTCTAATGATGTAAAGAATAGTTAGGCAAACCTGTGTGTAATGCATTTTGCTAAGTATAGTAGTAAGAAAACCTCTAAGTAGTCATATTAATATAATTCATGATAGCAGCTACAGAATTAGCTGTAAGTGGATTATAGAAAACTAGGAAAACTAATTTCCATTTCATCCAGAGCAGAAGAATGTAATATTCTAATTTCAGCAAAAGGCAACTTTTAAAAACAAACAAATTTGAACCACTTTGTGTGTTTTTAATATGTAAAAAATTTTTTTTCACCTTTTCTCATATGTTTTACTTCTTAGTCATTTACTTCCAGTAGTTTCTAAATTGGTTGAGGGAATTAAAGTGGTAGCTAAGTTCCCTCTATACAAGATTTTCCGGCTGTGTGTGCGAACTGCTTCTTCTGGAAAAACCCTTCCATTGGCAGTTCTTGAGGGCATGTACTTTTTCCACACTTAATGATTTAGGGGCTGAAGCCTGCGTTTAGTCAGAGGTGACAAATGGTTCAAAAAACTTTTTTCCAGATTAGTGAGAACTGATTCAGAATTGAAACTGAAGGGGGTATGGAGTTACTTGCAGTTACTCTTAAACAGTTGCTGTCTGTTACTGTTAGACATATTTTGGACATGTGGGTTCCATATCAATATTTGATGTTATGTTGCTAAATTTCTTGTCTGGTTTAGACACTTCACTTTTGAAGTTAGGTTGGAACTGGCTTTGAACAGAGGGCCACTGGAAATTGAAGATAGTGGTCTATGTGGGGAGGACAAAAAATTGGCATATTTTTGCTTAAGAATTCTTAGGAAAATTTTGATAATACGAAGATATATTTTCCAAATGTCATATGATTTTGAGGTTAAGTAGTTGTAGGGAAAGCCAGAAAGCTTTCTTCTTGAAAGTATTTGCCTTTTATGCTAAAACTTCCAACACTCAGTATTTGTTCTTTTACAACTAAACAATGATAAGGTAAAAAAAACTCGTTGCAATGTAAAAATGTCAGTTTGTGCAGAAGTTTATAAAGGAAAAGAAAGTCCCCCATTCTCACATTTTGTTCTCTAGATTTCACTACTGTTAACAGTTTGACACATGTACTTCCATGTCTTTTTCTGTGCATATCCAAATATTTGTAGGTAAATTTCTTTGTTCTGTTCTACTGCAGCTTTTGTTGTTTACTCTCTTTGCATGTGAAGCCTACTTTATTCCTCCGCCTCTATTTTTTTGTTGTTGTTGGGTTTTTGAAAGACTTTTTTTGTTCATGTATAGGACTTAAAAAAAATCATATTATAGTTATTAATCCTGTTATGTATAGTGTGTTTTCTCTGAGCTTATTGTTTAACTTTCGACTTTTGTAGTATCTTTTGTCATATAAGTCTTTTTAAAAAACTACAGTTCTAGTATGATTTTGGGGTTTTACGCGTGCTTAGGAATATAAATGTCCTATATTTTCTCCTAGTGCTTTGTAAACTTATTTTTAATATTTAGGTTTTTAATCCACTTAGAATATCAGTATAATATGAGATAAAGATCTGACTTTGAAAATATTGATAACCAACTCTCCTCGTAACTTATCACTTACTTGCATGTTTGAAATGGTCTCGTTAACATATACTCTTAATAAAGGCTACTTACTGTGTACCTGTACTACATGTTTTAATCACTGTCACTTTAGCATATATTTCAAAATTTATTAAGTATTACACAATTACTTCTCCCTTTTTAGCCTTTCATAATCATCAGCAAACAATACTTTGGGTTCTTCCAGTATTTATACTCCTTTTTTAGTGATGTTGAAGAAGAGCCACGATGCTAGTAATGCCGCCTGAGATGCTGTGTTTCTCAGCCTTATAGGCATGGAAATCCCCTGGGAGATCTCACTAACAAGCAGATTCAGTAAGTCTGGGCACGCCTGAGCGTCTGCGTTTCTCACGAGCCCCCGGGTAATGCTGGTTTGCAAGCTTGCAGACCTGAGTTTGAGTAACACGGAGCTAATATTTACTGAATACTTGACGTGTTCTGGTCCCTATGCTGAGTGCTGTACGTGTATAGAGTCAGTCTTAACTCCTTGATGATTAGCACCCCCTTTACCAGTGAGGAAACTGAGACTTAGGCAAGTTTATGACGGCCCGAAGTGACACAGCCACCAAGTAGAAGAGCCAGATCAAGCTCAGGCAGTTTGTACCCTTCACCACTTGGACGTATTTCTTCACCAGTAGCAGATGTTATTTTCTCCTGTGTGACTCACATGGTAATGCTCTTAGTTCAGTTTTCATTTTAAATTGATAGGCTTTAATTTTGAAACAGTTTTAGATGTACAGAAAAATTAGGCAGAATGTAGAGAATTCCATGTACCTCCTTACCTTTCCTCTCCCCTTAGTCTCCCCTAATATTAGCATCTTTGCGTTAGTGTGGTACATTTGCTATAACTAATGAGCCAATCCTGATAGCATTATTTTAGACTAAAGTCCATAGTTTACATTAGGGTCCACATTTTATCTTGTACATTCTATGGATTTGGACTAATGTATAATGTCATGTACCTACAATTGTGGTATCACACAGAATACTTTCTCTGCCCTAAAAATACCCCATGCTCCACTTATTCATCTCTTCCCCTCTCCTCCAGGCCTCAATCCTGGCAAATATTGGCCTTTTTTACTGTCTCCATAAGTTTGCCTTTTCCAGATTTCTGGACTCATAGTTGGAATCGTAAGAGTATGTAGCCTGTTCAGTTGGCTTCTTTCACTTAGTAGTATGCGTTTAAGATTCTTCCGTGTCTTTTTGAGGCTTGGTAGCTTATGTCTTTTTATCACTGAATAATATTTCATTGTCTGAATATACCGTAGCTGATCCATTTACTGAAGCTATCTTGTCTGCTTCCAAGTTTGGGCAATTATGAATAAAACTATTATAAACATCCACATGCAGATTTCTGTGTGGACTTAAGTTATCAACTCATTGGGGTAAATATCTTGGAGTATGATTGTATGGCTAGATTATATGGTAAGAGTATGTTTAGTTTTGTCAGGAACTGCCAAATTTTCTTCCAAAGTGACTGTACCATCTTGCATTCCTACCAGCAATGAAATAGAGTTCCTATTTCCCATTTTTGCTAGCATTTGGTGTTACCAGTGTTTTGGATTTTGGCCATTCTAATAGGTCATAGTGATAATCTTTTTTTAAAATTTGCAGTTCACTAATAACTTTTGAAGCATGCATCTTTTCATATGTCTGTGTATCTTCTTTGGTGAGGTTGAGATCTTTTGCCCATTAAAAAAATTTTTTTTTCTGTTGAGTTTTAAGAGTTCTTTGTATATTTTGGATACCAATCCTTCATTAGATTTATGTTTGCAAATATTTCCTTCCAGTTTTTGAGGCTTGATCTCCAGTTGTGACAAATAATCAAGCAAGTTTCCTTCTCTGTTTGCCTAAGAGCTTTTTATCAGGAATGCCTTATAGCATGGACATCTTTGGAGATTATTTGGCTGAATGAATACATGAAGCTTTATTTTTCAGAAGGCATCCCTGTTGTATTCCAGATACTTTAAAACACATTCCTTGTGGTATTCTATTTAGTAATGTAATTGAAAATTTAATTCTTATCCTTGGAAATAGCTTATTCTTACTCCTTCCATGATCTCATGTGCCTTTAATGTCCAACTTGTTTGCTTGTCCAGGATCCTAATCTCATTCTGGCTGGATCTTCTTTGTCGCAACTATCTGTCCCTCCACCGGTCTGTAGCAGTCTTTTTCTGTGGCCAGTCAGACTTCCACCTCTGAAATCATAAGTTTGGAAATTTGGCTCTCTGAACAGGTTTCCTGGCCTCTCAGGTTGCCGTTTGCTGAACTTACTCTCTGATTTCACGGAGGCCTCCAGCCCGTTAAAACTTCTCTGTCTCTAGATCTGTGATACTGCTCCTGGGATTACTATAGCGAATATGGACACCATAGTTGGTCACTTGCGATGAGTCATGGGTGCCCTCGGTTCTCTTGCACCTTTGTTCTTCTCTCCCGTGTGTCGTGCAGGTCTCCAGCTGTGGGTGAACAGTGCTGCCCATTTCCTGTGTTCCTGCCATAGAGCTTCAAGAAACGACTGAACCGTATTCACTTGTTCTCTTACCGACTCATGAGGCACCCCCCTCCCAAATATGCTTGCTAGTCTCTTTAGTAGTCTTCTTACTTGTCTGTGGTTGATTTCATTTCTCCTTCACCAGAACGACTGTTCTTTCTAAACAGAAGATTCCATATACTCCAGCAAAGTGATCTTCATAAAAAGAAGGAAATCGAGCAAATCTATTATTTCTTGTGTGATCCCTTTTGTTCTTCAGGTAAAGATAAAATGTTAAGTTTAACATGCCCTTTCTGTTTTCCCAGCCTCATCTCTCTCTTCTCAGAGCTCCTGTTTCACGGGCTTTTTTTCGGATCCTTCACATGCCAAGCTCATTCTTAGCATAGGGTAGTTATATATGTTCTTTCCTCGGCCAGACAGGTTTTCTCTTTTGCTGTTTAATTCAGACTCCTCTTTGAGATATATATATCATTTCCTTGGAAAGGCTTATTCCTAACCTTCCATGGCCTGAAGATAGATTAAATTCTCCCTGAAATAGTTAATGGTCATGAGAGTAACAATAACAGTAGACGTTTGAGTGTTTTTATGTCAGACACCCTTCCAAGCACTTTATACATGTGAACTTGCTTAGTTTCCACAGCCTAGAATTGTCCCCACTTCAGATGGGGAAACTGAAGTGGCGAGTGTTAAGTCGCTTGTCCAAAGTCACATAGCCATTTGGTAGGAGCACTGGGACTTGAACCCCAGCAGCCATGCCCCAGAGCCTGTGTTCTGAACTGCTGTGCTGTGCTGTACTGGTGGTCCTAACACAGTGGCTATAACCACTGTGTCATTTCTGACTAATGTCCGCCTTCCTTGGTAGGCGTTGAGTTCCTTGAGTTCAGAGATGGCACCTGTCTGGTTAATGCTGGATTCTCCAGGGGCCTAGAACAGAGCCGGAAGTGAGGAGGCTAGGACACAATGAGTGACAGCCACCTCTCTGCCTAATTGAGTGAACAGAGGCTTTCAGTGTGAAGGTCCTCAGTTTCCTCCCCTTCTGCTTGAAAATGAAAAATTCCTTTGATCGAAAGAATACATGCCCTATTTATTTCAAAAGTTAACCCCTCTACCTGTTTACCTTTGATATCCTAAAAGCAATATACGCATTTGGTAAGTAAGAACAATTAGTGTAACTCTATTCTTCCATTTTCTTTCTTGCTTAACCATTACCATTTTTTCAGAGGTATCAACTATTAACAGTTAAATGTATGTCTCCTCCTATATATATTCAAACTGTATGGATACTTTAAATACCCAAAAGGGGGAGTATATATAATATGCATACTATTCTGAGTTTGTTTTTATATTAAGAGCTAATGTTTTATACTGAACTGTAGTTTTGGAAGATATCACTATCGAGGGAAATTAGGTAAAGAGTGTAAGGGATATCTCTGCATTATTTCTTCTGTTTTTTGGCTCTCCTGCATAGCTTGTGGGATCTTAGTTCCCCTTGCAGGGATTGAACCCAGGCCCTCGGCAGTGTACCCTAACTGATGAACTTCTATTTCTGTTTTTTCATATTCCCAAAACTACTGAACGGGGAACATCCTTGGATTCATAGCTTTATACCTGCTTGGATATGAATGCACAGACAAGTTTTAGAAGAGCAGAACGGGTCAAAAGGCGTGTGCATTTGGAATTTTGATGCGAGCTGGCAGGTTATTCTGCATCCAGTTTCTGCTCTGAGCAGCAGCTGGGAGGGAGCCTGTGCTCTGTGCAGGCACCGTCACTGTCCTCCTGTCTGTCTGCTGCTTCTGTGGGACTTTAAAAATGAGTCATTTTCCACTTAACATCTCTCCTTCTCTGCTGGCTGTCTTCTCTCTGCCCATTCCCTAACACAGCAGTCTCCAACCTTTTCGGCACCAGGGACCGGTTTTGTGGAAGACAATTTTTCCACAGACCAGAGGTTAGGGGATGGTTTTGGGATGATTCAAGCCCATTACATTTATTGTGTACTTTAATAGTATTACATCAGCTCCACCACAGATCATCAGGCATTAGATCTCAGAGGCTGGGGTGGTGGTTGTTTAGCTGCTAAATCGTGTCCCACTCTTTGCGACTCAATGGACTGCAATATGCCAGGCTCCTCTGTCCAGACAAGAATACTGGAGTGGGTAGCTGTTCCCTTCTCCAGGGCATCTTCCCAACCCAGGGATTGAAACCTGGGTCTTCTGCATTCCAGACAGATTCTTTACTGTCTGAGCCACCAGGAAGCCCTACTATCTCCTGGAGTTTGCTCAAATTCATGTCCACTGAGTTGGTGATGCTATCTAACCATCTTATCCTCAGAGGTTGGGGACCCCTGCTCTAACAGATCCTCGGCATCTATAGGGCTTTTCTTCAGCTCTTTGTATCATTTGACACTGGTAACTACCGTGTTCTTTTTAAGGGTGTTCCAGATGGTGTTGGTGGTAAAGAACCCACCTACCAGTGCAGGAGACATAAGAGATGCAGGTTCAATCCCTGGGTCCAGAAGATTCCCCAGAGGAGGAAATGGCAACCCACTCCAGTGTTCTTGCCTGGAGAATCCCACGGACAGAGGAAGGGGGTTCTTTTTAAAAATTCCCTCTCCTTTCGTTTTCAAAACAGAAATGCCTTCTGATTCCTCTCTTCCTTCTCTGAGACTACTACTTCTTAAGCCCCATTGCCACTCTGTTTCTTTGCTTGCTCTTTCAGTGATTAAATTCTTCTGGGTTCAGTTCTTTGCTCTTCCTCCCCACTCACATTCAGGCTCTCTTTCCCATCTCTGCCTCCTCTGGATCAGAAAGACCTATATTTGAATCCGATTCCATTATTTTCTGAGAGGTCAGAAGAGTTTACTTCACTTCTCTTTTTTTCTCTGAGGATAGTGATATCTACCTCAGTATCAATGTAGAGTAGATGAAATAATCTATGTGAAACACGTAAATTGGTCTCATTTACAGCAAGTGCTCAGTAAATACTAGTAGTAGGAATGGTGATAATAATGTAGT
The DNA here is from genome assembly GCF_001704415.2 of Capra hircus. NCBI lineage: Eukaryota > Metazoa > Chordata > Mammalia > Artiodactyla > Bovidae > Capra > Capra hircus. Next base: position 54,616,529 of record NC_030822.1, read on the forward strand.
TGTGTTGTTATTGTAACCGTTTCTAACCTCACATATGCAGATGATACCACTCTAATGGCAGAAAGTGAAGAGGAACTAAAGAGCTCTTGACGAGGGTGAGAGAGGAGAGTGAAAAAGCTGGCTTAAAAAGCAGCATTTAAAAAATGAAGATCATGGCATCTGGTCCTGTCACTTCATGGCAAATAGAAGGGGAAAAAGTGGAAGCGATGACAGATTTTATTTTCTTGGGCTCCAAAATCACTGTGGCTGGTGACTTCAGCCATGAAATTAAAAGATGTGTGCTTCTTGGAAGGAAGGCTATGACAAACCTAAACAACATATTAAAAAGCAGAGACATCACTTTTCCAACATAGGTCCATCTAGTCAAAGCTATGTATTCCCAGTAGTCATGTCTGGATGTGAGAGTTGGACCATAAAGAAGGCTGAGTGCTGAAGAATTGATGCTTTCAAACTGTGGTGCTGGAGAAGACTCTTGAGGGTCCATAGGACTGCAGGGAGATCAAACCAGTCAGTCCCAAAGGAAATCAACCCTGAATATTCACTGGAAGGACTGATGCTGAAGCTGCAATATTTTGGTCATCTGATGTGAAGAGCCAACTCATTGGAAAAGACCCTGATGCTGGGAAGGATTGAGGGCAGGAGGAGAAGGGGGCACCAGAGTACAAGATGATTGGATGGCATCACTGACTCGATGGGCATGACATTGAGCAAACTCCAGGAGACAGTGAAGGAGAGGGGAGCCTGGCATGCTGCAGTCCAGGAGGTCACAAAGAGTCGAATTCAACTTAGCGACTGAACAAGAACAATAAACCTCTAGGATTGCTAGCTTTCCTGAGGTCCATACAAAGATACTTAGCTGCCTACTGGAGACTCATATTTGGACACCTCGTGAGTCAGATAGTAAAGAATTCTCCTGCAGTGCAGAAGACATGCATTTAATCTCTGGGTCGGAAAGATCCCCTAGAGGAAGAAATGACTACCCATTCCAGTCTTCTTACCCAGAGAATTCCACGGACAGAGGAGCCTGGTGGGTTGTAGTCCATGGGGCTGCAAAGAGTCAGAGGCAACCGAGTGACTAGCACTTTCACTTTTTCACTGGATACCATGCCAAACTTAAACTCTGTCTGAAGTCTTTAGTTGTTCTCTGGCTTCAATGCTTAGTAAATGTGACCTTAAATAAATTACTTATTTAAGCCTCAACTTCTCCATTTTTGAAAGGATGATAAATAAAAGGACTTTATTATTATTTATTAATTATTACTATTCGTCTTAAGAGTCAGTCTTCATTTTGCCTGTTCTACCCGGAGCAAAAGCCTGAGAAATGCCTTTTTTGGTCTCCCTCCTCTTCCTTATCCTCTACCTGCAGTTAGTCACCAACTACTGTTGATTCTATCAGCACTTCAGAAGCCTCTGCTTGCATTCATGCACTCCTTATCATTTCTCACAGAATTATTGTGTAACTTCCTAATTGGTCTCCTGGTCTCCAGGCTACCTCCCACCTTTCACCAGGATTTATCTTTATTGAAGGCAGATCTGCTCATATCACTCAGCAGTAAAGGACTCAGATGTGTCCTTCTTATGTGACATGTGGACCTGGAAGGCCTGCGACCTCCCAGTCTTTATAGCCTCATCCCTTGTTCCTGGGACCCGTGGGTCCTACGCTGTCTGCTGACACTTGGGCAGCTGCCCCGTGCACTCCCAACTCTCATGCCTTCGTCCTTCCCCTGCTGGGGCTGCCCCTTTCTTTTTGCTTGGGCTGCTGTCCCCTCAACCACTCCCTGTGAATAAGTGCCCATAGCTCCTCCCCAAACTCCTCAGCCATCTGGTGAATTCTTGGTCATCCTTCAGTGGTGGGTGGATACATTGATAAATACGTTAATCTACTCTTTTTATTCTCTTTAGTCTTAACTGTCCTTCCAGGTAACATTAATTGGTCCTTTTTAAAGAGGCCTTATAGTGGGTAAAGTCGATGAGTCAGTCTGTCTTGGTTAATAATGTAGCTGTAGAACTGGAATAAAACTGTTTAACCTGTGTCCCTAATCTGTAAAAAGTGGATAATGTTGCTCTCACTGTGAAGATTAAGTGAATTAATATGGGAAAAATGCTTTGAATAGAACCTGCACATACAAAGTACTTCTTAAATATTGGGTAGTATTATTATTATTCTCAGAACATCTCTTACATACCTCACAATAGCATTTCCCTCTTTATTACAGTTGCTTTTTTGTTATGTTTTTTCCAGTAGATTGTGGCTTCTTTGAAGGTGAAGCTTGTGTTTTAGTCATCTCTGTGTCTTTGGTGTCAAGTACACAGGAGCCCCCAGTAAACACTGACTCTGTCACGCTGTTTGCTTGACTCATAATAAAGCACTGGATCCTCCCATGTTTTAGCCATCAGCCAGCATCTTACCTCTTCTGGAAATGACTGCTTCTGCAAGTGTGGCATTAGAGACACAAAACTGTTTGCTCCTAACCTCAGTGAGCTCTTTGACCAGAAATTTGGTATTGCAACGAAGCTTCCTACCTATAGTAGGCAGAATGCAACCGATGGCCTGTGGTCTTTGCAGAAGTTTCTCCCAGAATGTGAGAGAACCGCTAATGTTTTTTGTTTAAAGGGACACAGTTCAAGGCTAGAAAGTATTTTCTATCACGCCTTTTTGTTTGTTTGGTTTGTTGAGTATAGGTAGAGCTGTTTCTACCTTTTCAACTTTATTAAAATGTTAAAACTTTTCCCTTTTAATGATTCAGAGAAGAGATTTCTTTATTGTAAACATAATATAGAGCTTATAATGAATGCCAGATTTGGGCTCTTTATAGATGATTCTGGAATATTAAGTCATTAAGTCCCATGTGGTCTGGTTCCATTGCCAGCCCCTGACACCTCAGCATGTCTGGGCTATTGCAATAGTAACTGGTCTTTCTACCTTTATGCTTTTATCTCCAGTCTGTTCTTTATACTGCTGCCATGTTAATCTTTCAGAAGTCCTGTTCTGATTTTTTCCATGCATTAAAAATAATCCTCCAAGAGTACCCCCTTGTGTACAGGGTAAATTCTAAACTCTTTACCATTCAGGATGCTCTACAGTCTGGCTCCTATTATCTTTTCTACTTTATATTCCACTGTACGCTAGAATGAACTTTGTAGATTATCTGGGCTAGTTGTGATTTGCGTAATGTGAATTACGTTTTCCCTTTTTACCTACTGGGAGTGTTTTCCATTCTTTTCCCGTTTTTCTTTTGAAATTCTGCCCTTCTTTCAAGATATATATTTTGAAACCCTTTCGTTTTGAAATAATTATAGACTCAAGAAATCGCAGAGTAGTACATAAAGTACTGTGTACCTTTCTGCCAGCCTCCCCCAATGATAATATATAATTGTAGTATAATACAAGATCCATTTTGAAATTTCATTTTAAAGAATATTCTCAGTGGAAGGAAAAAACTTCTCTTTAAACTTCTCTTTCTTTTTTTTCTTTCTTTTCTTCTTTTTATCTGTCTCCTCCTTCCTTCCTTCTCCCCCACTTTTTTTTTTTTAAGGGCTGTATTGGACTTGTGGAAGTGGCCAGAAGTCATTTGAACTCATGTCTGTAAAACAAACTAGATGGGTGATCAAACTGGGTAGTATGGTGTGTGGTCCTTAATAGTGAAAAGGCATGGCTATATGATATTGTAAGACTGATTTTTATTTGCTTTTATGAACCGGCCTTGAAATTAATTTCAAAAGAGGAGTTTCCATAGAGGGAATGGGTGAATAACCTCCTAAAGTAATTAAAGGAGGCACAGTCCTCATTTAGATGTGAATATTCTAATATATCGGTTAAGATACTCTCGATATATTTTTAGCCATACCATTTATATTCTCCTTTAATGCTTATATTCTTACAGAGATTATTTTTAAAAATAAGCTAGTGTTAAAACACACAATGCATTGTGAAAAAGAGTTTGTTTTCCTCAAAATTGAAGTAGAGTTGATTTACAGTGTTGTGTTATCCTTAGGCTCATTTTTTAAAGAAGGCAGAAGGCTTGTAAAGGAAGAGATTTTGGAAAATAAAGTTTATTTTCCAAATTGGAATCCTCATACATTGTTGGTGGGAATATAAAACAGTACAGCCACTTTGGAAAACAATTTGGCAGGTTCTCAAAAAGTTAAACATAGAGTTACCATATGACCCAGCAATTCTACTCCTAGGTATATACCCAAGAAATCTGAAACATATGTTCACACAAAAACATGTACACAAATGTTCATAGCAGCGGTATACATAATAGCCCCAAAGTGGAAGCAACCCAAATACCCATCAGCTGATGAATGAAAAAACAAAATGAGGTATTTCCATACAGTGGAATATATTTCAGCCATAAAAAGTGATGAAGTACTGATAACACAGCAACATGGATGAAGCTTGAAAACGTTTTGCTAAGTGAAAGAAGCCAGGCACAAAAGGCCCCATACTGTATGATACCCTTTATATGAAATATCCAGAAAAGGCAGATGACAGAGACGGAAAGTGGATGGTGGTTGTTAGGCGCTGCAAGGCGATGAGAGAGGAGGGAATGGAGAGTGGCTGCTAGTGGGTGTAGAACTTCTTTTGTGGGTGATGTAAACATTCTGGAATTAGCGGAGATAGTTGCACAGTCTTCCAGATACACACACACACACAAAAAACCCCATTGAATTATATACTTTAAAAGGGTGAATTTCATAGTATGTGAATTGTATCTCAAAAATACAGTTGCAGCTTCCTGTATTAAATTGTGATCTGGTTTATGGTCTTGTTTGCCTGGTGTGATGGAACATGAGTGTAAGATTACTTACATTTGAGCTCCAAATAGGGCCAGAGGTTAGTGGGAGCAGGGAGTGTGTGACTTGTCAGACCTAAGCCTGGTAGCTGCTCAGTGCCCTGTGAGACTAGTGGGCAGAACAGAAGTAGGAGCAGATCAGATAAGGATGGAATTACCTTCTCTTAGAATTCAGACAAATATCTTAACGCGTACAGAGATCAAGAAATGTTTTAAACAGAGCAGGTTCTGTCCTGTTAAATTTAGGCTAAAGTTCTTGCCATTTTGTCTTGGATGTGTACCTCACAGATCTTGAGAAATCTGTCTCGTTGTGAACTATAAGGAAATAGGCATTATGCATTTAAAAGTTTTTATTAATTTTTAAAATTAAATCAGTTTGGGTTTTCATAAAAGTCAAAAATATAATTTTTATCAGTGACATACTTTTTCTCATATTTGCTTAAAAGCACTTTCTAGTTTTTCTCCAAGTAATCTGTGTGTTTGTGGTATAAAAGCCATTATATGGGTAGAAGGGATACCACATGGTAGCCATCTTGCTCAGTTATTCTTTGGCAGGCTGAACTATGTGTTTGTTTTAAAAATAAATCACACTGCCATATCTGAATAAGACTTTAGTCTTATTTAAATAAATGTATGAGAGATGTGGAAAAATAGTAAAATTTGCCTAATAGCAGGTAATGTGCAGTGAGTCTTTGTGTCTGTGAGGCATGGTTGTCATTTTAGTGAGTTCCAGTAAATGAAGCCAGCTGAGTGCTTTAGAGGAGTGATCTTCAGATTGGAGTCCATGTCTAAAGGTATCTAGGCTGGATGGTTCTGAGAGCTCTCAGTGTTCATCTTTTACACTCTTCCCTGAAATTGATGTGTCTGAAGACAATACTGGCATAATCCTCACTCTCTTTCCTTACCCTCCCTTTGTTGTTGTTGTTCAGTTGCTAAGTTGTGCCTGACTTTTTGTGACCCTCATGGGCTGCAGCATGCCAGGCTTCCTTGTCTTTCATTATCTCCTGGAGTTTGCTCAAACTCAGGTCCACTGAGTCGGTGATACCATTCAACCATCTCATCCTCTGTGGCCCCCTTCTCCTCCTGCCCTCAGTCTTTCCCAGCATCAGGGTCTTTTCCAGTGAGTCAGTTCTTTCCATCAGGTGGCCAAAGTATTGGAGCTTTAGCTTCAGCATCAATCCTGCCAATGAATGTTGAGGTTTGATTTCCGTTAGGGTTGACTGGTTTGATCTCCAGCTCTTCTGATTTACAAAAGAAAAATCCTTACCTTTCACTCATCTTAAATCTCCCCAATGTATGTTTCTCTGAGGTGTAAAATTCTCCAGGGTTCCAACAAAGGGATAGTTGTGACACTGATGTCAAGTATGAAACTTTTGACGTCAAGTATGAAACTTCCCTTTATCAAGGTATATACCCTTTTCCATACATCTGAGTAAGAGCTGAATCTCCAAAAAAAGAATTAATTTTTATGGTTAGTTATCAAAACTTATGGGCTTCTCTGGTGGCTCAGACAGTAAAGAACCTGCCTACAATGCAGATCAGGGTTTGATCCCTGGGTCAGGAAGATCCTCAGGAGAAGGGCATGGCAGTCCACTCCAGTATTCTTGCCTGGAGAACCCCATAGACAGAGGAGCCTGGAGGGCTACAGTCCATGGGCTCGCAAAGAATCGAACACGACTGAGCTATATGTATTTGCCTTGTTTTCACCAATTGTAACTACAATAAAAGTAACAGGAACTCAATCCAAAAGAAGTACTTTAAATAAAAAACAATACTCATATTTTTGTTATAGGAAAGTATGATAAAAGAAATTATATTAAAATGAAATACTATGGAAGAAGAATAGAAATATAATTTCAAGGAGAGAAAGAAGTAATGTAACATTTCATATAAGAAATGAGGATTCTATTATAGTTTTGAAATGGAGGATGGTGGTTATCAAATTGCTCAAGTGTTTAGATTTCATTGGATGTATTTAAATTAATGACATAATCGTTTATTTTTTTAGATGTCAGTTTTAAATTGACCTTTAAATAAAGGCCAGTTTACTTTAAAGGAAAGTACAGTGTTTGCAATGATTTAAACTTCTTATGAAAAGATTTTCAGTATCAACTTAAAAATATTCAAGGATTTTTTCCTCCCAGTTTTATTTTAGGGGGTGTATAAGGAAAACTTTTGAAAGATAATACTCCAAAGAATATAGAGATCAACAAGAAACCATATATCTGCCCTCAAGAAACTTTTTAGTGAAATGATAGAATGGGGACCTATGCACATTTGGCTTAAATAAAGCCTTTATTTGGTTGTATTTTGCTGCTTATTTAGTATGGACATTGTGCCTCAGTGTTGCATCGTGCTTGTTAAAATGACCCTTGAATAGTGATTTAGCTCATATGTGCTCTGTTTCCACATACGCTATTGTGCAGAACAGAGAGGGACTGTATCTCTTAAAAGACAGATGGATAGGAAAAGTGCCCACTGCACTCAGCACTGATGAATAGTGGAGCTGTCTCTCATTGTCTGGTCCCTGTGGTCATGAAGAACGTGAGACCAGAGTCAGGAGATCCCAGTTCATGCCCTTACTACCCCTAGGCCTTGTGACCTTGGCCAAATCACTTTAAACACATTTGCACTCAAATTTCCTTTATAAAAAAAAGTTTAAACTGGGTAATGATCTAGCTCAGAAATTAAGAACCAGCCACTTCATACATTTTCACACAGTGCCTTAATTTTGGAAGTGATAACAGTAGCAGACTTTAAATGCCCAAAATACTGGAGCAGATTACTTGCTTAACGTAATGTAGAGAAGAATAACCTACTACTTGTCATTTATCTGAAGTGTGATTAAGACAGTGTGTTATGCAGCCTGTCAGAAGTGTGGGTTGTCCACCACCCACCCCTGCCCTTTTTATCTGGGAGGGGAGGAAGGAGAATTTCCTCTACTTTTTTAAGAATTAGAAAAATTGTACACAAAATTAGTAACCGAGAATCCCAATTTTAGCTTCATCAGTTCAGTTCAGTCGCTCAGTCGTGTCCGACTCTTTGCGACCCCGTGAATCACAACACGCCAGGCCTCCCTGTCCATCACCAACTCCCCGAGTTCACTCAGACTCATAGCAGGGCCTTTATTGAAAGCCACTTTTTTGTAATGCTGTAGCATTTTGTAATGACTTGCCTGGTGGCTCAGACGGTAAAGCGTCTGCCTGCAATGCGGGAGACCCGGCTTCGATCCCTGGGTTGGGAAGATCTCCTGGAGAAGGAAATGGCAACCCACTCCAGTATTCTTGCCTGGAGAATCCCACAGATGGAGGAGCCTGGTAGGCTGCAGTCCATGGGGTCGCAAAGAGTCAGACACGACTGAGCGACTTCACTCACTCACTCACTCAGCAGCATATTAAAGTGGATTATAGATTACAGACAGCTCCAAGCTTTGCTCTTAAGGGTCAGAGGTGGAAACCAAGAGAGCCATTACGGTTCACTCTTGTCATGGACTGGGCCTCTTGGGTTCTTTATGGAGCTAATGTGAAACTTTCTGGAAGAGCTCCACTAGAATGGCTTTCCTGGGGGCTTATGAAGCTTACATGCTGAAACCGATACTCTTGTAGTACAAGAATAACTACAATGTGGAGGGGAGATGCCACATGCAGTTCTCATTCCCCAAAATCCCTTGGCTGGTGAACAGAGATTTTTCCCGTCAGTAAGCAGATATTTGATTATATTTTGACAGATTCTTTCTAAACAACTTTTGGAAGAGACTACTTTGCTACTGTTTTGTATCTTTGGATGTTAAGAATAATAATGTGGGTAGAATTAACTTGTGGTAGTTTTAACATATACAAATTGTTGTTGTTCAGTCACTAAGTTGTGTCCGACCCTTTGTGACCCCATGAACTGCAGCATGCCAGGCTTCCCTGTCCTTTACTATCTCCCGGAGTTTGCTCAGATTCATGTCCATTGAGTTGGTGATGCTATCTAACCATGTCATCCTCTGCTGCCTGCTTGTACTCTTGCCTTTTGCCTTTCCCTGCATCAGGGTCTTTTCCGGTGAATTGGCTTTTCTCGTCAGGTGGTCAAAGTACTGGAGCTTCAACTTTAGCATCAGTTCAGTTCAGTTCAGTCGCTCAGTCGTGTCTGACTCTTTGCGACCCCATGAATCGCAGCACACCAGGCCTCCCTGTCCATCAGTCCTTGTAATGAATATTCAGGGTTGATTTCCTTTAGGATAGCATATAGATATATTATCTGTTAACTCCTGTTGCCAGTCTTTATCTCCTGTATTTGTTCTTAACATCATCTCCATTGTTTGAGTAAATTCTTATGGCTGATTTGCAGATGTTATTGTCCTTTATTATCCTCAGTATTGGACAGTTTGATTGATTTGCCGTGGTCAGATAGATACTTAGATTGGAACCTAAAATTTTTAGGTTAAAATTTTTTTCTTTTTTTTGGCAGTACAAAATATGAAGCAGTCTGTAAACTGACCAGGCTTGGAGCCTTTTGCTGCTGAAGAGGGAAACACTGTTGTTGCCTGGCAGAATCTACAGTGTTTTGTCTCATCAGATCTCTAAGTCAGCAGTTTACTTTTTGTTTAGTAGTATGTCTTGGCTTGTCTGAATGAGTCATAATTAAAATATAGTCACCAGGACTCATAATCTTATCCAAACAGGAATTATATTATAGAGATATACTATTCTTTGTCATGTATGGAATTAGACTGATACAGGTCTGCTGTGATCACTGAGGTGGGTTTTTATAAATGCTAAATTATTTTGTAAGCATTTAAATAAGTTTGTCATCTACTCAAAGGAAAAAAGTCTTGAAAGTGAAAATAAGCAGAAAAGTAAGTAAATAAAATAAAAATCTGAAAATCTGAATTTTTGTATTTATTACTTAAAAATGAAATGATTACTTTTCCTTTGAAAAGATTTGAGGATTAGAACAGTTAACAGTTTTGACGTTCCTTTTGTTCATTGACAAAAACATCGTCTAGAATACCTGCTGAGGGCGTGTGGCTTCTGATTCAGGTCGGTAAATAACATTGCTATGGTTTGCTATGGCCAATTGTCATAGGTAGGTTATTGAGCTAGAATAGCTCTGCAGCGGTTGTCTTCAAGTCAGTAAACATGAATTAAGAACTTATGTGCCAGGCACTGCATTAAATACTGAGGACACAAAGGTGATTAAGGCATTATTTATACTGGGTTTTGTTCTACCAAGGATTGGAAGTGCTGACAGGTAGTAGGTATAAATAATACTGTAAAATAAAACTGAAGTTTGGAACCTAGGAAAATAGAAACTAGATTTGTAGGCAAGAGTATAATTGAACAGTAAGACACTGGCCCTGTGACTGAGAAGCTCAGTTTAATGTTCGTCCTACTAGTGACATGGTAGAGAAACTAAGCTTTGTTGTGTTTGAGTTGTGTTAAAAATGTGATATGTATGTTTAGCAGGATTATGAAGACTTCAGGCATTTTGGGGAACTCCCATGAAAATGTCACTTGGAGTTGGCTGCCTGATTGGTGGTGGTATTACTCTTGGTTATAAGAGTTGAATGTAAGATAGATTTCAGTATTATTTTAAAGTTTTTATTAAACTTCACTGTGTTGAGGGGACAGTATAGGAACCTAGGCTGAGGTGCTGAGGACTGACGTTTCCCTTTACTGTTACTTGGTAATAGGTTTTTGTTTATATGGTAAGTATGGATTTAATATTGAGATGGAAAAAGTAGAAGTGGATTGCAGTTTAGAAACTGCCTGTTTCCCTTTTCCATTCTGTTTGTCTTTTATTAAAGTTATTAGACTTTCTGTAGTTTCTAGCGTTGTTTCAGGGCATCTTGGTGAGGCAGGATGCAAGGCTTTTTGCTGAATCAAAAGCTACTCCTGTTTCTCCAGTTTCCCAGGTGAGAGAAACTCTGATCAAGGAAGTGATTTGTGATTTGAATATAGAGTCTGTTTGGTGGACTCTTGTGGGCATATCTTAGTTTTAAAAGGGAAAAAAAGATTTACGGTTCTAAAGAGCTGTATAAACACGACTTTATGATGGTAGCTTCAGATTTCATAGGTTTACCAGATATAATTGTTGCACAATAGGTAATCTTCCACTGTGGTAGTTAATGAGATACAAAACTGCATAATTACACCAACAGTTATTTTCCTTATAGAATTTGGTGGCTACTAAGTAAACAGGTTTTTGTTTTTTTTTTTTACTTATCTTAATTAGCTTAGTGATGTGCCATCACTGAAGGAATCTTATATTTTCCTTCATGCTGCTGCACTCCACATTTTTAGTTGGACAGAGACTGATGTTAATTATTTTAAAAGAGGGCTTGCTCTTAGACCATATTTGCCAACTGGTTTTCCTTAATTACATGTTTAGATGAACTTCAACTCAGGGAGAAATGATAATGAAATACATACTATGGAAGACATTCAGTTAGTCATAGTAGAGGAAAGCCTCCTAGAAGGTAAAATGTTTCAAAATTATTTCAAAGTTTATTCTCCTTGTTTTCATTCATCCTTACGTGTGTTAAGTGGAGGGAGGTTCCGGGTTGTGGTACTGTTCTGGTAAGGCCCTGTGTTGTGTCTTAAGCACTTCTGATGCAGATACTGACTTTTAAAACCCAGACTCATGTAGATGTCTAGTAAGACACCACCCGAGCCTCAAGACAATCTGTGTTTCTTTTCTAACCTGTAAGTTGTGTTTGCTAGTGCATTTCACACTTGAGCAGATAGAATCTAAAGCATGCAGATGGAAACTGTGGAACCTGTCTGTAAATCAGTGCCACTTTCAGGAGATTGGGAATAGCTGTGGCGAGCACTGCGGATTTAGTGGGAAGGAGTGCTGTGGTGGATGGGCAGTGTCTGCTCGGGGTTGGAATGGTGAAACTGTAGTATCTGCTTCTCCTGTCTGTCATCCCTGCCATGCCTGCATGCTCAGTCATGTCTGGCTCTTACGCAGCCCCATGGACTGTAGCCCACCAGGCTCCTCTATCCGTGGAATTTTCTCAGCAAGAATGCTGGAGTGGGTTGCCATTTCCTATTCCAGGGGATCTTCCCGACCCGGGGACCAATCCCTCATCTCTTGCATCTCCTGCAGGCGGTTTCTTTACTACTTGTGCTACCTGAGAAGTCCTGTGTCGAACACATTTCCTGATCATATTGAGAGCCCAAAGGCACAAGATAATAATTTCAGCAGTTGCCTGGGCGAAATAAAGAGGAGAGAGGTATATAGGACAGAAGTGGGCCTGTAAAGGGAAAATCGCTTGTGGATGAAAGACTAGAGAATGGTGAATGGGAAAGAAAAAGCTTGGAAAGACCTGAGAGTTGGCATGAACAGTCTTTCTCTTTCGGGAGGGTGGAGATTGGGAAAGGAAAACACGTCTATAAAATTCTAGGGGCGAGGAAATTAAAAGTTAATTTGAGTTGTACTGTTGTTGGGTTATAGTAAAAATTTTTGTTGTTCTCAAGGTAGGGAAAAAAAAAATATGATGCTCATGGGACTTCTTGAGTTGGTTTATTTGCCACTTTAGATAAAACAAGTAAGGGAGACTTCCAGAATAGTGTGTGATGATGGTCTTTCGGAAGGTGATTGTGGAGCTGCAGGATGTCTTCTTTCTCTTCTCTTGTGATCCCACCCCACTTTACCAGATACTTAGTATCCCAGTTTTCCAAAATAAGTTCAGGGGAGCATTCGTGTCCCTCAATGTTTAAATATATGTTCTAGGAGGAAAAGAATCATTAGGTAAGTTGGAGGACTAGTAGGGTTCCACAATAAAATATAATAGTGAACAAAATTAGTCTGCTTTTTTTGCTGTAGGACATCTGAGAGTTCTTAAAATACTAGTGTGCCTTGTGAATCACTGAAGAGAGAAATGGGGTGGAGCGTGTGGCTTTTCTCAAATTTGGTTGACCACAGTACAGTTTGAAAAAAGCTGGTATGTATATATAATTGTGCTACCTGTAAGCCTGGGTTTGTATAGGTCCTCTTGCGTTGGTAATTTTTTTCCACTTTCCCATTTCTCCATCATCACCCCCTGACCCCTCAATTAGGGGAATAAATTCTCTGCTCTCTCATTTGCATTTGTGTATCCCACTTGAAGGGAATATTAGTACTAGTGTACATTTTAAAATATGATAGTATTTACTTGAACTCCTTCTTTGAGTTTCAGGTCTCTTGATAATTGGACCCTGATCTTACCTACATTTTGAGGTTTATTCACCACTACTCACCCATGCTAATTCCTCACTGAAGCTCAATTTCTTTACTGTTCCATGATTATATTCTGTGCTTGCAATGTTCTCTACCTTTATATTAAGGTCTAGCCAAAGTGTTAGCTCTTCCATTAGACCTCCCCTGATCTCTTTAGCTAGAAATAATCTCTCCTTCCTCGGACAGCATTTATCTATTAATACCTGTAGTGATATTTGCAGATTGGTCTGTGGTTATTTATGCAGATATTTTGCAAGCTTGAGAAGAGAGGGCATGCCATTCTATACCACCTATATCATCCATAGCTCCTAGCTTAACTATCCCCCACACAGAGTGTGATAATACAAGCTAATGTTATGTGATCAATCTTTACTACAGTCCTATAGGTATCCTCATTTTATAGATGAGGCAGCTAAGACAATGAGAGGTAGGGTAAATTACTCAAAATCACATATTAAGCTAGTGATAGAGCCAGGAACCTAATGCCCTAAGCAATCTCATGCCCTTAATCACAACATAACACTGCTTCCTATAGTAAGTAGGTCCTCAGTGAATATTTGAATGAATGAATGAATGTGCAGGCTGATGGAAAAGAGTCCCATCAGCTGTGTTTCAAAATTGTTCAGTTACTTTCGTTATTGCCTTTTTGAAGTTGACATTTATCTGGCCATGTAAGAAGTTCTAAATGACTAAGAACAGTTAGCAAGAGTGAGGTGGGTCAAGGGAGTGGTAGAGATGAGTGTGTGGGGAGATGCAGGATGTTATTTATAGCCAAGAAGATTCATTGCTATGCTAGAGACTGCTGCTTTCTTTGTGAACTGAATAGTGATGAGTCCTGGCTTTGGAGTCTGGATACCTGTATGGCAGTTTCAACTTCCTAATTTATTAGTTTAGCAAGTTTCTTAACCGTTCTAAACCTCATTTTTCTCCTCTGTAAAATAGCAGTAGCTACTTCATTAGTGTTTTTATGAGAATTAAATCAGATAATCATGGAAAACACTAGCCTGGTGCCCAGAACATATTGTCAACTGATACTAGTTATAAAACAGGAAGTTTAACTTAATGTAAAACTAGCTACTTCTCTCTTAAAAAAAAAAGTCCCTTTGAACTTAGACCTTCAGATTTCAAAGTAGTAAATAGATCTGTCTTTTATGATTTTCTTTTTTCTTTTTTACTTCACACTGTTTTATTTTCTGATTTGGGGAAGCTGATAGTCCAACATTTAAGTTATTTGTTCTCTATCTCAGGGCAAATAAATGAGCACTAGATTAAGAGCTCAAAGTATTAGATTCCAACATTTTTCATATTCAGTAAATTCACTTTTTGTGGGAGATACTGGGCTATGTTACTCAAGCTTGTGGCTCTAGTCATCGATCAGAAATTTTCAGTGCTTTCATCAGCCCTTTTGATAGACATGAAAATCTCATGCCTTATTGCCTTTTGTAGGCTCACCAGGTGTCTCAGTGGTAAAGAATCCGCCTGCCAATGCAGGAGACACAAGAGATGTGGGGTTTGATTCCTGGGTTGGGAATATCCTCTGGAGTAGGAAATGCCAACCTACTCCAGTATTCTTGCCTGGAAAATTCCATGAGTATTTTGAAGTAATTACAAAATGGCCTTGTTTTTTAAAAAAGTATCTTATTTTTGGCTGTGCTGGGTATTCATTGCTGCACGCAGGCTTTCTCCAGTGGTGTCAAGCAGGGGCCACTCTCTAATTGCAGAGTGTGGTCTACTCACTGCAGGGGCCTCTCTCTTTGCAGAGCGCAGGCTCTCCGACACTCAGGTTTCAGTAGTAGTGCCCACAGGCTCGGTTGCCCTGCTGTACATGAGATCTTAGACCAGGGGTCCAACCAGTGTCCCTTGCATTGCAGGGTGGATTTTTAGCCACTGGGCCACCAGGGAAGCCCAAAATGGCCTTACTTCTTAAATAAAAGTACTATCTTATAATAAAAATTATCAAAATTAAACTGCTGAGAAGAGAAAACATTTCTATTTATGGTATATATTAAAAATTCTAGTGTACATTGTACCTACAAATATCATATATTGATGGCAAGCCTGTCTTAAATTGAGTTTGTTCTGAATATTTTCTCATCGTTGAGCTTTATTTTTGGTGTCTGTAATATGAAGACGATGGGTATCTTTTTATTTATCAAATAAGATTTATTTTGTCGATTATGCTTTTTCTTTTAAAAAGCACCTTCCTGTGCCGAGAATTGCCGTGGTCTCAATGTAGAGCCTAGGTGATTCTGACCTGAGTGATTCTGTGTGAATGTGTGAGATATTTCAAAGAATCTTAGTTTTGATTCATGTATAGGGAAGAAATATGAGATTATTAGTAAAGATAAGAGGAATGGAGAGTCATTGTAAGTAAAGAAGCTTGTAGTAATTTATTCTAGACTCAAGCCAGGGGTGTGTTGGTTTGGCTATAAATTATTGAAGTTGGTGTTCTGTGCAGTTTACTTTGAGTGGTTCTTTGTTTAGTTGAGCAGGTTCACATGAGGCTGAGAAAACAGGAAGATTGTGCTTGGAAAGGGAAAAGGTGGTCTTGAGGCCAAGTCAGGTCAATAATATTATAAGAAGAGTCCCCAGACAGGATGTTTCTGTTTTAAAAAATTTTGTCTGAAATGTAAATTCACATATCTGGTATAAATTATTCTAGCTAAGGTTTACTGCTTTCTTTTGATTCAGAATTTTAAACAAAACAGATCTCAGTCACATAATACACAACAAAAAAGAGAAATCATAAAACATTTTAGAACTCCTTAAGTGGCATGATTTGTTGATGCATTCAGCATTTGAGAGACCATGTGAAAACAGAGGAAAGGTATTTAGCATAGGACTTAACTTGTTCTTGGCAGAGCAACCAAGGCAGCGTTTGAATTACTGCTCTGTGGTGGTCCTGTTGTTTGGCAAGTTTTTTTTCCTACCGCTTGATTGCCATGTCTTTGTCAGTTTCTGCCTTGCCTTGGAAGATGTCTATCTAGGGCAGTTACCCTACTGACAGAGGATTCAAGTTCAAAGCAGGCAGTTGTTCTGTTTAACCAGAACTTCACTTACAGCTGGTCCTAGCCTGAGTCATTGAAGTTTGTTGTGCCCACTTTAGGTCTTGACGCTTGCTGTATTATTTGGGAGTGGCAGGAACCTGGAAGTCAGTCAGGTGTCTTTTCCATCCTCATTCATGTTAGCTGGTTATGGTGATAAAAGGGGTCAGATCCACACTGAGTGTGGCCTTCTCTGTCGGGATGGGAGTGGAGGCGGTGCCTCAGTGGCCTTCCTCCTTCTAAGAACTTCTGCCCATCGCCTTGCTTAAAGACTTCTCAGCCTTAGGGGAGTTTTCTGTTTATTCTGGCTCAGGTGATCTGTTCCCTCCTTTGAACTTGCTTAATTGTCTCTGAGTCATGTGGCAATTAATCTTGTTTTGCTTTGTGTTATCTCTTGTAGTTGACTTTTATTGTTAATGTTAAGCTGCTTGAGGACAAGAGCTGTTACTAATTTTTTTTTCCCTATACATTTTATGGGGCTTCTCTGGTGTTTCAGGGGTAAAGAATCCGCTTGCCAAGGCAGAAGATGCAGGTTCAATCCCTGAGTCGGGAAGAAACCCTGGAGAAGGAAATGGCAGTCCACTCCAGTATTCTTGCTGGGGAAATTCCATGGGCAGAGGAGCCTGGTGAGCTACAGTCCATGGGGTCCGTGGGGTTGACTTAGCAACTAAACAACAACAATTTTGGCATACATTTTATAGTGACTCTTACTTTTCCCTGGATTTACCCTGGGAAGTTTTCTTGCGTCTCAGATGGCAAGAACATCCTTTAGAACACTTCAGAAGAACCCTCAGAATCTTTCAGACTTTTCGGGCCACGTGGTGTTTGCCTATGGCCTTGATAAAAGCCATTATCTCTTTTGCCATAGACATAACCAAGATTCTGGGCGGCAAAGTCTTCCTAGAGAAGTACTTGAGTGGTTTTTTGGTTTGGAGAGAAAGTGATCGTATCCTTTACTTTGCTTTAATTTTTATCACCAAATATTTTAAAGACAGAAGCAGGTAAACAGGCAGACATTTGACATGAAGATCTTACATGACTGGTTAATACTGTATAAAACACATTTTAATTTTGTTACACTCACCTTGTAACATTAGAAATGAATGATCTGGTTGATGTGGTGCTCTGAATTTTCTTCTAAGGGATTTATTTCTTAATGAATCAGGGGTTTCACATTTAAAAGGAATCTGCATACTTTTATGTAATACCCCAACTTTCATAAGAATTATTTTTTTGTTCGTCATTGCCTTGTTGGGAGCTCTAACTATTTTGCCAAACAATCATTTAGTGTATTTTCTGTGCTGACTTTGGCTTGGTGGCATGTAACAATTCTGAAGGAACTAATGCTACATTAATACAAGTTGCCTGTGATGGCATAATGACAAAATATGATATTTTTGTTAGGGGAGAAAAATCCAAAATTCTACTTTAAAGAAACTATTTTGAGCTCTTGAGAAGATATAGTTAGATCTTCATTTTTTTTTTTTTTCTTCCCTCTAAAAAATTATGGGGAAAACACAAGCCTCAAGTTATTTCCTAAAATATTTCCCATGATGATTGCTACCTTAGTTTTTAAGGCTTTTCTTCCTTCAGGAGCCCTGGATCTTCTATAAGTAGAGTCAGAATGCTAGCTCTTCTTTAAGTAGAATCAGAGTAGACCTTCCAAAGCTTTGTAAGAGCCCATGAACCCACGGATAGTCCCCGTAGCTTCCATGTGTCCTTTTGTTACAGTTATTTTTTTCTGAGAACAGTTTGCAAAATGTCTTCATACCACAGTATCTCAACTTTCAGGAAAACACAACTTACATATTTTTTGTGTTTTTATGAGGAGCAATTTATTACCTTATTATTTTTGAAAATTTTATTTCCTGTTTCTATATTATACAAAAATAATGGATTTTTGGATTTTAGGGAAGTACAGTTGTCTGCTCTGCATGGTGTCATGGAAGATAATTTATTTTGATTTAATTAAAAATTTAAATTGTAAATACACATGACATTGCTTTATTTTTCCCTTTTAATTTTGTATTTTTTTCTTTATTGTTTCTCTTCTCACACTGAAAACAATTCTCTTATTCGAGCCTCACACACCTTCCTTACTAGGATTATCTTGTTTCTCACAGACCAGAAAGGAAAATAATTCATTGTCTTTTTTTTCCCCTCCAAAACATTTTTTGAAGTGTTTTATTCTTTTGAAAATAGGTTCACCTTGGAGCATGCAGTTTTAAGTTTGGGTGAATTAACACTGTTATCTATATCAGATATTTTAAAAGCTGAGTGTAAGACCACTTCTGATTGGGTTGCTTTCTCAAAAAACATTTTTATAGCCAACATTTCTATCCTGAGCTCCTTGACCTAGTCTGAGGTTTTGTAAATGAATTTTTATCCGGAGCCCTAATCAGTGTGAAACTGATAAATTAGTATAAATCTGTTTATAAGTTTGCCGAATGTTTAAGAAAGTCAGTCTGTGTTTGATGAGCTCTGCTAGGGGAAGCGAGAATTCTATTATGCCATCAAACCACCAATGCCTTGCCCTTCATGGAGCTCTAGGTTATTTTTGTGTTTTGTTTTGTTGCACAGTATCAAAAGAAATCCTGATTTACACAGGAAAGTCCTTGTAAATGGCAAAAAAAAAAGTTTAGAGCTCTTTGCCTAACAGCAACAGCAACATCTAACCCTAACCCTAACCCTAACCCAAGCCCTAGACTCCTGGTGGGAGCTTTACATGTATTGATTTCCACAACAAACATTTCATATCTACTTTACAAATGAAAAAACTGAAGCACAGTGAGTTAAAGTATCCAATACCGAGTTTACAGATAGTGAGTAAGTGACAGAGATAGGCTCAAATCTAATGCCCTTAACCATTACTGTGCTTGTATTGCTCTGAAATTGTTGTTGTTACAGTAGCTCAGTCATGTCCAACTCTGCGACCCCATGGACTGCAGCACGATAGGTTTCCCAGTCTTTCACTATCTCCCGAAGTTTGCTCAAGCTCAGGTCCATTAAGTTGGTGATGCCATCCAACCATCTCATCCTCTGTCCTCCCCTTCTCCTCCTACCTTTAATTTGTTTTGAGGAGTGGGCTTTATTTGAACTATTTATAGTAGGACTAACCAATTTCTCAGAATGAAGAAAGAGATTCTAGAACTCATTATATGCTTGCAAATAACTGTAAAGTCTGCAGGAGAGGGCAATGGCACCCCACTCCAGTACTCTTGCCTGGAAAACCCCATGGACGGAGGAGCCTGGTAGGCTGCAGTCCATGGGGTCGCTGAGGGTCAGACACGACTGAGCGACTTCACTTTCACTTTTCACTTTCATGCATTGGAGAAGGAAATGGCAACCCACTCCAGTGTTCTTGCCTGGAGAATCCCAGGGATGGCAGAGCCTGGTGGCTGCCGTCTATGGGGTCGCACAGAGTCCGACACGGCTGAAGTGACTTAGCAGCTGCAGTGTAAAGACCATGCCTTAATAAATGAATAGTTTGAATCATACTGGCATTTTCTTAACAGCTCATGCTGGTCTATGGAGCATGCCGTTCTTACTTAAACTATATTTAGGTAATAGCTTTTTATAAGAGCCACTACTACAGTTTTTCCTGTCGTTATTTTATTACCACTAGTACATTCTCATTATGTTTTAACCAGCTTATTTGAGGGCATAGTAAAAAGTTGTCTAACTACTGCTTAATTTTTTCCCTCCTGTTGTATATGATGTTTTACAGATAAGCCCTTTTCATCATTGCTTGCATGAACCTATTATTTAAAAAACTGGAAATTTTCAACATTTTCCATGTCCTTGCTTAGTTAAAGTGTAAAAATTTCACATAATTTTAGCCATTCAGTTGTTCAGATATTGTAGATGTTTTCCTCTAATATCTTATTTTCTAATAATGGTTATAATCATATTTAAACAGTACTGTAATCATCAAATAAACTTCTTTACAGTGTTAGTAGCATATGTGAATGCTAAGTCGCTTCAGTCGTGTCCAGCTGTTTGCGACCCCATGGACTGTAGCACCCCGGCTCCTCTGTCTGTGGGATTCTCCAGGCAAGAATCCTGGAGTGGGTTGCCGTGCCCTCCTCCAGGCTTTCTTCCTGACTCAGGGATTCCACCTGCGTCTCTTAATGTCTCCTGCATTGGCAGGCGAGTTCTTTACCACTAGCGCCACCTGGGATTTAATAAGCTTTTCCTTCAGAGTGTCTACTAGTTATTCCTGTTCTTTGTAAAAACTTATCTTGAACAACGGTGTGATATTTTCATTGTTAGAATTAAATTTTATTTGAATGCTTTCTTTGCCTCTCAGTAATATCAAGCTTTTCTTTTTATGCTTACTTTTCCCTGCTCCCCACCCTCCAACTATGTCATAACTTAACAGGGATCACAAATTGATTTTATAAGATTTGGTTTCATTAAAATATCAAGAAGCTGAGATATGTACTTTTTCTTGCTGTAAAAGGTGATTTTCACTGACAAATTGCTATTATCTTATTTATTGATAGGAGATTTTATCATTTCATAATATAATGTGTTATCAATGTATTTGATAGTGGTTGAAGAATTGGTTGGCATTGGTTTCTAATACCAGTTGTCAAACTTGCCTTGAATAGGATCAGTCTTGTTACATCCATTATTATTTTTCTTAAATTCCAGAATTTAAATCATATTTTGATATGGCTCATTGATATGGTTGATTAATCATTTTACCTTACTGCAAACATTGAGTGATTGAAGAAGGATTAGGAGCTTATGATGATGTTGTTTAGTTGCTAAGTCATGTCTGCCTCTTTTGTGACCCCATGGACTGTAGCCTTCCAGACTGCTCTGTCCGTGGAATTTGCCAGGCAAAGAGTACTGGGTGGGTTGCCATTTCCTTCTCCAGGGGATCTTCTTGAACCAGGGTGGGTTGCCATTTCCTTCTCCGGGGGATCTTCTCAAACCAGGGATCGAACATGAGTCTCCTGCATTGTAGGCAGATTCTTTACCACCGAGCCACTGGAATAGCCCAAAAGTTTATCACAATGCTATCATAAATATAAAAGTAGGACATAAGGACCCAAACCTTTACGTTATAGATTCACTTATTTTGTAACAACCATGTTACGTCACGTAGAGCATGTGCTGAGGCAGTGTTGCCTGACAGTTAGGAGTGCAGCCTCTGTGTGTGCTAGAATCACTTTACGTAAGTGGGTGTATACAGTCCTGAGTAAGAAGAAGAAGAACATTCAGTAAGTGGACAGAAATGGCTGGAGAAGCCTTATTTTGAGTCCTTCACAAAAGCAAGTTAACCTGGAAGGTGAAATTGCCTGGAACTTGTTTCCATTTTATTACAGTTGGCATATAACACATCTGTGTGCATCTTTGTCATTGAAGAAATAGTTGTGCTATGTGTGCTAAGCCACTTCAGTTGTGTTCGACTCTTTGCGATTGCATGGACTGTAGCCTGCTAGACTTTTCTGTCCATGGGATTCTCCAAGCAAGAATGCTGGAGTAGATTGCCATGCCCTTCTCCAGGGGCTCTTCCTAACTCAGGGATTGAACATGGGTCTCCCGCATTGCAGACAGATTCTTTACCATCTGAGCCACGAGGGAAGCCCATAGTTACGGTTTATTTAATAAGTGAAAGTAATGTAAATGTTTGCTAAACCCTGATGTTTTTTGGACATATTTTGAAAACCACTGTCTTTAGATAACTAGTTCCAAGCCTGTGTGCATGAGTGTTCAGTTGTGTCTGACTCTGCGACCCCATGGAGTCTATAGCCTGCCAGGCTCCTTTGTCCATGGAATTTTGCAGGCAAGAATACTGGAGTGGGTTCCCTTTTCCTCCTCCTGGAGATCTTCCCAGCCCAGGGATCAAATCCTTGTCTCCTCATCTCCTGCATTGGCAGGTGGACTCTTTACCACTGAGCCACCTGGGAAGCCCTAGTCATTGTCTAAATTCAGGGAGGATAGGGTCTTCACTAAAGTGGCAGAATTTCTTCCCTGAGTTGACTTAGAATGTATTTCTGTTGAGAGAAATTGCATTATTATTATCAGCCAGAACATGGGTTTTTGCTGTACAAAAATTATTTAAGAATGAGTAAAGTTAATTATTTAAGAATGACTAAAGAGATGAATTCTTTCTTTTCTTTCTTTCTTTTTTTAAAATTTTTAAATTTATTTATTTATTAATTTTTTTTACTTTACAATACTGTATTGGTTTTGCCATACATTGACATGAATCCACCACGGGTGTACATGAGTTCCCAATCCTGAACCCCCCTCCCACCTCCCTCCCCATATCATCTCTCTGGGTCATCCCAGTGCACCAGCCCCAAGCATCCTGTATCCTGTACCGAACCTAGACTGGCGTTTTGTTTCTTACATGATAGTATACGTGTTTCAATGCCATTCTCCCAAATCATCCCACCCTCTCCCTCTCCCACAGAGTCCAAAAGTCTGTTCTATACATCTGTGTCTCTTTTGCTGTCTCATACAGGGTTATCATTACCATCTTTCTAAATTCCATGTATATGTGTTAGTATACTGTATTGGTGTTTTTCTTTCTGGCTTACTTCACTCTGTATAATCGGCTCCAGTTTCATCCATCTCATTAGAACTGATTCAAATGTATTCTTTTTAATGGCTGAGTAGTACTCCATTGTGTATACGTACCACAGCTTTCTTATCCATTCATCTGCTGATGGACATCTAGGTTGCTTCCATGTCCTGGCTATTATAAACAGTGCTGTGATGAACATTGGGGTACACATGTCTCTTTCAATTCTGGTTTCCTCAGTGTGTATGCCCAGCAGTGGGATTGCTGGGTCATAAGGCAGTTCTGTTTCCAGTTTTTTAAGGAATCTCCACACTGTTCTCCATAGTGGCTGTACTAGTTTGCATTCCCACCAACAGTGTAAGAGGGTTCCCTTTTCTCTACACCCTCTCCAGCATTTATTGCTTGTAGACTTTTGGATTGTAGCCATTCTGACTGGTGTGTAATGGTACCTCCTGGTGGTCTTGATTTGCATTTCTCTGATAATGAGTGATGTTGAGCATCTTTTCATGTGTTTGTTAGCCATCTGTATGTCTTCTTTGGAGAAATGTCTGTTTAGTTCTTTGGCCCATTTTTTGATTGGGTCATTTATTTTTCTGGAATTGAGCTGCAGGAGTTGCTTGTATGTTTTTGAGATTAGTTGTTTGTCAGTTGCTTCATTTGCTATTATTATTTTCTCCCATTCTGAAGGCTGTCTTTTCACCTTGCTTATAGTTTCCTTTGTTTTGCAGAAGCTTTTAATTTTAATTAGATCCCATTTGTTTATTTTTGCTTTTATTTCCAGTATTCTGGGAGGTGGATCATAGAGGATCCTGCTGTGATTTATGTCGGAGAGAAGAGATGAATTCTTTAAACATGTGCTTCTCTCTCATCCCATAAAATAAGGTTCATTCTTGTAAACCAACATTAAAGGACACTGGCAAAAATACATAGCTGCAGTCAGCAGTACTAGGCATGGATGGGAACCATCCTTTTTTGGGTAGAAAATCGTTTAGATCTGTATCAGGAGTTTGAATATCATATAAGACTGTTGCTGAAGTTCTCCATCAGATGGGTCAACCTGAGTTGACAGGAAAAGGAAGTTCCTCGTGTTTAGTATAGGATTTTAATTTATTTGTAGTGTTGAGGATTTTATCATATGCAGAATGAAAAATTATCCATCATATATATTGAAAGATTGCTGTGTGAGTAAATGAGATCTCAATTGTATATTTATTGAGAAATATGTTTTAATCATTACAGAGCCCTCTACAAGCCTTGAAATATCCGCATTTTATATTTTAATGCTTCTCTTATTATTGGTAAGATTTTGTACAGTGAATATTACTGGTAAATGAATCTTAATTATGTACCCTATCTTGTGAAAGCCAGACTCGATGAAGCACAGGCTGGAATCAAGATTGCAGGGAGAAATATCAGTAACCTCAGATATGCACATGACACTACCGCATGGCAGAAAGCAAAGAGGAACTAAAGATCCTCTTGATGAAAGTGAAAGAGAAGAGTGAAAAAGCTGGCTTAAAACTCAACATTCAAAAAAAACCACGAGATCATGGCATCTGGTCCCATCTCTTCATGGCAAATAGATGGGGGAACAATGGAAACAGTGATAGACTTTATTTTCTTGGGCTCCAAAATCACTGCAGATGCTGACTGCAACCATGAAATTAAAAGACCCTTGCTCCTTGGAAAAAAAGCTCTGACCAACCTAGACAGCATATTAAAAAGCAGAGACATTACTTTGCTAACGAGGATCTGTCTAGTCAAAGCTGTGGTTTTTCCAGTAGTCATATATGGATGTGAAAGTTGGACCATAGAGAAAACTGAGTGCTGAAGAATTGATGATTTTGAACTGTGGTGTTGGAGAAGATTCTTGAGACTCCCTTGGCTAGCTAGGAGATCAAACCAGTCAATCCTGAAGGAAATCAGTCCTGAATATTCATTGGAAAGACTGATGCTGAAGCTGAAACGCCAATACTTTGGCCACCTGATGTGAAGAACTGACTCATTGGAAAAGACCCTGATGCTGGGAAAGACTGCAGGCAATAGGAGAAGGGGATGACAGGGGATGAGATGGTTGGATGGCATCACCAACTGGATGGACATGAGTTTGAGCAAGCTCCGGGAGTTGGTGAAGGACAGGGAAGCCTGCGTGCTGTGTCCATGGGCTCGCAAAGAGTCAGATGTGACCGAGCAACTGAACTGAACTGAATTGATGGTTTAAAAAAAATGTGGATCATAGCCCCAAAGTTGAAACAGCCAACAGATAAATAAATTTTGGTATATTCATAGTGAATAATTTTTTAATGATTTTAGTAAAGTAAATTAAAAGAAAACTTGAATCTCAAAAACTTTATGTTGAATAAAAGAACATAGACACAAAAAAACTGCATGCTCTATGATTCCATTTATTTCTGTAATAGAACAGGTAAAACTAAGTGATGGTCACAGAAATCGGAATAGTGGTTGTCTCTGGGTAGATGCATGGAATTGAGTAGAAGAGTAGGAGAGAACTTTATAGAGGAAATACCCTAGATCTTGATTGGAGTGATGGTTACATGGGTGCATACATTTGTCAAAAGTCATCAAAAGGCATACTGATGTGTGTGTTTTATTGTGTGTAATTATCCCTCCTGCCACCCCCAGTGGCTCAGTGGTAAAGAATCCACCTGTGATGCAGGAGACACAGGAGACACGGTTTTGATCCCTGGACCAGAAAGGTCCCCTGGAAGAGGAAATGGGAATCCATGCCAGTATTTGTGCCAGGAAAATCCCATGAACAGAGAAGCCCGGCAAACTACAGTCTGTGGGGTCACAAAGAGTCGGACACGACTGAGCGTATCTACCTCAATAAAAACCATTTGTCAGAAATGCTTCTAATGTGAATAACAGTGGTAGTGATAGTGACGGCAGTAGTAGCTGAAATGACTAGTAATTGTGCTGCTCTTCCGTTCAGTTCAGTTCAGCCGCTCAGTTGTGTCCGACTCTTTGTGACCCCATGAATCGCAGCACGCCAGGCCTCCCTGTCCATCACCATCTCCTGGAGTTCACTCAGACTCAGGTCCATCGAGTCAGTGATGCCATCCAGCCATCTCATCCTCTGTCGTTCCCTTCTCCTCCTGCCCCCAGTCCCTCCCAGCATCAGAGTCTTTTCCAATGGGTTAACTCTTCGCATGAGGTGGCCAAAGTACTGGAGCTTCAGCTTTAGCATCATTCCTTCCAAAGAAACCCCAGGGCTGATCTCCTTCAGAATGGACTGATTGGATCTCCTTGCAGTCCAAGGGACTCTCAAGAGTCTTCTCCAACATCACAGTTCAAAAGCATCAATTCTTCGGCACTCAGGTTTCTTCACAGTCCAACTCTCACATCCATACATGACTACTGGAAAAACCATAGCCTTGACTAGACGGACCTTAGCAAGGTAATGTCTCTGCTTTTGAATATGCTATCTAGGTTGGTCATAACTTTTCTTCCAAGGAGTAAGCGTCTTTTAATTTCATGGCTGCAGTCACCATCTGCAGTGGTTTTGGAGCCCAAAAAAGTAAAGTCTGACAATGTTTCTACTGTTTCCCCGTCTATTTTCCATGAAGTGATGGGCGCAGATGCCATGATCTTCGTTTTCTGAATGTTGAGCTTTAAGCCAACTTTTTCACTCTCCACTTTCACTTTCATCAAGAGGCTTTTTAGCTCTTCTTCACTTTCTGCCATAAGGGTGGTATCATCTGCATATCTGAAGTTATTGATATTTCTCCCAGCAATCTTGATTCCAGCTTGTGTTTCTTCCAGTCCAGCATTTCTCATGATGTACTCTGCATCTAAGTTAAATAAGCAGGGTGACAATATACAGCCTTGACGTACTCCTTTTCCTATTTGGAACCAGTCTGTTGTTCCATGTCCAGTTCTAACTGTTGCTTCCTGACCTGCATACAGTTCTACGTAGTGCAATAAGGCAAGAAAAAGAAATAAAGGACATATTGGGCACGAAGGAAGGAAATAAAATCTTTCTCAAGAGGCAGGTCAGGTGGTCTGGTATTCCCATCTCTTTCAGAATTTTCCACAGTTTATTGTGATCCCTGCTCTTAGTACCAGACAACAACTCAGTAAGGTATGTTTTATTAGCTCCATTTTGCATATAAGGAAACAGTCTTAGCAAATTTAAGTAACTTGTCTAAGGTTACAGAGCCAGTAGTACATGATTTAATCTAAAGATCTGTTTAACTCATGAGCTTAATAGTGATACTTTCCTAATATGTATATTTGATATTTTCTTTAAAAAAAAAGAACATACTGAGTATAATTTAAGTTTATTTGATAACTTAGGTTCATCACTATGAACATGATATTTTGTGCTAAAAGTGTATAGGGCTCTTTCCCACTAATTGAATGAACTAAACGTTTTGTTGAATTCTGTTTTGTAATACTTCTGCTGTCTCGTTCCTCACTCTAACAGATATTTTTCTCTCCTGGTTCCCTTTTCTTCTTTTCCTCTTTTAATATGCTGTGGGGTGGAAATGAAATATAATAATAATTTTTATGTAAAATATAATGCATGAGTTTAGTTACGTGAACTTTCTGAGTTTTTTTGATTGCTCAAAGCCATTCCCTGCTCCCTTCCCTTTTTTGAGTTTACCTTTTGGCTTTTGTTTGTGTTCCAGTTAGAAGTAAAATGAAACCTGGGGAGTAGATACAGCTTTTTCTTTTTGGTGACTAGGAACTAGTAAAGCTTTAGGCCCATTGTTTATTTAGCGTATTACTGTGGGTCAGTGGGGTTCTAGGCCTAGAAGAACTCAAACTAAGAGTAAGCACTTAAGCAGTTATTGGCACTGGGGTGGGAATTTATAACTTCTCTCCTACTTGGAATGATAGATGCTTATTGCTTTCAGTCATATTGACATATACAGGGTGAGTACTTTTATATAATGCAACATTTCTAAGTTAGTGGCTTGAAAATACAGTCTTTGAAAAATGCTTTACTTTGTGCCTTAGTCTGACTTCCAGAATAAACAATGACTGTAAGAAGTTTTGTAACGTGGACCTGACTTTGTGTACATTTAATTTTTATTTTATAGCTTGTCTGTACAAAGCGTAAGGGATACACACACACACACACTCCCTGAGTAGAGGCCAGTCTGCTCATTTTGAGCCATCCCCACCTCACTTTATGATAGCCAGGAGAGAGAGAATATTTTAAATGCTTCAGACTATTAATAGAATATTAGTCAATGGAAAGATTCCTAAGGAATCTACAAAAAGTAGACAAGTAATTTTTTTTATTATTTTTGCTCTGTCTTAAGACTTTAGTTGTTATAACTTGAAAGGGGCTTTTTCTCCTTTTCAACTAGCCTCCTGTTACCAAATGTGAAAAAGAAACCCATTTCTACTATTTGGATGAGATATTTGAGAAGTGGAAAACGAACTCTGTTTCTCTATAGGTTGTAAATATCTAGCATACTTGAATGGTGATGTAGTGTATGATAATTCTTACTGAAGAGGTTGAAACATTTGACCTTTTCTTTTTCAAAACTATATAATGGTGCCGTAAAATAGTGACTTAAATCAGCAGCTTTATTTATTTCTGGCTCTTACAAAGGCACAGTAGGAGTATAAGCAGTGCGTGGCGTAGTTTCTGCCATTACTATATTTAATAATCTAATTTTTCAAGTTACCAGTTTAAAACAGAAAGTTATTATCTTATCTTTATGACAAGGCTATGCTGGTAGGAAATGCCTGATAGGAAACAGCATGGTTGAATTTAATTAGCATTGGTAAAGAGTCAAGAGTAGATAATTTACCATAGAGTGGATTGCTTAGACAGTACGTGGTTTGCCTTGTGAAGTTAATAGGGTGCTATTTGGCTCTATACACATAAGAGAGGGAGAGAGAGAAATAAGTAGCTGCCTTTCCCTTGATGAGTTGCAGGCTCTTTTATATATATAACAATCTTAGAAGGATCCAGCCTTTTTGAGCACAGCTTTCTCAACTTGATAGAAAACTTTTACAAAAAACTACATCTACCATTGTATTTAACAGTGAAAATGGAGTGCTTTTCTCCTAAGACTGGGAATAAGTCAAGGATGTCTGTTCTCATTACTCTTATTCAGCATATTGCTGGAAGTTCTACCTAGTGCAGTAGGGCAAGAAAAAGAAATAAAGAACATATTGGGCACAAAGGAAGAAATAAAATCTTTGTATCTACCGATGTCATGATTGGCTATGTGGAAAACAATCTACTGATAGACTCCTAGAAATAATATGTGTGGTAGCAGGGTCACAAGATATAAGTTAAACACACAAAAATCAGTTGCACTTCTCTATACTAATAGAGAACGTGTTTAGTTTACTAAAAGACTAAGTAAATACAATATCATTTACAGTTTCTCAAATTAAAAATAATGCTTAACTGTATATCTAATAAAGTTTCTATGCTGAAAACTACAAAATCTGATGAGACATCAAAGTTCTATATAAATGAAGAGACATACTGTGTTTATGGATTGGAAAGCTCAGCACAATAAAGATGTCAGTTCTTCTCAAATTGACATACAAGTTTACTACAATTCCTATAAAACTTTGGCAAGATTTTTTTTTTGTAGATATAGACAAGATTATTATAAAATATCTGTGGAAAGACAGAAGAACTGGATTAGCTATATATGAAGAAAAACTAGGAAGAATCAGTGTCTGACTTCAGGACTTCTTACCTAGTAATTAAGTCTGTGTGATATTGGAGGAGGGACAGACATAGATCAGAGGAAAGAGGAGAGAGCAAGGAATTATAGAATAGGGACCTATACCTCTATCTTCAGTGGGTTGCTTTTTTAAATTGAGGTATAACTCACAAACCAGAAAAATCTTCCCTTTTAAAGTGTACAGTTCAGTGATTTTTAGTATATTCACTGAGTTGTACACCACTCACCACTATCTAATTCTAGAACTATCTAATTCTAGAACATTTTTATCACCTAAGAAAGAAACACTGTACCTGTTACCCATTGCCCAACTGATTTTTGACAAATATACAGAAGCAGTTCAATAGAGGAAAGAAAGCATTTTCAGTAATGATGCTGAACCAATTGGACATCATAAGCAAAAAAAGGAACTTTGCCTTAAACTTCATATATTATGTAAAAATTAGCTCAAAATGGATCATAGATTTAAATGTAAGGATAATACTAAAAAACTTAGGGAAAGAACAGAGAAAACTTTGGAATCTAGAGCTAGGCAATGACTTCTCAGACTTCTCAGATATCAAAAGAATTCATGAAAAGAAAATTTGACAAATTGGATTTCATGAAAACCAAAAAACTTTTGCTCTGCTAAAGACTGTCCAAAAAAAAAAAAAAAAAAGACTGGGAAGAAAGAAAAAAAAAGAAAGCAAAGAAACTACAGACTGGGAGAAAATGTTTGTGAACCACATATCCAACAAAGACTAGTGTCTACAATATATAAAGAACTCTACAACTCAGTAGTAAAAAGCAATCCAATTAGTAAATGACAAAAGACATGAAGAGACATTTGACTGACAAGGATATGCAGATGGCGCATAAGTACTGGAAGAGATGTTCAGCATTATTAGTCATTCAGGATTTGCAAAGTAGAGCCTCAGTGAGATATGCTAAAAAAAGAGTTCATTTAAAAAGAAGAAAAAAGTAATCCATGAACATTATTTAATTTGGTACATGCAAAAAGGAAGGCTAAAGAAGAAAGCAAAAAACACAAGTGATATTGTTCCCTGTATATAACTTCCCCTAACATTTTGTTGTATTTTATACCCTTTTCTTTTTTTATTCTGTGCATTTTAATTTTACATAGTTAACTGAATATAGGGGCTGTGTCCTGCTCTTTTCAACCAATGTGAATTTTTTTTTTGTATCACTGAAAATTATCTATGAATATAATTTTAAATAGCTTTAACACTCATTATATGGATGTACTACAATGTACTTGACCATTCCTCTCTTATATATTTAAAATATTTTGCCAAATTAAACAGTATTGTCTAGAAATGCACATTTGAGTAATTAAACTGTTAGGAGACAAGGAGCAGATACAAAGTACCCACTACTGTGACAGTGATCCTCAGGAGTAGTGGTCAGAGTAGTGGGCACTTTGGAGGACAGAGAAGGGTTATGATTGGGCCGGCTGGCAGCCTTCTGTTTCTTGACCCAGGTGTCAGTTACAAGAACGGTCACCCTATTAGCTCATTAAGCTTTTACTTTTTCCTTTCTGTATCCATGTTTTGCTTTATAATAAATCTGTCTTTTTATGAAGCCCCCACATATTTTCATTCTGTTGCTATTATAAATAATCCTATGATGAACTTTTTTTTGCCTGAAGCACTGTCAGGATTTCTGATTCCTTCCTTAAACTCTTTCATGTGAAATTACTGGGTCATCAGGTGTGTGCCTCTTAAGAGACCTTTGAAAACTACACATTACCAAATGCAGAATACTTCACAGAAATATTGTTTCAGTGTATGTCCCCTCATATTCCATCTTCTTCGTAGAGTTCCTTAATGTTCTCTTCTTCGTCTCCTGTCTCTATATTCTTTCCAGGCTAACCGGCAATAGGTCCATGTCTTCAAGAGCAACTTACTCCCAAATGACTGCTAAATCCTGTATGTCTTCTGAGTTTTAAGGCCCAGTTTCTACCTGTATCCTGGACATCTTGACTTTATGCTACATAGATATCACAGACTTAATTCAGTTATCTAAAGCGGAACTCATTATTTATCTAACTAAGACAACTTCTTCATCAAAAGTATAAGCCAGAAATCTGAGAGTTAGCCTAGATTATTTCTGAAGCCTTGCCTGGCCGCTTCTTGCAAGTCACTAAATTTTAAGATTCTGTTTCTAAATTAGATCTCTAATGTGTTACCTGTTCTTCATCCTCCTTACTGCCTTAATATGTGCACTCAATTTTTGTACCAATGCAGTAGAGTTTTAACTGATTTGCTTGTTTCTGGCGTTTAATCCCCCAGTTCCATCCGCTACACTAAAACTAGTGTGATCTTTTTAAAGCCTGTGTCTCAGCATGTTACTCACCTTCACTGTCTTCTATTTCCAGTAAAACAAAGCCCATTTTCCTTAGCATTCCATCAGTGAGCTTGGTCTTGATTGCCATGGCCCTTGCCTCTTTTCCATTTTCTTTGCTAGTGGTGCCTGATATGGCTCCCAGTCATGCTGAGCTGATGGTATAGAGGTGAAGAATCTGCCTGCCCATGCAGGAGATGCAGGAGAGGCAAGTTCTGTCCCTGAGCTGGGGAGATCCCCTTGAGTATGGCAACCCACCCCAGTATTCTTGCCTGAAAAATTCCAAGGACAGAGGAGCCTGGAGGGGCTGCAGTCCATGGGGTCACAAAGAATGGGACGCACCTGAGGACCCACAGACACACACGTGCTGAGCTGCTTCCCTCACGTTATGTATCAGTTTTCTGGCCTTTATGCCTTTGCCCATTGTGGTGTTATTTTCTGACACGTCCCCTCTCTCCTCTATCTGCTGGCTGGACTTCTTTCATGGTCCAAGATTCAGGCAGCATTAGGACTCCCTGTGGGCCTCTCTCTTGCTCTCTATAGGAAGAGTTAAGGGCTTCCTCATTTGTGTTCCCATTGTGCCGCATGTCCATTTCTGTTTGCCACTTCCTACCCTGGCATCTTTTTTTAACAGGTTAATCTTTCCTGGACCATTATGCTAGGTTGCAACATACACTTCCTTACCGCCTAAAGCAGGCATATGCTTTTTGTTTCCTTAGAAAGAGAATAGTGTAACATACAGATATTGAATAAATATTTCTTCACTAGATAAAGGAATGAATGAATGAGTGAATGAAAGGTTTCATGAATGAAAGATTTCATGTTGATAAACGAAAAATAGTTTAAGGAAAATTACAGAATTTAGAGTCATAGCCCTTGACTTTGAGTCCTACCGTTAATTTCTCAGTGTCTTCATAATTTTAGGGAAGTCATTTCCTTTCTTTGGGTTTCAGTTCTTTAATATTTGTGCTTTCTAAACAATAAATTCTCTAAATTTTAGTTGATATTATTATCGGTAATAGCATCCTGTACATTCAGGTTGCATGTGTGTAGTGTGCTGTCTTCATTGAAATAAGAGGAGAATTACTCAGAACTTAGGAATGACATACCCATCAATTACCAGATCAGTTTACCTTGCTTTGCTCTAATTTGGTTGCATTATTGACCTATTGCTTAATTTTTGCATTGTCTCGTCACATGTTTAGACACTGAAGATGGGGTAGGGTGAGTCAGGCTGCCAGAAAACAGCCTTCCCTGAAAGTAGTCCGTGTGCTTACGGTCTGTGATGTGAAATTTCCAGGATGATGAACTATGCAGCTGGTAACAGAGTTCCATGCTCTTTTCTCATGTGGTTTGACTTTTTAAACCATTGTCAGTGACAAACTTGTGTACTACCAGTCCACCCTGTTTTCCATGTTTTCTATACAGAGATGTATAGTTAGAGCAGTGATGAGTAATATGTTTTCCAGAAATGCTACTATAACCTTTAAGTCTAGATGAGTAGATTGAACATTTAAAACTGTAGCTTTTTCACTGCTTCTGGATGACTATATGTTCCTACCAAATGAATCATTTTATGAATATGCATGAGCTTATAAACACAACTTTTAAAATGTAATTTTTGTGTTCTGAAAAAAGAATTACATTGGTAGTATTTTCCAACTTTTTTTTTTTCTGGTGAGAAGAACCTTTCCATTGCTCTTAGAAATTCTTTGAATAACACACACACACACACAGACACACACACACACACACACTTTCTTCCCATTCATGCTCCGTTTTAATGCTATCTCTGGCTTTATTTTCACTGTTTCCTTCTTACCCTTTAAGCAGTTGAAATGGCAGTGACTCATTTTAAACTTACGAGTGGGACGTTCAGTGACCAGAGAGAAGCCCGAGTACTAAATGGCCAGCACCCAAATATAAGGCTCACAGCAGAGATGTACCCAAACAGTCCTTTATTAGTGTACAGTTTGTAGGTTAGATTGTTTCATCGGATTGTATTTACATTTGACCTGGAGTTCAACCATGGATTGCTTGGGGACATTCTTAACTGTAAAAAATTAATGGTTGGGTTCTGAGCAGTGTATATGCCCTCAAGTTATAATTCAGCCCTATGTGGGCTTTTTTTCCCCTTCAGCACATCAACAGCGGACAAGATCAGAGGTCATCGTTGTTTAGTCATGCGTTAGTGACCATTTACCGTATGTCATGGTGCACAGAGCAGTGCTTTGCTGTTCACAAAACGATTTTGCAAAAAATACTGGGCAAGGATATGATTACTCCCATTTTATAATGAGGAAGTTTAAAGAGTTTAAGAGATTTGCTCAAGGTCACATACCTAGCAAGGGCTTGGAACAGAACTGACGTTTCTTCCATGGTCTCCTTTTTAGTTATCCCATGCTGCCTCTCATTTTGCTTTTAATTGTAAAGTGAAAGATTGAACCAGATCAATGATTTTTTTTTTTTTCCAAGCTCTATTTACCCGGAGTCCCAGGATTCTGTAGAGTAGCCTCCTGGTTTGCTTGTGAATAAGAACAGAAATATGGGGAAAGCTGTTTCGACTGGGCACAGAGTGGGCATGTGGGGTGCAGTGACTTGACCTGCAGGTCTTTTTCTGTATCTATTATTATTGATGGGTGATTTTGTATCTTTTTAGTAGGATGAGGCAAAAAGAAGGTAGAAGGATATCTGATGGGAACTTTTTTCTTTTTAAAGGAGGAAGGATTCCACAGTTTTTTTAAACAGTTTGAAAACAACTGTATTAGATGATTTCTAAGACCATGTTTCAGCCTAGGTGACTGGAAAATACTGAAACTTTGACGTTGGTAGTGTTACCAGATGAGCCCTTGGGGACATTGCAGCCTTACATCAGTTCAGTGTTACAAAGCATTATAGAAGCCCTGTTTATCTTCCAAGGCAGTCTGTTCTTACACACTGAGTGAAAGCGAAAGTTGCTTAGTCGTGTTCTACTCTTCGCGAACCCATGGATTATACAGCCCATGGAATTCTCTGGGCCAGAATACTAGAGTGGGTAGCCTTTCCCTTCTCAAGGGATCTTCCCAACCCAGGGACTGAACCCAAGTTTCCCACATTGCAGGCAGATTCTTTACCAGCTAAGCCGCAAGGGAAATCCCCTTACATGCTGACGTGGCTGTATTTAATAGTCTTTAGGGGAGAGAGGCACATGTCAGAAATGAGCATGGGTAATTGATGTTTATAGAGCCAATGTTGATAATGCTTTTTTTTTTTTTAAGACTGCTAGTAAGAATGACTGACTTTGGAGTTGCACTGGAGTTCTTTTAAAGAGTTATTTTAAAAACAAACATATACTTTAGCTTATACCAGTTATCTTAGGTGTCATTTGTGTTTTCTCTAGCTGGCCAATGTTTAAAGTTGGCATTTCTGTCAAGAAGGAACTCCACCCCCCCTTTTAAAATTTTATAGTAAAATGTGCTTTTATTAACCCTTCAAACAGATCATCTTATGTATTTCATTTCTGTGTTTACGTCTGAACAAAATAGACTTGGCTTTTCAGCTGAAATATTCTTTTAGCTACTTGCCAATGAAAGTGGCAATTTCTATTTGTATATAACTTATTTACATTTATGCCATTTTACATTCCTCAGCTTGCTCTGCACAGTCTGATAAGAATCTCACTGACAATTATGAGAGACTAATTTGGGCCATGTGATTATCAATGAAATTTCAATTCATTTCTACTTAATCTTCCTCAGAGGAGATACTTGCTTTTTTCCATGATGCCTTTGACATAGGGATGGTGTGTGTTACTTTGCCTGATATCTGAGGCAACTCTAGTTGATGAGTGTGGTTTACATGCTCACAGGCAGATGAAACTCTGTGCACTCTGCCCTGAGAACCTTTCCTCTCTGCTTAGTGGAGGCTGTGAAGGTCCTGCGGCCATTTGGTTCCTAAGGATTAATTAGTGCCCAGAAGTTGGAGATATGGGCTGAAGGAAAAAAAGAGCGAGCTTATCAACTGGGATTTTTGTCTTTTTGTGGTATGATACGGGGCTTCCCCTTGGTGCTTCCTTGTTGGGTTATTAAATAATGATCTTTGATGCTTTAATCTACAAAATAGGTTTTTTAAATTTGCATACTGGGGAATGCACAGATTTTCAGTATACTATTCAGTGAGACTTGAGAAATGTTATAGTCACCATATATATATATATATATATATATATATATATGTAGGCAGAAAATCTTCCTTAACTAATTACTGAAATTTTTGAGAATCATTGACAAAGTGATAAGCAAAGCAGCCCTGCCACCTTTGATATAGACTTTGTATCTTAAAACATAGTCTGTTATATATGAAATTGAGAGTTGAGAGCCGCTTTCTATACTGAAGTGGTAAGCAGGCCTCGGGCAGTCTTTTTTTTTTTTTTTTGAGTAATCTGTATACCAAGTCAAAAGCACAGAGCACGTTGGCCCAGGGGCCTGGTCCTCTCTTTTTGGTATCCTCAGGACATATCTCCCTATTTGCAAAACCTCATTTACCTTAATAGGCTGCTATGGGCATTGGTTAATGTTTGGAAAATTCTGGGTAAGGAGTGGGTTCTGTCCATTTGCTCTTTACCAAGGAGATTGAGCAGACTCATACTACGTGATTAACCTTTGATAAGCACCACTCCTCAACCCGGATTGATCCCATTTTTCTTTTGTGCAAATAGTTCTGGAGGTTTAATGTTTATTTTTCACTATACACGCAGTGTGCTTGATCTTCTTGTGGAGAAACTGCCCAAATGACCGGGAATGACCCAGGCTCTTCTCAAGGGTGTGTGCTTTGGGAGAACTGGCCAAGTTGGCTGTTAGACTTACTTTTTCTGAACAAACGAATATATGGTTTCATCTGGCTCATGTAGTCAGGCCTCTGGTTTGGGAGGTTGTTTTTCTTTTTTGTGTATTTGTTTTTGTTTCAGGACTTGTAGTAATTGATGTGGTTGAGATGGGGCTTTTCTTTGGGGGAAGGTGTCACTTTGAATTTTCCTTCCCTTTCAAGTAGAAGTAGTGTCACCCCTTACGGTTCAGTAGTATCAGTACACACTTGTTTTGTAGTCTCTTTTGTTAAGGAAAATACAGGGGCAGGAAGTGATTTTGTTTTGTAGTCCTGCCGTTATTAACAATGATTTCTTTTTCTAATATTGGACACAATGTTCAATATAAACAGTACTATCCATGTACCTTCTGGAAAAAGTAGTTTTATTTCATATTAAGGAAAGAAGAAACAACATCGGCCTTCGGTTCTGCTAGGCCGAAAGTCCTATTAGTAGAGTAGTTTCAGGTTAACAGAGATTATGTGTCTTGTCCTGGTAATGTATGTCTCTGGAGAGCAAGGTCACAGCAAAATAATACAAATGAATGAGTCCTGAAGAATGGAAATGTGATATGAAATTCCTGCAGGCTTCTTAATCCAACCCCTATCTTGTGTCAAGGGAGATGGAATTTACGTCACTGTGCCTTTACATAAGGCCACTGATCTACAGTTTCACTGCTCCTGAAATTGTGTGGGGCATATGAGGCTTCTGTTTAATTGGTTTGATATGTGCCCACTGGAAACTGCTGTACCACTTAGATTCAAAATAGCAAGTTTCCCTTTATTCTTTGAAAGGATTATTAAGGGAAGGAAAAAAAACATCGTTTAAAATACTGTTCCAGTGATTTCAGGTGTGTGTGTGTGTTTTTTTTTAAACCTGTTCTATTTGTTTAGTCTTGTGATTGTGACTCTTAATAATTATTATTCACAATTACTTACAGTTTCTGGATTTGTCCAAACCTAAAGTCTCAAGTTTACCTCCATCTTTTTAGTAGTTTCTCATTCTTAAAAGGATGTCAATAGACAATTAATATAATTTCCCAATTAAATTAGCTTCATTCTTACCCCATTTGATCACCTATTGGGCAGCTTCAAGAGTATTAAGATTCCTTAAAAAAAAAAAAGAATATTAATTTTCCTGATATAGTTTCCACTTTGAACCTCAATGATTAAAAGTATCAGATTTTTTGAAAATGTCATTTCCAGTATCTGCCATTATCATTTAGAAAGTTTTGTAACTGCAGGATTTTGCTTTTGGCTTCCCTAAAGTCAAGCTTTATTTCTTAGTAGTGAACAGAGTCAGAATGAATGAGAATTTGGCCCTTAAGGGGCTAAAATCAACATTTTGCAGTCTGTTATAAAAACTTGATTTCTTAGCTTCAGTAGTGAAAGGAGAAGAGGAGAGGGGGAGATCTTGATTTCTAATGAGCTTTATTAATTGTGAATAAGTCTTAACTTTATTATGGGAACTTTGTTTTTTGAATTCGCTTTATAGTTATTTATTAGTAAAACTGCCCCTTACTGTGACCTTCAGTAGGTCATTTCTACTCTTTGAACTGTTTTCTTTTGTTGTTGTTGTTTTCTTTTTTTCTGTTTAATAGACTTTAATTAAAGTGTTTTAATAGACTTTACTTTTTAGAGCAGTTTTGAGTTTAAAGCATGACTGAGTGGAAGATACTATAGATATTTCCTATAGCCTTTTATCCCAGCGCATGAATTGCCTCTCCCACTATCAATATCCCCCACCAGAGTGATACGTTTGTTATAGTTGGTGAACCTGCATTGACACATCATTATTGCCCAAAGTTCCATGGTTTACTTTGTAGAGATTCCTCTTGGTGTTGTGCGTTCTGTGGGTTTGGACAAACATACAATGGCTTGTATTCAGCATTATAGATTGTATCATGCAGAATAGTTTCACTGCCCTAAAACTCCTCTGGACCCACCTATTTATTGCTCCCTCTCCCTAACTCCAACAACTACAGATCATTTTATTATCTCCATAATTTTGCCTTTTCCAGAATGTCATATAATTGGAATAAAGGAGTAAGTAGCCTGTTTATATTGGCTTCTTGCACTTCGCAATATGTGTTTAAGTTTCCTCCATGTCTTTTATGGCTTGATAGCTCATTTCTTTTTATTACTAATATTCTACTGTATAGATACACCACAATTTACTTATCCATTTACCTGCTGATGGACATCTTGGTTGCTTCCAAGTTTTGGCAGTTGGGAATAAGGCTGCTGTAACCACCCGTGTGCAGTTTTTTTGTGTGGATCTAAATTTTTAACTGATTTGGGTGAATACCAAGAAGCATGATTGTTGATTGTATAGTAAGACTATGTTTAGTTTTGTAAAAACTGCCAAACTGTCTTCCAAAGTTGGCTGTACCATTTTGCATTCCCATCAGCAATGAAAAAAAGTTCCCGCTGCTTCACTTCCTTGTCAGCATTTGATGTTGTCTGTGTTTTGGACTTTTGCCACTTTAATTGGTGTGTAGTGATAATTCATTGCTGTTTTAATTTGCGTTTTCCTGATGACGTGCTACATAGAGTGTCTTTTCACATGGTTATTTGCCATTTGTGTGTCTTCTTTGGTGAGGTCTTCAGCCCACTTTTAAATCAGATTTTTAAAAAATTGTTGAGTTTGAAGAGTTCTTTGTGGGTGTGTGTTTTAGATAACAGTCCTTTGTCAGTTGTATCTTTGCAAATATTTTTTCCCAGTCTGTAGTTTGTCTTTGAATTCTTTTGAGGCATCATATGTTTCCATTTGTAAAATTAGGACTTCTATTATGATGGCTGGTGTCCATTCCATTTCTGAAATTCTGTGATTGACTCATTTCCTTTAAAATGTATACTAATCCAGTCTTTCACATTTTCAAAACTGCTGTCCTCTGGACAATATGGTCCCAGCATTTCTTTTTCTTCTTGCCTTCTTCCCAGCAACATTTGCCTACTTTCTGAGGATTGGAGTTGATTGTACTGGCAGGGGGTTCTTTCCTTCCTGTTCTGTTTGTGTTACATCTAAAGCTTCTAAAAGATCAATTCCTGCCATCGAAGATAATGTTTTAGGACGCGGTCAGTGGTATTTAATGAGTGGTGTTCTCTTTGGAAATTGAGGTTTGTTCAGAACTAGTGAATACTGTTGTATTTAGGTATCAGCTGCAGGTTTTCTCTAAGGTGCTATTCAGGTTTCACATTATCTGGGATTCCGTCCTTCTTCTCCTGTCCTCTCGTGTTTTACGCCAACTTCGAGGCATCCTCTTTTCCTACATCCTCAATGAAAGGTAGGGTATGAAGTACTCATTTTTGATTCCATGATATTTTCTTCTTTATGTTTGATTTACCCATACCTCACCCTTACAGCAGAAAGTGAAGAGGAACTAAAGAGCCTCTTGATGAAAGTGAAAGTGGAGAGTGAAAAAGTTGGCTTAGAGCTCAACATTCAGAAAACGAAGATCATGGCATCTAGTCCCATCACTTCATGGCAAATAGATGGGGAAACAGTGGAAACAGTGTCAGACTTTATTTTTGGGGGCTCCAAAATCACTGCAGATGGTGATTGCAGCCCTGAAATTAAAAGACGCTTACTCCTTGGAAGAAAAGTTATGACCAACCTAGATAGCATATTGAAAAGCAGAGACATTACTTTGCCGACTAGGGTCCATTTAATCAAGGCTATGGTTTTCCCAGTGGTCATGTATGGATGTGAGAGTTGGACTGTGAAGAAGGCTGAGCACCAAAGAATTGATGCTTTTGAACTGTGGTGTTGGAGAAGACTCTTGAGAGTCCCTTGGACTGCAAGGAGATCCAACCAGTCCATTCTGAAGGACATCAACCCTGAGATTTCTTTGGAAGGAATGATGCTAAAGCTGAAACTCCAGTACTTTGGCCACCTCATGCGAAGAGTTGACTCATTGGAAAAGAGTCTGATGCTGGGAGGGATTGGGGGCAGGAGGAGAAGGGGATGACTGAGGATGAGATGGCTGGATGGCATCACTGACTCAATGGCCGTGAGTCTGAGTGAACTCCAGGAGTTGGTGATGGACAGGGAGGCCTGGCGTGCTGCGATTCATGGGGTTGCAAAGAGTCGGACACGACTGAGCGACTGAACTGAACTGACTGAAAACAATATTGTGCAATAGCTTAATAAAGCCATATATTTTGTATATTACCACTCAGGAAGTGCTTTTACAAACATTGTTTTATTTGAACTTCGTGATATGCTTTACCCAGGTAGTCAAGTATTTTCTTACTTTGACAGATGGAGGAACTGAGATTGGGAGAGATTAAGCAATTTGCTCAAGGCCAAGTAGCTAACATTGAAATCCATATTATCTGCCTGCAAGAACTGTGTACTTTCTCATATATGGACTTTAATAGGGTCTGCCTCCTTTAGCTGTAAAGGAGCTATACAACCAGTTTATTTTCCATGGGATATTGACATATTCAGTCTGGAGTCAAACACTTTTGCTTTGTATGTGACTGCTTCATGCTCACATGTACTTTGATTCTCCCAGGGTGTGTCATGTCAATTCAAGAGTATTTTGCCTTAAAAAGAAATCTTACAATATTGTTCTGCTGGGTGCTTACTATGTACTTAGCCTATGCTTAACTCTTTTAAAACCTATATTTGTGGAAGGAAAGGAAAATAGACATACTGAAAAGTACACACAAAAACTGACAGCTTCATGAACTGCTATAATACAGTATTCATGTGTACAACACAGAGATCAAGAAATAGAACGTTCCTAGCATGGCAGAAACCAGTTTCTTGTGTACTGCTTCCAGTAAACATGTTAACTTTTGATACTCATTTTTTTTTCATGGTTTTGCCTCCTAAATGTGCATCTTTGCACAACGTAGTTTTCCTAGTTTCTGGCTTTATGTAATTGGAATTACAAAATATGTATGCTTCTTTCATCCCATTTTAGATTTTGTATATATCGCTCTGTTTATAGCAGTGGTTGATTCTTTTACTGTGTAGTATTCCATTGCATGACTGTATCACAGTTTATTCATTCTACTGTTGGTGGACATTTCAAGTTGTTCCTGGTTAGTAGCTATTTTGAATTTGCTGGGAAGCACATTCTCATGTATGTATTCTGATGCGTATCATCATTGTTTCTTTGGGACAAATACCCAGAAAGGGAGTTATTACTAACTAGGTCACGGGATTGCCTTATTTTCCGCTTTACTAGATACTGTCTGGCTTCTTTCTAAGATAGTTGTAGTAGTTCATATTCTCACCAATAATATAGGAGAGTTCCTGTTGCTGTGCATCTTCTTCAACACTTGTTATTGTCAGGCTTAAAAACTTTGGCTAGTATAATGGGAATGTTGTGGTATCTCACTGTGGCTTTAGCTTGTATTTCCTTGATTAATAATAGGAGCACCTCTTCATGAGTTTATCCGTCGTTTATGATGTCTGAGTCTCTTGTAGATTTTTCTGTTTGGTTATTTTTGTCTTTTTTCTCTTGACTGTGATGCTTCTTTATATATTTTGGATATGAGCCCTTTTTTTGTTTGTACCTGAAACAGATCTTTTTTCCTTTTTGAGACTTGACTTTTCACCCTTCATGGTATCTTTTGATAAACAAGTTCTTAATTTTAATGTAATGAAATTTAGTAGTATTTTCCTTTATGATTAGTGCTTTCTGTCTTGTTTGTGACGTAAAGTCATGAGAATAACCTCTAATATTGTCTTCTAAATGTTTTATTGCTTTGTTTTTAGCATTTAAATTACTTAAGAGTTGAAATGATTAGATGATTATGTATTAGTTGATTAGATATCATTAGTGACGGGCTTCTCTGGTGGC
The DNA here is from genome assembly GCF_001704415.2 of Capra hircus. Classification (NCBI taxonomy): domain Eukaryota; kingdom Metazoa; phylum Chordata; class Mammalia; order Artiodactyla; family Bovidae; genus Capra; species Capra hircus. Next base: position 54,658,808 of record NC_030822.1, read on the forward strand.
TCAGATGGTAGAGTCTCCCGCAGTGCAGGAGACCTGGGTTTGATCCCTGGGTTCGGAAGATCCCGTGGAGAAGGAAATGGCTACCTACTCCAGTATTCTTGCCTGGGAAATCCCATGGACGGAGGAACCTGGTAGACCATAGTCCATGGGGTTGCAAAGAGTTGGACACAACCGAGTGACTTCACTTTAGGCTTTTTTCACTTCTTGTTTTTTGAGTGACTAAGAAGTCATTGTAACTTCAGTAATATAGAAGAGTCCGTGGAAGATACAAAGATATGTAGGGCAGGGATCCTTCCCTAAAATAATCTGCATTCTGTTTGTGTAGATGAGGCCCTGAACAGTCAGTATCATATAATAAACAGAACACTGGCCTGAGAATCTAATGACTTGCATTTCGTTCTAGAGGCCTAGCGCAACATTCCCTCTATGACTTTAGGCTGCTCTTTTCCTTCTTGAAATGGACGTTGTCACTTACCTGTGGAAAAATAAGGCGGTTGGCCTAAGTCATTGGCTCTTGATTTTGGTTCCTCAAAATCTGGTAAATAGCATTGGCAGCTGTTTTTTCTTTTAGAGCTGAGAGAAATTATGCATTTTTGACCATGTTTAAGCTGTGTGAGTTAACCAAAGTATCAGGTATCTTTGTTTTTAACTGGTGTTTTATATCCTTTCTTTTTTTTTTAATTAATTAAAATTTTTAGCTGAAATATAGGTGATTTACAATGCTGTGTTAGTTTCAGGTGAAAAAACTATATATAAACACATACATACACACACACACGGTTGGGGTGGTTAGTCGCTAAGTCATGTCTGACTCAAGCGACCCTGTGGACTGTAACCCATCAGGCTCCTCTGTCCATGGGATTCGTCAGGCAAGAATACTGGAGTGGGTTGCCATTTCCTTCCCCAGGGGATCTTCCTGACCCAGGAAGTGAACCCGTGTCTCTTCTATTGCAGTTGGATTCTTTACTGCCGAACCACCAGGGAAAACCATGTGTATTTCTTTTTCAGATTCTTTTCCATCATAGGTTATTACAAGATACTGAGTATAGTTCCCTCTGCTATACAGTAAATCCTTGTTGGTTATCTATTTTATATATAGTGTCTATTTTATATAGTAGTGTGTATCTGTTAATCCCAAACTCTTGTATATCCTTTCTGTGTGAGAACTGAGTTGAACATAAAGAAGTTCTGATTTACGATAAAAGCCTTTAATACCCTTTTAAAAAAAGTAAACTCTTAGTTTATTGATAATTGTAGTTTCAGTTCAGTTCAGTTCAGTCGCTCAGTCATGTCCGACTCTTTGTGACCCCATGAATCGCAGCATGCCAGGCCTCCCTGTGTATCACCAACTCCCGGAGTTCACTGAAACTCACGTCTGTCGAGTCAGTGATGCCATGCAGCCATCTCATCCTCTGTCGTCCCCTTCTCCTCCTGCCCCCAATCCCTCCCAGCATCAGACTCTTTTCCAATGAGTCAACTCTTTGCATGAGGTGGCCAAAGTACTGGAGTTTCAGCTTTAGCATCATTCCATCCAAAGAACACCCAGGGCTGATCTCCTTTAGAATGGACTGGTTGGATCTCCTTGCAGTCCAAGGGACCCTTAAGAGTCTTCTCCAACACCACAGTTCAAAAGCATCAATTCTTCGGTGCTCAGCTTTCTTCACAGTACAACTCTCACATCCATACATGACTACTGGAAAAACCATAGCCTTGACTAGACGGACCTTTGTTGGCAAAGTAATGTCCCTGCTTTTGAATATGCTATCTAGGTTGGTCATAAGTTTCCTTCCAAGGAGTAAGCGTCTTTTAATTTCATAGCTGCAGTCACCATCTGCAGTGATTTTGGAGCCCAAAAAAATAAAGTCTGACACTTGTTTCCACTGTTTCCCCATCTATTTGCCATGAAGTGATGGGAGCAGATGCCATGATCTTCGTTTTCTGAATGTTGAGCTTTAAGCCAACTTTTTCACTCTCCACTTTCACTTTCATCAAGAGGCTTTTTAGTTCCTCTTCACTTTCTGCCATAAGGGTGGTGTCATCTGCATATCTGGGATTATTGATATTTCTCCCAGCGATTCTTGATTCCAGCTTGTGCTTCTTCCAGCCCAGCGTTTCTCATGATGTACTCTGCATATAAGTTAAATAAGCAGGGTGACAGTATACAGCCTTGACGTACTCCTTTTCCTATTTGGAACCAGTCTGTTGTTCCATGTCCAGTTCTAACTGTTGCTTCCTGACCTGCATATAGATTTCTCAAGAGGCAGGTCAGATGCTCTGGTCAGGTGCTCTACTAAATTGTAGTTTAGTAGACAGTTAAAAAAAACCCCAACCTTTAGATGTTAACTAAGGGGCCAAAGAGTGATGATAAGCAAGGGTTGGGGGAAGGTGTGAAATAACAACAAAAATTGTTGATGATGAAAAAGTTGGGCACCTGCTAGTCTAATGATTTTAAAGGGCTTTTCTCATTCCAAAATCTTTTCCATTGAAAATACAATATTGACTGCTTTGTATTACTCAGTATCCAAATGAGTGATCTAGGTAATGACCTTTGCAGGATTTGTGAGGAGGGACAGAGAAACTTTGGTTGACAGTAATAGAGAAGAAGGGCTTCCAGGATGAGCTAGGATTGAGCTGTGAGAAGGATTCTGTTTACATATGGGAAGAGACTTGGGGATGGAATTCCAGACAGGATAATGAAAGAAAGATAGGAAAGTATGGCTCATCTTTAGGGACAGCAAATGTATCAGCTTAGCATTAAACAAGGATGAAAAAATAGGTCACAGAGGTGCTTGGCAGGCTACAGTCCACGGGGTCACAAAGAGTTGGACACGACTGAGTGACTAAGCACAGAACAGAGTACAAAAGGCTTTCAAACATAAGGCTAGACCACAGACAATTTTGGAAAAGTTAACTCTTTCAAGTTTGATTGTATAGTGAGGATTCTAGCTCTTCTGTAGGCCTGTACAGAGGCCATTGACTCTGCTCTAATTTAGTAAATGATGTTGTTTGGCCCTTGACAGCATAAGAAAGTTCTTTAAGAATTTGAGAGATATCCATATTGGGGTTGTATTGACAGTCAAACTACTAAGCAGGAAACCTAATTCTATGGTGGTTGTTCAGTTATACCTTTCAGAATTTTATGTATGGATGAAGCCTCCATAGCTTCTCTCAGTGCCAAAAAGTGGCTGATAAATGATGTTGAATTCTTTGTGAATCTCACCAGTCTCAACAGAATTTCTGATTCTGGGTAACAGGAATTTTCTCTGTTTAATTTCTGTAGAAAATAACCACTTAGGAATAGTCCACTCTCAATTTTGTGTAACAGTGAAAAGAAATTCTTCTCTGAATGATACAGAACAATGACTCACCAAAACTATCTCTTGGAATTAATAATGTAATCACAATACACCCGTAAATACTCATAGAAGCGTGTTTAAACAGTCCCATTCAGCCTTCCTTTTCATTACTCCTTCTCCCCTCATTGTGGTTTAGCCTGACTAATCTATTTGCAACACATCTGCAATCTTAGTACAAAACTTATACAGAGAGCCTCAACTTGGAAAAGGGGGCAGGGTGAGCGGGGATTTCATATTTCATCTCCAAAGTATATAGATATATTTCTTTAAAGAACATAGCAGTCATTTTTCAGGTTGACTCATATAATTTAATGAAGTGGGGTTAGATAACCTTGAGCTTCCTCCATAGGAATAGTGTTTAAACACTTAAAGGAAAAATTCAGTAGGACAGGGGCTTTGGGGACAGGGAGTGGAAGCATGGTTGGCATATGACCCAGTCAGTAAGCCAACTGAGAAGAGAGAGGAGTCCCACAGTAAGCTGAAACAATGTCTGGTAGTGTCACAGGCACCGTTCTTAGGGACAGGAAGAGGGTGTTTAGGTGGAGAGAAAATTAAGGTTTTGGCATTCTCTCAGCAGGTCTCGCACACTTCACCTCCAGTACCCATGAGAACATAGCAGCCTAGCCCTCTTGTCTCTAGTTTATCAGCTCTCTCTGTGAACGGCACACCTGTCACAGCTTTTGTGCCAGGACGGGAGAAGTTCGATTTCCCATCCCATTATTCTGTTGTGGAGAAGAATCTCTAAACGTTCTGTATGGATGCTGAGTGTACTGTAGGTATTTGGAAAGGGGAAGGGAAGGAGTAAATTCCAAGTGCAGTGAAGCCTCATTTTGCTTCCCTTTCTTTCCTTCCTTCTCTAATCTTCAGAAATAGGAAACCTAATTCTATGGTGGTGGTTCAGTTATACGTTTCAGAATTTTATGTATGGATGAAGCCTCCTTAGCTTCTCTCAGTGCCAAACGTGGCTGATAAATGATGTTGAATTCTTTGTGAATCTCACCAGTCTCAACAGAATTTCTGATTCTGGGTAACAGGAATTTTCTCTGTTTAATTTCTGTAGAAAATAACCACTTAGGAATAGTCCACTCTCAATTTTGTGTAACATTGGAAAGAAATTCTTCTCTGAATGGTACAAAACAATGACTCACCCAAAACTACCTCTTGGAATTAATAATGTAATCATAACACACCCGTAAATACTCATGTAAGCATGCTTAAACAGTCCCATTGGGAAGCCTGTCTGGAGGAGGCTTTTTGGAGATTGGGCTTCCATGGTAGAAGCCTCTCTGCCCTGTTCCCTTGATGCTGGTGTGGCCTTTTCTCAGGGCAGCCAGAATCAGCCTCTTTGGGGATAAACTAATAGCAGCTGTTGTCATTAGTGTTATTCTAAAATTTTCATGATTTTAATATAAGTTTTCCCCCCCAAATGCATCTTCAGTTTATGGGCTTTGCATGCACACATGCATGCTCAGTCACTTTAGTTGTGTCTGACTCTTCCAGACACTGTGGACTGTAGCCCGCCAGGCTCCTCTGTCCATGGAATTAATTCTCCAGGCAAGAATACTGGAGTGGGTTGCCATGCCCTCCTCCAGGGGATCTTCCCGACCCAGGGATAGAACCCGCATCTTCTGCTTTTCCTGCATTGCACGCAGATTCTTTACCACTGAGTCACCAGGGAAGCCCAAATAAAGTTTTGTAGGATTGATTATACTAATCTAGAAGTTGAGAAACAAAAGTGGTACCGATTCAGCATTAAAACACAATAACTGAATAAAACATTCTTGAGGAGTAGGTGAACATCCAGTTGGATAAAATTTTCGATAAGTATGCTAAGATTGATGGCCTATAAGCAGTTGTGACTCTTATGGTGTTTATGTAAAGGTACATTTTCTACAATAAATTTTGATTTTATCCTTTATAGTTTCTTAAAAATACTGACTCATATCTTTGTCTTCCTACCCTTAGTTAGTCTGATTTTGGAATAGATTATTTTTGGGTTGCTTTATGTGGATTTGGTATAATTGCAGACTAATAAAATGCTTCAGGAAAGTAATTTTGCTAAAAATTTAAACCTTTTGTAATTAAGTTTTCTTGTTCAGAAGCCATAACAACTTGATGGATTTGGTTTTTTGTTTATTTAATCAAACATTTTAGTTTCCTTACTTTGTGTGTTAACTGTATAGAATTAAGCCCCTTGCCAACAGGATTTTGAAGTAATTTTGAAACTTGGAAGTGTGTGTATACATACACACACACACAAACATGCATGTATATTTTGACTACACCTCATGGCATGTGGGATCTTAGTTCCTTGATTAGGGGTTGAACCCCTTGCACTGAAGTGGTGGAGTTTTAACTACTGGACCACCAGGGAAGTTCCGAGATTGATATACTTTGTAAAGAAACCGTAGTGTCATTTTAGGTAGAAAAGGCTCTTGGGGAAGTATGCATGTTGCATACATGTTTAGTGTGCTTAATTGAATCCCAGGTTTTGACTCCTCATAGAGAATGTGAATTGGTTTTTTATAGGTTTGCCTTTTCTTCCTTTGCTTCTTTATTAACATGAGTTTGCAAGTAGGAAACATTGAGAGTTTAGAGTCAGAAAATACTGGGTTCAAAATTCTAGCTTAATGTTAGGCCAGTTACTTAACCTTTCTCAGCCTCAGATTCCTCAGCTGTAAAATGGGATAATTTACTTACCTCTTGGAACTTTTGTAGGGATTAAACCAGAAAAAAAAAAAAAAGCACATAGCAGTAAATGTCAGTTTATTTTCCTTTGGCAGTCATTTAGGCTTAAGGTTTGCATTTTCTACTTGTTTTGGAATAAATCCAATTTTTATGATTATAGTTCAGGATTTTTTTTCAAAGTCAGGCTTTTTTAAAAAATGTCTTTCTCCCTCCCAGCTTATAAAACTGGGTTTTCTGTCTGCCAAACATCTTTCTTTCTGTTGGGATATAGCTGCTTTACAATGTTGTAAACATGTTTCTTTCTAAAATGTTTTCCATAAGTGATAGATTAGTTATTGAAAAGAAGAAGGTATGTATGTTTTTTTAGCGAGGAAGATTGAACAACGTGACAGTACACTGAATTCATATTCTAAACTCTTAAGAGTTTGCCTAAAGTTAAATTTCTAGGAAAAATTCTCATAGTCTGAAAATTATTATGATACACCAGAACATAATTTTGAGTCCTGGGGGTGCAAGAAGCTGTACAGATTATGTTGCTTAGTTCAGTAGCTCCATCGTGTCTGACTCTTTGCGACCCCATGGACTGCAGCACACCAGGCTTCCCTGTCCATCACCAACTCCCAGAGCTTAGTCAAACTCATGCCCATTGAGTCAGTGATGCCATCCAACCATCTCATCCTCTGTCGTCCCCTTCTCCTCCCACCTTCAATCATTCCCAGCATCAGGGTCTTTTCCAGGGAGTCAGATCTTCACATCAGGTGGCCAAAGTATTGGAGTTTCAGCTTTAGCATCAGTGAAACATCCAGGACTGATTTCCTTTAGGATGGACTGGTTTGATCTCCTCGCTGGCCAAGGGACTCTCAAGAGTCTTCTCTAACACCACAGTTCAAAAGCATCAGCGCTTCAGCCCTCAACTTTATAGTCCAACTCTCACATCCATACATGCCCACTAGAAAAACCAGTTGCTTAGGACCCACACAATTGCTGTGAATAGACGTACACTGGCACGTGCCCTACATATATATATCCTCTCCCTCAACCCTGAGTATTCAATACAGATTTATTGATTCTGATTGATGTGCAATGGGAGAGTAGTTTTGGTGAATAGAAAGCTAGCAGGCTTATATTAAATGTCAGTATGTCAGAATATTTAGTTTACCAGATAATTATTTTTCATCCTTTTGCTTTCAGTAGGAAGCCAGTGTTATAATATAATAGAAGAAACGCCAAAGGGAACACTGTAGGTTTGACAGGGTGGTGGTAAATTATGGATGATAATCCAGTGTTGAGGCTTATAAAAAGAACGCAATTCCAGGTTCTTTCTTTCAGTGAATTCATTGGTCTGCCCTTGTTGATGGCTTTGCTAGGACTCCTTTCAAATCAGTTCATTTTCCTTTATGGTAATTGTGTAATGTTCCATAACAAGATTAATCTGAGACAAGGGCTTTTCTGTGAAAGTTGCTGTTTTCATTTTTGGGGAAAAAATAGAACAGAGTGCCAACTGTGCATTTTTCTTATCCAGTCTCCAGGTGAGGGGTTAGGATAGCCTGAACCAGAATACTCTGTATTTGCAAAAACAACAGTTCCTACCCCACCAAAGTGTTTTACATTTCACTGTTTCACATTGTGAAGATCTTGGGTTCTGTTCTTTTAACTCTGTTCTCTTTTTACTTCCCACTTTCACTCACTTCCCTCCTTCATGGTTTAATATAAAGAGCCTTTCTTTGTCTTGAGTACACTTTGAGTGGAGTACTTAGGGGAGACTTCAAATCAGTCCTCCCGCAAGGTTGACCACAACGCTTGATAGTAGAGCTCACTGGATTCTGCTTCTGGCTCGGAATGGAGTCTCTGCCCATTTATGATGAAAACTAACAGTCCATAAGAAGCATCCGTTGAGTCTTCTCCTTTACCTTTACTTAATAAAGTTCTGTTAGTTTCACGTCATGCTGGTTTTGCATTTTATATTCCATTTTTTACAGATCCTAACCCAGTTGTGCCGAAGAACAAGCGAGGGTTCTGTATTCTAATTCATTGGTCCTCTGCATGAGTGAGTGTGTGCATGTCTGTGTTAGCAGTTGACTCTAAATGAAAGTACAGACCTAAGTACTTGAGCTTGAGCAAAGTTCAAGGAACACTGTATTTACTCATTAATCAGCCTCTGCTTTCTGCTCCCCTCCCTCCCTCCCTCCCTTCCTCCTCTGCTTTATTGTGGCATCATGATTCTTCCTTGCTGAATGCATTTTCATTCCCCTGTTGCCTCATCCTAACCCCACAGTGGGGATGAATGACATGCATACCGTGTCAGGTATCCTGACTGATGCTGATTAAACATCGTTCCTAGGGCCATTTTAGACGGGATGGTTGTGTAAGTATCATGTTCTTGGGGTTATGATATTTTGTGTTATCAAAAGCAGCGAAAAATGATAATATAAAATAAGATTTTTAATATGTACCACATAAAGTACATGCTCTTGTTTATTCTTCTGTCAGTTTGTGAAGTAGATATTACTATACCCACTTTAGAGATAATTAAATCAAGGTGGTTGCTCCAGAATTCCCAGTTTTAGTGAATGACTTAGCTGGATTCAAACTCCAGTGGTTTGGACTCAGAATCAATGCACTGACCACTGTCGAGTCTGTAGGATACTGACTCTGAACTTGGCACTGTCTGTTTATAAGAAACATTCAGGTTCTGGCCCGCATAGTGTTCCTTATTATCTTTTGCAGTTTAAGGTTAATTTCTGAACCACTTGGTGCTTAGTTTTACAAGTTATAATAGTGGTAGTAGTTCTTAATGTTAATATAATAGAACTAGGGCTCGTGGTACCGTGGACTTTTGTAGTTTGAAAATGAATCTCTTCCATTAATGAATATCTCTGTGTTAGAATTGGTAAGAAAACTGAAAACTAGAAAACTCGCTCCAAATATGCTATTGTAGAAACATTAAATTCTCTATTAATGCAATTATCTAAGAGATCCTCTAAAAATATTAGTAAAAGAAAGCGGAGCTTTCTTGATTTTTAAACTTAGTTTCATCTCAGACAGATTACAAGATTGCTCTTTCTGAATTAGGGAGGTTTCCCTGTTCTTTCAAGTATTCCTCATTCTTCCTGTTGTCTTGAGAAGATGCTACCTTGTTTTCACTGAGCATAGTTTTACTCCTCTGAAATTGATATTTCACCTGATATGTACTCACTCTTTTTCCTGGAGGAAGTAGTAACTTCATGAGGTTTCAAAGTCACTAATTTAATGAGACTGGAAAATAGGATCTTTAAGCCAGTATGAGTAACAGCAGGTTTCCATATGGTGGGGATGATAGTCATTTATGTCTTTTTCCTTGTAAACTTGCACCCTTTCATTGAGTACTTGCATTTTATTTTAAAGGGTGTTTTAAACTTGAAACCCATTTCGCTATATAGCTGGCTGAAGTTGCATTTCTCTGGGATTCCAGTATTGGCTCGTGAAGGTTAGTGTGTGGAGGGCTGCGTTCCTTACCATTGGGCTGTGATATCTGAAAATGTCCACTTTTAAAGGAGAGTTTCCTAAATGGAACAGGCATTTCTCTGAGTTGAGTAGACTCAAAAACCGGACAGTTTTTGGAGGGTCTTGAGATTTCTCAATGATCTTGTTTACTTTAGCTTTCCACAAGTCTTATGTTTGTTGGCCAAGAAACACATCAGTGAAAGAAAGGCAAGTGGAGCCCAGGAATGTAAGAGAGAAAATGTGGACCATGAGATAGTGTCCTTTAAAAAATTTTTTTATTGGCGCATAGTTGATTTACAGTGTTGTGTTAGTTTCAGGTATACAGCAAAGTGAATCAGTTATACACATATGCATTCTTTTTTTCTTTAATTCTTTCCCCATATAGGCCATTATAGAGTATGAGTAGAGGTCCCAGTGCTAAACATCAGATTCTTACTCATTATCTGTTTTATGTCTAGCAGTGTGGCTCAGACTGGTAAAGAATCGGCCTGCGATGTGGGAGACCTGGGTTCAGTCCCTGGGTTGGGAAGAGCCCCTGGAGAAGGGAACAGCTACCCACTCCGGTATTCTGGCCTGGTGAATTCTACAGACAGAGGAGGCTGGCAGACTACAGTCCCTGGGCCTGCAGGGAGCAGGACACAACTGAGTGGCTTTCACCCTCACTTTTCAGTGTGTGTGTATCAATGCCTGGTTCCCTTACCTCTCCCTTCCCCTTTCAGCCTGGGTGCCATCATTCAGTGACCTTACCTGTCTAAGCTTAACTGAGGACAAGCTCCAGTCTTCACTAGTTCAGACTAGCTTAATTCAGCTTGTATTTTATCAATTTTGTTCCTTAAACATTTTTTTAAAATTTATTCATGGCTGTGCTGGGTCTTTGTTGCTGCCCAAGCTTTTCTCTAGCTGTGGCGAGCAGGAACTGCTGTGTTTGCGGGGTGCAGGCTTCTTGTTGGGGTGCCTTCCCTGTGGAGCTCGGGCTGTGGGTGCGCAGGCCTCAGTGGCGGCGGCTCTGGGCTCTCAGAGCACAGGCTCAGCAGCTGTGGTGCACGGGCCGTGTGGCTCCGTGACATGTGGCGTCTTCCTGGACCAGGGATCAAACCCATGTCCCCTGCACTGGCAGGCAGACTCTTTACCACTGGGCCGCCAGGGGAGCCCGTCAATTTGTTTCTAATCAGTGGGTGATAGGAAGTTGCTTGGAGAGGATTTTTAATGTACACAGCTCCTATGGTAGCATTTTGTTATTTAATAAATACCTTAGTCTGATTTCTTCATTTACTTTTCCTTCTCCACCATTTCTCTAGATGCCCAGATGAAGACAATATCACATTTAATCACAGTTTAGCATTTTGAACATTAGACTCTCAGCTTGGATTGTTTCAGTTCAATTTCCCAAAATATGAATTCTCCAAAAAGAGGAAATTTATAACCTCCTGTGATGTTTACCTACCTAAAGCAATAGAACAGATATATTGAGAAAATTTAAATAATAGTAAGAATAGCTGTATCCTTCCCTGGTGGCTCAGACAGTAGAGAATCTGCCTGCAGTGCAGGAGGCCAGGGTTTGATCCCTAGTTTGAGAATATCCCCTGGAGGAGGGAATGGCTACCCACTCCAGTATTCTTGCCTGGGAAAGCCCATGGACAGAGGAGCCTGGCGGGCTATAGTCTGTGGGGTGGCAAAGAGTCTGACACAACTGAGTAACTAACACATATACATGCACACACACAGAGTGCTTACTGTTATACATGGCATTGTTTTGAATATGGACTTCCTTGGTGACTCAGACGGTAAAAGAATCTGCCTTCCATACAGGAGACCTGAGTTTGATCCCTGGGTTGGGAAGATCCTCTGAAGAAGGAAATAGCAACCTACTCCAGTATCCTTGCCTGGAGAATTCCATGGACAGAGGAGTCTGGCAGGCTACAGTCCATGGGTTTGCAAAGAGTCCAGACCCGTGTTTAATCCTAATAACAACCCTATAAGCTGGGTACTGTTCTGTGCTGTGCTTAGTTGCTCATTTGTGTCTGACTCTTTGTGACCCCATGGACTGTAGCCAGGCTCCTCTGGCTATGGAGATTCTCTAGGCAAGAATACTGAAGTGGGTAGACATTCCCTTCTCCAGGGAATCTTCCCAACCCAGGGATCAAACCCAGGTCTCCCACATTGCAGTCAGATTCTTTACCGTCTGAGCCCCCAGGGAAGCCCGTGAATACTGGAGTGGGTGGCCTAGCCCTTCTCCAGGGGATCTTCCTGACCCAGGAATCTGATTGGGATTGCCTGCATTTCAGTTGGATTCTTTACCAGATGAGCCACCAGGGAAGCCCATAAGCTGGGTGCTTTTGTTATGTTCATTTTACGTTAAAAGAAACTGCTTTGAGATATTAAGCAAATTTTACAAAATGTAAAACTAGTTAAGTCATAGAGCTTGAGTTCTGAAGTAGATATCCCTGAGTCAAGCCTTTCTTCTATGGTCTTATTCATGAAAGACTCATTAAACAGAGAGGAATGAGTGTTGGGCACATATAACTTGGTGATTCTATATAAATCTTGTCATATTTTGAATAGTGTAGACTTGATAAAATCTTTGTGAATTTCTCATCATTCCAGGAGACTCAGTGTAGCAAAAATCAATATCATGGGGAAAGAGATGTTAATGTAGTAGTCGGATTAATTCTTCTCTTTTTTTTTTTGGTTGTTGTTGTTGGTTATTCCTCTAGCAACTACTACAAAGGCAGCATTTACTTGACAAGTCATGTGTACTTAAGGCAGAACACTGACTGCTTTTCATGCTGGCAAATTTGTTCTTTACCAGTACTGGCTACCTGTAAGGAATGTGAGCATGCTGGGTTTTAGAACAGGAAAAACACAACTTCCATCTCATTTCACAGTAGAGTTCACTTAGGGATACAGACTTTTTGGTGACAGTAGCTGGTACTTTCTGCTTGTTATTTCTGATACTTGCATAATGCTAACCTGGTAGATACTGTCAGATGACAAGCCTTCCTCCCACATGTTCTCCATAAAAGAACTGCTAGTGACAAGCATTTTATTATATTGAGAATTCTGCTTCATACTGTTTTAGGTTAAAGTGTATTTATCATGAAGCCAGTATTGTGGAATGTTCTTGTTTTCTTCTTCCAGAATGTGGCACTTTTTTCTCAGTAATGCATGTGCATTGTGAAAAAGTTGTTGCCCAGATGGACCCCAGTGAAAGTAACTTAAGTATGTAAATAGATTCTGCTTCTGTCTGGGGAAATGATCTAAGATAGATGCTATTCCCACCAACCCACCCCTCCCCCCCACACCCCCGCCTTGGGAGACTAATACTTCATCCCTATATTTGCAACTTACAGTCAGCATCTACTCTGGAGTCAGGAAGTTTTTAGATGTTACTATCATGTTCAGACTGTAGGCTTTACAAAGAGGGGAGGGGAATTTAGGATAGATGCAAAGGCAGGTTTGCAAAAGCATGCTAAGTTCTGGAAACTGTAAATGGCTTCATAAGGTCAAAGCATAATGACAGTGTGAGGAAGTGGCAGGCGATGAGAAAGATGGGTTAGCGGAGACCAGATATTGAAGGAGCTTTGAATTTTATGCTGAGGATTTTGGATTTGTTCCCATAGATGATGGGGAGACTTCTGATATTTCTTAAGAAGTGGGCAGATAGAATCAAATTTGCTTTTATTAATTCATGTGGCAACATGGAAGGTGGATTGAAAGTGGGGGGACTATAAATTAGGAGATGCATTCATTATTAGGAGGCTGTTGTAATCATTCAAACAAGAAACAATGACCTGAATAAGGGAATTGTCCTAAGGGTGCAGAGAAAGGTGCGCTTTATTCATTCATTATTTGAGAAATGTTTATTAAGTCCCTGTTGTATATCAGACATAGAGTTAGTTGTACTTTGGGTTAACAGGGTGAGCAAGATAATGCCTTCAGGGAGCTTCCAGTCTAGGGGGAGATTTGACAAATAATAGGCAATTGCAGTTGTCAGATCCTGTAACAGGGAGCTTATGATAGCTTGGGACCTTAACCCATCCTCAAGGAGCAGGGAAACCTCTTTTAGAAAAGTCTAAGTGGAAGCTAAGTAAAGTTGTGCGAGATGTAGGAGTGGTGATTGGAAAGACAAAGTGATTCAGTTGAGGAAATAGTATCTGAAATAGTATCTGAAAGTGGCTGGAGTAGGCGAGAAAAAAACCTTAGCTTGTTTAGGGAACTATGGATCATTTAGTGTGGCTGAATTGTGGAGGGCAAGGAAGTGGGTTGTCAGAAATGAGGCCAGGGAATTAAACAGTCACCTTATAAATTATGTGGAGGAGTTTGCTTACGAGCAAGTGAACTGTTTTAAGCTAGAGAGTGTCATGATCACATTAGATCTTCAGAAAAACCCCTCTGGCTGCTGTGTGGAGGATTGGGAGAGGAGGAATAGAGTAGATAATAAGGAGGTGCCAGAGAGGTGGGGGGGGGGGGTTTGTTTGTTTGTTTGCTTTATTTTTTGAAGCAGAAGGAAGACTTCAAAGAAGGAAGTGGTCATTTTTGTCAGATGCCGCTGGCAAGTCATTAAGATAGAGACTAAGTATCTGCTGAATTTGGTATTAGTTGGTCAGTTGGTGACCTTTGTGAGGAGAATTTCAGCAGGGTAGCTGGAGTGGGAGGTCGATGGCAGGGAGTTGGGTATTAGCTAGGTGAGGAGGTGGCACTTGTCATAGGAGCTTTTCTGTGAGAAGATAAACTGCGGTTCGGAGAAAAGGGAAGAGGAAGGGCCAAATAACGATTGAAGTTGCTAATGAGATTGAAGACTATCTGTTGATGTTACTGTAAGGGGAACAGTGAGGTAAGGGAGGATAATTAACAGTTTTTTGAGTGCTTGTTTGAACTTGTTAGTCATTTCTCAAAATTTTGCAGGACAAGTATTGTGATTGTTAGAAATTAGAAAAATCTGCCTAACGATGCAGATATTGGACTTTGCGACTTCAAGACTTGGAGTAGTTCTGCTGCTGCTGCGTCGCTTCAGTCGTGTCCGACTCTGTGCGACCCCGTAGACAGCAGCCCACCAGGCTCCTCCGTCCCTGGGATTCTCCAGGCAAGAACACTGGAGTGGGGTGCCATTTCCTTTTCCAATGCATGAAAGTGAAAGTGAAGTCACTCAGTCGTGTCGGACCCTTAGCGACCGCATGGACTGCAGCCCACCAGGCTGCTCCGTCATGGGATTTTCCAGGCAGGAGTGCTGGAGTGGGGTGCCATTGCCTTCTCCATGGAGTAGTTATGGATTATGGACTAATCCAGGAACGGGATTGGGCAACAAAGCAGAATGGAGATAAAAGTCCTTGGCAGTATGGTCATAGTTATGGGAAGTTGCCTAGAATGGTTGTAACTAGGATGGAAAAGGCAGAGACAGATGCCAAATTCTTCTCGTTAACCTAAAAGAATAGAACAGCCAGTTATTTTACCAGCGAAACTGGTGTATTTGGGAGCAGCAAAGAACGGCAATTCGGAACATGCGACTGTGGCGAACCACAAATGATAGGCTGGTAAAGCAAAGGAGAGGGAACTCTTTTATAGAGGAGAAGGGGAAGTTGGGAGGGGCTGGTTATATATGAAAAAATCCATTGGAGGAAACTAGGAATTTGAAGTATAATGGCTTTTCATTTGCTGAGTTGTGAGTCCCTCACGGACTGAGGGGAGAATCTTTTTCCCTCCCGCTGGCAGTGGTAGTTGCACCTCCTGTCGGAGATGCAGAGTACATCTCTCTCTGTTGGCTTCAGGACTGGTAACCAGTGGGACGCGCATGAGAGCTCCCTCTTCTGGCCTCCTGACTCCATTTTAGTGAGGTTTTCCTTGATTAATTTTTGCATTGTCCATACATTGAAAGATGACCTGGAAATGAGTTATGACACAGACTTAGATAGTAGTATATTTGAGTAACATGAACCTCTGTGGACAAGAAGGTTTCCCTGCTGTTTCCCAGACCCATCTGATGGTAGGAGAACTTTGGGGAGAGGGAATAGTGATATCCCATATTCTAGTTCCTATTTATAGGAAAATTTGCCAAGAAGGTCAACTTCTTTAGTTGAGCTCCTTTGCTGAAAGATCAATGAATGCTGTTTTGTGAATAGATTTTAGTCTGTGATTCTCTGTGGAGAAGATTACTATCATTTTTTTTAATATGAATATATTTGGAAAACTGCTACTAAGCAACCTGTTGTCATTTCCTAATGTTACTATAATCTGGTGTCAATGCCTAATGATCTCATTGGACTTGTTATCTTCCCTCCAGCTATGCTGGCATCAAGTAAGTACATTAATAAACGTTAAGAAATGCATTCATTAAAAACCAAGCCATCACTTTGGAGCTGGCTAAGGCCAACTCAGTGTCTAAATGAGTCGGGCAAGTTAGAGAAAATCATGAGCCTGAAAATGACTTTGTCTTTCAGGTTGGTTTGGGCAAGGTAGCAAGAGATGAATAAGTTGTAATGTAATGGGATTTGATATTACTTTTATAAGATATATCACTTTAACGTGATGCTTTGTCATTAAAGTGTTAGTAATATGACAGCCTTGAAAAGAGTTGATGCTTCTCCTGTGTTTTTATTTATTGGCTCCATGACAGGATTGTGTATTAAAATGCTGTTAAGATTTTGAAAGGGATGTCTAGGAAAGTAGTTAAAAAACAAATCCCCAAGTGGCTTGATCCAATTTATAAACTCTAGCAGTGTGTAGCTAATTGCAGATAGATTTTATTTTTTAAGGTATTATGTCAGCTCTCTTGTGTATGCCTTCTATATTGGAGCATAGACATTATCTTTCCCAACATTAGGTTTGAGGAAATAGTTTCAAAGACAGGAATAGCAGAAGTGTTATTTTATGGTGTACTTTCCCCTTTTGTGTAAGTCTGCTAAAATTCTGAGGTCGGGCAAAGAGGCTTTTCAACTAAAAGTTAGCTGATAGAAATTTTACACAGCAATGAGAAAATACAATTATCTAATATTCGATATACCTTATATACATATCAGTTCAGTTCAGCTCAGTTCAGTCACTCAGTCATTTCTAACTCTTTGTGACCCCATGAATCGCAGCATGCCAGGCCTCCCTGTCCATCACCAACTCCTGGAGTTCACTCAAACTCATATCCATCGAGTTGGTGATGCCATCCAGCCATCTCATCCTCTGTCGTCCCCTTCTCCTGCCCCCAATCCCTCCCAGCATCAGAGTCTTTTCCAATGAGTCAGCTCTTCGCATGAGGTGGCCAAAGTATTGGAGTTTCAGCTTCAGCATCAGTCCTTCCAATGAACACCCAGGACTGATCTCCTTTAGGATGGACTGGTTGGATCTCCTTGCAGTCCAAGGGACTCTTGAGTCTTCTCCAACACCACAGTTCAAAAGCATCAATTCTTTGGCACTCAGCTTTCTTCACAGTCCAACTCTCACATCCATACATGACCACTGGAAAAACCATAGCCTTGACTAGACGGAACTTTGTTGGCAAAGTAATGTCTCTGCTTTTGAATATGCTATCTAGGTCGGTCATAAGTTTCCTTCCAAGGAGTAAGCGTCTTTTAACTTCATGGCTGCAGTCACCATCTGCAGTGATTTTGGAGCCCCCAAAAATAAAGTCTGACACTGTTTCCACATCTATTTCCCATGAAGTGATGGAACCAGATGCCATGATCTTCGTTTTCTGAATGTTGAGCTTTAAGCCAACTTTTTCACTCTCCTCTTTCACTTTCATCAAGAGGCTCTTTAGTTCCTCTTCACTTTCTGCCATAAGGGTGGTGTCATCTGCATATCTGAGGTTATTGATATTTCTCCCAGCAATCTTGATTCCAGCTTGTGCTTCTTCCAACCCAGCATTTCTCATGATGTACTCTGCATATAAGTTAAATAAGCAGGGTGACAATATACAGCCTTGACGTACTCCTTTTCCTATTTGGAACCAGTCTGTTGTCCCATGTCCAGTTTTAACTGTTGCTTCCTGACCTGCATACAGATTTCTCAAGAGGCAGGTCAGGTGGTCTGGTATTCCCATCTCTTTCAGAATTTTCCACAGTTTATTGTGATCCACACAGTCAAAGGCTTTGGCATAGTCAATAAATCAGAAATAGATGTTTTTCTGGAACTCTCTTGCTTTTTCGATGATCCAGCGGATGTTGGCAATTTGATCTCTGGTTCCTCTGCCTTTTCTAAAACCAGCTTGGACATCTGGAAGTTCACGGTTCATGTATTGCTGAAGCCTGGCTTGGAGAATTTTGAGCATTACTTTACTAGCGTGTGAGATGAGTGCAATTGTACGGTAGTTTGAGCATTCTTTGGCACGGCCTTTCTTTGGGATTGGAATGAAAACTGACATTTTCCAGTCCTGTGGCCACTGCTGAGTTTTCCAAACTTGCCGGCAAATTGAGTGCAGCACTTTCATAGCATCATCTTTCAGGATTTGAAATAGCTCCACTGGAATTCCATCACCTCCACTAGCTTTGTTTGTAGTGATGCTTTCTAAGGCATATCACCCATAATCAAAGAAATGTCAGTTACAATGATACTCATTTTTATTTCCCAAAATGGCAAGACTTTATTTAAAAAGAGTTCATACTCAGTGTTGCTGTGGGAACAGGGCACAGCTTCAGTATAGCGCATATCCATAATATGTCAACAACTTTAAAAGTAAATTCTCTTTGTTTTCAGTTCAGTTCAGTTCAGTCCCTCAGTCCTGTCTGACTCTTTGCAACCCCATGGACTGCAGCACACCAGGCCTCCCTCTCCACCAACTCCCGGAGTTTACTCAAACTCATGTCCATTGAGTTGGTGATGCCATCCAACCATCTCATCCTCTGTCACCCCCTTCTCCTCCTGCCTTCAATCTTTCCCAGCATCAGGGTCTTTTCAAATGAGTCAGTTCTTCGCATCAGGTGGCTAGAGTGTTGGAGTTTCAGCTTCAGCATCAGTCCTTCCAATGAATATTCAGGACTGATTTCCTTAGGATGGACTGGTTGGATCTCCTAGCAGTCCACGGGACTCTCAAGAGTCTTCTCCAGCATTTCAAAAGCATCAGTTCTTTGGCGCTCAGCTTTCTCTTTGATTTAGCAGTTTCATTTTCAGAAGTTTGTCTTATAGAAGTAAGTGCGTATGTGCTAAGTCACTTCAGTCGTGTTGGACTCTTTGTGACCCTATGGACCATAGCCCACCAGGCTCCTCTGTCCATGGGATTCTCCAGACAAGAATACTGGAGAGGGTTGCCATGCCCTCCTCCAAGGGATCTTTCTGACCCAAGAATCAAAACTGTCTCTTGCAACTCCTGTATTGCAGGTGGATTCTTTAAGGCTAAGCCACCAGGGAAGCCCATAAAAGTACTTCTAGGTCAAAACAAAAATGTACCCATAAGAATATTTACTGCAACATTGTTTGGAATAGCAACAAAATGAAACAAAACAAAACTGGAGAAGTCTGATCCTGGAAGAGCAATTTTAGATTATGACACATTTTCAAATGTTGTAGAAAACTATTTAAAGACATTGAAAGATAAACAATATGTGTTCTTAAGTGGGAAAGCATATTCCATATGGTAAGTATGTATAACATAGTTTCACTTTTGTGTTGGTAGCTATACATGTGGGAAAAAACTGCAGACATAATCAAGGAATTTTGGGTGAAGTGTTGTATAGGTAATCCAGGAGGACCTGGGAGAAGGTGGGGAGATGCTGGAGCCAGCTGGAGGTGGAGAGCATAGAGCAGGTGGCAGACTGCTGTTCACAAAGTGCCAGTGATTGCATCCCATGGGTAGTGACATGAGTGATTTTCTTCGTCTGTTTTGATACGCATTTTCTAAAATTTATATAATAAACATAGACAGTGAAAGCATCTGCCTACAGTGCGGGAGACCTGAGTTCGATCCCTGGGTCAGGAAGATCCCCTATCCCCAGGAGAAGGAAATGGCAACCCACTCCAGTACTCTTGCCTGGAAAATCCCATGGATGGAGGAGCCTGGTAGGCTACAGTCCATGGGGTTGCAAAGAGTAGGACACAACTAAAAGACTTCATCTTCCTTCCCATATTGCTTTGTAATGAAAAAATAAAATAGTGTTTTAAAAAACATGGAAAGGTGATTGGATGCTCAGCTTTTGATGAATTGAGAGAAGAGTTTATGTTGTGAAGTTAGCAAGCAAGCTAAGGGCACATGATGTGAGAATGATAAAAATGATTACTAATTTTCCTCATTTTTATTTAGCCACGGCCAGTTTATGGGATTCTTTTGGCAAAACATTAAATTAAAGCAAAGTGTGCTAAGATGATTTGTGTTTAAAACCAGATTACTGGATCATGGAAAAATGAAGCATTTTACTGAATTGCTTCCTCAGATCAAGACTGTTTTTCAGGAACTTTCCTGGAGGCACAGTGGATAAGAATCCACCTGTCAATGCAGGGAATGTGGGTTTGATCCCTAGGCCAGGAAGACTCCACGTGCCACCACTGCTGAGCCCACCAGCCTGGAACCTGTGCTCCACAAGAAGAGGCACCATAGTGAGAAGCCTGCACGCCACAGCTGGAGAGCAGCCCCCATTTACCACAACTAGAGGAAGCCTGCGCAAAGCAACGAAGACCCAGCACAGCCAAAAAAAGAAGAGTATTTTTCAAAGAAAGACCTTCTTAGAGAATCATTTGCCTGCTTTGTCTCACAAAGATTATACTCTTACTGGTTTAATAAGACCTACAAATATGTTGAACTTCAAACTGATGTAAAGACGAGTGTTCATCAGGGTTGACTAGGTAGTAGTTAGGACTGTGATTTATTTGGAATTGCTGATCTACCCTGAGATTAGAAGAAGTACAGATTTTAAAGAATCTTAGAGGAATTGAAGTTGCAGTTTCAGAAAAGTTGTTCAGAACGATAATTGGAACACAGACATCTGTCTGTGGCTTAATTATCAAACACTTGTCCTGTTATTGCAATTTCCTGTAGAAGAAGTGATAGCCCTAAAAGTCAACTGTATCTACCAGTTAAAAAACAAACACCAGACACTTGAAACTTTGCACCTGAACCTATGATTGCAGGACTTTTCTAACATTTTTATCTATATGGTCAAACTCCAGGCAATTTTGATTCCCTTATGTTTGTGAATATATGTATTTTTTTCATAAATCTTTTGAAGTAAAAGCTAAAAACTGTTAGTTATATAAATCTGGAATCTGATTTGAAATGTTGCTTGATTTCATTTCCCTTTGTTCTTGAGGGTAGTAGTGTCTATAGCTGTCAATATTCTCTTTGATTTATTCAGAATGGATCAGTGATAAAATTAGTTCTCTAGCTGTCCACTTTTAGTTTCATTAAAAGCAGCTTTTTGGACTACTTTAGCATTATGGCTGAATTTCTATTTTTATATGGCCAGTAATTTATCTTTTTACTGTATTTATCAAGCAAAAACTTCTTGTAACTGCACACATACAGGTTTATGATTCTGTGACTATTTCTGAAAAAGTCTGGTGATCTTGGGGTTGTGCAAGAGCAAAGCCCTAGGTTATGAGACTTGTGTGTGCCAGGCTGGGGCTTTTCTGAGACTCAGGTCTGTTGAGGGAGTGATGAAAACCATACCTTTGTTTGGCCATTTGTTTCTTTATCTGTAAGACCATGATTGAAGTCCCTGACTCTCATTATGGTGAAATTGAGATTTTAAACATTTGCTTTTCTTTACATCCAAAATGTATCCTAGGTAAGAGGAAGAATTCCAGATATGTTTCAAACAATGGTTGTCAGTCTTTACCTACCTTCCCTTGAGCCCCCAGGCTCATCTTTGGGTTATTATATATAGTACCCTCCTAGGATACTACCACTGAACACTAATGAGGTACCACTGTCTTAATCTATTCTGTGTCTCCTGGGCATTTCTAAAACTATAATGGGGGGAAGAACTTTTAATTGACCCCAGAGGTTAGTGGAACCGTGAAAATAATTGGTTTGTTAAATTATTTCATTCACTAAGCACCTACTATGCACTTGGTACATTGGTTTAAGCTTTGGCGTTACAAAGAAAGTGAAAAAACCTGGAAGAATAGTTACATAAAGTACTGAAGGGCACATGTGGGAGATGATCAGTTCTGTTTGGGAGTTGTCTAGAAAAGCCTCTGGTATAAACCCTTTTTTTAGGGTTTTTTATTTTTTATTTTTTTTTTAGTCACTCGGTTGTGTCCGACTCTTTGTGACCCCATGGACTGTAGCCTACCAGGCTCCTCCATCCATGGGATTTTCCAGGCAAGAGAACTGGAGTGGGTTGCCATTTCCTTCTCCAGGGGATCTTCCTGACCCAGGGATAGAACCCTGGTCTCCTGCATTGTAGGCAGATGCTTTACCGTCTGAGCCACCAGGGAAGTCTGTTTTAGGGTAACAGTATGCAATTTTACTTTGTTATTTAAAAAAGTGGTCAGCATTCTTAGTCAGCACTGCGTGCTCTTCTGAGTGGCAGCCTTCCCTAACTGACTGGCTGGATGAGGTCCGTTGCTCCTTCAGACTCATAGTATTCTATTTTCTTTACATTGTACATTTGCCCGACTCTGGAAAAATATTAAAAGTCTTAATGTTCTCATTTTAGTTACAGACTTCTTTTTCTTTATTTTGTCTTTCTAATCTCATTTTCTCTTTTTTCCCCTTCATCATTTTATGTTTTACCTAATGTGAATTTATGTAAGCTACCTTAAACATTTTCTGAATCAAAGTGAAATATAAATTGATACATGACATATTTGCTTTTTTAGTAGTAAATGTCATATGCCTTTTATTAAGAATTTGAGCCAGTATAGAGTCTGTGATTTAAGTACTTTTCATCCATAGTACTGAGCTAAGTGCCTTACATATAGTATATAGTACATTGAAGTCAATATGCATTGAGTGCCTTGCATATTTGTTGAATGAACTATTGATGTAAGTATGAGAAAATTTGCTGGTTAGGGTCTTCTTTGCCTGGATCTGGTTTGCTCATCTAGTAAACTGCCTGCTCCATTAGATCCAGATGAGTGTATCACCAGTTTTGCTCAGCACATCTCCTCGTTTGTGTGGATTTATGTCAAGCCCAGACTAGATGCCAAGGAGTTGAGTACATGGCAAAACGAAGAAATACTGGCGGCAAAGAAGTCTCAGGATAAGTAATCTAGTAATCGTGGCCAGTGGTTCCTCTGAATCTTGTTTCCTCAAGTTGTTAACGTCAGGGAGAAATAAGATTGCTTGCATTAGGATAGATCCTGGATTTCATTTTGATAATGAATTAAAGTGAAATGATCATCCATGACGTAGCTGTGAATAAATGTGGTATTGATCAGAGAACATAGACTTGCACGCTTCCATTAGCAACTTAAGAATAGTGAAATAGATTTCTGAGGCTTTTTTTTTTTTTTTTTTTTTACATCCAGGAGAGAGAAATGCCATTATGTTCATCCCGTTGAATCTGCCTCTTCTCATGCCACTGGGTTTGGGCAAGTTTTATATACAAATTTATATTTTTCTGAATCCTAAATGTTTTTAAGAAAATATTTTCCAATTTCTTAGAGTTAAGCTATACTGTAGAATTAGGAGATTTACCGTTTATTGAACAAGATTTTGTTCCTTATTTTCAATTTAAAAACAAGTGAGTGAAAGACTTATCAAGGTGCACAGCATTTTGCTGGACCCTGTGGATGACGTTTGAGGGAAGACCTAGTCTCTGCCCTTAAGATTGTTACCTTGTATAGTTGGAACTGACCAGATACAAGTAGAGAGCAGTCAGGGTTTATTCTCAGGAGTTAGGTTGTTGAGAGGATTAGGAATGATCACTTGGAGGTCAGAGTACGGGAGTCTTCTCAAAGAATTTGAGCTGTGTTCTGGAAGGGTATTAGCAGTTAATATTTTCAGAAGCAGAAGTGAGAATCCAGCACCCTTTCTCTAGCCAGTCATTTAAAGAGCTTTCCAAAAATGAAAGAAAAAAAAAAGGTTAATATTTGCACAAGTAGAAAGTAGTGGTAAGAGGTGCCTGGAAAGTAGATCTTTTAAAAAGACTGTAGTTGCTGCAAAGGCAGAAGCAAAAAGGTGTCTTCTGTATGAAGCCAAGTGAAGAGTAGCCAGACTAAAACTGATTGTTTGGGGGCAGTAATTGGAGAAGTTGAGGGAGCAGGTGTCAGAGGGTATTGAAAGCCAGATCCATAGTTTGAGGCTGTGAGTAAACACAGTTCCTGTGGCACTGTGAAAGGAGGATTTTAGGAAGTGTAGTCTCACAGTGATAGTACAGGTTTCCAGTATATATAACCATGATCAAGATGAGGAGCTTAATTAGATAAGCTCAAAGGAATTTGTGGTCATTTATTGAATCTTTACCAACCACTGTTTGTCCTAAGTGCTTTAATCAGTATTATATTTAAATCTCACAGCTATCCTGTGAGTTAGCTATTATTCCTCTCTTTACCTTAACAGGTGAGAAAACTGAAGCACAGGAAGGGCAGGAAACTTTCTTAAGGTCACAAAACTGATACGGAGTGGAGCAGCCAATCTGGCTTCAGAAACCATGATTTTAACCACCATGCTCTAAACTGTTATGTTTTCCAGAGAAAAGAAACTGAACATTCTTTTCTTCTGTGTAATTTTTTTCCCTTATTAATCCCATATCTCCTTAACTACAACACAATTTAGTGGCCTTAGCACAAAGGTTTGGCTTGGAGATTTCAAGTTGGTTCGCACATTTAAGACTCATTCAAAACCAGTAATCCACTGGCGGCTTGTAAATAATACTTTGTAATTTCACTTTTTTCTTTCTAAACTATGACAAGTCAAAACAACTGTAGACTGGACTTTAAGGGAGAGAGGAGGCTAGCGAATTTTACGAGTGTTTCTGGTTTGCTGAGTTTCTTTACCTGGCTCAGATTATATGAGGAGTAATGGTTTTTATATCTATTTAAATATACCATTTATACTTAATTAAATGCTCAGCTGACAGAAGCTCTTTCAAAAAAAAAACATACACACACACACACATTTTGGGTTTCAGTAGTCGAAAGATTCGTGGTGGATTCCGAATTCACTCACAGTCACTCTTGTTGATGTTGCTGCGTAATTTACAAGAGGCAGTTGCTTGGCGTTTGGTGTGCTTTCTGTAGGTCCCTTTGTCCTTCATGGCAGTTGGTCTCTGTAGTATATCTTTTAGGACAAGGGTTTGAGCCCCTGTAAAAGCGTTTCAGATGTTTTCCGACTAAAGGTTTTTCCCTCTTATTCTGTACTGTTTGGTTTCTTTGGCAACCTGGCCTCCCTAGCACCCTGCTGACGTCTTATACCCCCCTTCTCTCCCCATCCCCCCCATCACTTGGGTTTATTTATTTTTTTCCCCATTGCTTCAGGTCTGCACTGGAAGAATATATATGTTTTCTTAAGTCTTCATTCCTGATGCTTCTCAGAATATACTAGAAGGATAGAGAGAGAAAAGAAATTGCTTATAGAAGCTAAGTAACCTGTGTTTTTGGGTTTCAGGGTTTCTGCCATAAAAAGGCAACATTTATTCTTTTGCCCATAGTGTCTTCTTTGTGCTGTTGTTAAACAGTAATAAAGAAATGTAAATGTTTTCCAGTTAAACTAGACATTTTATAATGAAAGTATTTTAGTAATGCAAGGTGTTGTGGAGGGAAAATAATGTGGAAATAGTGGAAATAGTGCATAGTTTGGTTACTATAGGATATTCTGTTGTTTTTATTCAATTTGTGCCTATGAAAAGCATTTCTGTTACTGTTGGGAAGGGAAAAGAAGTAAAGATCTAAAAATCTGTTGTTCCCATTCGGTCTTTTAGTGATACTTATTGAATCCCAGTTCCTTGACCCTGTCACCTCCCTGTCCTGCACAGAAGTGTCCATTTCTGCTACCTAACACACACTGAAGAGCCCTACTTCTTTAAATACAAACAAAACAGTTTGTACAGTTAATATGTATTAGGTACTACATGGGTGATCCTAACTGTAGTGGTAGTTGCCCTATCATGTACTTTTATATATGGAAATATTTCACCTTGGCCTCAATGTAATTTAACTAAAAAACATGAGTGTATGGAGTGTATGTAGGTAAGGAGTGGCTAAGAAAAGAAGAAATAGTAAAAATTGCTACACAAATGCCTCTCCCTATAGGTACGAAATAAATGAAGTTCTGTATGTGTGTCTAAATAGGTGGAAAGATAAGATGACTCCCTCTTTGGGGATCTATAATAATGTGATGCTGTGTGTGTATGAGTGGATATATGCATGGATATGTGTGTGCTATAAGTTAGGAATGACAGATCTGCTGTAAAAGCAAGGAGAGAGAGGAATTAATTTTGCCTGAAGAAGTCAGGCACTAAAACATTAAAAACTGATCACAGACCCTGTCTTAGGAGACTGAATGAGAATTACTGTGTACGTTGTTTAGTGCCAAAAGGTGTGGGGAGGGCAGAATCGGGCAGTAAGTAGTGAGAATATTGGATGATATAATTGAAATGCAGGTTGGAGGCAGATTGTGAACTACTATTTGACTTTATCACTTACGCAATAAGCAGTCACCAAAATACAGTTTTTTATTTGGTCTTTTAGATTAGATTCATGTTTTGAGAGTACATCTCTAATAATATAAAATTATATGTACTTCATGACTGAAACTGTATGGTAAGTGATGAATTAGTTATTAGGGTGATCAAATTATACTTGGTTTTTCCCCATACCTCACTTTAAAATCTGTACTGAGGTAGTTTTATATAGTGATTAGGTTAGTATCTGATATTGAACTCCTAGTCTTCCACTTATTAGCTGTTTCTCTGGCTTTGGATAATTCGTTGGTAAAACAAGCACAGTAATGCCTACTATGTTCTAGTAGTAGGCATACTCCTAGTATCCCTACTGTTTCACAGAGTGAACTAGTTTGAGGATTAGATTGAATGAGATAATATATATAAAGCCCAGTACTTCACACAGAAGACTTTGAATAGTAGTGACCATTTTGTGATGCTGTTTTCATGATAGAAACACTTTTTCTATCACTTTTGGAATGTGAGGGATTAACGGTTTGGGGAGGTGAAGCAGGAGACTTGTGGTAAGTAGATTAGTTATTGCTTTATCCAAACAATGCTTTTAGGTGACAAGGGAATTCAGAGCAGAAGAGGAGGTTTGACAGGGGAAGAAAAAATATGATGTTTAATTATGGATGCACTAAACTTTACATTACAATGGAGAACGTGAGAGTGATATCCAGGGAGTGATGGTTGGAAATGTGAAGCCTGGAGATACAGACATGGAAGCTGTTACAGTCTGATTGGAAATATCTGGGTCTGGGAGGAGTGATTGAATAGCAACCTAAGCAGAGAGAGAGCGCCTTAAGGAAAAGCTAAGGCTTAAGAATTGGGAGCCTGTCAAAGAAATTATTCCTGTTTGATTCTAGGGATATAGTTCACTGGGCTTTTGCCTGTGTTCTTGAAGAAACTAGAGAAATAATGTTTTTTTTTTAATGTACTTTTAAATATTTGTTTTAATGAAATAATCTGTCCTGTTACACTGAAATATTCAAATCTGTATTCTGAAGGCCAGTGAGTTTTAGACTTGTTGCTCTGCTCATTCATGTATAGAGGACATACCCAACTTTGGTTAGCTTTCTGACCATTGGGTCTCATTCATAGCATTTTCTGCAGTTCTCTCTCAAAGAGGGAACAATGTTCATTCTTTGATCACGGGAAGCTGTCTGATGTTGGCAGGTTTCCTCCTCCTCAAGTCTAGACGCTTGGCCCCTGTAGTAGTTTCTAACTCAGGCAAGTCCTCCCCTCTGACTGGCAGAGTCGGTGCAGATGTGTTGCTCCTTGGCTAGTCCGGAGCCCTACAGTGATAGGTATTGTTAATAGTAAACACTGTGGTGTATTGCTTGCCAAGCACCCAGCCACAGACTTTTCTTTACATGACTGCACTGTTAAAATGCAGACTTAACTGCCTTCTCAGAGAACGTCTACTGTTTCCATTTTTTTCTTTTTTTCTGAGTGAGGGGGGAAAAAAACCTTTGCCCTGTCTTCAAACTGAAATTTAAATTTCAGCATCTTTGAATCTGATGTAATAAAATATTAAAGAAACTTGGAAGTTATTAGAAGTTTCAATTGCTTACTTCCCAGTTTGCAGTAAGGTTTAAACCTTAAGCCCTTTGTGTGTTTTTAGTTATCTTTTTGAGTTAAACTGTCAGATACTATCTTGCTTAGGTGAAAGATTTAGTTGTTAATGGTCCTGCCTCTTCTTTCTTTATATGTCAAAATCTCCACATGGAATTTTTAGTTGAGAACCCACAGTAATCTAAAGTTAATTCCACAGGGTCGGGTTTAATTTTCATTTTAATTTACTCAGTCCCTTCTTTATCTTTAGACTACTAACCGAAAATAACTTGCTTTGCCTTTCTTTTAGTATGTAACTGTTATTAGGATTTTATAATAAGTATCTTTTTGCTCCTGGCTCTGGGGGTGGGGGTGGGGGCAGTGCTGATCTTGTTATTCTTGATCTTCAGGGGCTTAGAAGGATAGTTTGTATTGCTGGTGTTTTCAAGAAGCACCCTGGCCTAATACTCAAGTGCAGACTTTAAGTATGTGGTGAGCTGTGAAGTTACAATGTTAAATAGTTACTGGCCTGCCCCCGTTGTTTCCAAAGTTCACTTTCCCATTTTAAAAACCTTTACTGATTTTAAAAGCAAATGTAGAGAATTGCATGACTACACAGATCATCTGAGGGACCTTTGAACTTGCAGAAATAATGTGTGTGGAAGGAGGGGTGCTGCTGTTTAGGCCTTATAGACTAGAAACTTGCATTTAAATTTTAAACTGCTTGGGTAAGATGACTTAATTTCCTGGCTTATCCTCATATTTTTTTCCCCTGTGTGCCCTTGGCATTATCACCACAATGTAGAAGAATATTCTTTTGTTTACTGTAGTTTTATTTGGAAGGGAGACTGCAGTGTGGCTTCTTTAGGGGCGAGGGGGAGAATGGAGGTCTTTTCAAAATTAGGCACTGAGGCCTATGGACGTAATGTGTATCTTGTTTTCGGTCCTTTACTAACGTTTGTAGTTTTCTCCGTAAAATTATCACACAGTTCGGTAATTTTTTTCCCAGGGCTTATGATGGTGTGTGGCTCTTGTGAATGCATTCTTTTAAAGATTATCACCAACATATCTTTTTATAAATTGATGTTGGTATATTAGAAAGTTACTGAATGCTGGGATCTCATGGTTTCTTTTGTACTTAGGTTTCACTTATCTTTTCAGTGCTTCAGTTTCTGCATCTGTGAAACAAGGGGTGTGTGTTAGAATAATGTATCTCCAGAGACCTTTCTAGTGTTACCACTGCATGGCTCTGTGTTGAGAGAATGTCCCTTACTTCATGAGGTGAGTGGGAGCTGTGCCACCGAAACTATGGGTGGGTTCTGTGACTACAGCCAAACTTAGCTTTGTTTGTATGTGTTTGCATGTGTTTAACACGCTCTGTTCTCTATATAATGGTTCTTGAACATCTTGAGGTAAAGAGCAAATACTTTACGTTTTAGAAATAGCCCTCAAAAGTACAGGTTCTCATCCTGGTTGAATGGTTTGCTATTATCTTTTCACCCTGTGTTTGAGTTTGTTGCTATTAGATTTACTGCATATTTTCCCTCCTAAAATAGATGGTCTTTTAAGCCATAGTTTTTATAAATATTTGCATCTCAAGTCAGATTTTTTCCTACACCATGAGTCATGTTTGATGAGTTCCACTGAAGCAGGGTATGTTCAGAGAGTTTTCTACCAGAGGTTTATTCTCTTCCATACCTCTGTCCCAAGCATCCTATACGTCGACGTTGGATCATTCCACTGGGAGTATGAGTAGTGTTCTTGGAGAATTATTTTAATACTTATTTCTGCTGGGTGGATGGATGCAGATGCTGAACTTGTTATCTCTATGAATCCAATCCTGACCCCCCCACACCAAATATACCTCAACAGCATGCCATCTTTTCTGTTGTTGTTTAGTCAGTCGCTAAGTCCTGCCTGACTCTTTGTGACCCCATGGACTGCAGCACTCCAGGCTTCCCTGTCCTTCACTATTTCCCAAAATTTGCTCAAATTCACATCCATTGAGTCAGTGATGCTGTCTAACCGTCTCATCCTCTGCTGCCCTTTTCTCGTTTTGCCTTCAGCCTTTCCCAGCGTCAGGGTCAGTCAGCTCTTCGCATCAGGTGGCCAAAGTATTGGAGCTTCAGCTTTAACATCAGTCCTTCCAATGAGTATTCAGAGTTGATTTCCTTTAGGTTTGACTGATTTGATCTCTTTGCTGTCCAAGGGACCCTCAAGAGTCTTCTCCAGCACCACAGTTCAAAAGCATTAATTCTTCAGCACTGTTGTCTTGATGATCCAACTCATACATCCATACATGCCATCTTTTTAATGTTTCATAAAAACACAGGTCATATAAGTTTCTGTCTAGATGTTGGCCAGGAATTTGCTTGAACAAACTGAAATGGCTAAATGAACTTTCACCCTAATTTGAATAGGGGTCCAGAAAATGAATTCAAGGTAGTGGTTGTCAGAGGTCCTAGTGGGGTGGCCCCGAGCTGGAACCAATCTGTATGTGTATATATAGTAGTGTAGTGTTAGTTGCTCATTCGTGTCTGACTCTTTGTGACCCCATGGTCTGTAGTGTGCCAGCCTCTTCTGTCCTTGGAATTCTCCAGGCAAGAATACTGGAGTGGATTGTTATTGCCTTCTCCAATGTATATATATAAGTTGTGGTGGTAAAATTAGCACATAACATAAAACATCATTTTACTTGTTTTTCAGTGTACAGTTAAGTACTGTATACAGGCAGTATACAGTATACTGTATACAACTGTATATACAATATACAGTTGAGTATATTCATATCGTTGTGCAAACAGACTCCAAAACTTTTTTATCTTGTAAAATCGAAACTCTTTACCCGTTAAAAAATTCCCTGTTTCCCCTTCCCCTCAGCCCCTGGCAACCACCATTCTACTTCCTGTTTCTGTGAGTTTGAACCAGTAGTTATTTTATGAGAACTTGATCTCCAATATGTCAGCTAAATGGACTTTGAGGATGAAGAAGAGAGCAATCGATTCTTGTAAAACCAGTAGCCATTCTGCATAATCACGTGAGTGTTGGTAGTTGCTAACCCTAAAATTGGAGCATCAACTAATTTCTGTAATGTGGAGTTTGGAAATTCCTATTCCTTTTATTGAGGAGGAGAGGATGATAGTGATTGGCAATTATTGGGCACTTATTACTCGCTTGAGGTTAGAGGAAAGACTTGCCTCTTCTAGAATGGAAAAGAAAAGGCAAGTTTGGGTGCATGAGAATGTCTAGGGACATAAAAGAAATTGAAGGAATTCTTAGTGTCTGTTTTCTCTATCAAGCACAAAAGTGAGTCATTTGCTGAAAGTTAGGAATTTGAGTTTGGCTAGAGGACTTAAAGAAAGTGATGAAAGTGTGGATTTGCTGGAGTATAGGGTAAGGACTCAATCAGGGATAAGTAGAATAATAGTAATAGTGTTGGTACTAATAACAACGATAATAGTTACCTCAGCCATATCAGTGATCTCTTCTATACCAGTTACTGTTCTATGCGATTTACCTTTTAACCTTCATAGCAACTTTATTCAAGTGGTTGTTCTACAGATAAGAAGTAAGTGGTAGAGTTGAGATTCCAGTTGCAGTCTCCTGACTCAAAACCAGGCTCTTTTCTTCTTTCTGCACCATTAATAACATTGAGAATGTCTCCTTGATATCAAAAGCTAGAAGTTCAGAGTGTAAGTAAAAATTTGTTCTCTGGAAAAAGGAGGAAGAAAAAAAATGTATATCCAAAATATAGTGAATAGGTCATTGCTTTTTTTGCCCACCAGAATGGTGGATTGCTTCACTCAGTGAAGTGAGCTACCACGGCCCTGTGGAAACCCAGACCTGGTTGATGGTGGTATCTGAGATTATAATGCATTTTCTTCCTAATCCTTGTGTCTGAAATACTGGATGGGGGTTAATGCTAGTAAGTCCTTTGGTTTCTTGTTGTTGCTGCTGCTGTTTCGTCGCTCAGTCGCGCAGTCGTGTCTGACTTTCTTGTGACCCCAAGGATTGTAGCCCACCAGGCTCCTCTGTCCATGGGTTTTCTCAGGCAAGAATACTGGAGTGGATTGCCATTTCCTCTCCAGGGGATCTTCCCAACCCAGGCTACGTAGCGGTAAATGAAGACCTTTTTATTTGCAGTTACACTATTCACTGAATAGGTATTAGTTGCACTGATTTTTTTGTATTAAGGAATTGGATTAAAAATATTATTTTTTTGAACAACAAGTGTCTCTATGCATGTACATATTGCTCTAAATAAATGCAAAATTTCTTTAAAAGGTAGCCCCTTAAAGTCACATGTGCAAGTTTACTTGTTTGCTTTTATGTGACACGTATGAAGGAGCGTCCAGAGATGAAGGTGAACAAATAGAGGCCAAAATAATTTGATGGTAAAACCAATCAAAACAGATTAGGTTATAGCCAAATGTGTACTGACGAGCATTTTCATGTGCAGATGGACAAGCAGGCTCTTATTAACTCTTCTAATGTGATCAATTAGTTAATTTCTAGGCTGTAATTCATTTATATGAATGCCCTTAATACTCAGATGGGAAAATTCATTACTGTGTTATGGATTAGGTTTACATTGCCTAAAACTTTAGAATATAGTTTTGCTCTTCAAATCAGTATGTCAGATTACTTGTAATTCAGGCTGAGCAATTATCTCTTCCAAGTTCAACCCTTTAAAACTTGGTATGTCATATGCTTAGTGTATCCTGCGTACTCTCTGCCTTATTAGGATGCTAACTTTAATATAATGAAGAGAACTCTGAACAAAATATGACAAAATATAGTGTAGATGGATTTTGTCAACTTGGTAAGCACAAACTACTATACAATAGGGGTTTGTTGGAGACTCTTTTTGTAAATGGAAAACTCTTCCAAAAGACATTTTTGAAGTTTTGCTGTGAAGAAAGATTGCTAGTGAATGAAAAGAACCTTTTGTAGACCTCTGCTGGGGAGTCTGGTAACTGGTAATGTAGGATTCTATACACAGAGCTCCAAGGCTGAGAGAATATCTCAGAGTAAAGCTATCTGAGTTTTGCATTCAAAGCTATTAATTTCTTCAACTATGAGAAGAAACCACAGATTGTGTAATGGCCTTGGTATTTTGTTGGTATGGATAGGATGATCTCAGAAGACTTGTAAGCCTGTGTTGGGATGTGTGTGACACGTGCCTCTTAAGCAATTCTTTTTGATTTCAACAGTTGTAGACACATTTTTGAAACTGTAGCTATCCTAAGTTAGCAAATCCAAAGCGATGCACAAAGCAACCCATTTTTGCTGGTGCCAAATGCATACTTTGCTGAGTTTTCTAATCTGAGCTCCAGAGTTTATACATAGCAAATTCTAACATTTGCCAAGTTCTGTTATGACCCAGAGGGGAGTAGAGCAAAGTGGGACGGAGAATTTGGAGAAGCATGCTGCCTATAGGGTACATGCATTTCGGAGTTTGCTTCCATGTGGATTTTCTCCTTGTGGACCACTGTGGTGTTTAGCAGGCTGAGCTGGAAAGGTCATATTGCACAAGATGAAGCACAATAAATGGTCTGTTCAGCGATTAGCTGTTAAGCCTCCTGCCAGTGCTGACTAAGGGTTGTAATGGCTATTTCTCCTCAGGGATATAAGCGTTTGGCTGTCATCTTTGGGAGGAATATGGTAATTTGTAGCCATTGCTTTCAGCATGGTGGGGAGATCTAACATGCTAAGGCTTTATTCCAGTGGCTTACATCTCCTTTGTTTCATGAACAGCTGTTTCTTTTAGTCTTAAGAATATGTTTCAAAAAATGTGTGTGAATATTAAATTCAGTTAATTCATTTTGCCAAAGAGAACTTGAATTTGCCTCTTTCTATAAAACATTGACCTCATCTTTTTCATTTTAAACCTTAAGACATTGGCTCTAGACATAGTTTGTTTTTTCCTTGAAACAAGTACAGTTTCCTTTACCTTGGGTTGTACTGCAGTTCTAAACCATGTTTAAAATATGTATGGTGTTGGGCAGGGTGGGGGGAAATTTCATGGTGGTCCAGTGGTTAAGATTCCATGCTACCAATGCAGAGGGTTCGGTCCCTGGTCAGGAAACTAAGATCCTACATGCTGCAGGGTGGCCAAAAAAAAAAAAAACAACCAAAAAAACCAATGTACAGGGGCATAAACCTCAGTAAGAATTCAAAAGATATGAAGAATCTGGGACATAACTTACCACTTCTAATAAGTGTGAGTTCCCTCTGATTTGCTTTATGGGAAGTGTATTCATTAAGGACATTTCCCAAAGCATTTCCATCCAAGTAAATATAATATTTTTACATAGCTGTCTTTTAAAAATAGAAATGCATTCCTGACACTATTTATCATTTTTTAATAAGTGAAAAAGCTTAAAATGAATGATGAGTGATTTCTTTGACAGTTATATGGTAGATTAGATGTGCAGAGAATTCCCTTCTGGCCAGAACATTTTAAAAGAAAAATATATGTGAAATATTGGAGCTTATGTGAGAAAAACAATGGAAATCCCTGAGAGGACTGGAAAGCATGATTTCACAATGTAGAGTGAGGACTGACAGTTTGTGCCAAAGGTTTCTTAGAAAATTAGACTAAAAGGGAGGGACAAGAGGAGGAAATAGTGCCCAGGCTGAATGGGAGGTCATATTGGAGACAGCACTGTGTAAAACTCAGACCCCAGAAAGGTGACTTCTCAGTGGATAAGTAGGAGAGAAAATTACCTGCATACAGAGACTTGTTTGTTAATGTCTTGGATCTGAATGGAGAAGTGGGAATAGTATCCCCCCAGAAATGGCTAAATGGAAGCTTGCACTCACATGGATTTGCAACCAGGAATTTGCACTGTCTGTGAGGCCTGAAAATCTCTCAGCTGGTAACCTTGTTGATAGCACTCCTGGTTGGCTGTGAGTCTCGGTGTCTGGGAAAATCAGGAAGTTTTTTCCCACTTGCTATCTGTTTTACATATGGTAACATGTTTGTTTCCGTGCTATTCTCTCAGTCTGCCCCACCCTCTTCTTTCCCCGCTGTGTCCACAAATCTGTTTTCTGTCTGCATCTCTGTTGCTGTCCTGCAGATAGATTTATCAGTACCATCTTTCTGTATTCCATATGCATGTGTTAATTATCCAGTATTTGCCTTGGGAGAATCAAATTTAAATCTCTGTAGACCTCCAAAACATTTTAATGGATAAAGTTGTAAGAAGTGTGAGCTTGCACAGGAAAACAAGCAACTGTGAGTCAGTCAGGTATAGCAGGTTTATATTTTCCAAAGATGACTGCCACATTTCCTGACCAGTGTGCCCTTCTAGAACCTTTATAGTCTGCCGTCAAGAAGTAGTGTCTAAAAGTTAAAAAAAAAAGTAGTGCCTGTCTCATTCCACTAAACCTAAACCTAGCCAGGCCTTTCTGACTGCTTTGGCCAAAAGTCAGTCAACAAAATTCACAACAGAAGTGATACTGTGTGGCTCTGTGAGTTCTGAGGCTAAGTCATAGAAATGCCACACACTTTTTCCTGTCTCTCTTGGGATGCATATTCTTGCATCTTCTCACCGTGCTGCGAAGAAGCCCACGCAGTCCATGGAGGGACCCGTGTGGAGACGGATGGAGGCCTAAGCTGTCAGCCAGCGCTAGCTTACCAGCCTTGTGAGAAGCCTTAAGTACATTTTTCTGTACCTCTCGGGTCATGATTTCCACCACTTTCCAAATTTGGTGGACCTGTTGATGCTGAGTGTGAGAGGTCTTCTGAATCAAATTCTTGTCTTTTTAAGTAAAACCAGCACAGAATAGATGAAGCAAGTAACCATCTGTAGTCCTGACGTCAACACAAGCTTCAGTCATGGTCTGACATTTTGACCACGGCATGACATTTTATAATGTAATGGCATTACATTTTTGTTAGGTAAGATCCATTTTATGGAAATTAGTCAGGCAGTTTTTGCCTTGCAAATCCTCAGTAATTAGCTTGACTTTGCTAAATGTTAGCTTCATCCTTCTGTAGATCAGTAAGGTTCACTTCAAAAACACTACCTTTGAGGCTATCAGATGCGATTTTTGTTCTTTGAGTTCCTTGTAACTAGTGTTTTTCTAGTTTATCTTATATTGAACATACTGCTTTTGCATCATACCTATCTTTCTTAGATAATGGATCAACCACTTTCTTCTTGACTCCTGTTTTGCCACCTTTTGTAAGGTGCTTGTTCTTGCTGACAGCTTTGGTGCTGCTCAGAGAGCCAAAAGGGTCAAGTTGCTTTTTCGTGTGTGGGTTATACTTGTAATTTGGAGACATTTCTTTATACCTGTTATATAGTTCAATAAAAAATTTTACTGAAAAAAAGACACCATAAAGAGTGCAAATATAATCCACAACTTGAGAGAAGATGTAATGACAAAGTTGATCCAGAGTATTAAAGAACTTTTCAAATATTTTCAAAAAAGGAAGTGGGAAAGTCATGAACAAGTTTATTTCACAGAAGCAGAAATAAATGATCTGTGAACATATGAAAAGATCCTCAACATTTTCAATAATCAAGGAAATGCAAATTAAAACAAAGAGGAACTCTTTGCTCCCCACCCCCTACCAGACTAGGAAAAATGAGAAATAAGAATTATTGGTGATGATATGGAGCAGTGGGAACAGTCCCACTGTTGGGTGTGACCATTTTGGAAAACAATTGGGCTTTACTTAATGGTTCCTAAATCTATACCCTAGTGAACTTTCGCATTTAAGTATGAGTATTTAAAAGTACCGTTCATAATAGGTAAAAACGTAAGCAGCCCAAACATCCAGCAACTATAAAGTAGTAAATAATGGACAGGGAGGCCTGGCGTGCTGCGATTCATGGGGTCACGAAGAGTCAGACACGACTGAGCAATTGAACTGAACTGCTATTTGTCAAAGGATGACTGTTTAGCATAATGTTAATTAGGTATCACTGCATGCATCTTCACAGAGGAATATTGTAAATACATTATAAGGATCAGAGAAGGTAGTTAAAAATGATAAGATGATGCTCTATAAAATTGAAAGGCAGGCAAATCTAACATGTTGTTTCATGATGCATACATAGTAAAATTGTAAAGGAAAGCAGAAGAATAATAAAATTTTATGATGGTCATTATCTTGGGATAAGGTCTAGAATAGAAGAGCACACAAGGAAATGCGGTTTGTGCGTGACGTATTTCACAATAAAAATTTTTATGAGCATATTGTTAATAAGAACCCCAGAATGATTATTTTTCTAAGAAATATTTGGTAATGCAAGTGCTAGTTCTTCACTGAGCTTTGGTAAGTGTTCTTGCATATAAAATCCCCCAGTAAAGACATTTTGAATTTATCTTTCAAAGTTTCTTCATGTTAATCTTGCCCAATAGGGAACATAACTAGAAGAAGATGAAACAAAGAGGATTTATCCACAAGTTCAATTTCAGTTGGTTGTAGCCTTAGAATGAGAAATTGGGCCCTTATCCTACCTGTCTTAAAATTGGCTTGTTAGTTTTTAAAAGCAAGTGACTGTTCTTTATTTTTTTGGTGAGCGACAGCGGGACTCTTGCCTCTACATCAAGCCTGAGTCTGCAGTTTTAAAACTCTCCATGCGTTCGTTGACTTCTCTTCTTGTTCTGAAGGAATGCGAAAGCCAATAATTATGCACAAACCTGACCTACTTTGGAGGAACCAGAGGACAAAGAAACCCTCACTTTTCTTTATCCTTTTTTCATTAAAAAAGCAGAGATTTGGGGAGGTGAGGGCCAGAACTTCCTATATCTCTTCTTTGAAAAATCTAACACAGTTTGTGCCTGTCTTATAGAAGTTTCCCCGTGAGTGTTGGTTGTAGACTAGGGGAATTGACACCAATGAATTCTTTGTGTATCTGCTGATCTGGAAATGTTTGGTCATTTCCCAAGGGTGCTATAGCGTTGAGAACTAAGGAGGAAAGAATGTATTGATTTGTTTTTAATTTGTCTTATTTTATACATTTGATTTTGTGAACGCCTCCGTCCTTTTATTCCTTTTTAAAAGTAGTAGCTAGGATCTCACATAGGTACTTAAGTTAATGAATGAATCAATTGGAATAAACATTTGGACTAGTCATCCCCTTCAGTAGTTGTTGTAGTTGCCCAGTAGCTGTTACTCTAGTTCTTAGTTCTATTTCCTGTTGTTGTTTTGCTAAGTTGGTAGCTTATTATCATCTCAGTTTTTAATATTTGCTTTATCCATTGATTTTTTTATAAATAAATAAAAAAAGTTCCCCCTAATAAATGAATAAAAAGCAGAACTCTTTTTGGTTTGGTCTGTTAGTAGTTACTATTGATAATTAATAATTGCTAAGTAAATAATGAACAAAGGTGTACAGCTAGCCAATAAACAAACTAAAAAGATGATCAGTATTACTAGTCATTAGGAAAGTGAGAATTAAAACCACAATGAAATATCACTTCATATCCATTAGGATGGCTTTAATTTAAAAAAGATGGACAGTAATAAGTCTTGGTGAGGAAGTAGAGAAATTAGAACCTTCTCTTGCTTTACTGGTGGGGATGTGAAGTAATGTAACCTCTTTGTCGTTTCCTAACTGGAAAAAGGATAGTGCCATTTATGGAAATCAGGAAATGAGAAAGAGGGATAATGAAATTAGATTTTTTATGTGTTAAAGATGTTTCTGGGACATTCAGGTGTTATGTTATCCACTACTTAAAACTTTTTAATTGTAACTTTCAGGATAAAGTTCTCCAGATCAGTTTCTTTACCATGGTCTGTGAGGCCTTCCTCAGTCTGGTCTCCCTTCTTTACTCTGTTCTAATGACACTGATTTTCTTTCAATCTTTGGTGTGCTTCTATTTTTGTGACCTTTGAACATTCAAATTTGGATAAGATTCTTAGACTTGGATTTTTGGTTTCTATATTTGCATCTTCCTAATTTGGCTATAATTTATGGTTTAATTAATTTGACTTAATTGTGACACATTCCATTTCATTTAGTCTACCATTATTTGCTGTATAAGTGGAATGGAAATTGTATTACTGATGATAAGTGTTGTTAGTATTAATTGCAGGAGAGATTGACTTTACCAGTAGTGAAAATACTAGCAATAAAAATGCCAAGACTTTCCCAGTTGGGCAGTGGTGCTGTGTTTTAATGTATTAAATTGCTGTTTAAGTGAGAAAGGTGATACTTACGAGTTTACTCACTGAGGTTATCTCCCATGTGGTAAATGCATCTTCCTGCTTATGATATGGTCCTACTCTATATAGCACTATAAAACTAGATGACTTGAGTGTTCAAGATTGAGAACTGTGTGGTCTCTGATTTATTCAATGTGAATGAACTTTGAAATTAAAAACAGTAAAATGAAACTTTTAAACAAGCAGTACCAAAGTCTCTCAGAGATCTAATTAGAAATTGGCGTGGTGAGAGCTTGTCTGATAACTCAGTTTGCAGGTCACCTACAGTTACACCTTTCATTTAGTCAGTGAGGACGTTGAGGACTGTAAAGGGAAAGTAATTTGCCCAAAGTCCCAAACGTTTCTTAGAGGTAGAGTTGGGAATTGAGCTCTAGATCCCAGTTCTCAGTCCATTGCTCTTTTTGCTGTTCCAGAAATTTCTAAATTGTTCTCCACAGCCCTAGGGTTCTGATGAGTTTTGTCTGTCTCTGAACCTTTTACCCAGAGTTAACCAGAGTAGGCGTTTCTCCCACTCCTTGTCTTCCGTATTAGAATTTCTATGAGATTTTGTTCAGAGAGGAAAAGATTCTGCTTCTGTATGTTAGTTTTTATGTCTTCCCTACATAGAACTCTTTATTCTGTGCCATCTTCTACTCAGACAAGTACATTTGACTTATTAGAGATTTCTTTGACTTTGTTTCAGAGAATGCCGGTGTGCCATCTAAAGAAATCTGTGACCCAGAGATCTCAAACAGACTTCTAAATAGGAAGGGATAATTATTTTCAGAATGAAGTCATTATCAATAAACATTTTATCCCCCTCCCTCTATTTTCCCTTCATTTTTCTCATCTCATAGATCTTATTCTTTGTGATTTTTTTGATGGAGTTTTCCATGGTCTGTTATTTTTCTAAAAAGATATTTATGCAAATATGTCTGTCTTAAATGAAACTATTTCTGATGTCTGGAGATTCTTTTGGGTCTCTTTGGCAGTGAATTAGGAGACATCTCCATTTGCTTAAACACAGTGTTGTCGTAAGATCAAAAGAGGGCCTTGTAGACAGTGTGATAAATAGGTTGGTTTTTGCTTAAATTGTATATGCTTGTAAAAATCCTCACTGTTACTAACTTCTCAGTATTTTCGTGAATACACAATTACGATCACTTATTTAATAGTAAAATCCTTGCCGTTACTTGTAGTAGCTTTTCAGAATTCTAGACTTGTACTGTAATGTCAATTTAGGACTGTTTTAGAAAGTCAGAATTTAGGATGGATGTTCTTGCTAAGGAGAAGGATGAGCAGTCTCATTAAATGTTAACATACTTCATGTAGTTGTGTTTTTACATTTATTGTGGGTATAGATTCCCCTTGAGGAGGGCATGGCAACCCATTCCAGTATCTTGGGCTTCCCAGGTGGCGTTAATGGTTAAGAACCCTTCTGCCAATGCAGGAGACATAAAAGATACAGTTTTTCTCCTTGGATCTGGAAGATCCCCTCGAGGAGGGCATGGCAACCCACTCCAGGATTGTTGCCTAGAGAATCTCACGGACAGAAAAGCCCGGTGGGCTGCAGTTAATAGGGTCACACAGAGTCAGACGTGACTGAAGCTACTTGGCGCGCACACACCACAGTGATGTTGACATATATGTGATATATCAAATAATAATTATAACCTGTATAATAATGAGTTACATTCTGCTGAAACCCTTTTTCAATTTTATCAACATTACTCCTCCTGCCTTTAAAATAAATATCAGAAATTTGACAATTTACCAATGTTCCCATTAGACTATCCAGGGGGAGAGATTTAAGGAACCAAAACTTCACCATTTAGCACATGAAACACAAACCTTCATTATGGAAATAAAATCTGTTTGATTTGAAAATGTGATGACTACTTAATATAAGGAACTCATTGAAGTCAGCATATATGCAAAAAGCCATCACACAAAACATTCCC
This sequence comes from Capra hircus, assembly GCF_001704415.2. NCBI lineage: Eukaryota > Metazoa > Chordata > Mammalia > Artiodactyla > Bovidae > Capra > Capra hircus. Next base: position 54,699,543 of record NC_030822.1, read on the forward strand.
ATTTTGGTGGAATCCCAGGAGGGCATTTCCTGTCAGCACTGATGGTTTGCAGCTGGCATTAGGAAAGCCCTTCAGAAGATACTGGGTGCAGTATTCCTGATGGGCACAGGGGAGCTGGCCCTTCAACTCTGGGCTGCCACAGGGAAGACAGGCAGCCCAGTGTTATAACCATTCAGACTAGAAATGCCTGGCTTTTCAAAGATCTACATTTTGACAAATAGTTCACAGTACTGACGTCTAAGGATATGTGACAGGTAAGAGTTTCAGAAATAGGGTAAAATGCTCTCTGATAATGGAGATTGCTTCCTATTTTCCTTTAGTCTTCTTTGCCAAATAATTGGGACATGTAAAGAGATGAGGGATTTAGAGTGGTTTTCAACTGTTTGGTTCACTCAACCTCCTGCTACTGCAGGCTATGTTATTAGGCCTTGGGGGCATATTAATATAATTTGAAACAATTTAAAATATGAACTGTTGCTGACTTTGTGCACTGGAAACAACACTACCATTCATTGCAAGGTTAGCAAGATATTCAACCTAATAAATCTCCGTTGGGGAAGTTTAAAAAAGTTATGCTCTGCCAGTTGAGTTTAGCTCTCTTTCCAGCCAGAGCTTTAAAAAGATTTGTGTGTTCTAGGTGCCACCTCTAAACGTGCCTAGCAGTACACAGACTCCTCGACAAATGCCATCCTTGGGAAGAGCACAGTCCTTCTGTGGGTCTGTGTTAGTTTTACCTATGAGCTGGTACTCCAGGAAAGAGTAGCATGTACTTCATTAAGAAAATTCATCTTGAAATCCGTTCCGCTTTCTGCTTCCTTCTAACCTCATAGTCCAGGCCATTGCCAAGTTCTTTACCCACGTGTCCCATCCTTCTTCTCCAGGATGAAAATTTCGTCTTTCATAGCTTAATTTCTCAGCATAACTTTAAATTTCTCTATGGGCTAACCGCTGCTCCCTATTTCTCTTCTTCAGAACTTTTCTGTAACAATTACTATTGTTTCACTATGCCATTTTCTTCAGTCTTCTCTTTTGGTAGCCTCTAAACTATTAGAACTTCTTTGTTCAACCATTTAGCTCTTACTGCCCAGCCCCTTCCCTCTTCTCAAAGTTCCAGTTTGCCCTCCAGTCTTCTTTGGGCCCCTCCCTCTTTTCTGCCCTTCCTTTAAGCAAGCCTTCAGGGCATTTAAAAAAATAGCTACTTTAGAATTGAATCATCAGTCTCATTCTAAATCCCCCTCCTAGGGACTTTCCTGGGGTTTCAGTGGTCAAGACTTCACACTTCCAGTGCAAGTGGTCCCCTGGTTGTGGAACTAAGCTCTCAAATGCTACGGGGAAATAAGACCTGATGCAGTCAAGTAAATAAATAAATATTTAAAAATATCTTTATATTCCGTTCACTCAAGTGGTAAACCTACAGCCCAGAAGTTGGTTTATTGTTCCAGAGTGCCAAAGAATTGATGCTTTTGAACTGTGGTGCTGGAGAAGACTCTGGAGATAGTCTAGGGAGATCAAACTAGTCAGTCTTAAAGGAAATCAGCCCTGAATACTCATTGGAAGGATTAATGCTGAAGCTGAAGCTCCAATACTTTGGCCACCTGATGCAAAGAACTGACTCATTGGAAAAGACCCTGATGCTGGGAAAGATTGAAGGTGGGAGGAGAAGAGGGTAACAGAGGATGAGATGGTTGGATGGCATCACCGATTCAGTGGACATGAACTTGGGCAAACTCCGGGAGATGGTGAAGGACAGGGAAGCCTGGCGTGCTGCAGGTCATGGGGTTGCGAAGAGTTGGACATGGAGAGTGAACAACAAACAACAAAAACATACAGAGTATTGTTGGCACCATGTTAAATGTTTAAATAACAATAATAATAACGTCAGTTAGTCTGAGAAAGTTGCCCATTGTGTTAGAGACACACCTAGGACTTCTTTTTTCTGAGAGGGTAAATATTAACCAGATGGGAGTCATTGAAACTGAGAAATTATTTTCTTTTTGCCTTAAAATTTTTTCTTCTATGCCTTGAATTCCAAGTAATCACCAGAAAATTCCCACTTACTAATTATTTTTATGCCAACACACCATGTTTTGGGGCTTCCCAGGTGGCACAGTGGTAAAGAGTCTGCAATGCAGGAGACACAGGTTCGATCCCTGGGTCAGGAAGATCTCTTGGAGTAGGAAATGCAACCCACTCCAGTATTCTTGTCTGGAAAATTCCGTAGATAGAGGAGCCTGGTGGGCTGTGTTCCCAAAAGGTCAGACCAGACTGAGTGCACAAGCACGTGGTTCTATCTTAGAAATGTTTCCAAGAAGAATGCATGTATCATTTTCTTACTTCAGGTATGTTTTGTCTCTTCAGGTAAGCTCTCACTTCTGTATCTCCCAGACGTTGTGCATTGATGAACTATTTTATTTTCTCTGTTTAGTATATAGCCCAAAGAAGTATAGAAAAATAAAAAATCACCTAAAAGACCTGCTAGATATTTTAAACTATAGTTGACTCTCTTTTGTTTCTTTTATTAAAACTTTAATCGACTCTTGAACATTGTGGGGATTAATCCACATGTAACTAGCAGTTGGATTTCTGCATCCCTGTTTCCTCTACATCTGAGGAGTCAACCAGCCATGGAACATTTAGAACTGTTCAGTTCAGTTCAGTCGTTCAGTCGTGTCCGACTCTTTATGACCCCAGGCCTCGCAGCACGCCAGGCCTCCCTGTCCATCACCAACTCCCAGAGTTCACCCAAACTCATGTCTATCGAGTCGGTGATGCCATCCAGCCATCTCATCCTCTGTCGTCCCTTTCTCCTCCTGCCCCCAATCCCTCCCAGCATCAGGGTCTTTTCCAATGAGCCAGCTCTTTGCATCAGGTGGCCACAGTACTGGAGTTTCAGCTTCAGCATCAGTCCTTCCAATGAACACCCAGGACTGATCTCCTTTAGGATGGACTGGTTGGATCTCCTTGCAGTCCAAGGGACTCTCAAGCGTCTTCTCCAACACCACAGTTCAAAAGCATCAATTCTTCAGTGCTCAGCTTTCTTCACAGTCCAACTCTCAATGTCCATACATGACCACTGGAAAAACCATAGCCTTGACTAGATGGACCTTTGTTGGCAAAGTAATGTCTCTGCTTTTCAATATGCTATCTAGGTTGGTCATAAGTTTCCTTCCAAGGAGTAAGCGTGTTTTAATTTGATGGCTGCAATCACCATCTGCAGTGATTTTGGAGTCCAAAAAAAATAAAGTCTTCCACTGTTTCCACTGTTTCCCCATCTATTTGCCATGAAGTGATGGGACCAGATGCCATGATCTTCGTTTTCTGAATGTTGAGCTTTAAGCCAACTTTTTCACTCTCCTCTTTCACTTTCATCAAGAGGCTTTTTAGTTCCTCTTCACTTTCTGCCATAAGGGTGGTGTCATCTGCATATCTGAGGTTTTTGATATTTCTCCTGGCTGACATACTCCTTTTCCTATTTGGAACCAGTCGGTTGTTCCATGTCCAGTTCTAACTGTCCTGACTTGCGTACAGGTTTCTCAAGAGGCAGATCAGGTGGTCAGGTATTCCCATCTCTTTCTGAATTTCCCACAGTTTATTGTTTAGAACTATAGTGTTTACTATTGAAAAAAAATTCATGTATAAGTGGTCCTGAGCAGTTCAAAGCCGCATTGTTCGAGGGTCAACTGTATTTCCTTTGCGGTTCATTGAGAACTGACTAAATCTTATCCTTGGTTGTCCTGTTGAGTCCTCCTGTCTGGAGTTGGCTGGAATCCTGATGGCTCAGTCATTCCTTAGGCTTGACAGCTGCATATTTTCCCAGAAACAGTTGTGATGATATGTAAAATGGGTAGAGTAATGAGTTCTTTTCAAATGCATATCTTTGCTTTGCCCCTTAGTACTTGATTTATTTCTTATAAACTAAAATACGGAATCCTTGATTGGTTCCAGTGCAAAGGTCAGGATCTCCCCAAGAATATGAACAGCCTACATCCTGAATGTAGCCACGTGGTAGACCTTTAATCCTGGCCCTTTAGTGCCTAGCACTAGACTATAAAGAGAAGTGAAAGTTGCTCAGTCGTGTCTGACTCTTTGTGACCCCACGGACTATACAGCCCAGGAATTCTCCAGGCCAAAATACTAGCATGGCTATCCTTTCCCTTCACCAGGGGATCTTCCCAACCCAGGGATCGAACCCAGGTCTCCCACAGTGCAGACAGATTTTTACTAGCTGAGCCACAAGGGAAGCCCAGTAGGCTATAAGGGTTAACCTTTTAGTCTGATTTCTGTAGTCTGTGGTGATTTGGGGTTTCTTTAAACCTGTTTTCCTGATGACAGTTCTATTTTCTAGTAAGTTTAAAAGAAAAAAAAGCTTTTCATCAAGGCTGATTGTAAAGACATTTAATAAATTCCTTTTCTAGAAGCCATTTAAACTGGGAACGAATTAAGCCTTATGGAAAGAATTAAGTCCAACAGGAAAAAAAAAATTGACGATTTTCTCAGTTTTCCCAAAGGTGGTACCATTCTACGTTTATAGGAGAGAAGTTAATTCATTACATACAACAACGCCTTATTGTTCTCAGTATTTGATCCAAAGACCCCAGAGTCTCCAAAATTCTTTCAATGAGTCCCCAAAATTCTTTTAGTGAGTCCTCAAGGTCAAAACTGTTTTATAAATATTCAAACAATATTTTTATTTTTGACTCTCACTCTCTCACAGTTACATAGTGGAGATTTCAAAAGACTACATGATGTTTGATGGTCTGATTCCCTGACGGCTGGTGCAGTGTGTGCTTGGGTATTCTTCTGTCTTAAAATCTTCCGTTCTGATTTTAATTTAAACCCAATTTCTAAGTAAATATTAATAGATATTACACGTATGAACAAACCTTCTTTGAAGGTTCTCAGTAATTTTTAAAAGAAGGAATCCTGAGACCAAAAAGTTTGAGAACTGCTGTGCGGCTGAGTGTGGGACTTCCTTCTCTCACAGAATCCCAGTGGGGAATATCAGTAGCTGCTAGGGAGCTGTGCAAGTGTGTTGCCTTAAGCCAGGCAGTTATTCAATAAACATTTTTTAATGGAACTAAATTGGGTTCTTGGAATGCAACTTTGAGACCTTTTCTAAGATTCTCCCCAAGGCAGTGCTGGAGCATTGAGTTCCTTGCAGCCTGCCAAGTTTCTTCGAGATGGGTGACTGGCAAGTCTCAGTATTGGGTCAGGTATTTCAGAAGTCGTTTTCGTGGAATAGCTGCTCTAACTGATGGCTCATTGGCATTATCTAGAGCAGTGCTGTCCAGTGAGATAAAGGCCACCTATATAATTTTAATTTTAGAGTAATCATATTTTCTAAACTAAAGACTTGTGATATTAATTAGGTTTCCCTTCAGTTTTTTTTTTTTTAAAGTTTACTTTATTTTACAAAGTATTTTACCTTACTTTGTTGGTTTTACCATATATCAACATGAATCGCCGCTGGTGTACACGTGTTCCCAATCCTGAACCCCCCTCCCACCTCCCTCCCCATACCATCCCTCTGGGTCATCCCAGTGCACCAGCCCCAAGCATCCTGTATCCTGCATCAAACCTAGGCTGGCAATTCGTTTCTTATATGATATTATACATGTTTCAATGCCATTCTCCCAAATCATCTCACCCTCTCCCTCTCCCACAGAGTCCAAAAAACTGTTCTATACATCTGTGTCTCTTTTGCTGTCTCGCATACAGGGTTATCATTACCATCTTTCTAAATTCCATATACATGTGTTAGTATACTGTATTGGTGTTTTTCTTTCTGACTTACTTCACTCTGTATAATTGGCTCCAGTTTCATCCACCTCATTAGAACTGATTCAAATTTATTCTTTTTAATGGCTGAGTAATAACTCCATTGTGTATATGTACCACAGCTTTCTTATCCATTCATCTGCTGATGGACATCTGGGTTGCTTCCTGGCTATTATAAACAGGGCTGCGATGAACATTGGGGTACACATGTCTCTTTCAGTTCTGGTTTCCTCGGTGTGTATGCCCAGCAGTGGGATTGCTGGGTCATAAGGCAGTTCTATTTCCAGTTTTTTAAGGAATCTCCACACTGTTCTCCATAGTGGCTGTACTAGTTTGCATTCCCACCAGCAGTGTAAGAGGGTTCCCTTTTCTCCACACCCTCTTCAGCATTTATTGCTTGTAGACTTTTGGATTGTAGCCATTCTGACTGGTGTGAAATGGTACCTCATTGTGGTTTTGATTTGCATTTCTCTGATAATGAGTGATGTTGAGCATCTTTTCATGTGTTTGTTAGCCATCTGTATGTCTTCTTTGGAGAAATGTCTATTTAGTTCTTTGGCCCATTTTTTGATTGGGTCATTTATTTTTCTGGAATTGAGCTGCAGGAGTTGCTTGTATATTTTTGAGATTAGTTGTTTGTCAGTTGCTTCATTTGCTATTATTTTCTCCCATTCTGAAGGCTGTCTTTTCACCTTGCTTATAGTTTCCTTTGTTTTGCAGAAGCTTTTAATTTTAATTAGATCCCATTTGTTTATTTTTCCCTTCGGTTTTATTGAGGTGTAATTAACAAATAGAATTGTAAGATACTTAAAGTATACAATATGATGTTTTGATATGTATATATTGTGAGAGGATTTACTCCAGTTGAGTTAATTACCGTATCTATCATCTGACATAGTTATCTTTTCTTCCTACTAGGTGGGAATATTCAAGTTCTACTCTCAACAAATTTCAGTTATATAATGCCATATATCAGATGTAGTCACCATTTTTTACATTAGATCCTCAGACCTTATTCATTTTGTAACTGAAAGATTGCACCCTTTTACCATCCTCTCCCTATTTTCCTCACTCCTCAGCCTCTGGCAGCCACTTTTCTACTTTGTTTCTATGAGTTTGGCTCACTCTTTCTTTTTTAAAGATTTTACATATAAGTGATACTGTGCGATAATGTGGTATTTGTCTTTGGCTTATTTCACTTGGCATAATGTCCTCCCCAGGTTCATCCATTTGTTGCAAATGACAGAATTTTCTTCTTTTCTAACGCCCAATAATATTCTGTGGTATACATACACCAGATGTTATTAATCCATGCATCTGTTGACGGACACTTGGGTAATTTTCATACTTTGGCTATTGAGTGAACATCGCAAGACAGATAATCTCTTTGAAATAATGATTTAGTTTTCTTTGGATATATACTCGGAAGTAGGACTGCTGGTAGTTTTACTTTTTATTCCTTGAGGAACCTCCATACTGTTTTCATAGTGGCTGGACCGGTTTATACTCCCACCAACAGTGTATAAGGGTTCCCTTTTCTCCACTTCCTTGCTGGCATTTGTTATCTTGTCTTTTTTGATGGTAGACGTCCTAACAGGCAGGAAGTGGTATCTCATTGTGGTTTTGATTTGTATTTCCCTGATGACTAGTGATGTTGAGTCCCTTTTCATGTACCTGTTGGCCATTTGTATGTCTTCGTTGAAAAGATATCTGTTTAGGTCCTTTGCCTATTTTTAAATTGGATTTTTTTTTTTCTGTACCTGAGTTGTATGAATTCCTTCTATATTTTGGATATTAACTCCTTATCAGATATGTGACTTGTAAATATAATTCCCATTCCATAGGGTTGCCTTTTTATTGAAATTAGGTTTAATAATATATTTTATTTAGCTTGTTATATCCAAAATATTGTTTCTACATGTAATCAATGTAAAAATTATCAGTGAGATAGTTTGCATTCCCTTTTTCTTGTTAAGGCTTTGAAATCTGATATGTATTTTTACATGTATAGCATATCAGTTTGAACTAGCCACATTTCAAGTGCTCATTAGTTACATGTGACTGGTGTCTACTCCATTGCACAGCACTAATCTAAACCATAAAATGATTCTAGACCTGAGCTGAGAGTAATCTAGATACTAGATAAGTTTTGTCGTATAAATAAGAGAATACAAGCTTAGCTACAGAAGTTAATATAAAGATAGCCTCTTAAAAATAATTAACAATGGTAGAATGCCTAAATGTTAGTGCATTTCAATGAGAGGTAGACTTCTTTTCATAAAAGAATATAGAAAAAAATAAAAATTAAAAAAACTCTTTCTCTGCACTGTTATAATGTCTTCTCTTCTTAAAAGCATTCCGTTTGTTTACTGTATTCTGTGACATGATTATGCGTGCGTCTGCGTACTAGTTTAAGAGAGTGCTCTTTCTCTTTCTGGAGGAATTTTAGCGATTGTGGTCTTTGCGTTTTCTCCCTAAGTAGTTTCTTTTTTTTAAGCTGCTCATTGATCGCAGCGTCTCCCTGAGTGAAGAGACCTGCTTATGTCTGGTGGGTAAGGAGGGAAGGTGGTCTGCTTTGACCTTCATACTGAATCTCTTCGTGGCTCATTGCTTTTATTGCCACCTTATCGTGCCTGTGAATGTGACATCAGAATATGTGAGTGAATTATTGCCTGTTGTGAGGAAAACACTGTTTTCTTGAACTTCATTCCCTAAGAGCATTACTGCACTTAGAAAAATTAGGTAAGAGTTAAAGGAACTGTGGTTTAGAAGTGAGAACAGGAGGAAATGGCTGTTTTCCCCTTCTAGAATGAGTAAAGAACTAGGACTTTAAATTTGGCACAATATAAGTTTAACTTTTCCTTATACCACCTGTATATTAAAAAAGAAATTTGTGGAAATATATTGGGTAAGGAAATTCTTAAGGACTCCCAATAATCTGTATCTCTTTAGCAACGTATTTGATATAATACCATGTTTAATTAATACTGTTGTCAATTCACAAGATCATGCTCTTGGCAGGATTCTGTGTAGAGTAGTCAAACTTAAATACATGGTCTGCTGGTAATGTGTTGGAAATTTCCCTCTTTATTTGTTATGCTTTTCATATGTATGTGCAAGTATGTGATTCATAGATTTTTAACACTAACCTAAAAACATTCTTTGAGAGTCTTATCTTCTGTTTACCTGCCCATTTACCTTTTGTTATTGGCACACTTTATTTTTCAAGCAACTAGTATGTACTACTTTTAAAGACTTTATTATATAGCCTCCAGTAATCTATAACTGTAAATTTATGGTCATTGGTCTCTTCAAGTAGTCTTGAAATAATTAGAACTACCTGCTTGCCAGCTACCTGATCTCTGACTTGGTAGTTTCTGTTTCACTGGTATTTTGTTTTAAGGAATTGCTATTTAGAAAACTTCTACTCCTCAGTTTGCAGCTAAGGTAGGAGCTAAGTACGAGAAAGTTCCCATCTCTGTTAGTAAGTGGTCCCATTAGGTGCCTGTGCAGAGTAGTCCTGTGGCCTCCTCCCTTGTGTTAGCTACTTAGCATGGATGGAAGGGGGCCCAGCCTGCCTTGAAGAGGCAGAAGAAGGAGGAGGAGGGAGGAAGCAGCTCCTGCCTTCTCTTTGACATAGCCTTCAGGATCAGGTCTTGCTGTGGGTTCCATCCTGTGGCTCAGTCTGACTTTGCTGAATGAAATGTGTTTTCTTCCCAGTTCTGTTTCTTCCGTGTTCTTCCCACATCAGCTGGAAGCAGCCTGTTCTGAATGCTGCCCACAAATTGTTAGCTATTTTGCTGCTAGTCCCCCAACTCACCCCTTAGGAGTTGTGTTGCAGATCCAGGACTATGTCACTTAGTGAAGCAAATCTAATCCTTGCCAAAGAATGCCTAACATTTAAGGCTTGATTCCAGAAAAAAAGGAAATAATAACAAAAGCAGTACCTCTAACGAATGTGTATTGCATGCCAGGCATTATATAAGAAGGTTGCATTCATTAGCTCAATTAATCCTCAGTAACTTTTAAAGTGGCTTCTATTGTTGCCTACACTTTATAGATAAGGAGCCATGGAAAAATTAAATAACTTGGTTATATGTTGGTTATATGGTTATATGTTACCAGACAAATTCAAGATTTTGATCCCAGTCAGCTTGACGCCATGTTCAGCTGCTAGGCAAAACTGCACCTCCCTGTGTCTTGTGGAAGCTTAAATCTCAGTATAAAGTAGGCAGGGACTTGATGCTTTTTTATATTAAAATCTCTCTGAATTTACTTCTAAAATTATGAAAAAAGTCAGTGTGTTTGTCACTCGGTTGTGACTGACTCTATTGTGAACCTATGGGCTGTAGCCTGCCAGGCTCCTGTCTCTACTATGATTTTTGTTGCTGTTGTTCTGGGAATTGTTCTTAGAGAACCAGCTGCAGATGCCAGACTAATTGCTGGCGTTAAGGTCCTATATGTGGTTTCCCACAGTGATGAGAAGAAGAAATGGTTAGGGGCCGTAGGATTCAGGACAGCTTATTAGAAGATCAATTAGCTGGTGAGATTTGTTAATGTTTGTGCTATTGCTCCTTATAAAATTCTTCTCCCTCTTTTCTGCCCATCTCAATTCTGTGTCTCCTCAGGCTCTCTCTCTTTGTGAAGTCTGTACCTGTGCTTACTTTTTCTCCCCCAGCTGAAGGTCATACTTCGTCCCCCATTCTGCTTATACCGTGTACAGGCTGTATTCATTCTACTTCCAGAGCTGAATGGTTGCCTGTTTCATATGCCTGTCTTTGCTCGATTGTGAGGTCCCTGAAGTGAAGGCTGTGTCTGGTTAGTCTTCTTAGCTCAAGCCACATCCACCTCATTTGATCACATTCCATGTTCAAGGCAGAGCTTAACTCTGAATTGAGCTTGAATTGCTCTGCTTGTGCCTTCCTTCCATTAGCCCTTAACCTAACATCAGAAACAACTCCAAAGAAAGTTGCTGTTGTGCTGGTCATTCTTACATTTGAATCATTTACTGTGTATAGTTCCGTACTGTCTGTATTTATTTGGTCTGAACTTTTTTCATTATTGACATCTTTGCTTCCCTGCTTTTCTTTATCTTTTTTTTCTCAATAAAGTGTAAATTTTCTTTTCCTCCCCCAGTGTATAGACCCATATAATTTTAGGAATTGAAAGGTGCTAAATTTGCTTAGCCCTTATCCTTCATCCAGCTAATATTTGTTGAGCACATACTGATTGAGTAGTTGAAAAAGACATAGAGATATTTGGGGGCAACCCAACATATTGAATGTTTAAGAATAGTGAGGAAGTTTAGATTTAATAGATTAAAAATGCCTTTCATCATTTATTCTGTTTTTAAATGTGTGCTGCTGAGTAACTTAAGAATTACGAACAAAGTAGAAAGATGTTTTATGCTGAAGCTGTATATATACAGCACAGAAAGGTCTCCTAAAGATTTTTTTAGGATTGTCATTAAGAATTTGATTCTAAAGCTGAGCTACCTGGGTTTCATTCTTTGGTCTACCACATACTAGCTATAAATTACTTCAGTTCAGTTCAGTCGCTCAGTCGTCCCTGACTCTTTGTGACCTCATGAATTGCAGCACGCCAGGCCTCCCTGTCTATCACCAACTCCCAGAGTTCCCCCGAACTCAGGTCCATTGAGTCGGTGATGCCATCCATCCAGCCATCTCATCCTCTGTCGCCCCTTCTCCTCTTGCCCCCAGTCCCTCCTAGAATCAGGGTCTTTTCCAATGAGTCAACTCTTCGCATGAGGTGGCCAAAGTGCTGGAGTTTCAGCTTCAGCACCAGTCCTTCCATTACTTAGTCCTGGGTAATTACTGAATCTCTATGTGTCTCAGGTTCCATATTTGTAAAACAGGGTTGATAATAATATGGAGTGTTGTAAGGTTTGAATGAGTTAGTATTTACAAAGCACTAATGATTATATAGTATATATATATACTGACAAATAGTAAGTGTTAAGTATATAGTGTATATATATATAATATATGTATATATAGTATATAGTAATTGTGTATATATAATATAGAGTATATATAGTATATAGTTATAGAGTATATTATAGTATTTAGTGATTGTATATAGTTATATAGTATATATATAGTATATAGTAATGGTATATATGTAATATAAAGTATATATAGTATATAGTTATAGAGTATATATAGTAGATAGTAATTTATATATATAATATACAGTATATATAGTTACAGTGTATATATATAGAGTATATATATAGTAATCGTATATGTATGATATAGAGTATATAGAGAGTATATAGTAATTGTATATATATAATATAGAGTATATAGTTATAGAGCATATACATAGTATATAGTAATTGTATATATATATAATATAGAGTATAGTATATAGTTATAGAGTATATATATAGTAGATAGTAATTGTGTATATATATAGAGTATATAGTTATAGAGTATATATATAGTAGATAGTAATTGTATATATAATGTAGAGTATATATGCAGTAATAGTGTATATATAGAGAGTACATAGTAATTGTATATGTATAATGTAGAGTATATAGAGAGTATATAGTAATCCTATGTGTATAATGGAGAGTATATGGAGAGTATATAGTTCAGTATATAGTAATTGCTGCTGCCGCCACCACCACCACCCTTGCTACTCTCACTGTTACTGAATTACAGAAGCACCTCCTGCGATGTGGGATGCACCTGTGGAACTTCTAGTCAGACCTTACCAAGTCATCATTTACTTATCATATAAGCTGCTTCTTTTAATAAGAAGCCCTGCATATTGTTCTCTGCACCAAAGCATGATTTCCCTAGATTGCAACCGCATCTGCAGGGTAATGAAGTATTTTGTTCTGGGGTTTTACTGTAGGAGCAATTTAAGAAATGGCAGAAGACCCATTAGCTTTTGGAGTCTGTTCCTTTGAGACTAACTTGCTAGGAATCCATTTCCTGTCTTTTTAAAAAGAGTAAATTTATTTTCTTCACTGACGTCCTGTAAACAAGATAATGGCAATTTGTATTTTGTGGAATATGTTTTAAGGTGGATTTAATTTTCCTTAGTAAATGCTTTTTACTAATGCATGAGTGAATGTTCTTTCTCTGTTGTCAGGTTGCTATCAAGATCATTGATAAGACCCAGCTGGACGAAGAAAACTTGAAGAAGATTTTCCGAGAAGTTCAAATTATGAAGATGCTTTGCCACCCCCACATTATCAGGCTTTACCAGGTAGGACCCCTAGTGGTGTAGTGCAGGGCAGCAAAGAGCCCATGGTGGCCACTTGTGTCTGTGGCCACTTTTGAAGAGAAGGTGGGTGGGTGAACATCTGCGACTTTTTTTTTCTATGTTCGTATGTTCTTCCTGCTATTTCCCCACCCTGTTATCCCCCAACTCAGTACTTCAGTTTCCCCTGGGGATTTACTAGTAAGCTCTAGCACCTAGGGAAGCTTGGATGCCGTTCTTAGAGTTACACAAAAAGATTATTTAGAATATGACGAGAACCTATTTATTCAGGTCAGAATCTTAAAGCAGAATGGGAAACCCAAAAGGAACAGAGAATTTAAAGAGATTAAAATAATATTAACTTTCACAGCATTATTGAAATACCAATGTCTGTGATCATTTTATGAATTATCACAAAGGATACTTTCAGTGTGGCTTGTTGTACCAGTCGAACCTGTCTCCTTTCAACTCTAATAGGGTCCCAGACATAGTTTTTCTAAGGTTGCGCTTGATTACCTTGATAACCAGGAGACTGTGTATGCGTACTTAGTTCCTCAGTCATGTCCGCCTCTTTGCAACCCCGTGGACTGTAGCCTGCCAGACTGCTCTGTCCATGGGGATTCTCCAAGCAAGAATACTGGAGTGGGTTGCCATGCCCTCCTCCAGGGGCTTCTCAATCCAGGTATCGAACCCAGGTCTCCCACATTGCAAGTGGATTCTTTACCATCTGAGCCACCACAGAAGCCCAGCCAAGAGACTGACTCTGCATAATGGCAGAGTTTTCTATTCTACTTTACTTAGCTTCCCAGGAAGCATGCATATTTCATGCCATCATCAAAAATGATTCCTTAGCCTTACTGCAAAAGCAGTGAATCTAATGGCTGGAATTTTAAGCCAGATAGGAGAGGAGGACCTTGCCTTAGCAGGCAGGTGGAAGGGATATTTTGGGAGAGGTGGGGCTTTGGGATGCTTCTCAAATTGCAGTGTGTTGGCAACCATGAGCCCTGCCTGTGTATGAGGCCAGCCCTACTCACTGCTCTCTACCAGAACAGCCAACACCTCCTTCTGCAGGAAGTGGCCACCCACTCAGTTCGTTTGCTGCTGTTAGTCTGCAGTAAATGGTTACTGGCCCAGACCTGGGATCATGTGTAAGAGTGGAAAGGTTACATCTGAGGCACAACAGGCAACCTCTCAGTCTGCTATTTTTATGGAAAAGAAAGCATGTCGTGATATTAATGTATGTTTAAGACTATAGTGTTAGGGCTCTTGTCTGGCGTCACCTGCTCATGCCATGAAATGAATTAGATCAGCAGGAGCAGGATTGTTGAAATTTTATCACACAAAGTTATATTGAGCAACACCTCCATTGTGCCTGAGAAGGAAACCCATGAAAGTTTCCTGGGGTTGCCTGAAGAGCTGTGTCTGCAAGTTCAGAGCTGATGCTTCCTTCCTATCCTGACAGACAGTAAACTTCTTGACCTCACTTTTTAAAATAAATCATCTTTTAATAGTTGTAGAGCTCATTATAAAGGCTGACTTTCCTTAAGAGGTTAACTTATAGGTATTAACCTTACCACTGAAATCTGCAAGTTAACCTTTCTTGCCCAAGATTTCATTAGCCTTTCAGATTTAAAGACTTTCAACCCTGGCTTTGAACATTGCCCTTTTTTAGGCTTGAATTTTGCTGTCTGGCAGCTGATATTGTTAATGGGAGATTCTGAGCTGCCAAGGTGAGTATGCATTAAGGTAGTTTTTATGTCATTTGCTAAAGCTTCAGTCTCCTTGGGCTTCCAGAGTAAACCAAATTTAGATAACTATATAGGGAAGCTTTTGAACTCCTGGAAAGCTTAAAAATAAAAAAGATAATAGTCTAAAGTTAAACACAACATTGTAAATCAACTCCACTTCAACAAAATTTAAAAAAATTAAAAAATTTACAGTCAATAAAGTGAAAGTGAAGTCGTGTCCAACTCTTTGCGACCCCGTGGACAGTAGCCTGCACCAGGCTCCTCCATCCATGGGATTTTCTAGGCAAGAGCACTGGAGTGAGTTACCATTTCCTTCTCCAGGGAATCTTCCCGACCCAGGGATCGAACCCAGGTCTCCTGCATTGTAGACAGACGCTTTACCATCTGAACCACCAGGGAAGTCCATAAAAGGCCTGGTATAAAGGAGATATACAATGTGACATTTTTTTTTCTTGTTTTATTTTTCCTTAACCCTTACTTATGTTTAGGATACTTACTTTTTGTTACATGAGCCAACATATAGAGAGCTTGGAAGCGATACATGTAACAGTGGGCTAGTATCACCAGTCTGTAGAGAGTTTTTAAGTTAAAGTGAGAAAAATGACAGTTGTTTCATTGAAAAATTAAAATAATGTGTATGCATACATTGGAGTACTATGATGCCATTTAAAAGAAGAGATAGATCTATTGTTATAATGGTATTAATGTATAGAGATGTCAAAGTGACTAGGGAATGATTTGACAAAATAATTCACTGTCAAGTATAGTGAAAGTATAGAACTGTGCTGCCTACTTTGATGGTCCCGAGCTACATGTGGTTGTGTATTAACATGTGGCTCGCTTGAATGAGGAACTGGGTTTTTACTTTTATTTAATATTAATTTAAATATAAAAACCGGAGCTATTTACAATTAAAAGTGTTTGAAATGATGTTAATGATAGTAAAATATAATATTAGAATTAATTTCACCTTTTTCTTTTTACTTTTTTAATGTGCTACTAGAAGAGTTAAAATTGTATGTGAGACTCACATAGTATTTCTGTTGGATACCACTACCCTAGAATGATATAAAATAAACTATTAACAGAGTTTCCTCTGGGGAATAAATGGAAGGGCTTAATGGAATAATGGAAGGGCTTAGACAGAGGAAAACCTTTGGTCTTTTGTTTATATACTAGGTCTTTAAAATGTATATAATGAACATTTATACTTATATATTAATACTTTAATAAATATTTGACGAAAAGGTAAAAAGGAAGAAGGAGCTGATAACACACCACAAATTTTTAGAAAAGTAGCAAAATAAAGACTAAGATTAAAATACAAATGAGTAGTTTATATCTTTGAGGTTGTTGAATGGAAAGTTGTCATTTCCATTTTTTAAAAAGCACAGCTATATGTAATATCTGTGTAGTTCTTAAGTGATTCCAGTTGTTCTCCCTAAGTTTTATTTTGGTTAGGTTTTGGGAGGGACATTTTTGCGCTTCAACTGATCAATGATCCAAAACTTCAGGTGACCAAATGTGAACTTTTTGGTTCTTGGCAGTGTCTTTGTGTCTTTTTGTGGAGCTTAAAAGATTGCCGAGGCCTGCTGGGACAAGGCAAGCACTGTCTCTCTCAAGTAGTAAATATTTCCTACTTTTAGGAACTTGGAGGGATACCTGTTTCCCCCCTTCTTAATGACGTTTATATCTGTTCCCTCCCAGCTCTGCAAGTTTGAAGTCTCCTTTAGGCAGAAATGATTGTTAGCGCTTCACACGACAAAAGAAAGAGTTGTCGGTCCCTCTCGCTGTGCCGCCAGCCTCTCATTTGTATCACTCTCACTTTCCTGCCTTTGCACCAGGTCATGGAGACAGAGCGGATGATTTATCTGGTGACAGAATATGCTAGTGGAGGGGAAATATTCGGTAAGTACACCTCTTGCATTCTTTAAACAGCGATTGAGCATAGTACGGCAAACTTAGAATAGCTGTTCCCCGCCTTTGTCACTTGAACAGCTGGCACTCGAGGCTGTCCTTCAGTGCTGTCATCTTCTACCAGCAAAGCAGTTTCAATGATTTTTGAGTCGCCTCTTGAAGTTCTCACCATCTTTGTTTCCTTAGCAAAGGTGGTTTGTTTGTTTCGGTCAGGTGTTGACAGTTGAGATTAAAGATCTTCAGAAACAAAACATTTCTCTGAACATGAGGGTCTTTCCTATTGCCAGATTCTAGTTGGGGTGACAATATGTGACAGAACCCCTTCAAATGTGGTGGGCCCCTGCTGTATATGAAAGAGTCTCTCGGAGCAAACAGTCTCACCCTAATGCATTCTTTAACGTTTACTTAAATATGACATGTAATTTTATTCCTTACCATGTGTTCACAGTTTCTTTGGTGATTCTTGTAATTTAGGAGATTTTGTGTTCAGTAACTGTGTTTTTTTTTTCCTCTAACACTTAGCACAACATTAGAATTAAGCTGGAGAATTTGTTACCAGGAAATAATGTCATTTTGAGGTGGTAAAAACTGGCCCCCCTCAATTTTTCTTTTGGTAGCTGTGATAAATGGAGCCAAATAAAGACTAAACTTTCAAACCTAGATTGACATGTCTTTTTATTTTTTAATTTTATTTCTTCTTGGCATGTGAATATAGAAAAGGGTTTCTTATGTAGTTTAGGTTTATCTAGTTTGTTTTTTTAGATTTTGATTTGGTTTAAGTCTGGATGGTAAGAACTTTTTTAATTTTTAAGATATTGGCACTTGCTAAGTGCCTAATATATATTAAAAAGCATGAAATCACCATTAAGTGGCATTTTCTTATTAGTGACTGGTGAGTTGTGACTGAAAATTTTTTGATATCATGTTAAACTGAAAGCTGATCATTTTATATCTAATAATCTTCAAAATAAGTGTGAGTCTTTTTTTTTGTGAGTCTTTTTAAAAAGAGGTATCATTTCCTAATGACGTTTTCACTTGGCTTTGTATTTGCTTATGTATAATGGCAATCTTGGGAGCAAAGAGACCTTGTCATCTTAACATTCATAATAATCAAAGAACCAAACACACTGCACATTAGATCTGCCTTGTTCCTTAGAAAACAAATTTCAAAAGTACAGAAAAGATGACAATGCCATGGTCGTAGATTCTTTGTGCCAGGAACATAGCTCATGGCATGAGGAAATAGAATGGTACTTCTCATGGTATTATTATAAAAGATCTGGAGGAGGAAGAAATTGCTGTTACCAAAAGAAATGACTGTGTGCCTGCACAAGGATAGAAGTGTCTCATGAGATCTCGTTTTTAAAAGTATCTGTATCAGAGATGAAAGGATGGGTTTAATCAAGAATATGCGCTTTGGAGGCAGCTGCGCCTGGTTTTGAATCACATTGTTGCCACCTATTTGCTTTTTCACTTGGATTCCAGGCCTCACATTCATGGCCTGTAAAGTCAGATCTGTAATATCTCGCTTGTAGTTGTGACGATTAAATGAGATAGCACATAGAGAGCCCTAGCACTTTGCTTCCTTTACCTCCGGGTAATAGAGCGAGTGGTTGATCGACTGCTGGCAGGAGAATGCGAGACACTCTGCTGCCCTCCCCAGTGGAACCGGTGAAAGTAATTTAAAAAACCCCTAGACTTCGCCATTTAAAGTCTCTGGAAATGGTTCTGAGGGTGAACAGCAACTGAAGAAATATTTATTCAAGAACATCTATGAAAATTTGGTAAGAAATAAGAGAGCTTGTGGTCTTTAAGCCAGTGCTACTTCCTTCTTCCCTTCTAGCCAGCTCAGCGAGGTGGAGATTCCAACTCAGCAGGGTTATTCCAGCCAAGACCACAGGCCTTCCCTCTGGCCTCCCCTTTTCACCTAGACTGATGGATTTCTTCCTGGAGGAACGGGGCATAAACATTTCTCATCCTGCCCTGGCTACCTATTCCTGAATCATGGGTTAGAACAGTTGAACAGTGAGGACTCCTTCGTCTGCCCAAGTCATACTTGTAGAGTTTGGGTGAGGCACTCCGAGAATACTGGGACCCAGCTCATTCTTGCTTTATGTTATAAACTAGTAGGTCATCTCAAGAGAGGCAAGCAGGGAGAATTTAGAATCTGCGCCCTTTCTCTGCACTGAACTCTGCTCCTAGAGAGGGAGCGTTACTCAAAGAAAGCTTTGCCATTGTCCCCATGCCTAGCTTCAGAGTCCTGGCTCAGAGATTGGTCCAGAGGGAGAAACACACCATAACACATATAGCTCCTAATTTCTTCCCGTAGGAACTGACTTCATTTGCAACAGAGAATGAAGAAGTTTAAGCCTGAAGGCACTCATAAAAACAGTGGAGGTTGTGGTAAAAGGCATTTCAGAGGAGATTTGAGCAGGCTAAACTATAAGCCAGCTAGTTGCAAGCAAGAACCAGGGAATAGAACATCACAAGAGCCTTCTAAGGTCAGAAGAAAAATCAAACACTAATTTTAGGACCTGTTCCTTCAAAGGAACGAGAATTTGATTAGATTGTTTATAGACCGGTTTATGCTCTAGGGCATTGTTGAAAATAATAGAGCAACCAGCCACAATTTTTGGATTTTAACAGCTGGGCATGGTTAAAGAAAGACAGGAAGAGAGCTATACCCAAACCATGGTGATCCAGTGGTCTGATGGTAATTGTGGATGTAACAAGGATGTGTGCTTCCCTGAGGAATAGCATCAGAAGCTGATCACTATGTATAGGGGAATTCAGTTCAGTTGAGTCGCTCAGTCATGTCTGACTCTTTGCGAGCCCATGGACTGCAGCACACCAGGCCTCCCTGTCCATCACCAACAGCCGGAGTTTACTCAAACTCATGTCTGTCGAGTCGGTGATGCCATCCAAACATCTCATCCTCTATCGGCCCCTTCTCCTCCTGCCTTCAATCTTTCCCAGCATCAGGGTCTTTTCAAATAAGTCCACTCTTCGCATCAGGTAGCCGAAATATTTCAGCTTTAGCATCAGTACTTCCAGTGAACACTCAGGACTGATCTCCTTTAGGATGGACTGGTTGGATCTCCTTGCAGTCCAAGGGACTCTTGAGTCTTCTCCAACACCACAGTTCAAAAGCATCAGTTCTTTGGCACTCAGCTTTCTTTATAGTCCCACTCTCACATCCATACATGACTACTGGAAAAACCATAGCCTTGACTAGATGGACCTTTGTTGGCAAAGTAATGTTTCTGCTTGTTAATATGCTGTCTAAGTTGGTCATAACTTTTCTCCCAAGGAGGAAGCGTCTTTTTATTTCATAGCTGCAGTCACCATCTGCAGTGATTTTGTAGCCGCCCCCCACACCAAATAAACTCTGCCACTGTTTCCACTGTTTCCCATCTATTTCGCATAAAGTGATGGGATCAGATGCCATGATCTTTGTTTTCTGAATGTTGAGCTTTAGGCCAACTTTTTCACTCTTTTTCACTTTCATCAAGAGCCTCTTTAGTTCTTCACTCTCTGCCATAACGGTGGTATCATCTGCATATCTGAGGTTATTGATATTTCTCCTGGCAATCTTGATTCCAGCTTGTGCTTCTTCCAGCCCGGCGTTTCTCATCATGTACTCTGTATAGAAGTTAAATAGGCAGGGTGACAATATACAGCCTAGACGTACTCCTTTTCCCATTTGGAACCAGTCTGTTGTTCTATGTCCAGTTCTAACTGTTGCTTCCTGACCTGCCTATAGGTTTCTCAAGAGACAGGTCAGGTGGTCTGGTATTGCCATCTCTTGAAGAATTTTCCACAGTTTATTGTAATCCACATAGTCAAAGGCTTTGGCATAGTCAACAAAGCAGAAATGGATGTTTTTCTGTAATTCTCTTGCTTTTTGGATCCAGCAGATGTTGGCAATTTGATTTCTGGTTCCTCTGCCTTTTCTAAAACCAGCTGCAACAGCTGGAAGTTCACGGTTCATGTATTGCTGAAGCCTGGCTTGGAGAATTTTGAGCATTACTTTACTAGTGTGTCAGATGAGTGCAATTGTGCGATAGTTCAGTTTGAGCATTCTTTGGCATTGCCTTTCTTAGGGATTGGAATGAAAACTGACCTTTTCCAGTCCTGTGGCTACTGCTGAGTTTCCCAAATTTGCTGGCATATTGAGTGCAGCACTTTCACAGCATCATCTTTTAAGGTTTCAAATAGCTCAACTGGAGTTCCATCACCTCCACTAGCTTTGTTCGTAGTGATGCTTCCTAAGGCCACTTGACTTCACATTCCAGGATGTCTGGCTCTAGATGAGTGATCATACCATCGTGATTATCAGGGTTGTGAAGATCTTTTTTGTACAGTTCTGTGTATTCCTGCCACCTCTTCTTAATATCTTCTGCTTCTGTTAGGTCCATACCATTTTTGTCCTTTATTGAGCCCATCTTTGCATGAAATGTTCCCTTGGTATCTCTAATTTTCTTGAAGAGGTCTCTAGTGTTTCTCTTTAGTCTTTCCCATTCTATTGTTTTCCTCTGTTTCTTTACACTGATTGCTGAGGAAGGCTTTCTTATCTCTTCTTGCTGTTCTTTGGAAGTCTGCATTCAGATGGGTATATCTTTCCTTTTCTCCTTTGCTTGTCACTTCTCTTTGTTTCACAGCTATTTGTAAGGCCTCCTCAGGCAGCCATTTTGTTTTTTTGCATTTCTTTTTCTTGGGGATGGTCTTGCTCCCTGTGTCCTGTACATTGTCACAAACCTTTGTCCATAGTTCATCAGGCACTCTTGTCTATCAGATCTATTCCCTTAAATCTATTTCTCACTTCCATTTTCTAATCGTAAGGGATTTGATTTAGGGGAATAAACTTCCCCTAAATTTAGAGGATTTGACTTGTATAGGGGAATAAACTTCACTAAAACAAACCAGTCAGTCACTAAACAAACAGATAACAATAATATTCTCCAGAAGGGTGGAGCACCTAGAGGTGCCAGAATGTATTATGTAAAACATCTATATTCCAACAATAGCAAACTGTGAAGCATATAAAGAAACAGGAAAGTATGACCCATTTACTGAAAAGGAAAGTATGACCCATTTACTGAAAAAAAAGCAGGCCATAGAAACTGCCTGTCAGAGTGACCATATTTATCAAGAAAAGACTTTAGCCATAATGGAAATGTTCACAGACTTAAAGGAACCCACAGTTAAAGTGGTGAAAGAAGATATGATTACAGGGTCACTCAAATAAGAATATCAGTAAAAATGTAGAAATTATAAAAAATAATTGAAAGAAATTATGGAATTGAACAGTAAAATAACTAAAGTGTATCAGAGAGACTTAACTATAGATTTGAACTTGCAGAACAGGAAGTGAATTTGTAGATAGATAGGAGAAGGCGATGGCACCCCACTCCAGTACTCTTGCCTGGAAAATCCCATGGATGGAGGAGCCTGGTAGGCTGTAGTCCATGGGGTCATGAAGAGTCAGACACAACTGAGTGACTTCACTTTCACTTTTCACTTTCATGCATTGGAGAAGGAAATGGCCACCCACTCCAGTGTTCTTGCCTGGAGAATCCCAGGGACGGGGGAGCCTGGTGGGCTGCCGTCTATGGGGTTGCACAGAGTCGGACATGGCTGAAGTGACTTAGCAGCAGCAGCAGCAGCAGACATGTTATAGGGCTTCCCAGGGGGCACTAGTGGTGAAGAACCCACCTGCCAATGCAGGAGACATAAGAGACATGGGCTCAAGCCCTGGGTTGGGAAGGTGCCCTGGAGAAGGACATGACGACCCACTCCAGTATTTTTGCCTGGAGAATCCCATGGACACAGGAGCCTAGTGGGCCACAGTCCATAGGGTTGCAAAGAGTTGGACACGACTGAAGCGACCTAGCATGCATGCATACAGGCGTGCATGCACACAGGCTTGTTAATGCCAGTTGCAGAGCAAAGAGAAAAATGAGTTAAGAACCATGAACAGACCCTCAGAGAAATGAGAGGTGCAATCAAATGCTCCAACATATGTATAATGGGAGCACCAAAGGAAGAGAGAAAGGAGCAGGAAAAATATGCAGGAAAGTAATGGCTGTAAACGTCACAAATTCATTGAAAAACAATAACCTACATATCTAGGAATTTCTTCAAAATCCAGTTAGTAGTAAACACAAAGAGGTCCACAAACAGATATATCATAGTAAATGTAATGGAAGTTAAAGACAGGTATTGAAAGCATCAAGAGAAAAATGATACATCACTTAAAGGCAATTCCTTAAGTTTTGGTAGTAGACTTTTCAGCAGAAATGATGGAGGCCAGAAGGCAATAGGATAGCATTTGTAAAGTGCTGAAAGAAAAAGAAAAAAAACCTGTTAACTAAAATCCTATATCCAGTAAACCTGTGTTTCAAAAATGAAGGCAAAGTAGAGTTTCTCAGATAATCAAGCGCTGAGAGATTTTGTTGCTGACAGAGCCACATTATAAGAAATGCTAAAGGAAGTTCTTCAAGGTAAAAGCAGATGACCTCACATGGTAATTTGAGTTCATACAAGAAAAAAAGGGCACCAATAAATGTCATGTAATCATAAAAGACAGAAGTGACACATACTTTCTGCTTTTTTCTCTTAATGTATTTAAAAATAAATATGAAATACATTATTAAGGCTATAGTGTAATATATTTGTCAATAGCAGCACACTGGAGGTGGTGTGTGTGTGTGTGAGAAAAACTGCATTAGCCTAAGGAATTCATTATAGATGACACAGAAGTAATTATAGTGGTGTATTGTTGGATTTGTAGCATTAATCAATGTAATTTTATTATAGAAACACTAGAAAAGAGGGTAAAAGAAATGACACTATAAAGGAGAAACACTTCTATGTAACCATCAAAATTAAGCTGGTATAAAATCAGAACCTCATTTGAGTAAGATAAAATATACATGCGAAACACTGAAGTAGTTACTTAAAAAAATACCCTCAAAAATTGCAATGCAAAAGTCATTAAAGAAATTGAAATGCTTTGTTAGAAAATATTCACTTAATGCAGAAGAAAGCAGTAATGAAGACTAAAATAGACAAACTATATGGAAAACAAAAGGTAAAACAGCAGACGTAAATCCATTATCAGTAATTACATTAAGTGTAAATGGGTGGGATAATATAATGCAAAGGCAGTGATTGTTAAACTGAATAAAAACACGTGGTCTATTGTATGCTATCTACAAGAAACATACTTTAAATTTAAAGATACCAATAAACATGATCCGCTGGATCATCGAAAAAGCAAGAGAGTTCCAGAAAAACATCTATTTCTGCTTTATTAACTGTGCCAAAGCCTTTGACTGTGTGGATCACAATAAACTGTGGAAAATTCTTCAAGAGATGGGAATACCAGACCACCTGACCTGCCTCTTGAGAAATCTGTATGCAGGTCAGGAAGCAACAGTTAGAATTGGACATGGAAGAACAGACTGGTTCCAAATAGGAAAAGGAGTACGTCAGCCAGGAGAAATATCAATAACTTCAGATATGCAGATGACACCACCCTTATGGCAGAAAGTGAAGAGGAACTAAAAAGCCTCTTGATGAAAGTGAAAGAGGAGAGTGAAAAAGTTGGCTTAAAGCTCAACATTCAGAAAACGAAGATCATGGCATCTGGTCCCATCACTTCATGGCAAATAGATGGGGAAACAGTGTCAGACTTTATTTTTGGGGGCTCCAAAATCACTGTAGATGGTGACTGCAGCCATAAAATTAAAAGATGCTTACTCCTTGGAAGAAAAGTTATGACCAACCTAGAGAGCATATTCAAAAGCAGAGACATTACTTTGCCAAAAAAGGTCCATCTAGTCAAGGCTATAGTTTTTCCATTGGTCATGTATGGATGTGAAAGTTGGACTGTGAAGAAGGTTGAGCGCCGAAGAATTGATGCTTTTGAACTGTGGTGCTGGAGAAGACTCTTGAGAGTCCCTTGGACTGCAAGGAGATCCAACGAGTCCATTCTAAAGGAGATCGGCCCTGGGGTTTCCTTGGAAGGAATGATGCTACAGCTGAAACTCCAGTATTTTGGCCACCTCATGCAAAGAGTTGACTCATTGGAAAAGACTCTGATGCTGGGAGGGATTGGGGGCAGGAGAAGAAGGGGACGACCGAGGATGAGATGGCTGGATGGCGTCACTGCCTCGATGAACGTGAGTCTGAGTGAGCTCCGGGAGTTGGTGATGGACAGGAAGGCCTGGCATGCTGTGAGGCTTGGGGTCACAAAGAGTTGGACACGACTGAGCGACTGAAGTGAACTGAACTGAATAAACTGAAAGTGAAAGGATGGAAAATGTTATATCATGCAAATAGCAATGATAAGAAAGCTAGAATATCTATGTTGATATCAGATAAAATAGACTTTAAACACAAGAGACTTTCTTTTTCTACTTACTAGATATAAAGAGAGATATGATGGAAAAAAAGAAAAGGGATATGATGAGAAGGTAATACATTAGTATAGTAAGCTGTAACAGTTATAAACATATGTATCTAATAACAGGGCACCAAAATATATCAAACAGCAACTGGCAGGAATGAAGGAAGAAAAAGACAGTGACAACAATTGAAAGCTTCAACACCCTCCTTCAATAATGGATAGAAAAATTAGGCAGAAGATCAACAAGGAAAAATAAGACTTGGTCGACCAACACCCAACTACACCTAACAGATACTGATAGAATACTCCATCTAATAGCAATACAATATACATGCTTATCAAGTAAACACAGAACATTCTCAAGGATAGACCATATGCTAGGTCATAAGACAAACCTCCATAAAATTTAAACTTATTCAGTTTTAGTAGTAATACAAAATGTTTTATAGCCACAATGGAATGAAATGAGAAATGAATAGTAGGAAAATTTGGGGAAGTCACACATATGTGAAATTGAAACAGTGTATTTTAAAGTAAGCAATGAGTCAAAGAATAAGTCAAAAGCAAATTCAGAAAGTACTTTGAAATGAATGAAAGTAAGGACAGTATTTCAAAAGCTATGGATTGCAACTAAAAGAGTGCTTAGACGGAAGTTTATAACTGAAAAATTATAAAAGTTTATAACTATGGCAAAACCAATACAGTATTGTAAAGTAAAATAAAGTAAAAAAAAAAGTTTATAACCATAAAATGCCTATAGTAAGAAAGATCAGTTACCTAGTCTTCTATCTTAAGACAATGAAAGAGTAAGAGCACCCCAAACCTAAAACAAGCTGAAGGAAGGAAATAATTATAGCAGAAGTTAATGAAAGAATAGAAAAAAATCAATGAAACCAAAAGCTGCGTATTTGAAATGGTCATCACAATTGGCAAATCTTTAGTTAGATTGACCAAGCAAAAAATGAAACACTCAAATCAGTAGAATCATAAATGAAAGAAGAGATATTACTAATGATCTTTAATTAATAACAGTTGTAAAGGAATACTTGAGCAATTATATATTCACAAATTGTATAACTTAGATAAAATGGACAAATTCCTAGAAAGATACAAACTGTTGAAACTGACTCAAGAGATATACAATCTGAATATATCTATATCAAGTGAAGAGATTGAAGTAGTAATCATAAACCACACATAAAAAAGTCCATGTCCAGAGGGCATCACTGCTGAATTCTACCAAATATTAAAAAAGAATTACTAATAACAGCAAACTTTCACAGACTCTTCTAAAAAATAGAAGAGGAGGTGTACGTGATGTATGTATACTTGATACTTGACATATACCTGATGCCAATACCAGACAAAGACATCACAAGGGAAATAAAAAAACTACTACAGACCAGTATCTCTTATGAACATAGTTGCAAAATTCTTCAAAAGGATAGTTACAAACAAAATCCAGCAGCATATAAGAATTATACACTGTGACCAAGTAGAATTTATTTATTTGCAAAGAATGCAAGGTTGGTTCACCGTATCAGAGTTCATGAATATAATCAGTTCAGTTGCTCGTCATGTCCAACTCTTTGTGACCCCATAGACTGAAGCATGCCAGGCTTCCCTGTCCGTCACCAACTCCCGGAGCTTGCTCAAACTCGTGTTCATCAAGTTGGTGATGCCATCCAACCATCTTGTCCTCTGTTGTCCCCTTCTCCTCCTGCCTTCAGTCTTTCCCAGCATCGGGGTCTTTTCCAGTGAGTCAGTTCTTTGCATCAGGTGGCCGATGCTTTGGAGCTTCAGCTTCAACATCAGTCCTTCCAATGAATATTCAGGACTGATTTCTTTAGGATTGACTGGTTTGATCTCCTTGCAGTCCAAGGGACTCTCAAGAGTCTTCAGCAATCACAGTTCAAAATCTTCAGTTCTTCGGCGCTCAACTTTCTTTATGGTCCAACTCTCACATCCATACATGAATATTGGATATGTGTGCATGTCATATATATCAATAAAAGAAAACACAAGATAACATGATCATCTCCCATGCATCTATGCCCAACCTATGTCAAAAGAGGCAAGAGTATACAGTGGAGAAAAGACGGTCTCTTTAATAAGTCAGGCTGGGAAAACTGGACAGCTACATGTAAAAGAATGTAATTAGAACATTTTCTAACAGCTTACATGAAAATAAACTCAGAATAGATCCAAGACGTAAATACAAGGCCATACACTATAAAACTCTTAGGAACACATAGGCAGTATACTCTTTGACATAAATCACAGCAATTTTTTTTGATCCCCCTCCTAGAGTAATGAGAATAAAGACAAAAATAAATAGGACCTAATTAAACTGAGAAGCTTCTGGACAGCAAAGGAAACCATACACAAAACACAAAGACAACCCACAGGCTGGGAGAAAATATTTGCAAACGAAGCAACCAACAGGAGATTAATCTCCAAAATATTATACAAACAGCTCATGTAGCTCTATGTCAAAGAAAACCAAACAACCCAATAAAAAAAAGGTGACCAGAAGATCTAAATGGACATTTCTCCAAAGAAGACATGTAGATGGCCAAAAAAGCACATGAAAAGATGCTCAACATTACTGATTATAAGAGAAATGCAAATTGAAACTACAGTGAGGTGTCACCTCACACTGGTCAGAATGGCCATCATCAAAAAGTCTATGAACAATAAAACCTGGAGAAGGTGTGGAGAAAAGGGAACACCCCTACACAGTGCTGGGGATGTAAATTGGTACAAACAATGGAGAACAGGATGGACGTTCCTTAAAAATCTAAAAATAGAATTGCAATATGATCCAGCACTCCCACTCCTGGGTATATATCCAGAGAAAACTGACCTGAAAGGCTACATGCACCCCAGTGATTATTGCAGCACTGGTTACAATACACTACATGGAAGCAACATAAATGTCCATCAATGGAGGAATGGATAAAGAAGATGGGGTACGTATATACGATGGACTATTCCATCAGTGGAGGAATGGATAAAGAAGATGTGTTATGTATATACAATGCACTACCACTCAGCCGTAAAAAAGAATGAAATAATGCCATCTGGAGCAACCTGGATGAGTGGTTAGTCATCAGTATGTTTAAGGATGAAAGACTAGGTTTAAGGGTGAAACCCTTCATACCATCAGTATTTAAGTTGAAAATGAGGCCACAAAATATGAAAAAGCCACTGTTGATGAAAGACGATTGTGGTATGGCAAAAACCACCACAATATTGTAAAGTAATTATCCTCCAATTAAAATAAATTAATATTTAAAAAGCCAAGGAAAATAGAAATTTTAAAAAGTATTAGTGTTAAATGCTGTAGAAAAGTCAACTACGATAAGGACAGAAAAGTAACTTCTGACTTTGTGATGATGTTCTCAGTAGTCTTAAAGAGCTGTTTCCCTAGTGTAGTAAGAATAGAAATCAGAATGTAATGGGGTGAACTATGAGTGTATAAATATTATATAATAACTCAATTCTAAAAGACATATTGACATAATCATTGAAAATAAATAAAAGTGATGGTCAACAGAAGAGTCTGAAATGCAGTACTTGGGTGCAGTCTCAAAAATGACAGAAGGATCTCTGTTCGTTTCCAAGGCAAACCATTCTATATCACAGTAATACAAGTCTGTGCCCCAAACTAATGCCAGAGCAGCTGAAGTTGAATGGTTCTATGATCACCTACAAGACCTTCTAGAACTAACACCAAAAAAATGTCCTTTTCATCATAGGGGACTGGAATGCAAAAGTTGGAGGTCAAGCAATACCTGGACTGACAGGCAGGTTTGGCTTTGGAGTACTAAATGAAGCAGGGCAAAGGCTAACTGAGTTTTGCCAAGAGAATGCACTGGTCATAGCAAACCTCTTCCAACAACGCAAGAGATAACTCTAAGCTTGGACATCACCATATGGTCAATACCGAAATGAGATTGATTATATTCTGTGCAGCCAAAGCTCTATACAGTCAGCAAAAGCAAGACCAGGAGCTTACTGTGGCTCAGATCATGAACTCTTTATTGCAAAATTCAGACTTAAATTGAAGAAAGTAGGGAATACCTCTAGAACATTCAGGTATGACCTAAATCAAATCCCTTACGATTATACAGTAGAAGTGACAAATAGATTCAAGGAGTTAGATCTGATGGACAGAGTGCCTGATGAACTATGGATGGAGATTCATGACTTTGTACAGGAGGTGATGATTAAGACCATCCCCAAGAAAGAGAAATGCAAAAAGGCGAAATGGTTGTCTAAGGAGGACTTACAGATAGCTCAGAGAAGAAGAGAAGCTAAAGGCAAAGGAGAAAAGGAAATGTATACCCATCTGAATGCAGAGTTCCAAAGAATAGCAAGGAGAGATATTAAGCCTTCCTCAGTGATCAATGAAGAAAAATAGAGAAAAATAGAGGAAAACAATAGAATGGGAAAGACTAGAGATCTCTTCAAGAAAATTAGAGATACCAAGGGAACACTTCTTGTAAAGATGGGTACAATAAAGGACAGAAGCAGTATGGACCTAACAGAAGCAAAAGATGTTAAGAAGAGGTGGCAGGAATACACAGAAGAACTACACAAAAAAGACCGAGATAACCATGATGGTATGATCACTCACCTAGAGCCAGACATCCTGGAATGTGAAGTCAAGCATCACTACGAACAAAGCTAGTTGGAGGTGATGGAGTTCCAGTTAAACTATTTTAAATCCTAAAAGATGATGCTGAGAAAGTGCTGCATTCAGTTTGCCAGCAAATTTGGAAAACTCAGCAGTGGCCACAGGACTGGAAAGGGTCACTTTTCATTCTAATCCCAAAGAAAGGCAATGCCAAAGAATGTTCAAACTACTGCACAATTGCACTCAATCTCACAGGCTAGCAAAGTAATGCTCAAAATTCTCCAAGTGAGGCTTCAACAGTACATGAACCAACAACTTCCAGATGTGCAAGCTGGTTTTAGAAAAGGCAGAGGAACCAGAGATCAAGTTGCCAGCATCCACTGGATCATCAAGAAAACAAGAGAGTTTCAGAAAAACATCTACTTCTGTTTTATTGACTATGCCAAAGCCTTTGACTGTGTGGATCACAATAAACTGTGGAAAATTCTTCAAGAGATGGGAATACCAGACCACCTGACCTGCCTCTTGAGAAATCTGTATGCAGGTCAGGAAGCAACAGTTAGAACCAGAATTGGAACAACGGACTGGTTCCAAATTGGGAAAGGAGTATGCCAGGGCTGTATATTGTCACCCTGCTTATTTAACTTCCATGCAGGGTACATCATGCAAAATGCCAAGCTGGATGAAGCATAGGCTGGAATCAAGATTACCGGGAGAAATATCAATAACCTCAGATATGCAGATGACACCACCCTTATGGTAGAAAGCAGAGAGGAACTAAAGAGCCTCTTGATGAAAGTGAAAGAAGAAAGTGAAGAAGTTGGCTTAAAACAACATTCAAAAAACTATGATCATGGCATCCCATCCCTTCATTTCATGGCAAATAGACGGGGAAACAGTGACAGAATTTATTTTCTTGAGCTCCAAAATCTCTGCATATGGTGACTGCAGAATGAAATTAAAAGATGCTTGCTTCTTAGAAGAAAAGGTATGACCAACCTAGCAGCATATTAAAAAGCAGAGACAATTACTTTACCAACAAAGGTCCATCTAGTTAAGTGAGTGAAGTTTCTCAGTCGTGTCTGACTCTTTTTGACCCCATGGATGGAGGTAGCCAAACAGGCTCCTCTGTCCATGGGATTTTCTGGGCAAGGGTACTGGAGTGGTTGCCATTTCCTTCTCCAAAGTTTTGGTTTTTCCAGTAGTCATGTATGGAATGTGAGAGTTGGACCATAAAGAAAGCTGAATGCCAGAAAATTGATGCTTTTGAACTGTGGTGTTGGAGAAGACTCTTTGAGAGGCCCTTGGACTGCAAGGCGATCAAACCAGTCAGTCCTAAAGGAAATCTATCCTGAATATTCATTGGAGGGACTGATGCTGAAGCTAAAGCTGCAATACTTTGGCCATCTGATGGGAAGGACTGACTCATTGGAAAAGACTTTCTGGGAAAGACTGAAGGCAGGAGGGGAAGGGGATGACAGGATGAGATGGTTGGATAGCATGACCATCTTGATGGACATGAGTTTGAGCAAGCTTTGGGATTTGGTGATGGACAGGGAGGCCTGGTGCATTGCAGTTCATGGGGTCACAAAGAGTCGGACACGACTGAGCAACTGAACTTAACCGAAAAGTGACAATAGCAGAGTCAAGAATATCTTCTCTCCAATGAATAAATATAAAACTAGACTAAATTGTCAGAAACACTCATTTAGGGTTCTGTAAATGAACGAATGGCGAGCATCGAATTGAGAAGCTTAACTTGTGAAGAGCGTTTAGCTTGTGATAAGAACATGAGAGGCTTGGCTTTCTTGCGTGAGCCCCTGCATCTTTCACCTCTTCCTCTAGGGGAAGCGGTGTGATCCAGGGCGAGCTGGCCTTGTGACTAGGATCTTTGTTGCCAGAGGCAGATGATTTGGAATGAAAGACGAAAAACTCATGCTCAGTTGTGTTGTCAGTGAAAATAGTAATTTTGGTAGAAAACGAATGTAGTGGGCTCGAGGCCTTGCAAGCTAGTGTTGTGGCCTTGCTAGGGGTGAGCAGCAGTATGGCCCACTAGCCAGTAATCTAGTAGGGAGACCTTGTTACTGAGAGAACCATAGCAGGGTGGAATACCCTTCTCCATTCATCTCTGGTTTCCTGCTGCTGCTGCTGCTGCTAAGTCACTTCAGTCGTGTCCGACTCTGTGTGACCCCATAAACGGCAGCCGACCAGGCTCCACTGTCCCTGGGATTCTCCAGGCAAGAACACTGGAGTGGGTTGCCATTTCCTTCTCCAATGCATGAAAGTGAAAAGTGAAAGTGAAGTCACTGAGTCGTGTCCAATTCTCAGTGACCCCATGGACTGCAGCCCACCAGGCTCCTCTGTCCATGGGACCTTCTAGGCAAGAGCACTGGAGTGGGGTGCCATTGCCTTCTCCGCTCTGGTTTCCCTAGGGGACTGGCATCTATTAGCAAGTCCTGAGAGAGCCCAGCAGTGTTTATAGCTGAGGCTGACTTCCTGAACTTTGAATGAACTCCTGAATCCACCAATAAATTTGTCAGCAGAAAGTGAAAGGTCTACTGTCTTGACGACTAAGTGATATAGACATAGGAATGACCTCCAGGAAGCCATCCTAAAAAATAAAAGCAAGAACCTTAAAAACTAGCAGAGATATCAATGGCTACATACCACAGAGAGACAGATTCTCAGATTAGCCCTCTTATTTCTTAGAGGGTTACTAAAAAAAACAAGGATGAGCAACAGGAACAATAATCCTCAGGGGGAAAGATAATAATCTAGAACTGGTTAAGTATATTATCTATAATACTCACTTTTATTTAAAAAAAGTTTCAAGGGAGTGGGAATTGATTGAAGGCAGTGAAAGAGTAGACTTCAGTTGTATGTGAGTAGTAGAAATGTAAATGTACGATATGATAAATTAACGTTGTTATGTATGAAAGTTGTTAAGACCATAAATCCTGAGTTCTTATCACAAAACATTTTATTTTCTAGTTTTTTAACTTTGTGTCTATATGACTCTATATGAGATGATGAGTGTTCACTAAAATTATTGTGGTAATCATTTCATGATGTACGTAAGTCAAATCATGGTGCTATACACCTTAAACTTATATAGTGCTATATGTCAGTTATACTGCAATAAAACTGAAAGGGACTATGGCTGATTCATGTTAATGTATGGCAGAAACCTACACAATATTGTGGAGCAATTATTCTTCAATTAAAAATAAATAAATTTTATAATTTCCTTAAAAAAACCTGAAAGAGGGAGAAAAGAAAACCTGGGAACATGTGATCCAAAATCAGAAAGAAAAATAGTCAATGGAAATTTTCTCTGAGTGAGCTTAGATGTTGCTTTTAGCAAAAACTTATGGCAGTTATTATAAATTTGTCCAAACAAAGAAATCATGTTTAATACTAACAGAAAATATGATGACAGTGACTTAATAAATAAGGAATCTCAATAAGGCTTTAGAAGCTATTAAAAAAGAAGAAAATAGAAATTCTAGAAAAGCACAATAACTGAGATGAAAAATACACTAGTTGAGTTCAAGAGTAGATTTTAGGTGGCAGGGGAAAAAAAAACAAAACCCTGAGGAACTATCAATAGAAATAATCCAATCTGAAGAAGAGAGAGACGACCATTGAAGAAAAATAATCACAGCCTTTGAAATCTATGAAACAAGATCAAGTTTACCAGCATGTTTATATTGGGTCCGATAGGAAAAGAGAAAGGGACCGAAAGAATATTTGAAGAAATAGTGGCCAGAGATTTTAAAAGTGTATTATAAAACATCAATTTATGGTCTCAAGAAGCTCGTTGAATCTCAAGTAGGATAATTGCAAAAAGATCTACGTCTAGACACATCATTGTCAGTTTGCTGAAAGACAAAGAGAATCTTGAAGCATCAAGAGAAAATTGACTCATCACATATGGGGTAAGAGCAATATGATTTATAGCTGGATTCTCATCAGAAAAAATGGAGGTGGTTGATTGGCATGTTTAAAATGCCAAAATAAAAAACTGAACCATAAATGTTGTATCTAGCAAAAATATCCTTTTAAATGAAGGCAAAATAAAGTCATTCCTAAATAACTGTTAATAAAGACAAGAGAGTTTCTTGTATAAGCAAATCTGCTGTTATAAGCCATCCCAAAGGAAATGCTCAGACTGAAAGCAAGTGATGCCAAACGGTAACTCCTAGCCACAGGAGGAAATGAAGAAAATCAGGAAAGATGAATGTATAGGAAATAAAGGAGTGCATAAATATAACTTTTCCCTCTTCTATTCTCTTAATTTCTTTAAAAGGTATAAAATGACTTAAAGTAACTGTGACACTGTTTCTGGATTTCTCACAGATATTGATATAAGTAAGTATCTAAAGGAGGTCTGAGGAAATGGAGTTCTGTTGGAGTAACGTTCTGTATTTTACTTGAATCAAGTCAGCCTTAATTTGAAGTAGACTGTGATAATGACTCTTGAGAAAGTTGGCTATAATGGGAAGGAATGAGAGAGAGTTGGGAACTACCACAAGGAGATACAAGGGGATACATTCTAGTGCATCAGTGAGGGATTAGTTTTGTGTGAGAAGAGAGGAAGTGGGTAGACATAGAGTTGAAGGCTGGTAAATTTGCTGAAGTATTTGTGTGAGATTGATACTTGGGAGATTAAGATTTAGAATCTGAATACCTAGTCACTAATTTTCAAGAAGTAAGAAAATCACTTGTATGCCGAGATGAGATCTTGAAATAGCAACTGAGGGAAATGAAAGAGATTGCTGCAGGAGACAAGTCGAAGGATTTATAGGCAGCTTGAACAGGCTGGCAGCTGTTGATCTTAATTAACTTTGGTGTGGCTTGTCTTCCGTGTTTGTTAGCAGTTTTTGGCAGCTTAGATATCGGAGTGCAAAACATAGGTGGTTGGTTTGATCCAGAGTTTTGCATGGTTACTTGAAGTGATGAATAATGATGCTTGGAAGTTTCTGCTCTAGGTGTAAATGTTAATGAGGAACTTTATCCCAGAGTCCTTGGCTAATCAAAACACAAAACTGCTTCAAATAGTAGTTGGCTCCTAATTCCAAGTTCAGTTTCAGATTTGCTAGAAGAGTTGTAGTGAGCTTACCTTTGGTGGCAGCCACACCATGTCTGGAGTATTTTCTTCAGTTTCAAGTACTATGTTGTGCGTCATCAGGATGCCTTCATTTAGGAATGTGACGACCGTGGGGAGCACTGTTTGCAATTGTTGGAGTACGGAGTAGGTTAGAGAAGTCTCTGTGAAGGAAGCGAAGCTTGAACAGAGTTTTCGTGTATGAGAAGTTCGCTGAGTCGAAATGACCTTTCCAGGGGGATAACGTACATAAAGACCCTAAAGCATGTGAAAAATTGGTATATTCGCAGAACTAGAACTAGTTTCTCACAGGATTAAGTGATAGACTAGTGGTTTTCAGGTTATCCCAAAAGTTCTGAGGGTTATTTGGAAATGTGTAAGATGCCATCTCTGAGAAAGAAGTTATGTGAGGCAGAGCTAAAGAGTCGTGCTTTGCCCATATATACATTCAGCCTATTCCCATGTTTCCCTCATATTCAACAGGAGCATTTCTGCTTTTATACCCAATATGCCACATAAAATTTCATTTAGATAGAAATTAAATTGATATCCACATAGTCCGTTCAGTTGCTCAGTCATGTCCGACTCTTTGCGACCCCATGAATCGCAGCACGCCAGGCCTCCCTGTCCATCACCATCTCCCGGAGTTCACTCAAACTCACATCCATCGAGTCAGTGATGCCATCCAGCCATCTCATCCTCTGTCGTCCCCTTCTCCTCCTGCCCCCAATCCCTCCCAGCATCAGAGTAAGTGATTCACTTTTCCAGTGAGTCAACTCTTCGCATGAGGTGGCCAAAGTACTGGAGTTTCAGCTTTAGCATCATTCCTCCCAAAGAAATCCCAGGGCTGATCTCCTTCAGAATGGACTGGTTGGATCTCCTTGCAGTCCAAGGGATTCTCAAGAGTCTTCTCCAACACTACAGTTCAAAATCATCAATTCTTCGGCGCTCAGCCTTCTTCACAGTCCAACTCTCACATCCATACATGACCACAGGAAAAACCATAGCGTTAACTAGATGGACCTTAGTCGGCAAAGTAATGTCTCTGCTTTTGAATATGCTCTCTAGGTTGGTCATAACTTTTCTTCCAAGGAGTAAATGTATTTTAATTTCATGGCTGCAGTCACCATCTGCAGTGATTTTGGAGCCCCCAAAAATAAAGTCTGACACTGTTTCCACTGTTTCCCCATCTGTTTCCCATGAAGTGATGGGACCGGATGCCATGATCTTCGTTTTCTGAATGTTGAGCTTTAAGCCAACTTTTTCACTCTCCTCTTTCACTTTCATCAAGAGGCATTTTAGTTCCTCTTCACTTTCTGCGATTTCATTTAAATAAATAAGTCTGTGGCCACTAAGAGTTTCTTCCATTATTAGATGATTGTGAACTATGGGAGAACTTTAAGCAAGGGCCAGAATTCAGTTTGACTTGTTTAAGAAAGGGTATTTTGATGGCAGTATAAGGATATATTTGAAGGAGAGGGGTCTGTAAGAGCACTTAGAAGGCTACTGCAGTAAAATAGATGAGAACTTAGAATTGTCTGATGAGTAATGGCCATGGGGATAGAGAAATGGATTATAGATAGAGTTAAAGTGGCATTGTTAGTGGTTAAGAATATGGATAGAGTCAGACTGCTGTGATTCAAATCCCAGTTCCTTTACTTACTGCCTTTGTAATAGTGAGCAAATTTTTTAACCTCACTACCTTTGTCTTTAAAATGAAGATTATTATAATAGTAATACTAATGATGATGATGAAGATACCACTTATCTCCAAAGGTTGTTGTGAGGATTATATGAGTGTTTGTAAAGTGCTAATCAGTTTAAAGACTTGTACAACATGTCCACAGCATCATTATGTACCAGGCAATATTCTAAACATTTTTTACTTCTTAAAAAAACTTTAAAAAATTGAGATGTAACTAACATGACATAAAATCATGTGTAATAATTTGAGAGACAGTTGGCAAAGAAATTCAAACCACTAACAATAAAGTAAATAATGTGTAGGTCATTGGGCTTAGGCTCAAAGGAGTATAAGGCAAGTGAGATCAGGATGAATGATCGTAAATAGGAGGAATTTTAAACGCTGGAGATCTAGATGAAGTTAAAAAGCAAGTGTGTTGGGCATAACAAGATCAAAGAGATGAAAGTCTGAAAGTGTACCCACTACTGTAGCCACTGTGTGCATTTGAAATGTATTAATAGGTAGTGCAGCTGAGGAACTGAATTTTGAATTGAATTAACATTTAAAAACTGAAGCAGTTTTAGGACAACTCAGAGAGTTAGCTGGCTTCAAAGTTGAGCACCCAAGTCCATCCTCTCTTCTGGCACCAACTGCAAGTTTAGGAATTTCCCAGTACCACCTGTCACCTTTGATAATTTGCTAAAAGTACTCACAGAATTCACTGAAAGCTATTTAACTCACAGTTACAGTGTATTACAATGAAAGGATTCAGATTAAAATCATCTAAGGGAAGAAACAAGAGTCCATGAGAAGTACCAAACATGGAACTTTTGTTTTCCTCTCCCCACAGAATGTCTTACTCTCCTGGTGTTGATATGTGATAGTATGCAGAGTCTTGTCCATAGGGAAGCTCACCTGAGCCTCTGTGTTCAGAGTTTCTGTTTTACATAGGAAAGGTTGATTGACTGATTGAATACTTACATGGTTGACCTCAGTTTCCAGGCCAACTGACCCAAAGCTCCCACCCTAAGTCACATTGTTTGTTCTAGTGTGGCCAGCTCACACCCTAAGACCATGTAGGTATGGCCAGTCCCTTGCTAACTCATCTTGTTAGACTATCAGGTATGACCCGAGGTCCCCAGGCAGAGACACTCTAAACCAAAGGATAAAGCCAGTCTATCATGTTGGGCAAGGCCAGTTCTTTATTATACACAGTGTAAAACATTTTCCTATTGAACCCAATTCTTATTTTGGTAAAATTACATTTCGCCTTGACTATAGACAACGGATGGCTTGAAATGTGGTATGCTGTAAGTGTAAAATACACACTGGAGTTTGAAGACTTAGTATGAAAAAAAGAAGATAACCTCTCATTGCCAATATGCATGTGGTTTACATGTTTCAGTGATTATATTTTTGATATATTAGTTTAAATAAAATAAATTTTTTAAATTAATTTCAAAATGAATCATTTTTTAGAATGTGACTACTAGAAAACCTTTAATTATGTAAATGGCTCACATTTTATTTCTATTCAACATTGCTGATCTAGAAGGTTATATTGAGAGAGAGGGGCGTAAACTATTGAAGTTTAGAATTTCAGAGGTATAAAACTATCAGGCAGAGACAAGTTCAAGGTGTGGCCATAAGAAACCTGCTGAATTTTGGTGGAGTTATAGGTCGCTGGAGACAAAGTTCAGGTAAACATGAGGTTAAATTATCAGATAAATTATCCTCAAGGCTATGGACATTGCCTAAGCAACTGGCAGACTCTGTGGAGCTGTGGATTGTGCAATGAGTTTCACTGTCTTTAATAAGGGGGTTCCCTGGTAGCTCAGCTGATAAAGAATCTTCCTGCAATGCAGGAGACCCTGGTTTGATTCCTGGGTGGGGAAGATCCACTGGAGAAGTGATAGACTACCCACCCCAATATTCTTGGGTTTCCCTGGTGGCTCAGCTGGTAAAGAATCTGCCTGCAATGTGGGAGACTTGGGTTTGATTTCTGGGTTGGGAATGGCTACTCATTCCAGTATTCTGGTCTGGAGAATTCCAGGGACTGTATAGTCCATGGGGTCACAAAGAGTCAGACACATTGATAAATGTGAAGGCAAAAGAGACAGAAAGGGGTTTATCAGATGCCCTCACATGTTTCTAGTATGAAGCTAGTGGGGACTTAAATTTCCTAATCCCATATAGAATACTGTCCTTTTTTTCTTCGCAAGGTCTCTAAAGGGCTTCCACAGAGAAATTGTTTGGGAGGTGTCAGAACACAAGATACAAAAGCCCAGCCATGCTTCTTTGCCCGATTAGTTGCTACTCAACATTTATAACCCTTCTCAAAATGTTATGCTTTCTGAGAACTCTACCCTGATTGTGCTAGAGTTATTGCCTTTTCCCTTCTTCCTCTGAGCACACCTCTACTGTAGCACTATTTGCAGTGAGTTTTTATTTTTTCTTTTATGTTTCTGTGTCATTGATTTACACCAGACTGAGTAATTGAGACAGTAGTCTCTTGACTGATCACTTTTCTCGGTGGTTCTTTTGCCAGATCCTCCTCATCCTCCTGACATCTAAATTTCGGAGAGCTGCCTGGTTCAGTTGCTTGGACCTCTTTTCTTCTATGCACATCTACTCTCCTGTTGATTTTTATGTCCCAAGCAACTGCTGACTTCCAAATTTTAAATCTCCAGTCTGGCTTGTTCTCTGAATTCCCGGTTTATATACTCAGCTGTTTGCTTGATATCTCCCCTTGGTCTGATGGACCATATGTCTTAACATGTGCAGACTGAACTCTTGGTTTCCATTCACCAGCTTTTTCTTTTCACCAGTCTTTCCTCTCTCAATAACCACAGCTCTGTGTGTCTAGTTCCTCACACCAGAAGCTTCTATAGAGTCATATTTAATTTCTCTTCTACTTTCATACCTCAGGCCAAAGCCGTCAGTAAATCGTGGTGACTACCTTCAGAATATATGTGGAATCTGGTCACTTACCATCACCTCAACCAGTACCAACCTGATGGAAGTCATAGTCATCTCTTGCTAGGATTACTGCAGAAGCCTTTATCCAGTCTCCCTGAATCTGCTCTGATTCCTCTATTGCAGCTAGAGTGATTCTTTTAAAGTAAAAGTGGAATGTTCCCACTCAGCTTTCTACTTCTGTCAGCTTTCTCTTTTTTGGGGGCTTCCCTGGTAGCTGAGCTGGTAAAGAATCTGCCTGCAATTCAGGAGACCCTGGTTCAATTCCTGGGTTGGGAAGATGTGCTGAAGAAGGAATAGGCTACCTACTCCATACTAGGCCAGTATGCTGGCCTGGAGAATTCCATGGACTGTATAGTTCATGGGGTCACAAAGAGTTGGACATGAATGAGCGACTTTCCCTTCTTTTCATCTGTTTGGAATAAGTGCATAGTCTGTAAGCCTCTGTGTTACATGGTCTCCAGCAACCTCTGTGGCCTCAGCACCTAGTACTCTCCTGCCTTTTCTTATTGACATCTCTTTCTTGTTTGTTAAGCTCTGGATATGTTCCCACTTTAAGGTCTTCATATATTCCATTTCTTGTTCCCAAAATACTCTCCCCAGATATCTACATGGCTCTCTCGTCCATTTCCTTCAGGTCTCCTATCAAATGTTT
Organism: Capra hircus; assembly: GCF_001704415.2. Lineage (NCBI taxonomy): Eukaryota > Metazoa > Chordata > Mammalia > Artiodactyla > Bovidae > Capra > Capra hircus. The sequence goes on from NC_030822.1 coordinate 54,739,699, forward strand.
ACCTTATTAGAGAAGACTTCCTTGGTGGCTCATACGGTAAAGTGTCTGCCTACAATGCAGGACCCGGGTTCAAGCCCTGGGTCGGGAAGATCCCCTGGAGAAGGAAACGGCACCCCACTCCAGTATTCTTGCCTGGAAAATCCCATGGACAGAGGAGCCTGATAGGCTACAGTCAGTCCATGGGGTGGCAAAGAGTCGGACATGACTGAGCGACTTCACTTCACTTTGCTAGCCATACTGTCTGAAATCTCACTCTTCCTATTGGCCCACTACTCTCTAGTTCCTTCTCTGTTTTATTCGTCTTCTTGGTTTTTATTGACAACAGACGTATATAAAGCCTCATAAACTATAAGCCTCATAAGAGTAAGGACTTTGTAAATTTTGAGCCTTGCTAATAAACAGTACTTAGAATAGTTCCCATAGAGAATATATGCTTATTAAATATTTATTGATCTGTTGAATGAAAGACAAAGTGAATGAAAGAATGTCACTAGATCGCATTGTGACATTTGAATCTTATCTGTGTGTTCACTGTTTAATGCAGTGTCTAACAAATTTATTTCATTGTTTCACAAAGATAACTAAGTCAGACATGGAATTTTCATGTTATTCCATACACATTTTAGCTCAAGGAGTTTTTGACATGGAAGGAAAAATACCTTTTTGTTTTCTGGGTAAGAACAGAGAAAGACTTATTAAAGACTATGAATTCTAAGCAATGTAATTGGCATTGCATGCACAGTCACTAAGTCGAGTCCGACTCCTTGCAACTCCAAGGACTGTAGCCCTCCAGGCTCCTGTGTCTATGGGATTTTCCAGGCAAGAATACTTGGGTTGCCGTTTCCTTCTCCAGGGGATCTTCCTGACCCAGGGATCAAACTGGTGTCTCCTGCATTGACAGGCGGATTCTTTACCGCTAAGCCACAGGGAAGTGCTGAAGCAATGTACTAGGCTTCAATAAATGGTTATTAAATGAGCATTTATTGCTTATTCAATTGATTTATTGAAATGATTATTGCATACTGTTTGGCACTGTATTATAAAGGGGCAACCATGACAATATGGGTCTGTTTAACTTTACAAACAGAACTGGGAAACTGGTTAGTTTTGCAAACCACTAAACTCATAATTTTAAATTTCCACAGAATGATTTCTTTAGATATACATCCCCAGACTTCCTATTTGAGACCATGAAGTCATAAATCCAGCGCTTTATCAAGAAAAGTTTCCTGAATACCAGGCAGAATTCATAGGCATTTAAAATAAATTATTAACTTAACAGTACTGTGTTGAAGGGTGTATGATTTATTATGGACATTCTCAGCGCCTTAAAAATAACATTTCCTAAAGGTGCCAACATGTATGGAACCCGGAAGTTCTCACACAGCCATTTACTTATGGGATTCTCAGACACCAACAGATCAGAAAATGGAAAAGACCAAATTGTATAACTAGAGGCTTTACAAATAGCTGAGAAAAGAAGAGAAGTGCAAGGCAAAGAAGAAAGGGAAAGATATAGCCAACTGAATGCTGAGTTCCAAAGAATAGCAGCAAGGGGGAGAAAAGATGCATTGTTCATTTTCTTCTTAAATGAACAATGCAAAGAAATAGAGGAAACAATACAATGGGAAAGACTAGAGGTCTCTTCAAGAAAATTAGAGATACCAAGGGAACATTTCATGCAAAGATGGGCTCAATAAAGGACAGAAACGGTAAGGACCTAACAGAGACAGAAGAGATTAAGAAGAGGTGGCAAGAATACACAGAAGAACTGTACAAGAAAGGTCTTCATGACCTGGGTAACCATGATGGTGAGGACACTCACCTAGAGCCGGACATCCTGGAGTTTGAAGTCAAGTGGGTGTTAGGAAGCATTAGTGCAGACAAAGCAAGTGTTGGTGATGGAATTATAGTTGAGCTGTTTCAAATCCTACAAGACGATGCTGTTAAAGTGCTGCATTCATTATGCCAGCAAATTTGGAAAACTCAGCAATGGCTACAGAACTGGAAAAGGTCAGATCTCATTCCATTCTCAAAGAAGGGCAATGCCAAAGAATGTCCAAACTACCACACAATTGTGCTCATCTCATATGCTAGCCAGATATTGCTCCAAATCCTTCAAGCTTGGCTTCAGCAGTAAGTGAACTGAGAACTTTCAGATGTACAAGCTGTGTTTTGAAAAGGCAGAGGAACCAGAGATCAAATTGCCAACATCCACTGGATCATTGAAAAAATAAGAGAATTCTAGAAAACATCTACTGCCCCATTGACTACACTAACGCTTTTGACTGTGTGGATCACAACAAACTGTGGAAAGTTCTTAAAGAGATAGGAATAGCAGACTGCTTTACCTGCCTCCTGAGAAACCTGTATGAAAGTTAAGAAGCAACAGTTAGAACCGGACATTAAACAAAATGGTTGTTGACTGGTTCAGAATTGGGAAAGGAGTATGTCAATGCTGTATATTGTCACCCTGCTTATTTAACTTACATGCAGAGCACATCATGAGAAATGGCACACTGGATGAATCCCAGGCTGGAATCAAGATTGCTGGAAGAAAATCAACAACCTCAGATATGCAGATGATACCACCCTTATGGCAGAAAGTGAAGAGAAACTAAAGAGCCTCTTGATGAAGGTGAAAGAAGAGAGTGAAAAAACTGGCTTAAACTTCACCGTTCAAAAAACTGATGGCATCCAGTCCCATCACTTCATGGCAAATAGATGGGGAAAAAATGAAAACAGTGGCAGATTTCATTTTCTTGGGCTCCAGAATCACTGCAGGTGGTGACTGAAGCCATGAAGGTAAAAGGCACTTGCTCCTTGGAAGGAAAGCTACGGCAAAACGAGACAGCGTGTTAAGGAGCAGCACGTCACTTTGCCGACAAAGGTCCCCGTAGTCAAAACTATGGTTTTCCTAGTAGTTATGTTCAGATATGAGAGTTGAACCATAAAGAAGGCTAAGCGCTGAAAAACTGATGCTTTTGAACTGTGGTGCTGGAGAAGGCTCTTAGAGTCCCTTGGACTGCGAGGAGATCAAGCCAGTCAATCTTATAGGAAATCAACCCTTAATATTCACTGGTAGGACTGATGCTGAAGCTGCAATGCTTCGGCCATCTGATGCGAAGAACTGACTCATTGGAAAAGACCCTGATTCTGGGAAAGATTGAAGGCCGGAGCAGAAGGGAATAACAGAGAATGAGATGGTTGGTTGACATCACTGACTCGATGGACATGAGTTTGAGCAAACTCTGAGAGACAGTGAAGAACAGGAATCCTGGCCTGCATGGGGTCATAAAGAATCGGACACGACTTAGCGACTGAAACCAAACAGCAACATGTACTAGATATTAGGTGTTACATGTGTTAGCTTGCAGCCTCCCACATGTTTGAGAACACTATCACATTGTTTATTTGAATACATTGCCATGTGCTGGGTGGTGGCTGTTGTAACATGCTTTTCTTGTTTAATCCTCATAGCATTCTATATATTTTTATAACTAAAATACTATTTTAGTTATATAAATTAGTTTATAGTTTATATTAGTTATATAAATTATTTACTCCCTTTGGTTAGAAAAACTAGCTGTTTTATAAGGCTTTATTGACAAGTCAGTAAGTATTATAGGATTTCATAAAATAACCTATTTCCTTCTCTAATTAATTTCCTATTCATTGTTCTTCATTTTTTTGTTTTATTTCTTAATATCAGACTTTTTAGCATTTATATTTGCAACCTGCCGAAAATATGAGGGAGCTGCCTGTGCTTAATGCTTAAAAAATTACAGTTTGATGACTTCGCTTTACTGCTAAATATCCATGAACCTAGAGTCTGTCATATAGACTGTGAAGTAGGTCAGAAATAAAAAAAAAAAAACAGATATTTTATATTTATGCATATATATGGAATCTAGAAAAATGGTACTGATGAACATATTTTCAGGGCAGGATAGAGATTCAGAGCTAGAGAAGGGACTGTGGACACAGTGGGGGAAGGAAAGGATGGGACAAATTGAGAGAGTGGCATTGTTTTATATATATGTAGACTACCAAAATAGATAGGTGGGAAGCTGCTGTATAGCACAGGAAACTCAGCTCAGTGCTCTTGAGGGGTGGCGGTGGGGTAGGAGGGAGGCTCAAGAGAGAGGGATGTATGTATACTTACGGCTGATTCACATTTTGTATAGCAGACCCTAATACAACATTGTAAAGCAATTATACTCAGGTTAAAAAAAAAAAAAAAAGAACCCCTGGTCTAGAGGAGGAGGTATACATGTTGAGAAACAGCTGTAATACAGTTGCTCACTGATGTTACAGAGTGTATGGACTAAATGCCATTTGATATAAAATATGGACCAGTTCTTCGGACGGTAAAGCGTCTGCCTACAATGCAGGAGACCTGGGTTCAATCCCTGGGTTTGGAAGGTCCCCTGGAGAAGGAAATGGCAACCCACTCCAGTACTCTTGCCTGGAAAATCCCATGGATGGAGGAGCCTGGTAGGCTATAGTCAGTCTGTGGGGTCGCAACCTCACTTTCACTTTCTACTAGGGTAGATGAGTATGTTAGGGAAAGTTTCAGAGATGTGATTTTAAAGAATCATTTGAAAGAATGAGCTAGACTTGGCTTATTTTTAATAGCCTTAACATAAACTATGCTTAGTTTACAGACTTTGTTAGTGGTAAATTAAAGAGTAAAAAAAAAAATAGTTTTTATGAAAGTTTATAGTCTATCCTCTGATGGTTTTTCCTAGTGTTACTCTATAATTAATAAGCATCCATCACATGCAGAGGTCTCTTTTCTATGTAGTAAGGAAGCATGGGAAAAACTAGAAATTGTTCTAGCCTAAAACTTTTAGAACTAAAGCTTATCTTGATGAACATAAGATTGTGTGATGTGTCACACAAAAAAAGTGTTTTCTCAGAACACTGAAGCAAAAGGTTTAGTATTTGGGATAGACAGAAAAAAGTAGTATGCATTTTGTGTTTATACCTGTAAGAATACTTAGTAATGAGTAACTCCAAATAATTATTTATCTTGGTCGCAGTGGTAGTTCCACAAATCTGTATGTATGATAAGATGACATCGGCGTATACACGTGTTCCAACCATGTCAAATTCTGGCTTTTGATATCGTTCTGTAATTACGCAAGATTGGACTGTTGGAGGAAACGGGGTGACTGATACATGGGATTTCTCTGTACTATCTCTGCAGCTTCTGTGAATCTGTAATTATTTCAAAAGAAAAGGTCAGGGAAAAAAGCTTGCTACTTTGGCTGTCGTTTTGCGAGTAGATAGCGGTGGGCCGGGGGATAGAATCGGGGGTACTGTTTAGGAGAACTATTCGGAGGTTTTGCAGCAATCCAGAGGGCGGTAATGGCTATTGGACTAAATTGGTGGCACTGAAGTAGGGCGGGGATAGGGGTGACGATAGTTGAGTTCTGGATGTATCTTGACAGCAGAGTTGATAAAATCTGCTGGTGGACTGGATGTGAGGAATGGGAGAAAGAGAAGGAAAGACAACAGCAGGGTTTTTGGCTTGGACCACTGGAAGGATGAAGGAAAGAGATGGTAAGAAAAAGAAGCAACAAGTAGAGAAGCCTGGTATGAGGTAGTTGGATTCTTGTCAAGGAAAAACAAATAACAGGCCCTCTTCCTCTAGTGCCTGGCAGCTCAGGGCGTCCAAGGGTTAGGGACAGTGTGATATTTAAGTGAGTGCACTCTTGTTAACCTGCTACCAGGCAGCTGGATTATCTTGGCCTCGCCTTGGCTCTTTTGGAAAGAAGCGTGTGTTTGATAAACAGGAAGTTGTTTCCATGGGTGTAGAAAGAAGAAATGATAGAACCGAGTGGCACAGCAAAGAACTGCTAGCTGTGGTTAGCCTGGAATGGGCAGAGATCCTTGCAGGTAGCCACCTAGCTTAGCACGCAAGCCACCTTTTCCCCATTCAAGACTGAGTTATTTCTTCATCATGAAAAATGAAAAGTCTCTGCCCTGTTGCTTGACCTGCTGTCAGGGTATGTTCATTTTCAGCTAGTGTTTGGGTCAGTTACGAGTCGTAGACCTAGCACACAAATGGAGACACTGTCTGTTTATAGTGGAAAAGTGACTTATTTTAAGAAATGTTGGCTCCCCACCACTACCCCATTAGTGGCATGCCTCTGACACTCGAGTGAGCTGGTCTAGGGACGTTAAGACTGCCTTGTGTGTATTTTTGCTCTTTGAAAGGTTAGAATCTAAATGTACCACAAGATATTTCTTCTTGAGTCAGATTGGGACAAAATTACAAGCAGTCAGTTCTGAAGCAAACTTTATAAATGCTGGTGCTTGAATACTTTTGAAACTTCAGAATTCATTCCCTCTGCTTCTAATAATATACTCTTCATGGGGTATATAAATCCCTTAGTGTCACTGACTCTTTTTTTTAATTTTGTAAGGAAAAACAGATAAAAAAGATTATAGAAACCCAGTGCCAAGTGATTTGTGGTGATTGAAAAGTGAGAAAGACAACTTAGACTCCTTTTTTGTTGTTTGTTTTTATAGTTTTTATTTCATAGATTTCTTGTAATAAGAGCTAGAAAACAGAACTGTTTTCTCCTTCTAATTGAGAGTCACTTCATCTTTGTCAGGGTTGAAATGATTGAAGTTATGATAGAGGATACCTTTAAATTTGCAGGTACAGTGGGAACTAAGTAGATTAGTAGTTAATTGATGGTGAAAAGGGGTTTACTGTGACGGATTGCATATTGTCTAGACTCGGGTGAGTGGGTGGGGGCACGAGTCTAGGAATATAGGAAGCTAGTGTCCGAGCAGGGTGGGTTGCTTGGGACTAGTGATGTGGGTGGGATCTTGCCCAGTATTTCGGAGAACTAGCTCACTAAGCTGTCCAGAAGAAGCAGAACAACTCTTTAGAGTTCCTTGCAACTGGGTGTCTCCTGACAAGTTTCAAAATGTGTTTTACTTTGAATGTTGAAGTGGTTCAGGAGCTGTTTTGTATCATTTGCCTTCTGAAATTACCCCAGTGTGTTTTCCAGTGCTGTGACTTTGTGTTAAGTCCATGCTGGCCTCCTGCTCTGGGTTTCTTCGCTAAAAGTTAAATATCATATTTGAACTGGAAGAATTTTTGCTACTTGCCTATGGAGCATTCATGAACATAAAGCAGCCATTTGTCAGCAGGCAGCTGAAAGGCAATTTCAGCAGGGACTGCAAACCACTGCAGGCTGTTGGCTTCCTGGCACACCCACTATACCCTAAGGTTTACACTGAAAGCAAACTAACAAGGACTGTGGGTTGGTAGGTGGGGGGGAGTGGTGGTAATAAGATGGGCAAAAATAAAAGCGGAGGCTGAAGTCTGAATGACATTGAGCCAGTATGAAGGTCCAATATGTGGGGAAGAACACAACACTCCCCCAGAAAACTTAAACATCAAACACAATGGCTCAGAAAAAACATGTGATGTTTACAGCTAACATATTTTTAAAAAAAGTAAATTGTGTGTATCTTTATATTCATAGCTATAGGGATACTGTAGATATCTTTAGGGAAAGAAAGTGAAAGTGTTAGTTGCTTAGTCATGTCCAGCTCTTTGCCATCCCATGAACTGTAGCCTGCCAGGCTTCTCTGTCCATGGAATTCTCCAGGCAAGAATACTGGAGTGGGTTGCCAATTCCTTCTCCAGGGGATCTTCCCAACCCAAGGATCGAACCAGGTCTCCTGCATTGCAGACAGATTCTTTGCCATCTGAGCCGCCAGGGAAGCCTTCTTTAGTGAAAGTGCTATATAACTTAAGCTGTTTCACCCAGTGTGCTGTCACAGATACCTTGTAACCAGAACCATGTAACATTGACAGTTGGTGTATAATAATAAAAATCAGTTTTGAGCACTACAGTATCCTAAACAAAGATCCTTACGATCTGTTAACCAAATGCTGAAATAGCATTTATGTAGTATTGAGTGGAATTTTTTTTTTAAAATAGCTTTAAAAAAAATGTCTTTGGAAGTTAAAATTTTGTCATATATGATAACTCTTAGTCAAAGTACGAGTATATTCCCAAATATGCTGTTGTTTCTTTGGCCATAGCATGTAACAGAATTTCTGTTTAGCAGATCAAGAGATAGAGATATTGGCAGTATAAATGATTCATCCAAGGACAACCAATGTGTCATTCTAGAGATAAAACAGAATTAGTCTGCATTCCACCAGCTCCTGGCCTGTGTAACATTTTTGAGAACTTTCCAATCATTTTAGGAAAACAAAGTACTTGGAAAGTATAAAGAGTTATTTTTAATAAAAGAAAATCACTTATTTTGGAAATGGCTAAATTAATCATTCTGTTGTGTTTAAGAAGCTCTTTGATGTGTTCTGGTAATTAGTATTTACTGCCAGATGAATGTCTCCTGGGCATTTTAATTAATGGGTGGCTTGGCCAAATGAGCTTCTGATGGTAAACCTTCATAAGGGCTTATTTTTGTGTTTCTCAAGAATAGCTGTCTCTTCAAAGCTCTTTAATTAGACAGTTTAGCAGCTAAAACACATTATTAGAATAATTAGGCCTTGGATTAAGAGCAGTAGTGGGTCAAAGGAGCAGGTACTGTTAGAGAATGGCCTCTTGCAGTGGTGCATGGGGTCCATTTCTGATGGATGTCCAGTTCTTCAGCAGCGTATGCTCACTCCTTGTCCCTCTCTGAGGCTTTTGTGTTGTTTGAAGTTCATTTGGCAGATCATACCAGAAGCCTAAACATACCAATGTGTGAGCTCATTTATCACCACCTCCAAACTCTGGTGGAAAGCTGTATCCTAGTCCTTTTAATATCTGAGCTAAAGTCATCTTGTTTTCTCTTTATTTCTACTAAATTGGTAATCTTGGCCATAATAATGATTGTTTTTGAGGGAAATGCTTCAAAGATTTTGTGTGTGGGTCACTGGTAACTCTTAACAATTATAGCAGCTTCTTTGAGGAGTCTTCCTTAATAATTTAAATAATCTGCTTATAACATTGTTCTTAAAATTACTGTTGTATTTGGTCTCCAAAGTCTTATCTTCTTTGTGGTCAGAATGTTGTTCGAATTGTTTGAAAATCTGCTGTGTAGATGAATTACCATTTTTCCCCCTCTTCTTTACACCCTCTTCCCCCATTTCTTGTCCTAAGCTCTTAATCTTGTTAGTCTTTACTAGAGCATATATTTTATTTCAGAGGTCTTCTCTGTGGTGAAAGAAAGAAATATCTGACTGGTCCCATGGGGTTTTGATATGGTGCCGAAACAATCGGATAGTGTTACTGAAACTACTATTAGAAAACAAACAATAATGTAGTCACTTATGCTGTCTAATTTTTCACTTTCCCACTATCTCAGGATGCTTATGATGGCAAATGCATCTTTTCCCAAGCTGGATCAGTTGGTTTAAGGATAGTGCTGAGAGGCTATTACAGAGTTCAAACAGAGCAAACTGTGTCACTCACGTTTCTAATCCCATCAGCTGTCATGACCCGTATTTGTTGTTAGACGAAGAGCTGGGTTAGGATATGCATGTCATTGGTTTAATATATAAACCTACTGCCATGATTAGAAAAAAGTTATAGAACTTATGATACGTATCAACCAATTCCTTTTTAAACATAGTAGCTAGCCTGATTTAGAGTTACACAAAGTTTATCACATGTAAATTCTTTTGTTGTACCTTAGTTAGCAACATAGCCAATGGGGTTATTTCATTTAAAGTGGTAGAAACTTCATTTGGTTTTCTATTGATGTTATCAGTAAAGCTTCAAAACACAGTTTTAAAATATTGGGTAGGCACAGTAAATAAACATGTAAAGATGCAGGCATATTGCTGTACATTCCAGAGAATAGTCACCAAATACATACATTTTTATGTCAAGTTGTAAAACTTGAGAGCAAAAGAGATCAGCCTGAACAGAGGCCTATATAAAGCAGGATTTCCCCCCTTAGCAATGACTAATTTCTGTCTGTTCTCTCCTGAAACGATTGATTACTGTGACTCTGCTTTTTGACTCACTCTTTAGCACAGGAAATATTGCTGATACTGATACTTATCTCATGTGCATGTTTGCTGTGTATATTGTAAACTTTTGCAATGGAGCTGTGAACAGGAAGGTGTTGAGTATTACTATCCTTGAAGAAAACCATTACGCGTGTCCCTCACAACTCTCCCTTTCTTATGGTAGGGTGAGTGTGCTCTTCTATGTGTAATGGGATTTATACTTGATGGAGTGTGATTTCTAATGAACTGTATAGATACGAATCAAGACTGCGAGTGCATTGCGTTCCATCTGTTTGTGTCACTTCTTTGACTCACTCTTGTGCTGGGCCCACTTGCAGCCCTCCTCTGTCTACCTTTTGAAATCACACCAGTCCCCAACGAGAACTGACGGTACTCTTCTTTGGCACAGACCACCTGGTGGCCCATGGCAGGATGGCAGAAAAGGAGGCCCGTCGCAAGTTCAAACAGATCGTGGCAGCCGTGTATTTTTGTCACTGTCGGAACATTGTTCATCGTGATTTAAAAGCTGAAAATTTGCTCCTGGACGCCAATCTGAATATCAAGATAGCAGGTGAGAAGTGTGCTGAGGATGTGCAATAGGAATAAAGGAGCTTTTCCTTCAAGGTTCTTAAAGCAAGGGATTGTCTTGTTTCTATCTATTCAGAAAGAAGTGTTGTGAAAAGGATTGTGTGTGTGTGTGTGTGGCTTGAAAATTAATAAACTTTCAAAATACACTTATGTAAATTTTTCACATAGTTTCTGATACAGCTAGGTTGGGGAGAAAAAAGAAAAAGTGATTTTTAAGTAAGGAATACAACATCAAATAAGGTAGTAAACAGACCTCATAAAATTGTATGCCCACCCTCACTTGAGAAGGTTGATTTGTGTCATTGCTGATACAGACCATGCTTATTCTTAAGACTGTGGTTTTAAGAATAGATCTTATTGTGGTTTAAAGGCAATCCATCTCTTTCCATCGTCAAATTTCACTCATCTGTTCACCTGACAGTGCCTGAAAAAGCACTTTTCACTGCCTCAGTCTCCTCATACTTTAGTTTTCGTAAACTGCCAGCATTTGCCTAACCAATGCAAGCTCACCACCTATTGATAGAAGAAAGTGACTGCAATCTACATGGAAACGATAGATATGAAAATAAGCCATTTTTGTTTTCTGACAGTTTTTGGTATTACACTTTATGTCCCTCATCTCCCAGATAAAAAAGGAAGGGACTCTCATATAGAAAACAGAAGTGTAGCTAGAATATAACTGTCTTTAAAAACCTAAGTAAGAAACAGTTCTAAAGATTCCCTCCTTAACCAGATGGTAATTCAGAATTCAAGTTTATATTATACATGAGAGGTCAGAGTCCCTGTATGTAGGTTGGTGATTCTTCTGACAGTTTCCTTTGTGTACATAACTGCCCCTTTCCAGGCTCTGCTTTCACATCCTTGGAATTCACCTAGCCTTATGTTTATCTGAATTGGGCTGATTAGAACTTTTCAGATGTGAGCTCTTTGAGTCCTATATGTGCTCAATATACAGTAGACAGGAATTAGATACTTTCTTTTTCTTAAATGAAATTAAGTTTTTCCTTTGCCCGTATATCGGTTTTATATTCTTTAAAGCCCTCTAGATGCCGACAGTTCTCACAAGGCCGGGCAGGGGGAAAGGCCTCACAATTTCAAACTCTCTTTTGTCATTATTGTAGCTTCAGTTGAATTAATGATAACGATACCTACTAAGCTTCACAATCCTTAAAAGTATAATAAAATGTTGTGTTAATTATCTATTCTGATGTAACAAATGACTGCACACTTTGTGGCTTGAAGCAATATAAGTGTATTATCTTACAGCTCTAGAGGTCCAGAATCTGGAGTGAGTCGTGTGGGGCTGAAATCAAGGTGGGGCGGGACTGGCTCCATCTAGAGGCTTTCGGGGATTCGTGTCCTTCCCTTGGTCAGCTTCTGGAGTCCTTCTGTGTTCCTTGGCTCCAGCCCTTTTCTCACATCACCCTTCCTCCTCCTGTTTCCGTTGTCACATCTCTCACTCCTAATCTGTTCCCCCTTCTTCCCTCTTGAAAGGACCCTTGTGATTATATTGGGCCCTCCAGGATGGTCTCTCCTGCTCAAGATCCTTAACCTAGTGACTTCCTTGGTGGTCCAGGGGCTAAGAGTTCACACTCCAGTGCAGGGGCCCACAATCCACCCCTGGTTAGGAAACTAGATCCCACAGGTTGCAACGAAGATGGAAGATCCCAAGTGCCACAACCAAGAGCCAGCACAGCCAAATAAATGATAAATAAATAAAGTTTTTAATGAATAAATACATGAAGTTTAAAAAAAGATCCTTTTTTAAATAAATGAAGTTCAAGATCCTTGACCTAATCGTGTCTGCGAAAGTAGGTAACACATTCACAAGTCCCACGGATTAGGACAGGGACATCTTTGAAGGGCTGAGTAACAGCCAGCCACAAATGTCATTGTAGGGCTCTTTGGATTGGTAATTAAGGTAGTGAGTAAAAAAAAGGCCCAGGTTTTCTGCTCCAGTCTTATTCTATTGACCAAAGATCAAGAAAAAATTGTTATGCTTTTTTGTTCTTGATTTTGAATTTAGAACCATTTTGGTTTAGTTAAGGGCAATTTGCCCTAGAGAAGGAAATGGTGACCCACTCCAATATTCTTGCCTGGAGAATTCCATGGACAGAGGAGCCTGGTGAGCCCCAGTCCCTGGGGTCACAGAGAGTTGGACACAACTGTGTGACTAACACACACACACACACACACACACACACACACACACACGGGCAATTTGTATGGTTTTTAATTTTTGCATGGAAAAGCCAGGTGTTAAAGCAGGGATTGATGACAACTGAATTTAGGGTCTCTACTGACAAATATTTGGATAAGGAGATTTTTTTAAAGCTTTCTTTGTTAAACCCATGTAGTCACAATATGAGTTTCTACCTGCTGATGTGTAATTATAGACTCCCAGGGATGCTGGCATTGAGCTTTGGGCTGTGTATTAATACATATATTTTGGCAGGATTTTTACTTCACTCATGTAAAGGCTCTGTTTTTGTTGTTAGTTTTCGCTGCAAAGCAGAGACTAAATGAGCATGGTGGCTCTGTGCTCTTCTAAGCTGGCGGACATTGTCTCTGCGCTCTTTCCTGCATGCTGTCATTACTCAAGTTTCTCAGTCATTGCCCAAGTTTCTCTTCCTACACGTGTTAGACAGAATGCCCATTCTCACCCCCAAAGCCTTCTCTGAGTTCAGTGGACCAGAGGGAGAAATGCTTCTAATTGAAGCTGACCACAGCATGAATAGTTTTGGAGAGGTGTGTTGGAGGGTTGTGACGGGACACAGTCAGATAAGTAATGAAATCAGTTTTTATTCTCAAAGCCCAAAGTAACTTTCAGATCCTTGATCTTTTCAATAGTCTTTTTGACAAATTACTGTAAGTCTTGGTAAGAAAGAACTACCATATAAAAAGAAACACATGAGAAAGAAAAGAGGATTTTTTAATTTTATTTAAAATATTGTTAGTCTTAGGCACCTCATTTAAAAAGAATAGTATATGTTATAGTAGCAAATTAACATGGAATTAATAAAAATTCAGATTTGGAAATCTAAGGAGTTTGTTTTCCTTATGTCAATATTTATGTAGTGGTTTATTTTTTTTATTGGCATATAATTGCTTTACAGTGTTATGCTAGTTAGTGCTATACAAGGAAGTGAGTCAGCCATTTGCATACATGTATCCCCTCCCTCTTGCATCTCCCTCGCACCCCCTCATCCCACCCCTCTAAGTCATCACAGAGCTGAGCTCCCTGCACTGCACAGCTGCTTCCCGCTGGTTCCCTGCTCTGCACATGGCAACGCATATATGTCCATGGCGGTGTCCACAGGTCATTGTCACTCTCCCAGTTTGTCCCACCCTCCCCTTCCCACCCTGTGTCCACAAGGCCATTATTTATACCTAGTGGTTTCGATGAAAAGGTCATGTATGCTGTACAAAATTAGATGAATAAGTTGTTCTAGGGATGTTTGTGTTTGCGGGAATTTGTTTACTTTTCCTATGAAGTAATGTGACAGTTTACATGTGATACTCTTGGTACTGCTGTAAAAATCTAGTAGGTATAAAAGCCTGTACTTGCCCTCTTCAACAGAATATGTGTTTCCTGGACACAAGAGGTAAATTTCAATTCAGTTCAGTTCAGTCACTCAGTCGTGTCTGACTCTTTGCGACCCCAGGCCTCGCAGCACGCCAGGCCTCCCTGTCCATCACCAACTCCCTGAGTTCACTCAAACTCAGTCCATCGAGTTGGTGATGCCATCCAGCCATCTCATCCTCTGTCGTCCCCTTCTCCTTCTGCCCCCAATCCCTCCCAGCATCAGGCTCTTTTCCAGTGAGTCAACTCATGAGGTGGCCAAAGTACTGGCTTTAGCATCAGTCCTTCCAATGAACACCCAGGGCTGATTTCCTTTAGAATGGACTGGTTGGATCTCCTTGCAGTCCAAGGGACTCTCAAGCGTCTTCTCCAACACCACAGTTCAAAAGCGTCAATTCTTTGGCACTCAGCTTTCTTCACAGTCCAACTCTCACATCCATACATGACCACTGGAAAAACCACAGCCTCGACTAGACGGACCTTTGTTGGCAAAGTAATGTTTCTGCTTTTCGATATGCTATCTAGGTTGGTCATAACTTTTCTTCCAGGGAGTAAGCGTCTTTTAATTTCATGGCTGCAATCACCATTTGCAGTGATTTTGGAGCCCCCCCTAAAAAAAGTCTGACACTGTTTCCCCATCTATTTGCCATGAAGTGATGGGACCAGATGCTACGATCTTAGTTTTCTGAATGTTGAGCTTTAAGCCAACTTTTTCACTCTCCTCTTTGACTTTCATCAAGAGGGCTTTTAAGTTCCTCTTCACCTTCTGCCATAAGGGTGGTGTTATCTGCATATCTGAGGTTAAGTTACAGGCATTAAAAGATCCATGGTTTAAGAGTTTTTGTGATTAAACTCTTAGCTGTGAATTTTTGTTCTATGCTAGTTCTAGAGAGAATGAAGCCCAGGTGAATACTTTGTTGTCTTTCTGGTTTTAGAATCTAAAAAGGCTTCTTAATGCTGGTCACAAACCTATCTCCTGTAGGATTATTTGAAAGGTGTTTCTATCATTAGCAATCCAGAATAAGCATTGATTGTTTTCAGAATAAAGAAATTTTATTTCTGAAAGACAGAATGGCCAAGTCTAAGAATTTTTAGTGGATATCTAAAATCTTTACGGTTCTTAACAAAGGCTTTATGTTCCACTATCGTGGAACAGAGAAAAGAAGGCTGAGAACATACTCCCTCCCTCAAGAATTTACAGTCTTATTTGGGCAGCAAATGCGTAGACTACAATGAGATTATGCTTTATGTATATAAAAAGTGGGCTTTCCCAGTGACTCAGTGGTAAAGAATCCACCTGCTAGTGCAGGAGATGCAAGAGATGTGGGTTTGATCCCTGGGTTGGGAAGATTGGGAAGATTCCCTGGAGAAGGGAATGGCAACCCACTCCAGTATTCTTGCCTGGAGAATTCCGTGGACAGAAGAACCTGGCGGGCTACAGTCCATGGGGTCACAGAATTGGACACAACTAAGGGACTGAAGACAAGCACATATAAAAAGTACTTTGCAAAGCATTTTCACACATATCATTTAATTTCATATTTGGCATACAAGTATAGCTTGTTTAGAAAACTAGAGTTTCCCAAAGACCTTTAACTTGCTAAAACTTTGAATTTCTTTTAAAGAGCACTCATGCAAAGCCCTTTCTTGTATGGAGTTCATCGCCGGGAAAAGAGTAGGTTTCTTGGTCTCTAATCTTTCTCTTTTCTTGCCTCAGATGTGTGAGGACCACAGAGGAGCAGATGCAAGATGGGGGAGGCACAGCATGGCTCCCTCAGCACATCCTCATATCCCTGGGTGGCAGCATGGTCAACAGCTACCAAATTACAGTTTGATACGGTAGCGAGAGATGTTACATAGCACGTTGTGATTCATTATCATGTTAATTGATAGTCCAATTACCACAGAGTTCAGAGCATGAAGAAACCACTTGAGTTTGCAAAATTCCATTAGATAGCAACTGCCACAGGCACTGTCAGCAGATCTGTTTACTGTTTGACTCCCACTGCCTTGCACGTACGTGTCCTGCAGTGGGTGCTCAAGAACTCTGTGGGTCTGAACTTTATATAGCAGTGTTGAGGACAGAATCATCCTTTTGAGAACAGAGCCCTTGAGGTGAGTCTTAAAGGATGAGCAGACTTCTTTATGGATAGGTGTCAAGGAGAGAACGCCAATAGGATCAGCAAATGTCAATAAAGCACATGCTGTGTGCAGACCTTGGGGGTACAGCAGCAGGTAAAATAGTCCCTTGGAACTAACATTCTGATTCCAGAAGAGAGACAGTAAACACATGAACAAATGAGCTCTCTCGGGGCTTCCCTGGTGGTCCAGTGGTTAAGACTCCACAATGCCAGTGCAGCCAGGAGGGCAGTGGGGGTTGGGTGATCCTTGGTTAGGAACTGAGATCCCACATACTGCGAGACCCAGCCAAAAAAATTTTTTTAATAAATAAAAAAGTTCTCATAAGGACTTGTGAAAGTGGTAAAATGCCTTGTGAGAGGATACCCAGGACAGGCACAGCCTTCCAAACAGAAGGAAGAGCAAGGCCAAGGCCTGAGTGAGGTGACGGTAACATGTTTAGGGGATAAGAGACAGGTTCACATGGCTGGAGATGATAAATAAGGTGGGGAGTGGAAGGATGAAGTGAGAGAGCTGGCCCGGGCCAGTTCACGTGGGGCGCTGTGCGCATGGTGAGGATCGGGGGCTTTATTTTGGTTACAGTGGGAACCTGAGCTGGAGCAGCGTGAACAGCAGTAGGGTGCACACAGCATGTCTGCAGAAAAGCTTGGCGAGGGGGAAGACTTGAGGAGGGGAGGCATGCCTGAGATTGTGGGGAAGGGCGGTATTTATACTGGATTGCAAGATTGTTTGACTTCTAGGCTTAATAAATCAGACTCAGGGTGGATAAGGGGAAAAAAAGTGAGAGTAGGGAGAGGGGACAGGAAGGCAATAGGAAGATCAGTTCAAAGCCTGTGAAATGCGTACAGCCGATTTATGTTGCTGTGCAGCAGAAACTAACACAACATTGTAAAGCACTGTAAAAGTGTACTCTTAAAAAAGAAATAAAAGTTTAAAAGAGGAAGCAAAAGCTCATAGTGGGGCAATGGGATGTAGCTTTATCTAATTAGCCCTCGTCTGTAAGGTGCCGCTTCAGATATCTGCCTTTTCCCGGAAATATCCATCCTCTTGGGTATTTCCTCCACTAGACTGTAAGCAGGGAGTTCCCACGCTCATTTCTATTATGTGTTCCTCAATGGTCTAACATAGTAGGTGCTCAATAAATGTTTGTTGAATGGGGGTGGGTGGGGTGGGGAAGGCCTGTGAAGTGGTAAGATTCCCAGGTGGTGGACCTGGGAAGGGAGGAAAGGGCAGCAAACACAAGAGATGCAAGCAAGGAAGAGTTTCTGGGACTGGGTAACCAGTCATATAACTGGGCCAGGAAGAGGGAACTTGCAGTCAATATTTGTTTAGAAATAGAGAAATCAGATTTCCTTATTGACGGATTATATTAAGCTATCAAAGAAATCTGCTGTTGCCTTATTTTTAACAGTTGATGCACTGCTGTTTGAAAGTAATTTTAATTCTTGTCCATAGGAACTAAATAGAGAAATTTCTAGATTTATAAAAGATTGCCTAAATGTAGCTGGCTTATTCCATGAAGCAAAGTTATTTGAAATACTCAGACGCTATGAGAATGTTTTGAAAATTGTGGAAAAATTTTTTTTTTAACCTAAGGAAGTTGGAAACTTTTTTCTTTAAATGTCGACTCCCAGAATGGCCTCCATGAGATGGTTTCCACTCCGGTGTTATTGTTTTAGTTGGCAATCAGTAGACAGCAAAGATCTGAAGTTCAGCTACAGCAAAGCCAATATTTTGGAAAGAATTTCCACAGTGCATGGATTTAAGGTACTGTGGAAATTTTTGACCTTTAATGCAGTGAGATCTAGACTACTTCATTTTTTAAAAGTGAGAAACGAAAACAGTTGGTAATAACTTCATTGACCTTTCACCCCCAGTATGAATACACTGAGATATAGTCCTACAGAAAAAAAAAAGGTTGGAAACCTTGGTTTCTGAGACTCCTTCCGTAGCTTGGTGATTGAGAATATCCCCGAGAGGTCAGAAAAAGTAGTTAGCAATATTCATCATATCACTCCAAAATTTTACGTCATGATACTAATACCCTTTATTTCGGCAATCTTTCAGTACACCTCCCTGGTTGACAGGGAGTAAATTGAGACTCAGGCCATGTAACTTTCCCAAATTTGGGTCCTAATGGAGCCTACGGAGAAGGCAATGGCACCCCACTCCAGTACTCTTGCCTGGAAAATCCTATGGACAGAGGAGCTTGGTGGGCTGCAGTCCATGGGGTTGCGAAGAGTCGGACATGACTGAGCGACTTCACTTTCACTTTTCACTTTCATGCATTGGAGAAGAAAAGGGCAACCCACTCCAGTGTTCTTGCCTGGAGAATCCCAGGGACGGGGGAGCCTGGTGGGCTGCCGTCTATGGGGTCGCACAGAGTCAGCCACGACTGAAGCGACTCAGCAGCAGCAGCAGCAGCAGCAATGGAGCCTAGGAGTCATACTGCCTCACCTGGTACTCACACCCTGAAATGGTGAGGGCTCTCAACTAGCAGGGCTAAGCAACCGTCGTGTATATTGACCCTTGAGAAAATGCAGTTGGGGGAATTCTCTCTTCTGAATCATATTGCTAAGACTGGAGCTTCACAATGAAATATTAATGTACTTTCATTCAAAAGGTGTTTCAGGTACACATAGTTGATTTTTGACAAAAACTCTGTGAAGTTAAAATTTAAGTGAGCAGATTTTTGCCAGTCATAGTTCTGGGTTATAAGTGTAAGGTCTTGTTGATCTTGAAAAGCGATTGCACCTTGCTAGGATCAAAACCAATTTTCTGTTTTTGGGGTCTCATTAACAATAGCTATGCTACCAGTACAAAGCATCACCTCTCAGATTTTCCCACTGGTTTTCCTAACACAGAGATGAACTCACAGAGGCTGGGGGGGGCAAGTTGGGGGCTAGTTACACAGTCTGGAATTGCTCACTTTGTAAATCACATGTTTTATCTTTAAATTCATGCACATTTTGTGTCCTCCTCAATGTCATATCTACATTTGTTTTAATATTAAAATTATTCAACTTTATTTAACATAGGGAAAAAATTGATACCCCCAGAAGATGTATTTTATTTGGCTTATAGTTTCACATAACTCTCGGCATACTTCAGCATTATGCCTAGAACACGCAGACATGAACCCGTTTGAGAGATGGAGAATAAAGAATTTCTTCCCCAACTTTAGGTTCCTCTTACACAAACTGCTATTAATTGCAGGTCATTCATTTGGGGGATAATTGTGTGTGTGTGTTAGATGCTCAGTTGTGTCCAACTCTTCGGGACTCTGTTGACTGTAGCTCACCAGACTCCTCTGCCCATGGAATTCTCCAGGAAGAGTACTGGAATAGGTTGCCATTCCCTTCTCCAGGGAATCTTCCCAACCCAGGGATCGAACCCAGGTATCCTACACTGCAGGTAGATTCTTTGCTGTCTGAGCCACCATTAGTGGTAAAGAAATGGGGTAGTGGTCTAGATCTCCCGTCTCTTATATGGAATGGTTTGAGAGCCTGTGACAGTAAAGCAGGTGAGTCCACCTGCTGGCTAGGAGCTAAGGAGCCTGCTTGTAACTCAGTCATCATGATTATTGCTCAGTTGAAGTGGCTGGGGACCCTTGATAGTGCTGACCAATGTGCGGTTTTTCATCAAATTTTGTTAGATTTGCATGGACTGTTGGATAGTATATAAAGTATAAGAAACATTTATGTTAAAAATTTAATTAACGAGGAAGGAAATGATAATTCTACAATGTCTCAATACAAACCTTGCCTAAGTCATAGGTTATCTTCATTGATCACAGATCTTTTATAGATGTTTCTAAGTATTAAAGAGCTGAATTTTTTGTATGCACACACACACGGACACATATAATATCTAGTTTGCTTTATTGGGAATAAAGACTGCCCACATTATTGTGTATTATTTGCAAAGAAGTTCTAAACTTGCTTATCCATTTTACCATTTAAAAACAAAATATGGAAATAATTTAGATAATAGGGTTTATTTTTTAGGTTAAAAAATGTAAGCATTCTGAATACAAGCTCATGAAAACTTTTTGACCGTTTGTAATCTCAATTTATAATCTCAACATGTGGAGCTTCCCAGGTGGTGCAGTAGTAAAATCCAGTTGCCAGTGGAGGAGTCAGAAGAGACACAGTTTCGATTCCTGAGTCAGGAAGATCCCCTGGAGAAGGAAGTGGCAACCCACTGCAGGATTCTTGCCTGGGAGACCCCATGGGCAGAGGAGCCTGGTGGGCTGCAG
Source organism: Capra hircus (assembly GCF_001704415.2). Classification (NCBI taxonomy): domain Eukaryota; kingdom Metazoa; phylum Chordata; class Mammalia; order Artiodactyla; family Bovidae; genus Capra; species Capra hircus. Next base: position 54,760,267 of record NC_030822.1, read on the forward strand.
CCGCTGGGGTCGCAGAGAGTTGGGCGCAACTGAGCACGCGTGCATGCACAACCTCAGTGTGCCGGTGACTTCCAAACCGAACGTGTCAATTTTAGATAAATGCTTCCATTACATAATTTAAAGACATTACTGAGTCATTTGTTAAGTGGGCAAAACTGCTTTCCTTGAATAATATTAGAGTGAACTTTATTTTATTGAAAGATGATTACTTTACAACATAGTGTATTGTTTATCCATCCTGTATGTAATAGCGTGCATCTAATACTAGTCCCAAACTCCCAATCCATTCTACTTAGTTTCTAGGTGACAATTTAGCATCTTATAGGTGATCATACCAACTTTTCTCCAAAAGTAGCTTTCTGTGTATCAGATTGTATGTCTTAACTTGTACCTATATACTATATTTCTATTTGGTATCTTTAATTTTTGTTGAGAATTTAAGGGGACCTTAATTCATTATGGTCTGTAAAAGGCGCTAAAAATTTGTATAGTGGGCTCTCCTATCAGTATTAGAAACTTACCTGATTGAATGATTGGACTTTTATTTTTCTAAGTGATATGATTTAGAATTATGACTATAAGAGTATGCATAAATGTTTCCAAGAATTCCAATGGATATTGTTTGTAGGTCTTACAGAAAGTGTCTTAGTACAACCCTTTCCTGTATACGTCTACTCTGTACCAGAGTTTGATGAAAAGGTCTTATGTTTTGTGGGGTTGTTGTTGTGATTTAGTCACTCAGTTGTGTCCGACTCTTTGCGACCCCATAGACTGCAGCACGCCAGGCTTCCCTGTCCTTCACCATCTCCCGGAGCTTGCTCAAACGCATGTCCATTGAGTCAGTGATGCCATCCAGCCATCTCCTCCTGCCTTCAATCTTTCCCAGCATCAGGGTCTTTTCCAATGAGTCAGTTCTCTGCATCAAGTGGCCAAAGTATTAGAGTCTCAGCTTCAGCATCAGTCCTTCCAATGAATATTCAGGACTGATTTCCTTTAGGATTGATTGGTTGGATCTCCTTGCAGTCCAAGGGACTCTCAAGAGTCTTCTCCAACACCACAGTTCAAAAGCATCAATTCTTCAGCACTCAGCCTTCTTTATGGTCCAGTTCTCAACTCTCACATCCAATGGTCCAACTCTCACATCCATATGTTTTGTTGGGGGAGGGTTGTTTTTCATGAGAAGAGTAGTGCTATCTGTAATAGAGTGGAGAGGGTTCATTTGTTATTTCATTTAAAAATAGCCAAGTTCAGTTTTCCTAACTGCTATGATATTTTAACACTTTGAGGGAAAATGCATGTCATTCATTGAAAATACCCATGTAGTGTTGGTTCAGCATTTTTGTTTTTAAACTTTAATTTTCTGCAGAGATAGCATACTGCATAGACACCTAGTGCTGGGAAGCTGCAGAGCGTCAGGAGATTCCTAAGGTTAAGTGATGGGTGCAGAGGAGCCTCATATGTCGTATAATCTAGAAGCAGCCACAAAATGGCCCTTTAATAGCTCTCTAACACGTTCCAGGAAGGTACATATATTATCTCAATCTCCTGAGAATTATCTCTCATCTCCTTCAATTCCAACCTTCTCTGGTTTCTTAAACTAAATCAGTGCCCACCCCCTTTCCAGAAGCTGATTACTTGATTTTTTTTTTTCCCATGAAGAAATTTCTCTTGAGTATAAATGCTCAGGCTGTGAGTCAGTAGTTTTTGGCATTACTTCCCTATTAGCTCCTAGTTAGGAAGTTCAGCCAGAGGTTGGAGGGATTGCTAAACACAGGACTTCCCAAGACCCATTTTTAAGAGCAAACTAATATGGAGACTCCTGGGAACTTTGGAACTCATCTTCCGTCACTACCAATATTCTGAGATCTGCACAGTTGACTCTTGTGTTTAATTCCAGATAAAGCGTTTGGGTCACATGATCCCTAGTCTAGTGATGTTGTGTAGGGAAAGCATGATTTGTATCACGGGCGCACTCTAGTGCTCTTGACTGGAAAATCCCATGGATGGTGGAGCCTGGTAGGCTACAGTCCACGGGGTTGCAAAGAGTTGGACACGACTGAGCGACTTCACTTCACTTCACTTCTATCTTAGTAGTCCATGTAACAGTCTGAATCCCGTTTATAAAGTGTTCTTTCACAGGTCTTGATCTTTGGTTCTTCAAGTCATTTTTAGTTTGTGCACCCGATAGCTTGTGGCCCCTACGCCGTCCTTATTAGTCCATTGAAAAGTTAATCAAGGGCCAGAATTACTTACATTCTTGATCTTTGTCTCTAGTTGCAAGTGCAGCGTTGGGGTTATAAGTTTTCAGAAACTTTCAGATTTTAAAACATGAAGGGTCTAGTCACAGTATTTTCTGGTGAGGTTGTTTATTCAGGATAAATAGTTATTTTCCCACTTCACTTTTTTCCTCTGCCCCATACTTCTAAGCTGCTTACTTCGCACATCGAGGCAGTGAGATGAAGCGCGAGTGAGTCTTGGAGGCGTTGGCTGTCGCTTGTAGCTCTGCTGCCGTCCACCTTCACAGACACTGTCACCCTGTGGGGCTGGCTGCAGGCTAGCCCTAATCTGTCCCATCTGCTTTGGGTTTCTCCTTGGTTAGCCAGAAAAGAAGTCAAGGGCATTACTCTGAGGTGGTAGACCAAATAAGAAAATTTCCTGTTACAGTCAGTTGTCCTGATTTTTAAATTCATGCCACCAGTTGCCTCTTTCCCCTTACCACACAGACACACCCCTTTGATGATGTACTTCCTTTTAGGGCCACAGTATCACTGCCCTATATAGCCCCAGGCTCCTGATCTTGCCTAGAACAAAGGATTTCAAGTCTCAAACTGGATAGTAAAGCTCTGGCATTTAAACCATCCCTAGAAGACAGGCATATGGTTCAAATTAAAGTCTGCTGCTCTGTGTTAAGAGAAGGGGATGTAAGATACCATTCCAGCCTGCAGACAAATGCTAACCAACCAGGGTGTTCGGGGCTTGGAAAAGAGACTTAACCAATTATGTTAGGAACCACGTGTGAGTGGAGAAATAAGTGACCATAGGCCACATGAAGAGAACAGCTCCGCCCACAGGGCTTCTGTTGTGTGAGGGGCGAGCATTTACTTTAACCAGTTTCTTCTCTTGTTTCTCCCTTTCCTTCTGTAACTCTTTAGAATATTCGTCATTGTAATATTGAATCTGTAGGTCATAATTTTCTTCCTGTTGCTAGAAAATAAAGAGTAAAGGGCATAAAAGTGTCTTTTGGCATCTTTGTACCTGAGAATTTTCTAAGACTGCTCAGTGTTTTAGTTCCTATTATTAAAGGCTTTATATTTTTAAAAAATTTTTAATATGTTATTTATTTATTAGGCTGGGCCAGGTCTTAGTTGTGGCATACAAACTCTTAGCGGCTGCATGTGGGATCTAGTTCCCCAACTAGGGATCGAACCTGGACCGCCTGCATCGGGAGCATGGAGTCTTAGTCACAGAATCACCAGGGAAGTCCCTAAAAAATTTTTAATGTAGAGTACTAAAGCAGTAATATAAGTATACTATAGGAAATTTAAACAGCAACAAAAGATTTTTTAAGTTTTCAAACTGGAATCCTACCTTAAAACTATCATTATCATTTTGAATGCCTTTTTTTTCTATGTATTTTTTTATAGTTGTAATCACTGTATGTACCATTTAAAATTTTTTTTTAATCTTTCATATTATGTCAAACACTTTCCCCATGCTGCTCCCTATAGTCACATTTAGTGACTGCTATCAAGTAGGTATGCTGTAATTAGTTTCTCCCATATTGTTGTGAGAGCACAGAAAGTCTGATGGGGTTTTCTTGTCCCCTCCCCCTTCCTTTCTTTGACATTTGTCAGTGCACTGGAGACCTGGGTTCGATCCTTGGGTTGGGAAGATCCCCTGGAGAAGGGAAAGGCTACTCACTCCCGCATTCTGGCCTGGAGAAAAGAGTCGGATACAACTGAGCAACTTTCACCTTCAAAACTGCAAAATATATAGATACTTAACCATACTTTCCTTGGAGAAGGAAATGGCAACCCACTCCAGTACTCTTGCCTAGAAAATTCCATGGATGGAGCAGCCTGGTGGGCTACTGTCCATGGAGTCACAAAGAGTCGGACACGACTGAGCAACTTCACGAACCGTGGAATGTGCACTGAACGTGTTCTCGTCTAAGTTGCTGTGTTACTCTTGTTGTTGCTGTTGTTGTTTTTCATCCCTGTGGACATTGCCCCGCTTCTGCGTCTCCCTATCTGAGAGAGACCCTTGCTCTCCATCCTGCACTGTGTGAACAGAGCCTGTGACGCTGTGATTTATTTCTCTTGTGCCCTGGGTTAGAATGCTCCCAGGCTGACGTGAACTGGGGCCATACAGCACTTCATAGTGGACGATAGTTCTGGAAAGCTAGAAGAAGATGGTGGCTGAATACAAAGTGCCTGAGGTGGTAAAGAAATGCTTAGGCTCTGCACATCTACTGGCTTCTTACCTCTGGGAGATAATTGAGTAATTAAAAAGTTATCATCAGAAAAAAAAATCAGTTCAGTCACTCAGTCGTGTCCATCTCTTTGCGACCCCATGGACTGCAGCACTCCAGGCCTCCCTGTCCATCACCAACTCCCAGAGTTTACCTAAACTCATGTCTATTGAGTCAGTGATGCCATCCAGCCATCTCACCCTCTGTCCCCTTCTCCTCAGAAAAAAAAATACACAGCACTATTTACAATATCTAGGACATGGAAGCAACCTGAATTTCCATTGATAGAGGAAATGGATAAAAAAGATATGATATATATGTGTGTATATATAATGGAATATTACTCAGCCATAAAAACAGTGAAGTAATGTGATTTGCAGCAACATGGATGGGCTTTCAGATTATCATACTGAGTAGAGTAGGTCAGGCAGAGAAAAGCCAAGTATCATATGATGTTGCTTATACGTGGAATCTAAAACGGTGTGACAAATGAACCTATTTACAAAACAGAAATAGAGTTACAGATGTAGGAAACAAATTTATGGTTGCCAGGGGGGAAATGCAGAGGGGAGGGAAAGCTGGCCATATGGAAGGAAAAGAAGGAAAATTAAATCTCCTTAGTGTTGTTCTTTGTTGGCAACTCTTGTCCAGTTAAGGGAGTTGATGACAGTATAGATAAAAATGTTTAAAATGAATTTTTAAACTATTTATAAGTAATGTGTCTTAGTCCATTCAGGCTGCAATAATAAAATACTGCAGACTAAGTGGCTTAAAAGCAACAGAAATTTACTGCTCACAGTTCAAGGCTTGGAGATTCACACTCAGGTAAGAAAAACAGCCTGATCCCTCCCCTCCTGAGCCATGTGGATAATGGAGCTTAGAGCCAGTGAAATGGCCCCTAAGGGCAAAAAATAGAAGTAGAGGAGAAAAAGGGATCCTATTGTTTTCTTTGCTTATTATGAAATATCATGTATATAAACAGAAATGTACATTAACCACATGTGTACACTTTAATGAATCTCTATAAAGCAAACACCTGTGCAAATTACCACATAGGTCAAAAAATAGATAATGTAATTAGCTGGGCACCCCGTCAAAACCTCATTCTTCCCCCATGGGGTAACTCTGTCTTGATATTCATGTTAATCACTTCTTTGCTTGATAATTTTTTTAAAAGTAGTTTTTACCACCTGTGCAATATATCTCTCAGAAGTTTTGTTCCAAGAGGTGCCATTTATATTAAATATAATGTGCAGTGGGCCCATCCTTAAAATAGTTTGCTTGTTTTTGAACTATTTATCAATGGAATCATGCTGAATATATGACTTTGTGTTTTATTTCACACAACACTGTTTGCAAGATTTACCCATGTCTGCATAGCTAGGATTTATTCTTTTCTATTTCTGTCTAGTATTCCGTGATAGAAGTATACCACAAGTTAGTTTTCCATTTTATCCCTGGATGGATATTTGGATTGCTTTCAGTTTGAAACTGTTACTGTTGCTATCTTGCAATGAATATTGCACCCTTAAACATCCCATGTGCATTTTTAAACATCTAAGAGTCTAGACTGAGGAGTAATGTTTCCAGGTTGTACTGTATAAATGTTTTCAGATTTCACTGAGTGTTATTAAACCAGTCTGTCGATTTGTGTAAGTTCCCGTTCCTGCACGTCCTCATCAGTGCTGGGCTTTTTTGTTTTGATTGAACTATAGTTGATTTACAAGACCTTCTAGAACTAACACCCAAGAAAGATATCCTTTTCATTATAGGGAACTGGAATGCAAAAGTAGAAGTCAAGAGATACCTGGACTAATAGGCATATTTGGCCTTGGAGTACAGAGTGAAGCAGGGCAAAGGCTGATAGAGTTTTGCCAGGAGAACACACTGGTCATAGCAAACACCCTCTTCCAACAACACAAGAGAAGACTCTACACATGGACATCACCAGATGGGCAATATTGAAATCAGACTGATTAAATTCTTTGCAGCCGAAGATGGAGAAGCTCTATACAGTCAGCAGAAACAAGACCGGGAGCTGACTGTGGCTCAGATCATGAACTTCTTATTGCCAAATTCAGACTTAAATTGAAGAAAGTAGGGAAAACCACTAGACTATTCAGATATGAACTAAATCAAATCCTTTACGATTATACAGTAGAAGTGACAAATAGATCCAAGGGGTTAGATCTGATGGACAGAGTGCCTGAAGAACTATGGACAGAGGTTCGTGACATTGTACAGGAAACAGGGATAAGACCATCCCCAAGGAAAAGAAATGCAGAAAGGTCAAATGGCTGTCTGAGGAGGCCTTACAAATTGCTGTGAATAGGAGAGAATCGAAAGGCAAAGGAGAAAAGGAAAGATATACCCATTTGAATGCAGAGTTCCCAAGACTAGCAAGGAGAGATAAGAAAGCCTTCCTCAGTGATCATAGAAATCTCTTCAAGAAAATTAGAGATACCAAGGGAACATTTCATGCAAAGATGGGCACAGTAAAGGACAGAAATGGTAATGGACCTAACAGAAGCAGAAGATATTAAGAAGAGGTGGCAAGAATACACAGAAGAACTATACAAAAAAGATTCATGACCCAGATGATCAGGATGGTGTGATCACTCACCTAGAGCCAGACATCCTGGAATGCAAAGTCAAGTGGGCCTTAGGAAGCATCACTATGAACAAAGCTAGTGGAGGTGATGGAGTTCCAATTGAGCTATTTCAAATCCTAAAGGATGATGCTATAAAAGTGCTTCACTCAATATGCCAGCAAATTTGGAAAACTCAGCAGTGGCCACAGGACTGGAAAAGGTCATTTTTCATTCCAATCCCAAAGAAAGGCGATGCCAAAAAATGCTCAAATTACTGGACAGTATCATTCATCTCACATGATGGTAAAGTAATGCTCAAAATTCTCCAAGCCAGGCTTCAACAGTGCGTGAACCGTGAACTTCCAGCTGTTCAAGCTGGGTTTAGAAAAGACAGAAGAACCAGAGATCAAACTGCCAACATCCATTGGATTATCAAAAAAGCAAGAGGGTTCCAGAAAAACATCTACTTCTGCTTTATTGACTATGCCAAAGCCTTTAACTGTGTGGACCATAACAAACTCTGGTAAATTCTGAAAGAGATGGGAATACCAGACCACCTGACCTGCCTCTTGAGAAATCTGTATGCAGGTCAGGAAGCAACAGTTAGAACTGGACATGGAACAACAGACTGGTTCCAGATAGGGAAAGGAGTACGTCAAGTTGTTATATTGTCACCCTGCTTATTTAACTTATATGCAGAGGACATCATGAGAAATACTGGGCTGGAGGAAGCACAAGCTGGAATCAAAATTATCAAGATAAATATAAATAACCTCAGATATACAGATGGCACCATCCTTATGGTAGAAAGCAAAGAGGAACTAAAGAGCCTCATGATGAAAGTGAAAGAGGACAGTGAAAAAGTTGGTTTAAAGCTAACATTCAGAAAACTAAGATCGTGGCATCTGGACCCATCACTTCATGGCAAATAGATGGGGAAACAGTAGAAACAGTGACAGACTGTATTTTTGGGGGCTCCAAAATCACTGCAGATGGTGACTGCAGCCATAAAGTAAAAAGATGCTTGCTCCCTGGAAGAAAAGTTATGACCAACCTAGATAGCATATTCAAAAGCAGAGACATTACTTTGCTAACAAAGGTCTGTCTAGTCAAAGCTGTGGTTTTTCCAGCAGTCACGTATGGATGTGAGAGTTGGACTATGAAGAAAGCTGAGCACTGAAGAATTGATGCTTTTGAACTGTGGTGTTGGAGAAGACTCTTGAGAGTCCCTTGGACTGCAAGGAGATCCAACCAGTCCATCCTAAAGAAAATCAGTCCTGAATATTCATTGGAAGGACTTATTCTGAAGCAGAAACTCCAATACTTTGGCCACCTGATGGGAAGAGCTGACTCATTGGAAAAGACCCTGATGCTGGGAAAGATTGAAGGCGCGAGGAGAAGGGGATGACAGAGGATGAGATGGTTGCATGGCATCACCGACTCAATGGACATGGGTTTGAGCAAACTCCAGGAATTGTAGATGGACAGGGAGGCCTGGCGTGCTGCAGTCTGTGGGGTTTCAAAGAGTCGGACATGACTGAGCGACTGAACTGACTGATTTACAACTCTAGTTGTTTCAACTAGTTTCAGGTACGCAGCAAAGTGGATCAGCTATACGTATGCACATATGCATTCCTCTTAAGATTTTTTTCCCATATTTTGCTGTTACAGGACCCTGAGTCAAGTTCCTTGTGCTATATACAGTTGGTCCCTGTTAGCTATTCACTTTATATTTAGTAGTGCTGGACATTATTACACTTTATAATATTTCTGAAACCACTGAGTGTGTAATGGTTATCTCATTGTGGATTTAGATTTTAATTTTATCTTAATAGTGAGATTGAACTCCTTTTATATCTTTTGGCTTTTTGAAAGTATCTACTAAAAAACTACTAAAAAAAAGTCTTCTGCCCATGTTTCTACTGGGTTGTCTGTCTTACTGATTTATAGGAGTTTTTGTTTCAATAATAAGAACATGAGTCTTTTGTTTTACGTGTTACAAATAGCTTCTTTTGTTTTGTGATTTCTCATTTCATTCTCTTTAAAATATCTTTCAATGAACACACATTTTAGTATAATTTTAATGTCACCAAATTTACCATCTTTTCCTTTATGATGTGTGCCTTTTGTTTCTTGTTTAAGAAATCCTTCCATCTCCTGAAGCTATAATTTCCTTTATTACTTTATTTAAAAAAACTTTGTAGTTTTACCATTTGTATTAAGTTGATCTACCTGGAATTGATTTTAGAATATGATATGAGGAAAGTGTCCTATTTAATTTTTTCCCATAGGAAAAATCAGATGTACCTATGGCATTCATTGAGAAGTTAATCTTTTCCCCAGTTTTATACAGTGCCTACTGTCTTTTCAGTGCACTGTTTTTCAAGCAACTTGTTGAGAAACAATATGTTTCAAGGCTTGTATGCCTTTGGGAATTATGTTAAGTATAGCAAAGGATTGGCAATCAAGAATAAAATGAAAAGCAGTAGTATATAATAACTGAGGAATTTGGAAGCAGTATAAAAGTAATTCTGGGATGTACATTTACCTCAGTATAAATATATGCATGATGCTAAAAGCACAGTGTGGGCTTTGAGGGCGTCCAGGCTGGCGTTTTAGGCTGAACCTTGTTCTTAGTAAGTCTTTTTTTTTTTAACCTTTGAATTTGAACATGATACTTAATGACCCTCACTTTCCCAGAAGTGAAATAAAAATAATGCTCATCTAATCCCCAGTGGCTCAACGGTAAAGAATATGCCTGCAGGAGACATAGGAGAGGAGGCTTCAATCCCTGGGTCAGGAAGATCCCCTGGAGGAGGAGATGACAGCCATCTCCAGTATTCTCACCTGGAAAATCCCAAGGACAGAGGAGCCTGGTGGGCCACGGTCCATAGGGCTGCAAAGAGTGAGAAGAGTCAGGCTCGACCGCGCACACACAGACACGCGTACTCTGTAACCCAGCACTTGATGGAGAGTCGCTTGAGAAATGTGTTTACTTTATTCCATAGAATTCCAGGAGCTGCACAAGTGGGAAAGCTGCAGCCCTGGGAGAGAAAGATCCAGGGCAGCCCAGGATGCCTGACTCGCCAGAGTCCTTGCTGCTCCACTGCATGGCCCACATTACTCACTTCTCAGTACCCTGAATGAATTTACTCTGAGTTCAGAATTATTAATTGGTTGTCATCCAACTTAGTAAGAAATGCCTTATCTTATTCATAGTGTGACATTCTGGATGATTCAGAATGAATCTGGGTTATGTTCATAGTTCATTCCTATGACTTAGCATTTCTTTTAAGACAGATTAACTATCAAAACTTCTGAGGGGAAGTTACACGATTTCTTGTCTCAAGTATTTATATGTGATCATAGTTTTCCCTCAGATGGAAGTACCTGTACAGTACTTGGATGACATCACATGGTTGCTGCAGACCACCTTTTCCTTCGTTGACATACTTTTCCCCTCTCTCAGCTTCCTTGTTATAAGAGCTCTCTCTCTTCCTTTTGTTCCGTCCTCTTTCTGATCCTGTACCTATAGCATAGGAAGTACTTACTGGTATCCTAGGCCGTAACTCCCAGCCATTCCTTTTTCATTATTCTTTCAAAACACTTTTATCCATTCATTACCACACCTCAATTTGTCAGAACATCTCCACTTGAATTTCTTCTCACCTTCTTAACCTGAACTTTTCACCTTTTCAAATTAAAAAAAATCTTTTTCTTCCCAAATCAAATACTCTGTGCCTTCTCCTCCTTTTTATCCTGTGTATTATGTCCTCTCAAGTACTCTCCAAGCTTTCGTCAAAATAATTTCTGAGTTGCCCCATTTTCACTGTTTCTACTTTCTCACAGGCCTTCTACTTCTCCTCATACATTTTTTATAATTTTTTTTAGTTTTTAGGCTACGCCACGTGGCATGTGGAATCTTAGTTCCTTGATCAGGGATCACGCACATCCCCTGCATTGGAAGCATGGAGTCTTAATCACTGGACCACCAGGGAAGTCCCACCCCATACTTAATCCAGTCTTGCTTTCAGGTTAATTTTACTACATCTGCGTGTACCAGAAGTCCCAGTGACTCCTCACTACCCGTCAGTTCAGTTCAGTTGCTCAGTCATGTCCGACCCTTTGCTACCCCACGGACTGAAGCATGCCAGGCTTCCCTGCCTATCACCAACTCCTGGCTCAAACTCATGTCCATCGAGTTGGTGATGCCATCCGACCATTTCATGACCATAAGAGTTCTCAAACATTTTCAGGAAGAGTTGTTTTATTCATTTGTTTACATTCAGATGTCTAAATTATTTCCAGGAGATCCAGTAGGTCTGAGGTGAAGTTTGTGGATCACTCTAAATACATTGATAATCCTCATATGCTGACAGCATTGAAAATCAATGGTTGGAAGAGGACATAGGAAACGGAATGAGTACTGCTTATGATTTGACATAAATAATTATTCCGATATCAGTACTTTATTTGGGTGGTGGGGTCACAGGTGCTCATTGCATAACTAAGTAGAAGAAAACAGAGGGGTGAATCTGTGTGACCTTAGGTTAGGTAGTAATTTCTTAGCTATGACACTGAAAGTGTAAGTACAAAAGAAAATCTGGGTAAATTGGACATCAAAATTTAAAAACCTCTGTGCATCAAAGGACACTATCGAGAAAGTGAAAAGATAATCCACAGAATGGGAGAAAATATTTGCAAATCATATCTCTGGAGTTGTATCCAGAGAATATAAATTAATTCTTACAACTTAATAATAAAAAGATAATCCAGGGAACCTGGTGGTCCAGTGGTTAAGACTCCATGCTTCCATAGCAAAGGACAGAGTTCAGTCCCTGGTCCAGGAACTAAGATCCTACATGTTGCATGCTGCTCAGGAAAAAAAAAGATAATGCAATCTAAAAATGGGCAAAAGATTTGAATAGGTATTTGCCCAAAGAAGATACACAAATGGCCAATTAGCACAGGAAATGATGCCCAGCATCATTAGCCATCAGGGAAATGCAAATTAAAATCGTGGCAAGGTACCCCACACCCCAGAACAGCTGTAATTTAAAAAATATAAAAACATAGTAATAAGTGTCAGGGAGGATATGGAAAACTCTTTTACGTTGTTGGTGGGAATGTAAAGTGTTGCAGCCATGCAGTTTCTGAAAAGGTTAAATATGGAGTTGGCCATGTGACCCAGCAGTTCCACTCCTAGGTATATATGTAAGAGAAATGAAAACACACATCCACAAAAAAAGTTACATAAATGTTCATAGCAACATTATTTATGGTTCAGTTCAGTTCAGTCGCTCAGCCGTGTCCGACTCTTTGCGACCCCATGAGTCGCAGCACGCCAGACCTCCCTGTCCATCACCAACTCCCGGAGTTCACTCAGACTCACGTCCTTCGAGTCGGTGATGCCATCCAGCCATCTCATCCTCTGTCGTCCCCTTCTCCTCCTGCCCCCAATCCCTCCCAGCATCAGAGTCTTTTCCAATGAGTCAACTCTTCGCATGAGGTGGCCAAAGTACTGGAGTTTCAGCTTTAGCATCATTCCTTCCAAAGAAATCCCAGGGCTGATCTCCTTCAGAATGGACTGGTTGGATCTCCTTGCAGTCCAAGGGACTCTCAAGAGTCTTCTCCAACACCACAGTTCAAAAGCATCTATTCTTCGGCGCTCAGCCTTCTTCACAGTCCGACTCTCAACATCCATACATGACCATAGGGAAAACCATAGCCTTGACTAGACGGACCTTAGTCGGCAAAGTAATGTCTCTGCTTATGCTCTCTAGGTTGGTCATAACTTGTCTTCCAAGGAGTAAGTGTCTTTTAATTTCATGGCTGCTGTCACCATCTGCAGTGATTTTGGAGCCCCAGTAAATAAAGTCAGCCACTGGTTTCCATTGTTTCTCCATCTATTTCCCATGAAGTGATGGGACCAGATGCCATGGTACCCCCTACCAAAAGAATCAATCTAGATATCCATCAAGTGATGAATGGATACATAACATGTGGTATGCTCATACCATGGACTATCACTCATAATTTAAAAAAAAAAAAAGAGAGTGAACTACCGATAGATGCTACAATGTGGATGAACCTTGAAAGCATTATGCTAATTGAAAGTCAGTCAGTCAGTTCAGTTGGTCAGTCATGTCCGACTCTTTGAGACCCCATAAATCGCAGCACGCCAGGCCTCCCTGTCCATCACCAACTCCTGGAGTTCACTCAAACTCATGTGCATCGAGTCAGTGATGCCATCCAGCCATCTCATCCTCTGTCATCCCCTTCTCCTCCCACCCCCAATCCCTCCCAGCATCAGGGTATTTTCCAATGAGTCAGCTCTTTGCATGAGGTGGCCAAAGTACTGGAGTTTCAGCCTCAGCATCAGTCAATTCCAATGAACACCCAGGACTGATCTCCTTTAGGATGGACTGGTTGGATATCCTCGCAGTCCAAGGGACTTGCAAGAGTCTTCTCCAGCACCATAGTTCAAAAGCATCAATTCTTCGCGCTCAGCTTTCTTCACAGTCCAACTCTCACATCCCTACATGACTACTGGAAAAACCATAGCCTTGACTAGACGGACCTTTGTTGGCAAAGTAATATCTCTGCTTTTGAATATGCTGTCTAAGTTGGTCATAACTTTTCTTCCAAGGAGTAAGCATCTTTTAATTTCATGGCTGCAATCACCATCTGCAGTGATTTTGGAGCCCAAAAAAATAAAGTCTGACACTTCCACTCCTTCCCCATCTATTTGCCATGAAGTGATAGGACCAGATGCCATGATCTTAGTTTTCTGAATGTTGAGCTTTAAGCCAACTTTTTCACTCTCCTCTTTCACTTTCATCAAGAGGCTTTTTAGTTCCTCTTCACTTTCTGCCATAAGGGTGGTGTCATCTGCAGATCTGAAAGTAGCCAGTCACAAAAGACCACATATTGTATTTGTTGTTCAGTCGCTCAGTCGTGTCTGACTCTTTGTGACCCCACGGACTGCAACACACAAGGCTTTCCTGTCCTTCACTATCTCCCAGAGCTTGCTCAAACTCATGTCCATTGCGTCGGTGATGCCATCCAACCATCTTGTCTTCTGTCGTCCCCTTTTCCTCCTGCCTTCAGTCTTTCCCAGCATCAGGGTCTTTTCCAATGAGTCAGCTCTTCACATCATGTGGCCAAAAGATTGGAGCTTCAGCTTCACTGTCAGTCCTTTCAGTGAAAATTCAGGGTTCATTTTCTTTCAAACTGGTTGGATCTCCTCGCAGTCCAAGGGACTCTCAAGAGTCTTCTCTAGCACCGCGGAGAAATCTGGCCTGTTGCTACTGTGTAGTGTTGTTTCTTGCCGTATACCTCTGTGAACCTTACATCGTACCTAGGGTAGTTTATTTTTGCTTCAACTTAGCTTACTAGTTCCAAGTGATCTGCCTTTTGCTCTGCTTTTCCCCTACCACCACTTAGAAAAATCCCTTTCCATATTCCCCCTGTGCTTTTCTAGATCCAGTTCACTCAACTTAAGTTCTTTTTTGAGTCCTTCAATAGGAACATATCTTTTCTGCATTCGGTTCTTTCATAGGAACCAACACGTTGATCTACTGATACATGAGTGAAGGAAATGGAAGAACTTAGTTAGAGACCCTGCTGATGACATTAAGAATAAAAAGCTTTAGTAAACACTGAAAGACATGATTAAGAGCAGCTTTCAGTTCAGTACAGTTCAGTTGCTCAGTCGTGTCTAACTCTTTGTGACCCATGAACCGCAGCACACCAGGCCTCTCTGTCCATCACCAACTTGTGGAGTTTACCCAAACTCATGTCCATTGAGTCGGTGATGCCCTTCAACCGTCTCATGCTCTGTCTTCCCCTTCTTCTGCTCTCAGTCTTTCCCAGCATCAGGGTCTTTTCAGATGAGTCAACTCTTCGCATCAGGTGGCCAAAGTATCGGAATTTCAGCTTCAATATCAGTCCTTCCAAAGAACAGCCAGGACTGATCTCCCTTAGGATGGACGGGTTGGATCTCCTTGCAGTCCAAGGGACTCTCAAGAATCTTCTCCAACACCACAGTTCAAAAGCATCAGTTCTTATGCACTCAACTTTCTTTATAGTCCAACTCTCACATCCATACATGACTACTGGAAAAATCAGAGCCTTGACTAGACGGACCTTTGTTGACAATGTAGTGTCTCTGCTTTTTAATATGCTGTCTAGTTGGTCATAACTTTCCTTCCAAGGAGTAAGCATCTTTTAATTTCATGGCTGCAGTCACCATCTGCGGTGATTTTGGAGCCCCAATAAATAAAGTCAGCCACTGGTTTCCATTGTTTCCCCAGCTATTTGCCATGAAGTGATGGGACTGGATGCCATGATGTTAGTTTTCTGAATGTTGAGCTTTAAGCCAACTTTTTCACTCTCTTTCACTTTCATCAAGAGGCTCTTTAGTTTTTCTTCACTTTCTGCCATAAGGGTGGTGTCATCTGCATATCTGAGTTTATTGATATTTCTCCCGGCAATCTTGATTCCAGCTTGCTACTGAACCAAAATAACATGAACAAGCCTATTCCATTGAAGGGAAATTTGGTTTTCTAGGATCAAGGTAACTGATCAAACTTAAATTCTAAAAGCTTTTCTTTCCTTGCTTCTTTGACATTTCTGATCCAAGCCAGCAAGAATTCTCCATTGCTTTAAAATTTTCATGAGAATTTCTGCTTCCAGGTTGGGTCATCTTGCAGTTTTTTTCATTTGCCTGCATGTGTAGATAACTAAAAACCAACACAAATCTTAGTGATTCTGTTCCATGTCTTGTCTGTTCCCCACCTATCCCAGTATACCTCTATATCCCACTAGTAGTCCCTTCAGCCTTCCCTAAACTACCAATAAAACCCCAAATAGACTGGTTTGAATTTTAACTGCTTTCATTTTTCCCTGCCAGTCTTCTTAACTATGCTTAGCAAACCCCTCCCCCTCAAGGAAGCTAAGCTGCTGAAAGAATAGAGGAGGAATTCTTTTCTTCTCAGTTATTCAGTCCCTGAAGTGTTGATTAGAAGGAATTAAACTTTCACAGTGAGCTCCAAATTTCATATATGTTATTAATTTGAGATTTCTCTTAGTAATTTAAATGTTCAGAAAATAAGGTATGGTTTTGCTGAACGGACAGTGAGCTGGCCAGAATTTTTAACTTAGCGGTTGCATAGCTGTATTGAGGATTAATGCGTGACACTTGTGATGAGGCACTAGTGAAGACACGGCAGCAGTCTACTTTCAGTAAAACTGCATTTGTAGTAATAATATGTGTATCGAAGATTCTGTTAGGTTTGGTACGTTAAAGAATGAATTGGGACTTCCCTGCTGGTCCAGTGGATAAGAATCTGCCTGCCAATGCAGGGGACATGAGTTCTTTCCCTGGTCTGGGAAGATTGCACAGGCCATGGGGCAGCGAAACCCGTGTACCCACAACTACCAAGCCCACAGTCTAGAACCCTCAAGGCACAACAACTGAGTCTGTGTGCTGCAACAGCTGTTGAGCCCATGAACCACAGCTACTGAAGCTGGTGTGCCTAGAGCCTGCGCACAGCAGCTAGGGAAAGCCCATGAGCACTGATGAAGACCCAGCACAACAGAAAATAATAAAAAAAGGAAAGGATGAATTGACCTCTGCCAGGACCATTCATTGGAGGAAGCTGGTGTTCATGGCAGGGAAAGGGTCATGGCAAGCAGAATGAAGCAGATTTTGCTTAAATGTGCAAAACCGTTAGGGTTAGCAGTAAGAGTAATATATAGAGTGATTAGAGGAGACCCCATGACACATTTACAAGACTAAAGGGTTTTTGTTTGCTCTTTAATAGGAAAGAGAGGCAAGCTGGTGGAGGGATGGTGGTGGTTGAATCTTGCTGTCAGTCTTTGGGTCTAGCTGTTGAAAGCAGCTGTGTGGCTGTAACATGCTGTGGAAGCAGGTGTTTCCCCCATATGGCCTCTTTAGATGTCAGACCCTGATCAGTCATTCATTCTTGCACACTCATTTTTCATATAAACACCTAATAGCAATCTAAGCCTGTAGCCATTGCTGAAGATGGTTTCCTTTGATATTGTTTCCTTTGTAAAGATTTCCTGTTCGGTAGATTAAAACAAACAAAAAAAAGCTCTTGCTCTGTAACTTCTCCTCCTCAGCAGAGTAAAAGAGTAGAAAGGTGATTAATTGTAGATAGAGCATTCATAGTTAAAAATGACAGATTTCCCTTACATACTTTAAGCTGCTTATTAGGAAGTTTTAAAATCAAGTGGTTTTAATTCATTGCTTGCCCTGTGGCATCCTCCATTCAAAACACAAGCAGAATACTCCATGACTTTCTCTTCTGGACTTTGCTATCCAATCACACAACATGTCTTCCTAACTGTGCAGAGAAAAGCTAGTCGTGGGAAAGGATCCGGTGAAGGTCTTTCCCAGCCAATTAAAGATACATCACGAGTCCTCTGTCTAAATAATTCCCAAAGTACCAGCTCTGTTGAATCACCTTTGTTGGGATTTTTAGCAGCCTATCCCCAGTCTCTTAAGAAAAATAGGTTAAAGTTAAAGACTTCAACTGATAAAATGATTGGGCTTCAAATGTCAAAGGTTAGTTGGTAGGGCTTTAATGGCAGTTGCATTCAACTCAACATTTGTTAAGCACCTATTGTGTTTAAGTTAAACTGTTTGTTAGGTAATATGAGAGTCAGAGATGAAAAAAAGTATTTTTAAGGAATTAGGCAGAGAGGGGGCAGGCCTCTACTAGAGAAAGGTATGTGTGTGCGTGCTCAGCCTTGTCCGACTCTGCGACCCCACAGATTGTGGCCCACCAGGCTCCTCTGACAGTGGGATTTCCCAGGCAAGAGTACTGCAATGGGTTTCCATTTCCTTCTCCAGTGGATCTTCCCAACCCAGGGATCGAACCCATGTCTCTTTCATCTCCTGCATTGGCAGGCAGGTTCTTTACCACTAGTGCAACCTGGGAAGCCTAAAGAGACAGGATAGTATGTTTTTAAAGGAGCTAGAAAAATAAGATATTTATATGTGGAATTAACAAAAATAGAGGAATACAAAGTAATAAGGGAATGCAGAGAAGGTAGAGGACATTTCTTATAGGAGATTCAGGAAGACTTGACAGATGAGGCATTTATTTTGCATTAATGAATGAGAGAATTTGATTTCTCTTGTCGAAGTAGCTCTAGTGATTCTAATGGTCCCACCTCTACAGCCCCTTGTGATCTTGGAGGGCTGGCTAGGAGGTAGAGGCCATAGGAGCTGGCCAGCTGCCAGTCAGTCTAAAAAGGCTCCAGTAAGCAGGAGGTGACAAGAGGATTGGCCTAGCACTTTTATTGCAATTTTATTGCAGTTTAATTTAGTGGCCCTTTCTTGAGTCCCTGCTATGTATGAAAACACTGTCTGGAGAATAATATAAATAAAACAGTGTCCCTAGTTAACTAACTAGTGGAGGATATAAACACACGATACAACTCAGTATAGCATGAGGCTTGCGATTGGGCTGTAGAGGTACAGACAAAGGGCCAAGGGAAGCACAGAGGAGGAAGCCATTGCCGTGGTGTTTTGCAGCAGGAGTCAGTGAAGGCTTCATACAGGAAGTAATATTTGACTGGGCATTGAAAATAATTGCAGTTTCTAAAGTGGCAAGGAAAGGAAAAGGCATGGCACAGAAAGGAAGTCGCGTAAGAGAAGCACATAAACACAGGATGTGCATAGTCCAGCAATGCTAGAATGCCCAGGGATGGGATAGAAATGGAGGGTGGAGCTGGGTTGTCGTGAAGGACCCTAAATGCGAGGAGAGCTGGGCAGAAAGGAGCCACCAGGTGTTTCTAAGTGGGGAGGAGTGAGGTGCGACTTGTGTTGTGCTCCCTGCTCGAAATGGGCGCCTTAGCGGCAAGCAAAGGGCAGTAAGCAAGAGTGCCAGTCAAGAGAATGAGAGACGATAGAGTATGAGCTGAGATGGGGGAATGGAAATGGAAAGAAGGAGGTATGTTCGGGACACACAGGGTAGAAGCAGTAAATTATCCCCAGTTTGAAATGGAAATGAGAGGTAGCGAGGCATGAAGACCCCAGTGCTCCTAGTAATATGATGGTAGCTCCATAAATGAACACGGGAACATTGTTGGAAGAGCAGTTTGATGTTGGAAAATGGCAAGGTTGAGATATTTCTTCCCAGGCAAGTACTAGACGGCCACAGCAGAGACTTAAGAGTGGTACCAGGGTCAGAGCTATAAATTTGGAGAATCATTACCAAACGTGATTGATGATGGTGGAAGCTATGGGCCCAGAAGAGCTGGTCCTGAGAAACCATAGGGGAAGCAGTGACATTCAAAATCAGCACGTGCCTCATTAGAAAACCCCTTCCAGAGGAGGAAGAAGAGCAAGTAGCAAACGGAGGCAGAGTTGTCATTGAGGGTACCAGGAGAGGGCGAGGAGCTTCTGAGAGGTGCTGGGAGTGTGGGGAAATGGCAGGCCTGGGAAAGGACGGAGCTTCAGCCTGCCTTACCTGGAGTCGTTGCTCTGAATATCTGTGTGCAGAGAAGTATTTCCGAGTCAGTGAGACTCTGTCCTTCGGCTGCTGTCTTTGCTCATTTAAGTTCTTCGTCTTCCTCTCCACTTTCTACCCCTCCAATCTCCCTTCTACTCTCTCTTCACACAGTGGGAGGGGGAGAAATGAAAAGGGGAAGTTGAAGTTAAAATGTAAACATTCTTGGTTTGATTGCAAATAAATTGCGTATTCTTTATCTTGAATAAGCCAGCTTAATGGTAATAAAGTCACTTTGTCTAATTTTTAAGTTCACTGTGTCCCTCATGGTCATAAATGTGTTTGTCACAAGAAGTAAAAATAATCTGAAAATCGTGGGTCCAGCTGAGTAGACTTAACATTTATTTCCTGATTCTGATGTGGTCTTGATATCAGTCTTTATCCAATTTTGTTTTTGTTCTTAAAGGTACCACTCACCTCAGTCCAGATTTATGAAGGAAATGGTACTGATTTGGGTACTGATGTAAACCAATCATGTTTACTTTCAGTTAATCAGATATCTTTTACTTTCCAGCCCATCTGGAAAGTAACACTCTGTTTCAGTGTTATTTTAAATTTAAGTGGCTGGTTATATAATTTCTAAAAGTTTTCTTTTCATGTTTGATATTCAAACTTAAGGATCCAGAATCTTTATTCTAGTGACTAGAAATTCGTCTTCACTGGTCAAGATCACATGAGTGGTGTCCATTTGTCTTTCTAGATTTTGGCTTCAGTAACCTCTTCACCCCTGGGCAGCTGCTGAAGACCTGGTGTGGCAGCCCGCCCTATGCCGCGCCTGAACTCTTCGAAGGGAAGGAGTATGACGGACCCAAGGTGGACATCTGGGTATGTGACTGCCACCTCTTCTCCCCTGCAGCGTTAGTTACCCTAGTCTGACGGCAGCTGTCCTCATCCTGGATGAGACTGAGATCTTGATCTCCTGTTTGAATTTTCAATTCTTTGTACAAAGTCTGTTCTCCAACCCTTGTCATACGGACTGAGCCACAGGTTTCCATCTCCCCATTTGCATCTGCAAAGATGAAAAAAAAAAAAAATCCCAAGGGCAAGCTTGGACGGATGCCCTTGCCAAGAACAGAAATTCTTTCTGTTGTTGCCACTTGCCTTCTCCCTCGGATGAGTACTGAGAGAAATTCTAGATATGTTCCCCAAAATTAATGTCTGGAAGCAAAGAAGAATGCTAAATATTCTAAAGATGATTGGCCTTGACAATGCCCCATATTATTTCTCATTAAAAAAAAAAAAGAAAAGGAAATGTTTGTCCCATTAATCGCACATGGCTCACCACTCTCTTCATCAGGTCGGTTCAGTCGCTCATTTGTGTCCAGTTCTTTGCAACCCCATGGACTACAGCATGCCTGGCTTCCCTGTCCATCACCAGTTCTTCATACACATACTATAGTGACCTCTCTTGTTTCTCTGATGGGGTTGATCAGACATGTTCTCTGTTTGCGATGCAGAGCCTCGGAGTCGTCCTCTATGTGCTTGTGTGTGGGGCCCTGCCGTTTGATGGGAGCACACTGCAGAATCTGCGGGCCCGGGTGTTGAGTGGAAAGTTTCGCATCCCATTTTTTATGTCCACAGGTAAGGGAGATGCCAGCACACAGCTATGACTGGGTTCATTGAACAGTAGACATGCTAAGTTATCCCAGAATTGAGTGATGGGGTATACATGGCCCATTTAACAGTTTGCTGAATTGAACCTCTAGAGGCACGATTCTATAGGAACACAGTGTCTAGGTTTTAGCTTCAGATAACCCCGCTCAAGTTTGGTTCTAGACTCTGTGCAGGGCTGCTAGTGTGGTGGGCAGATTACTAAGTCTTTCTGAGCTTTCGTTTCCTCATTAATAAAAGGCTGACAGTTTTGTGAGGACCACTACTATGAGAACTAAATTAAATAATGTTGGAGAGTTAATAGGCCCAGCACATAGTAGCAGGGCAGTAGATGATAGTCCTGGTTCATCTCTGTTTTATTTCTCCCTTTTTCAGGATAATATTTCTGTTGGGTTGGTCAAAAAGTTCTTTTGAGTTCTTCTGTAATACTTAAATGGTAAAATTGTTTGGCCAATCCAGTATTTACTGGGGGCTCCACTGAGATGTGGTAATAAATGGCAAGGGGAAAGCAGGCTTTGCATCTTAGTCTGGCTGATATTACATTTCCTGCTTCTGTGACATTTATCCCCCCAACTCAAATAAAAAAGTACTTTTTGAATGAGTGGGCAGTAGCTCTTAGAAAAAAGTATCACTGAAAACAGGCACCCAGAATCTACAGTATTTCATCACTGTCTATTTGCACACATAAGAAAGGGACATTCTGGGGCAACGCTCTAAGCAGTCTGCTTAGTTTTGCTTCATCATGGTTTCAGTTAAAGGTACAACCTATAGAGTGGATGTCAGCTGGGTTGGGAGCAGAGTGTAAGCACATGGGAATTACGTTTTAGAAAGAAAACAAGAATTGCATTTGAAATCAACATCAGAAATGTTGTTTCTAAAGTGCATTTTGGAAAAAAGCCATGGGAAAAATAAAATAGAGCCAGGTGGTAGGTTAGGGATGGTGGTTGGATGTTTATTTGTAAAGGTATGGCAGGGAACCCCTTCCCTGAAAAACAGACGTTTTGGTGAAGACTTGGAGAAGATGAAGGGAGAGTGTGAGCTGTGCAGTCTGAGGAAGGGCTTTGCAGGCAGAGGGGACAGTGAGAGGGCAAAGGCCTTGGGGAGAGAACATACATGAATGTCTAAGGAACAGGATGGAAGCCTCTGTGCTAGAAAGAAATGAGAGAGAGGACGGGAGAGGTGCAGTTAGAGGGGCAGGAGAAAGCTCACTTTGAGGGCCTGGTCAGTCAGTGTAAGGACCTTAGTTTTCACTCTTGAGTGAAATGCGAAAAATCAGAGGATTTTAACAAAGGAATGGCATTAACTTTGGGTTTTCTTTAACTTTTATTATTTATTATGAAAAATTTCAAGCATGCAAAAGTATTGAAAGAATTTTATGGTGACTTTTGTTCTTTTTATAAAAAAAAAAATCACTCTGCCAACTCTCTTGGTTGAAAAGTTCAAGGGCTGAAGGAGGGAGACCAGTTAGTAGGAGATTTTGGTGGCTAGTTCCCACATTGGACTGTAGAGATTGGGGTGGTAAGAAGCCTTCAGATTCAAGAGATAATATGCACTGTGTGGCACTGTTCCAAGCGTTTTGCAAACATTAACTCATTTAATTATTTTAACAACCTTATAAGATACATGAGACTATTAGCCCCCATTTTATAGGTGATAAAGCTGAAACCAGGAGACGTTTAGCTATTTTCCCAAGATAACACAGCTACTAAGTGACTGAACTAGAATTTGAACCTAGGCAGTCTGGCTCCAGCAACGTTTATGTGGGATTTGATCTGAAAGAGAGTAATTAAAGGTAACTCCAGGGTTCTTGGCTTGAGCAACTGGAAGGATGGATTTACTGCTAATAGAGGTGGGAATGGCTAGAGAAGACTGCTTCCATTTTGGACAGAGGTTTTAGATGTATTCATTTGAGATGCCCATTAGACATCTAAGTTGAGTTATGGTATGGGCAGTTGAAATTAGTAGGGCTTGGTTGGGAGTGGTGGGCTATGGATACACATTTGGGAATGATCAGTGTCTAGATAAGATTTAAAGCTCTGAAATAAGATCACATTTTAGGCCATGGATGTAGGAATGAGAAAAGGTCCAAAGATTAATCTCTGGGACATGCTAACATTCAGCGATCAGGACGGTGAACAGGGATCAGCATAGGAATGGTTAGTAAGGTAAGCCAGAGCGTTTTGTGTCCTGGAAAACAAGGGAAGAGGATGTTTCAAGGAGAAGGAATGAGGAACGGTGTGGAGTGCCCCTGATGGGTCAGATGATAGAGCTTGTCGGAGGACAGAGAGGACAAAAAGTGCCCCATCATACTAAGAAAGCATTGAGACAGGAAAACAAGGCAGGCAGCCTCGTGTTGATCAGAGGGTCAGTTTTTTATAGGGTAACTTACTCACAGGGTGGGATCAGAAAGACAGCGATCCAGAAGCATTTGCAGCTGTACTCTGCACTGTGAAGGGGACAGTTTTCTAGTTAACCTAAGAATATAAGGGTATGTGCTTAGAAACAGGAAGTACACTCCTGTCAAGATTTATGAATGGGTGACTAGTCTCATGGGCACCAGGAATATGTCAGCCAAGCTCTTCATCACTGTTTGGAGATACCAGAGCATAGAGGCCACCTGGACCTCATGGTCATGAAACAGCGTCCAGTAACTACACAGTCCTTGACACAAGGAAGCAGTTTACTGCACGCCACAGACTTGGGGGCACAGTCAGTGGAAGGATAGGAGGAATGTAGGGGCCCAAGATAGCATCAGTTATGCTAACAGCCACACAGACCTGAATATCAGATTTAGAAATTTGAAGATCATTGATGATCTTGAAGTACAGATTTGGTGGTGGAGAAGGAGCAAAGCTCTAATTCATGTCAGTACAACCAAAAAAGAATAGATGGGAAATGGAGAGAAAGGAAATAGGCGCAACTCTTTCTGGTTTACCCTACAAGGAAGCAGAGAAGGGTGTAGTGGATTGCTCTGACAGGCATCACCAGTGATCTTGTCCTAATCTACTAGATACCCTCAGGCTTTATCTTAATGACTGCATGGCAGTGTTTGGAGCTAAACACTGAAAGTTCACCACTGCTTGCTTTCTTTCTTAAAAGTAAACTTTATTTTTTAGACCAGTTCTGGGTTCCTAGCAGAGTTAAGCGGGAAGTGCAGAGAGCCCCCGCGGTCGCCCCCGCCCCACCCGCACACTCAGAGCTTCCTGCACTGTCATTTGTTCATTGCTGTTCAGTCGCTAAGCCGAGTCCAGCTGTTTGCAGCTCCATGGACTGCAGCACGCCAGGCTTCCCTGTCCCACACTATCTCCCAGAGTTTGCTCAAATTCATGTCCATTGAGTCAGTGATGCGCTCTAAGCATCTCATCTTCTGCCGCCCTTTTCTCCTTTTGCCTTCAGTCTTTCCTAGCATCAGGGTCTTTTCCAGTGAGTCAGCACTTTGCATCAGGCAGCCAATGTTTTGGAGCTTCAGTTTTAACATCAGTCCTTCCAATGAATATTCAGGGTTGCTTTCCTTTAGGATTGACTGGTTTGGTCTCCTTGCAGTGCAAGGGACTCTCAAGAATCTTCTCCAGTACCATAATTCGAAAGCATGAGTTCTTGATGCTCAGCCTATTTTATGGTCCAGCTCTCACATCTGTACATGACTACTGGAAAAGCCATAGCTTTGACTGTTCTTTTGTTGGCAAAATGATGTCTTTGCTCTTTAATACGGCGTCTAGGTCATCATAGCTATCTTCCGCTGTCAGTATCTGAGGTAGACGTTTGTTACAGTTGATCAGCCTGCAGTGACACTACACTGAATTATCGCTGAAGTCCACTGTTGACTGTGGTTCTGGTGTCATACAGAGACTCCTCTGTGCCTGTTCACCCTCTCCCGCTCCCTTAACCCCCGCAGTCGGTGATCATTTCGCAGTCTCCGCAGTTTTCCCTCTTGCCGAATGTCGTATAGTTGGGATCGTGTAGTGTGTGACCTTTTCAGATTGGCTTCTTTCACTTAGTAATACGTGTATAAAGTTCCTCTGTGTCTTTTCGTGGATTAATAGCTCATTTCTTTTTAATGTTCCATAGTGTTCCATTGCCTGGACATACACAGTTTATTTATCCATTCGCCTACTGATCGACATCTTGGTTGCTTCCGCATTTTAGCAGTTATGAACAAAACTGCTGCAGATGTCCACGTGCAGGTTTTTGTGTGGATGTAAGTTTTCAGCTCACCTGAATAAATACCAGGGAGTGGGGTTGCTGGATTATACTCTAAGGCTATCTTTAGTTTTGTAAGAAACCACCACACTATCTTTCAGAGTGCCCGTACCATTTTGCATCTCCTCCAGCAATGAGTGAGAGTTCCTGTTGCTCCCCATCTTTGCCAGCATTTAGTGTTATCAGTGCTTTGGGTCTTTGCTGTCCTAACAGGTGTAAAGTGGTACCTTTGTTATTTTAATTTGTAAGTCCTTAATGCTGTATGATGGCTAGCAGTTAATATGCATATTTACCATCTGCGTGTCTTGTTTGGCGTATGTATAAATGTTTTCCCCGTTTTTTAATTGAGTTGTGTATTTTCTTATCGTTGAGTCACTTCTTTTTTTTATTATTAATTTTTCTTGGAGCATGGTTGCTTTGCAGTGTTCTGTTACTTTCTACTGTACAGCAAAATGAATCAGCCACTCCTTGCTTTTTAAAATACCTTTTTTTCCATTGCTTCTCAGACACGACTTTCTCCAGTTTTCCTCCTGTCTCCCTGACTGCACCTTGTCTGCCAGATGTCTCTCTGCTCATCCTGTAAATCTTTGCTCTTCACACCATCTTTCTGAGCATATTATTCATTCCCATGGCTTTCGTCATTGCAATGATGTCCCCAGTTAACACTCAGTTAACTCTTTGGCCCAGACCTCTCCTCTGGGGTGAGGGGCTTATATATCCAATCAGTTGCTACCATCAGCTTCACTGGCATGTCTTCAATTCACATCAGTGGAAACATTTTCAAAACTGAATTTAACTTCCTCCTTAGATTTGCTCTATTCTGTGTTCCCTGTCTTAGTGAATGGTGTCACTGTCTGACCAAGACAGAAACTAGCCTTGACTCCTCACTGCAGCTGCTCACTTACCAAACCCTGAACATCCCACCCTCCATTCCTATAGACACTTCTGCAGTGGCTCTTACCTGGATTAAATAATAGCCAATTAAATGGATGCCTGACTCCAGCCTTATCCTCTAATGCAGTCTCCACACAGTTGCACAAGTAGTATTTCTAAAATACATATGTCAAAACAAACAACACACACACTTGCACACAAATCTGCTTATGTCACTTTCCAGCTTAAGCTTTTCAGTAGTTTATCATTTCCTCTAGCCTAACTTTCACTCCTTAACATGGCTAGAGCATTGACTTCATTTTTGACCATGACCATAGTAAAAAATGCAAGTTATACTGTGACCTAGAAAATACATATATACATACAACTGAACAAAGTTTTCTTTTTTTTTAAAAAAAAAAAAGCACAATTCATCTTTACTATATGCAGTGCATTCTAACATATTTTATTCTTTTACATTAAAAATGCTGACTATTACTTACTAGATTGATCACATGAGTGCTGTTTGAAAATCAATGGCATGGAAACACCTCTGTGACCTGGCTCCTGCCTGTCTCTTCAGCCCAAGACCCCATTCTACGTCTGGTCACCCTAAGTTCCTTCCAGTTCCCCGAACAAGTTATGTTTTCGGGAGGACTTCCTTGCTCCTGGGATGCTTCTTCTCCCCCCACCCCATGCCACCCTCTCCTGTATTCCAGAGCAAGAAGTTAGATGTGATAGAGATAAAAGTCTAGAAAATCTAGCCTACGATTCTTTCTTCCCTCATGGGACTTCCCAAACATTTCATTATAATAATTTCTTTCTTTCCGTGTCTTCCACACCAGACTGTGAGCTTAGAGAAAGTAAAGACAAAACATGTTTTTTTTTTTTTTCACAGTTGTGTCTAGCCTAGCAGAGTTTCTGGCATGTGGTAGGATTTAGTAAACAGTAAGTAAATAGAATTCTGCTTAAAACCCTCCAGTGGCTTTCATTTACACTTGGAAAACCATTCCAAAAGTCATTATTATTATGGCCGACATGAGGCGCACTGTGGTGGGCCCCAGTCTTTAATCTCATTTCCTGCTCTTCTTTGCTCTAGGCCCTGAGCTCTAGTCACGGAGGCGTCTTTGCTGCCTCTCACACTTGCCAAGTGCATGCATTCCTGTTTCCTTAGGTGCTCGCATGGCTTCCTCACCTCACTTGAGGTTTCTGCTTAACTGTCCCCCTTGGAGGGGCCTCTCCTGACGCCCTCCTCATTCCCTTTCCATAGCTCTGCCTCACGCTTTTTCATGGCGTTCGCCACCATCTGACATTGTTTACTGTGTCCCCGTCCCGCATCCCCACTGCCTCTTGACTGTAATGAGGTTTTGTTTTTGTTCACTGCTGTACTCCCTGGGCTTTGGACAGTGCATGGGTCCTGGTAGGCACCCGGTAAATGTCTCTTAAATGAATGAATACATGCATGAATGCATGGGTTTCTTACTACCAGGTAATTCCAATAACAATATCAGTAACCATAACGTACATTGCTTTAGGGCTTTCAGGTTTACAAAGTGCTTCCTACGCTTGATCTAATTTGAGCTAGGTAATTGTCCTCTGGAGTTGGTACTGGCACATAGTGTTTATCATTTTGCCAATGACGTTTGAGAAGCTGGCGTTTAAGGAAGTTAGTTGACTTGCCTGAAGACACACAGGTGATAAATGACTAAGTCAGTTCTCAAACTCAGTGTTTGTTCTACTGCACCACACTGTTAGAAAGAAAGGGCGAGATAAACAAACCGCTTCCTCTGCTTTTCCAGTGTCCACAGTGTTTGCTGTGAGCAGCTCGGATCCCTTCTCCCCTCCACCCCCACAGCGTGGCAGAGGATTTTCACTCAAGTCTTAGCAGACGTGGCTTCAGACAGCGGATGCTGGTGAATAGCTAGCCATACCGTCAGCCACGAAGTCTGTTAGTGCTTAGAAATAAACTGCACAACATCTTCACTACTTAGAAAGAACTAATATTTATAGCATGGTATAAGTTAGCAGGAAAGTTTAAAGTCTTAGAGAATGCCAACATAATTATCCTAAACGTGATCAGTCCTGAATCCTGGACAAGTAATTCCCTATAGGAATAACATTTTTTGGTAAGATTAAGTACGGAAAGGAACAAGAACCCCGTCTAGGAAATGAGTGGACAGTTGCCGTGCTACCAGTGTATTCTCTCTGCCCTCGGGGACAGACGTGTGCTTGGCCTTGCCCACCATCACAGGGCCGAACCCCGGGCCCCTCAGAGACTTCTGTCAGGATAAGCCACGGGAGAAAAGGAGCGCGTCAGATGGTTTTGTCTTTGCTCAGCTTAGACGTCCTTCAGGTACCAGAAAGGTTCAAATTCATGTAGAGGAAACCTAGAGTCTGTCCCTGAGTCCTTCTGCTTACACCTCTAGTTTCTGGACATAATTGTACCTCATTAGACCCAAAGTGAATTACTTACCTGGAGGCTGGAGCCAGCCACTCTGCAGCCTATCAGGGCTGCTGTCACTGTGCTACGGAAGATGATGCAGCTGGGGGCGTCCTACAGAACAGGGCCCTTTTTTTTCCTCAGGCTGTTGTCATAGACCTGAACTGAGTTGATCCCTTTTTCTGCCAAAAGGGTCTAGAAACTCCAGCTGAACCAGTGTCGTTTTTTTTTTAATGGGCACTTGGGTAGCAGAGTGGGGAAGGCCCCATCCTCTAGCTTCTTCTAGCCAAATTGAATTCCAGAATATGTACAGCTGTGTGGGAGGCCATACTATACAAATGGATATAGTTAGTTCAAGAATTCTAAGCATCTCTTTATTGTCAGTAATGTGTGGAATGAAGTACCCTTGCAGTTAGTGGATATTTCTGGGCCTGGTCTTGTTTGTTTGATACAAACTTCCCTTCATGGGCATCTCGAGATACACTGAAGACATGCTTTCAATTTGGAATGACAGGGGTATAAATTTACAAGGATTTATTTGGGGTGGATCGATTTCATACCACCTAGTTCAGGAACTGTGTATCTGTCTTCCTCTCCTCGCCCCTAGAATGCAGACTCCTTTTTATCAGAACTGTGTTTCACAGGTACGGCAGCATCCTCCATAAAATTTAAAGGTGACTGGCATGGTGTAAACATTCAATAAGTTTTCCTTTAATGAAAAATTGAATCATCACCACTTACCTGTAGAATCTTCTGTCAGACTCTTACATTTTATTATTATTAATAAAGTGATAGGTAACTCACTGATGATCTGAATTACTAACTGGCTTTATGTACTTTTGTTATATAGGTTATTATATAAATGACCAGGTCGAGTGATTTCTAGTTCAAAAAGGGTTTGCTCTGCAATCGAGTTGGCTTTCAATGTCTTAAGTAAAATATGTTTGATCTAGACTGGTGTTTCTGGGTTAAGCTTCTTGGAGCATTCCAAAGACCTGTTAGGTATTGATGAAACCCTGAGCCTAAATTATAGAAGTTGAAACTTGCTGTTTGTTTTGAGTCTCTGCAGAAGGTGAGACCTGACCTGGCCACATGTGTTCGCAAATTCTTTCTCTGACTTCCGCTCCCACTGAGGGAAGCCAGCAATGTAAATATTTTGAGCATCAAGCTCAATCACTACCAGTATATTTTTAAAAGCATGAGAGGCCTACTTATTAAAGCCTGTTTTGTCTTATTCACCAGTTATACCACCTATTAGCAAATATAGTAAGATCAGTCATTTATTTAGCTGAAGGAAAATTAATTTACAGTGGAATAAACTGCACTGACGGCAAGTATGTAGAGATCTCTTGTGGACAATATTTTTGAGTCCGTATTGATTAAACGTCATTTGTGACTTAATTAATTGTAATATTGCATAAGCATTTTATCATTCAGAATGCAAGACCCAGGCTTACATAATGCTTCTGCAGGAGATTACTGTGCAGCTACTGCCAAAAAGCTTCCACTTAGATGCAAACAGCTTGGCCCTGATGGGCTTACTCATCAAGAACCACACAACATCTTGCTTGGCTAAAAGCACTTTGTTTAGAGGGATTGGGACAGGAGATTAAAGTAACTCGCCCATCAGTCTCTATATACTCAAGGACTCAGAGTCCTCAGAGCAGTTCTTCCATGCCTTTTTAAGGAACACTGTGCTACTTAGGGGGGGCTTCCGCAGGGGCTCAGAGGTAAAGAATCCACTTGCAAGGCAAGAGGTGAAGGAGACATGGTTTAATTCCTGGGTCTAGAAGATTCCCTGGAGGAGGAAATGGCAGTCCACTCCAGAATTCTTGCCTGTGATTGCACCGAAGACAATAGAAAACCAGGAGGTACATATGGGTGCTGCCTGGTTTATTGTTGTTATCCTTTTCAGACACACTGTCTCCTCTCTTCAGCATCCCGATACAGGAAAATAGAGTCAGGGAAGATGTCCTAGAGGGATAGTAGCTAACAGCCAGCCATTGAACACTTTCTCAGTACTAGACACTGTTGCATTAGCCTGCTGATATCTCATGTTTAAAACAACCCTATGAGGTAGGCCCGCACTGTCACCTGACAGACAAGACAGTCAAGCCATGGTAAGGTTAAGTAACACCCCCAGAACCGCCCAGCCAGGCAGGGGCAGAGCTGTTTGAGCCCTTGCAAGCTGGCTTCAAAGCTACCCAGGTGTCTTTGATCGTATTTTAATTCTCAACGAGTACATTTCTGACGAGTGATTCCAGGTATCAGGAGAGTTCTGGAATGGATATCTTTGCCCATCTGAATTACTTACAGAGGGAAAAAAGTTTTAGTATCAAGTACTGTGTATTGGATTCTGTATAAGTGAGCCAGAATTTTCTTCCACTATAATGCTTGCTATTAGGACTTAAAATAGATTTGAATAGTAAGATAGTATAAATGACAAATTTTTATTTTAAAGATGTGACCTACACACTGGACAGTGTGAACAGTGTAACAGTGGAACATGCTGGGATCTTTTCAAAATGAGGGCTACAGGTAAATGTAAGCCTCCCCCAGCCCTTAAGCCAGAGACTCCTAATTTCTAAATCTTAATTTTGGCAACATCTCAGCCACCAAGAAGAACAGCTGAAAATAAGGAAAGATCAAGAAATAGATGTTATTTTTCTAACAAATGGAGATCTTTGGGTCAAATACTTGTTTTCTCCTCAGTCTGCCTCAGGTTGATGAACTTGTTAAATTCAAAGAGAAAGCCTCGCAGCCTGATTCCCACCAGAAGCTTTCCTCATCTGCACCCACCAGTGTTTGCTAAATTGTGCCAAGTCATCTCCCTTTGACTCTGTTCAGCCACAGAAAGGGTATCAGAGAATATAGATGTAAGGAGCTTCCCTTCTGTTCCAGAACATTACAATAATTTGTGGAAACCAGCGTTTTGGGGTAGAATTTGTATTTAAATGACTCTCCACTTCCTTGTCTGATCTCTTGCTGTTGGGCTATCCTTGTAGGAATTTTGCTGAATTCTCTGGTACTGGGACTCGCACTTCTCTTTCCCCAAAAGAACTAAAAACATTCGGTTTCAAAACAGGACATTTTTTTCCTCAGTGTCATTTCTCTTAGAGGAGTTGATCTCAATGCTTGTTTATTATGAGTAAACTGTTTTAAACAGCCAACGTTATTATAAAGTAAGTTCCATTAGAGTTAATTCCAAGATTATGTAGTTTCTTTCGTTGTGTAAAACTGTGGTATTGACTATTACTTTAAATAAAGTTAGAAATGTTTATGTATTTCTCTTGTGATAGTAAAGTATCAGAGTTTAATTTTTCTGATACCTACAGCACCATTGTTCTAGCACTGTCCAATATAACAAAATTTCATTGTAATAACCGCTGTATTTTGTATGATTATATTTAACATTTATGCAGTGTATAAATGCATCTATAGGATAGCATATTCACTGTAATATATGTTCTTTATACATACAAGTGCCTTACTGCAAGATCATTGGTCTACATTGTGCAGATTTTAAAATAGTGACTTCATAAGACAGCTTTGAGCTTAGCTGACAATGACAGTGTTTCCTTCTCTGTGTGTTAGTCACTCAGTCATGTCCGACTCTTTGTGACCCTGTGGACTACAGCCTGCCAAGCTCCTCTGTCCATGGGATCATCCATCCAAGAACACTGGAGTGGGTTGCCATTTCCCAACCCTGGGTTCAAACCTGAGTCTCCTTCATTTCAGGAGGATTATTTACTGTCTGAACTACCAGACGTGGCAAGGGTTTCCCTGGGCATGTTAAAAAAAGTTATTTCTAGGACTCAGTCCACTAGCAGAGTGAGGATTCCTAACTCTGGCCAGCTTCATACCAAAAAAAATGTATCTTGGCACAAATACTTATGACTTTTTTTTTTAAATTTTAAGCCTTAATTTATTAATTCAGTATTTAACTCTTATCACAGCCATGTTGCTCCATACATTTGTCATTGTGGGTCAGTCATCAGTCTTGTTCTGTTTGTTATGATAATATCAGTTCTCTCCCACACGGGTACTTGAGCTGGCCAAAGTGAACGGATAATAGAATCAGGCTGTATATCACATTGTATTCTTGTTCTGAAAAGCATAAGAAATTAGTGCCATTTAACTTTAAAAAAAAAATCAAGTTAAGTCATTTTCACGGAAACAGACATTTTAGCTAGTTTACTTTTGCTGCTTTTTTGGATTTTTGAGATTTGACAAAAACAGAGCCCTCTTTGAAATTTGAATTGCTCTGGAGGATTGAACATGACTAAGAAATTGGTTAAAATTATTGAAAGCAAAGAGCTCTCGGGCTGGATGTTTTGGCATTGCCTTTGAGCACACCTGGTGCTGACTGACCTCCCCAGGTGGCTCAGTGGGTAAAGGATCTGCCAGCCAGTGCAGGAGACCAGGGAGACGTGGGTTCGATCCCTGAGTCGGGAAGATCCCCTGGAGGAGGAAATGGCGACTCACTCCAGTATTTTTGCCAGAAAAGTCCCATGGACAGAGGAGTCTGGTGGGCTACATGCAGTCCATGGGGTCGCTAAAGAGTCATACATGACTGCGCACACAGCAGATGAGTCTAGCATGGACTGGAAAGAGGGTGAGAAACCACAGCATACCCTCTTCCAAGCACCTGTACGAAACATGAACTTCCTGGGTAACTGCTTCTTGCTCGCATTCTCCCCGCGCCTCCTGGCACACAGATGTCTCCTGTTCCCCCAGCTCCAAGCAGTTTTATGTGGTCAGAAAGAATCTATGACTCAGTTCCTCTCAGACCACTCCTCTGCCCACAGAGCTGAAAATGATTGCCTTGTCATATCCCATTCTTTGGCAGCACATGAAGGGCTTAGGGACAGTTGGCATTTCCTGCATCAGAGAACCAGCCTAAAGATTCTGAGGGCCGGTTCCCTGAAGTTTTGCCTGCCCCTTCTGCCTGTTGCTGATTCCTTGATTGGGGAAGCCTGTGGTTGCCAGCCTTCCATCCCCACCCCCATCACCATGCGACCACCAGGGCACGCCAGCCAAGCTTGCTCTTCTGCAGCGCATCTCAGCCTCACCACCACCCCTGCCTTCTCAGTTCACCCTAATGCGACTTGCTGTTTGTCATGACACTGTCTGCCAGCTAGTTCATAGCCTTCTGAATTGATTACCTGGCTTGCTTTCTATGGACTGGACTTATAGGTGACTCTGCTGTGATGGAACCTGTGGAGAGTACATGGCATTTGATTTATGGGAGGAAGAATGAAATTGATTTGATACGTGTTTATAAAGATATGCTGGCTGCTACCTAAAATATCAGCAGTTAATTTAGGTACTGTATGGGTTAAAAGCTCTGGCTTTGGCATGAGACTGGCCAGAATTTGTATCCTAGTTTTGCCTCTTATTAGCTGGTTAAGTTTCTTAACTTATCTGATTTTTCATTTCTCTATTTGTATAATAGATATAGTACTAACAAGGACTAGTGTGTAAATTAGATGCTTAAGCTAACTTCGAGGGTTCATTTGTTTTAATTAGCACTCTGCCTACCTCTTATATGGTGCACAAGAAATGTTAGTAATTATTACTAAATAATATTTTTGAAAGAGTTTCTCTATTACTCTTCCATTCCCTCCTTCCTTATGTTGTTTCTCACTCTTCTCTCTCACTTCATTCTCTTAAGAGGGTAAAGACATATTATTAATACTGTCAGACACATCCGCAGGGTTTATGGAGAAGATCTGATCTGCCAAGAGCTGTTTGGGTTTGTTGTATCATAACCTAGGCGCTATGGCTGTATCATACGCAGCTGCCTCCTCATGTGGTAATCTGATTTACACATTACTCTGGGCAGCCTCAGAAACAATTGGTAAATAAGCACCCTCTGTGTGAATGAGACAGCGGACTCTAAAGCTACAAGGGGAGGCCTTGGAAATCATCTGATCCAGGCTTTTGCCCCCAAACAGTGCCACATTTGAATGTTCTGTAAAATGACAGTTGGCTGGCTTTTCCAGCTTGAAGCACAGAGAATGCCTGTTCTGTTGTGGGTTCTTGGAGTCAGATTGTTAAAGTTGTTAGGAGGAATTGTAGCAGTCGTCTTGTCCAGTGCTTCTTTCATCTGGCATCACTGAGAACCGACTTCACCCCATGTGCTGTGCAGGCCCTGGTGATGCAGAGCTCAGTGAGACGCTCAGGGACCCCCAGTCTTCCTCACACCAATACTGGGGGCCCTTTCTAACGACATCACAGACGCCAGCCTCTGATTAGACATTTCTAATCAAAAACAAAGAAGACCTCTGAGCTTGTTATGGAAATAGAAGAGGAGTCTGCTGAAAGGATTCATTTTCTTAAGAGCAGTGGAGCTTCTGCCTTGAGTACTGACAGCTTAGAAGCCAATGAGATGGTAGTTTCTGAGCTCAATCCTAGTGTTCTCAGATTGGGATTGGATATACTAGAAGAGCAAGAGGAAAAAGCGATTTTTTTGCCAGGCTTGAGAAAGGCTTAACATTGCCTATTAATTATTCAAGATTAAATAAGGAGTTGGATCCTAATGACTCCATACATTTTGAAACTTTACATAGGTAATGTAAATACAATATAAACTAGTCATTAAATGGAAATTTTCTAGTGACAATAAAGATACAATTTCACAGGTCAAATTGTTCTCATTTCATAGTTACGTGGCTTTTTCGAGTTGAAGGGGACCAAAGAGTTTATCCTATCCCGTTGCTTCTGGACTTAATTTTTAAAGTGAAACCTTACTCAGAATACAAATGTATGAAAGGAGTAGTCAGCTGTGCTCCAGGTGTGGCCTTGCTGACTTGACGGCCCCCCCAACCCCGCCTCACTTCTCTAAGGGGCCCCTCCTGAAATCCCTAGGACCTTAATCTCGTACTTTGGATCAGTTCTAATAATTGAAAAGATTTTTCCTGCGTTGAAATTGTCACTTCTAATTATTCCAGATTCAAGGCCCTGGAGCAGCACAGTATAAACACACTGTCTTCCGTGTGCCCTTCAGATGCTGCTGAGCGCTCCGTGTGCCCTTCCTGCCTGCACCTTCTCTTCTCCCCGAAAAATCAGCCTCGTGGCTGTTAACCTTCAGCGGCATGTTTTCAGAGTTTTAATCAGGAACTTTTCTCTTACGTGATTCTATTAATATTTCTTCTTCTGTCTTGGAAATAGAGACAGAGCTTCTACTAAGTATCTCGGGTGAATTTCAAGTTGGTTTTAAACTCCCTCTTCATCCTTTTTTTTTTTTTTTCTCCCCTTCAGACTGAATACTTACAGCCTCTTAGAGAAAGTTGTTTTTTATCAGGGTCAAAAAAGGAAAAAGATGTTAAAGACCCGGCCTCAGAAGGAATTACTACTTGAGGAAGCGGTCTGAACTGAATTCCCATTTCAGGACCCTGCCCATACAGGAGCCCGCTCTCCACAAAGCCATCCAAATGCCTGTCAGCACCATGGGGCGGGGCCTGAGCTGGGCGCCCTCCCCCTTTCTGGTGGCGTTGGGTTTCCGGGGGCGGGGGTTGGGGGGCGCCGGTGCTGCCCTGGCTTGCGAGCAGCTGGTGAGAGCAGCTCTGAAGCAGCCCCCTCTGGCCCAGGCAGAGCCGCCTGCGGTGCTGCAGTGCTTCCATTCCGTTCAGTAGCAAAGGCTGCCCTTGGAGGAGGAACAAGCGATGGGGCCGTTTTTGACATTAAAATACAGTTTTCTCTGGCATCTGGGCAAGTTGGTGTTTGTCTTCTTTGATCTGGGGCCCTGTTTTCTTGCCATTCACTTTAATGGACTGTCCGGTGGTTGGTTGTGTTATTGGGTCTGAGAGCATTTATTCCCTTTGCTTTCACCCTCTTTCCGTGTTTCATGTAGAATGGTGCCTTAATAGTTTGAACATCCTTTCCTGAGCTATATGGGATGCTTAAGGAGCATGAGTTGGTAATGCCCTGGCTTTCTGCATTCTGTCATATTCTGCCGTCTGTGCGGCATGTGGAGGGTGTGAGGTTTCTGCTTCTTCGGCTGCTGGACAGCATGTCGGGAGCACAGATGTGACCTTGTGTCCTTCAGCTGTTGCCACTGCAGCAAGATGTCCACAGGCCCCTCAGCCTGGGACCTGTAGAGGCCTAGGGAATCTGTGACACAGGGTCTGTGGTCTCCTCCCATGGACTAAAAGGTAGATGCAAAATTTTGTGTACAAATTCTTGTTTGCATTTTTCTGGAGATTTTTCAAGGCATCTGAAACCAACTAATAGTTAAGGATGGCTGAAAAGAGATTTCAAGATCCTGAAATTGAACCAGATACATCTTCCACTCAGGACTTATTACAGTGGTGTTAAATTTTGTTTGTTTTTAAGAAAATACCTTTAAAATTCCGTTTTAAAGCAAGCCTATAACTGAACATCATTCAGCATCGGTCATCTGATTCAGGACTAACGCACTAGATACTACATGGAAACCAAAAGAAAACAGAGCAGTTAGAGTGCCATCTAGTGGTCTGAACGATACTTGCATAGCTTTGGAATCAGGCCCAGGCCTTCTCCGTACACCCGGGTCTTTAGTTTTAGCAGCTTTCTAAATCAAGAACATTTTTTTCCTCTCAGGTAATTGCAGACCATAAAGGTATGTGGTGATGATACTTGTCTTCCACACAGATGCTGCAGCTGTAGATTCTAGCCTTGCTTACTCTGCAGACATAATTTTCGTAAAAGCTTAATGCTGTAGATGGCATGTATTTTATAGGAATATAGGAACTACAGACTTTGAGCGCTGTACTGCATTTGATTATACTTTTAATCATAAAGCTGGAACAAATTGATGACGGCCATAAAATCATTTTGATATAGAGGCTTTGTTTTTTTTTTCAAGTTAGAATAAATTTAAAAATTGAGTAATTTGTCTTAATTACTCTTTGTATTCCTTTC
The DNA here is from genome assembly GCF_001704415.2 of Capra hircus. NCBI lineage: Eukaryota > Metazoa > Chordata > Mammalia > Artiodactyla > Bovidae > Capra > Capra hircus. The sequence continues at coordinate 54,797,902 of NC_030822.1, forward strand.
ATGATGGTGACATAGAATGATGTTTGCCAAATGGTGCAGAAATTGTGAGGTTTCAGAGTTGAATTTATTCAGGGAAAACACATCAGACAGTTGGTATCCACATGAAAGTAAGCTAAGAGCATAGCTCTCAAGTCCTTACTCTGCTGTACCGTAGCAATGGTTGATCATGTTAACTTGTTTATTCTTTTATAAACGGGGCTGATGACAGTATCTAATACAGGGGTGTTGTTAAGATTAAATGAAATAAAGTTGGTAAGCACAGTGCCTTGTACATAAAAAGTCTTTTCATTTATTAAAGTCTCTTTAATATTGATGTTGTTACTATCCCTGGCCAGTTTTTGTTTTGTTTTGTTTTCAGGACAGCTGTAGTAAAATGGAAACAGACAATCTTGTATCTTACGGAGAATTTTATAGTTTTTAAAAGCATTTGCTCACATACAGTTTTGTTTGATTAGTTTAAATAAATGTTTACTTATTCACATATATTCAGCAGCTATTTATTCAACTCCTACTAGGTATAATCATCATCTTTGGCATTGCAGGTTTGATACTGAAAACAGCAATAAAAAAGGCCTCGTGGGGCGGGGGGTTAGACAATAAGCAATAAATAAATAAGGTGATTTCACAAGGAAGTCATTAGTCTGAAGGAAATTAGTGTGATGTCATAGGGCACGACTGGACGCCTCCTTGAGGTTGATGAGGTGGCCAGGAGAGATCTTTCTGAGAAAGTTGACATTTAAGTTCCTTCCTGAATGACAAGGAGCCAGCCACGTGAGGGTTGGGGAGCAGCCGTCCTGACTAAGGGATACGGTGAGTGTAAATGGCATTGGTGGGAACGTGTTAAGTACATGCACAGACTGGAAAGAAGGCCTGTGCTGCTGGAGCTCAGGGAGCCGAGGGCGCGTGGCCAGAGGCGAGATCAGAGGACTTCAGACTTTGTTCCGCGGGTTCTGGGTGAGATGGGGTGTGATTCAGATCACCAACCACAGAGACTGTCTGGTTTGAAATCTAACCTATTGAGTGGTCTGCAGCAAGTTTTTTGACTTCTCTGTGCCTAATTTTAACGTCTCCAAAGTGGGAATGATGATCGTTACTTCCTCCTAGGATTACTGTGAGGATTAAATGAGATCAAAATATGTGTGAAGTATTCAGCAGAGTGTCTGCATACTGCTGTTTTATCATCATCAGTATCTAGGTTCAGTTTCATCACACGTGCTACCCCCACGTCATCATCAGTACCCTCAAGTTACAGATGAGAACACTTAGAAACAGAGGGTGGTTTGAAATCAGAATGTAGGCATCTTGATTTCGGAGCCATCATTCTTTTTGCAGTGTATTCTGCGACATGAGCTCGACACCTCTCTGGTCTGAATCTCTTTAGCTCAGAGCTCAATTGTATGTCCCTGCGAACGTGAGAAAATTATCAGTAAGGCCTAGGGTGTGTGGTAGGGAGGCTCCATGCCTGTCTCCTCCCCACACCTGGGACCCTACACTGAAAGCGTAGTGTGCACATCGGGATGCAGAGAGGAGGAAGGCGCTGACTGTATTTTGGGGACCTTGTAAGGCATTGAATGTCTTCAGACACTGAAACTCTTCCTTAATAGCAGCAAATGGGGCCCTACAAAATATAAGTAAATGAAATCCAGGGATTATCCCCAGACTTTTTTCTAATCCGACTTTTAGTGAAGGTATTAACCAGGACCCCACTCCCTCCGCTCCCAGCCCAGAGTTGAATTTCCCTCTCCTCCACCTCTTCCTGCCTTTGCCTGGTCCCTTCTGGAGTAAGCCATGGCAGAGGTAAGGATCACGAAGTGAGAGAAACAGATGAGAAGCCAGCAGCTAGGAAATCCACCTGCTCGCCCTGCCCCTGTTCCTCGGCCCCCGCAGAGCCTCCCCCAGCGGCACTGACGGCCGGCTCCGTGTCTCTTGCAGAATGTGAGCACCTGATCCGCCACATGCTGGTGTTGGACCCCAACAAGCGCCTCTCCATGGAGCAGATCTGCAAGCACAAGTGGATGAAGCTAGGGGATGCGGACCCCAACTTCGATAGGGTGAGCCGGCTCCCACTCGCCCCCAGGAACGCCTCTTCGGGCTGCTGCAGGCTCTTTTGCATAAGATTGTAACCAGGCCAGGACCTAGAAGGGCAGGCCTGGATGCAAGCTGTTGTGTAATCCTGAAGCAAGTGAAGCCAGCAAGAAGGAAGCTTAACTGGCTGAGCTGTTGCAGAGTAGTGCTACCAGTTCCTGACCACGTGTCCTCACATCCGGATCCCTTCCCGCGTCTTGGGACAGTACAGCCTCTTCCCACAGGATTGTTCACCTACTCTTATCCCTCACTGTGCATAGTCCAACAGATTCCACAGCGTTCCTTTATTTAAATCATCGTAGCCATCCCAGGTACCCCAGGAGCTCAGGAAAACAGTGGCCTACCCATCTTGTCTGCTCCTAGCTGAGTACCCAGGGCTTTCTTGCTTAGGCTTCATCTAAGGCCAAAAATATCACAAGCTAGGGAGCATGGAACAGCCTGTTCATTATATGTGATCTGCCATCTTGACGTAGTTAATTGGGAGTTTGATGGCTTGCCTTTTTTTGTTACAGTTAATAGCCGAATGCCAGCAGCTGAAGGAAGAAAGGCAGATGGACCCTCTGAATGAGGATGTCCTCTTAGCCATGGAAGACATGGGACTGGACAAAGAGCGGACACTGCAGGTACCTGAGTGAGCAGAGGCCGGGGTGGAGGCTATGTTCCCTCTTCCCTGTCTTTCCCATGTTCCCTTCTTCCTGGGAACTTGGATCTTTTCTTTTCCTCCCATTCTCCCTCTGCCCCTTGAAGGCGCTTTGCTCTTCTGCTGTTACTTTTGAAAGAGTTTTGGTCATTGACATGCTGTTTCACCAGGGTTTTTGCTCTTTCCCCTTTTCTCTCGGTAGTCGTTACGATCAGATGCCTATGATCACTATAGTGCAATCTACAGCCTGCTGTGTGACCGGCATAAGAGACATAAAACCCTGCGTGTTGGAGTACCTCCTGGCATGCCCCGAACCATGGCCTTCCAGGCGCCAGTCAACCTCCAGGTGGGTGATAACTCCAGTGACCAGATTCAGGACTAGTATGAAAGTTCCTGCTATTCCTTACCCGTCACCTCCCAGCTGCCATCTCTTCCTTTCTCAGAGGCCAAGCAAAGAACTCAGCCTCTCTTTGACAGAGTGGGTGGAAGAATGTTCCAGCACTTGGAAGGGGCACCAATAGCTGAGTTTTTTTTTTTTTTTTAAAGAAACCGTAAATCATTGCGAGAGACTGTCTTCGCTAAAGAATACTTCCTTGTAGCTCCTAAGAGCAGAGGAACCAAAAACTCAGAAGTAGAAACCTAGACTTTAGCCATCAAGAATGTTTTGAAAGCCTCTATGATTTCCCTTTGGTGTTGAAAAGCCTGTATGTGTGCGTGCTGCTTTCCAGGCGGAGCAAGCTGGTACTGCTATGAACATCAGCGTCCCCCAGGTGCAGCTCATCAACCCAGAGAATCAAATCGTGGAGGCAAGTAGCAGCCCCTGGTGGCTGTCAGCTGAACCTGCTTTCTTTCCTATAGCCTCATTGCCTTTCCTTATTACTTCTTCTATATATTTTATTTATTCATTTCCCCGTTTATTTTTGGCCATGCTGGGTCTTCGTTGCCTCTCGGGCTTTCTCTGGTGGCGGCAAGTGGGGGTGCTCTTCACGGCAGTGGGTGGGCTTCGGGTTGTGGTGGCTTCTTCTGTTGCGGAGCACGGGCTCTAGAGTGTGAGCTTGGAAGTTGCGGCACACGGGGCTCAGTTGCCCCGCAGCACATGAGATCTTCCTGGACCAGGGATCTAACCCGTGTCCCCTACACCGGCAGGCAAAGTCTTAGCCACTGGACCACCTGGGAGGTCCCCTTTCCTTCCTTCTTGTTTCTCACTCCCTGTTGTTTCTGATTTGTTCGTGCTTCCCTCACCGCAGCCGGACGGGGCGGTGAACGTGGACAGTGACGAGGGTGAAGAGCCTTCCCCTGAAGCGCTGGTCCGCTATCTGTCCATGAGGAGGCACACAGTGGGCGTGGCCGACCCCCGGTGAGTGTCTGGCAGAAAATTCCCATCTGACTTTCAGTTCCTCCCGTGGCACATTTTCCCTACTCCTTTGTATCTCCCAGGTGAGATCTGATACAATGGCCAAAACATGTGGTTAATCTCTTCAGGCTCCCTGGTAGATCAGACTTGATTGGACTTGAGGATCACAGAGCTGTCACTAGTGGAGGGTGGGCTGAAAGCCGCCATCGAGCCAGGCGATGACAGTACTTTGGTGAAGAGCGTAGCATGTCTTTTCCCGCAAAGACTGAGGTCTTTTGATCTAAGCCACATAAAAGCACCCCTGAAAATGCATCTGTGCTTGACAGCTTTTAGAGATATTTTTTGCCATATATTTTAATGGAAGACTCATCTAAGAAGTGAGGACAAACAGCAGGATAGAATTTATAGATGTAAAAAATTAAATTCAGTGAAAAAAATTATGTGAACAAAAGTCCAAAAATATGCCGAGTAAGTACCGGTTTTCCAAAGTGTTTTCCCAGAACAGCCCTTCCTTGTGTCCCCTGCTTGCCTGCACACTGGAGGAATGGACTTAAGGCCAGCTCTCTTGGTTTTTGTTCAACACTTGAAGATTCTCACCATTAAAAATAGCCATGCCACTTTTCTGGCTATTTCTTCTCCTGCGTAGGGAAGAGAAGGTTGTGGCAAGAGTCCTCTGGAGAGTTCAGCTCGGAGCGTAGCTGGTTTCTTTTTCCTTTGAGTCATTTCCAAAAGAGCCTCCCCTGCTTACTGGTCTGCTTGCTTCACCTTCTCAGCCTACGATGAAACAGGCAATCGGGGAGCATTCTGGCCCCGAAGACAATGTCAGCTTCGGAGGGTGGGGCCCCGTGTCACCCTGTTAGTGGAAAGAGCTCTTATTGTAAAGTGTGCCATAAACCCCTCTGTCGGGGCTCCACAGCCCTGCCCGCTCACGGCTTATCTGCGCATCAGCCCTGATGGCGCTGACAGCATTCTTTCCCCAGTGGATCAGCTGCTACTTTGGGGCAGCCATTGTTTGAATGGATGGCCCGTGTCCTCCCTTACTTGCTGTTCACCTCCAGGCCTCGGAGACCTGAACTGGACGGGGGCCAGTGTTTCCTGTTGGCGCAGAGCTGTTGGTTTTACATGAGTGGTCAGTGCAGAATGGTGATCCCCTGCCACAGATAGTGAAATGGCAGAGAGCCAGATTCCACACACCTGGCTCCACACACTTCTGCTCGCTCTGGGACCTTGGAGAGAAATAACACATGTAGGAGGAAGGTAGAAAGATAAACTAAACCGTGCGGAATTTGGCAGTGCCCTCAGTTTGGGGCTCTAGGTTGTGAGGGAGAATTGTAACCAGACTTCTCCATCGTCCTGTTTCCCGTCAGCACGGAGGTCATGGAGGATCTGCAGAAGCTGCTGCCTGGCTTTCCTGGAGTCAGCCCACAGGCTCCCTTCCTGCAGGTGGCCCCGAACATGAACTTCATGCACAACCTGTTGCCCATGCAAAATCTGCAGCCAACCGGGCAGCTGGAATACAAGGTACCCGGACCTGGGAGAGGGCTCGCCCCCAGAGAGCTCGTCTGAGCTGCCTTTGGGAAACGCAGAGACCGTCCCCAGGATTTCAGGGTGTCCTTAGAAGGATGCTTTCTCTCGCCTATGTCACCATCATGGGATCCCTTCCTTTCAGTAGACTGGAGTACTGCTGTCTTCTCTCCTCCTTTCTCCCCACCTCACCAAACCATCCCTCCCCTTCTCCTCCTGCAGGAGCAGTCCCTGTTACAGCCGCCCACCCTGCAGCTGCTGAATGGAATGGGGCCCCTTGGCCGGAGGGCATCAGATGGAGGTGCCAACATCCAGCTCCATGCCCAGCAGCTGCTGAAGCGCCCACGGGGACCCTCCCCTCTTGTCACCATGACACCAGTGAGTGGCAGCATGAAGCCCTGCTTACTTTCTCAGAGGCTTTTGGTAAAGAGGTTTTGGAACTCAGGGTCTCCAACCTAAACGTCTGAATGTCTTCTTTCCCTCAACATGCAATGCTCACTGTCATTTCCACTTTTTTCAGGCCAATAGAATTTTCCAGACTTACTTTTTGGTTAGCTTCTTCACTTAACCAAATAATTTGCATACTGCATCCTGCTTCTGGAGGGACTCATCTTTGGGGAGCCTCTTGTAGACAGTTGAGTAAAGGGCGGCTGCAACCCTGCCCGCTTCAAGTCAGGGAGTCATAGTCACAGGCCCGGCCTTCCCGCAGGTCACATTTCCATGGAAGAGGGCAGTGGAAGCTAATAATTTTCTCTGGGCTTAATTGCTTTTTAGACTGGTTTCCAGATTTACCTTCTCACTAACTCTTCCTCCTTTGATTAAACCTCACACTTTTGGTGCCAGCTGGATCCCTTGATGATTTGGCTTCTAAGCTGACAGTTGGCATCTCTCGATCACATGTTTTCTAATATGATGATCACAAAGATTCTTTTCTTCCCCTGGTTTCTGTTTATTTCTGATTATTTTCCTGCCATAGATAGATTCATTCCTTCATTCATTTACTCATCCATTAAATCTCATGCTACATTAGGCTTGAGTGCTAATTGTATCCACAGCCCTCACTGGGTATTTCAGGGCAGTGCTTCTTAAGGTGTCTCTCTAGTTTGAGGACCTTGTTTTCCCTATTATCAGAAAAATTAAAATTTTAAAACATATGAACTACAAGGCTAAATTTTCTTTGGCGCAATAGAAAATACTACTCCATTAAGTTGGTATAAAGGTTTATAAATATTATTCTCTGCTACTTTACCTACCGTATCTTAGATCAGTAATGAAACAGTTTGTAGATTGACACAGGTCCACTGTGCCAGTAACATGGCTGTTGAGAAAAGGGAAGAATTCATATTTGCAGTTTCTGGCCTCACTGAGCTTATACTATAACAGGAAGATGCGATCCACATATGTGAAGTGTTGGAGTAACAGTAATAGGCCAGTGTGATGAAGTGCTGGAGTGAGGACCGTGGGCCTGTAGGTGGCAGAGGCACTTAGGGAAAGGCCAGGTCAGTGTAGATTTGGAAGGGTCCAGAACAGCTTTATGGGAGGTGCAGTGCCTTTGTCCACTGGAACTGTTTTTGCCAAGGTCACCAACAAACTTCCGGTGGACATTTTTCATCTTTATCTTTTTGGACTTTACTGTTGACCATTTTTCTCCTTGAAAAATGGTCTTTTACCCTATTCTTTTGTGTTTTTCTCCTAGCTCCCCTTTTCAGGTTCCCTTTCTTCTTTTTCCTAGAAACCCACAGTTCTGTCTGAGGTCCTGTTTCCATTTCATTTTACAGACTTTCTCTGAGTGATCCTCTCCACTTCCCTATTTCTGTCACTGAGAGATTCTCCGGCCCACAGTGCTTTTCTGAGCCCTGCACTCCTATCTATATGATTACCAACTGCACAGATCTAGTGGGTTACTTGGCAAGTCCTCACCATTTTATTTCAGCATGTCCTCAGATGAACACGTCCTGATGCTATGAAACCTGTGTCTCCCTCTGGGTGACTGGGAATGGCACCATCACTCCCCTGGTTAGACAAGCTAAGAAATTGGGTTTTCTCTTTAATTCTTCCCAGTCCCTTACTCCCCACATCAAAGCAGTTATGCCATGCTTGTAAAGTAAGTGTTTATCTTCTGTCCCATCCCCACTGCATTTTCCCCACTCAAGCTGCTGTCATCCTTTGCCTGGATTAACACGGTGGCTGCCGAATGGGCTTCCTGGTTCCAGGCTTGGCTCCTCATTCTTGTCACCCGACATTTTCACGCTGCAACTAAAGCAGGCCAGCTTTCTAAAATATAAATCTTGTAACATCATGTCCCTGCTTAAAACCTTTAGTGATTCACCACTGCCTTTCCTCAGAATAAAGTTCTTCATGTGGTATTCAAGGCCGTTTATAACTGGCCGCAGGGCTCCTCTCCTGCCTGTCTGCAGCCACTTCCTGCATAACCCTGTTCCCTCCAGCCTCACAGAACCGTAGTCAGGGTTCCGGAAACCCTAGACGCATTCCGACAATGGAATCATCTTAAAAGTTTGTTTTGTTTTTACAATTACTGCCCATTAAAAAATGCTCTTTTGTAATACTGGAAGCGTGATTTTTGCTTCAGTGCTTGGGGCGTGGTGGTTCCGTGAGCCCCAGGCTGTGAGTAGCTGTCAAGGCTATACGATGTCCCAGCCTACAGGCAGCCAGGGAGCGTCACCATAACGCATGCATATTGTGGCCGTCCTTGTGTTTTGGTGGGTGACAGTGATTTTAAAGCATTGCATTGGAACTTCACAATTATATGTTATGTGCTACAGTGGACTTTTAGAAAACCAGTATGCTTTTCTGGCATTGCTGCTGCTGCTGCTAAGTCGCCTCAGTCATGTCCTACTCTGTGCGACCCCATAGATGGCAGCCCGCCAGGCTCCCCTGTCCCTGGGAGTCTCCAGGCAAGAACACTGGAGTGGGTTGCCATTTCCTTCTCCAATGCGTGAAAGTGAAGTCGCTCAGTCGTGTCCAACTCTTAGCCACCCCATGGACTGCAGCCTACCAGGCTCCTCCATCCATGGGATTTTCCAGGCAAGAGTATTTTCTGGCATTAAGGATGTCTAAACTCTGGGAATTACTTTAACATGAAACAACAAATCAGTTCCTAGTTATTCCAGGTAAACAAACTCCTGCTATATTCTCAGGTCCTCAAACACCCATCGGCCTTCTCTTCTCTCTCAGCCTAGAAACCTTAGACGCTTGTGACCCCTTTCCTTCTTGGCCGGACTCGTTCTTACTCATCCTTCAGGCCTCAGGTTTGGGGCCACGTTCTCTTAAGTGCCCTGCTCAGTCCCCACACACCCATGACTAGTTCATGCTATTTTGTCCTTTTGTCTGCCTATCTCTGTCCTCCACTGGACTGTAAAACAGGGGAAAGAACTTTATTAATTCACATTTTATCCTGGAACATAGTGGGCATTCAGCTTACTTATTGGATAAATGAAGGAAGGAAGGAAGATGAATTGGAGGAATTCAAATCAACTGAGCAAGGTAACAGTGGGACAATTGAAAGGTCTGTGAATGTTCTGTATAACCCAGGGATCCTAGAAAAGCTTTGCAGGTTAAAAAAAAATAAAGTACCCGAGAGGCCTGCCCCGAGCCCAGTGTCCAGAGTAAGAACTGCTGTGGAAGAAGCGCCGCTTTGAGCTTTTCCTTCCTGTCTTTCCTCAGGCAGTGCCAGCAGTCACCCCTGTGGACGAGGAGAGCTCGGATGGGGAGCCAGATCAGGAAGCTGTGCAGAGGTAATGTGGCATCTGGCAGTGCTTGCAGAGCGTCCTTGGGCAGGCTCCCCCTGCGACCAACGAAAGGTCACCTCTGCCCAAGGAGGTGGTCCAGTGCAGCCTCAACACTTGTGTGGTCTCTTTGCTCAAGCCAGATGGCATGTTCCTCCCCACACGGAAGTAACGGAAGACTACCCAGAAAATGTCACTTCTGTAAGCACCATTGGAAGTCCCCTAAGTGACAGCAATAACCATAAGAACTTTTTCTCTCCTCCCTCCTTCCTTCCTTGCCCCCTGCCTTCATATTGCAACTCTGATAGTATTCACAAGGCACAAAGCCTGCTCCTACCTGCCAAGAACTGTTACTGAAAAGGAATTGGAGATTTGGGATGACAGTGATCCTAGCTAGTCTGGCCATGGACCGCTGGCATGGACTCTTCCTTTCCAGGAGAATGAATACCTCTTGTACTGTTTGCTGTGTTTCTGCCATCCCCTTGTATCAACAAAGAGATATTGAAAAAAGAATATGGGATTCGGTCCAGGGACAGATGCAAATATCCATTGTTTGCAGAGATGCCTAATTCACAGAAAACGGCAGTGACCATCAGGCATGCTGTGCTGATCATTTGACCTCAGTTCCATTAGCCGTGGTCCTCCAGCTTCATGCATGATCCCTTGTGGGAGTTGATTTTCTTATTTTTCGGGGAGGGCGGGGGTTGACCAGAATCCAGCATGTATTTTCCCAGAAATACAGGTGTTCTTCAAGATTATATGTTTTTTCCCCTGAGGGAAGTTGAAATAAAATGGTTTTCATGGGCTCTTGGGGAAACTTCGGGTGTTTTTATCAAATGGATATTAAACCACTAATGGCTTACCTACCCTCTGGCAAGTTTACATACCACTAATTACTCTCTAGCTTGTTAACTGGTTTTAGCTGAAATGGGCAAAGTAGTTAAGAATGAATGAAACAAGACCTCTTACCCGGATGGTTGCTGGCCAGTGTCCTTTCTCTACCCGCTAATAGCTCTGCATGAGAGCTGCTGTCCAAAAAGAAGCTGGTCCCGTGTGGAAAGAACAGTGGAGAACAGGGGTGTTGGCAGGTGGGCAAGCTCCTTCTACAGAATAGCCAATAGAAGAATCGTGTTGACTTTGTTTCTTTCTTGATGTTATTATTTCGATAGGTTGCTGATCACAGGGTGTATAAAGTTGCACATGGGCCCTGCTGGAGTCATGAAGAGAAATTAGGAAACTTACTGCCTTCCTACTCGAATCAGATAGCAGTATTTCATCTTATCTTCTTTGTCTTACATTTTACCCCTCCAGCTCCTCCTTTCTTCTTTAAAGACCAGCATTTAAAGGGTAAAATGCCCGTCCCTTTTGATGTCATGGAAGGAACGATGCTTCTTTTATTCATGCCCAAGAAGAGCAGCAGTGGTGAAGGAAGTCATCATCCAGACCAAGGGGGACCAAAGCGTTATTAATGGTATTAGTGGTGGATCTGAAAGACCTTCAGAATAAAAGTGATCAGCTTGTGAACTCTTCAGCTTGTGAAACTTCTCTTTTCTTGCCTTGCCTTTTTTTCCCCCTAAAAAACAGTTCTAAACATTCCATGTGGTTTCATTTCTTCATCCTTTAGAGAATGTTGGTCCCCTGGGGACAGCATCAGTTTTTCTTCTCCGACGATGGAGTTACAGTCTTGGGGCATGAGGAAAGGGTTGGTGATGGAACTCACTTAGCCCCACGCAAAAGGATCTTTTTCCATGATTTGTAGCAAGGTCAGCCTCAGACCCTGGTGGCCAGTGGCCTCAGGAGACATACGCAAAGCCCATCTGACTCTCTCTCTTGGCTCATCTCTAGGAACAGTCCTTAGGGCTCATTTCCTCTGACTTGTATTTTGGAAATGTGGAGGGAAACCAAGGAACAGAATTAACTAGCAGAAAATACATTCTTCTCCTGAATGGAATGAAGTCAGGAAAACTGATTCACTTCGTGAGCGACATCTGTTTCCTCTCTTCTCTTAACGGCTACTCTTAGGTCTGACACTGAGCTGCTTCAGTGGGAAGCCAGCTTTTGTTGGCCTTCTGGGACACGTCTCACTTCCATCCAGTCAGGAGTCTGTTGGCCACTGAGCCCTTTCTGTGCTCTGGCGCCACTTCATTCTGAGTGCTTTGGATTAACTTCTAATGCTTCTTGCTGAGGAGTATTCCTGTCTCTTTTTTACTGTGAAATGTGCTCCTGCTTGTTGCAGGTACTTGGCAAATAGGTCCAAAAGGCATACACTGGCCATGACCAGCCCTACAGCTGAGATCCCGCCGGACCTACAGCGGCAGCTAGGACAGCAGCCTTTCCGTTCCCGGGTCTGGCCCCCTCACCTGGTACCTGATCAGCATCGGTGAGTAGCCACGTGAGCCGTGGGAGCTCCTTGAGGCCCATCGGACAGGCCCCTTTCTGGCTGGTCCTACAGACATGATGACTAGCATCGTGGCTTTAAATAGCATCCCGAACTTTACGTCTTCTCAGCTCCTTGACTCAGCCGTGCCCAGGGCCATAGGAGACGCTTCTTTCCCATTACCTCGGAGACGTGTTTATTGCCTGCAGTTGCTCCTCATGACTCTAGACGTTGACTCATAGATGAAATTGAACTTGAAACCTGCAAGTGGGTGAAGCTCTCAGAAGACCAGCTGGAGATAGGATTTGTAACCACATCAGTAGGCTTGACTTTTAATAACCCATCGCCATCAGAAGGATGAGCATTTCTTGTCATGTGACCCCTGAACGAGGTGCTTGGTTCGGGGAAAACACATTCCCTTGTGAGTGGTGGAGCGGAGACACTGCATCCTCCTGAGTGTTGTGCTTGAAAGCCATCCTTGCAGTATTCTGCTGGCAAAATCTTCGAGTAGGTCTCTGATAAATTTATAATTCATTTTCTCTTAAAGACATAAAAACAAGTGTAGCCTTCCTTGCCGAGAGAACTTCACAAAATTGAGTTCAAGTAAGCCTGGGAACGAGGGGAGTGACACCTTGCTGGATTAAGAAGGTGGTTATCTTCTGTGAACTCTGTGATGACCAAAAATCTTAGCTTAGTCCTTTCCAGAGCTGTCCCCAAGCTCACGGGCCACACTTTCAAAGCCACCACCAGTCGCTAGAGTCTTTATGGGAGGACAGTGAAGAGCAGCCTTACTTGGGAAGTTTGGAAAGCAGATTCTGAGGAAATTAAGTTTATAAATGTGTTGTTACTCAGTCTTGCAGCCAGACTCACCCTGGCAAGCTTGACACAGTGTTTTTATTGTGTCTTGTTACCCACTGGGCATCATAGGTAATCAGCAGAGACAGGTGACCTCTGAGCAAACTGAACCATCATTAGTGCCACGTTGGAACTCAGAAAGAAGAAAGATAAGCTTTCATAAATGACCATAAATAATATGGTACAAATGGTCTGTTAGGAATAGCATGAATGACATTTCTCAAATAAAGCTCCGGTGGTACAGACAATGGTTTTCTAAGGAGAATCTCTCAGGAACCTCACTGTTACAGTTCTGCATCACTTTGGGTGATCAATAGCTGCCCGTACATTTTCTGTGATTTCTCAATAACTCTGAGCTCTATACTGTCACCTGATAGACTTTCATTGCTCTATTTCTCCCTGTATCCTTCCTTCCTTGACAGCCCACACTTAGTTTTTCAGCCTTTGCCAGGCTCTGTTGTTTAGTTTCCGTCCTTTGGTTTAATCCTTGTTTAATTCAGGTGCCCCTCAGGCCATGTTTTTGTGGGGCAAGCATGAAGATGAGCACATCACCACAGTCTGCCTTTGTCACTGACCCGATACTGTGTTTACACCTGTTGCGAAAGGAAGGCCACACTGGCCCGCAGCTCCGTTTGTGTGGTTTCCTCGCTGCCTGGTCACTGTCAAGGCCTTGCCTGCTGGAGATCTGTCTGCTGTCTGTTTCTGTGCAAACACTCTTAGAGTGTTTCAAGGGTTCCCTGTGGTCAAGCCAGTTTGAACTGGAATGAATACTCTGTGAGTGACGATCGTGTAAGGGGCGGTGTTTATGCAGACTCAGCACGTCTCCATGGAGTTGCTGTAAAAGCATGGTTACACAAGAGACTGAAGCAAGTCTTCAGGGCAAAAGGGAAACTTCCCAAGGCTCTCCAGCACTGAGAATGGGTGGCCTGGGGGGATTATTGAATTCCTTTCATTTGCTGGAGGAAATGACACAGGAACAGCAGATATGTCTGTTCTTCTGGGGTATTGTAGATGAAGTCCAACATGAAGACAGAAGAGGTATCTGAATGTGTAATCCTGGAATTGTGTAATTTATAAATTCAAAGAAAAATTAAGTGTAATTAACCAAAAAAAACCTAACTAATACAAGATGGATTTTATCTAGGTGGGGAGCCAAGTCCCTGGTTGAAGAGTGTAGTGGGAATATCAGCCTGACATGAGGCTGTCCTGAGTTTGAATGGGATTGCTAATAAAAAAAAACACAACTGATCCTGTCAGTGCTTCCAAAATGAGCAGCTACCTAAGAACTATTCCTCTGAAGCTCCTTGTGCTGGGCTGCCCAGGGTGTCAGTCTGTTCACAACCCGATCTTCTGGAAAAGTCATGAAATACCTGGACCTGGGATGGGAGAGAATGTGTTTTGTACAGACAGACTATAATTAACTCCTTGAAGAACACAGATTTCTGAGTGAATCAGAAATGTGTCGATCATCAGAAAATACTGAAAGTGTAAGAATCAAATTCTAGGAGAAAATAGTACCTGCTTACTTTAACTCCAAACACCTGGAGTAGAAACAGAAATAAGAAATATTGAGGAAATACCCCTGAGACCAGCTCCCATGATCACTGTTTCTGGAGTGTGTCTTCCAAACTCATCTGTCTTTCGTGTTACCGAACCCAGATATATGTTGTGTTCATTTCATCAGCTCACTGCTGTGTCAAGCTTCAGGTGGAGTCTCAAACAGGAGCCATCATTAGAAGGTGGAGGGCTTTTCCCTGCTGCCAGAACTCTCTTAGCTCCTCTGCACACTCATCAGCCCCTCCTAGACCCTCCCTGTCTGCTACACTTGAATTTGCTTGTTCACCCGCTTTCTTAGCCTTGGTTCCGCTTCTGTCCAGAATGAGTAACTGGCAAGGTGGCACATCATTTCGCCCACAGCTCAGTGTGATGTCATCTCTGCCCTGGACCTGAAACCCTGATCCTTTCCATCAGCTGCTGGAATGCTGCCTTGGCAGTCTTTTATCTGCTTACTTCAACCCATAAACATTTCTTTCTGATTAGGTAACAAGTATAGGTCTTAGCTTCTAACTCTCATGTTGTCTTAGGCGTTCCTTACTGATAGCACATTCTTTCTTTCTGTAAGACGCTGGCTTTGTTCTTATTGAGCAGTGGGGGTCATTTTGAAGGTAATCCACACGATTCCTCTTTCATTAGCAGGTTGGGAGGGTGCCACTGCTCTGAGAAGTTACCTTTCACAGCAGATAACGTTATTTGCGTTGACCAGGTATGTGCAGGATCTTCAGGCCCACGTTTCTTAAGGATGGGCTGTCTCCATCTGGGGATCAGAGGCCCCCAGTTTCCCCACTTTAAGCTCCACCTTGTGTTTTCTAGCATAAAAAACCTATGAATTCCAGGCCAGACCTTTGACCCCAAAGTTGACTGTAGTTTCCCTCTGGTCAGTCATACAGAGGTTGCTACTCAGGGAAAACTTTAGGTCACATGGGTAGGTTTGTTCTAGGTTTCTAAAGGCACTAGATAGAGACATGACTGTAAAAGGAGGAGTTCCTATACAGCTGGGCTTGAGGGCTACTGTGAAGCTCCCCTCTCTCTGACCCAGTGTATTTGTAAGAACTGGATGTATCTGATCCCAGGACCTTCCCAGGCTTGGACATTAAGCCAACTCAAGGTAAGTAGAAATAGAAGATGGTCACTTGGAGGCCTCTAAAGGGAAGGCAGGCTAGGGAAACGACTGGCCTCTGGAGATGGCATGGAAATGGCGTAATATGCCAGGCTGCGCGTGTAGCCGGCAGCTTTGTGTTCATCTGGAACAGCATCCCTAAGTGATTTGGTCAAAACCCTCAGTCCTAGCCCCTAACCTTCTCTTCCCATATATTCAGCTCCACCTACAAGGACTCCAACACCCTGCACCTCCCTACGGAGCGTTTCTCCCCTGTGCGCCGGTTCTCAGATGGGGCTGCAAGCATCCAGGCCTTCAAAGCTCACCTGGAAAAAATGGGCAACAACAGCAGCATCAAACAGTTGCAGCAGGTAATGTTAGAGGCGGCAGGCATCTCTGGAGAAGCATGGGTAGCAGAGCCCAGTGTTGCAGGAGGACACGGGTGTTAAGCTTTCGGCCCCCTCAGAGCAGCAGTGCAGTTTTAGAGGTGCCAAAGCAGAGAGCCCTTACACGCTTTCCTTCCTTCTGCTTACGTCCAGCTTTCCCCAGGAAGGGACTAATTTTCCTCCTGCCTCTGTGGTTCCTTAGAGAGAAATTTCTGGGCTTGGGTTTCAGTGGGAAGCACCCGGAAATGTCTTTTGAAGCAACCCTGGTGTTCCCCTTGTGACTTTTGGGCACTGGGTCTTGTTGGAGCCTGCTCTGCGTTCTTACCACCTGGCATACTCTCCAGCTGGTATGGAGTGGTGCTCCCGGAGGAAGGAGGTGTACCTCCAGGCTTCTATAAAGGGCCGGTTTCCTTTCTGCCTTCCTGACGACCAAGCTTCGAGTGGCATGTGCTTTGTACACCGATTTCACACTGGAACCTTCGCTCGTAGCCAGGCCATCTTGGTGTTTTTCCCTTCATGGAGCCAGCACAGAGCGTGAATTTATTTAGTACACAAATGCCCACCTAAAGGGGTTAGTTGCTCATCAAGGACACAGTTCTCTGTGGGCTCCCTCTGCCCATGAGACCCAGGGCAGCTCTGCGTCTGCTGGCAGCACTGCATGGGGTAGGCCTGGCTGTATCCCCTCTGTATGAACTGCTTTCCCTTCAGGAGTGTGAGCAGCTGCAGAAGATGTACGGGGGGCAGATTGATGAAAGAACCCTGGAGAAGACCCAGCAGCAGCATATGTTATACCAGCAGGAGCAGCACCACCAAATTCTCCAGCAGCAGATTCAAGTAGGCCTTCCCTCTCCGCTTTCTCCAACTTGTCTGGAGTTTGCTCGCAGGCTGATGGGCCTGTCAGTGCTGGAGGAGATCACGCAGGGCAGAGTGGAGTTGAGTTATTTGTGTGGTTGCCATGTTTGGGTCCAGGTAATCAAGCCTTTCGATGAACGGCGGGAGCATAAATCTCAGTCGCAGATAGTCTCTTCCCTTCCCGAGAATGGCTCTGGTTAGTCTTCAAGCTCACGAGTATTTTTCTCTCCTTTCCTGCATGTATTTTAGGACTCTATCTGTCCTCCTCAACCTTCTCCACCTCTTCAGGCTGCATGTGAAAATCAGCCCGCCCTCCTCACCCACCAGCTCCAGAGGTAATGAAACATGGTCTTTGCCTAAGCTGTTGGCCTAACTCACATGACTGACTATAGCAGTCACCTTGGAAAAACCCATCTGAAAAGCAGGAAGACCAATTTAAATTTTGGCAGCTTTCTAAAATCCTGACTTCCTGTGCCACTTCATTTTCTTATCCCCATGAACCATGTAATCTGACACCTAACGCAGGAGGCCAGATGCGGGCCCACAGTGACCCCTGCCTCCTGGGGACATCTGGGAAAATAAGATGTAGACAGGCTTTCAGTAGACTGTGGTGGGTGGCCTTCTAGCCTGGAAGCTTATCAAAACTAAAAATGGAGTTTCTGCCTGTGGGTATCAGATGGCTGAAACTAACTTCAAGGTTATATTGTCACCTCAGGAAGTGTATTTACTCATCTGGTTCTGTTGTTTTTTAAGGTTAAGGATTCAGCCTTCCAGCCCACCTCCCAACCACCCCAACAACCATCTCTTCAGACAGCCCAGTAACAGCCCTCCCCCCATGAGCAGCGCCATGATACAGTCTCACGGTGAGTGCAGAGGTTTTCTCTGAGCTTTGAGCCACAGGAGAAGTGAGGCTTCGTCTTGATTGCCCCAAGCCACTGGTTGGGGTAACGGAGCAACATGCTGTGTAAGGGAGTGGCTCTAGTGCCAGGCTGCCTTGGCTTGGCTCCTGCTGCTGCCAGCTCCTTAGCTGTGAGACCACAGGTAGACTACTTAACTTCCGGGCATCTCTGCTTCCTCAAATGTAAGACAGGGATAATATTACTATGAGATGCATATGTTAGGTATAATACTTAAAATAGCCCCTGGAACAATATAGTTCTCAAATAGTGGTTGACTGGTATTGATGTTTTCATAACATATGTTTCATCAACATACAGTTGTCCCCTCCAACTGTACCAAACGAATGGGCTGCTACCAGAACCTTCCCTCTTGTCACGCCTGAGTTTGGTGGTCCTCTGGGCACATGGCTCCTCTCTTGTGGGTGTTCAGATGGAGGCAAAGATGAGCGGGCCCTAATTTATACGGTCCTTCAGAGGCCAGCATTCTGAGGGGATAGCGTTCTGAAAACTGAGTATCTCTTTAAGTAATGCCACTCAGTCTAGAGCCCCTGAAGAGCCTGAGTTGGACTCAAAGCCCTTCTTACTCAGAGTGGGGTCCCTGACCAGCAACATCAGCAGGAAAAATAAAATCTCAGATCCTGTCGCAGACCTGCTGGATCAGAATCTGTGTTTTAGCAAGATCCCCAGGCCCTTCATACGTGCATTAGAGTTTGAGAAGCGTTGCCCTGAGTGAGAGCTACTCAGAGAATGATCAACAGGCAGTTTCCTGGAATTGCAAATTCTTGGAGCCCCGTCCTTACCTACTGAGTCAGCTTCTGAGAGTTGGGCCCGGAGTGTGTGTCTTCACAGATCCCCCAGAGGAAGCTTCCATGCCCTGGAGTTGGAGGAGCCCTGCTCTGGGTGGTGTGCGAGCTGAGCATCCTCAGTGGCCCCTGGCCGCAGGTAACCCGGGCATGTGGTCACTCTGGGGCTCCTTTCTCCCCAGGTGCTACATCTTCCTCCCAGTTTCAAGGCTTCCCCTCCCGCAGTGCCATCTTCCAGCAGCAGCCTGAGAACTGTTCCCCTCCTCCCAACGTGGCACTGACCTGCCTGGGCATACAGCAGCCTCCCCAGTCACAGCAGGTGACCATCCAAGTCCAGGAGCCTGTCGACATGCTCAGCAGCATGCCTGGGGCCGCTGCCACCTCTGCAGGCCGGGGCGTCTCCATCAGCCCCAACACCAGTCAGGTTCAGATGCAGCTCCGGACCAGCCTGATGGCCGCCCTCAGCTATGGGCACCGGCCCTTGTCCAAGCAGCTGAGCGCCGACAGTGCGGAGGCCCACAGGTGAGGCTGCCCAGAGTCTCCCGGCCATCTCTCCGGGGGACCCAGGTGGGAGGAAGCCCCTTAGTAGGAGGAGGGGAGAACAGAAGGGCTCTGACTGGGCTGTGCTCATTTCAGCCTGACTAAAAGTGAGGCCGTGGGCTTGGGATGGACTTGAAACCTACATATTGACTCAAGATCAAAATGCTAGTGAGATGCAGGAGGATAATGACGCAGCTACCTTACTATATAGGCTTCCCAGGTGGTGCAGTGATAAAGAACCTGCTTGCTGATGCAGGAGGTGCAAGAGATGTGGGTTTGATCTTGGGTCAGGAAGATTCCCCTGGAGGAGGAAACGGCAACCCACTCCAGTACTATTGCCTGGGGAATCCCATGGACAGAGGAGCCTGGTGGCCTATAGTCCATAGGGTCACAAAAAAATCAGACACGACTTAGCAACTAAACGCCACTACCACCTGACTATAGGTCTGCAAAGAAGAAAAGGGCCAGTTAGAGGAGTAGGTAAAAATTTCAGTTACCCCCCTTCTCTGTTCTAGGATTATTTCTTTCCATCACTCATATTCTAAGAGATGGGCACATCTTAATTCAAGTGATGTGGCTACCCTCAAGCCCAAGGGGGTGGTGGGGGTAATGCCTACGCCCCCATCCTCCCTGTGGCCCCGTGGTTCTCCGTACCAGCAGAGACTCGCTGCTGAGGAGGACTGGTAGCCGTCCCCGGGGAGCTTAGCCACTTGTCACACGGATGCCTGGTACTCACTCCCTTTTGTGTCTGCAGCTTGAACGTGACTCGGTTCTCCCCTGCTAACTACGACCAGGCGCATATACACCCCCACCTGTTTTCGGACCAGTCCCGGGGTTCCCCCAGCAGCTACAACCCTTCACCAGGAGCGGGGTTACCTCCCACCCAAGCCCTGAAAGTCCCTCCGCTTGACCAGTTCCCCACCTTCCCTCCCAGTGCGCATCAGCAGCCACCGCACTATACCACATCGGCACTGCAGCAGGCCCTGCTGTCCCCCACGCCGCCAGACTACACGCGACACCAGCAGGTGCCCCACATCCTCCAGGGACTGCTCTCCCCCCGGCACTCACTCACCGGCCACTCGGACATGCGGCTGCCCCCGGCGGAGTTTGCACAGCTCATCAAAAGGCAGCAGCGGCAGCGGCAGCAGCAGCAGCAGCAGGAATACCAAGAGCTGTTCCGGCACATGAACCAGGGGGACGCCGGGAGTCTGGCTCCCGGCCTTGGGGGACAGAGCATGGCGGAGCGCCAGGCTTTGCCGTATCAGAACGCTGACTCTTACCACCACCACCACACCAGCCCCCAGCACCTTCTGCAGATCAGGGCGCAAGAATGTATCTCGCAGGTCTCCTCCCCGACCCCGACCCACGGTTACGCTCCCCAGCCGGCGCTCGTGCACTCGGAGAGCATGGAGGAGGAGTGCTCGTGCGAGGGGGCCAAGGACGGCTTCCCGGATAGGAAGAGCGGGAACACATTGACCAAAGGTTGCCATGACAGCCCCCTGCTCTTGAGTACAGGCGGCCCCGGGGACCCTGAATCTCTCCTGGGAACCGTGAATCACGCGCAGGAGTTGGGGATCCATCCGTACCGACAGCCGGCTGCTGCCTTCACTAGAAATAAGGTGTCCAGCCGAGGTAAGAGCGCTGCAGGGTCGATCTCTGGGCCAGCCTGCCCTCCTCCAGTGAACTCAGCAGTGTTTACCTTTCTCAGCTGGTACTCTGGGTTGCTAAGAGAGAATTCCTGAGAAGACTTGCGGGACCTTTTAGGGGAGAAGCACATAGGAAATGGGTATCTGATGGGGAAAGGGAATCTGTTTTCAGAATTAAAAGAGAGTGATAGAAAATGAACACACAGATGATGGGCAGCAAGATGTATTACCTGTTTTCCCATATTCAGACTGTGGTTCCTTAGAATCCAGAATTTCTCAGCTGTCATCAAAATAGCTAGCTTTAACCTCTGTGATAGAAAAAAAGTCAGCCAGTGCTAGGGAAACAGGGTTTAGAGTAAACAGTGTTGGAGTACGTCAAGGTCCCTCGGTCCCAGATTGCCTCTGTGATGAGTGCAGTGACCTTGTCACTTAACCCTCAGGTTCTTACTTCCCCATCCGTAAAAAACGGCAGGAGGAATAACGGTCCTTTGCAGAGTATTTTTGAAGATTAAAACATACACACGTGTGTTTATGTTGATACATAATGCTTGTGTGTGTGCCACAGGGAGAGAGAGGCATGCTTGATAATCTGAATGTATGGTTTAAATAATTCGAGGTATTACTATTCTGATCACTTTGTTAATAAGCTAAGTACAGAATATTATAGTATCACAAGGGATGCCATGCTGTTTCATTTAGTATCACTGTATAATTAATGAGGGCATTCATTTTCATTTGGAAGGAGAGTGGAGTCACTATCAGTGAGTTATGCTCAGAAAATGTCATTTCATTAGTGTCGTAGCATTCACCGTACCCCAAATCTGGACTGACATCCATCCTATCATCACAGATCTTGAAAGCAGGTTTCTCCATAAAATATTCAGCCCTGAAACTGGGCACTTTCCGCACCCTCCTTTCTTGAAGCCTGTCCTGCCCTGCACTTTAAAGTCAGTACACCAGACTCAGCTCCTGGGGCAGTCGGGTCCCCAGGCACAGGGCAGGATGGAAGACCTGACCCTTAGTCAGTTTATGTGAAGAGGGCGTGGTACCTTCAGGTTGTGCTCATTGAGCACCAATAGGGATACAGTTCCATAAACTCCCATTAAATCCTGGGCTTTTGAGCAGATGGGTACCATCCAGTGTGAGGTCTGCACCAGTCAGATGTATTGTGTCCACCTGTGGTTGCTGTATTTTTGAGTTGACGTAGGCTAGAGGGAGGTTTTGGAACCAAGTCATAGGTGGATTGGCTGACAGACTTGGGGATGTTTAGGCTTGGGGGGAAAACTCAGGAGAGCCATCGTACTTGTCATATGGAAAAGGATTAGATTTCTCTGGATTCATATTATGAGGCAGAGCCAAGACCAGGATGGACGTTGCAGCAGCTTTCAACCCCCAGAGAAGCCTTCACAAGAACTTTCCAGAAGAGGCTGCTGAGCAGACTGGGAGCTTTCTGTGGCTGGGAGTGTTCTAGCAGAGGCAGCTTGATGGCATCAGAGATGCTGGGAAAGCTTCCTGTGTGAATGGCAGCTTTCATCGGAAAAGGAGGCGAGCTGACGTTTCCCTAGCGTGTTTCACATGCCACACACCAGAGGCTGTTCACACGCAAAGTCACCTAATCCTCACAGCTCTTCCCATCCCCATTTTACCGGTGAGACAACTGAGGCACAGATTAAGTAACTCCCCCCAAGGTCCACAGCTAGGAAGTGGCACTGAACCCGAGAGCTGCTCACTCCACTCCAGCAGATGTGTCCTGAGCACACGCCGCGTGTGCAAGACTCCAGGAAGGAGAAGTGAGCAAACAGTGCACACACCCCACCCCTTCACCCCTTTCACATTGCCGTATGTGAAAAGAACCTTTGAAATATTTTTCTTCAAAAATGATTCTCTCTCAATTCCTTTCAGTTTTCTCTTCTCTGTGACAACTATACACAGAGAGACCAGGAGGCTTGAATTGGCTTGTGTCCTCCGATTGTCAGAGGAACCCCACCCCGTTTGGCAGGCTTGTGGGTCTGTTTAGTGCCTAAAGAGAAGCAGAGCGTGGCAGGTTCAGGCGCTACGGGAGCACCAGAGCCAGGGGAGCCTGGTTCTCTTTCAGAGCAGGGCCAGGTTTCCCACAGTGAGTGACATTTGAGTGAGGTCTTGGTGGCTTCGCAGGTGGCCCAGTGGTAAAGAACCCACCTGCCGATGCAGGAGACTAAGGAAACGCAGGTTCAGTCCCTGGGTCGGAAAGATCCCAGGGCTTGTGACCCTCTCCAGTATTCTTGCCTGGAGAATCCCCATGGACAGAGAAGCCTGGCGGGCTTCAGTCCATGGGGTCTCAGAGTCCAACACGTCTGAGCAACTGAGCGCGCATGGACTTGGTGGAGGAAGAGGATTTTGCTGTTTGGATTTAGGGGAGAAGCATCAGGAAAGACCATGGGTGAGAGTGTCTCAGGAATGTTTTAGGGGGAGACAAGCTGCCTTCCTTGAAGCGCAGTCTACAGGAAGGAATTAGAAGCTAAGGGCAAAGGTTTCCTGAAACCCAGAGTCTGACCTGGATCCAGCAGCTTTAAATCAGTTCACTTCAGACCAACACGTGAGTCAGATTCTCTTGACAGATCCCTCCTACCGTTCCCCAAGCTGAGTGCCTGCGATCTCTTCTCCCTCTCCTTCCTCCCTGCCTTCTTATACCCACCGCCATCGCCACCACTCTTCTCTGCATGCTTCTCTTTCTCTCTAGGTTTCTGGAAGAATCCAGCTGTAAATACACCCCTGAAGGTTTCAGCTGAAAAATACCCTGTTCTTGTTGCCTCATGATCTGGTTTGAAAGTCTTAGTCACTCGGTCACATCTGACTCTGCAGCCCCATGGACTGTGGCCCACCAGGCTCCTCTGTCCACGGGATTCTCCAGGCAAGAGTACTGGAGTGGGTAGCCATGCCCTCCTCCAGGGGATCTTCCAGACCCAGGGATCAAACTGGGTCTCCTGCATTGCAGGTGGATTCTTCACTACCATGATCAGGGTTGCTTCTCCCCCAAATCCTCCTTTTTCTTAGATCTCCGTTTCCTGACCTTTGATCAGACCTTTCCTAGAGGCCATAATCTCTCCTGTCCCCCTTGCCAGTATGTGCTAGAGATAATCCTTCCTGTGTCTACCTAGTTTAGTCTCAATTTACTCTTTAACTTAGCTTATGCCTTTTCTTGAATACTATTACCTTGCCTCTTTCTAACCTCTTTCCACTTCTGTTTTGAGACTTTTGGAATGATATACACAATTCTAATGAATAAAGCCCCCAATTGATTACCACATGGGTTTAGGATCCAGTACAGTTAGATAATGCAGTAGAGGAAAAAATGGCCTAGGGAAGCCCAAAGCTGCTCCAGAATTAGAAACCCTCCGGGAATGTATGTCTGCATGTTTAAAACTACTTCTTATACTGAGGCGTCCCTGTTGTCCTTACCTTAAACACAGGAGCTTCCTCTGTGACCCCCTGGTACATAACCCCTCCCCCCATCTTCATCTGTGTAGTGAGGGATGCTGGCTAGGTGCCCGCTCCAAGAAGGTGTTTGTAGTACGGCTGTTCCGGGCTTGGTGCCCTGCAGTCAGTTACTCATTTATTTTTCACAACCACCCTGGGCATATGTTTTATGATCCCTTTTACAGGAGAAACCGGACTCCACAGTCTCTCCCTGCTTTAACCTGACATGTTGTTATTGTTTAGTCACTCGGTTGTCTCCAACTCTCTGCAACCCCAAGAACTGTAGCCCGCCAGGCTCCTCTGTCCATTGGATTTCGCAGGCAGAAATCCTGGAGTGGGTTGCCATTTTCTCCTCTAGGGTATCATCCCAACTCAGGGATCAAACCCACGTCTCCTGCATTGGAGGCGGGTTCTTTACCACTGAGCCCCCTGGGAAGCCCTAACCTGAGATGCTTCTACTCTTAAGAACTTGAGAGCTTGCAGTTTGACATCAACAAAGAATCATCAGATAATTTGCCATCCCTTTTGCCAAGAAAGGGTTGTGATGCTCTCCCCCTACCACCTTGCAGGCACATGGGGGCAGCTTGTCCTTGTTTATCTTTGTGGGTGGCAGGAATGCCTCTTGCCTCCTCTAATGATACCTCTATATCTGTGTAGTTACACACTAGCCCCCAGACATCCCATCTGTTGCTTCTATGACAGAGCAAATTCAACAAAATTTATTGCATGATTAGGTCACTTAAGACTGTATTTTAGGTCCAGTGGGGAATGCAGGGATGAAAAGATAGAGAACCTGCCCTCAGGGAGCTTATGCTGGGGGGGGGATGGGGGCAGACAAGCTCATAAACAGCCTTCACATGAAGCACTGTGTAATGAATGCTGTAAAAGGTGTAATTATAAGAAGCAGAGCTAGTGTCATCCTTCTAAAACTTCTTAAGGGTAGATTATCAGGGATTGCTGATGTTAGTCAAGGAGAATTAAATGCCGTCCTATCAATGGCCATAGTTACTTATTTTATGGCCACTTGCCACCAATCAGTGTGGGGCCAGGCACTGCCAGAGAGCTGAGCCGGCAGCCTGCCAGAGGTCTGTTTGAAATATGTAGAAGGTCAGGGCTAGACATGCCCCATGCTGTCTGTAATCTCCCTTTCTGTCCTCCAGGAGTAGAAATAGGTTTATCTCCCCCTATGTACTAGTTATTACATACACTTGATTTTTTTTTTTTTTTTTACTTTGCAAATAAATATGATAGCATAACCAGTTTACACAGTGAGATTACCAGCTTGAACTCACAGAGAAGACCACATTTTCCCTGAGCCTGCTCAGCTTCAGCAGCCCTGGAGGACTTCAGGCCCCATAGAGGGGTCAAATGGGTTGACCCCAGTCTGGGAGGGTTCGCCCCCCAGCACCTTTGAGAGGGTTATGCACACATGCACTTCTCTCCTTTTCTCTTAAGACCCAGTGAGTAAGGACGAGTCAGCTGACAGATTCCACAGAGTAGTGCAAGCTGCCCCACGGCTCCCTAGGTAGGCAGGCGGGGTGCATTGTGTCTGTTTGTGTATTTTTTCCCCTTGTTTGATCAGATGGTCTTCGCCTCCTCTGTACTTTCTCAGCTTTGCTTAGGTAAATACCTGAGAATCCTGCTCTTGGCATCCTCTTTCTGCATCCTTTGGTGAGCTTGACAGTTCCTCCAGCTGCTGAATTGGCATCAGGAATGCCAAAGATTTGAGCCTCAATTTCCTGTTCCTTGCTCAACAGGTTGGTCTGTTTACACGCAGTGCCTCCCTTGCCAAACTGGTCAGTGGATCTCCTCTGTAGAGTCACAAGGGCCCTCTAAACTCAACATTCTTACTAAAAATAATTACTTTGCTTGTGTAGTCCTTTCCAATTTATGAAAGGCCCTTTGACACCGATTGTCTCTTGAGCCCCCAAACAACCCTCATTTTTCAGATAGGGATATTGAGGTTAGGTTAAATGACTTGTCCAAGTTCATATACTGTGATGGAGCTGGAACCTG
Organism: Capra hircus; assembly: GCF_001704415.2. Lineage (NCBI taxonomy): Eukaryota > Metazoa > Chordata > Mammalia > Artiodactyla > Bovidae > Capra > Capra hircus. The sequence continues at coordinate 54,823,737 of NC_030822.1, forward strand.
ACTTCAAATCCCCTGAATTCTTAGCCTTATGTTCTTCTCTTTATGCCCTCTTGCCTCACATTCTTCCCCTTCCAAGCGTATCTGCCTAGCCAAGGGTGCCAACCCTTCCTGACCTTTGACCTGTGAATTATATTGAAATTTGAATAGAAAGACCCCTGGTTTGCTACCCAACCCCTATTAATATGCTTCTTTTTTGTCTAAGTTTATTTTTGGCTGTGCTGTGTGGCTTCCCAGGTGGCTCAGTGGTAAAGAATCCACCCCCCAATGCAGGAAACCTGGCTTCAATCCCTGGGTCAGGAAGTCCCCTGGAGGAGGAAATGGCAACCCATTCCAGTTTTCTTGCCTGAAAAATGCCATGGACAGAGGAGCCTGGTGGCTGCAGTCCATGGGGTCACAAAGAGTTGCACAGGACTGAGTGAGCACACGCACGGCCACGAGGCTTGCAGGATCTTCGTTCCCTGACCAGGGATTGAACCCGGGCCCCAGCAGTGAGAGTGCCAAGTCTTAACCACTGAACCACCAGGGAACTCCCTTTCATCTAGTTTTTAACTCACATTTATATCTCCTAAACTAGAGGCTTCTTTTCTGGAAATTAAATTTTCAGTAGCTCACTTGCTCACTTACCCGTGGTAAATTAGCCCCATATTTCTCGAAGTAGGATTCTGTGATAAAATCATCTTGTTTGTTTTTGTCAGCTGGTTCATTGTGCCCCATCCTCTCAGAAATAATATCTCTGAAATGAGTGTAAATAATACCAGTCTTTACTGAGCTCTTATAGAGGACCAAACTCAAGTAAGCACTTCATAGACCTGTGGAGTAAGTCCTGTTCTGCAGATGAAGGAAGCGAGATCCAGTAAAGTCAGGTAACTTGCCCAGGAATTCTGGTGAAGCCAGGATCCAGGCCTGGGGCTCCCTGACCCCAGAGCGAGTGCTTCTGAGCCCCAGGCGTGGGAGTCAGGAGGGCTTATCGTGAGATTTGTCAAGAAGGGCTCCATCTGTCTGCACCAGACCTGAAGGCTGTGAAGAGAGCAGATGAGGACAGAATCCATGGGACCTTCCCACGGGCAGGGCCAAAAGGAGGGGGGTGTTCAGATGTGGAGAAACCCCATTCTCAGGAATAAAAACCCGTTTCACAGAGAGAGATGGCAGGGAGGGAGGTTTAGCATACATACCACCCACCAGAGGCAGCCTTGCATCACTGCCTCCCGGTGGCCTTCATTTGAACCTGCAGCCAGCACATGCGCTGTGCCCACTGACGGGGATCAGGCTGGTTGGCGGGTGGGTGACCTCATCCCACGGAGCAGCTTAGTCTCACTCGCCTTCCTCTCGGTCGTTTGGAAGCTCCCATTCCTCTCCCGTTCCTCCAGAGTGCTTTGCGTTACCAGCAAAGTGCCTATCATTTCCTTCCCCTCCCTTCCTGTCCCGGCCCAGCCCCTAAGCCCTGGCCTCACCACGATGGTTAAGGAGACCATTTGAATATAGAGACCTGAGATACTTTACACATCACTCAAGCAGCCCGTGTTGCTTTCATTATTCACGTAGATACTGGGATGGTGCAGTTAGCATTAGGACTGTGTTTCCCATTAAAATTTGTTTAAAAACTTGGTCTCACCAAGGTACCGTTCATTGTGAGATAAGCCTAGTAGTTGCCAGGGAACTTTAACCCAGAAAAACCAACCAACCAAAGAAAACACATGTTCAAGTGCTGGACTCTTAAGGACTGGAGCCAGAGGTGCCAACAGGAGGACCCTGTCAACCTTGGTGTGGCCTTGGTACTCTTGACCATCCTGACTCTGACAGGTGACTAACCTATATTAAGAGAGTGTTTATTGGTATCAGTTAGAATATTATGAAACACTGGTATTGGGCAGTGTTCTGGAATACTGAAGGCTCACAAACATGCGTGTAATAATTCTTGTCCTCAAAGAATTTACAGTTTAATATGAAACATTAACACAAGTAGACAATTGAAGATGGTGCCAGGAATAATGTTAGCATAATCAAAGTCTAATAAAGTCTTCTGACAATGAAAGGAAAGAATGATTTATTTCTGTTTGAAAGGGAAAGTTTCATAAAAATGGTAACATTTGAGATGGACCTAGAAGGATACGTTGATTAGAACTGGCAGGAATGGAAGTAGAAGATTAAGCATTTCCAGGGAGAGAGAAAGGTGAAAGCAAATGCATTGAATCGTGAGTGGTCCCCTTTGACCAGAGCTTAGAATGTAGGGGTGAGTTGTGTGGGACGTTGGGAGAGAGGCTGGGCCAGTGAAAATGAGGGGTTTGGGCTCCACTATAGAAAGGTTCATCTTTGTAGGGCCGTGGAAGAGGAATGATTAGGAGCCTATTATAGTGATCCAGGCAGGAGGTAACCAAACTTTCGTGGAAGCAATGAGACTGGAAAGAAAGAGATTAAAGTGACCAACACTGGAGAGGCAGATTCTTCAGACTTCAGGTGATGTGGAACCAGGAGTAAGGAATCAGCAGGGACTCCATGAGCTCATACCCAGAAGATTAGGAAAGGAGGTGTTGGTTGTGGGGAAAGCTGGTGAGTTCAGAACTGAACCTGTGAAGTGTTTGATGTTGTTCAGCCATCCAGGGAAAGATATCTAGTAAATATTTAGAATTTTGAATCTGGAGCTTAAAAGAGCGTATAGTAATTCTTTACATAGAAGCAGTGTAGCTGAAGCCATGAAAATAGATGATATTGCCAAAGTAAGTGTGGGGAGAGTGAAAGGGTCAAGGGTAGAGAGGTAAAGAGAGGAGGACCCTTGAAAGGAGTTGGGGCTGGAGTCGGAGGAGGAGAGGAGAGGAGAGGACTGGGTGGGGTACGGAGGGGAAGCCAGGGGAAGAGAGAGAGACCTCCACAGGGTGGAGGCCATTCTCCCAGGCTAGAGGTCCTGAAGGTCCAGGAATGATTCTCTTGTGCATCTAGGTTTGGGAACATAGCACTGTCAAATCAACAGAGAAATGAAGAGAAAAAAAAAGGTTCAGCCTACTACTAATACATGGATTTTTTTCTTGTAAGGGAACGATCCCTGCAGAGAGAGCCCCAGGAAGGACTGAGAGTTGGCAGGCTGGTCCAGGCTCCTCCGAGCGTCACCAGCCAGCTGAGGATTGTCCGGGACTGGTCTGCCAATGGTGGTCCTCACCCTGGCCCACTGTGCCTTGCAAGATGCTGCTTTGTTGAGAGTGGACTGAGAGAAAGGCTAGGTCTGCTGACTGACCCTATTTTACTCTGTCTCCTCAGAGTCTGTCCTAGGGAACTGCATGGATAGAAGTTCTCCTGGACAAGCGATGGAGCTGCCAGATCACAATGGACTTGGGTACCCTGCACACCCCTCAGCCAGTGAGCACCAGAGGCCCCGCACCCTCCAGAGACATCACACCATTCAGAACAGCGACGATGCTTATGTACGTCGGCCCCTCCTGCTTCTTGGAAGCGGGACCTTTGAAAGCAGAACTTAGCAATGTGGGGTGGTGTCTCTCGTTCTCCTCAGTCAGAGTCCAGAGCCCCTGAGCACTCAGGGAGTATGTCTCTGAATCACTGTAACAAGCCTGAAATTCCAGGAGAATCTCTGCTGACGCCGAGCTCCACATTTGAAGCTGAGGATCAAGAGCATCCATTTCCTCTAGTCTTAGTTATTGAACTTCTCCCCAAACAATTGAAACCCATGCCCCAGCAGATGAGCCTGCAGACTCTCAGTTATTATCCTGGCAGCTGCCTTGAATTTATTCAGACTTCAAGGGAGCTAGTCCACTTGGCAGAGCTTTGTTGCCTTAGGGCAGACTCCTCGGCGGCACTAATACAGCCACAACCAGCCACATGTGACCTTTCAATTTTAAATGTAATTAAAACAGAATAAAACGTAAAACCGAGTTCTTTAGTCACACTAGTCACATTCCAGGGCTCAGTAGCCACTTGTGGCTGGCGGCTTTCGATTTGGATGGGGCAGACAGAGAACATCCCCTGTCCTCGAACAGAGTGTTATTGGACACTGCCGCCCTAAGAGACTGCTCATGGCCTCGAGCCAGGTCAGAAACCTGGTACTGGAACGCCAAGTAGATGTCAAGGGCGCCAGCTGAGACTCCCTGAGCCCCTCCCTCCCCGCACGCACCCCCGCCCCAGCCTCAGTTCCCCCCACAGCATCCCCCTTTGGATAGCCCTGCAGAGGAAGGGGGCCTGGGTAGCAGTGCTTGGGACAGTGCTTGCGGCCACCCTTGGCCTGGGCTCCTTTGGAGGGCATAGCAGTCTCTTATGGCATGCTCTCTGATCTCCTTACTTCTTTTAATAATTGTTTTCTGCAGGTGCAGCTGGACAACTTGCCTGGCATGAGTCTCGTGGCAGGGAAAGCACTTAGTTCTGCCCGGATGTCAGATGCAGTTCTCAGTCAGTCATCGCTCATGGGGAGCCAGCAGTTCCAGGACGGGGAGAACGAGGGTAAGGGGCATTATGCGTGGGGCAGGTACCCCAAAGGAGTTTCTAGAGGGGCCCCCCTTCCCTCTTCACCAGTGACTGCTCCCCTCTTGTATGAAGAGCCCATGGGAAGCCACAGCATTCCCGTGGGCTTCTGGACGCCGCCTTTCCCCAGTTCTCCTGCACTGAGTGAGAGAGCACGGAGGAGCCCCGCTCCTGACAGCACAGGCCCGTCAGTGTACTGTCTGTATGCATGTTCAGATGCCCCTTCAGTTACTCTTGTTCTGGTTCTGAGGAGAAGGCACCGTGTCCTAATGTCTGCCTCCCGTTAAAACCAGTAGAGGGAGGGGATCTGAGCTGATAACAGCACAGACCCGGGAGTGGATGATCTGCAGTTAATTCTGACTGCTCTCTACTGGCTCCACAGGTTAAGGCGCTTAACCTTTCTGACCCCCAAGCTCCTCCTCTGTAAAGTGACAGAAAGAGTAGAGCCCATGCCCTCGACTGTGCTGGGAGCAGTTGCTAGCTTCCCTGCATGCGTGCTCACTCATTCAGTCCTGTCCGACTCTTTGCGACCCTATGGGCTGTATAGCCCACCAGGCTCCTTTGTCTGTGGGATTCTCCAGGCAAGAATACTGGAGTGGGTTGCCGTTTCCTTCTCCAGGGGATCTTACTGACCAGGGATCCAACCCATGTCTCTTAGGTCTCCTGCATTGGAAAGCAGATTCTTTACCTCTAGCACCACCTGGGAAGCCTGTGCTTGGGAGTTTAAAGTGCTTAGGCCCATGCCCTGAGCATAGAGTGTGCCCAGGTGTCAGGGTCTGTCAGCACGAGGCTGTCTTATCCCACACCACGGGAGCTGACGGTGCCTGACAATGGGAGACAGTAAAGAAGAGGGGGAAATGGACAGTGGGGGCAACAGGAAGAAGCCTGGCTCCCAGCTGTGGTCACTAACCAAACCGAGGGCCTGCTCTGAACTGGAACTTAGGGCTGCAGAAGTTTCAGACTTCTCTCTTTCCTCTCTCTACCTCTTGCCCACCCCCCACCCAAGCTCCCTGCAAACCTCCCAAGTTTTCTCTGGTCTTGCAGAATGCGGGGAGAGTCTTGGAGGTCAGGAGCGCCCAGACCTGACAGATGGCAGCCAGCATTTAAACTCCTCTTGCTACCCATCCACGTGCATCACAGACATACTGCTCAGCTACAAGCACCCCGAGGTGTCCTTCAGCATGGAACAGGCAGGCGTGTAGCGAAAGATGGAAAGTGAGTATCACCCTGGCCGGAGCCAAACCAGCCCTTTGGCTCACTGTCAGCTCCTGATCCCATCAGGAGATTCCTTCCACATGAACTTTGAGCCAGTGACCTTGACACCACCACTCCTCCGGCCAAGGTTTTTGCATCTTTCTGCTCGTTCATTAAGCACCATGCTAATTGTTTGAGGGGTAGATGGGGGCATTTAGAAGAAATACTGGCCATGGTCCCTTGGTCGAACTGTTGGGGATAAGGCATGTTATAGGTGCCATAGCCTTCAAATAATACGTGAGCTTCAGAGGACAGACCGGACTTCTGGCCACGGTAATGGAAAAGGAGGTGGTTCTTGAACTCAGTCCTAAAGGATGAAATTCAGCAAGAATACATGTCTAGCCAGATCTTTTCCAAGGCTATGCTGCAAGTGGAAAAATATACCAGAAATTTGTGATCAGAGGCCAGCAGTAGAAAACAGGTCACCTGGCCAATTTTGCAGGAGTAATGCCTAAACATAAGAGGCAGTATCAGTTCTGTCTTTGAAAATTCATTGACAGAAAAGACTCGCTGAAAGTTAAGCCATCTGGCAAATCTGTATTAGAGCCTCAGTAAAGCAAATCCTCTTAAAATACCTGAGGTAAAGTGAACCATTTCTTTGAAAGTTTTCAATGGAATATTTGAGTCTGTCTCTTCAAACTAATTCTCTGTGTCTGCTCTGTTGCAGGTTTATGTACAGTGCGGAAATGAAAAGGTTGATTTTAAACCAACAGTATCTAGCAGCATTGCGCCAAATTGCCATTGTTTTCCCTCCACCCAGAATGTCGGCTCCTTTCCTCCCATTTGGTTCATCAGTGTGCTGTTCTTTTGGGATCTGAGGGGGGTTTTGCCATGTTCGCCTGTATGACCAAGTCACCAAGGAAATAAACAGGAAATCCATGTTTGCCACCTTTTGTGAAAGTGTATTTGGTGTATTTGAGTTGATGGTTTGGTTTGGTTTTTGGTTTGGGTTGTTTTTGGTTGTTTTTGTTTTTAGGTATGTTTTCTCTGGGAGGTGATTTTCTTTCTTTTTTCTTTTCTCTCCCTTTTTTTTTTTTTTTTTAGACAGAAGAGCAAAGCAGTTAGCGTATGGTGGCCGGGGCCCAGAGCCGTTCCCCTCCCCAGCTTCTGTCTGCAGAGCGCCCTCCAGTCCCTGAACTGCTCTTACGCAGAAGCAAAAGCTAGAGGGCAACATACTCTGGAATGTAGTGGCTGGAGAAAGAGATAAGAGGGAAGGGGCAGTAGCCTTTGGCCCTTGGAGAGCAAAAAGAGACACCCCAAGCCTGAACCTGGAGAGGTCTTTTCTGCTGGGCTTCACTGAAAAACATGTCTGGCCAAGCCAAAATCACATGAGAATGTTAGCATGGAGGCTGAGCGTGGCCTGGCATTGATGGGTTGCTGGTTAGAATGTCTCTCTGGTGTGTAACTCAGCTCCCCTCTTGTAATTCGGAAAGTTGGTTGCCTTTATCGTCCTGCTGGTTCTGCCCACAGACTGAACTCCCAACAGTGGCACACTGTGTTTTGGGGTCACCTTTCCTTCTCATGTTATATTGTGATATAACAAGGATTGTTTCTCCATATATATGTGTATGTATCTGTACACATACATAATACATACATATATATATCTATATATATATAATGCTTTTCCCTTTCAGCCTCTTTGTCACAGGCAAGAAGAACAGGAGGTTGTCTTGGGTCCTGCCACCCTCCTAACCTCCTCTCTGCGCATCCTCAGCCCCTATTTTAATTCTTGATCATGTAGGAATTGTTTTTGGTAAATGTTGATATTATTGTTATTATTGTTATTATTATTAATAAATACAAGCAAAAGAAATTTTTGTTTAAAAGAGAAGTGTTTAACCAGATTCTGTTCTATTTGAATTGTGACTTGCACCTTTTGTTCAAAGTATTTTATTTAGACCTTGTAATTGTGAGCAGTTCTCACTCGTGCCAGTGACAGATGTGGTGGTCTCCTTCCCTGCCCCGCCTCCCTGCTGAAGCAGTGCGTATGCGATAGCTATTGTTAGCGTCACTATCTTTATTTTACTTCACCGTTAGAAACCAAAGTCTCCTCTGCTGGCTGGGGGGCTGGCAGAAGATCTGGGTTATCGCCTTCTGATCTTCAAAACAAGGAAGAGATGTTAAATACTCCTGATCCGTTTTTCTGGGGAAGCAGAGTAACAGGTCCCCTGGCCTCTCCTCATCTTTCATCCTGAATTTGCACAGAAGAAAGCGGGTGCCCAGCATGGCCATCCTGGTTTTGCTGCCAGGATCCCCCACGTAGCTTGTCCTTCTCTCTGATGTTGGCAGCTCAGCTCCTGGACCCAATATCCCTCGAGTGGGTTTCTGCAGTGCAAGAGCCTTTCTTGGGACCTCTCCGTGTTTCCATGGTCCCCACATCCCCTCTACTTGGTGGGAGCCACCAGCTACTCACCTTCTGGAAGCAACTGAGAGAGCCCGAACCGCCACTGTTGACTTCTCTGGGCTCGTTGCCGCTCTGACCCCTGCCGGCCCCCACCACACACTCAGCCTGTTTAGTTCACGGAACTGATGGACGAGCAGACTGCTGCCCCACAGCGAGCACCCAGACGAAAGCCAGTGAGCCTATTAACCGTGCCATCTTGCAAACTACACTTTTGAAAAAAAATCATTGCTTTTTATTGTAGTAACCAATATGCGCAGTATATGTTGAACGTATATGAATATACTTTCCTACTTCTGTTCTTTGAAAATGTCAGAGTATTTTTTCTTTCTCATTTATGTTGAACTAAAAAGATTAAAAAAAATCTCCAGACCCAAGCTGCAGTAAGACCTTTAATCATTTTTTGGTGGGCAGTTATAGCTTGGTAACTTGGTTGGACAGTAGGGGATTGTGAAAATAAAACACCTGACTATGATCTTATGCTGATATGTTACTAGCCTTGTGTTTGGAGTCTAGTTGGGAGAAACTTTCAGGCTGGAAGCTGGAATGTGGGAGGCTGAGGACGTGTAGGGTGGGGCCGTGAGCTCTGCTTTATCTCACCCTGCCTTGAGAGAGGAGCATTCTCCAGAAGCCTGCACTGGACCTCATGCTGGGTCATCAGACACCTGGCTTGGACTCTGCCCCCTCAGAAGTGAACACTACAGTTTGCTGAGTCCGATGGAAAACATTCCTTGAGAGGATACTTTTGAAGGAGTAGAAGGAGAACTTCAAAGAGCTGGCAGAGGCTGGGGCGTCTGTGGAGTGACCTCAGTCAACCCAGTGATATGGACACCAACTAAGTGTTAAGATAGAAGGGGACTTTTGCTATAGTTTTCCCCTTTTTCCATACCTGGACTCCAGAGGACAGGGTAGAATTTCTTGAAGGGTCCCAGCCATGGCTCACAAATAGCTGCTAGAAGCCTTCTATGAAGAAAGATCACTGCAGCTGGAAATGCTGAGCTTATAGAAAGACAAGGGACAGGCGGGAACCTAGAAAATCTTTGAGTCCACGTGACTAGAGGGTCACTGTGGGAGTGTTGAGAGCAGAAAAGAGCCTTCTCAAGAAGGGTCTTCTAATGTATGGCTGGGTCCCTTCCCTGTTCACCTGAAACTATCACAACTTTGTCCATCAATGGGCTCTGCTGCTAAGTCACTTCAGTTGTGTCCGACTCTTAGTGACCCCATGGACTGCAGCCTACCAGGCTCCTCCATCCATGGGACTTTCCAGGCAAGAGTACTGGAGTGGGTTGCCATTGCCTTCTCCATCAACGGGCTCTACCCCAAGACAAAATGTTTTTTTTTAAAGGGCTGGGGGTAAGGGGTGGGGAATCTTCAAGTCTGTACACACTCCCTTGGAAGGCTGAGAGTGTCTCTGAAACCAAACAGATAAACCAGATGCCTTCAAGTAATCTGGAAGAACCTTCTGTGGAAGGTGCCACGCCCTGCTGCAAGCAGCCCAAATGCCTTGGAGATGAGGTCAGAGGCCTTGGCCCTGCCTGCTGGATGTGGACCCAGAGGTCTGAGCTGTGAAGGTGGAAGCCTTGCCAACAGGTCCTTGCTCATCTTTCTGACTCTGAGGTAGCCTCCTTCCCCACCACACCGGCCCCACTCCACCTGCACAGATCAAGGATTCAGAAGGCTGGTGTACCTACCGAAGAGCTAGACCTCCATTCCTGCTCTGCCATGACCTTAGTCTCCTAAGCCGGAGGGCAGGAGAGATTCTTTGCTGGTTATGATGCCCGGTGCTGGGGTCTAAACTGGGGCTCTGTCTATCACCAGGAGCTGCAACAAGATTATCAAACAGTGAACAGGGGTGGTGGTGATGGGGATCTCCTCCCTCCCCAAATGATCCAGACCTCCCAACCTCAAGACCTGCACCATAAACACTCAGAGTAAATGTTCTGAGCAGGGTCCCTGATAACAGGCTGTATGCGCAAGACTCCTGCGTCTCCTCTCCAAGCCCGCTCTTTCAAGTAACCCTCTGGATTCTGGGGTGCAGAATAGTTCATTGGGCAAATATTTGCTGAGTGTCTGCTATGTGCCAGACCCAGCAGGGAACAGAGTCTTCCCAGCGCAGACTGACCAGTATGACCTTGAGACACCAATTGTGAAATGAGTGGCCAGTCCTTCTGAGCAAAATCCACTCCTGCAGCCAGCCAGCCAGCCACACTCTCACACACACCAGGGGACCCACTCCAGCAAGGTGACTGGGGAGACCCCCACATCAGGGGCACAGGGTGGTAGGACTAAGGGCCGACACTGGTGGGCCCTGCACCCACTTAACAGCTAGTCCATCCGGGGTACTTGGTGCCTCTGACAGTGACTGGATGGACCCCAAGTCTGGTCCTGAGACATGCTCCGTTTGCTGTTGGCTGTGGTTTTCCCATCGGCCTCTGTTCAGAAAGTCTCCCTTATTCCAAAATATTAGTAACGGAGGGGCATGGGCCGACTTAAACCAAACACCTTACAGTGAGATGGGGCAGACACACTAGTGAACAAGCTCAGACAGTAAAGAACCTGCCTGTGATACAGGAGACCTGGGTTTGATCCCTGGGTTGGAAAAATCCCTTGGAAAAGGAAATGGCTACCCACTCCAGTATTCTTGCCTGAGAAATCTCATGGACAGAAGAGCCTGGAGGGCTACAGTCCATGTGGTTGCAAAGAGTCGGACATGACTGAGTGACTAACAACACAGCAACATATTTAAAAAGGAAGATTCCACAGAAACAAACACAGAATGAACTTATGGTAGCCGGGGAGAGGGGAAGAACTGGAAGAAGAGATATTTGGGATCAACATTTGAAGTGAAGTGAAAGTCGCTCAGTTGTGTCTGATTCTTTGCAACCCTGTGGACTATCCATGGACTTTTCCAGGCCAAATACTGGAATGGGTAGCCTTTCGCTCCTCTAGGGGATCTTCCCAACCCAGGGATTGAACCCAGGTCTCCTGCATTGCAGGCGGATTATTTACCAGCTGAGCCACAAGGGAAGCCCAACATGTACATGCTGCTATATTTAAAATGGATAACCAACAAGGATCTAATGGACAGCACAGGGAACTCTCAATGTTATGTGGCAGCCTGGGTAGAAGGGGAGTTTAGGAGAGAATCGATACATGTATATATATGGCTAAGTCCCTTTGCTATTCACCTGAAACTATCACAACATTAACTGGCTATACTCCAATATAAAAAGTTTAAAAATAAAAAAGCTTCCAGCTTGGTAAGATATTATCAAACTCCCAAAGGGCTTTGGGAGTCGGAGGCCCAGCTGCTGCTGGCCTACAGGCAACCATCAAAGAGCTAGATGCCAGGCCCCTGACTCCCTTCCTGCCAGCACTGAACACTGATGGCTGAAGGTAATAAGGCAACTCTTAGCAGCTCTCAGCTGCAGGCTTCTCACGGGCCAAACAAGGAGAATATCTGGCCTGCTGGCCTTTCAGTTTATCGTGAAAATGCTTTGGCCACTGAAGAACTGGCAGCTGTCAGATACTAGGTTTGCCACAATCATTTCAGTTAAAGCAGGGCAAAACAGCACCCAAGTATTAAGCTTCTGTGGTCCCCTGTATGCTGACTGAGAAAGGAGCCTCTCGTCCCCAGACACACCTGAGCTGCCCTGAGCAGGGAACCGGCTTCCCTCCCACTCTCTTAACAAAAGGCTGGGAACTAGGCTGGCCAAGTGGCAACCCTCCTCCCTGCTGGGTCCCCTGGGGCGGCGGGGTGCGGGGGGGGTGGAGGTCACCCCCTCATCTGGGCATTTGCGTGTCGAGGCCACATGGAGAAAATGTGATTCCTCCCCTTCCCCTACTTCCGCCACCAGAGACTGAAGTCATTCATAGCTCTGGTCTGCCAGTGTGAATGTGTTCAGTGGGAGCAGGGGACACAAGGCCAGAAACTGGGGTGCTGGGGTGCAGAAGAGTTACTGCTTACTCAGTGCCAGGCACTTTCAGTTTTGCCATGCATGTTCTAACTTAGTGCTTAACACCACATAGACTTATTATCTTACAGCACGGGTCTGGAAGTCAAAAGTCCACAAAGGATCATACAAGTCTAGAGCACGGCATCAGCAGAGCTGATTCCTCCTGGAGGCTCCGAGGAAACTCTTCTTCTTGGTCTCACCCAGCTTCTAGAGCCTGCCTGCATCTTTCGGCTCATGGTCCCCTCCCAACAATCACATCCCTCCGACCTCTGCTTTTGATCTCCCATCTTCTCTGACTCTGCCTCCCCCGCCTCCCTCTTGTGTATGTAAGGATCCTTGTGATGACACGGGACCACCTGGATAACCCTGGAGAGTCACCCCATCTCAAGGTCCTTAATATTTATTTACTGGTTGCAGCATATGGGATCTTTTGCTGTCATGCACAGACTCTCTAGCTGTGGCACGAGAAGGCACAGGCTAAGCAGTTGCAGTGTGCAGGCTTAGTTGCCCCAGGGCATTTGGGAATCTTTGTTCCCTAACCAGGGATCGAACCAGTGTCCTTTGTGTTGAAAGGCAGATTCTTCAACCACTGAACCAGTAGGGAAGACCCTCTCAAGGGACTTATAATCACATCTGCAAAGTCTCTTCTGCAACTTAAAGGAACAGTCACAGGTTCCAGAGGGCAGGACATGGACATGTTGGCAGGGATAGGGGGACATTATTCTCCATCCACTTGCTACGCCTACTATAACTCTAGGAGATGACTATTGTTATCTTCGCTTAACAGATAAGCGACTGAGGTGTGGGGGAGGTTCAGCTAACAAGTGGGAGAGCTGGGATTCAAACTGAAGGTAGCCCAGCTCCAGAGCTTTCCCCTCTGAGGAGAAAGGCATGAGGCTACTAGAGTGGGAGAGGCCTGGAGCCCTGCCACTCTGGCATCTGGCAGACAGTAGCCCCTGGCTGAGTTCTGGAACCTTAGGGAGTTTCCTGGGTAGGTGGCACAGGACACATTTCTGCCCTGGGTCCTCAGTCCGGAGACCTGGGTTCTAAGTGCAGCCCTGCCTCCCATGCCCTGGGAGATCAGGGACACTGGGCAAATCCCTCCAGTCTTCAGTTTCCTCATCTGGAGATGGGGGTGGAGAGAGGCTGATCTCAAAACTCCTGTCTGCTTGCATGCTCACAGGTTCTATGACCCAGGCCCTGCCGGCGACCTGGTGTTGGGGGTCTCACACCTTCCAGGAGAAATCTCAGGAAATGTCACCGCAAACACCAGTGAACACACAGCATCAACTTCCCTGGGTCTGTCCTCCAGCCACCCCCATTTTTGTCTTCATTTTACTGATAGGAAACCAAACTCAGATTGCATACTGGGCTCATGAGCTTCCTCCAGGATTTTGCAAGTTGAAGGCAAAAATGGATGAAATAAGAGAACAGGCTCCTGCCGCTAGCAGTCCAGAGGTCCTTCCTCGACAGCCATCCCTCAGGGATGGTGTCCATTCTCACTTGTGTGGGATGCAAGGCCAAAATGAACAATGCAAAGATCTATGTATCCCATTTAAGTGACTGTCCTTTATTCAGAGATCATGCCCTTTTTCGGTGTTAAAAAATCTTTTTTATTTGTCCATGCCTCTCCACTTGAGGGATCTTAGTTCCCCAACCAGAGATGGAACCCAGACCCTTGGCAGGGAAAGCCCTTAATCCTAACCACTGGATCGCCACGGAAGTTCTTTAAAAAATAATCTTGGAATTTCTGTGGGAGGATAAGTGGTTATGACTTCGCCTTCCGATGCAGGGGGTGTACCAATCTCTGGTCAGGGAGCTAAGATTCCACACACCTCACGGCCATAAAACCAAAACATAAAACAGAAGCAATATTGTAACAGATTCAATAGAGACTTGAAAAAAAATCGGTTTGGAAGAGATTATGGTTGGTTACGGTTGATGGTAGGGTGTGGGTCAGGTTGGGAGTGGCGGTGCGTAAGATGACAAAATGAAAAGTTGGCAACTCTGTGTTGGTCTCTAGAGTGTGTTTGGAAATGTTAGACGTCTGAAAATCTGGGGGCCACTGCGTACCCTCCTCTCTCTCCTCAGGCAGCCTCCAAGCACAAGGTTCCCTTTGCTTTCCAGTCTGGGAGGTCTGCGAGGGCCTAGAGCGAGGTGGGGGTGAGAGAGAGATGGGACAGCCTTGATGGGAGAAACCTCTGCTGCCTTTGTGAAGCTGGGGCAGGGTGGGGGTGAGATAATCACCCTGGAATGCGAGGGGCCAGCAGGGGAGAATACCTCTTGAGTGGAGGAGTCCCAGCCGGCCTTGGCAGCCTCTGTGTTTTTCCTCCTTCCTTCCTCTCACCCGCTGCGATGGCACAATGGACAATGGCAGGCACACAATCCCCACGGAGGAGACGGGCCGGTGCGGCTGACCCCGACTCTGGGGACCTGCAAGCCTGTACCCACCCCTCCCACCCCTACTGGAACCCTTGATCCCTGGCCCTGCAGCCCCCGTAGCTTCCTGTTTGCCTGCTCTATTTGTCTGGCCCCAGGGACAGAGCTGATCCTTGAACTCTGAGTTCCACATCGCCAGGACCAGTGAGCAGCAGCAAGGCCTGGGCTGGGCTTATCAGCCTCTGAGCCCAGCCCTGCCTGGACACATAAATAGGCTGGGGGAGAGCTGGCTGATTAGACTGCTGGCCATTGAGGTAAGTGCTGCTACCCGCTCCCCAGCTCTAGGCATTTGAGGTTCTGGGATGCTGGCCGGAGCCTCTACCCCAGGCTGGGGGCTCTGGACCCCTGGCCCTCCCCACCCTGTGCCCCGCCTCCTCCTCCCTGGCTGGAGTGAGTAGGGGATGCATGGGCTTCTTCAAGCCCTGCTCAGCTGGGCCCCTCTTCTCTTCCAGGTCACCCACATCCCTTCAAGATGAAAGCTGTGGTGCTGACCTTGGCTGTGCTCTTCCTGACGGGTAGGTGCCCCCAACCTAGGGAGCCAAAGACTCGGGGGAGGCTTCTCCCTGAACCCCTGCGGACCACCCTCCTGGGCCCAGGAAGCAGAATTACTCCTTTGCACCCCTCTCCCCTGCTAAGCACTTCTGCTCAGATCCCAGCCCAGAGCTGGTCTGATCTGGGTCTCCCCTCTCCTTCCCAGGGAGCCAGGCTCGGCATTTCTGGCAGCAAGATGAGCCACAGTCGTCCTGGGATCGGGTGAAGGATTTTGCCACCGTGTATGTGGAAGCAATCAAGGATAGTGGCAGAGACTATGTGGCCCAATTTGAAGCCTCCGCTTTGGGAAAACAGCTCAAGTAAGAACCCGCTTGTGCCTGGGGCAGGGGTCGGGGGTGTCGGTGCTGGGGGATGGAGAAGCCTGTGGGAAGAAGCAGCCAGACTGGCCCAATCCCCACCTCCTATTTGATGGGCCTCATAGAAGCAAGAAGTGGGATCCACAAGCAGGATCAGGGCCCCCCAGCAAGGGGCAGACCAGCGCTGTCTGGTCAGTATTCTCTGCAATGCACTCTGCCCTTGCCTATTCTTAACTCCCTTCTCAGCTCCAGCCAGCAACAGAGATGGCTGTCTTCAGAGAGGAGGATGGGCTGGAAGAGTAGAGACTAGGTCCTTAAAAGGCCCACCTTTGGGGACAGACAGGATCAGGCACCAAAACCAGCTTCAGCTCTATCTCCTTCTAATTCCTGCATCCATCTGGTCAATGGGATGCAGTGGGGAGTGGGGGGCAGACCGTGGATGGGAGACGCTAGGCTAAGGATCTGTCCCCAGCTACCCCACGTTTAGGCACAGGTGTGCCCAGGTCTCACACGGGGCAAGCACGGGCGCTGGGCTGCAGCTCTGGGGGCAGCCAGGGGGCCCAGGAGGTGTAGCCTGAGCCCTCCTCTCTCTCCCCTTTCAGCCTGAAACTCCTGGACAACTGGGACACCCTGGCCAGCACGTTGTCCAAAGTGCGTGAACAGCTGGGCCCGGTGACCCAGGAGTTCTGGGACAACCTGGAGAAGGAGACAGCGTCGCTGAGGCAGGAGATGCACAAGGACCTGGAGGAGGTGAGGCAGAAGGTGCAGCCCTACCTGGACGAGTTCCAGAAGAAGTGGCACGAGGAGGTGGAGATCTACCGCCAGAAGGTGGCGCCGCTGGGCGAGGAGTTTCGCGAGGGCGCGCGCCAGAAGGTGCAGGAGCTGCAGGACAAGCTGAGCCCGCTGGCCCAGGAGCTCCGCGACCGCGCGCGCGCCCACGTGGAGACGCTGCGGCAGCAGCTGGCGCCCTACAGCGACGACCTGCGCCAGCGGCTGACCGCGCGCCTGGAGGCGCTCAAGGAGGGCGGCGGCAGCCTGGCGGAGTACCACGCCAAGGCCACCGAGCAGCTGAAGGCGCTGGGCGAGAAGGCCAAGCCGGCGCTGGAGGACCTCCGCCAGGGCCTGATGCCCGTGCTGGAGAGCCTCAAGGTCAGCATCCTGGCCGCCATCGACGAGGCCTCCAAGAAGCTGAACGCCCAGTGAGATGCCTCGGGCTGCCCCACGCTGGCCATCTCTTCGGTTTCTTAGAATAAACATTTCCGGAGTGGAACGCGCGTGATGGTTTTTTGTTGTTGTTGTTGTTGTTTGAAGATTCGATGATGATTTTTAAACAATAAAGTTTTCCAAAAGCCAAAAATTCTGTTTGGGGAGAATGGGCATGGGGGGATCCTGGAGGGGCCTCCAGGGGGTAGTGGTCAGGGACACCTGGTGATGTCCCAGTGGAGTCCTGAGCTCCAAACACTGGCCTCTCAGGGCCTTAGTGTTACAGGGACTGCTCGTCTGGGGGCTGAAGAGTGGGGTAGGAGATGCTCTTTCATTAGGAGGCCCAAACAGGAAGGAAAGAGAGGACCAGGCAAAGTGACAGATAATCCAATGCAGGTGCCCTGAAACAGCTTCAAGCAGGAAGTACTGGCTTTGCTGGGAGAAGTGGGCTCCCTGTCCCCAGTGTTTCTCCCGGCAGAGGACATAGTTCCCCAGCCCTTCTGCTCAAGGGCAGCTGAGGTTAGAGGGACCTCAATGAGCCTGTGGGCTTCAAGGTTCCCACAGTAACCTTCCTGTGGTTCCTTCCTAGGGCAGGTTCAAATGAAGGGCTTGGCGCTTGCTCCTTCCTCCCTTATTAATTCAAAATGTACTTTAACAAACACATCCTTTGTCACCAGGGCCTCTTGCCACTCCTCACACTCCCACCCAGCTCCAGAACAGCTGCTGTTTCCTCAGGCTCAGCAGTGCTAGCCCCATCTTCATGGCTCCAAGCCTGCCAGCCCCTGTATTCTGACCTAAGAAAAATAATCACCACCTCTTGCAAGTAACTAGCTCATTCTAATCTCCAAGATGCTTTCATATCCATCATCTCACTGTATGCTTTCCCAGATCCTGGGTGGTATGGATGCAGAAGCTAGAGCTTGGAGATGTGAACTCATTTCCAAGACTGAATAGCAGGATGCCCTAGGTTGCCCTTTCTAAAAATATGTGCCTTTGAGCATCCGTGATTATTAAAAAAAAAAAAAAAAAAAGGCCAGGCATTGAAGTTTGTATGTAATTGAGTGTTCCCAGCCAGCTCCTCTTCACACTAAGGTACACACCTCCTCTCCCCACCCCACCCCCACCATGTGCATGCTTGCGGCTTTAAGATGCAAAGATCTGGGCAGTGCACTCAGGGGGCTTCTCTTTCCCTCTCCTCTCAGGGCATTTTGCCCTTGGTGCTGGATAATCTACCCCTCCTCCATCTCCAGTGTATCTTAACTGCAAAAAGGAGTGGGCTTTTTTGGTTCCTAACCATTTGAGCTACGTTGTAACAACAATAGGAGTAACTAAGCCTTTTTCTGAGTCAGTTGAGCAGAATATGGCAGCTCACCTGGGCTTGAGGTCAAACAGTTTACTGACTCAGTGACACTGGGCAAGTGCCTTCACACTTGGGAGCCTCAGTCTTATCACTGGAAGAGCAGGGAGGGGAGCTGCTCAGGGGGTCTGTGGTTCTGGAACTCTCCTGCATGAACATTTGATGGGTGGTGGGGACACAAGGGCTGCAGCCTGTGTTGGGTGACCTCGCGCCCCTCCTTAATTCCCAGGACACAGGGCCCCCACTCCAGTCCTGGCCCCAAGGGGACAGTCAGCTCAGCCTGTAGTGACAAGGGCAGCCATTTGCCAGGTGCCTTGGAGGTGCCAGGTGCTGTGCACTCTCTCAGTGCCTTCATACATTCTCAACAGACCTACAATGGACCATGTACCATTGTACCCACTGTACAGATAAGAAACTGAGGCTGATATGAAGTGACAGAGCCAAGACTAGAGCCCAGGTGTATCTTACTTTAACCACCACCCCCTTTGGCCTCCTTCCCCCAAGTGCGGTTGGGGGAGGTGGGGGCAAGAAGCCCAGGCAGTGCACGTCCACCCCAGAATTTTGATGAAGACACACAGTCTCAACTCTGATAATGATGTAAAATGCCAGGTGCAAGGCCTGGCACAGAGCACACACTCAATCATGCTACACAGTACTTGAGAGTGTATTCAAATCTTGCCAGACCTAGCATCCCCTTTGATCCTCCACGCCAAACTGTCCGTGCAGGCAGGCGAGGTAAGGTCATTCCTACCTTGCTCCACCCAGCTGCTAAGAGGTGGGTGGGGCACCAGTCCCAGGCCTGCTTGAGTTGGAGTCAGTCCCGAGCCCACCCACAGAAGAACCCCAGCGCATTCTCGGCCCAAACATGGCAAGTGCAGGACACCCCACTCACGGCAGTTTCTCATCCAGCTTTATTGGAAGGCCAGCACACCCTGGGGTGGGCCCGGTCCGGGGTGGGGCGACAGGTCACTGAGAATGCTGTTCTTGTAAGTGACCTTTGGGGGCAGCCCTGGGAGGCTGCTGGACCCAAGGAGCTAGTAGGATGGATAGACAGGTGGACTTGGGGTACTGAGATCTCAGACGGCCTCACGGTGGAGACTGTGTGGGATTGGAAGCAGATTCCCGGATGTCACTTGAACTTGCCCTTGAACGAGCTCCAGTAGTCTTTCAGGGAGCTGAAGCTCTCAGTCATCCAGTCTCTGAAGGTCAAAAAAGTGAGGGGAGCAGCTGGGGTGGGGGTGAGAGTTGTCTCTGGGCAGTGACAACTATGGCACTCCCACCCTCCCCCCACTGGTGCTCTCCCAGCCCTCTCAACCCCACCCAGCAATGCCCCAAAGTTGGGACCCCCTATAGCTGCACCCCAGGAGAGGATGCTGAGGGTAATGATGGGAACCCAACCAAGGTCAACCCGAGTTTCTCCAGCTGCGGGCAGATGGTGGATCTGAAGCAAGCTGGAGAGGAGTGACTGATTTGGGAGATGTGTAAGGTCAGGACTGCCATTCTAGTGGAGGTGAGTGATCCCCCCTAGAATTGTACATCCTGGTGGCTCCAGGCGGGGTGGGGCAGAGGGAGGCAGTCTGTCATTTGGACAGTCATCAGAGGGTTGATAGCTGTGTGATCTGGAGCAGGTCACTTGGTTAAGTGAGCCTTGGTTTCCTAGTCTGCAAAATGGTGAAAATAATATCTACTCCATAGTGGGTCTTGAGGAGTAACAGTGTTTGTGAACACCTCTGCTATGGAAATGCCAATGCGGATGGAGTGGAGGTGGGGAAGTTGGGTGGGGATAGCAGAGGACTGGTGGGCAGGGGCAAGGTGGGAGAAGAAGCACTGACTTCTGCTCACATGCTCCAAGGACTTGAAACAAGTCAGAAACACAGACACACACTGGCACACACACACACACACACAAACTGGGCTGAAATTGAGTTGCTGCTAAGTCGCTTCAGTCGTGTCCGACTCTGTGCGACCCCATAGATGGCAGCCCACCGGACTCCCCCGTCCCCAGGATTCTCCAGGCAAGAACACTGGAATGGGTTGCCATTTCCTTCTCCAACGCATGAAAGCGAAAAGTGAAAGTGAAGTTGCTCAGTCATGTCCAACTCTTCAAGACCCCATGGACTGCAGCTTAGCAGGCTCCTCCGTCCATGGGACTTTCCAGGCAAGAGTACTGGAGTGGGGTGCCATTGCCTTCTCTGGAAATTAAGTTGGGTGGGGCTAAACCTCCAACCAGATTATCAGGAAAGGAAAATGGAAGTAAGGGCAAGGAGGGAGAAAGAAGGATGACAGAGGGAGGAGAGGCAAGATGCAGTGCCCCTCCGTCATCTCTCCCTGCGAGGGAGCCTGCCTTACAGAGAGAAAGGAAGCTCAGAGAGCCACAGCCCCCTGCCAAGCTTCTCACCAAGCAGGGGCAGGTAGGGCTGGGGGCGGGGAGGTGAGGGCATACCTGGTCTTCTGGACCACATCCTTGGCAGTTGTGGTGGCCTCCTTCACATAGCCCTTCATTTTGTCCAGAAGGGATCCCTCCTCAGCCTTGGTAGCTTCTATGAGGAGAGCGGCACTGAGTGGGGTGGATCAGCCTCTGGGGAACCTTTGGCTCCTGCCCAGCTCCCATCGGGGCCCTGCATTCCCCAGCCACCTGCCAAACTGCCCCGTCCCTGCCCCCAGCCCAGTCCCCTCCAGCATCTTACCGGGCAAGATCAGGAGTGCCAGGAAGGCAGCCACAAGGAGCAACCGGGGCTGCATGGTGCCTTGGTTCCTGCAGGGAAGGGACCTGTGAGCTGTTCCTCAAGTCCCCACCCCCTTCACCACCAGGCAGCCCTCCCTGGGGAGATGCGCTGGTCCCTAAAGCAGGGCCTGAGCTGGGTCAAGTCGGGAGGAGAGAGGGCTAATGTGGGGGAGGCTATGGGCTTTCTGACAGGGGACTTGGGGACCCAGGGCAGAGAGAGCAAGGAGGGTCATGGAGCAGGAACCCCCCAGACCAGGAATCAAGACACCTGGATTCTGGCCAGGTTTCTGCCACTAACACGCTGAGTGACTCTGGGTGACTCTCTGCCCTCGCCAGGGCTCAGGTTTTCTGTCTGGGGCACGACTGAGGTGTCTGAGTCTTCTTCTAATCCTAAACATGCAGAGCGAGCAGAAAATGGAGCCAGTGGCAGTCCCGGCTCCACCACTAGGCTCTGTGTGGCTTTGGGCAAGTGACCCCCTAGGGACCGTCTCCCCATCCATCAAGCCTTAAGGCTTCCTCAGCTGTACAAGCGCTTCTGCAGGCTTCGCTGGCTGGGCTGGGCACAGACCCCTCCCTATCCTGCTCTCCTCCCCGCAACCCCCAGGGAGCCTTACCTGGAGCAGCTGCCTCTTGGAATGAACTGCGTACGCAGGCAAGAGGGTTTGGACCTGTTTTATATTATCCCCAGGACACAGGGCAGCGTGAGGGCCCAGGCAGCCGGGCAAAGGTCACCTGCTGATCAATCTAGACCAGGCCCTGACAGAGGGTAGCCAGAGGCACCCAGGCCTGCTAGGAGTTGGGAAATCTCAAGAAAGCTGAGGGGGCCCACCCGGCTCTCTGCTAGCCCTATGGCTTGGGCCTGGGGAGACCCCATTTCTGAGCAGCCTGGTTCCCCAGGGAGAGGCTGGTGAGATGGGAGAAGGGATTGGGAGACAAACCTCGTTCATCCCTTTGCCCTTGGTTTCCAGGTCCTTCCCCACTTTAAGCCCTGCCAACAGCCTGCAAAGTGGGGGTGATGTGAGAGGGGGACTGGCTTCTTCAGACTGGACACAACTCAGCTGGCTGGGCTGGGGTGTCTAGAGTGAACTCACAGAAGGCCTGAGGGCAAGGGCTTGTGCAGAGATGGGACACAGTTGAGCGCCCACAGCCCCCTCCCCAGGATCTCCATCTCTGAGCTTCAGTCCCGGGTGCAGCTGACCCAAAAGCCTCCTTGAACTGTTTGATCCCAGAGCAGCGGGTGGTGGAGGAAGGTCAAAGGCTGCTGAGCCCCAAGCCTTTATCCTACCGCCTTCTCTCCTCACCTTGCCCTCTGGACCCACTGATAACGTCCCCAGGTGGCAGGATCCGGGCTCCTAGTTGAGGCCCTACCCTGACTGCGCCGCTGGGCCTGAGGCCAGCGCTGAGTACCTCTCGACCTCAGGCCTCAACCTCCTCAGCTTGGAGATACCAGTCCCCGTAGTCCCCTGGCTGGAAGGAACCAAGTTTGTGGTGCAGCCAGTCTAGCGGAGAGAGGGGCCAGACAAGCTCTAAGGGGCAGTCATCTGTCCAGCATAGGTCTGGGTCCTTCCCAGGGTGAAGTGTCCCCTGGGCCCATACTGGGAGCTGTAGCCTGAATGGCAGGATCAGGGGGCTTTGTCTTCTGGATGTGAAGACTTCAGAGTCAAGAAAATCTCAGTTTAAATGATGCTTTTGGCACTTACTCATATGACCCAGGGCCAGAGAGCTAACATCTCAGTGCCTTGATGTTCTCTGTAAAATGGGGCTAGACCTCTGATATGCTAGCGTTGTAAAAGTTTCTGAAAGGGTTAGTTGGCCACTCATGTCTGACTCTTTATGACCACCCAGAAATCACCAGGCTTCTCTGTCCATGAGATTCTCTAGGCAGAAACACTGGAATGGTTGGCCATTTCCTCCTCCAGGGGATCTTCCCGACCCAAGGATGGAATACAGGTCTCTTGTATTGTAGGTGGATTCTTTACCAGCCGAGCCAGCAGGGAAGGCCAGAATTCTTGTGAAATATACATGAAATAGGTACAAAGACCACGAAGGGGGCTCAATAAATCTCTCCTTTCTTACAAATACCTGTCCATCCTCAGACAGCATAGTCTAAAGTCAGGATGAGCCTCCAATGTAGAAGTAGGGCTTTTGGCAGGCAGCCTTCTTCTTGTCACGCGAGTGTCTATTCCTCGGTTCTTTGTCTCGTCACAACAAAGATTTGGAGTGACGGTCATTAAAGCCCCCTCGGCGAGTCACAGCTCTCAGGTCTTGGATAGACCGTGTTATAGCTCTCAGGTCTCGAAAGGACCATTTTATAGCTGTTAGACAAATCAGTGTTACAGCTCAGTGTTACAGCTCTATTTTATTTAGAAGATGGCAGGGAAATCCATCTTCGAGGCATGAGGACACGTTGATCTAAAGACACGAGGAGAAAAGCGTGGGGGAGCGCGCGGGGGAGGGAGAGAGAGAGAAAGGGCGCACGCACGCGGGAGAGAAAGAAAGGGAGAAAAGTGCTTTGGCTCCTCTTTTCATACGTTTTTCCCTCCACCTGGGCAGCCCTGTGCAAACTGGGCTTAGCCAGGAGTGCTGCTGAAGTCTTCACTCTGGTCCTCGGACCTTCCTTTGACCTTCCTTGTCTTTTAGCCACCACCATTTTGGACTCCTTTTCCCTATTCTACCTACCGAAAATTCTCAAGAAGAAGCAACTAAACATAACCATGTGAAACCAGAGGCCCAGTAAAGGGACCTGGCCCTACCTTCAGAATTCTTTATCTGTGGCTGAAAATTGAAATTTCTCCTTAGAGATTTGTTTCTTTGACTGAAACCTGATTATCTGTAAAACTGCAAATAGATTCCTGTGAAGTAGATATTATTAACCCCATTTGATAGGCAGAAACCTAAGGCAGGGCTGGAGACATAGCCAGGTGCCCATATTCCATCCATGGCAGAGTTGGGAACCAGAATCCAGGTCTTCTAATACGCACACCGGGACCAAACCACATGGAGAGATGAGACCCTTGGAGGTTTATCAGTCACTCAGAGTGCATCAGTTTCAGTCTCTTCCTCAGCACAGACTGTGGTGATGGCGTGGGGAGGGGAGGAAGGTGACTGGGAGGTCCTGAAGGATTTGGACTTTGGGGAGGTAGAGGGCAGCCATGTCCACTTCCCTCTTTGTTCTGATCTGTTCCTTCTCCCCGGAAGTGAGGGTCACAGTGGGAATCCAGATTCCAGGCTGGGCTGGGGCATGCTGGGTTGGACTGGCTAGAACCCTTGGCCCTGGTTCCTCCAACTCTCCTTCCATGTGTGTGGAGCCTCTGGAGGAGGTCGCCCTCTCTCCCCTGGGTGGCAATGGGCCAGTGAGCCCAGGGAGGTCAGAAGATGTGGGCAGAGAGACCCAGCGGTGTGGTGTCAAGCTGGGTAGAGAACCGGAGAGGGTGGGCCTCTGCAGCTGGGTTCAGACATGCCCTGGGGCCTTACCTCATTCCAAGGGCTTGGCCTCTGTATGCCTGTGCCCCTCCCAGCAGCTCTGGGTGGGTCTCAGTGGGGCGATCTGAGGAAGGGTCTGATCAGTGGCCCAGCCTAAGCTGCCTCTCCTTCCCTTCTTCTCTCCCTCCCCCAAGCATAGCTCCCCTGGGATGAGAATGCTGCTCCAGCCCTGGCCCCCATACCTGGCAACTGGCAGGGAGGAGGGGCGGGAGGATGAGGAGAAGGTCTGACCAGCTGGGGCCGAAAGTGGTCCTCTAGGGTTAGACTAAATCTCTCTGCTTCCACCTGTGTGCGAGTGAGGCTTAGCTCAAGAGCCTCTGTGACCCATGCCCCTGCCACAAGGCTGGACTGGGCAGCGCTGACTCAGCCCTGCCAGCCAGAGGCCCTGGTTCACCATGGCCTTCTGTGCTGGAAGTTCCTCCTAGTGTCTCACCCAGATCTTCCCACCCGGGAGCCACCCCCTTTGAGTTCTGCCCTGGGTGGACGGCCAGTGTGGAGCAAACACGGGGACCTGTGTCCATGTGATCTGCCCGTCCCTGGCTGGGCCTGAGTCGTTCCCTCCTGCTTCTGGGCTCGGGCTGCCCACCGGTTTGATCTCTCCTGGGGGAGCAGGAGGGTGGCCATAAGTGATGCTAGAGTCTCAGCCTCATCACCTCATTGACCGTTAGGTCTGTCTGTTGTACAGATAAGGAGATTGAGGCTCAGAAAGGGATATGATTCACCGAACGTCACATAGCCCTTTGTGCCCACCCATGTGGCCGTGTCCTGACTCACAGGGCCAGGGTCTGCTGGAGCTGCCGGCGCTCACGTCCTTTCCATCAGCAGCTCAAACAATCTAAGACAGGGCACAGTTCAGTTCAGTCGCTCAGTCGTGTCCGACTCTTTGCAACCCCATGAATTGCATCACGCCAGGCCTCCATGTCCATCACCAACTCCCGGAGTTTACTCAAAGTCATGTCCATTGAGTCGGTGATGCCATCCAACCATCTCATCCTCTATCATCCCCTTCTCCTCCCACCTTCAACCATTCCCAGAATCAGGGTCTTTTCAAATGAGGGGACACAGGGGCCTCTCATTCTCTGCCACACCCTAGAAGTAACCTGTTCATGGACTGATACACAGCATGCTCCCCGGGACTTCCTCGGCTGTCCAGTGGTCAAGACTCTGCACTTTCACTCGAGGGAGCACAGGTCCCATCTCTGGTTGTGGAACTAAGATCCTGCATGCCAGACAATGTGTCCAAAACGCAAACAAAAAAACCCATGATCCCAACCAAGGAGGTCAAACTCAACTGAGAGTCCTTGGTGACTCACTGCCCTCTTTGCCTTTGGCCCGGTTTTGGGGAAGGTGTGGGGCCAGAGGTGAGCACCTACTTTGCACCCAGCCCATGCTAGACTGTGCTTGATTTGGGAGTGTTGCAAGGCGGTGAAGTTTTCAGGGGCAAAACATGGCTCATGCTTGATGAGCGCTGACTGTGGGCCAGGTATGGCTCCCAGCATTACTCAGCTTACCTTCCTGACCCGGTAGTCAAGAGGCATGCACTAGTGTATCCCCTACTGAGGCACACACGGGGCTCAGAGAGATTAAGAAACTTGCCCAAGGTCACACAGTCAGTATGTATGGAGCCCACACACAAACCCAAGGAGTCTGATCCCAGCATTGGAAGCCTTAATAACTACCGTGAGATGGTAGGGGCAGACCAGTGCTGTCTGGTTGCTATTTTCTGCAAAGCACTCCTCCCCTTCCTATTCTTAACTCCCTTCTCAGCTCCAGCCAGCAACAGAGGCTGCCTTCAGAGAGGAGGATGGGCTGGAAGAGTAGAGACTAGGTCCTTAAAAGGCCCACCTTTGGGGACAGACAGGATCAGGCACCAAAACCAGCTTCAGCTCTATCTCCTTCTAATTCCTGCATCCATCTGGTCAATGGGATGCAGTGGGGAGTGGGGGGCAGACCGTGGATGGGAGACGCTAGGCTAAGGATCTGTCCCCAGCTACCCCACGTTTAGGCACAGGTGTGCCCAGGTCTCACACGGGGCAAGCACGGGCGCTGGGCTGCAGCTCTGGGGGCAGCCAGGGGGCCCAGGAGGTGTAGCCTGAGCCCTCCTCTCTCTCCCCTTTCAGCCTGAAACTCCTGGACAACTGGGACACCCTGGCCAGCACGTTGTCCAAAGTGCGTGAACAGCTGGGCCCGGTGACCCAGGAGTTCTGGGACAACCTGGAGAAGGAGACAGCGTCGCTGAGGCAGGAGATGCACAAGGACCTGGAGGAGGTGAGGCAGAAGGTGCAGCCCTACCTGGACGAGTTCCAGAAGTGGCACGAGGAGGTGGAGATCTACCGCCAGAAGGTGGCGCCGCTGGGCGAGGAGTTTCGCGAGGGCGCGCGCCAGAAGGTGCAGGAGCTGCAGGACAAGCTGAGCCCGCTGGCCCAGGAGCTCCGCGACCGCGCGCGCGCCCACGTGGAGACGCTGCGGCAGCAGCTGGCGCGCTACAGCGACGACCTGCGCCAGCGGCTGACCGCGCGCCTGGAGGCGCTCAAGGAGGGCGGCGGCAGCCTGGCGGAGTACCACGCCAAGGCCACCGAGCAGCTGAAGGCGCTGGGCGAGAAGGCCAAGCCGGCGCTGGAGGACCTCCGCCGGGAAGGTTCAAACAGGATGGAAATAGAGAACCAGGCAAAGTGACGGATGATCCAATGCAGGTGCCCTGAAAGAGCTTCAAGCAGGAAGTACTGGCTTTGCTGGGAGCAGTGGGCTCCCTGTCCCCAGCGTTTCCCTCGGGCAGAGGACATAGCTCCCCAGCCCTCTTGCTCAAGGGCAGCCAAGGTTGAAGGGACTTCAGCGAGCCTGTGGACTTGAAGGATTAGGGCAGGTTCAAATGAAGGGCTTGGTGCTTGCTCCTTCCTCCCTTACTAATTCAAAATACACTTTACAAAACTCTTACCTTTTCCTTTTTCACCAAGGCCTCTTGCCACTATTCACCCTCCCTGTCTGCTCAGGAAAAGCTGCAGTTTCCTTAGGCCCTGCCGTGCCAGCCCCATCCTTGGGGCTACAGACCTGTCAGGCCCGTTGTTTCTGACCTGAGTCAGAAAAACAATCACCATCTCTTGCAGTAACTAGCATATTCCAGTCTCCAAGAAGCTTTTCTATGCATCGTTTCACTGCATCCTTTCCCAGATCCTAGGTAGATTAAATGGATGGGAAATAGATGGGGAAACCGTGGAAACAGTGTCAGACTTTATTTTTGGGGGCTCCAAAATCACTGCAGATGGTGACGGCAGCCATGAAATTAAAAGATGCTTACTCCTTGGAAGATAAGTTATGACCAACCTCGATAGTATATTCAAAAGCAGAGACATTACTTTGCCAACAAAGGTCCGTTTAGTCAAGGCTATGGTTTTTCCTGTGGTCATGTATGGATGTGAGAGTTGGACTGTGAAGAAAGCTGAGCGCCGAAGAATTGATGCTTTTGAACTGTGGTGTTGGAGAAGACTCTTGAGAGTCCCTTGGACTGCAGGGAGATCCAACCAGTCCATTCTGAAGGAGATCAGCCCTGGGATTTCTTTGAAGGGAATGATGCTGAAGCTGAAACTCCAGTACTTTGGCCACCTCATGCAAAGAGTTGACTCATTGGAAAAGACTCTGATGCTGGGAGGGATTGGCGGCAGGAGGAGAAGGGGACGACAGAGGATGAGATGGCTGGATGGCATCACTGACTTGATGGACGTGAGTCTGAGTGAACTCCAGGAGTTGCTGATGGACAGGGAGGCCTGGCGTGATGCAATTCATGGGGTTGCAAAGAGTCGGACATGACTGAGTGACTGAACTGAACTGAACTGAACTGATGGATGCAGAAGTTAGAGCTTGGAAACGTGGGGTCATTTCCAAGATTGAACAGCAGGTTGGGCTAGGTTGCCCTTTCTAGACCTATGTACTCCTGAGCATCTGTGATTATGTTTCTTTAAAAAAGTTGCTATCCATTCTAGTTTGTATGGACTTGAGTGTTCCCAGCAAGCCCCTCTTCACACTCAGGTATACACCACCACCCCCCGACCCCGCCCACCATGTGCATGTTTGTGGCTAAACAACAGTAGGAGTAACTACGCCTTTCTCTGTGTCAGCTGAGCAGAATATGGCAGCTCACTTGGGCTTGAGGTCAAGCTCTGCTGTTTGCTGACTCAGTGACACTGGGCAAGTGCCTTCACACTTGGGAGCCTCAGTCTTATCACTGGAAGAGCAGGGAGGGGAGCTGCTCAGGTAGTCTGTGGTTCTGGAACTCTCCTACATGAACATCTGACGGGTGGTGGGGTATCTTACTTTAACCACCACCCCCTTTGGCCTCCTTCCCCCAAGTGCGGTTGGGGGAGGTGGGGGCAAGAAGCCCAGGCAGTGCACGTCCACCCCAGAATTTTGATGAAGACACACAGTCTCAACTCTGATAATGATGTAAAATGCCAGGTGCAAGGCCTGGCACAGAGCACACACTCAATCATGCTACACAGTACTTGAGAGTGTATTCAAATCTTGCCAGACCTAGCATCCCCTTTGATCCTCCACGCCAAACTGTCCGTGCAGGCAGGCGAGGTAAGGTCATTCCTACCTTGCTCCACCCAGCTGCTAAGAGGTGGGTGGGGCACCAGTCCCAGGCCTGCTTGAGTTGGAGTCAGTCCCGAGCCCACCCACAGAAGAACCCCAGCGCATTCTCGGCCCAAACATGGCAAGTGCAGGACACCCCACTCACGGCAGTTTCTCATCCAGCTTTATTGGAAGGCCAGCACACCCTGGGGTGGGCCAGGTCTGGGGTGGGGCGGGAGGTCACTGAGAATGCTGTTCTTGTAAGTGACCTTTGGGGGCAGCCCTGGGAGGCTGCTGGACCCAAGGAGCTAGTAGGATGGACAGGGGGACTTGGGGTACTGAGATCTCAGGCGGCCTCAGGACTGGAGGGATTGGAGGCAGATTCCCAGAAGTCAGTGAACTTGCCCTTGAACGAGCTCCAGTAGTCTTTCAGGGAGCTGAAGCTCTCAGTCATCCAGTCTCTGAAGGTCAAAAAAGTGAGGGGAGCAGCTGGGGTGGGAGTGAGAGTTGTCTCTGGGCAGTGACAACTATGGCACTCCCACCCTCCCCCCACTGGTGCTCTCCCAGCCCTCTCAACCCCACCCAGCAATGCCCCAAGGTTGGGACCCCCTATAGCTGCACCCCAGGAGAGGATGCTGAGGGTAATGATGGGAACCCAACCAAGGTCAACCCGAGTTTCTCCAGCTGCGGGCAGATGGTGGATCTGAAGCAAGCTGGAGAGGAGTGACTGATTTGGGAGATGTGTAAGGTCAGGACTGCCATTCTAGTGGAGGCGAGTGATCCCCCCTAGAATTGTACATCCTGGTGGCTCCAGGCGGGGTGGGGCAGAGGGAGGCAGTCTGTCATTTGGACAGTCATCAGAGGGTTGATAGCTGTGTGATCTGGAGCAGGTCACTTGGTTAAGTGAGCCTTGGTTTTCTAGTCTGCAAAATGGAGAAATAACATCCACTCTACGGTGGGTCCTGAGGACTAGAGGTGTTTGTGAACACCTCTGCTATGGAAATGCCAATGAGGATGGAGTGGAGGTGGGGAAGTTGGGTGGGGATAGCAAAGGACTGGTGGGCAGGGGCAAGGAGGGAGAGGAAGGACCGACCTCTGCTCACATGCGCCCAAGGACTTGAAACAAGTCAGAAACACAGACACACACACACACTGGGCTGAAATTGCCTTGAAAGTGAAAATTGCTCAGTGGTGTCCAACTCTTTGCGACCCCATGGACTGTACAGTCCATAGCATTTTCCAGGCCACAATACTGGAGTGGGTAGCCTTTCCCTTCTCCAGGGAATCTTCCCAACCCAGGGATCGAACCCAGGTCTCCCGCATTGCAGGCGGATTCTTTACCAGCTGAGCCACAAGGGAAGCCCGAGAACACTGGAGTGGGTAGCCTATCCCTTCTCCAGTGGATCTTTCTAACCCAGGAATCGAACCGGGGTCTCCTGCATTGCAGGTGGATTCTTTACCAACTGAGCTATCAGGGAAGCCCCCAAAATTGCGTTGGGTGGATCCAAACCTCCAGATTATCAGAAAAGGAAAATGGAAATGAGGGCAAGGAGGAAGAAAGGAAGATGACAAAGGGTGTCGAGGTGGGATGCTGTGCCTCTCCATCATCTCTCCCTGCAAGGGAGCCTGTTTTACAGAGAGAAAGCAGGTTCAACGAGGCGCAGGTCCTAAGTGGACATGGGAGAGACACAGGACCCCTATGGGGGCTCTCACCAAGTCCCGGGCAGGCAGCAACCAAAGGCAGGAAAGTGAGGGTGTACCTGGCCTGCTGGGCCACCTGGGACTCCTGAACACTGCTCAGGGCATCCTTGGCGGTCTTGGTGGCCTCCTTCACATAGCCCTGCATCTTGTCCAGCAGGGATCCCTCCTCGGCCTTGGTAGTTTCTGGGAGAAGAGCACGACTGAGTGGGGTGGATCAGCTTCTGGGGAGCCCTTGGCTCCTGATCAGCCCCCCACTGGGGGCTGGTATCCCCCAGCCACTTGCCAAGCCATCCCCTTCCCACGCCCAGCCCAGTTCCCACTGGCTGCTTACCGGGCAAGACCAGGAGTGCCAGGAAGGCAGCAAGAAGGAGTAGCCGGGGCTGCATGGCACCTTGGTTCCTGCAGGGAAGGGTCCTGTGAGCTGTTCCTCAAGTCCCCACCCCCTCCACCACCACCAGGCGGCCCTCCCTGGGGAGATGTGGTGGTCCCTAAAACAGGGCCTGAGCCAGGTCAAGTCGGGAGGAGAGAGGGCTAATATGGGGGAGGCTATGGGCTTTCTGACAGGGTACTTGGGGACCCAAGGCAGAGAGAGCGAGGGGGGTCATGGAGCAGGAACCCCCCAGACCAGGAATCAAGACACCTGGATTCTGGCCAGGTTTCTGCCACTAACACGCTGAGTGACTCTGGGTGACTCTCTGCCCTTGCCAGGGCTCAGGTTTTCTGTCTGGGGCACGACTGAGGTGTCTGAGTCTTCTTCTAATCCTAAACATGCAGAGCGAGCAGAAAATGGAGCCAGTGGCAGTCCCGGCTCCACCACTAGGCTCTGTGTGGCTTTGGGCAAGTGACCCCCTAGGGACCTCGGTCAAGTGACCCCCTAGGGACCTCGGTCTCCCCATCCATCAAGCCTTAAGGCTTCCTCAGCTGTACAAGCGCTTCTGCAGGCTTCGCTGGCTGGGCTGGGCACAGACCCCCATCTGCTCCTCCCCATCCTGCTCTCCTCCCCGCAACCCCCAGGGAGCCTTACCTGGAGCAGCTGCCTCTTGGGATGAACTGCGTACGCAGGCAAGAGGGTTTGGACCTGTTTTATATTATCCCCAGGACACAGGGCAGCGTGAGGGCCCAGGCAGCCGGGCAAAGGTCACCTGCTGATCAATCTAGACCAGGCCCTGACAGAGGGTAGCCAGAGGCACCCAGGCCTGCTAGGAGTTGGGAAATCTCTAGAAAGCTGAGGGGGCCCACCACGCTCTCTGCTACCCCTATGGCTTAGATCCGGGGAGACCCCATTTCTGAGCAGCCTGGTTCCCCAGGGAGAGGCTGGTGAGATGGGAGAAGGGATTGGGAGACAAACCTCATTCATCCCTTTGCCCTTGGTTTCCAGGTCCTTCCCCACTTTAAGCCCTGCCAACAGCCTGCAAAGTGGGGGTAATGTGAGAGGGGGACTGGCTTCTTCAGACTGGACACAACTCAGCTGGCTGGGCTGGGGTGTCTAGAGTGAACTCACAGAAGGCCTGAGGGCAGGGGCTTGTGCAGAGGTGGGACACAGTTGAGGCTCCACAGCCCCCTCCCTAGGATCAGTCCCAGGTGCAGCTGACCCGAAAATTTCCTGAGCTGATCCCTTTCTTACAGGAGCTGGTGGGAGAAGGTCAAAGGCTGCCGAGCCCCAGCCCTTTGTTTTATCACCCCCTCTCCTCATCTTGCCCTCTGGACTCACTGATAGTGTCCCCAGGGGGCAGACTGTGCCGCTGGGCCTGAGGCCAGCGCTGAGTACCTCTCGACCTCAGACCTCAGCTTCCTCAGCTTAGACATACCAGTCCTCGTAGTCCTGTGGCTGGGGAGGCAACCAAGCCTGTGGTGAGGCTGGTGTAGTGGAGAGAGGGGCCAGATGAGCTCGAAGGGACAGTCAGCTGTCCAGGAGATGCCCAGCCTCTTCCTGAGGTGAAGTGCCCCTTGGGCTCATACCAGGAGCTGCAGCCTGGATGGCAGCATTAGGGAGCTCTGTCTTCCACTGAGGTCTCAGAGCCAAGAAATTCTAGATTTAAATGGTGCCTTTGGCACCTACAGATATGACCCAGGGTCAGAGATCTAACATCTCAGTGCCTCAATATTCTCCTCTGTAAAATGGGGCTAGGACATTGATACTCCAGAATTGTGGTGAAATAGAAGAGATATGTAAAAGCAGCTGGTCCATGAAGGGGCTTGATAAATCTCTCCTTCTTTCTCCCAAACACCTGTCCTTCCTTAGACAGCATAGTCTGAAGACAGGAGGTGCCTCCAATATAGAATTAGGGCTTTTAGCAGGTGGCCATCTTACCGGGAAGAAGCAACTAAACCCACCGTGGGAAGTCACAGGCCTGAGAAAGTGACCTAGCTCTACCTTCAGAATTCTTTTTCTGTGGCTGAAACTTGAAATTTTCCCTTAGAGATGTATTCCTTTCACTTATACATGGTTATCTGTTAAAATGCAAATGAGTCCTGCGAAGTAGACCTTATTGGGCTCCACTGGTAGTTCAGCTGGTGAAGACTCTGCGTGCAGTGCAGGAGACCTCAGTTCGATTCCTGGGTTGGAAAGATCCCCTTGAGGAGACAGGCTATCTGCTCTAGGATTCACAGGCTTCCCTGGTGGCTCAGGTGGTAAATAATCTGCCTGCAATGTGGGAGACCTGGATTTGATGCCTGCGTTGAGGAGATCCCCTGGAGGAGGGCATGGCAACCCACTCTAGTATTCTTGCCTGGAAAATCCCCATGGACAAAGGAGCCTGGCAAGTTGCAGTTCATGGGGTTGGAAAGAGTCAGACATGACTACGCAACTAAGCACAGCACAGCACAGACATTATTAACCCCATTTGATAGGCAGAAACCTAAGGCAGGGCTGGAGACATAGCCAGGTGCCCATATTCCATCCATGGCAGAGTTGGGAACCAGAATCCAGGTCTTCTAATACGCACACCGGGACCAAACCACATGGAAAGATGAGACCCTTGGAGGTTATCAGTCACTCAGAGTGCATCAGTTTCAGTCTCTTCCTCAGCACAGACTGTGGTGATGGCGTGGGGAGGGGAGGAAGGTGACTGGGAGGTCCTGAAGGATTTGGACTTTGGGGAGGTAGAGGGCAGCCATGTCCACTTCCCTCTTTGTTCTGATCTGTTCCTTCTCCCCGGAAGTGAGGGTCACAGTGGGAATCCAGATTCCAGGCTGGGCTGGGGCATGCTGGGTTGGACTGGCTAGAACCCTTGGCCCTGGTTCCTCCAACTCTCCTTCCATGTGTGTGGAGCCTCTGGAGGAGGTCGCCCTCTCTCCCCTGGGTGGCAATGGGCCAGTGAGCCCAGGGAGGTCAGAAGATGTGGGCAGAGAGACCCAGCGGTGTGGTGTCAAGCTGGGTAGAGAACCGGAGAGGGTGGGCCTCTGCAGCTGGGTTCAGACATGCCCTGGGGCCTTACCTCATTCCAAGGGCTTGGCCTCTGTATGCCTGTGCCCCTCCCAGCAGCTCTGGGTGGGTCTCAGTGGGGCGATCTGAGGAAGGGTCTGATCAGTGGCCCAGCCTAAGCTGCCTCTCCTTCCCTTCTTCTCTCCCTCCCCCAAGCATAGCTCCCCTGGGATGAGAATGCTGCTCCAGCCCTGGCCCCCATACCTGGCAACTGGCAGGGAGGAGGGGCGGGAGGATGAGGAGAAGGTCTGACCAGCTGGGGCCGAAAGTGGTCCTCTAGGGTTAGACTAAATCTCTCTGCTTCCACCTGTGTGCGAGTGAGGCTTAGCTCACGAGCCTCTGTGACCCATGCCCCTGCCACAAGGCTGGACTGGGCAGCGCTGACTCAGCCCTGCCAGCCAGAGGCCCTGGTTCACCATGGCCTTCTGCGCTGGAAGTTCCTCCTAGCATCTCACCCAGATCTTCCCACCCAGGAGCCATCCCCTTTGAGTTCTGCCCTGGGTGGACGGCCAGTGTGGAGCAAACACGGGGACCTGTGTCCATGTGATCTGCCCGTCCCTGGCTGGGCCTGAGTCGTTCCCTCCTGCTTCTGGGCTCGGGCTGCCCACCAGTTTGATCTCTGTTTTGGGGGCAGGAGGGTGGCCATAGGTGATGCTAGAGTCTCAGCCTCGTCACCTCATTGACCGTTAGGTCTGTCTGTTGTACAGATAAAGAGATTGAGGCTCAGAAAGGGATATGATTCACCGAACGTCACATAGCCCTTTGTGCCCACCCATGTGGCCGTGCCCTGACTCACAGGGCCAGCCAGGATCTGCTGGAGCTGCCGGCGCTCACGTCCTTTCCATCAGCATCTCAAACAATCTAAGACAGTGCACAGGGGCCTCTCCTTCTCTCCCACCGCCCAGAACTAATCTGTTCACAGACTGATACACAGCATGCTCTCTGGCACTTCCCCAGCTGTCCTGTGGATAAGATGGCACACTTCCACTGCCGGGGGCGCAAGTTTGATCTCTGGTTGGGAAATTAGGATCTCGCATGCCACACATTGTGGCCAAAAATAAAAAACACATGCTCCTGTTCAGTGAGGGCAAACTCGACTGAGAGTCCTTGGTGACTTGTTGCGTGCTCACCTCTGGCCCATTGAGGGAGAAAGGGATGAGGCCAGAGGCGAGCGAGACCTTTGCTCCCAGCCCAGGCAGGACTCTGCCTGATTTGGGAGTGTCGCAGCGCGGTGAAGTCTTCAGGGGCAAAACACGGCTCGTGCTTGATAAGCGCTGACTGTGGGCCAGGCATGTCTCCCAGTATTACTCAGATTATCTCCCTGACTCCCTGAAGCCCAGAAGGCATGCACTGTTTTATGCCCTACTGAGGCACACGGGGCTCAGAGAGGTTAAGAGACTTGGCCGAAGTCACCCAGTCAGTATGTGCGGAGCCCACACGCAAAGCCAAGGCGTCCAACTCCAGCATCAGACGCCTTAATAAACTACTGCAAGATGGCCCAGGCTGCTCCTGGAAGGAGGAGCTCCCTGATGTTGGGGGTGACGATCGCTGGGATGGGACAGTGCCAGGTAGTGGAGATTCTACAGAAGGGGTACAAGCACTGGAAGGCCTTTTAGCTATCTTCAACCCCATAACACATCAAGTCACCCCTGGTCTATGAAACAGTGGAGACACGGGAAGTCAGGATCAGCCCAGCTGTGGACTCTTCCAGTGGCAGATTATAGAAGCCCATCCACGTGTGGGGCATGGCATTCCTGGAGGGCAGCCAACAGTGCAATTCGGTGGATTTCATCTCCTTGTCACTCAAGGTGATTTGTATGGTCCAGCAGAGGGGCACAAACTGGTCAGGATGCGCCACCTTCTTGGTGGATGTCTTTCTGTGTGTGACCTCACTTGCAGAGGATGTTGGAAGTCCACGTAGAAGATCCGGATGCCACCACCACCCCCTTCCCCGTCTCCTGATAAGAGGCCCCCTGAGAGCCTCAGGTCGTGTGATTCATCACAAGCTGACCGCTCCCACCCAGGGAGGAGGTGGGCAGGAATCAGACCTCGGGCCAGTCTGCCCCTCACCCTGCATTGTGCCTGCCTGATGCCCCCCAGAGTGTGGGGTCTCTGACACTCTCACGGGAGCAGCAAGCATGCCACTGTACTCCTCGCTTGGTCCAAATCCAGAAAATAGTTAATATTCTTATTAACAACAATAATGACTATTTTTTAGTGCTCACTCTGCCAGGCATAATACTACGCATTTCACCAGTGATATCTCTTTTAATACATCCAACAATCACGTTTTTTAAAGGAGAAAATGAGGCCAGAGCTGGGCCAAGTTGAATCACTAGACCAAAGTGTCACACTTGGCAGTGGTGGGGCGTGAAGCACACTTACAATTAACACCTTCAACACAGGGTCTCCCCCCACTCCACCCACCTTCCCAAAGGCTGGCAGGGGCTGCCTTCTCCCGGGCTCACCTTGACCAGAACCCTAGGTCTTGACTCTTATCCCCTCTGTGGCCCTGGGTGTCCCAGTCCAGAGCCTGGTGCTCTGAGATGGAGTCAGGTTTGGGGGATGTGGGAGTGGGGGTCCCTCCTCACTGGGGCAGACAGAGGAAGTGTGAACTTTGCCTCGCCCCACCCCCCACCCAAGCCAAGCATAGACCCCGAGCGGCCACAGGGCTTCTGGGTCGTTTATCAGTCCCGGGCTCAGGTGTTCCCTCAGTCTCATTCCTCCCTTGGCTCATGGCCCCTTCCACGATGGGTGGGGCACACGTTCGGAACAGCTGCTTCTGAATGCTGCCCGAGCCTCAGTCTGCCATCAGCTTCCACGTTGTCCAAGGGTCACCAAAGTCCAAGAGGCCTCCTGGGAATGTGTCACCTTCCAGCGTGGAGTCACACTGGGGAGGAAGGTGAGGAGGGCAGCCCAGTGAGGATTTAAATGTCTGACTGGTTCTGAGCTTCAATCAGTTCCACCAGCAGTACAGTGAGCTGCCTGCGAACCT
The DNA here is from genome assembly GCF_001704415.2 of Capra hircus. Classification (NCBI taxonomy): domain Eukaryota; kingdom Metazoa; phylum Chordata; class Mammalia; order Artiodactyla; family Bovidae; genus Capra; species Capra hircus. Next base: position 54,860,553 of record NC_030822.1, read on the forward strand.
CTCCTCTGGCCCCTCTGAATCCAGGAAGGATCTGGTGCAGTAAGAGACTCTCCCAGCCCAGCGAGGAGCCCAGGATGTTCCTGAAGGCTGTGGTCCTGAGCCTGGCCCTGGTGGCTGTCACCGGTGAGTAGGAGCTGCCTTCAGATGGCACTCTTAAGCAGGACCCATCTGCTGCGTCAGGCAGGGAAAGGTGGCGAGTTTGGGGCCAGGGCGAGAGGACAGTTCCGAGTGCCTGTCAGCCCACAGCTGGGGGCGGGTGGTTCCCCAGCTGCCACTCAGCTCTCAGGAGTGCTGTCCATTCACAGTGCTGGGCTCCCTGGCATGGGTACTACCCCGGCTTTACATACCCCTGTGGCTTCTAACTAGCCAAGCGCACAGAGAAAAATCAGTGGCTGGGCTCCCCGCCGACAATCAGTCTGCAGCTCAGGGCTGGGGCAGGGGGGCAAGGAAGGAGACGGCGCTCATGAATTTGCTGTTTCCCACCCAGGAGCCGAGGCGGAGGTCAATGCCGACCAGGTGGCCACTGTGATTTGGGACTACTTCAGCCAGCTGGGCAACAATGCCAAGAAGGCGGTGGAACACATCCAGAAGTCTGAGCTCACCCAGCAGCTCAAGTAAGAGGGGCAGAGCTGGCAGGAAGGGCTTCTTAAAGGCCATGCAACATGTGGGCAAGGGCTGGACTCGGAGGCGGGAGACCTGAGCTTAGGATACCCACTGCCCTGCCATCAACTCACTGGGTGACCAGAGGTCTCCAGACTTGGATCCTGGGATCCATGTGTGCAAATAAGGAAGGCTGGACTGAATAATCCCTGCTCTAACTTTTCTTTCTTTTGGCATGCCCTGTGGCTTGTGGGATCTTAGTTCCCTGACCAGGGATCAAACCCCCACCCTCAGCAGTGAAACTGCTGAGTCCTAAACACTGGGCCACCAGGGAATCTCCCACTTTAACTTTCCAGAGTGTAACAAATGGCCACATCTTAGCACTGAGGCTCCCAGAAGAAAGGGAGGGAGAGAAATGTCATGTGAGCTGGCTTCTAATACATTCCAGGACAGGCCTCTGTGAAATCATAGGAAGGGGAGGGGTGAGGATATTTGGGAAGCCTCTGGGGGTGCCTACACAGCAGGGAAACCAGCACCCGATGTGATTAGAAGATGCTAGAAGAGGTCCAGAACATCACATGCGATCTCTGTCACAGCAACACCTGGGGTGAGAAGGACCTCAAAGTCCACTCTTTCTACTTTACAGATAAGGAGAGGCAAGCCCACTGCTCCAGCTCACATGATAGGTAATAATTGATACTGTGACTCAAGCTCCAGGGGAGATCCAGAGGTACAAGGTCAACGTATTACCTTAGTCGATTACATCTATCTGTTTAAATCACCATCCACCATAGGGAAGGTCACAGGGAAAAGATGGGTGAACTCAGTACCCTGCATGCTCACCTGTCTTAGGCAGGTGTGTGGAAGGTGAGTGGTATGTAAGGAGCTAAGGTCGCAGTAGAGGAGCCTGGCGGGCTTACAGTCCCGGGGTCACAAAGAGTCGGACAGGACCGAAGCGACTTAGCACGCAGGCAGGAATGCCAAGCCTCATGGTGGCCCCCTTGCGTCCTTTCCCCGCAGCACCCTCTTCCAAGATAAACTTGGGGAAGTGAGCACCTACACGGACGACCTGCAGAAGAAGCTGGTGCCCTTTGCCACGGAACTGCATGAACGGCTGACTAAGGACTCCGAGAAGCTGAAGGAGGAGATTCGCAAGGAGCTGGAGGAGCTGCGGGCCCGACTGCTGCCCCACGCCACCGAGGTGAGCCAGAAGATCGGGGACAACGTGCGCGAGCTGCAGCAGCGCCTGGGACCATACGCAGAGGAGCTGCGCACCCAGGTCGACACCCAGGCGCAGCAGCTGCGGCGCCAGCTGACGCCCTACGCGGAGCGCATGGAGACGGTGATGCGGCAGAACCTGGACCAGCTGCAGGCCTCGCTGGCGCCCTACGCCGAGGAGCTCCAGGCCACGGTCAACCAGCGGGTGGAGGAGCTCAAGGGGCACCTGACGCCCTACGCGGACCAGCTCCAGACCAAGATCGAGGAGAACGTGGAGGAACTGCGCCGCAGCCTGGCCCCTTATGCTCAGGACGTCCAGGGGAAGCTCAACCACCAGCTGGAGGGCCTGGCCTTTCAGATGAAGAAGCATGCCGAGGAGCTGAAGGCCAAGATCTCGGCCAAAGCCGAGGAACTGCGGCAGGGGCTGGTGCCCGTGGTCAACAGCGTGCGTGGAAGCCAGCCGGGCAACGCCGAGGGCCTGCAGAAGTCCCTGGCCGAGCTGAGCAGCCGCCTGGACCAGCAGGTGGAGGACTTCCGCCGCACCGTGGGGCCCTATGGCGAGACCTTCAACAAAGCCATGGTGCAGCAGTTGGACGCGCTCAGGCAGAAGCTGGGCCCCCTGGCGGGGGACGTGGAAGATCACCTGAGTTTCCTGGAGAAGGATCTGAGGGACAAGGTCAGCAGCTTCTTCAACACCCTCAAGGAGAAGGAGAGCCAGGCCCCCGCCCTCCCCGCGCAGGAGGAGATGCCCGTCCCTTTGGGGGGTTGAGTTGCCCCTGGTGCCCCCGCCCCACCACTGACACCTGCCCTGCCCTGCCCCCTGTCTGTCTGTCTGTTCCAAAGCAGTTCTTGTACAGACCTGCAGATACATGTCCAGTGGAAAGTGATGCTACCTCTCGCTTCTCAATAAAGTTGCTGAGAAACTAGCCCAGTGTGGTTACAGTCGGGCTTCTTGGTTTTGTGGGATTTGAGGGCCGCAGGGAGCACCGTTAGCAAAGCTTAGATGGGTCAGCAGGGGACGCTTAGAAGGACTGAGGGGCTGGGAGATGAGACTAGGGGGCCAGTGTGTGCTGAGAAGTGTGGGGAGAGTCCTAAGGGGAGGTGGATAAAAATGTCATGCTTTGGACTTCCCTGGTGGTCTGGTGGGCTTCCCAGGTGGCTCAGTGGTAAAGAATCTGACACCCAGCTTCACCCCAAGGGCACCACCAATGTCGTCAGGACGTGGTCCTGGGCTCTGGGGAGCTCACGACACAGTGGGGAAGACTGTCCCTCCTCGTCTAAGATCTTCTGTGCCTTTAATTTGACTTATTTGGGTGAATTTTGGTTTATTCCACCCACCTCACCTCACTTCTGTTATAAAATTGATTCATGCTTATTTCAGAGGTTTTTTTGACTACTAAATCCGTGATCTCCAGAGTCAAGGAATGGGGCCCAGAGATGTGTCAGAGTCCTGGGAGGTAGGGAGGAGTAGGTGCCTGGGGGCCCTGGTGAACTCTGCCCAGGAGCCTCCTGCAAAGGGGCCTGTTGGTCTGGGGCTGGAGTTGCCACCCACTGGATTCGGAAGATCCCCTGGAGAAGGGAAAGGCTACCCACTCCAGTATTTTGGTCTGGAGAAGTCCATGGACTGTATAGTCCATGGGGTCTCAAAGAGTCGGACACGACTGAGAGATTTTAAACGTTAAAAAAAATGTAAATGGGGCAGGAGGCAGGGGAAGAGAGGAATTCGGCCCCAAGCAGTGTCACCCGCACAGCCAGCTGGGGACTGAGGTGGGCTCTCCCAGGGGGGAACCCCAGAGAAGAGCCAGTTCAAGCCTTTGGTCCCAAATGACTTGACATCTGCTCTTTCCTTCCCAGAATGGAGTTTAGGCCTTTCAAGGGAACAACACCAAGGGACATCAAGGAAGGAAAGAGGAAGCTATGCCCTGCCCCACCCCCGAAAGTGGTGGCCAATGAGGAGCAACCCGTGGCAGAAGCTTCTAGAACTTTTAAATACACAGATGGCCCTAAAGTTGACAAGCATTAGTGCTAGGTGCCTTTAAAAATTGTACCACATTGACTCATATAATCCTCACAACAGACAGAGACTTCAGAGACGCAGCAGGTGAGGTAAAGGCAGTTCAGGATGGTGAAGCACATGGTCTAGCCGTGGTGGGAATGAGATTGGAGCCCAGGCCATCCAGCTCGAGAGTTTGGCTTTTAACTATCAGGCTGTGGTGCCTCCAGGGTGAGCCCAGTATAAGGAGAACAGTGAGCTCCGCCCGGAACCCCAGAGAGAAGGGGGGATGCACTCTGCACAAGGGGCTGCCACAGAAGAAAGAACTCGCTGGGCCTAGATGGTAAATTCAACAGGTCTGTTTGCAGGAGAATGGGATTTTGCTTTCTACTTCATAGATTTATGTAGTGTTGGGACTTTATGAGGTTTTAGTATTATTTTTATTGTGGTATGATATATATAACACAAAATTTGCCATTTTAAGTGCACAATTTAGAGGCATTAAATACATTCACAGTGTTGTATAGCCATCACCACTGTCTCCAAAATTTCTTCGTGACCCAAACAGAAACCCTGTGTCCATAAAGCAATTACCCGTTACCACTCCTCCACTCCAGTTTCTCCTGATGGCTTCTCCTGTCTCTTAGACTTTGCCTGTTCTAGGTAGTTCATGTAAGTGAAATCATACAATAGTTTTACTTTTGTGCCTAGCTTCTTCCACTTGGCATAACGTTCACAGGGGACTCCTGTGTTGTAGGGTATATATCAGAATTTCATTTCTTTTTTATTTTTATTTGGGGGATAATTGCTTTGCAATGTTGGTTTCTGCCATACAACAATGTGGATCAGTCACAGGTGTGCACATGTCCCCTCTCTCCTGAACCTCCCTCTCACCCCCTAGCCCATCCCCGCCCTCTAGGTCGTCACAGAACACCAAGTTGAGCTTCCTGTGTTACAGCAACTTCCACTAGCTATCTAGAAACAAATATTAATAAATACTCGCCAGAGTTTCTCTAGAATCCAGTTTTGACCACCTGGTGAGGCTGCAGCACTTACACACAGGAAAACTGTGCACTTAGAGTCCGCTGTGAGTATCATGGAAGGACGTTTTCTGGATTCTGGTGCAGCCCACATCAATATATCCCAGCAGTGCCCCCAGACTTTTAGGACTGAAGCCCCGCAGCTACCTCTGGCTCCTTGGGTGACCTAAAGATAATAGAATCCTCTGTGCACATGGGTTGGTGCCCCAAAAAGGAGCATCAGCCAGGACTGGTGTGGACCAGGCTGAGACATTTTAACCATACCCCTGCGTCTATCCCCAAAGCTCAAAGGTCAAAAGTACTCTGAGAACGTCCGAGGGGTCACATGCCACTGTCTGGTGGCTGGCATGGCTCTGACTGGTGAGAAAAGAACACAACAGGGGAAAGGAGGGGCCTCTCTCCTCTTGAAACCACAGGGCGTAGCTGCTGTTGAGGGCTTGCTGGGCTGGTCAAAAGCAGCTCCCACATAGGGACACCGTGTCCTCCAGGCATCATCATAGGACATGCTGTGCTCTGGGAGGAGGGACGCAGGCAGTGACAGATTCTGGGGACAGAAACAACAAGCGTGGGGTTTTCTGGGGACTTTTGTATCTGGGAGCCCAAGGGTGGGACCCTGGTTATCTTGCTGTGTAGTGACAAGCAGCTAATAATGGAGACCTCAGAACTGCCCATGTCAGAGGAATGAGGACATGAGCTGCTGGTTCTGAGATGGTGGCCTAGTGATACAGTGAGGAAAGGACCAAGACCTAGAAGAACAAAGTCACAGGATGTTAAGACTGAAGGAATCCACCTGTCTCTCAGTCTGGTTCCTTTAACATCATCTGTAACAAATATCCTAACTCTACACTAACAGTCTCTTGAGGTTAGGCACCCCACTTGTTCATTTATCGTTGTGTCTACAGTGTGGTAGCCAGCCTCTGAGACTGATCCTCATCTCTGGTACTCATAACCTCATGTGATCCCTCTCATATTAAAGAGGGCTGACCAACATGATCAACAGGTTATTGTGAAAGTCATGGTATCTAACTCCCAAATGTCGCGCATAAAGGCCACAGTGGCTTCCAACCTGCTTTCTCTTCGACTCTGAGGGGAGGCAGTCACCATTGTGATGTTGTGATGAGGGACATCATAGGAAGCCCCGTGGAGGGTCCACATAGGAAGGAACTACCGCCCCTCCTCAACAGCCAGCACCAACTTGCCAGCTGTGTGGGTGAGCCACCTTGGAACAGATCCTCCAGCCTTGGTGGAGCCTTCAGATGACCACAGACTCAGGCAACGTCCTGCCTGCAACCTCATGACACATCCTGAGTCAGAACCACACAGTCAAGCCACTGGCTGGCAGAAATGGTGAGACATCATAAGACACTAGGTTTGGGGGTGATTTGCTTTGCAGCAATAGCTAATGAATACACAGTGCATACCCCAGTGCCTGGAACATGGCCGCCATGCAATCGTTGAGTGAATGAATGCTGCTTCATAATTTTAAAATTTTTATTTGTTTATTTATTTTTGGCTGTGCTGAGTCTTTGTTGCTGCTGGTGGGCTTTCTCCAGTTGTGGTGAATGGACTTCTCGTTGTGTTGGCTTCTCTTGTTACAGAGCACGGCCTCTAGAGGGCTCTGCAGTTGCGGCACGTGGGGTCTAGAGTGTGGAGTCAGTAGTTGTGGCTCATGGGCTTTGTTGCTCTGAGGCATATGTGATTTTCCTGGGCCAGGGATCGAACCTGTATCTTCTGCATTGGCAGGCAGACTCCCAACCACTGGGCCACCAGGAAAATTCCGTGCTGCTTAGTACCGAACACCTGCACTAGTAGCCAACTTACCACCTTGCAAAACAATTGATTCTATCTTTGGACAACTCTGTTCAAGACTACCAAAATTAAACTGGTTCTTCCTAAACATAGCTTTGTTCTAATTTTTACTCCTCTTTTAAGTTACAGAATGATTATAATTCCTTCAAACACATGTTCTGCCCACAGATCATCTATCCAGAGACTCCTTGCATAAAACATCAAACCTTGTAGACAAGACTTAGTCTGAGATCTGCCAGACTCCACAGCTGCCTTGGGATGAAGAATCTTGGTTAGTTTCTGAGAGAGCAGAGGTCTTGTCTGTTTTTATATCTTGTCTTTATTTATATCTGTCTTATGTCTTGTCTTTGTTTATATCTGTCTTATATCTTGTCTTTATTTATATCTTGTCTGTTTATTATTCTTGTATAATCAGTCCCCAGCAAAATGACTTACTTCAGTTCAGTTCAGTTCAGTCGTGTCCGACTCTTTGCAACCCCATGAATTGCAGCATGCCAGGCCTCCCTGTCCATCACCAACTCCCGGAGTTCACTCAGACTCATGTCCATCGAGTCAGTGATGCCATCCAGCCATCTCATCCTCTGTCGTCCCCTTCTCCTCCTGCCCCCAATCCCTCCCCACTTGGTAGGTGCTTAGTAAATATTTGTTGAATAAATGAATGAATTTAACAACTATTTTTTCCTGTTCAATTGTACAGTATGTCTATGTTCATCTTTGTCATGCTGAATTGTTTTCTAAGGTGATTATGCCACTTTTTTCCCTATCTCTTCTAATAATAGGAACTTCTTGAACAAGGTCTTCTAATTTTCTTATCTTTTCTCTCATTTCTTCCATCTCTGCATGCTCTCCTTTCTGGGAGACAGCCTCACTCTTTATTCAGTTTTCCGTTTATGCACCTGTGTTTTTAATTTGCAAGAGTTACTTTTATTTTTCAATTCTGTGAGTTTTTTATGGTATGTTCTCGTTTCATCAATGTAATATATCCTTTTAACTCTAATGATATTAATGGTATGTTTAAAAATTCTTCTGCCCGTATAGTCTCATTTTCTCCAAGTTCCTTTTTTAAAACTTTTATTTATTTATTTATTTTTGGCTGTGCTGGGTCTTCATTGCTACACGCATTTTCTCTAGTTGCAGCATACAGGGGCTATTCTCTAGTTGAGGTGCGGGCATTGCTCATTGCAAAGGCTTCTGTTGCGGAGCATGGGCTCCAGGGCTCAGGGGCTTCAGTAGTGGTGGAGCACAGGCTTAGGTGCCCCACGCATGTGGAATCTTCCTGGACCAGGGATCAAACCTGTGTCTCCTACACGGGCAGGTGGATTCTTAACCACTGGACCACCAGGTAAGTTCCAAGTTTCTTTTTTAACGTCTGTTTGTTTTGTTCTCTATCTTTCATGTTAGGCTTGTTCCTCAAATGACTGGTAATGTTTGCTTGTCTGCTTACTGCAAAGTGGGGATTTAAAAGCTGATTTGGAGCTCCACGTACTGTGAGCTTCTCTGTTGGGTCATCCACTGGAATGTTTAGTTGGGGGACTCCCAATGTAAAAATATTTATATATTTTCCTTTGAGCTGGTTTTGTTTTCCTAGGCGGTTTCCTCTTCTCTCCTGCCTGGAGAGTAAAGGCCTGGGTGTCAGTGTTCCTGTGGCCAAGTGGAAGAAGCAGGATAGGACTCAACATTTATACGGCACACTTTATTTCTGGTACAATAACCTCTGTCCTCAACTCTGCCTGGCATTCTCCTTCCACAAATATTCAGTCTTCCCCTTTTCAGAGGATAAACCTTCAGTCTTCTGCCAAGGTTAGAAAGAAACGCTAACTTTTCTTTTTAAGTAGTTTTAACCATTCTTTCATATTTTACAACAGTCTCTTCATTCATCTCTATTTTTAGTGGTCCCTGGTGCCTCCATGTCAGGGTTGGTATGTACAGCTGGGCAAGCTGTGCACTGCACAATTCTGAGAGCACCTTTCCCACACTGTAGGCATAATGGAATTGTATATTTATTATGACAGACTTCTGGTAGATGGCTGTAGCATGTCTTGAGAAAAGGGGGGCTATTATTAGTTCATACATGGGTGTAACATTGGTTAATAGCAGATTTATTACAGTTCCTTAGCCTTTGAGAATTCAGTGCAATAAATTAGGTTGGCACTTATCTTTCCCCATTGCTAACTTCAGATCAGTTTTCTCAGTCCTACTAAATTAGTTGCAACTTGTCTGCCTAATTTCTAGCTTTTAAATTTTTGCTGTGGTCTTTTTTTTGTTTTGTTTTGTTTTTGTCCTCATGGATTTTTCTTTTTTAGAAAAAAAAATCTCTTTACCATATTTTGAGGAAAATTTCAGAGAAAAATATATTAGATATATGCACTCAGTTTGCCATGTATATCTGGAAGTACATGACAGAGACAGAAAATGGCTGAAGGCTTCGTTGTGCATCTTTCCTTTAGAGTCTAAACCACTGGTTTTAACCTGGGAGATTACCTGGCCCAACTACTGGGAGGTCTCAGTATTACAACAAAGGATTTGTGAATAGGGATGTACCTGTTCAGAAAATTTTCTTCCATTTAAAATTTAACATAAAACAAATAACTACAGAATGCATGCATTTTGCTATAAAGATGTTCATTACAGTGGTTATAATTTTAGAAATTAAAAAAAAAACACTGTACAAGAAGAGATTGTTAAATTATAATATGCTGTGCTGTGCTTAGTTGCTCAGTTGTTCCGACTCTTTGTGACCCATAGACAGTAGCCCACCAGGCTCCTCTGTCCATGGGGATTCTCCAGGCAAGAATACGGGAGTGGGTTGCCATGCCCTACTCCAGGGCATCTTCCCAACCCAGAGATTGAACCCAGGTCTCCTGTATTGCAAGCGGATTCTTTTCTATCTGAACCATTTAAATTATGATACATCCACATTAATTTCAATTAAAAATCAAATTGTGAATGAACATTCATTGACATGGATTATAAGTAAGATGTACTCGTTAAACAATAAATCAGGTTACTAAACAGTCTGACTGCATAAAAATAAATTTGTAAAAAATAACTAAAAATATGCCTAGATAAAAAATTGGAAAATATACACATGCTCACGATGGGAATACTGGTGATTATATATACATGCATGCTAAGTCACTTCAATCACGTCCCACTCTGCAACCCTATGGACTGTAGCCCGCCAGCCTTCTCTGTCCATGGAATTCTCCAGGCAAGAATACTGGAGCAGTTGCCATTCCCTCCTCCAGGGGATCTTCCTGACTCAGGGATCAATCCTGCAGCTCCTGCATTACAGGTGGATTCTTTACCACTGAGCCACCGGGGAGTCCAGGACAATATATTTACTTATCTGTAATGTATGCTTTCTCTATGATATACTCTTGCTGCTGCTGCTGCTGCTGCTAAGTTGCTTCAGTCGTGTCCGACTCTGTGCGACCCCATAGACAGCAGCCCACCAGGCTCTTACACATTAATTAAAAAGGTATTTATTAATGTTAGCTAATATTTTAAAAGATAAGAATTCCTACTAAAAAATTTCAGGCACTCTTTATTCTATCCATAGATCTTGTCATCAGATGTTTAGATATTTGAACTACCTTACCTTGACGTTATGCAAAATTGCCATTTCTCAGCGACTTTTTAATCTGATTCAAAAGTCTGTGTGTATAAAGTTTCATCAAGATGTTTATTTTGCTGCTCGCTGTTTGGAAAAGCTTTATTTTCCCTGTGTTTCTGACCTATTTCCTTCTTCTGCTTACAACAATTATGTAACTGGCTGAATTTCCCTCTGCATGGATTTCCAAGAAACCCAAAGCCAATGTGGAAGTCAACTGTTGCAGCTTTGTCATCCCTTATTGCCCGTGCCTGTGTCCTTCACGTCTTGTGCTTTATCAGGTCATGCTTTTCTCCCACAATTTTTATTTTCACTCGTCCTAAGAGTCTTCTCCCTCTCTCTCATCATCATCATCATTTCAGTTTTCCCTGCCAGCAGCCTCAAATCTTTGGTGACGAAGGAGGGTTTACATAAACAACACTCAAACAACTAAAAGCCTTATCTTTCTTGGCTCCCATCTCTGTGTTGACTCAAAATGTGCTGAGTACATGTTGTGGTATCAGAGTCCTCGTCACTGCTCCCACCTATCTGTTGCATCACCAGCAGGCTTTCCTGACACAAACATCTAGTGGGGCATTTCTCAGGCACGATGGATCACGGCCTGTGGAGACCATGGTGACAAGACTAAAGACCCAAGAACCTGCTGTTGTAGCCATAACTAGAGCTGCTTCTACCTCTGGAGGAGACAGGAAAGCAGGGGCACTGAAGGCGGCATATTTAAGTGTGGGATGGAACAAGGAGGGAGGGGGACTCCATTCCCTGTGATGACTTGACAGCTGTCCCTAGACTTGGCTGTCCCTCTTCTGGCTGGCCCTGAGCTACTGTTCCTGTGCCCACATCAGCTTACACGTGGAGCCTGGCTTCCCTGCATGTCAACAGCCCTCTTCCTACTGAATCGTAAATCCCTGACACCTAGTTGACCATCTACTAAGCTCACAGGTGCCTGGGCCCCCCAGTAAGGTATATAGAGGCTCTGTGTGGTTCTGGTCCCAAGAGCAAGGTTGTGTCTTATCCCTGAACGTGAGATGATGTATTCGGCATGGACTTCAGAGTCAGACAGACTGAGGATGGGCCCAGGGCAAGACCCCAAGCAAGTTCCTAAATCTCTCGGAGCCTCAGTTTTTCTGTAAGTAAAATGAGGAAAACAATATCTATTTCAGAATGTTGACTTGAGCATTATAGGCAGTAAAGGTAAACACCAGGCCCACAGGAAGTTCTCAGTAGAGGGATTATTGTTATCAAGGCTTTTCAAATTCTGCTGGGCCAGACTCTGAGGGGCACTGAGATGGGCAGATGTGCCCAGGCTACCCTCAGGGTTGCTTCCTACCACCACGCTCTAGCCATGCTGAGCACTACGCTGTTTTCCCAACAAGCTATGGATTGCATAGCTTCTGGCTTCCATGCCTGCTCTCATGCTGGGCATCGCACCTCCTCCCTTTGTCACTCGGAGAACTTGTCCTTTGCTGTGTAGCACTTGGAACATCCCGGGGCTCACAGTGTTATTCAGGTGAGTTTCAGGTGGTGCCACTTTCGCCTCCAGGAACTAGCAGAGTGTCTGGAACACAGGAAGTGATCCCACCCTTCCAGCTCCCAACCATGTTGGTCTCAGTGTCAATGGCTGTCTACACCAAGATCTTGTACATGTTTTTTTATTTTTTCTTTATTGCTATTACAAATAATGCTTGGATTTCTCTTGAGGTATATACTTGTGATGATAAAAATTCTCTGTTTTCTGGGGTGTGCAGGGTTCTTTATATATTGTTGTTTTTGTTTTTAATTTTTGGCCACACCCTACAGCATGTGGGACCTTGGTTCCTTGACCAAGGATCAAACCTGAGCCCTCTGCATTGGAAGGCAGAGTCTTAACCCCTAGATGGCTGGGGAAGTCCCTAAACATTAAGTTTTTTGACTACTGTTCACATCTTTTTACTATGAGTCTATCAATTTTGAGAAAATGGAACTGAAATCACCTATCAAATTTGTCAAGCTCCCCATGAGACCTGGCAGTTTTTTGTTTCTGTCTTTTGAGGCTATACTGTTAGATTACATCTTTTCCTGGTGATTTTTTCTTTCAACTAATCCTTGTTGATCCAAAGCTTATGTGTTCTGATATTATATTGTTATACCTGCTTTCTTTTGATTAATTTTTGTCTGTTATGTCTTTTTAAAGCCTACCACCCTCCTCTTACCCTTTGCTAAAGGTTACTTTCTCTGATATAGTAAGTAAGTGTTAGTTGCTTAGTTGTGCCCGACTCTTTGCATCCCCGTGTACTGCAGCTCACCAGGCTCCTGTGTCCATGAGATTTTCCAGACAAGAATACTGCAATGGGTTGCCATTTCCTTCTCCAGAGGATCTTCCTGACCCAGGGATCGAACTTGGGTCCCTGCACTGCAGGCAGATTCTTTACTGACTGAGCTACAAGGGAAGCCCTTCTGTGATGTAAGTTTGCCTAAATAGCAAATGACTGGAATTTTTGTAAAATCTGATGTGAAAATAATAATAATTACCATGATAAATTCTTACACAGAACTTACTACGTGCCAAAGATTGCTATATGTGCCTTTATTTTTTAATGTATTAAAGCATTTATTTCCCACAGAACCTATCAATTATATTATATACTATAGTTGTCTCCATTTTATTTATAAGGAAACTGATGCACAGAGAAGTTAACTTGCCCAAGGTCCCAGAGCTAATCTATGCCAGCATTTTAACCCAGTCAGTCTAGCTCTAGATTTGATACTTCATGGGCTGGTTTAATCTGTTTCCTTTTATTGTGATTATTGATTGATTTCTATCATATTATTTTTTATTTACCACCATACTACTTTGCTTCTTTTGTCTTCCTGCTTGTATTTCTCCTGGTTGTATTGTATTTCTTTAAAAAATTTTTTTATGGACTTTAAAATGTTGTTTTTACATCACCAGAGTACAGACATGTCTACAGGTTAGTATGAAATGACAGAAGACCCTCAAGCTTATCTCCATTTTCTACTCTGCAAAAATAAATTTTGGCTCTTAGAAAACCCTGTGTTATTACTCTTGACCTTTCAGTTTTAGGTTTATTTTAGCTCCAGGTTTATGATTATTCATTAACTGTTAATGGAAATTGGGTTCTTTTCCACTTACACACATCTTGTACACACACATACTTTCTATCCCTGCTTTTCTGAAACCAAGCAGGACTCTTGTGGGGCCCTCCTGGGTTCAAATCCTTTCTTTGTCTCCTGTTTCTTGTTTGTAGGAAAAAGGATTCAGCTTTCTAGACCTTTCCTGAGTTCCAAGTTCAGTTCAGTTCAATTACTCAGTTGTGTCTGACTCTTTGCAACACCATGGACTGCAGCACACCAGGTTTCCCTGTCCATCACCAACTCCCGGAGCTAATTCAAACTCATGTCCATCAAGGTGGTGATGCCATCCAACCATCTCATCCTCTGTCATCCCCTTCTCCTCCTGCCTTCAATCTTTCCCAGCATCAGGGTCTTTTCTAGTGAGTCAGTTCTTCGCATCAGGTGGCCAAAGTATTGGAGTTTCAGCTTCAGCATCAGCCCTTCCAATGAATATTCAGGACTGATTTCCTTTAGGATGGACTGGTTGGATCTCCCTGCAGTCCAAGGAACTCCCAGAGTCTTCTCCAACACCACAGTTTAAAATAATCAATTCTTTGGTGCTCAGCTTTCTTCATAGTCCAACTCTCACATTCATACATGACTACTGGAAAAACCATAGCTTTGACTAGGCAAAGCTTTGTTGGCAAAGTAATGTCTCAGCTTTTTAATATGCTTTAATATGCTGATCATGTATGGATGTGAGAGTTGGACTGTGAAGAAAGCTGAGCGCCGAAGAATTGATGCTTTTGAACTGTGGTGCTGGAGAAGACTCTTGAGAGTCCCTTGGACTGCAAGGAGATCCAACCAGTCCATTCTGAAGGAGATCAGCCCTGGGATTTCTTTGGAGGGAATGATGCTAAAGCTGAAACTCCAGTACTTTGGCCATCTCATGCGAAGAGTTGACTCATTGGAAAAGACTCTGATGCTGGGTGGGATTTGGGGCAGGAGGAGAATGGGACGACAGAGGATGAGATGGCTGGATGGCGTCACTGCCTCAATGAATGTGAGTCTGAGTGAACTCCGGGAGTTGGTGATGGACAGGGAGGCCTGGCGTGCTGCAATTCATGGTGTTGCAAAGAGTCAAACATGACTGAGCGACTGAGCTGAACTGAACTGAATATGCTGGTCATAGCGTTTCTTCCAAGGAGCAAGCGTCTTTTAATTTCATGGCTGTAGTCACCATCTGTAGTGATTTTGGAGCCCAAGAAAATAAAGTCTCTCACTGTTTCCATTGTTTCTCTATCTATTTGCCATGAAGTGATGGGACCAGATGCCATGATCTTCGTTTTCTGAATATTCAGTTTTAATCCAACTTTTTCACTCTCCTCTTTCACTTTCATCAAGAGGCTCATTACTTCTTCTTCATTTTCTGCCATAAGGGTGGTGTCATCTGCATATCTGAGGTTATTGATATTTCTCCTGGCAATCTTGATTCCAGCTTGTGCTTCATCCAGCCCAGCGTTTCTCATGATGTACTCTGCACAGAAGTGAAATAAGCAGGGTGACAATATACAGCCTTGATGTATTCCTTTCCCTATTTGGAACCAGTCTGTTGTTCCATGTCCAGTTTTAACTGTTGCTTCCTGACCTGCATATAGGTTTCTCAAGAGGCAGGTCAGGTGGTCTGGTATTCCTATCTCTTGAAGAATTTTCCACAGTTTGTTGTGATCCACAGAGTCAAAGGCTTTGGCATAGTCAATAAAGCAGAAATAGATGTTTTTCTGTAACTCTCTTGCTTTTTTGAAAATCCAACAGATATTGGCAATTTGACCTCTGATTCTTCTGCCTTTTCTAAATCCAGCTTGAACATCTGGAAGTTTACATACTGTTGAAGCCTAGCTTGGAGAATTTTGAGCATTACTTTACTAGTGTGTGAGATGAGTGTAATTGTGTCGTAGTTTGAACATCCTTTGGCACGGCCTTTCTTTGGGATTGGAATGAAAATTGACCTTTTCCAGTCCTGTGGCCACTGCTGAGTTTTCCAAATTTGCTGGCAAATTGAGTGCAGCACTTTCACAGCATCATCTTTTAGGATTTGAAAGAGCTCAACTGGAATTCCATCACCTCCACTAGCTTTGTTCGTAGTGATGCTTCCTAAGGCCCACTTGACTTCACATTCCAGGATGTCTGGCTCTAGGTGAGTGATCATACCATCATGATTATCTGGGTCATGAAGATCTTTTTTGTACAGTTCTTCTGTGTATTCTTGCCACCCCTTCTTTATCTTCTGCTTCTGTTAGGTCCATACCATTTCTGTCCTTTACTGTGTCCATATTTGCATGAAGTGTTCACTGTGTCCATCTTTGCATGTAATGTTCCCTTGGTATCTCTAATTTTCTTGAAGAGATCTCTAGTCTTTCCCATTCTATTGTTTTCCTCTATTTCTTTGCACTGATCATGGAGGAAGGCTTTCTCATCTCTCCTTCCTATTCTCTGGAAATCTGCATTCAAATGGGTATATCTTTGCTTTTCTCCTTTGCCTTTAGCTTCTCTTCTCAGCTATTGGTAAGGCCTCCACAGACAACCTTTTTGCCTTTTTGAATTTCTTTTTCTTGGGGATGATCTTGATCACTGCCTCCTGTACAATGTCATGAACCTCCATCGATAGTTCTTCAGGCTCTGTCTATCAGATCTAATTCCTTGAATCTGTTTGTCACTTCCACTGTATAGTCACAAAGGATTTGATTTAGGTCATACCTGAATGGTCTAGTGGTTTTCCCTACTTTCTTCAATTTAATTCTGAAGTTTGCAATAAGGAGTTCATAAGGAGTCAGCTCCCAGGTGGAGGATGGTAACTTCAGGCTGAGCATGAGATTCCTGGAACACCGCCCTTGTTACCCTACCACCGACCAATCACACACCCCGCAACCCCTAACCCTTATTTTGTTTTTAAAAGCTTGTCCCCAAAAGCACTGGGGATTTTGAGGTTTCTGAGCATGAGTCACACATTCTCTTAGCTTGGCTCTTGTGATAAATCTCCCTCTGCTCCAGACTCCAACGTTTCCATTTGTTTGGCCTCCCTGTGTGTCAGGCACAGGGACTTGTGTCCCATAACATCTTCTTTTTCTCTTTGTGGTCATGCTCTGGTGTGGGTCTGTTTGCAATTACTGCACTAGGCATGAGAGTACTCAATGGGCCCTTTCAATCTAGCAACTCATTTCCTTCGGTTCAGAGAAAATTTCCTGAGTAATTTCCTTGATAGTTTCCCTTATTCTGTCTCTTGCTGGAACTCTTATTGTCTGAAAGTTACAGCTCCAGGATTGGTTCTCTTACATTCTAAATTTTCATCTTTACCAACTTTATGTTGTAATCCTCCTATTGTGTTTTGGCTTGTTTATTTTGATTTATTTTATTTCTATAATTTTTTAAATTTCCAAGAGCTATTTTTTTCCCCCTGACCATCCATGTTAATATTTAAAGAAAAACTCTATTCTGGTTTTATGGTTAAAATATCTTTTCTTACATCCGTCTGCATTTTTCCTTTTTTATTTTCTTCTCCCTGTAAAGACTATTTTTCTGTACATTGCTGTTTTCTACTTTTTATTTTAGCCCATATTTTTCATATGAGAGACTCTCTTTAGATGTACTATGATTCTTGATGGTCTGCTTGTAAGTGGGAAACTCTTACAGAGCTCATAGGACATACCACAAAGCTCTAAAGTAAAACAGTCTGGTATTGGCATATGAAGAGGCAAACAAATAGAACGGAATGATGAGTCCAGAAGTAGGTCCAAGAACAAATGGAAATTTAGTATGTGAGAAACAGTAGATCTTGATTAATGGGGAGACAGCATTGAAACAACTAAATAGCTATTTGGGAAAAGATAAAGTTGGATTCATTCCTCATACCATACACTCCAAAGCATGAAAGATAAATGAGATGAATAAACTTCAAATGCATGCGAGATACATACAAGTACATACAAGTACTAAAGAGAAAATATAGGGGATTCACTTTATAACTTGAGAGTAGTGACACACTCATTATGACTTTAAATCCAAAAGCAGTGAATGAAAAGATTAATTTGACTATACAAAAATAAAAATATTTTGCAGGACAAAAGATCATATTTCTATCAATACGCAAAGTTAAAAGACACATGATAAACTAAAAGAAACTATTTATGTGTATCGTAGCTTAAAGCAAATTAATACATAAGAGAAAAGGAATAAAACAATCTTTTAAAAGAAAGATCCTGCAGTTAAAAATTTGAATTAGAAATATCTATATGAAGTCATCAATTTTTTCATATATCTCATACCTTTGATTAACTGCAAGAGCCTACAAGCAAAGGCAACCCAATGGCAATGAGCACACTATGCTAAGCACTGGAACCTGGTTCATAAATACCATTTTTCACTAAAACAAACCAAGTCCCCTTGCAGAAATGGCTGATCCAGATCTGGGGCAAACTAAGGACAAGGTGAGCTTGGGAAATCTAGTTGCATCAGAAATCAAGGAAGCATTCGAAGTGTCAACCTGACTGGCTAAAGAATGCTCAGGTAGCTGGTAAACATTATTTCTGAGTGTGTCTGTAGGACTGTCTCTGAAAGAGACTAGCATTTGACCTGGTGGAGTAAATAAAGATTTCCCTCCCCAATGTGGGTAGGCATCATCCAGTCTTTAAAAAACAAACAAACAAAAAAACAACTTATGCATTTATTTGACTGCACTGAGTCTTAGTTGTAGCACTCAGGATCTTTGATCTTAGTTGCAGCATGTGGGATCTAATTCCCTGACAGGGAATCAAACTAGGTCTACCCCACGAGGAGCACAGAGTCTTAGCCACTGGACCACCAGAGAAGACTCCACATCCAATCACTGAAGGGTATGAATAAAACAAAACAGCAGAGGAAGGGCAAATTCCATCTCTTTGCTTGAGCTGGAACTTTCACCTTCTCCAGCTCTTGTCCACTGGAGCTCCTGGCCTTTGGACTCTGACTGGGGATTAACACAATCAGCACCCCCACCCTACCTCCTTTTCTTGGGATTTTGAGTTCATCCCAGGGCTTATACCTTTGGCTCCCTTGGTTCTTGGCCTTTGAGCTTAGACCAGCTTTCCTGGATCTCCAGCTTACAGATAGCAGATTGTGGGATTTCTCAGCATCCTTGATAATAAGTCTCTTTAGATATTGGTCCTGTCTCTCTAAAGAACTCTGACTTATAAATGGGATGTGTTAAAAGAACACAGGAGTAGCTTGAAAGGGCTCACACTAGCCAAATTTCTAAAAAGAGATTAAGCATCAAATGTAGCTATACAGTATTGTAATGACTGGGAATTGTAACAAAAATTGAAAAAGAAAATAATTCCCTGAGTCCAAAGTGACAACCAAAAGATAAAGATAAAATTTAATTTACCACCATTGAGGAGACTATTTAAACATTTCCTTTGGGCTTCCCTTGTGGCTCAGCTGGTAAAGAATCCGCCTGCACTGTGGGAGGCCTGGGTTCAATTCCTGGGTTGGGAAGATCCCCTGGGCAAGGGAAAAGCTACCCACTCCAGTATTCTGGTCTGGAGAAGTCCATGGACTGTATAGTCCATGGGCGCAAAAAGTCAGACAAGACTGAGTGACTTTCACTTTCTTCTATAAATTGATCAAAGGAAATAGTTAAGCATTTACCCTGATGTTCAGGAAGAACTGTAGTTCACCCCTATTGATAAGGGAGAGCTTTTCTTTATAGAATGTCAGCTAACACATGTAGAATAAATGATAGAAAATCACCATTTTGCAGCTCCTCCAATGAAATAATCATTTCAAAGAAAGATCTTGAATGTATGCTAATTCATCAGGTTGCCAAGGAACAAGAATGCCAAGGGATCATATGTTAATTACAAAGGAAAACAGCATGTCTTCACAACTAAGAGACCTCCTAGTCACCATCTGGACAAGTGATGAAACTCAGGGTCACTAACAGGGGGACACCTGGACACTGCGTTTCTCCTGATGTGATATAATGTGAAGTTCCTGCCTTCTCCTTAGCACATTCTTGCCAGAAATACTTTAAACATAGCCTGAACATAACTGAGTCTTTAGTTGGATTCCAATTGGTGGGAAATACAGAAGACAGGGAAACAAGGTTAATGACACTACAAAGAAACCATCAGATGGTTTAAGAATGTGGGACACTCTGCAAGACAGCTGGCTTGGTCTTTTCAAATAGTCAACGTCATTTTTTGAAATGTGGGAATAATTTAGCGAAGACTAAAGAGTAGTGACAAACAGGGGCAGTGCATGAAGCTTGACTGAATCTTCTTTTTTAATTTTTATTTTACATTAGAGTATAGTTGATTTGCCTTGGTTCATGGACCTAACATTCCAGGTTCCTATGCAGTATTGCTCTTTACATCATCAGACCTTGCTTCTATCACCAGTCGCATCCGCAGCTGGGTATTGTTTTTATTTTGGCTCCATCCTTTCATTCTTTCTGGAGTTATTTCTCCACTGGTCTCCAGTAGCATATTGGGTACCTACTGACTTGGGGAGTTCCTCTTTCAGTATCCTATCATTTCTCCTTTTTATACTGTTCATGGGGTTCTCAAGGCAAGAATACTGAAGTGGTTTGCTATTCCCTTCTCCAGTGGACCACATTCTGTCAGACCTCTCCAACATGACCCACCCGTCTTGGGTGGCCCCAATGGCATGGCTTAGTTTCTTTGAGTTAGACAAGGCTGTGGTCAATGTGATCAGATTGGCTAGTTTTCTGTGATTGTGGTTTCAGTGTGTCTGCCCTCTGATGCCTCTCGCAACACCTACCGTCTTACTTGGGTTTCTCTTACCTTGGACGTAGGGTATTTCTTCACGGCTGCTCCAGCAAAGCGCAGCCGCTGCTCCTTACCTTGGAGAAGGGGTAGCTCCTCACAGCTGCCCCTCCTGACCTTGAATGTGGAGTAGCTCCTCTCGGCCCTCCTGCACCCACGCAGCCACCGCTCCTTGGACATGGGAGATCAGTCCTGGGTGTACTTTGGAAGGACTGATGCTAAAGCTGAAACTCCAATACTTTGGCCACCTCATGCGAAGAGCTGACTCATTGGAAAAGACCCTGATGCTGGGAGGGATTGGGGGCAGGAGGAGAAGGGGACGACAGAGGATGAGATGGCTGGAGGGCATCACCGACTTGATGGACATGAGTCTGAGTGAACTCCGGGAGTTGGTGATGGACAGGGAGGCCTGGTGTGCTGCGATTCATGGGGTCGCAAAGAGCTGGACACGACTGAGCGACTGAACTGAACTGAATAGTTGATTTACAATATTGTGTTGATGTTGATGTACAATATTGTGTTTCAGATATACAGCAAACTAATTCAGTGATATATATACATTTATCCGTGCTTTTTCAGACTTCCCCCCCATATTACAAAATATCAAGTAGAATTCCCTGTTGACAGTAGGTCCTTGTTGGTATCTATTTTATATATAGTAGGTATGTGTATGTTAATCCCCAAACCCTAATTTATCCCTCCCCTCACCTTGATTGGATCTTGATTGAGAAGATAATAAAGCAATAATAAAAAGCTTATTAAATGAAAAATGAGAAAATTTGAGCATAAACTGTATATCCAATGATATTGAATTATTATTAATTTTCTTAGGTAAGAAAGATAAGAGTATCATGGCTTTGTAGAAGAGTGTCTTTAATTTTTAGAATATGCAAGTTGAAGTTGTTTAGGGGAAAAGCACATGCTACCTGCAACTTCCAAAGGGTGAAGCATACATATAAAATATGTATATATAGACAGGAAGTCAGTATGGCAAAATGTTAACAATTACTGGGCTTAGATAGAGAGTATTAGGGTGATCATTGTACTGTTCTTTTAATTTTTCTATATGTTAGAAAAATTTCAAGGTAAATTAGAAGAAAAAAATGAAGCTGATATGAAGCCTTGAGTCCATGGGTCACTTTATAGTGTTTCATCTTGACCACAAAACCCCTCCAAAGTGTGTGTTTAGGCCTATTAATATTTTCTTGGCTTAGTCTGATTACACAGGGAGAATGTTCCAGTCTCCTTTCTGTTTAGCTTTAGCCAAACAGGCCAACATTTTGGCCAAAAGGAAGGATAGTGTGTGGAGAGAGGAGTCTTATAACTCAATATATAAAGTTTTACTTAAATCCTGTTTTTAGGCATAGAAATCCTGGCCACAAGAATATCTCGTTTTCCCCAGGCCAGAGAACTGCTCTTTCACTCTTTCCAGAGAATAAACCTCTGGCTTCCTGCTGCTTTGGGGGAAGGACAGTAACCCAGCTGAAAAGAATCTGTGGCTGCTAATGACTGGAGCTTTCAGGAGTTTAGTGATACAGATCTGGGGGTTTCCTGGACTTTCTCCACTGCTGCTTCAAAATCCATCTTCTCAGGTGTGTTCAGTTATTATCATCTATCTACAGGTCTTTCAGCTCCCAAAATTCCTTTTGTCTCTAATTCTCTGTGGGTTTATGCATTTTTTTTTAAAGTACACTTCTGTGACATTTTATTGGGATTTGAGAAAAGAGCAGAGACTAATGCATATAATCAATCCATCAGCCTTTACTGGAAGTCAATCTGATGTTCTTTAGCCTCTTTTTCCCATATGCTAGTTTGAAAGTTATCTCTTCTTTGTATTCTTTAATGGGTTGTCCTTGAAATTTTAATCTCTCTGTTTGACTTAACAAAGTCTAAAGATAATCAATATTCTTATCTTTTTTTCTGAATAATGCAAAGACTGCAGAAAGCTTTCACTTTGACCTCTCCTTTCTCACTTTCCACACTACTTTGGTCTAATAATTTCTTTGTTGTTTCCAACAGCTCCTGTTAAGCAGTCCCTTCATCGATAACATTTATTGAGGCTCCTTGCCATGTGGCAAGAGGTATTCTGAGCACTGGAAATACAACAGTGAATAAGGGAGACAAAACTACTCATAAAAATGTTTAAATTTTTTTTTTAATATATTTACTTACTTATTTGACTGCACCAGGTCTTAGTTGCAGCATGTGGGATCTAGTTCCCTGTCCAGGAATCGAACCTGGGCCTCCTGCATTGAGAACACAGAGTGTTAGCCACTGAACCACCAGGGAAGTCCCATAAAAATGTTTTATGTTTTGCCATACACAATGCAATATTGTAAAGTAAAAAAAAAAAAAAAAAAAGTTTTATGTTAGGTTGAACTATATGAAATTTCTAATATTTTGCCAATTTTTAGTTATAAAAGCTCATCTTAAGTTGGTTAAATATATGTATATTTAAATATATATATATTTATATAAATACATGTAAAATCACTAATGCTTTTAAATTTACCTAAACAGTTATTAATTTCATTGTTTATTGCTTCCATGTTACCTGTATCCCACTTCTCTCTGGGTCTGTTTCCATTTCAGATCCTGAGTAGTTCTTTTTAAAAACATCTTTATTTGTTTATGGCTATTCTGGGTCTTCATTGCTGCAGGAGCTTTTCTCTAGTTGCGGTGCACTGGTTTCTCATTGCGGTGGCTTCTCTTTCTGTGGAGCACAGACTTTAGGGCAAGTAGGCTTCAGCATTGCAGCGCGTGGGCTCAGAAGTTGTAGCTCTTGGGCTCTAGAGCACAGGCTCAGTAGTTGCGGCATATGGCTTAGTTGCTCTGCAGCACGTGGGATCTTGCCAGATCAGGGATCAGACCCATGTCTCCTGAATTGGCAGGCAGATTCTTTCCACTGAGCAGCCAGGGAAGTCCCTGAGTAGTTCTTTGAATGAAGATCTGTAAGTGATAAAAGTCCTTCTCGGAAATTAACCTGTTACCCTTGAATAACAGTTTACTTGAGTATGATTCTTAGTTGGCCATTCATTTACCTCAGTCCTTTGAAAATATATTGCTGAGAGTCTAATAATTTTCATTTGTAGATAATTAGTCTTTTCTCTTTGGCTGGTTTTAAGATATTTTGTCTTTGATGTTCTGCAGATTCACTATAATGTGTCTTGATCTGTATTTGTCTTAATTTAATTTTAATCTTACTCAAGGCTTGGGATGTTCCTTATATGTGATGATTCAGCTCACAACTTTCTTCAGTTTTCAAAATTTCTCAGTCATCATCTTCTGAATATTGTCTGTTCTGAAGTGTCTCTGTTATCTCTGCAGAAATCCTAGTAGGAATATATTGGGCCTTCAAACTCTGTTCTTTATGCCTCTTAATATTTATTTGTTTTTATTTTATTTATTTTTGGCTGCTCTGGGTCTTGGTTGCTGCGCTCAGGCTTGCTCCAGGTGCAGAGAGTAGGGACCACTCTCTCGTGGTGGTGTCTGGGCTTCTCAATGTAGTGGCTTCTCTTGCTATGAAGCATGGGCTCTG
This sequence comes from Capra hircus, assembly GCF_001704415.2. Taxonomy (NCBI): domain Eukaryota; kingdom Metazoa; phylum Chordata; class Mammalia; order Artiodactyla; family Bovidae; genus Capra; species Capra hircus. Next base: position 54,884,236 of record NC_030822.1, read on the forward strand.
GGGTATGCAGGCTTCAGTTGTTGTGATTCATGGGCTCCAGGGCACAGGCTCAGTACTTGTGGCATACGGACTTAGTTGCCCCACGGCATGTGGGATCTCTCCAGACCAGGGATAGAACCCGTATCCCCTGCATTGAAAAGTGGATTCTTATCCACTGTACCACCAAGGAAGTCCAAGAACAAGGTACCTTTTCATCTTTATAAATATACATTAAATTTTTTTTTCTCTACATCCAGGTTACGTTGTCAATTATTGAACTGGAGAAAAAAAAAAAAAAAAACCAGATGGCTAACTCTCTTCCAAAAGTGTAGCTGTCTGTGAAACCCAGCTAGCCCTGGTGGCTCAGACAGTAGAGAATCTGCCTGCAATATGGGAGGCCTGGGTTCAGTCCCTGGGTTGGGAGGATCCCCTGGAGAAGGGAATAGGAACCCACTCCAGTATCTTGCCTGGAGAATTCCATGGACCGAGGAGCCTGGCAGGGTGCAGTTTATGGGGTCGCAAAGGGTCAGACACAACTAAGTGACTAAGCGCACACTCTATGCAACAGGAAAACAGTGAAGACAAGGAAGCTTAAACAAGTTTTGTGGAAATAATCTGGTTCAAGACACTTCATAGAGTTATCTGACTCTCCTTGTTGTATTATCAAAATATCTGGTTGTCCCACTATTTGATGATGTTAAATTTGATCACTTGTTTAAGATAACCCACCAGATTTTTCCACTACAAAAGTAAAGTTTAGTGATTGATAGGAAATCTGTGGGGAAGGCATGTATGCAACCCTTTCCTCAATAATGTTTCATCTAATGGTTTTAGCATTTATTGATGAACCTTGCTTGAATCAAATATTCCCTGAGGGTTGCAAAATAGCAATTTAGAATACAGCATTCTATTCACATGTATTAGCTGTTTTCTTCTATAAGGAAGAGCTTTTAGGGTATTGGGTTTTGAATCCAAAGACCTGAACAAAAACTTTTAACCTGAATCTAATGATGAGGAAATTAGTTAAATTCATATCATCTTCTCTGGACTCTTCAAAAGAAGTCAGTGTCTGGGCTGGTGAATAATATTCTTAAGGGACATAAAAACCTGAGGAAGTGTGTTAGATCCTGAATTTTAAAAAAAGACAGAGAGAAAACAGCTAGAAAAGCCATTTTGAGAGAACTGGGAAAACTTGAATATATTGTGTACATGAGATGATATTGAAGAATTATGTTACCCTTCGTAGGTGTGATAGTGGTATTCTGTTTATGTCCAGTGTCCTTATTCTTAGGAGATGTATGTTGAAGTATTTAGGGGAAGTGTCACTCCGTATACAATTATTTAAAATGGTTCATAGGGACTTCCCTGGTGGTCCAGTGGTTAAGATTTTACGTTTCAATGCAGGGGATGTTGGTTCAATCCCTGGTCAGGGAGCTAAAATCCCACATGCCTTGCAGGCAAAAAAATCAAAACATAAAACAGAAGCAATATTGTATCAAATTCAATAAAGACTTTAAAAGTGGTTTATATACTTTAAAAAACCTTAAAAATATTGAAATGGGAGACAGCGGGAGCTTTTCCACCATGGCCACTAGGCCGATCTCTGTCCAAGTGGAACCAGGATGCCGCATGGGGGCCCTTGATGGGAAGGTTAGTAAACCGCTGCTGTGGGAATGAACTCTCCAGGCAAGGCCTGTAGTCAACATCCACATGCCAAAGGATAGAGTCACTGGTCAGCACCAAGGCTGTGGTTTTGTGGAATTCTTATGTGAGGAAGATGCTGACTCAGCCATAAACATCATGAACATGATCAAACTCTATGGAAAGCCAATACAGGTGGGCTCACAGCAAAAACCTGGATGTGGGGACCAACATTTTCATTGGGAACCTGGACCCAGTTGCTTTATGATACTTTAAGTGCCTATGGGTTCATCTTGCAAAGTCCCAAGATTTTGTGGGACCCTGACATAGGCAACTCCAAAGCTTATGCCTTTATTAGTTCAGTTTCATCTGATGCTTTGGATGCAGCGATTGAGCCATGAATGGGCAGTACCTCTATAACCTCCCCATCACTGTGGGAGGACACAGAAGGACTCCAGGGGCGAGTGCCATGGCTCAGCAGCTGAACGACTTGGGGCAGCACAGAACCACTCTCCCAGGCTGACCACCCTCATCAGCTGTTTGCCAATGCACCCCCTCCACCCTCTGCACCCAATCCTGTGGTATCATCTTTGGGGTCTGGGCTTCCTCCTCCATGCATGCCTCCTTCTGGCTCCATCCCACCCCCAGTACCGCCTCCTGGGGCCCTTCCACTTAGGATACCCCCAGCCATGCCCCCACCACCTATGCCTCCTGGGGCTGGAGGACATGGCCCCCCATCACCGGGAACCCCAGGGGCTGGACATCCTGGACACGGACACTCACATCCTCACCCATGGGTGGGAAGCTCCATCTAGAGATGTCTCAGATGCAGCTGGCCCACCATAGCCCTCATGGCTTGGGACAGCCCCATGCTGGGCCCCCTGTCTCTGGGGGGCAGCCATCACCCCAACCACCACCTGGGATGCCTCACCCTGGACATTTTCCCATGAGCATGCCCACCCCTGCCAAGGGCCTCTGTTTGGCTCTACCATGGGTCTCCCAGGTCCTGTGCCTCCTCATGGTATGCATGGACCTCCTCTATTGATGCCCCCTCATGGATGGATACACTCGCCCTCCCTGACCTTCACCCTATGGCCACCAGTGGGGGCTGTTCCCTCCACCCAGACCCACTTCCTGCCCTTGAGTTCCCCCTCGAGGCCCACTTCGAGGCCTTCTCCCTCTATATGTCTGTTTACTTCCCTGGACCAATCAGAGTTGCTATAGCACTGAGGGGCTAAGGCACTAATTCCTTGCAGGCCTTTCTTTTGTAAGTGTAACTTTTTTCACAAGAGGTTTTATTATTTTTTTTTTTTTTCTATGTTGGCCCTACGTGTTTTGCAAATACACAGAGAAAATAAAAGAAAATAAAATGGTTTCACACACATATGTGTATACCTAACATGTACACATATACAAATACCTCCAACCGACCCAAACATATTAAAACTAAAACTATAAAATATCATCAAACAGGAAGGCATGGGTGTGTGTCTTGCATCTACCTACTGTATTATTCTAGGTTTGGCCAGAAAAACAGAAGCCACTCAGGTTTTCAAGTGTGAAAGACTATATTGTAGAAAATTAAAGGTTGATAAAACTGTTGGAAGGGCTGAAGGAGTGATCCTCTCTATTAGTTCTAGAAGGAGTGATTCTCAAAAACTCACCTGGAAGTGGCTACAAATGGGAAGATAAAAGTTGCTCAGTTGTGTCCAACTCTTTGTGATCCCATGGACTGAATTCTTTAGGCCAGAATACTGGCGTGGGTAGCTTTTCCCTTATCCAAGGGATCTTCCCAACCCAGAGATCAAACCCAGGTATCCTGCATTGCAGGTGGATTCATTACCAGCTGAACCACAAGGGAAGCCCAAGTGTACTGGAGTGGGTAGCCTATCCCTTCTCCAGCGGATATTCCCGACCCAGGAATCAAAATGGGGTCTTCTGCATTGCAGGTGGATTCTTTACCAACTGAGCTATCAGGGAAGCCCCTACAAACGGGAAGCTCACCTAACTATCTTAGTTTGCAAAGCCAATGAGAGTGATTCTTAAGAAAATCACCCAGGGGGCTATCCTGGTGGTCCAGTGGTTAAGAATCTGTCTGCCAATGCAGGAAACACAGGATCGATCCCTGTTCTGGGAACTGAGATCCCACATGCCTCAAGCCTGTGCCTCACAAATACTGAGCTTGGGCACCTTGGAACCCATAATCTGCAACAAGAGAGGCCACTGCCACGGGAAACCCGAGCACCAGAACTAGAGAGCAGCCCCCACTCGCTGCTACTAGAGAAAGACTGTGCACAGCAACAAGGCGCCCCTGAGCTGCAACAAAGGCTCAGCACAGCTATACATAAACACATAAACAAATAAAAATTTACAAAAAGAAGAAAAAGTCGTCTGGAAGCTGCTTTGAACTCCAAGTCTGGCTGTATATCTGCCTGCAACAACCAATGAAGAATAATGGTCTCTACCCTTGCATCTTACACTGGTAACTCTTATCTAGGCCCACAGAGAGAAGGGAATTCTGGGAAAAGTGGTTCCAGGTGTCTCCTCTGCACCACAGAAAGGACCTTGGAAACGGTGGTGATGATGATGATTCAGACAATCAAGTGCATACTTACAGCTTCCGTCAGTTCAGTCGCTCCATTGTGTCCGACTCTTTGCCACCCCATTGACTACAGCATGCCAGGCTTCCCTGTCCATCACCAACTCCCAGAGCTTGCTCAGACTCATTTCCATTGAGTTGGTAATGCCATCCAACCATCTCATCCTCTGCCATCCCCTTCTCCTCCTGCCTTCAGTCTTTCCCAGCATCAGGGTCTTTTTCAATGAGTCAGTTCTTCGCATCAGGTGGCCAAAGTATTGGAGCTTCAGCTTCAGCATCAGTCCTTTCAGGGAATATTCAGGACTGATCTTCTTTAGGATGGACTGGTTGGATCTCCCTGCAGTCCAAGGGACTCTCAAGAGTCTTCTCCAACACCATAGTTCGAAAGCATTAATTCTTTGGTGCTCAGCTATCTTTATGGCCCAACTCTCACATCCATACAAGGCTACTGGAAAAACCATAGCTTTGACTAAATGGACCTTTGTCAGCAAAGTAATGTCTCAGCTTTTTAATATGTTATCTAGGTGGGTCATAGCTTTTCTTCCGAGGAGCAAACATCTTTTGCTTTCTTTCATGGCTGCAGTCACCATCTGTAGTGATTTTGGAATCCAAGAAAATAGTCTCTCACTGTTTCCATTGTTTCCTCGTCTATTTGCCATGAAGTAATGGGATCGGATGCCATGATCTCATTTTCTGAATGTTGAGTTTTAAGCCAACTTTTTCACTCTCCTCTTTGACTTTCATCAAGAGGCTCATTGGTTCTTTGCTATCTGCCACAACAGTGGTGTCATCTGCATATCTGATGTTATTGATATTTCTCCTGGCAATTTTGATTCCAGCTTCTGCTTCATCCAGCTAAACATTTCGCATGATGTACTCTGCATAGAAGTGAAATAAGCAGGGTGACAATATACACCCTTGATATACAGTTCAGTTCAGTTCAGTTCAGTCACAGGCAAGCCCGAATCTTTGTGACCCCATGAATTGCAGAACACCAGGCCTCCCTGTCCATCAGCAACTCCTGGAGTTCACTCAAACTCATGTCCATCGAGTCGGTGATGCCATCCAGCCATCTCATCTTCTGTCGTCTCCTTCTCCTCCTGCCCCCAATCCCTCCCAGCATCAGACTCTTTTCCAATGAGTCAACTCTTCTCATGAGGTGGCCAAAGTATTGGAGTTTCAGCTTTAGCGTCAGTCCTTCCAATGAACACCCAGGACTGATCTCCTTTAGAATGGACTGCTTGGATCTCCCTGCAGTCCAAGGGACTCACAAGAGTCTTCTCCAACACCACAGTTCAAAAGCATCAATTCTTCAGCACTCAGCTTTCTCCACAGTCCAACTCTCACATCCATACATGACCACTGGAAAACCATAGCCTTGACTAGATGGACCTTTTTTGGCAAAGTAATGTCTCTGCTTTTTAACATGCTATCTAGGTTGGTCATAACTTTCCTTCCAAGGAGTATGCATCTTTTAATTTCATGGCTGCCGTCACCATCTGCAGTGATTTGGAGCCCCCCAAAATAAAGTCTGACACTGTTTCCACTGTTTCCCCATCTATTTCCAATGAAGTGATGGGACCAGATGCCATGATCTTCATTTTCTGAATGTTGAGCTTTAGGCCAACTTTCTCACTCTCCTCTTTCACTTTCATCAAGAGGCTTTTTAGTTCCTCTTCACTTTCTGCCATAAGGGTGGTGTCATCTGCATATCTGAGGTTATTGATATTTCTCCTGGCAATCTTGATTCCAGCTTGTGCTTCTTCCAGCCCAGTGTTTCTCATGATGTGCTCTGCATATAAGTTAAATAAGCAGGCTTAAATATACAGCCTTGATGTACTCCTTTTCCTATTTGGAACCAGTCTGTTGTTCCATGTCCAGTTCTACCTATTGCTTCCTGACCTGCATATAGGTTTCTCAAGAGGCAGGTCAGGTGGTCTGGTATTCCCATCTCTTGAAGAATTTTCCACAGTTTGTTGTGATCCACACAGTCAAAGGCTTTGGCATAGTCAATAAAGTAGAAATAAATGTTTTTCTGGAACTCTGTTGCTTTTTCGATGATCTAGTGGATGTTGGCAATTTGATCTCTGGTTCCTCTGCCTTTTCTAAAACCAGCTTGAACATCAGGAAGTTCACGGTTCACGTATTGCTGAATCAGCCTGGCTTGGAGAATTTTGAGCATGCCCTAGCGTGTGAGATGAGTGCAATTGTGTGGTAGTTTGAGCATTCTTTGGCATTGCCTTTCTTTGGGATTGGAATGAAAACTGACCTTTTCCAGTCCTGTGGCCACTGCTGAGTTTTCCAAATTTGCTGGCATATTGAGTGCAGCACTTTCACAGCATCATCTTCCAGGATTTGAAACAGCTTAACTGGAATTCCATCACCTCCTCTAGCTTTGTTTGTAGTGACGCTTTCTAAGGCCCACTTGACTCCCATTCCAGGATGTTTGGCTCTAGATGAGTGATCACACCATCGTGATTATCTTGGTCATGAAGATCTTTTTTGTACAGTTCTTCTGTGTATTCTTGCCACCTCTTCTTTATATCTTCTGCTTCTGTTAGATCCATACCATTTCTGTCCTTTATCAAGCCCATCTTTGCATGAATGTTCCCTTGGTATCTCTAATTTTCTTGAAGAGATCTCTAGTCTTTCCCACTCTGTTCTTTTCCTCTATTTCTTTGCATTGATCGCTGAGTAAGGCTTTCTTATCTCTCCTTGCTTCTTTGGAACTCTGCATTCAGATGCTTATATCTTTCCTTTTCTCCTTTGCTTTTCACTTCTCTTCTTTTCACAGCTATTTGTAAGGCCTCCCCAGACAGCCATTTTGCTTTTTTGCATTTCTTTTCTATGGGGATGGTCTTGATCCCTGTCTCCTGTACATTGTCACGAACCTCCATCCATAGTTCATCAGGCACTCTGTCTATCAGATCTAGTTCCTTAAATCTATTTCTCATTTCTACTGTATAATCATAAGGGATTTGATTTAGGTCACATCTGAATGGTCTAGTGGTTTTCCCTACTTTCTTCAATTTAAGTCTAAATTTGGCAATAAGGAGTTCATGATCTGAGCCACAGTCAGCTGCTGGTCTTGTTTTTGCTGACTGTATAGAGCTTATTCATCTTTGGCTGCAAATAATATAATCAATCTGATTTCGGTGTTGACCATCTGGTGATGTCCATGTGTAGAGTCTTCTCTTGTGTTGTTGGAAAAGGTGTTTGCTATGACCAGTGCGTTCTCTTGGCAAAACTCTATTAGCCTTTGCCCTGCTTCATTCTGTACTCCAAGGCCAAATTTGCCTGTTACTCCAGGTGTTTCTTGACCTCCTACTTTTGCATTCCAGTCCCCTATAATGAAAAGGACATCTTTTTTGGTTGTTAGTTCTAAAAGGTCTTGTAGCTCTTCATAGAACCGTTCAACTTCAGATTCTTCAGCATTACTGGTTGGTGTATAGCCTTGGATTACTGTGATACTGAATGGTTTGCCTTGGAAATGAACAGAGATCACTCCGTTGTTTTTGAGATTGCATCCAAATACTGCATTTCATACTCTTTTGTTGACCATGATGGCTACTCCATTTCTTCTAAGGGATTCCTGCCCACAGAAGTAGATATAATGGTCATCTGAGTTAAATTCACCCATTCCAGTCCATCTTAGTTCAATGATTCCTAGAATGTCGACGTTCACTCTTGCCATCTCCTGTTTGACCTCTTCCAATTTGTCTTGATTCATAGACCTAACATTCCAGGTTCCTATGCAATATTGCTCTTTACAGCATTGGACCTTGCTTCTATCACCAGTCACATCCACAGCTGGGTATTGTTTTTGCTTTGGCTCCATCCCTTCATTGTTTCTGGAGTTATTTCTCCACTGATCTCTAGTAGCATATTGGTCACTTTCCGACTTGGGGAGTTCCTCTTTCAGTATCCTATCATTTTGCCTTTTCATACTGTTCATGGGGTTCTCAAGGCAAGAATACTGAAGTGGTTTGCCATTCCCTTCTCCAGTGGACCACATTCAATTTTTAACCAGTCTGTTGTTCATGTCTGGTTCTAACTGTTTCTTTTTGACCTGCATACAGGTTTCTCAGGAGGCAGGAAAGGTGGTCTGGTATTACCATCTCTTTAAGAATTTTCCTCGGTTCGTTGTGATCCACAGTCAAAGGCTTTGGTGTAGTGAATGAAGCAGAAGTAGATGTTTTCCTGGAATTGTCTTGCTTTTTCTATGATCCAGTGGATTGTGGCAATTTGATCTCTGGTTTCTCTGCCTTTTCTAAATCCAGCTTGAACATCTGGAAGTTCATGGTTCACATACTGTTGAAGCCTAGCTTGGAGAATTTTCAATATTACTTTGCTAATGTATGAGATGAGTGCAACTGTACAGTAGTTTGAGCATTCTTTGGCATTGCCTTTCTTTGGGATTGGAATGAAAACTGACCTTTTCCAGTCCTGCGGCCACCGCTGAGTTTTCCAAATTTGCTGGCATATTGAGTGCAGCACTTTTACAGCATCATCTTTTAGGATTTGAAGTAGCTCAGCTGGAATTTCATCAGGATCTTTCTTGTATAGTTCTTTTGAGTATTCTTGCCACCTTTTATAGCATAGCCTCAGCAAAAAGCACTAGAGTACCAGAAAGGATTTTTTAAAAACATTGTGGTAATTGACGCATACACACTACCATATGTAAAACAGATAACTAATAAAAACCTAGTGTATAGCACAAGGAACTCTACTCAATACGCTGTGATGACCTATATGGGAATAAAATCTAAAGAAGAGTGGTATATGTGTGTTCCTTTCTCCCTACCCTAGTCCCTGATAACCTCTGATCTACTTTCTATCTCTGAGTTTGGCTATTCTAGGTAGCATGTATAAGTGGAATCACACAAGATTTGTCCTTTTATCTGGCTTGTTTCACTTAGCATAGTGTTGTCAAGATCCATCCATTTTTGTAGCAGGTACCAGAATTCATTCCCTTTTAAGGCTAAATAATATTCCCTTGTATACATGTATATAGCATATTTTGTTTAACTGTTCCTGTTCATCTGTTGAATGGACACAAGTTATGCAGTCATCAACCTACTTGCCCAGGAACCTGGGAAACATCTGGATTCCTTCCTCTCCATCTCTTTCATCCAATCAGTCAGTAGGTACTATCAGTTCACTACTTCAATCCCTTCAAATATATTATCTCCTACCAATCCTCACTGCCATGCCTGAGTTCAGAGAGTTCATCATCTCTCAGGTCACTCAAAAGAGCCTCCAAACAGTCTCTTCGCCTTCTGTCCTAAAGCCTTCCAGAGTGATCTTTCCATCACGTAACCTACAGTGACCGCTTGCACAAGGCCCTTCTTAACCAGCTCCTGGTCTCTTTACCCTTTCTGCCCCATCCCATGCTGTCCTGAGCTATCAGAGATAAACACCTGGGTTCCAATTCTGGCTGCACCTTTTACTGGGTGATGATGGACACTCATTTAATATCCCTAAACCTTAATTCCTTAATCAATTGAATAAATGAATTCAATCACTCAGTTTTATGTATTATGTGATGTGCCAAACATAAGAGGAGGACATGGAGATGAATTAGACAAAGGCCCTGTACTCAGAGAAATCCCATATATGTCAACAAATCATTGCACTGCAGGATAGTAAGTGCTATACTCCAGGAATATACAAAATGTTCCATGGTTAGTGTGGAATCGTCCATCTCCAGATATGGGTGAGGGCAGAAGAGTGCATTTAGAGTGATATTGGAGCTGTGCAGCAGAGCCTACTCTTGTCCTCCTGGAAGCATTTTTCTCTTCTTCCTGAATAATACCACTCTTTCCCAGCTGGAAATACAGCCATCCAGAATAAAGACTACATTTCCCATTTTCCTTTTCAGCTAAGTATAGCCACGTGACTATGTTCTGACTAATGGGATGTCATTAAAAGTGGTAAGAACAATTTCTGGGATGTGTATTTAAAGGGAGGGAACATGTCCTTCCTGCTGGCTGGGAGGTAGATTTGATGGCTGGAGCTGAAGCAGCTGAAACTTGGACATGAGCTTTTGTTGAAGATGATAATGCAACAAGACAGAAGGAGGCTTAGTTGGCCTATGTTTTACATGAGAGACAAATAGAAATCCATTTTGTTTAAACTATTCATTTTCTCCTTTTTTTTGTTGTTTGCAGCTGAGCCTAACCTTAACTAATACAAACTAACACTGAAAGAAATGAATATAAGTTCACCAAGAGATATTTCAAACAGAAGGAATGGTAGGTGCAAATGCTTAGTGTCCTGAAAGAGGTGGCATGCTCAGGGAATGCCAAGGGTTTGTGTGGCAGAAGAAAAGGCTGGAAGTGGGCTGGGAACAGCCACAGCAGAGTAGACTGAATAGGTAGGACTGTGGCAGGGAGACCTGCCGGGGGCCACGAATGTGGTCCAGGTGAGAGGTGAGTGGGCAGGGATGCTACCAGTGGTGGAAATGGAGGAGAGGAGATCAAGTCAAAATACATTTACAGGGCTTCCCTGGTGGCTCAGTGGTAAAGAACCTGCCTGACAATGCAGTAGACATGGGTCTGAACCCTGGTCTGAGATGATCCCAAATGCTATGGAGCAGCTGAAGCTTGTGCACCCCATCAAGAGAAACCACCGCAATGAGAAGCTCATGCACCACAACTAGAGAGTAGCCCCTGCTTGCTGCAACCAGGGAAAAGCCTGCACACAGAAACAAAGACCCAGCACAACCATAAACAGATTTTTTTAAAAAAAGATACATTTAGAAGCAACAGTCAGGAGTGTATGAATGTATGTGTTTAAGTACATGGAGTGGGTGTTCACCAGAGGAAGACTGGGCTTTTTGGCTTCTCTTGCTCAGAGGCCCTGTAGGTAGGGTTCAGCCTTCCCCACAGGAAGAATCCTCTTCTTGCTCCCACTCTTTGGGCCCAATGTCCCCTGGCCCAGATGCCTCTCACTATGTCTAACTCCCCCAGCTTGTTTCAGGATTATTTCATAAAGTGGGAGGTGGGTGGGTCTTCAAGCCTACTGATGCTGGCTCTTCCCAGGCTGTCTGAGTAGCTCCCGGTAGAGCTGTCAAGGGCTGCTCAGTTTCAGGCTGGCAGCTAGACACTGTCCCTGTCTGTCTGGGGACACAGTGCTTCTGGGCAGTTGAGTAAGAGCAGGGCCCTCAGCAACAAACAGGCTTGTATCTTTCGGTGGGCCAGCCAGCAGGTCTGCAGGAAGATTGGAGGTCGAGGGTTCAGGGGGAACTTGCATGAGGAATTCAGGCCCACACCTTGTACAACTTTCCAGGAAGCATTTTTCTACTGGGGAAGCACCCAGATACCAGGGCACTTCTTAACCCCCCATGCTGCTGCTAAGTCACTTCAGTTGTGTCCAACTCTGTGCGACCCCATAGACGGCAGCCCACCAGGCTCCTCTGTTGCTGGGATTCTCCAGGCAAGAATACTGGAGTGGGTTGCCATTTCCTTCTCCAATGCATGAAAGTGAAAAGTGAAAGTGAAGTCACTCAGTCGTGTCCGACTCTTCGAGACCCCAAGGACTGTAGCCTACAAGGCTCCTCAGTCCATGGGACTTTCCAGGCAAGAGTACTGGTGGGTTGCCATTGCCTTCTCCTCTTAACCCCTTAGGTGCCAGAAAGGGAGGTAACCTCCTCTTAACCTCTTAACCCACTAGGTGCCAGAAAAGGGAGGTAAGCATGGGGAGGCAGCTGAGGTCATCCCTCTTTGAACCTCCACGTGGTATTTACTCAGAGCGATTGTTGCCAGAGGCCCAGGCCCTGGACTATAAAGCGGAATGTCTGCTCTCTGTGCCCAGAACTGAGCAGGTGAGCAGCCGGGGCAGAGGGATGTGGGTCGGCTTCCTAAGGGAGGTGATTGAGCAGAGCTGGGGGTGGGGACTAAGAACTAAGGACCTCCTCTTGGAGCACCGTGGCAGAATTTCTTCTTCCCTCCACCCCAACCTCAGTTTTCCCAATAGTGAAATGGGAGCAGGAATAAGTGAGCAGCGGAATGGGGGCAAAAGTGGCTGACGGAGCCGCTCCTGGGGTCTGGGGGCAGTGGATGGGAGGGAAATTTTACTAAGCAGTTTGAGCTCCACACTCCATATGATCTGATGAGGTGAAAAAGGAGCATCCCACTCCATCCCAGGAAGATATCCCTTCCCTTGCAGCCACGTTCAACTAGGTCAGTCCTTTTGAGCCCTGACAGCTTGTGCTCGCTACACCCCAGGGAAGGGTTAACAGATTTGGGGGCAGGGCCCCCATGGGGCAAGTCCCCTGGGAGGTGTCCCTTCTTTGTCTCTTCAATTGCATCAGGCCTCCATTCACCTTTCTTCTCAGAGAACATCATGGCAAGCGCGGCTGCAGTTCTGACCTGGGCTCTGGCCCTCCTCTCACGTGAGTCTTCAACACTGACTTCTCCCTGGAGGTGTGGGTGGACTGTTCTCCCTGGAGGTGTGGGTGGACTGAAGGGTTCCTCCACTCTGAGGGAGGAAACCCAGCCCCTGTTCACCCCCCTCTTCACAGTGCTTTCAGCCACAGAGGCACGGAAAGGCTTCTGGGACTACTTCAGCCAGAGCAGCGGGGACAAAGGCAAGGTGGAGCAGCAGCAGAAGCTGGCACGAGAGCCCCCGTGAGTGGCCAGGGCAAGGGGTGCAGGAGAAGGGAGAAGACACCAGAGGGTGGGATGGCTGCTTCTGCCCGGTTCCTCAACCTCCCAGTACTCCCTGGGAAGAGAACATGCGTGCTGAGTCGCTTCAGTCATCTCCGACTCTTTGCGACCCTATGGACCATAGCCCACCAGGCTCTTCTGTCCATAGCATTCTCCAGGAGAGGGTTGCCGTTGCCCTCCTCCAGCGGATCTTCCCCTCCCAGGGATCGAACCCGCGTATTTTACATCTCCTACAGGGGCAGGCGGGTTCTTTGCCACTAGCGCCACCTTGGAAGAGAACAGAGCGGTGCTAGTTCTGCCGGCTATCCTGGCGGTCCTGGGCTGTTTGGCACCCTCTGCCGGCAGCCGCCTCTGATTTCTCTGTATCTGCTGCCTTCATGCCCGCTGGAACGTGGGACCAGGGAGCAGGGGAGGGGACTCCCGGTTGCAGCTTCCAGAACGAAAGGAATATGTGAGATTCCAGGTGCCTCTGTGCACAAGGAATTGAGCAGTGCTGACCTGGACGTGTGCTGTCCAGATCATTGTTGATCTTTGCCACATTTGTAATCCCTGCCTTAGGAGTCGCCGTTGGCTTGGGACCACCGCCCTGCATTCCTGGTTTCCCCAGAGGATCAGTGAGCGACGTCTTTGGAGCAGAGGTGAGTGGGCTAGCAGACTGATGGCTCGACTGTCTGTCCCCTCCCCCAGGAGCCTGAAAGACAGACTTGAGCCAGACCTCAGCGATATGGACAAGTTCCTGGAAAAGCTGGGCCCTCTAAACGGGCAGGGGAGGGAGCCTCCCGGGCTCCCACGAGACCCGGTGGGCATGTGGCAGCAACTGCAGGAGGAGCTGGAGGAGGTGCGGGCGCGTCTGGAGCCCTACATGGCGGAGGTGCACGAGCGCGTGGGCTGGAACCTGGAGGGGCTGCGGCGGCAGCTGCAGCCCTACACGGTGGAGCTGATGGAGCAGGTGGCCCTGCGCGTGCACGAGCTGCAGGAGCAGTTGCGCGTGGTCGGAGAGGGCACCAAGGCCCAGTTGTTGGGGGGCGTGGACGAGGCGCGGGGCCTGCTGCAGGAGCTGCAGAACCGCGTGGCGCACCATACCGGCCGCGTCAAGGCGCTCTTCCACCCCTACGCCGAGCGCCTGGTGTCCGGCATCGGGCACCACGTGCAGGAGCTGCACCGCAGCGTGGCTCCGCACGCCATCGCCAGCCCCGAGCGCCTCAGCCGCTGCGTGCAGATGCTCTCCCGCAAGCTCACGCTCAAGGCCAAGGCCTTGCACGAGCGCATCCAGCAGAACCTAGACCAGCTGCGCGAGGAGCTCAGCGCTTTTGCTGGTGCCCGCGCGGACGATGCGGAGGAAGCGGCTCAACCGGATCCCCAGGTGCTGTCCCAGGAGGTGCGCCAACGACTCCAGGCTTTCCGCCAGGACACCTTCCGGCAGATAGCCGCCTTCACTCACGCCATTGACCGAGAGACTGAGCAAGTCCAGCAGCAGCTGGCACCGCCTCCGCCAGGCCACAGTGCCTTTGCCCCGGAGTTCCTCCAAGCCGACAGAGGCAAGGCCCGGAGCGAGCTGCAGGCCCGCTTCGACGACCTGTGGGAAGACATCAACTACAGCCTTCGCGACCATAGTCCAGGCCATCGGGGAGAGCCCTGAGTGTCTACTTGTCCACGCGCTCCGGGGAGCCCGCGATCTGAGCCTCTAACAAGATGCTATGTGCGTGTCAGAGGCCAGTCGGGCAGAGGGTGGAGGGTCCTGCACAGGATAGCTGAAGCCAACCAAAGGGCTGTCATCTTAGGCCTCGGGGCCTCCTGCAATTACCCCATCCGGATGCATTACATTCACCAGGCTTTGCAAATCCGGCTTCCCGTGCTCATTTGGGAATCCTCCTGAGTTGCTCCATTCTGGGGTCACGAGAGGGCAGAAAAGGGATACTCTGTGTAGGAGCTCATGACCTGTGAGCCTGCTGCCATGGTGCTGGAGGCCTGTGTCCCTTTATCCCAGGGTCTGGTTCTGATCACTTCTGGCCACCTGGTGGCCACGACTACAGCTAGTCCACAGAGAGGAGCTCTTTTCTCCCCAGCGTTGTCATGACAGCTTCTGCTGGAGGAAGAGAAGGGAGAAAGAGAAGATGATAAGGGGAACCTGTGATGGGGTGTGTGTGTGTGTGTGTGTATCTCTGCTGGCTGATGCTGGTGGGGCCAAATGATGTGGGTTGTGATGGGAGGGAGGTGAGCGTAGCCTGGATTTCCTGATATAACACTACATCTAAACAGTCCACCAAGCCCTCCAAACTATGGGGGCTTCTTAAACTCTCTGCGGAGCCTACTGTGTGCCCTCCCCATCTCTGGCCCCTCCCTCCTGACTTCCAGGTGGAAGTCTAGACTTCTGACACAAGTGAAATAGATGCTTATTATGATGGAAGCTTATTTGCCTGGTGTGACTCTCATTTGGACTATGTCTGAAAGCAGTGGCCTCACCATTATCACCAAAGCTCCCCATCACCCCCTCCAGTCCCTCGCTACTCTTTCTCACTGACGCCCTCCCAGTCCAGTTCTGTTGGAGGGCTGCTGCTCTGCCTGGGCTGACAGGTGTTTGTGCCTGGGCTAGAGACCCTTTGGGCTTCCTAGGTGACGCTAGTGGTAAAGAACCTGCCTGTCAATGCAGAAGACTCGAGAGATGTGGGTTCGATTCCTGGGTCAGGAAGGTCCCCTGGAGAAGGAAACGGCAACCCGCTCCAGTATTCTTGCCTGGGAAATCCCATGGACAGAGGAACCTGGCGGGCTACAGTCCTTGGGGTCACAGAGAGTCGGAGGCAACTGAGCACACTAGAGACCCTTCCTTTGTACATGCACGGTGTACCCATCCGCTTATCGCAGGACAGTGTGCATAAGATACAGGCTCCTGTGGCGGCCTGTCTTTGTTGTCTCTGCTGTTCCAGATTCTGAATGGCCTCTTTTTTGACAAGGTCTCTTTTTATGACTGACAATCTTCTCAACTGACAACCCTCAAAATCTTACATCCCCTCACCTCCACCATTCCCTATGTACAGATTCACCACTCGGTAGCAACCCAGCTCCTTATAGCTCCCTGGGAAATCAAGGGAGGGTGAAGTGGAAGGAAGAGGAGAGGGTAAGCACACCCAGTCCTGTACCCTTGGGACGTCCTGGGCAGCATTCTTCCAGCTCAGCCTGCCCGGCACAGGGTTCTCACTGCCACACTCCCTCACAGCATGAACCGCACCTCAGTCTGGCCTCATAAGCCTGCAGATTGGACCTCTCCCATGACACCCTCGATTTAGCAGCTGAACTGGGGGAAACGTATCCAGGGAAAGTTTACCCCCAAAAGAAACCAGGCTGTTAGGAAACCAGGAGGGGTGAGTCAGCTGAGGTCCAATGTGGTGGGGATGACCGGGCAGGAGTAAAGGTGGGTGAAGGCTGTGTATTTGAGGCTGGAATTTGGGCAGGGGTTTACCTGGATAGAAATAGGGAGTGAGAAGAACAGATAGGGAGAGAATGATAAAGGGACTAACGAAGGGTAATTTAGAGCTGATGCAGCATGTGGCCCAAAGGTGGATCCAAGCAAATCCAGGTCGGAGTGCACCTCCTCGGGGATACCTATGGATGGCCAGGCCTCTTGTGGTCAAGGCTCTTGTAGTTAGACTTGGGGACCAATAGTTAGAACCTTGTGCTACGGAGCTATTGCAAACGATCTATAAAACTGCCCTGGGTCTGAGAGGTCGCCCTGGGGGCAGTGACGCCGGAATTGAGGTGGAGGCAAAGCCTGGACCCGGCGGGCTTCGTAAGTCAGGACCGAATAATCCGGCAACTGGGGAACCAGGCCGGATGTCACCGAGAAGAGTCCGCGGCCTCTTTAAGAAGGGGCGGGGGCGGGAGGATGTGGGCAGAGCTGGCGGAAGTGCCGGCGGAAGGGGTGGGGCCAAGAGAGGGAGGCAAAAGCCGGAAGTTGAGGCCTGATCTTCGCGTGGTGATGTCGGCCGGTGGAGCTGTGGAGCCTGGGCTCCCGGCGGCGGCTGCCGCTCCCTCGCCCGCCCCGGCTCGGGATCCCGGGCCCGGGCACTTGTTCCGGCCTATCAGTGCTGAGGACGAGGAGCAGCAGCCCACTGAGATCGAGTCGCTGTGCATGAACTGCTACCGCAATGTGAGACGGGGGTGCGGCCGCTGGCGGCTGGAGGGTTGGGCAGAGGCGGGGAGGAGCGGGGGTCGGCGATCCTGCCAGGCTGGCCCAACTGGGGACCTGGAGGCGAGGCACGCTTGGGGCTCAGTAGATGGGAGGTTGAGAGTTTCCTTGGTACTCTCCTTAACTGTTTTCTGCTTCCTCAGGGCATGACGCGCCTCCTGCTCACCAAGATCCCCTTCTTCAGAGAAATAATCGTGAGCTCCTTTTCCTGCGAGCACTGTGGCTGGAACAACACGGAGATCCAGTCGGCGGGCAGGATCCAGGACCAGGGAGTGCGCTACACTCTGACTGTTAGGGCTCAGGAGGTGAGAGGGGCCCAGGGCAGTTACCCTGGTGTCCTAGGGAAAGCGTGGGGACTGGAGTGGGAGCTTCGGTCCAGGTGGTCAGACCTCAGATAAATCCACTGAAGTGTCCAAGCCTCAGTTTCCTCCTTTGTAAAATGGCGTTGGTGCCATCATCTGCTCAGGTGCGGTAAGACTGGTGAACATGCTTTGTAAGGTATCAAATGAAGCGTAGTATCAGAAGGTATCAAATGAGCAGTAGTTTATGAGTAGTACTCGAACCAGTTGGGTAGCTGGTTCACATCAAGGTGCTGTTCCGCAGGAGCAGTCTGGACTGCCCCCAGCAGGGAGAAGAAAGAAAACAGCTGGGCTGGGGGCTCCTGTATTGTTGACTTCTGTGGACTGAAGGGTTTTTGTTCTACCCAGGACATGGACAGAGAAGTAGTGAAGACTGACTCTGCCACCACAAGGATACCAGAGCTGGATTTTGAAATTCCTGCCTTCAGCCAGAAAGGAGGTATATTTAAGATCAGAGTGTTTGTGCTGTTCATGCACTGTTCATGAATCTTACTGTCTTGCAAAACTCTTGGTGCCAGGTGTAGTGGCTTATGTATGGATTTGGCCACATCCTTGTGATCTTCATTGGTTTAACCTAAGAGAGCTTAGATAAAGTAGCTTAAGGTAGTATATAGTGATAGTAACACTGTGACGTACTTATTACAGAATTGTCTGTAATAATCACTCTTAACCAGAGGTGAATGAAGTCAAGGCCCAGACAGTTCAGCGAACTGCCCAGGGTAATACCGGCACTTGATGGCAAAGCGAAGCCTGACCTCAGCTTCTTTTGTTCTTACTCACCAGCTCTGACTACTGTTGAAGGGTTGATTAGCCGCGCCATCTCTGGCCTGGAGCAGGATCAGCCCACTCGAAGGGTGAGCTGGGGTTTTCTCATTGCAGCAGCTCAGGGAATAATTTCTTCTGTACACTTGTTCACCTTCCCATGTGGCTGAACTGCCTCTGACTGAATGTTGAAGAACTTTGAGGGGAAGTGAATGGTGGCGCTATAGCTGCCTGGATGTTACATGTCTTGTGCCACTGTCCTTTCTAGTTCCCCTCCTCCACTGTACATTGAGGCCTCTTCTCAGACAGACACTGTACCCTTATCTCTGAAGAGCCTTCCCTAACACCCTTGGGTTTATCTGTGCTTCCTGAGTGCTCCATTGTGTCTTATATTTATTATGACATCTTATATATACAAATATTTATGTGAAATAATATAATTAAAAATTTAGTCATCTGTCTTCTTAAGTGGACAGATAAGTCTCTGGTTTTCTTAAACAGAGCCCCATGAAAGGGTTCTTGTTTATTTTCTGTTTTCTGTTACCTGGCACAAATGTCTGGACTAAACAGTTGAATGAGTGAGAAAAGGAGACTTGTCTGGCACCACCCATAAACTTCAAACTTATTTGCTACTTTTATTTATTTACTTTCTAAAATTAATTAATTCTTGGCTGCACTGTGTGTTCACTGCTGCGCGTGGGCTCTCTCTAGTCGTGGCAAGTGGGAGCTCCTCTTTGTTGTGGTACGCAGGCTTCTCATTGAAATGATTTCTCTTGCTGTGGAGCACAGGCTCTAGGTGCCTGGGCTTAGTCGCTCCACAGCACGTGGAATCTTCCCAGGCCAGGGATCGAACCCATGTCCTGTGCATTGGCAGGCGGATTCCTATCCTTTGGACCCCCAGGGACGTCCTTATTTGCTACTTATTGTGAAGCCCGAGTGTATTCTCAGTTACACTAAGATGGGTCGTGACTTCTTGTTGGAAGTGATGGGGCCATAAGGTCTATCTGTCACCAGGGCTGATCTACTCTCTGTTCCTGTCAGGCGAACGAAGAAGCCGTGGCTGAAAGAATTGATGAATTCATTGCCAAACTGAAAGAGCTAAAGCAAGTGGCCTCTCCTTTCACATTAGTGAGTATTGAGGGACTCCAGGTGCCCTAAAGTTAGGGGAGGAGAGACCAATAAGACTGTCTGAGATTTTCTCCTGGTGCCTCAGTCTTAGATGGAGGATTTTATGTGATTTCTTGTTGTAACTGCTCTCTCTTTACCCATGTTAGATCATTGATGATCCCTCAGGGAACAGCTTTGTGGAAAACCCACATGCTCCCCGGAAAGATGATGCCCTGGTGATCACACACTATAATCGGACTCTGCAGCAGGAGGAGATGCTGGGGCTCCAGGTGAGTGCATTGAAGCAACAAAGAATGCTCTGGAATTACCTTGCACTCTGGGTTACTTGGCATCAGCTCTGTTCTCCCCTTGACTAGGGCTTTGCTCTCTGACTTCCTTGTTACACCCACAAGGTGGCAGGTGACATAAGCAAGCCGGAGCTTTTTCTCTCACCTCCAGGGGAGGCTGAGGTCCGTGTGCCAACATTTGATTTGCGTCTCTTTTACTTCAGGCAGAGGCACCAGAAGAGAAGCCGGAAGAGGAAGATATCAGAAATGAAGTGAGTCACATTGGCCTTTGTGGAGGAAGCAGTGGTGGGCTGAGACTGACACCGTTCAGTGTCTCTTCCTGACCAACAGCACGGGTGGCCACCAGCGTACCAGTAGAATGTCTGTAGCCTGAGCGGGTTCCCATGCCTGGGAGGGCTCACCCTGCATCCCCATGTTGTGTTCCAGGTGCTCCAGTTCAACACAAATTGCCCAGAATGCAATGCTCCAGCCCAGACCAACATGAAGCTAGTTCGTATCTTTCATCGGGCCATTGGGTTGCTCTTCATCTGACTCAGGCATGAACATTATATTCAGTCTGGAAAATATTTCCTTCAAAGAAAGCATATGCTTTATTCTGAGTGATGAGGATGTTGCCTTTGACGAGACTGTGCACTTTGGCTTTGGGGTTCAAAGAGAGAATTAGGCCACGGTCTCTAGGCTCTTGTGTGTGGTCTGAGCCACGTTGTCGCATATCCATGAGCGGGGATCGCTGTGGGTGGTGACCTTGCCCTCTTCTGGGGACTTGTGTGATGTAGGCTTGTGATCTGTTTCCTGCAGTCCTGGGACCAACATCTGTTTGTGTGGGAGGTTTGGGTTTGTTCTGTCCCAGTGGATGGTCTTGCTCTCCTGGAAGCAGATTTCCTTAATTCCCTCTTCCAGAAATCCCTCACTTTAAGGAGGTTATCATCATGGCTACCAACTGCGAGAACTGCGGCCATCGGACCAACGAGGTGGGTGGGCTTCGTCGTTTGGGAAGAAGCCTAACTTGAGGGTAACCCCTGTTGAACTGTCTTCCTTTCTAAAGCAGCTTAGGGTGAAGAGCTCTTGAAGCAACTAGAAATTAGCTTAGAGAAGAAAAGTTAGAAATAGCATAACTTATGGAAGACATTCAAAGTTAGTTATATGGAAGAGAGACCCATTTTTTTGACTCACCTCTCAGAGGGGTGAAAGTACAGGGAGGCAGATTTTGGCTTAATAATAAAAAGCTTTCTGGGTCTGTCTGAAAATAGAGCAGTCTGCCTTGGAGGGTTGTAAATTCCCTTTTCCTGGGTGTATTCAAGCATACATTTTAAATTCTTAAACCAGAAAAACTATAAAGGGAATCTACCCATTAGATGCAGCTAAAAGTCCCTTTCAACCTTGAGTCATTTTTTTCAAGGTGAATTCAGTTTCTTGGCAATCTGGGGTACATTTTGGCAGGCTGCTGGTGCTAGGCACTCTGCTTCTGGCCCACTCGCTCTGATTTCAGCATGAATGACTGCTGCCATTGTGGGTGCAGGAGGCACCGTCCTTAGAAGACAGTAGTGGGCCTGAGTGGAGGTCCAAGCCTTTATCCCCTCCCCCTCCCCAGACTCCTCGCACTGGGTGAGGATGGCATCTCCTCTGCTGCTGCTGCTGACACTGTTGCTGTCTGTGCAGGTGAAATCTGGAGGAGCTGTGGAGCCCTTGGGCACCAGGATCACCTTCCACATCACCGATCCCTCAGATATGACCAGAGATCTGCTCAAGGTGACAGCCTGCATGGGGACGTGGCTCTCTTTCACACGTGGGTCTGTGTCAAGTGGAAATTTGTCTTCTTCCAGTCATGTCCTGGGGTTGGGAGGTACCTCCTTACTCCCTTGGGTTTGAGGATCCCTGAGTAGAGTTAATGGATGGTCGGAGGTGCAGATTCAGAAGGTGACCCAGGAATGCTTTCTGATGACTTGGCAGCCTTTTGCCTCTAGTGTCTGTAAGGGCCCTTGTTTCTGGACTCTTAATGACAGGATGCCTGCCAGCTTAGAGCCATGACTCAGAATGTCCCCTTTTAAAGTTGGCCTCAGGAGTGAGTCTGGCTTTAATTGGAGATTCAGACAAAACTGGGACAGCTGACTTTGTCCCCAAACTGTTACTGGTAGTATTAATTTGGCAGGAGGACTCTGGTTAGCTTTCTGCAGGGGCTCCTGATTTAAAGCCTAATTTGATCTCTCACCTTGCAGTCTGAGACATGCCGTGTGGAAATCCCAGAGCTGGAATTTGAACTGGGAATGGCTGTCCTTGGGGGCAAGTTCACCACACTGGAGGGGATGCTGAAAGACATCCGGGAACTGGTGAGCACCCTGAGCACAGTGCATGCAGCCTCACAGTGTGGCTGAGGGGGAACGGGCTCGGAGGCCTCAGAGGTCCTGGGTTTTGGAGCTGATAACCGAGGTTGCTTTTATTTTTAAGCTGATTTGAGTTAAACATTATTTTAGATTATGACATTAAGTTTATGGAAAGTTCAGAGTGGAAAATCTCAGGCCTGACTCTGGGCTGATTTAGATATGTTTTTGGTTTTGAGTAAGTCATTTATTTCACTATAAGATGGGGGGACGAGGGTCCTTTTAGTACCTGAAACTCCTGAACATACATGTATATGTATGTGTTGCCTTAACCCATATATTTGTTCTCTTAGTGAATCATTTCACTTAATTGATTCTCAGTTGTTAGGTATTTTGTCTTTGTAACTGAACTTTACTTTGTGCTTCTTCAAACAAGGACTAGAGTTCATATTTAAGAACCTTTCTGTAGCTTTTGTTTCATGTTGCCCATTATCACTTTGGCAGATTAATCCACACAGTCTTAGGAGTGGCTGCTTAGGTCAGAAGGTGGTGTAGAATAAATAGACACCAAACCTCCCCAACAGGCATCCCTGGTCTCCAGCCCTCCCCACCAGACCCCCGCCTCCATCAGGTTTATGGTTAAACCTAACAAACAGTGAGCCAGTATTCTAGCAATTTGGATGCCATTTATTGCAGGTAACCAAGAACCCTTTCACACTGGGTGACAGCTCCAGTCCTGGCCAGACGGAGAAACTGCAGGAGTTTAGTCAGAAGTTGGACCAGGTGAGAGGACTCTGGTTGGTCAGTGTTTACGGTCCTGGGGTTCCAGTGAACAAACAGGAGCCTATACACCCCTTCTTGCCACATATAAACATCTAACATGTTGCGATCTAACATGTTTTCCTGTTTCCAATATCCCACGCCATCTCCTTTCTTGGTTTTCTCCCTTTTTTTGTTAGAGCATCTTTTCCAGTAGCATCATGAGAAAGTGCATGGAAAGTAGAATTCCTGGGATTTTGCATGTCTGAAACTTTCTTTTTTTTTGAAACTGTCTTTATTCTACTCTTGTACTAGCTGAATGGCTGGAGATAGAATCTGGGTGGAAATAATTTTTTATCTGAATTTCTAAAGTCTTCTAATTTCCTGCTAATGTCTTTCAGTTTCTCACTTTGGCTGTTGAGAGGTTGGAAGGCATTCTGCTTCCTGATCTTTTGTTTGTGACCTATCTTATGATACCTTTCTGTCTCCTGTGATGTGAGATTTTAGAATGTGCTTTGGTGTGGGTCAGTTTTCAACCACTGTTGCTAAGCACTTGGTGGGTTCTTTAAATCTGGAAAGTCATGTGGCTCAGTACTAGGGAGCTTGTAAAAAATGCTCTATTGCTTCTTTTCTGTTCTCTTTCTGAAATCCCTATGTTTTGGATGTTAGACTGACTTGTCTGGTTGTCTGTAATGTTTTTTTTTGGTCCTGTTTTTTTTTTTGTGTGTGTTTGCTCTACTGTCGGAGAATAATTTTCCAGCCCTTTAATTGAGTTTTTCATTTCCACTGACATTTTGATTTTCCAAGTGGCTTTTTTTGGTCTTTCAATACTTTCTGCCAGGTTTAAAAAAAGAAAAATAGCATCCTGTTGTATTAAGGATGTAGTATTTTTTTCTCTTTGAGAATATTAATATTTTTTTCTTATGTTTAATTTTTCTTGCATAGGTTCCATTTCCTCCCTAAGTTTTTTTTTCCCCATTTGATTTCTATCTTTCAGTGTTAGGGGCTTTGCTCAGATGTCTGGTAATCCTTGGTTGTCTATTTAAAAGTAGAGGACTAAACCACCCGAGTGGGGTGAGTCTTGTTGACATTGGGTCATTGGAGGAGGATTCAGCTTAGCCATTTTGTTGAGGTGACTCCAATGCTTGAGTTGTTAAGTGTTTCCTCTTGTGCTGGTCAAATTCCCAGCAGTGCATGTTCCATTTCCTGGCCTGCAGGTGAAGGCTTGGCTGGCAGTGTTCTGAGAACCCAGTGTGGGAACAGGACTGGGGGTGTGTATGTTTCCAATAAGGCTGCATTCACTTAACTTCCTGTTCTTGATTCCTTCTGCCCTACCCTCCACTGGGTCAGTGTCCCCCAGGCCATAGTGCTCTGTGCTCACTTCTCCACAGCATCCTCTATCTGCTTTTGGGATGGAGGAGGGACAATTGTTGATCTGTTTGGGGTGAGAGAGGCAATAGGGATGCTTCTTAAATAACTGACAAAGACTCTTATTTTAGATCCTCTCCACTCCACCTCTAGAGGTACCTTCATTTCACTAGTTCTTAAAACTTTGGGGGATTCTGCAGTGTAAATTAGGTTGCTTGTAAATTAGGCTGGCAGACACAGCTCTTTCCTGTAAGGAGCTATGTAAGATTTACATGATCATGCTGAATTCTCTCTCCTTTAGATCCTGGAGGGTATTTTGAAGGCTCACTTTATTATGGATGATCCAGCAGGAAATAGCTACTTGCAGGTATAGTAGACCTTCCCTGGTATTTCATAGAGATGTCTTTTCGAACCTTCCTTAAATATAATTCCTTAAATATATATCACTTCTCCAGAAACAGAGACACTCAATTCTAAATAGAACTGCTTTTTATCAGGGAAGCTTTTAGCAGAAATTGGAACATAAGGGAGGAAGGGGGGAGGTAGAAGGGACTGTGTGTCAAGAGGGAAAAAAGGAGATTCCCAGGTTCCTTCTTTCTCTAGTCTAGCTGGAGTCCCAGCTCTCAGTACAACATGGAGTTTTCATTTTGTAAATCTGGCTGTAGAGTGAGGAGAAATGGTGCCTCATCCAGAGGCCAAGATGGGAAACTTTAAGCTGACAAGGGGGATATTCTGGTGATTGATGGTAACTTTAAGTAGTTTGAGTAGTTATTATGGATCAGGTAAAACTTTTCTAAGATTGCTCCACAATTAAGAGTATGCTACCTTCTTTGTAAGAAGGTGCATATAGAAAGTTTTTCTCCCTGCAGTCCCCCTCCCAGCTCATGTGAGCTCTGTTGCTGCCCATGAGTTGAGCCTAGTTGTTGGGTGTTGAAGGCCCTTCGAAACAACGAAGGGAATTCCCTGGTGGTCCAGTGGCTAGCACTCTGTGCTTCCACTGCAGGGCGGCATGGATTCAGTCCCTAGTTGGGGAACTAAGATCCTGCGTGCCGCTTGGCAAAAAAAAGAATAAAAACTCATTAAGGTCTTGATAAAGTGGCAATTTGGAAGTTGCCAGGGGGAGGGGGATGGGAGGATGGCAGAGGCACTGATGGTCTGTCCTTGGCCTTGCAGAATGTGTACGCACCTGAAGATGATCCTGAGATGAAGGTAGAGCATTATAAGCGCACATTTGACCAAAACGAGGAGCTGGGGCTCAACGACATGAAGACAGAGGGCTATGAGACAGGGCTGCCTGCCCAGCGGTAGCAGTGGCGGTTCCTGGCCAGCCTCCAGTGCTACTCAGACGATGGGGTTATTTATTGCTTTTGGAAAAGGCTGGAGTTGCCCCCCTACCAGGCCTTGCCCATGCAGGGAGGACACCTGGTCTGTCGGAGATCTGGGCACACTTTCTGAACAGTTTGTGATGGAAATACAAACTTCTTGGGTTACTTGACCTTACTTTGAAGGATTTGAATTGGCGTGGAAAGAAACCCAGAAACGAACCATCGGGCATGTCACTGTCACTTTTTTCCTTTCAAGTGTTTACCCTCCCTCCACACAGTGCTCTCTCATATTGGGCTGGAACTCTCAAGAGTTGGGAGAAGGTGGATGACATCTACATCTGGAGTTTGGGAGTTGGGTTGGGTATATAAAATACTGACTTTCAACAGTAAGAGTCTTCTGAGGGGAGGGAGTCTAGGACCGGTGAAGAAGTTCTCATTAAAATGGTGGCACTGGCCTCTGAATTCACTCTTTGTTTGATGTGCTGGTA
Organism: Capra hircus; assembly: GCF_001704415.2. Classification (NCBI taxonomy): domain Eukaryota; kingdom Metazoa; phylum Chordata; class Mammalia; order Artiodactyla; family Bovidae; genus Capra; species Capra hircus. The sequence continues at coordinate 54,910,101 of NC_030822.1, forward strand.
GAATTCAACCTCCTGAAGAAAATTTTCTCTAGTGGAGCAACTGTAACTTGGGGAGTGGAGCTGGCATTTCATTCACTCCTTCAGTAGATGTTCGAGTGCTTGCTTTGTGCCAGGTACATCATAGAACTGAAGAAAATAAAGCTCTGCTTTCATGGAGCTTCAAGTGTAGCGGGGAGAGTTGACAGAACGGGTGGGGGTTTGTCAGAGCCAATAAGGAGACCAGTGTCAGATGACTGACCATGTTATGGAGGAATGTCAAGCAGGGAAGGGGTCTGGGTAGTGCCAGGGAAGGCAGGGCATTTGCCTTATTAGATGGAACTGCAGAGAAAGGGCCAACCAGGGATTGAATCCATGTCCCTCTTTGGCCATGCCACTGGTTGTGAATTCATTTGATCCTTGAGCCCTGTGAGGTAGGCCTAAGACCTGAGCTTGGTCTTGTCAGGCTAAGGTTTGGTAGTGAGTAGAATGGTTAGAGGTGGAACTGAAGACAGAAATGGGCAGGAGGTGATGGGGTTGAGAGGACTCTACTGGTAACATTCCTGGAGCAAAACTGTGAGACTTTCCCAATGCCTACTGACACCAGGGAGGACGCTGGGCTGTGGCGTTCAGCTGGAAATATGTTAAAGTGGACTAGATGCCAAGGCAGTGTTGTGAATGGACCTGTGGGGCCTTCCAGCTAGTGAGGCCCTATCAACCCAGTGCCCCCTTCTCACAGGCCCTAAGAGACTCAGCCTTCTTGTCTTCCTTAGGCTGTGCTGTGACCACTCAGTATTCCAGAGGTTTAAAGTTCAGGCGTCAGGGCAGTAATCTCAAACCTGGTCTATCATGTATATTTTTTGAACCTGTGTCCCAAGATATGCGTTTTTATTTATTAAGTATAATAATGCCTCATTGACTAATATATATCTCTTAAAACAGTGACCAAAAAATTGAGCATATGGTGAGATAGGTAAATATACAAACTAACTTATTTTTCAAAAAATTTGGATTACCTCTTGCGTCTCTGATCCCAAGGGTCATATGTTCTAGCTATGTGAAGTTGGGCAACTTAATCTCTCCAAACTTCAGTGTTCTCATCTGTAAGGTAAAGGTAATAAAACCATGTGAGAAATGTGAGGGTTAAATGAGATAATTCAAGCACAGCTCTTAAAACCTCAAGAAGAAAAATCTTTCCAAACTTGAGTGTTAGAATTCATTCTCTCTAGCTTCTCTCTTTTGCCATGCTGAAAACATCAATAGATCTAGGTTCTTTTCATTGGGAAGAGTTTGCACAAAATCTAGGGACAACCGGTATCAAATGCGGGTAAGTTACATAGGTGAGAAACTACCATATTTTTCATCATAATTATACTGGGTTTGGAATCGTGAATTCCTCTCTTGAAAGCCCCTTAAAGCAGATTCCTCTCCTCCTAAACATATTAATAAAAATTACTTAAACACAATGTGTCAGTTGTTGTTTGAAGCACTTTGCACAGTAATATTATCTTAGTCCACCTAATCCTTGAGTTCCATGTCATTATTATCCCCATTTTGTTAAGTAACTTGCCCCAGGCCTCTCACATTAGCAAGTTATTGAGCCAGAACTCTAACGTAGATGGACTGCAACTCCAGAGCTCACGTTCGTGTAATTCCTACTCTGGTGCTTCTGAAGCTGCTGGGGGCAGAAGTCTTATTGGAGTCATGGATGTATCCTCGCGACAACTACAGCACTTGCTGCACAGTTGTTTGAGCAGATGGAAGGACGAAGAGAAATTGCCGGGTCAGAGGGGATGTAGAGTGGGCCCCAGAATTGTGCGTGTTCCTGTTCTTCAGTCCTCCAAGTTTCCGAGACTCGCACAAGTCTGCCCAGCACTTCCAAACACACCGTCACTTCCGGCCCTGGCCCCGCCCCCGGCTCGCCGCTGTTCCGTTTCGCGTTCAACAGTTTTGTCCCCAGCCCTGACCCGTCTCCCTCCGCTGCCATGGCGGCAGCTCCACCGCTCTCCAAGGCCGAGTACCTGAAGCGTTACCTGTCTGGGGCAGATGCCGGCGTCGACGGGGGCCCTGAGTCCGGCCGCAAGCGTCGCAAAAAGCGGCCGAAGCCCAGCGGGGCCGGCGGCAAGGGGTGAGTTGGCCCTGGCAGGGTGGGGTCCGCGCGGCCCGCCGCCCCTCACCTTCCCGCTCCGCCCTCGCCCGGCGCTTGCTGGGCTCCTCGCCGGCGGCCCCGGAGGCCCCGCGCCCCTGCCGGCTCGCCTGACCCTGCCTGGGCTCGGAGCCCTCAGGCCGCCGCTCGCGCCCCTGGGCAGTATCTCCAGTGTGTTCAGGCCGGAGTATCTCAGGCAGTATCTCAGTGTGTTCAGTGTGTGACTTTTATTAGTCTTTTCCCGCCTTTGTAGCATTCCGTTCTCCCTCAGAGAGTGGATACTGTTTCCTGAGAATAAAGGTGAAACGAATCCCAAGGCTCTGTGCTGGTATATTAGCGGCCGGAACCTGCCCGTGCGGGTTCGCCTAAGCCGAGGACTCTGGTCGCGACCTATGCTCACTTCCTGTTACTCTTGGTACTGTCAACAATAACAACTAACGTTTATACCGTTCTCGTCATGTGCCTGGTAACATTGTAAGTACTTTAGACCTGATTTTATTTGAGAGTCATAACAGTATTTAAGAAGTAAATATTTTTGCTATCTCCGCTTTTCAAACGAGAAAACTTCTGTGGCCTAGAGTACTGGGTTGAGTATTGTCCCTCCCCTCCAAACCAGAACCTTAGCATGTGACACTATTTATAAGTAGGGTCTTTGCACATACAATTAGTTAAGATGTCCCGTATAAACTGGTGTCCTTTTAAGAAAAGAGAAATTTGGATACAGAAACAGGCTTAGAGGGAAAACTTCCGAGGTGAAGATGGGAGGCTGAGGCTGGACTGGATTTATGCAGCTGACAGAGGCTACCAGAAGTTGGAAGAGTCAAGGAAAGATCTTTCCCTGGAGCCTTTCTTGGTGGACATTGCCTTGCACACAGCTTGATTTCAGACTTGAAGTCTCCAGAACTGTGAGGGAATAGACTTCTGTTGTTTTAAGCCACTCAGCTTGTGGTCCTTTGTTAGGCAGCTCTAAGAAACTAATATACTCTGTAAAGTCAAATAGTTCCAAAGAACTAACCGATTTAGTTAGTTAACTCTTTGGTTGTTGCGTTATTCTTGCTGTCTTCTGACCCCTCTGACTTGTGTGGATTTTCTGGAGGCAGTGCCTTGTAGTGAAATTGTCTTGAATTTTGAAGTAACATTGATCAGTCTTTCAGCCCTAGCTGTGCCACTTTATGAGTTGTGTGGCCTTGGACAAGGTATTTCATCTCTCTAAGCCTCAGTGTTTTCATCTTTAAAGTCAGAGTAATATTGAATTATATCACTTATGTTAAATGGTTGTTGTGATTAGTAATCTGGCTTTTCAAATAATAACTGTTAGTAATAATGGTTTACGTCATGGCAGTCATTATTCTTTGAACTCATCCATAGTTGATCCGTGTAACAAACATTTATTGAGTACTTCATCTATCACAGTGAGGCTATCACTGTGAATGAGATATCACTGTCCCTACTTTGACGGAGCTTATAGTTTAATGGGGATATAGTCTTTAAACAACTAATTATGCAACTAGTTGGTTTATTTCCTTTGTGATAAATGAAAGTACTCCAAGAATGTGTAACGGTTTCTTAGTTGGGAGAGGTGAGGGGAATAGTTTTGTAAGGTCTGCTCAAGGAATTTATATATATGCTAGGATTTTAAGAATGACTAAGACTTTCCCAGTAAAGAATAAGAAGAGTAGGTTAGGCAGAGGGAAGGAACTAAATATGTGAAACTGATATGGAAAGGAATTTGGCTTATTCTAGGCATCAGAAGTTGACTAGTGAGTAGTGAATTGAGGAGACAGTGGTGCAAGATGAAACTGGCCATATTGGCAAAGAATGGACCATAGGATCTTGTAGGATTTTGAACTTTAGCCTAAAACCAGAGATGAATGTTTGTAGGCTGTTACCCAAGAATGATTCTTCTTGTTTTGGTCTTTTGTTTTTCACCTTTAGAATGCGAATTGTGGATGATGACGTGAGCTGGACATCTATCTCAACCACTAAAGCAGAAAAGGAGGAAGAGGAAGATGATGGAGATTTGCCTGTGGTGTGTATCTTTTTGAGGCTCTGAGGACTTTGAAATGCAAGCCTCTTAATCTCGGCTCCCAATGCAGGGTAGATAGTAAGGAGGAAAGTTAAGGTCAGAGAAGAGGTGACATTTTCCAGGAGCTATTTTAAAATAGTTCTCTTTGATGATGCCTATATACAGTCTTTGTATATGGAGGGCTCCATCTGTCTAGAAGTGGGAACTGATCACAAAGATTCCTCAGTGTCAGTGATAAAGAGTCATGATTAGAATTAGCCATGGTTCAATTTGTTGGAACTTACCTTAAAAACACTGTTTAGTTTCAGTGAAAGGAAGCGTTATTTGCTCCTTTTATTTACTGATTAAACTAAACTTTAAAATTGTATACTTTTGCCTAGGTATAGCAGATATGTAGATTAATAGAATATAGTGTTTATACTTTAGAGGTCGTACCCTTAGAATGGGAGACGGAGTTTCAAATAATTTCAGCAGTATGATGAGTGTCGGAGATATAGTGTACATACATTATTGTTATTTAGTCTCTAAGTTGTGTCTGACTCTTTTGCGACCTCATGGATTGTAGCCCGCCAGGCTCCTCTGTCCCTGGATTTCCCAGGCAGGAATACTGGAGTGGGCTTCCATTTCCTTCCCCAGGGGTATTCCTGCCTCAGGGATTAAACTGTGTCTCCTGTATCACTTGCATCGCAGGTGGATTCTTTACCAGCTGCGCCAGTGGGGAAGCCCCTCACATGCGTGCCAAGTGCTCTTAGAACCCAAGGGAGGGAGCACATTGTTTAGCCCATGAAGATGGGAGATTCCTTGAAGGATGGAGATACCTGAATTGAGTTTTGAAGGATAAGTAAGAGCCAGGTGGTCAAAAGCATAGGTAAATAAGTTAGCATTGGTATGGCCATGGGACTTCTGCTCAGAATTGCTGCGAAACAAGGTGGAAAGGAGATGGTTACATCTCTGAGCCATAACTTGCTCTTGGTAGCGTGGAGCCTTTCTTTGCAGGGCTTCTGTGAAGACTGAGTGAGATCATATAAGTAAAGCGCAAACCAGTGCTTTGCTCATAGCTGCAGGTCTGTCATGGGGAAAGAGGATCATTTGCATCAGAGGCCTGTAACTCGATAGGAGTTACAGGAAGGTAGATACGGGTCCAATACAATGAGGAACTTTCTAGCCCCCAGATATAGCGGACCACCTAGTAACGTGAGTTCCCTGTCAGTGAATTGATTCTGTCAGGAGGGACTACGTGAGTGATCATTTAACAAGGATACTGTAGGGAAGTTCCAGATTTATCTGGGAATTGGGGTAATAGGAAATATGGTCTTATGCTCTAAAGATTCTATGAGTCTTTGTACATTTTAATGACTTCTTTTGGTGGGATTCTAGAAAAACTATCATTGTGATCTACTGTAAAGCGTTCATGAGGAGTCCAGATTCCTTAATGAATGATAAGTATGACAGGAACCCTGCCTGTGTTTTTACTCTGAATGGAGTGGAAGACAGGTAAAAGGAGTTTAGCTTTTAACTTTGAGTGGCAGTTGTTATACCAGGCAGGTTAATAACAAGGTTTGTAATAAAAGAAATGAACATCTGGAGGGAAATTGATGAGTCCGAGAAAGATCTATAATTAAACCATTCAGTGACATTCACATGTTTATGGAGCACACGTAACTGAGGACCATTATCTGTTTCTTCAGGGCTGTTTTGAGTCTTTGTGAGCCATGTATTGTTAGGAGTGGAATCGTCATAGCTTCAGGTTCTTCAGATAGCACTGCAACTTGGCTGGGTCCTGTGGATTTCCTTAAAATGTTGTTCTCACTTCCACAGGTGGCTGAGTTTGTGGATGAGCGGCCAGAAGAGGTAAAGCAGATGGAAGCCTTTCGTTCCAGTGCTAAATGGAAGCTTCTGGGGAGTGAGTTCCAGTAACAGATAAATCTGAATTTCTCATTAATAGGGGAAGACTTTTATCTTTTTTTTCTTTTTTCTAAAATTAAAGTATTGCTGATTTACAATATCGTGTTAGTTCTAGGTATATGGCAAAGTCAGTTATGTGTGTGTATATATATATTTGGATAATTTTTCATATAAGTTATTCTAGGATATTGAATATAGTTCCCTGGCCTGTATAGTAATTCCTAATGGCTTATCTATTTTATGTGTAGTGGTTTGTATATGTTAATCCCATACTCCTAAGTTATTCCTTCCCCCTTCCCCATTGGTAATCATAAGTGTGTTTCTGTTCTGTATACAGATTCATTTGTGTTATTTTTTAGTTTCTACATGTAAAATCTGTCATATAATATTTATCTTTCTGTCTGACTTCACTTAGTATAATATTCTCTAGGTCCATCCATGTTGCTACAAACGGCAATATCTCAGTCTTTTTCGTGGTTGAAGAATATTCGTGTGTGTGTATGTGTGTGTGTGTGTGTGTGTGTGTATGTGTATCCCACAACTTCTTAAACCAAAAGTTGTGTCTTGCTGGGCACTTGAGTTGTTTCCATGTCTTGGCTATAGAAATAGTGCTGCTGTAAACACTGGGATGCATATATCTTTTTAAATTAGTGTTTTTTATTTTTCCCAGATGTATACCCAGGAGTGGAATTGCTCCATCACATGGTAGTTCTGTTCTGGTTTTTCAAGGAACCTCTATACTGTTTTCCATAGTGACTACACCAGTTTACACTCGGGTTCCCTTTTTTCCATATCCTCTCCAACATTTATTAGTAATTAAGAAAAAAATATCTTGTATTCCTTTTTTCGGTCATGCTGCATGACTTGCAGAATCTCAGTTCCCTGACCAGGGGTCAGCCCCATGCTCCCCTGCAGTGAAAGTTACCTCATTGTGGTTTTGATTTATATTTCTTTAATAATGAGCAATGTTGAGCATCTTTTCATGTGCCTATTAGCCATATGTATGTCTTCTTTGGAATTATGTCTATTTAAGTCTTCTGCCCATTTTTTGATTGGGTTGGGTTTTATTTTTTGTTGGTTGCTTCATTTGCAGATATTTCCTCCCATTCTGTATGCTTGTCTTTTATTTTGTTGGTAGTTTCCTTTGTGGTGGAAAAGCTTTTAGTGTAATTAGGTCCCATTTGTTTATTTGTGCTTATATTTCTTTTACCTAAGGAAGCTGAGCCAAGAAAATACTGTTATGATTTATGTCAAAGAATGTTCCGCCTATATTTATTCTTACTAGTTTTGTAGTTTTAGGGCTTACATTTAGGTTTTTGAACCATTTGAGTTTATTTTTATATATGGTGTGAGGGAATGTTTTCATTTTATTGTTCTGCATGCATGTCCAGTTTTCTCAGCACCACCGATTGAAGAGACTGTCTTTTCTCCATTATATATTCTTGCCTCCTTTGTCATAGATTAATGGACCATAGGTATAGGGGTGTATCTCTGGCTCTCTGTTCTGTCCCATTGATCTATATTCCTCTTTTTGTACTGGGACCATGCTGTTTTGATTATTATAGCTTTGTAGTATAGTCTGAAGTCCAGGAGGGTTATACCTCCAGCTTTTTATAAATATTACAGGGGGATTTATCAACCATGTGAATTAGATTTACTGTCAGGTACTTCCCAGGTGACACAAGTGGTAAAGAACCTTCCTGCCATGCAGGAAACAAGAGATGCAGGTTCGATCCCTGGGTCAGGAAGAAAGGTCCCCTAGAGGAGGGCACGGCAACCCACTCCAGTATTCTTGCCTGGAGAATCCCATGGACAGAGGAGCCTGGTAGGCTACAGTCCATAGGGTTGCAAAGAATTGGACATGACTGAAACAACTTAACTCGCATGCATACACCCTACAGGTATCTTTACTTTTCTTTGAAGGGTGGATTCTGGTGAGAGGAGCCTATTCTCCAAAGTAAAGGAGGTGACTTTTTAATTCACCCATTAACAAATATTCATTGGATCTCACCCAAGTTTTAGTAGTTTATATTTGCTTAGGGAGCTCAGGGATAAGAGATAGAAGAAGAGAAACTGGATTTTGTCACTCTCTGGATTTGCTATAAACATTTCATTCTGTTATGTCTTTGGATATCAAAAGTCTCAAACTGTTTCCATTTTAAAGATTGTGGACTCTGGAGTCACACAGGTCTGGATTTGGATATTCATTTCACCACTTACTAACTGTATGATTTTGGCAAATTACTTAGTCTTTCTGGGTATCAGCTTCTTCATCTATAATATGAAGAGAACAATATTTATCTCCTAGGCTTGTTGTGCGAATTAAGTGAAATAATCTGTATAGACATGGGCATGCAGCAGGTGATCATAAAGTGCTGATCCTTCTTTCTTTCTGGTGCTCTTGCTGCTTTTGATAAGGAGCACAATGGCATGGATTAAATAGCTCACAGGATTTCGTTTTGATGTGGCATGGAATTATTCAGGTTGCCTTTTGAGAGAAGAGTGGGTGCAAACTGAATTGCCTAAGTTAGATATCAGTGGGAGCTTCTCATGGAGAATTCCATACAAATAAGGTTTGGGGAAGAGCACTGGATTGGGATTAGAAGGTCAGGGTTCTAGCCTGTCTCTTCATTTTAGTAGCAGTGACCCCTAGGTAGGAAACCACTCAGCTTCTTAGGGTCTCTGTTTTCATGTCTGTAAAACAAGGGTACCTGCCCTGCTTGCCTAACAAGATACAACATGAAAAATACATTTAAAGTGCCTTGCAGATTATGACCTGTTAGGCAAACGTGAGTGGTTTTTCTTAGGATATTCATGAGTGCTACTTTACTGCCCTGAAGTAGCTGTGCATACCTTTTGGGCTTTCTTAGTAGTTTTGAGATGTATCCTGCTGGGGTGTTTTTTGAAACTTTGGTTGTAGGGGTGGCAGAGCATTTGTGGGAATCTGATTCTTTGCTATTTGTGTTTAGGCCAGAGTGAAGATATACCCTCACTCAGACAGTTCTGTCATGACACCCCGGAGTCATCTCCTCCTAGGAAGGTTCGTCACGACACCCCAGATCCATCTCCTCCTAGAAGAGTTCGTCATGACACGCCGGATCCATCTCCTCCTAGAAGAGTTCGTCATGACACCCCGGATCCATCTCCTCCTAGGAAGGTTCGTCATGACACCCCGGATTCATCTCCTCCTAGGAAGGCCCGTCATGACACCCCGGATTCATCTCCTCCTAGGAAGGTTCGTCATGACACTCCGGATTCTTCCCCTCCGAGGAAGGTTCGTCATGATACTCCAGATCCATCTCCTCCTAGAAGGACCCGTCATGACACCCCAGATTCATCTCCTCCTAGGAGGACCTACCACAGTTTCTCAGATCTCTCTCCTGCCAGAAGGGCCCGTAATTGCTCCCCTGACACAGCTCAACCTAGAAGGACTCTTGACTCTGTGGATAGATCACAGCTCAGGAGGGCCCATCATAATTCCACTGACTTGGCTGCTAATGTTCCTCACTCACTGCTCAGAACCAAAAGCAGTGAAGCCCCAGAAAGCTCTAGCAAAACTTCTCCACATTGGAAGGGGCCAGGACCTTCTCATCCATCACTCCCAAAGAATAGCAAATATGAGTATGACTCAGACCTCTCTCCTTCACGAAAAAAGCAGGCAATATCCCATGTTGGAAGTAAGCAACATGATTCTAAAGGTGAGCATTTGTCCATGAGAGGGACTTGTTCCTAGAGTGCTTTCTTTTGGATCTTTTAGTTGCTTTACTAGGTATTTGTGGTCTTTAGAAATGAGAATGGAGCTTTGGAGTTTTAAAAACTGGAGGGAAATAGTGAGAGATTGGGCTGAAGAGAGTTAAAAATTAACAGTAGTAGGGTAGAAGTTTATATATATATATTTTTGTTCATTTTCCCCACCTCATGAAAATACTACGTTTGTTGCAGAAACTTTGGAATGTATAGAAATGCAGAAAAGGATCACACACAATTCAGTCCAGTCAGAGGCAGTCTCTCTCTTGTAGCCAGTGTTCTTTTAGTCTTCTTTTCTAATAATTTTTGATGCAGTTCGGACGTGTCTAGGCAGTAAGTAAATATTGCATGTGTAATCTTGCTTGCTTTTTTCACTTAGCATTATCTTTCCTGAGTCATAAAATATCTCTTTGTTAATATAGTTTTTGTTGGTGTTCCAGTAACCATTCCCCTAATATTGCATATTTTAGGTTATTTCTAAACCTTTTCCTCTGTAATTCTGTAATGAACATCCTTATACACAAACTGTTGCTCTGTTCTGGATTTCTGTATCTATTTCTAGATAGACTTTCTGGGAATTGAAGTGCTTCAAGATACGTTTCCTAGGGTACAAAGTAGAAATTGATTTACTGGCTCAGGGGGGTTCTTTGCTTATAGGACTGTTGATAGGTATTGCAGATTGCCTTTGGGGGAGGTGATTTGTGATGCCTATGTCTACAGCTCACCTGTGCGATGAAATTTGTTTGCTCCATCGTTTGTCCCTAGGTACTGCTTTAGTTTTTAATTCAAATACATTGTTATGTTTTAGTCAGAAGACCTCAGAATATATTCTGTGTGTGTGTGTTAGTCACTCACTTGTGTTTGACTCTTTCTGACCGTAGCCCACCAGGCTCCTCTGTCCATGAATTCTCCAGTAGAATACTGGAGTGAGTTGTCACTTCCTCTTCCAGGGTATCTTCCTGACCCAGGGATCAAACCTGGGTCTCCTGCATTCGGGCAGATTCTTTACCATCTGCGCCACCAGGGAAACCCAGAATATATTCTAATATATTCTAGGTCATCTTAACTTGCTAGGGCTTCCTGGGTGGCTCAGATAGTAAAAGAATCTGCCTGCAGTGTGGAATACTTGGGTTCAATCCCTGGATCAGGACGATCCCTTGGAAAAGGGAATGGCAACCCACTCCAGTATTCTTGCCTGGAAAATTCCATGGAAGAGGAGCCTGGAGGACCACAGTCCATGGGGTTTCAAAGAGTCGGATACGACTGAGCGACTAACAACGCCACTGAGCCCTGAGTTCAGTTTGTTTTGGCCACTCTGTGTGTGGGTAAATAGGGCACAGATGAGGATGTTGAGATTTCTTGTGCTAGTCACAGTAACTAGTGCTAGTAACTAGTAACTTGGGAATAGAACCGCACCCATTGGTTTTAAAAGTTATCTCTGACTTTGCTCTTCCCCCTTGTCATTTATACTTATGTTTAGGTTAGTGATAGTTCCTCACAAGAGGACTAAATGAATGTTGAACATTAGCCTGGTACATTATTTTTTAGATTCTGCCAAGGGGATTAAAATCTTTACTCTTCAATTTCTAGGCTCTTCCCCCACCCATAGGAAACATCACACAAGCTCTCCACCCAGGAAACATCAGAGTCACACATTGGACTCTTCTTCCTACCCAGGGGACAGTAGGAAAACCTCTGATTCAGATCTTTCTCCTCCACGGCACAAACAGAGTTCAGGGCCCCAGGATTCCGATTCCGATCTGTCACCTCCGCGGAATAGACCTAGGCATCAGAGCTCTGATTCTGACCTCTCTCCACCAAGGAGAAAGCAGAGGGCCAAATCTTCTGATTCTGATCTGTCTCCACCTCGAAGGAGCCAGCCTCTGGGAAAGAAGGTAAGAATTTTCAGGAGCCATGTCTTGGTTTGGAGTAACTCATCTCCTAGCTCTGTACAGGTCTCAGAGATCCAAGCCAGAGAAATCTAGCTCACAGGACCTCTAGAGCGCTTTTCTTCTCTCTGAAGGCAAGACTGTCTAACTCAGCCCAGGGGAACTTGCAAGGAGCAGATTTCCTAAATAGCATTTGCCTTTATGTTCTCTCAGTTCCACAAATCTCATTTTAATAGCTTAAACAAAACTTCCTATTTTTTATGAACAAACTGAGAACGTAGTTTACAGAGTGGACCTAGGATCACGAACTTTGTATCAAACAGATCACACATGGAATTCTACTTCTTATGTGAGATTTGAGCAAGATGCATAATATCTCTAAACCTCAGTTTCCTCATCTTTAAAATATAGGTGATAGTAGTACATACTTCAGGTTCTTTTGAGAATTAAATGTGGTAGTGTAAGTAAAACTCTTAGCCCAGGGCCTGGGACAAAGTAACCATTTAGTGTAAGCCATTTACTATTATAAATTGGACTGTAGGTCTGTGTATCCAGAGCTTAAAGAGAGGCATTTAAAATATAAAATGACTTTAAAAATCATATCGCCTGGGAAGTAAGAGTTTTGTATTATTTTAAATCTGCGATGAAGGCTGACTTAACAAAATCCACATGAACCCCAAGTAATTGTGTTGTAAAGAACACCAGTACTAGTACAGAAATGTTATTCCAAAAACAAAAAAAGAACTCTTATTCCAGTGAGTTGGTTAAGAAAGAGGCTGTGATGTCCATGTTACCTCAACACAGACTTTTCGGGACGACACAGACTCCTCTGTAGTCCGTGTAGTCCTGGTAGGAACCAGTCAGTCCCTAACCCAGGATGTAGGGAACGGACTGAGGTCAGTGTTTCAGCTGGACCCAGTGTCTTTTTTATGTATCTGCTTAGTCCACGGACAATTTAATATGAATCAGATTTAGCACATTGCTTTTTTTTGACCATGTCGCATGGTATGCTGAATCTTTATTCAGTTCCCCAGCCAAGGGTTGAAAACCACTGGACTTCCAGGGAAGTACCTAGCACATTGCTTAAGGATATTAGGATATAATTTATATACATCGATTGTGGGGTGGTTTGTTATTTTGATACAGGGTGGGTTTTAGTAAAAAGGTTGGATTTGGTCATATCTTGTCATTATCCTGACATATAGCCACAATTTCAGGTTTGAAATTGATAGGTTTGCTTGACTTTGTGATTTAAATGGAATATTTTATCAGTGCTGATCTCTACTGAAGGGCTCAGAGCTTGATAGAGGTTTCTGATCAGGTGACCTGAGAGTCTTCATGTATGCAATTTATATGCTGAAAAGTCAGAAATACAGATGCTTAGCCTGCCCTTTGGCTCAGATGGTAAAGAATCTGCCTGCAGTGTAGGAGATCCGGGTTTGATCCCTGAGTGGGGAAGATTCCCTGGAGAAGGGAATGGCTACCCACTCCAGTATTCTTGCCTGGAGAATTCCATGGACAGAGGAACCAGGCAGGCTACAGTCCATGGGGTCAC